>NW_027362763.1:767793725-769134350 GCF_046119375.1 Phyllobates terribilis
TATATTTTTTTCTGCATCTACCTCTGAAAAAATATTTGGCCTTCTAGCTGTGTGTGGGACTTGTTCTATTAGTCCATCTATACTGACCTCCATAAGGTTGCAAACTGAATATAATTTTTTTCTGCATCTACCTCTGAAAAAATATTTGGCCTTCTAGCTGTGTGTGGGACTTGTTCTATTAGTCCATCTATACTGACCTCCATAAGGTTGCAAACTGAATATAATTTTTTTCTGCATCTACCTCTGAAAAAATATTTGGCCTTCTAGCTGTGTGTGGGACTTGTTCTATTAGTCCATCTATACTGACCTCCATAAGGTTGCAAACTGAATATAATTTTTTTCTGCATCTACCTCTGAAAAAATATTTGGCCTTCTAGCTGTGTGTGGGACTTGTTCTATTAGTCCATCTATACTGACCTCCATCAGGTTGCAAATTGAATATAATTTTTTTCTGCATCTAGCTCTGAAAAAATATTGGGCTTCTAGCTGTGTGTGGGACTTGTTCTATTAATCCATCTATACAGACCTCCATCAGGTTGCAAACTGAATATATTTTTTTCTACATCTACCTCTGAAAAAATATTGGGCTTCTAGCTGTGTGTGGGACTTGTTCTATTAATCCATCTATACAGACCTCCATCAGGTTGCAAACTGAATATATTTTTTTCTGCATCTACCTCTGAAAAAATATTGGGCTTCTAGCTGTGTGTGGGACTTGTTGTATTAGTCCATCTATACTGACCTCCATAAGGTTGCAAACTGAATATAATTTTTTTCTGCATCTACCTCTGAGAAAATATTTGGCCTTCTAGCTGTGTGTGGGACTTGTTCTATTAGTCCATCTATACTGACCTCCATAAGGTTGCAAACTGAATATAATTTTTTTCTGCATCTACCTCTGAAAAAATATTTGGCCTTCTAGCTGTGTGTGGGACTTGTTCTATTAGTCCATCTATACTGACCTCCATAAGGTTGCAAACTGAATATAATTTTTTTCTGCATCTACCTCTGAAAAAATATTGGGCTTCTAGCTGTGTGTGGGACTTGTTCTATTAATCCATCTATACAGACCTCCATCAGGTTGCAAACTGAATATATTTTTTTCTGCATCTACCTCTGAAAAAATATTGGGCTTCTAGCTGTGTGTGGGACTTGTTCTATTAATCCATCTATAGAGACCTCCATCAGGTTGCAAACTGAATATATTTTTTTCTGCATCTACCTCTGAAAAAATATTGGGCTTCTAGCTGTGTGTGGGACTTGTTCTATTAATCCATCTATACAGACCTCCATCAGGTTGCAAACTGAATATATTTTTTTCTGCATCTACCTCTGAAAAAATATTGGGCTTCTAGCTGTGTGTGGGACTTGTTGTATTAGTCCATCTATACTGACCTCCATAAGGTTGCAAACTGAATATAATTTTTTTCTGCATCTACCTCTGAAAAAATATTGGGCTTCTAGCTGTGTGTGGGACTTGTTCTATTAATCCATCTATACAGACCTCCATCAGGTTGCAAACTGAATATATTTTTTTCTGCATCTACCTCTGAAAAAATATTGGGCTTCTAGCTGTGTGTGGGACTTGTTGTATTAGTCCATCTATACTGACCTCCATAAGGTTGCAAATTGAATATATTTTTTTTCTGCATCTAACCCAGCCAATAGTTTTGGCCTAATACCACAGTTTGGCCGCTCAGCTCTGCTCGGTTCCCATCCATTGTTTTTTTGTGCAAACAACTCCAGAGTTGTGAATTAGTTAACCACCAAAATGAGTGGAAAAAGGCCTGCTGCTGGTGGAAAGGGGAATAGGCATGTTGGGAAGGGGAAAAAAGGTTGTGTCCGTGGGGTAGGTGTTAAAGCAACAGTAACATCTGCAGAAGAAAGACCATCTTCCAGCCAAACTAAAATGTCTTCTTCTTTTAGCGGACAATGTGATAAGATCCCTTTCTTACGGCCACGCCAATCGCTACAAATTCCAGATGAGGCACAAAAACAGCAGGTGCTTCAACGGATATCAAGTGCTCCTTTAAGTGGGCTCTCCTCCACATCAACTTCAACATCACAAATACTCCAGTCCTCAAAGGTGTCACCCCAATCGCACTTGCTTCCTCACAGCTCCCAAATCTCCAGCTGCCCGTCTGAGTATGAGGTAGAACAGATGGTTGAGTCTGCAGAGCTGTTTACTCATACTATAGCCTGGGAATCAGAGGTCGACTGCAGCGCTTCTGTGAATCCAGACGAGGAAATGATCTGCACTGATGCCCAGAATCTTTATGAGTCGGATCCAGGACCAGACGCAGAAGGTTCTGACCATAATGTAGACCCTCATTCCCAAACTGTAACTCCTGTTGGTGGAGACAATGAGGAAGACGATGATAAGACTCAAATACCTGATTGGAGCGACAACTTTAGTTTTTTGTCAGGGCAGAAACAGGTTGGCTCTGAGGACGACGGGTGTGATAACGCACAGGGTGATGATGATGAGGTTGGAGATCCCACTTACTGTCAACCCACAGTCAGCCAAGAGATGAGGTCAGCAGAGGAGGTGGAGGAAGAGGCTAGTGACGACGAGGTCAGGTTGCGCCTTCCTGGACAGAGACGTAGTACTGGAAGCACGTCAACAACTGCATCCTCAAACACAACTCTGCCTCTCACCACAAGTCGTGGTGGCTCTTCAGGTTGCATGGGTGCTAAGCCTTGCATAGCCTGGGCATTTTTTCAGATCGATAAAGATGACCCAACTCGTGTTATCTGTAACATTTGTCAGCAAAAGCTAAGTAGAGGCCAAAAGATACATAGTTTGAGTACTTCATGCATGAACCGGCACATGGACATGAAGCATAAGTTGCAGTGGGAAGCTCAGTGTGCTACAATGCGGCCTAGCCGGCCGGGCCAACCACCGTCTGCCATATCTTGTGCATCCGCGGCCTCTTCATCCTCTGTGACTGGGGGGACAGCAGTCACACCTGTTTTGGGGCGCAGACCTGCTACCTCTTTACCCGCAACAGCCAGCGTGATTGGCAGGTCATCATTTTCTTTGGAGGTGGTAACACCAGCTGGTGTTGAGCGCTGTCCGACATCGATAGCACCACCTTTGGATCAAGGCAACCTAACATGTCCGCCTGCATCTTCCTCACAGACCGGCAGTTTGCCGGGGACACCCTTATCAACCCCGTCTAAGCACAATAGCCAGCCCTCGGTACCTCAGATGTGGACAAGTAAAAGACCATTTCCTCCTAGCCATGAGAAAGCTAAGAGGTTGAATTTCACCATCTGCAAGCTCTTGGCTACAGAAATGCTGCCTTTCCGCCTGGTGGACACAGAGGATTTTCGAGACCTTATGTCCGTCGCAGTGCCCCAGTACCAGATGCCCAGTCGGCACTACTTCTCAAAGAAAGGTGTGCCTGCGTTCCACCAGCATGTCGCACACAACATCACTGCTTCTTTGAGAAACTCTGTGTGTGACAGGGTGCATTTCACCACAGACACTTGGACGAGTAGGCATGGACAGGGGCGTTACATGTCGCTGACTGGGCACTGGGTAACTGTGGCACCCCAGGGGTCTGGTTTCCACAGTAACAAGCAATGTTATGTCTGAGAGCAGGTGGGAGGTCTCTTGGCCAGGGATCCTGTGCATGCCACACCTCCTGCCCAGTCTTGGGAGGGGAAGACCTTCCCCTATATAAACCCGGGGCTGAAGCAGGGTTAGTCAGTCAAGGAGAGTAGAGACAAGAAACAGTCACAGGAAGAAACAGCAGAAGCTCAGTGGGAGCAATACTACTACAAGTCAGGGGCTGGCAGCTGCAGAGCTCGCCCTGACTGAGAAGCTTTCTTACCGGACCCGGCGTCCGAGGCTGTGGGGACTAACTCTTACCCAGCAGCAGAAGCCGACCGGCAGGGGATTTCAGGTCCTCAGGCCCAGAAACCCGAAGGCACGGTCACACGCGTGGGACCAGCGCCGCCATCGTGGAGCGGAAGCCATTAGAAGGCCCCGAGTCACCGGCCATACGGGTGAGCACCACACGGTACACTCAGGGACGTGGGCTACTTATATCCGCTTCTAGCAAGGTAGCCAGAAGAGTACAGTCAGTTTGGGAGGCCTACAACTCCGCCTGGCCAGGGGAGATCCCATCTGCTCAAGGACTGACCAGGCCCCGTTCGCTAGCAAGTACTCCGGGAGGGTCTATCGTTGTTACCAGTAAAGACCCTGAATTACACCGCACCGTCTCTGAGTGGTTCCTGCTACCCTCATCTTCCACGTCGGCTGCCCTGAGGCCATACCCCTCCCGTTGGGGGTTATACTATCACGCTGCACAATTCTACACCGGCCTCAGCGGTCTGCCCTGCAGCGGCAGCTCCATAGCTGCAAATCAACGGGTGGCGTAGTCGACACTCAAATAACATCTATCAAGACTGCCACACACTGAGTTGACTCCCTGGGCACGGACCGGGTCCCCGCCACTCGGAGACTACAACCCTCATCTGATCCGGTTCCGGGTAAGCCCCCGTGCGCGAGACGCTGCGCGACACAGCAGGCCCAGGGGCGCGTCAACTTTGGCGTAGTCGGCAGGATTTCGTGCCCGCAACCACCGGGTACTGCGTGCCTGAAAAAGAGACTTTTAAAACTTACCATCCGTGAAGATTCCCGCCATCCGGCGCCATTTTCAGCCTTCTTCCCGCCATCCGTGGAGTTTTCCCGCCGTTGGACGCCATCTTGAGGACACCGCGCGGGAAGAAGAGGGGCGTGGACTCCGAAAGCGCGCGAGAACTGAAGCCCCGCCTCACGTCCGGACGTTGCGTAAGGTCCTGGAAGGAGCCCAGCAGACGCCGACGTCACCGGAGCGCGACGGAAGGTCCTCAACCCTGACGATCTACTGCGGAGCCGCGGCCTACGGAACAGGATCATCGCAAGGTAGGCCACGGTCCACTAGGGGGAAGGAAGATGTCGGATGCGGAGGAGAGCTTCATTGCCTCAACCCCCGCCAGCGCCACCGCTGCTGCAGTTATGCCCTTCACCATGCCCTATATCCCGGGAACAGCTTGGCTACCCCAGTACTCAGGGGAGTCACATACCCTGCATGACTTTAGAGAAAAGCTGGATAGCCTCTTCCAGGTGTACCCCCTCACAGAAGAGCAAAAAGTGAGCATCCTGGTGGCCCAACTAACCGGGGCAGCCAAAAGGGAAGTAATATCCTGGCCACCTGGGAGGAAGACTGTCGCAGGGATACTAACCCGGCTGAAGGAAACCTTTGATACCCGCACCTCAGCCGAGATTAAGCTTAGATTCTACGGGTGCAAGCAGCGAGCGCATGAGAGTATAAGGGACTATGCACTAAACCTACAAGAGGCCCTGAGGGCCATTAAGCAGACCGACCCTGATGGAGTGGGAAACGAGGACAGGCTGTTGACCGAACAATTTATAGAGGGACTATATTGTAATGCCCACCGAACCCAGTTGCGGGCGATGGCCTTACAGGATCCCCATCTGGGCTTTGCACAGTTCAAGGACAGAGCCATCCGGGTGCTCCGAGAACCGGCACCGGGTGGCGTTGTGACCCACAGGCGCCCAGCTATCACTTACCACCAGGAGGCGGCGCCCTTGTCGGCAGGGCCTGTGGGAGCTGATGCGCAGGCTTTGGACAATGACCCGGCTCCAGACCTACACCATCAGGTCCAAGAGCTAGCTAAGAGCGTTGCTGCGCTAACCCGAACTGTGCAGTCTTTACAGGTTTCCACCCCAGGGAAGATCCAGCTGGCATCCGGACCGGAGGACATCCCGTGGCGTCGACCAAGGAGGACCCCACCGGCCAGAGGAAGACCCAGTGACCGATACAGCGAAGACGGACGACCCATCTGCCGCCGCTGCAATCAACCCGGACATATGGCAAGGTACTGTTCTTTAAACGGGCACAACCTGGGGTAGAGGGCCAACCCCCAGGAAAAAGATCACCAGGCCCATCGAACTGGCGCGACAGATATGTGGGAGGACGTCCAGTCTTGCCTGTGGTACTGGATGGCATTCCCATGAGTGCCCTACTGGACACCGGGTCACAGGTCACCACCATCCCGTACGTGCTCTTTAAGCAGTACTGGAATGACTCGGATATTACCCGCTACCCTGACGATGACTTGAGTATCATCGCCAGCAATGGCCAGCCCGTGCCACAGATCGGATTTAAAGAGGTGACCATCAAAATCGGTAGAGTCGAACTGGCAGCACAGGGACTGATCATTGTAGATATTGACAAACATGAGAGTCACCCAAAAATAACTCTAGGAACTAATGTAATTGAAAATTGTCTTGCAGAGGTGATTTTCCTTTTACAGCAGGTTGCCAAGAACGCCAGCTCCGGCGAGCAGCGGGTGCTCCAGAAAGAGATCCGGGCACTGATGCGACGGCAACAGGTGGAACTCTCCGGCGGTGAGATTGGTAGCGTAAGAATGTGTGACCCTTTTCCTATTGCCATGCCCCCAAAAAGTGAAATGATGATTTGGTGCCGGGCAGCTATTGGTCTGAGAGGTAGAGATTACCAGGCAATGGTAGAACCAGTTTACTCAGACAGTAGGCCCACCATCTTGACAGCACGGGGGGTGGTTAATGTACGCCATGGGAGGGTGCCCGTTCGCATAATCAATATCGGGAAGAGGGAAGTGTACCTGCCCCGGTATGCCACGCTAGCCAAATTATATACCATTAACCAAAATGCTATACAATCTGTGGAACCCTTGCCTCCATCTCACCCGGAGGAAGGTAACGGCTCTAAGAAAACAATGGAGGACTGGTGTCAGCAACTACATTTGGGTACTGACTCCACTCCCTCACATCAGAAACAGGGAGTCTATCGGGTGGTTCAAGAGTACGAGAGAGTGTTTAGTAAACACCCGTTAGACTTCGGGCGAGTCAAGGGGGTAGAACACCACATCCCCACGGGAGACCATCCTCCCATAAAAGAGAGGTATCGACCCGTACCCCCTGCACACTACCAACACGCCAAGGGGATGCTTAGAGACATGAAGGAGGCTGGGGTGATCAGGGATAGCTGTAGCCCCTGGGCAGCTCCACTAGTCTTAGTCAGAAAAAAAGACAACACCATGAGGATGTGTGTAGATTACCGGAAAATCAACCGTATCACACACAAGGATGCGTACCCCTTACCAAGGATAGAGGAGTCATTGGCTGCTTTAAGATCTGCTAACTTCTTCTCTACCTTGGATCTCACTAGCGGGTACTGGCAGGTTCCTGTAGCAGAGGCGGACCGGGAGAAGACCGCATTCACCACCCCAATGGGACTTAGCGAGTTCACCTGCATGCCGTTCGGACTCTGCAACGCACCAGGAACCTTCCAACGACTAATGGAGTGTTGTCTGGGCCACAGAAACTTCGAGACGGTCCTGTTGTACCTGGACGATGTCATCGTATATTCCAAGATGTATGAGGACCACCTGAAACACCTGGCGGAAGTGTTCGAAGCTCTGGCGAGTTACGGCCTAAAGGTGAAACCCTCCAAGTGTCACCTCCTGAAACCAAAGGTGCAGTACCTGGGACACGTGGTGAGCGCTGACGGAGTGGCTCCCGACCCTGATAAGATCACCGCAATTAAGGAATGGCCAAGCCCCTCCAGCGTAAAAGAAGTGCGGCAGTTCCTCGGGTTGGTAGGCTACTACCGAAGGTTTATTCCCGGTTTCACCAAAAAGGCAGCACCTATGCAGGACCTCCTGATAGGCCAGTCCCGGAAGGCCAAGAACCAGAAGCCGCCCTTCAAATGGGAGGAGCTGGAAGAAGAGTCCTTCCGCCAGCTGAAGATGGCCCTCACGGGGGACGAAATCCTGGCGTACCCGGATTATAGCCAGCCCTTTATCCTCTACACCGACGCCAGTAACATCGGGCTAGGAGCCGTACTGTCCCAGATCCAGCAGGGGAAGGAACGAGTAATCGCCTACGCCAGCCGAAAGCTGCGACCCACCGAAAGGAACCCCGAGAATTACAGCTCATTTAAGCTAGAGTTCCTGGCCGTAGTATGGGCAATCACCGAGCGCTTTAAGCATTACCTCGCTTCTTCCCAGTTCACCGTGTACACGGATAACAACCCGTTGACACACCTGGACACGGCAAGACTCGGTGCCCTGGAGCAGAGGTGGATGGCCCGTCTGTCCAACTACGAGTTCACAATCAAATACCGGGCCGGACGCTCCAATACCAATGCGGACGCCCTGTCCAGGATGCCCAACCTGCCGGACGAAGGAGAAGATCCGGAGGGACTGGAAGAAGTTGAACTCCCTGCGTTCCACCGTCATGGGACTATCCAGTACTCCCACCGGGTAAGGAGTAAGCAGGCTGCTACGTTGAACCCCTTACCTCACTACAACTGGGCGGAAACGCAAGACAGCGACCCTGCCGTCCGACTGGTGAAGGAGATGCTGACTCGCCCGGAGGCTTGCCTTGAACCAGACGCTCCGGAGGAAGCCAAACAACTATGGGCAGAGAGGAGTCGACTGTTCCTTTACAAGGGGAAGTTGTGCCGCAGAATGGTTAACTCCCGGACGCATGAACTACTCTGGCAAGTAGTGGTGCCACGAAGAGACGCAGCCATGGTGATGGAGGCATACCACGACGGAGCTGGACACTTCGGGTGGAAGAAACTGGAGTTCCTGCTGCGCGAGCGATTCCACTGGGTAGGCATGAGGGGAACCATTGAGAAGTGGTGCAGAGACTGTGGCCCGTGCAACCTAAGAAGGAAGGACCGTGCCAGCCAGAAGACTCCCCTGCAGTCCATCGTCACCCGGCAGCCGTTGGAACTGGTAGCCTTGGATCATGTAAAACTGACCCCAAGCAGAAGTGGCTACGTCTACGCACTAACCATCGTGGATCACTACTCCCGGTTCTTGGTTGTCGTCCCCGTCAAGGACTTAACAGCTCGAACAGCAGCGAGAGCCTTCCGGCAGCATTTCTGCCGTCCACACGGGTACCCGGACCAAGTGTTGACAGACCAGGGACCTGCCTTTGAAGCGGAGGTCTTCCAAGAATTCTGCACTCTGTATGGCTGCCGGAAGATAAGGACGACACCCTATCATCCGCAAACTAATGGACTTTGTGAGAAAATGAACCAGGTGGTAATGGATCTTCTGAAAACGTTGCCCCTGGAAGAACGCAGTCTGTGGCCTGAGAAGCTGCCCGATCTGGTGGACCTATACAACCACATCCCGGTAGGTTCCACCAACTGTACCCCGGCTTACCTAATGAGGGCAAGACCTGGTAAGTTACCTGTTGACCTGGAAATGGGAGTCCTGACACCCAAGGACACTTCACCAGAAGCAGACTGGGACACAGAGAGGCAGCAGCAGTACCGGAGAGTACAGGAGAGCGTGGAGCGAAGTCTCTGTCAGGCTAGGGAAAGACAAGAGAAAACTTACAACCAGTATGCTCCCGCTGTTCCCCTGGTACCCGGAGAGCAGGTCTTGAAGAGGAAGAGACGGCTCCACAAGTTGGACGACCAGTGGGAGAAGGACCCGTACACCGTACTGCCCTCAAGCCACGAGAACCCGAAGGTTTGTACCATCAGTAAAGACGGAGGGGAAACTACAGCCATTGTATCCCGGGACCACCTGAAGAAGTGTTCCGAACAACTGAGGAACCCTGAAGAGGAACAAGAAGACCATCGACCCGTAGAGGAAAGGGAAGATATGGTTAGTACTGTGCTCGGGGACTTCCCTCGGTCTTGGACTCAAGTCGATGGTGCAGTTGTGGTACCCGTACTCACCTTCCTCCAACCAGCATCCCAAGCACCTACGGAGCAACAGGTAGAGCTGGAAGAACAGCCGGTCCAGGAGGCAGAAGACCCCACACCCGCAGACCAGGAGGATCAACCCTCTGCTTGCAGTGAGCCTGCCATATCCCTAGTGAGCCAAAGAGCCGGTAGACAGCTGCCCAGTTTACCCTTGACAGCTCCTACACCCTGTAGTTCAGGGCTAGACAGTCAGCTCCGTAGGTCCACTAGGGCCACTAGAGGCCAGTTACCCGCACGCTGGAGGATTTAAAGTGTATAAATTGTTTTATTTATGTTTACCTGTGTATTGTTGCTTGTGTATAATTTTGTGTTTCTAGTTATTTTAGGGAATCCTTGGTGGATCTACCGGGAATCCTTGTACAATTAGTTGGAGCGTAACCCAGGATGGACTAGAGACTGTTAAGGACTCGGGGTAGGACAGACCCCTACCTGGTTACGTCTCCCTGTTTTGGTGAAATGGACACCTTTGTTTCTTCAAAGACTGCACCCGGTTACGGACATGCCGTGACCACCTTTATGTGTTTCTTTATTGTATTGTTATTGTTATATCTTTTTATGTTTTTCTAAAATATGTTTAGTCCCGGAGTACTAAATTTCACTAGGGGGGAATGTGGCACCCCAGGGGTCTGGTTTCCACAGTAACAAGCAATGTTATGTCTGAGAGCAGGTGGGAGGTCTCTTGGCCAGGGATCCTGTGCATGCCACACCTCCTGCCCAGTCTTGGGAGGGGAAGACCTTCCCCTATATAAACCCGGGGCTGAAGCAGGGTTAGTCAGTCAAGGAGAGTAGAGACAAGAAACAGTCACAGGAAGAAACAGCAGAAGCTCAGTGGGAGCAATACTACTACAAGTCAGGGGCTGGCAGCTGCAGAGCTCGCCCTGACTGAGAAGCTTTCTTACCGGACCCGGCGTCCGAGGCTGTGGGGACTAACTCTTACCCAGCAGCAGAAGCCGACCGGCAGGGGATTTCAGGTCCTCAGGCCCAGAAACCCGAAGGCACGGTCACACGCGTGGGACCAGCGTCGCCATCGTGGAGCGGAAGCCATTAGAAGGCCCCGAGTCACCGGCCATACGGGTGAGCACCACACGGTACACTCAGGGACGTGGGCTACTTATATCCGCTTCTAGCAAGGTAGCCAGAAGAGTACAGTCAGTTTGGGAGGCCTACAACTCCGCCTGGCCAGGGGAGATCCCATCTGCTCAAGGACTGACCAGGCCCCGTTCACTAGCAAGTACTCTGGGAGGGTCTATCGTTGTTACCAGTAAAGACCCTGAATTACACCGCACCGTCTCTGAGTGGTTCCTGCTACCCTCATCTTCTACGTCGGCTGCCCTGAGGCCATACCCCTCCCGTTGGGGGTTATACTATCACGCTGCACAATTCTACACCGGCCTCAGCGGTCTGCCCTGCAGCGGCAGCTCCATAGCTGCAAATCAACGGGTGGCGTAGTCGACACTCAAATAACATCTATCAAGACTGCCACACACTGAGTTGACTCCCTGGGCACGGACCGGGTCCCCGCCACTCGGAGACTACAACCCTCATCTGATCCGGTTCCGGGTAAGCCCCCGTGCGCGAGACGCTGCGCGACACAGCAGGCCCAGGGGCGCGTCATAACTATGGTGACAGCAGGACAAGGGTCTGCTGTCCAAGTCTTGCCGTCCCCACGAGTTGTGCGTCAATCCTCTTTATGTCAAAGTTCCTCCACTGCTTCTGCCTCCTCAACCTCCTCTCGGTCCTCCACCTGCACCCAAAGCCTGTCTGGTCATGCCACAAGCTTTCTAACTGCGCAGAAGGGATCCTGCACACCTCCTTACTATGCTGGCAGTAGGGCTCAACGTCATCAGGCGGTTTTTACATTGAAATGTCTGGGAAATGTGAGTCACACAGCTGAGGAGTTGTGGTCAGCTCTGGAGAACCAATTTCATGAATGGTTGTCTCCACTGGACCTGAAACCAGGGAAGGCCGTGTGCGACAATGCTGCAAACCTGGGTGCGGCCCTTCGCCGGGGCAATGTCACACACGTGCCTTGTATGGCTCACGTGTTGAACCTGGTTGTCCAGCAATTTTTAGCCCACTATCCCAGACTAGATGGCCTTCTGCAGAGGGCACGGTCGCTGTGTGCTCACTTCCGCCGTTCGCATCCCGCAGCTCAGCGACTTACATCTCTACAGAAGTCGTTGGGCCTGCCACTTCACCGGCTAAAATGCGATGTGCCTACCCGGTGGAATTCAACTCTGCACATGTTGCAGCGACTGTGGCAGCACCGACAAGCCCTGGTGCAATACGTTCTGACGTATAGCCTGGGCCAACGAGATTCAGAGGTGGGGCAAATCACGCTGGAGGAGTGGTCTCAGATCAGGGACCTATGCACCCTTCTGCACAGTTTTGAAATGGCGACGAAGATGTTTAGTGCTGACGATGCCATTATCAGCATGACTATTCCGGTGATTTACATGCTGGAGCACATGTTAAACAGAATTCGGAGTCAGGTGGTGGCACAAGAGGAGGTGGAGGAAGTAGAGGAGGAGGAGTTGTATGCGGAAGGGCTAACATCTGCAAGGTCCAGACGGTCGGCAGCACCAAGGCGGCAGGCATGTGAGGGTGGGGGAGATGGTTTTACCAGGGCGCATGGTAGCAGCCAAACTAGTGAGGAAGGTGCAGGAGCCCAGGAAGAAGTGGAGGACGAACTGATGGAAGACTCATCAGATGAGGGAGACCTTAATCACATTTCTGTTGTGCGAGGTTGGGGGGAGAGGACAGAGGAAGGAAGCATGATTGTTACCTCGCCACCAACACAACAGGGACTTGGTGCTCCTGGATGCGCAACACACATGAGTGCCTTCTTGCTGCACTACCTGCAACATGACCCTCGAATTGTGAGAATTAGTAATAATCCTGACTACTGGGTTGCCACACTGTTAGATCCCCGGTACAAAAGTAAATTTGCAGAAATTATTCCTGCCATAGAAAGGGATGCACGCATGCAGGAGTATCAGCAGAGACTGTTGCAGAATCTTACATGTGCTTTTCCACAAAATACCAGTGGTGCACGTAGTGAATCTCACAGTTCCAACTTGCCAACCGTGGGACCGTCAAGTGTTCAGCACTCAAACCGTAACAGAACCACAGTATCTGCTGGTAACATCAATTTTGCGGAATCATTTCACCACTTTTTTAGCCCATCCTTTGCAAGGCCACAGGAGACAAGAAGTCTGACACATAGTCAACGCCTAGAGACGATGGTACAGGAGTATCTCCAAGTAAACATTGAAGCCACGACTGTGTCACTGGACCCTTGCTCTTTTTGGGCTTCCAATCTGGATAAATGGCCGGAGCTAGCCACTTACGCCTTGGAGATCTTGTCATGCCCCGCAGCCAGCGTTCTGTCTGAACGTGTGTTCAGCGCTGCTGGTGGTGTGCTGACAGATAAGCGCACGCGGCTCTCCACTGATAATGTAGACAGACTCACGTTCATAAAGATGAACAAATCATGGATCCGAAACGACTTTTCTACCCCTGTGTCATCCTGGGGAGAGTAAAAGCTTGATGATTGTTTAAAATCACCCTACCAACCGTTTTAAGCTTTCAAATTACTAATTATGTTTATCTGTATCTTGACTGGAAAATAATTTGGGCTTTGTAGCAGTGTGCAGCACTGATCCTATTAGGCCATCTATAATAAGCTCCACCAGATTTAAAATTAAAAATAATTTTTAGCTGCATCTAGCCCGGAAAATAATTTTGGGGCTCCGAGATGCGCAAGACACATAAGTGCCTTCTTGCTGCACTACCTGCAGCATGACCCTCATATTGTCAGAATTCGAAGTAATCATGACTACTGGGTTGCCACACTCTTAGATCCCCCAAACTTTTCGATCAACCTTTTCATTTTAATAAAGACCAAAAAAATGGTCATTTTTGAAATTATAAGCATTAGCAGGTTGTTAGAAACTGAAATCAAACAGTTTTCAACTCAAAACTTTATTCTAGGTGATGTTACATTTTCACATAGGACCCCTTGTTCGAAAGGAGCTTCTGAACTCTCTCGTCCATTGAATTTGTCAGGTTTTGGATGGTTTCTGCTTCAATTGTTTTGCATGAGGACAGAATACCCTCCCAGAGCTGTTGCTTAGATGTGAACTGCCTCCCGCCATCATAGACACTCCTTTTAATGATGCTCCAAAGGTTCTGAATGGGGTAGAGGTCAGGGGAGCATGGGGGTCACACCATAAGTTTGTCCCCTTTTATGCCCATATCAGCCAGAGATGCAGATGTTTTATGTGCAGCATGAGATGGTGCATTATCATGCAGAAAAATGATCTTGCTGTGAAATACACGGTTCTTCTTCTTGAACCATGGCAGGAAGTGCTGTTTGAGAAAATCCACATATATTATGGAGTTCATCTTTAGCGCCTTCAGGGATCCTAAAGGGGCCGACAATCTCTCTCCCCATGATTCCAGCCCAAAACATTACTCCACCTCCTCCTTGTTGGCGCTGTAGCCGTGTTTGCGTGGGGTGTCCATCAACCAGCCATCCTCCACTTCATCCATCTGGACCATCGAGCGCTGCACGGCACTCATCCGTGAACAAAACAGTTTTGAAATCAGTCTTCATGTAATGTTTGGCCCACTGGAGCCGTTTCTGCTTGTGTGAAGTGGATAGAGGAGGTCGACAGGATGGCGTATGCACAGCTGCAAACCTCTGAAGGACCCTGCATCTTGTTGTTCGGGGGACGTTGGAGGCACAAGCAGCTTCAAAAATTTGTCTGCTGCTATGACAAGGCTTTTTTGCCGCTGCTCTTTCAACCTGACGTAATTGCCTGTAGGAAAGAGTCCTCAATTTGCCCTTATCAGCACGCACACGTGTGTACTGTGAATCAGCTACATACTTCTTGATTGCCAAGACACTTCATCCTGATCATCGCACAATGTTGATTGTAGTCATGCCTTGACCTAAACACTCCACAATTTGTTGCTTCTCAGCAGCTGACACATCCTTTTTCTTTCCCATTTTGGCAGAAAATGTAGGCTGCTGAATAATGTGAGAGAGCCTTCTTAAGTAGTCTTGCCTTTCATTGGACACACCTGACAAACTAATTAGCACTGGTGTCTGCAATTGCTTACAGTGATATAAAGAGCCCTGACACACATCACCATCAATGAGTTTAACTGACAAACAAACAAATTCTTCCCTTATCACTCCTAAACACTTTTTGCATAATAATTTGGAACACAGTGTACATATGCTTTTCCACAAAACACCAGTGGTTCACGTAGTGAATCTTACAGTTCTAACTTGCCAACCGTGGTCTGTATGGAGTTGTTCAATAAAGGGCCCAAAATTAAGATAACATAGATGGGAGAGGTCTCTATGAATAGGAATTCCTAAGTATTTGATACCCTGTGAGGGCCAGGCAAAGGGAAAGTTGGACTGGATGGAATCCTATATGGATTTGGGGAGGGAGACATCGAGGGCCTCAGACTTCGCTGCATTGATTTTAAAATTTGACCATGTAACAAAGTGATCTATTTCAGCCATAACAGCATGGATGGATATATGTGATTGAGTGATATATACTAGGACATCATCAGCAAATAGAGAGCACTTGTACTCGGTGCCTCCCACCTCAATCCACCTAATATTGGGGTTATGGCGAATTGATGAGAGCAGGTGCTCCGTCACTAGGATGTATAAGAGAGGGGACAGAGAACATCCCTGCCTTGTCCCATTGGTGATTGTGAAAGGTGATGAAAATGTTCTGACGCGCCCCCTGGGCCTTGGGACACCTGGAGCTGGACCCTTTTTGGTGGATGCTGGTGGTTGTAGTCTCCGTGGCGGCAACCCGGTTCCGTGGCTCAGGGCGGCCAAACCAGTGGCGGAACTATTTATGTGGTTTTGATGTTTAAATGTCCGACTACGCCACCCGTGGATTGCGGTCAGAGTGAACCGCCGCTCCAGGGCAGACCGCTGAGGCTGGTGTTGTGGGTGCAGCAGAGCGTAGCATAACTCCCCACGGGAGGAGTATAGCCTCAGAGCGGTGTATGCGGAGGATGGGGGTGATGGTGCAGGGCAGCAGCAGTAATGACACGGAGTCAGTGATGCAGTCCAGGGCCTTTACTCACAGTTCTTATTATCCAGACCACGTCTGCAGGTAACGGCTGCCCACGTCGTACTGTGCTCACCAGGTGAGGGGCTCAGACAACTCCCAGATAACTTTGGAGCGCTTCACAGGACCCCCTTTGTGTGTCCTTTGTCTGGCCTTTCTTACCAACCCTTCTGTCCGGCTGCCTCGGGCCTCCTCTTGGTAAACTTGGCGCCAGTTTCCCTGACCCTATGTGGTGCCTTCCTAGCGGGTGTAGCGAGGGGCTGCGCCACATAAAATGTCACAGCCTCCTGTTTCTAGCTGAGGGTCGTTTCCTGCCTCCACTAGTTTCGGGGACCGGTCTCCCCCTTTGGCCTGACCCCTCCACGCAGGTGGATTCTGGCGTGCGGTGGCGACTCGCCCGTCCGCACCCCTGAGATTCCTTCGTTCCTCGTTCCTGGAGCCTTCTCCGCTCCTCTTCCTTCCTTCTCCCTCTTCCAGGCCTGGGCCTCTGTTACTAGGCCCGCCTCCAGAGCAGAGCTCATGCAGAGCCCCTGCTCCCTGCCACTTCTGCTCAGACTTCTCTGCACTGAACTAAGATGGTGCCCACCTTTTATACTCCCTTCTCAATGCACCCAGGAACTGCTTCCTCCCTGCTCCTGCACTACAGGGTTCCCCTTCCTCAGTGTTCCCTCCCCCCACTCCAACCAGGGACAGGGACTGTCGTGCTCATCTCAGGGGCATAATGGTCGCCCTGCCCCATGGCAATGTGGTGTAATGCATGCAGGTGTCGGGTCCTGATCCACACTACATCCTTACCTGAGAGTGAGATATCACACCTCTGGGTGAGGTGCAATACCTCTGTAGCAACCGAGCCCTCAGGGTGCTACAGTTCCATTTATCTTCAGCCTAGGTGACGTATTGCGATACAGGGCCGTGATTTTGGCTATAAAAGGGTCCCCTAGACCCCTACCCCAAGCTTTTTAAGAGAATCATATATGGCGTGCCAGGAGACTCTATGGAATGCTTTCTCAGCATCCAACGAGAGTATCTAATTACAAATTTTTAACTGCATCTAGCCCAGGAAATACTTTGTACCTAGTAGCAGGGTCTGCTAGTCAGCGGATTATCCCGGCTGTTAAGCAAGCTACACCACCTGTAGTTTGGACACTTCATTTTTTCAAAGGAAATGCTTCGGGACCACGGGATACTCAGTGAAGAGCATCAGGAGGCACCCCAAGGCATAGGGGCTGGGACTGGCAGTAGGATGCCTTGCGGTTGACAGCCGAGCTCGATCCTTATAAAAGCTTTTTAACTGCAGCAGCTTTAGTGGACGCTACTGGAGCTGGAATTACGCGGCTGCTGGCATGAGACTTGCCCTCCAATAGATCCTTGTAAATGGATTTAAAGTGTATTCATTCAAATTAGAGAGACAATTTAAATTAAAAAGCTTAGAGCTGCCTCCACCACAGGGGGGCTCGCTCGACCCACCAGCGGACAGGCACCAGTATTGGGAGAGGGGGGCTGGCCATCAGGGTTCACCGCGGCTCTGGCACAAACCCGGCGACACGGAGGTGGCACGGGCAGGAGCGGACTGGCCGTGTCGGCTTCTCACTTTTTGGATTTTAGAAGGGCATGACATGCCTATATCTGTGTCTCCCCCTCCTTTTACTCCTCCACCTCTTTTATTTTCGCATGACTATATGTACTTGTCACTTTTCCATGTGTTAGTTATGTCTTCTGAGCAGTTTGTCAGCTTTTGGACACCTTTGAAGGTGTTTTCTATGTGTTTCTATGTGTTTTTGTTTGCCTGCCATTGGTTTTAACGGTGTTCGAAGGTGTTCGACGAACAGTTCGACGAACAGTTCGGCGAACACACGGGTGTTCGACGAACCGAACTCGAACACTACGGGGGTGGCTCAACACTAGTCATGAGTCTCGGTTGGCAGGTCATCCAGGAATTTCGGAAACTAAGAGACTTATCAGTCGCAGTTTTTGGTGGCCTGGATGGTAGAAGTAAGTCATCAAGTGGGTGCGTCAATGTACTGTGTGTGCTAGGTCAAAGGCTTCACATACTCCTGCTGCGGGGTTGCTTTGCCCTCTGGAAGTTCCTAGTGCACCTTGGACGCATCTCACAATGGATTTTATTACAGATCTTCCTTTGTCCGTGGGTTTTACTGTCATCTGGGTGGTCGTGGACCGTTTTAGTAAGATGTGTCACTTGATTCCATTCATTAAGTAGCCCTGCGCCAAGACACTCGCTAAGGCGTTTGTTAAGGAAATTGGCAAACTCCATGGCGTTCCCACAGATATTGTTTCTGATAGAGGACCTCAGTTTGTGGCTCGCTTTTGGCGTGCTTTTTGTGACAGGTTGGGAGTCCATTTGTTATTTTCGTCTGGTTATCATCCTGAGTCTAATGGACAGACTGAAAGAAAGAACCAGGATGTTGAACAATTTTTGCGTTATTTTGTGGCAGACAATCAAGAGGTGTGGTCTGAGTTTCTGCCTCTCACAGAATTTGCTCTTAACAATCATATATCCTACTCTGCTGGGTGTTCTCCTTTTTCTTGTTGTACTGGGAGACATCTGTCTTTTGGTTCGTTCTCCAAATTAGGGTCGGCGGTGCCGGAGGAGGAGAATTTTTCAGGTGATTTGGAGAGAGTTTGGACTAATGTACGTTGTAACCTTCAAGAGGCTAACAAGAAGTCCAAGAAGTATTTTGACAGGAAACGTAAAGAGGTTTTGTTTACTGTGGGTGACATGGTTTGGTTGTCCTCGAAGAACCTGTGGTTGAGGATTCCCTCTAAGAAACTGGGTCCTAAGTTTGTGGGTCCATTTAAAGTGCTTCAGGTTGTTAACCCATCTGCTGTTAGGTTGGATGTTCCTACTTCCTGGAAGATTAATCCTGTGTTTCATGTTTCCTTGTTGAAAAAGGCTGACGTATCTGATAGGTACGCCACTGTCACAGTTCCCCCTGTGGTGGAAAACGGCGAATTTGAAATTTCGTGTATCTTGAATTCTAGATGGCATAGAGGGAGATTACAGTATCTTGTCTCCTGGAAGGGTTTCGGTCCCGAAGACAACTCCTGGGTAAGGACGGATGATGTCTCTGCTCCTAGGTTTGTTACAGCTTTCCACAGGAAGTTTCCGGATAGGCCTGGGCTTGGAGGATCCGGAGGATCCTCATAAAAGAGGGGGTACTGTTAGAACCCTCCTGTTAGTTTTTTCAATCTTGTGTTTTGTGGTCATGTGACCATCTGCCTATATATTCCAGCTCCGCCCTTCTGGCTTTGCTGGACTTCAGTGTTGTTTGACTGTTTTGCTAGCCTGGTGCTTTGGTGCCTTTCTCTGTCAGTTTGCTTGGTCCTTTGGGACCTCTAGTACTTTTTGTCAGTTTGTCTTTTGTGTTCTACAACAATTTCTGTTTAGGAGGTATCCCATTTTATGTCCCAGTCCTTAGTTCTTTTAGGGACCCCTCCCTTAATTCTATAGGTCTTCGTTCAGACTAGCCGAGGACGAAGGCGGATCTGTTCACAAGGAACAGGCAGCCCACTACATCATAGGGATTCAGCTTAGTCTTACTGTAGGGACAGCTTTCCCCTATCTTTCCTTAGTTCTTGTTGCAGATCATAGCAGTCTCCCTGACTGGTCAGACACCAATATATCTGTTTAAAAGAGTCTGGTGTACGCAACATAACTATAACTGTGGTTTTGCAGTTCCACGGGTCAAATCTCTGTATTATCCTGCTTTTGGCATTTTTTGCCTAAAAAAAAAACTGTAATAGTGTCTCCCTGACAGGTCAGACACCAATATATCTGTTTAAAAGAGTCTGGTGTACGCCACATAACTATAACTGTGGTTTTGCAGTTCCACAGGACAAATCTCTGTATTATCCTGTGTTTGGCATTTTTTGCCGTAAAAAAAACTGTAGTAGTGTCTCCCTGACTGGACAGACACCAATATATCTGTTTAAAAGAGTCTGGTGTAGGCCAGAAAAATATAACTGTGGTTTTGCAGCTCCACGGGTCAAATCTCTGTATTATCCAGCTTTGCCATTTTTTGCCGTAAAAAAAAAAAGTAATAGTGTCTTCCTGACTGGTCAGACGCCAATATATCTGTTTAAAAGAGTCTGGTTTTGGCAAGAAAAAAATAACTGTGGTTTTGCAGTTCCACGGGTCAAATCTCTGTATTATCCTGTTTTTGGCATTTTTTGCCATAAAAAAACTGTAATAGTGTCTCCCTGACTGGTCAGACACCAATATATCTGTTTAAAAGAGTCTGGTGTAGGCCAGAAAAATATAACTGTGGTTTTGCAGTTCCACGGGTCAAATCTCTGTATTATCCAGCTTTTGGTATTTTTTCCGTAAAGAAAAACAGTAATAGTGTCTTCCTGATTGTTCAGACACAAATATATCTGTTTGAAAGATTCTGGTGTACGCCACATAACTATAACTGTGGTTTTGCAGTTCCACGGTTCAAATCTCTGTATTATCCACTTTTGGGCCTTTTTTACATAAAAAAAACAGTTTGAGTGTGTTGCTGACTGTTCAACCCCAAATATATCTATTTAAAAAAGTCTGGTATACGCCAGTAAATTAGAACTGTGGTTTTGCAATTCCATGGTTCAAATCTCTGTATTATCCAGCTTTTGGTATTTTTTCCGTAAAGAAAAACAGTAATAGTGTCTCCCTGATTGTTCAGACACAAATATATCTGTTTGAAAGATTCTGGTGTACGCCACATAACTATAACTGTGGTTTTGCAGTTCCATGGTTCAAATCTCTGTATTATCCACTTTTGGGCCTTTTTTACATAAAAAAAACAGTTTGAGTGTGTTGCTGACTGTTCAGCCCCAAATATATCTATTTAAATAAGTCTGATGTAGGCAAGAGAAACAGAACTGTGGTTTTCCTCTTCCACGGTTCTAATCTCCTTTCTATTACCCTTTTTCCATTGATAGTGCGAGTGTAAGCTATTTTACTTCATTTACAATGGGCAAGGCGTGTGGCAAGGGACGTGGAACTGGACGTTCTGGTGATGGTGCGTGTAGATGACGGGACCGTGGCCAAGGTAAAAATGTGCCACAACCAACAGCCACATTTTCTCGCTCCCACTTCTTGACCGAATTACTAGGGAAGCACACTACAACACCAGTATTGCGAGCTGATCAGTGTGAACAGGTTATTAATTGGATAGCAGATAATACTTCCAGTTACCTGGGCACCACCACCTCCGGTGTGTCTTCCACACGGTCAAGTTTTAGTAACCATGAGTCTCGACTGCATACTCCTCCTCACCCTGATGCTCCTTCCTCCCACTATGCCGAGTGTCGTCAGACAGCAGCTGATCCCACACTTGGACACTCTGAAGAGCTGTTCACTGGTCCATTTCCATATTTGTGCCCCTCGCCTGCTCCGCTTGAAGTGGTGGAAGAGGAGATCCCATGTAGCGATGCCCAAATATTTGAACAGCCACGGCCAGAGGAAGTCGACGCTGGCAATTTGTCACAAGAGGTGTATGATGACGAGACACAATTTCCACGAAGTGAGGAGGAGGATTGTGGTGCGCAAGTGGAAGAGGAGGAGGTGGTGGATGATCTAGTAACTGACTTAACATGGCAGGAGGACACGCAGAGCGAGGTCAGCAGCACACAGGGGGAGTGAGGCAGAGTACCCCAACAGGCAGGAAGAAGCAGTGTGGTGGCCGCACACAGAAGGCGGGCAACAGTTCCCCGTAACACCAACACAAGGGACGTTGCCAGTACAACCGGTAGGTCTTCCAGAAACTGGAATTTTTTTAAAGACTCTGCTGATAACCCCAAAAAGGCCACATGTACCACCTGCCATGCCAGCATCAACAGGGGTGACAAAACTACCAGCCTGACCACCAACCAGCATGATCAGGCACATGGCAGCAAAGCACCCGACTTTGTGGGGTGAACCCCTAGGTCCACGACCAGTGTCAGCGGGTGTCACCACTGCTTCTTCCGCTGTTGTGCGTGTAAGAGAACCCCCTGTTGTAACCTGGTGGCGGCTCTGAGGCGAGGCGAGATCACACACGTACCATGCCTGGCTCATGTGCTTAACCTTGTGGTTCAGCGGTTTCTTAAATCGTACCTCGAGTTGCCAGATCTGCTCGACAAAGTACGCCGCCTGACAGGTCATTTTCGCAAGTCGGCTACAGCTTCCGCCGCCCTTGCTGTTTTGCAGCAGCGTTTGCAGCTTCCGGCACACCGACTGGTGTGTGATGTCCCCACACATTGGAACTCTACCCTCCACATGTTGCAAAGGATTTGTGATCAGAAGAGAGCAGTTGTGGAGTACCAGCTGCAACAAGGCCGTTGATGTTCAGGTCAGACTCCACACATAAGACCTCAGGAGTTGACCTGGATGTCTGACATATGTACCTTCCTGACAAACTTTGAGGAGTCCACCAAGATGGTGAGTGGCGATGATGCCATCATTAGCGTCAGCATCCCACTTGTCTGTCTTTTGCAACGCTCTCTGCAGAGAATTAAAGAGGGGGCATTGCAGCCAGAGTAAGATGAGATGGATCAAGAAGCCGTAGCGGGCGATTACACACAGCCCAGCCTCATCTCATCCCAACGTGCATTGGGGGACAATGAGGGAGAGGAGGAGGAGGAGGAGGAAGAACAGGAGCTGGTATCATGCGCTGTAGACGGCAGTACCTGTACAACTGTCATACCATCGGTTCAGCGTGGGTGGCCGGAGGACACTGGGGAAGAGGAAGAGGAGGAGGAGAGCATGGTCAGTCGTCATCTTGGTGAGGACACGGAAGTCTTGCCCGTTACCAGTCTGGCACGCATGGCTGACTTTATGTTACGCTGCCTTAACCGTGACCCTCGCGTTGCCAAAATGTTGGGTGACAGTCATTACTGGTTGGTGACACTTTTAGACCGCCTCTACAATGAGAACTTTCACTCTCTTATTCCTGAGGTGGAGAGGTCTACAAAAATGGGGCAGTACCAGAAGGCCCTTGCTGCAGAACTGTTAAAAAAATTCCCATCTGATCACACTAGCGGCAGAGGTCACAGTTCGTTGACCAACCAAGGCGTACAGGCGAGAGAGACGCAACTCCAATCCAGCAGAGGCAGGGGAACACTGTCAACGTTCTGGAACAGTTTTCTGAGACCCGCCCAGCTTACAGGCCCTGAGGCGCGGGGTACTCTCACAAGGAGTGGAAAGTTTCAAAAGATGCTGAGGGAGTACCTTTCTGACCGTACCAGCATCCTCCGTGATTCCTCTGTGCCTTCTAATTATTGGGTATCCAAGCTGGATACTTGGAATGAAGTCGCTCTGTACGCCTTGGAGGTCCTGGCATGCCCTGCCGCTAGCGTGTTATCGGAGCGTGTTTTTAGTGCCGCTGGGGGAATTATAACTGCTAAGCGCACTCGCCTGTCAACTGACAATGCTGACAAGCTGACCCTTATCAAAATGAACAAGGGCTGGATTGGGCCAGACTTCTCATCACCACCAAATGACAGCTGAGTAACATAAAGTTAAATCCACTGTGTTATTTCGTGAGGTGTATTCCCATGCACCGCTTCACACCAACACATGGGTATACGCTTCCTCAATTCGGCTTTTTTTTGCTCTTCTCCTTATCCTCAGCCTCCACCACCACTATACCACCAGGGTGACCATGGTCCGTGTTGCCAGCATTGCAAGTTCCTCCATCCTAATTTTTGGCAGCTTTTGCTTGGAAGGCATAGGCAAAGACTATGGGAGACCCACTCCCCAATAATGGGAATAATGTTTTTAATATGCTGTACTGCTTGGCTCTTGTAAGGGGCATTAAAACCGTCTTGTTAAACCACTCTGACCTCCACTTCTCTTCCAAGGGGCATTAAAACCGTATTGTTAAGCTACTGCGACCTCGACCACTTTTCCAAGGGGCATTAAAACCATCTTGTTAAGCTAATGCGACCTCCACCACTCTTCCAAGGGGCATTAAAACCGTCTTGTTAAGCTAATGCGACTTCCACCACTTTTCCAAGGGGCATTAAACCGTCTTGTTAAGCTACTGCGACCTCCACCACTTTTCCCAGGGGCATTGATATTGTCTTTTTATTCCACTGCGACCTCCACGTCTCTTCCAAGGGGCATTAAAACCGTCTTTTTAAGCTAATGCGACCTCCACCACTTCTCCAAGGGGCATTAAAACCGTCTTGTTAAGCTACTGCAACCTCCACGTCTCTTCCAAGGGGCATTAAATCCGTCTTGTTAAGCTAATGCGACCTCCACCACTTTTCCAAGGGGCATTAAAACCATCTTTTTAAGCTACTGTGACCTCCACCACTTTTCCAAGGAGCATTAAACCTGTCTTGTTAAGCTACTGCCACCTCCACCACTTCTCCAAGGGGCATTAAAAGCGTCTTGTTAAGCTACTGCAACCTCAACGTCTCTTCCAAGGGGCATTAAAACCGTCTTGTTAAGCTAATGCGACCTCCACCACTTTTCCAAGGGGCATTAAAACCATCTTTTTTAGCTACTGTGACCTCCACCACTTTTCCACGGAGCATTAAACCTGTCTTGTTAATCTACTGCCAACTCCACCAATTTTCCAAGGGGCATTAAAGCTGTCTTGATAAGCTACTGTGACCTCCACCACTCTTCCAAGGGGCATTAAAACCATCTTGTTAAGCTACTGCGACTTCCACGTCTCTTCCAAGGGGCATTAGGGGCATTAAAACCATCTTATTAAGCTAAGGCGACCTCCACCACTTTTCCAAGGGGCATTAAAACCGTGTTGTTTAGCTACTGCGACCTCCATCACTTTTCCAAGGGGCATTAAAGCTGTCTTGTTAAGCTACTGCCACCTCAACCACTTTTCCAAGGGGCATTAAAATCATCTTGTTAAGCTACTGCGACCTCCACCACTTTTCCAAGGGGCATTAAAGCTGTCTTGTTAAGCTACTGTGACCTCCACCACTCTTCCAAGGGGCATTAAAACCGTCTTGTTAAGCTACTGCGACCTCCCTGTCTCTTCCAATGGGCATTAAAACCATCTTGTTAAGCTAATGCGACCTCCACCAATTTTCCAAGGGGCATTAAAACGTCTTGTTAAGCTACTGCAACCTCCACGTCTCTTCCAAGGGGCAATAAAACCGTCTTGTTAAGCTAATGCAACCTCCAACACTTTTCCAAGGGGCATTAAAACCGTCTTGTTAAGCTACTGCGACCTCCACCAGATTTCCAAGGGGCATTAAAGCTGTCTTGTTAAGCTACTGCCACCTCCACCACTATTCCTAGGGGCATTGAAGCTGTCTTGTTAAGCTACTGTGACCTCCACCACTCTTCCAAGGTGCATTAAAACTGTCTTGTTAAGTGACTGCGACCTCCACATCTCTTCCAATGGGCATTAAAACCGTCTTGTTAAGCTAATGCGACCTCAACCACTTTTCCAAGGGGCATTAAAACTGTCTTGTTAAGCTACTGCGACCTCCACCACTTTTCCAAGGGGCATTAAAATCGTCTTGTTAAGCTACTGCGACCTCCACCACTTTTCCAAGGGGCATTAAAGCTGTCTTGTTAAGCTAATGCGACCTCCACCACTTTTCCAAGGGGCATTAATTCCGTCTTGTTAAGCTACTGCAACCTCCACGTCTCTTCCATGGGGCATTAAAACCGTCTTGTTAAGCTAATGCGACCTCCAACACTTTTCCAAGGGTATTAAAGCTGTCTTGTTAAGCTACTGCCACCTCCACCACTTTTCCAAGGGGCATTAAAGTTGTCTTGTTAAGCTACTGTGACCTCCACCACTCTTCCAAGGGGCATTAAAACCGTCTTGTTAAGCTACTGTGACCTCCACCACTCTTCCAAGGTGCATTAAAACTGTCTTGTTAAGTGACTGCGACCTCCACATCTCTTCCAATGGGCATTAAAACCGTCTTGTTAAGCTAATGCGACCTCAACCACTTTTCCAAGGGGCATTAAAACTGTCTTGTTAAGCTACTGCGACCTCCACCACTTTTCCAAGGGGCATTAAAATCGTCTTGTTAAGCTACTGCGACCTCCACCACTTTTCCAAGGGGCATTAAAGCTGTCTTGTTAAGCTAATGCGACCTCCACCACTTTTCCAAGGGGCATTAATTCCGTCTTGTTAAGCTACTGCAACCTCCACGTCTCTTCCATGCGGCATTAAAACCGTCTTGTTAAGCTAATGCGACCTCCAACACTTTTCCAAGGGTATTAAAGCTGTCTTGTTAAGCTACTGCCACCTCCACCACTTTTCCAAGGGGCATTAAAGTTGTCTTGTTAAGCTACTGTGACCTCCACCACTCTTCCAAGGGGCATTAAAACCGTCTTGTTAAGCTACTGCGACCTCCACGTCTCTTCCAATGGGCATTAAAACCGTCTTGTTAAGCTAATGTGACCTCCACCACTTTTTCCAAAGGGCATTAAAACCGTCTTGTTAAACTACTGCGACCTCCACCACTTTTCCAAGGGGCATTAAAGTTGTCTTGTTAAGCTACTGCGACTTCCACCACTTTTCCAAGGGGCATTAAAACAATCTTGTTATACCAATGCGACCTCCACCACTTTTCCACGGAGCATTAAACCTGTCTTGTTAAGCTACTGCCACCTCCACCACTTTTCCAAGGGGCATTAAAGCTGTCTTGTTAAGCTACTGTGACCTCCACCACTCTTCCAAGGGGCATTAAAACCATCTTGTTTAGCTACTGCGACCTCCATCACTTTTCCAAGGAGCATTAAAGCGGTCTTGTTAAGCTACTGCGACCTCCACCACTTTTCCAAGGGGCATTAAAATCGTCTTGTTAAGCTACTGCGACCTCCACCACTTTTCCAAGGGGCATTAAAGCTGTCTTGTTAAGCTACTGTGACCTCCACCACTCTTCCAAGGGGCATTAAAACCGTCTTGTTAAGCTACTGCGACCTCTACGTCTCTTCCAATGGGCACTAAAACCATCTTCTTAAGCTAATGCGACTTCCACCACTTTTCCAAGGGGCATTAAAACGTCTTGTTAAGCTACTGCAACCTCCACGTCTCTTCCAAGGGGCATTAAAACCGTCTTGTTAAGCTTCTGCGACCTCCACCACATTTCCAAGGGGCATTAAAGCTGTCTTATTAAGCTACTGCCACCTCCACCAGATTTCCAAGGGGCATTAAAGCTGTCTTCTTAAGCTACTGTGACCTCCACCAGTCTTCCAAGGGGAATTAAAACCGTCTTGTTAAGCTACTG
The DNA here is from genome assembly GCF_046119375.1 of Phyllobates terribilis. Lineage (NCBI taxonomy): Eukaryota > Metazoa > Chordata > Amphibia > Anura > Dendrobatidae > Phyllobates > Phyllobates terribilis. Next base: position 767,820,826 of record NW_027362763.1, read on the forward strand.
CGACCTCCACATCTCTTCCAATGGGCATTAAAACCGTCTTGTTAAGCTAATGCGATCTCCACCACTTTTCCAAGGGGCATTAAAGCTGTCTTGTTAAGCTACTGCGACCTCCACCACTTTTCCAAGGGGCATTAAAGCTGTCTTGTTAAGCTAATGCGACCTCCACCACTTTTCCAAGGGGCATTAATTCCGTCTTGCTAAGCTACTGTAACCTCCACGTCTCTTCCAAGGGGCATTAAAACCATCTTGTTAAGCTAATGCGACCTCCAACACTTTTCCAAGGGGCATTAAAACTGTCTTGTTAAGCTACTGCAACCTCCACCACTTTTCCAAGGGGCATTAAAGCTGTCTTGTTAAGCTACTGCCACCTCCACCACTTTTCCAAGGGGCATTAAAGTTGTCTTGTTAAGCTACTGTGACCTCCACCACTCTTCCAATGGGCATTAAAACCGTCTTGTTAAGCTACTGCGACCTCCACGTCTCTTCCAAGGGGCATTAAAACCGTCTTTTTAAGCTAATGCGACCTCCACTACTTTTTCCAAAGGGCATTAAAACCGTCTTGTTAAGCTACTGCGACCTCCACCACTTTTCCAAGGGGCATTAAAGCTGTCTTGTCAAGCTAATGCGACCTCCACCACTTTTCCAAGGGGCATTAATTCCATCTTGTTAAGCTACTGTAACCTCCACGTCTCTTCCAAGGGGCATTAAAACCATCTTGTTAAGCTAATGCGACCTCCAACACTTTTCCAAGGGGCATTAAAACTGTCTTGTTAAGCTACTGCGACCTCCACCACTTTTCCAAGGGGCATTAAAGCTGTGTTGTTAAGCTACTGCCACCTCCACCACTTTTCCAATGGGCATTAAAACCATCTTATTAAGCTACTGCGACCTCCACATCTCTTCCAAGGGGCATTAAAACCGTCTTGTTAAGCTAATGCGACCTCCACGACTTTTTCCAAAGGGCATTAAAACCATCTTGTTAAGCTACTGCGACCTCCACCACTTTTCCAAGGGGCATTAAAGCTGTCTTGTTAAGCTACTGCGACTTCCACCACTTTTCCAAGGGGCATTTAAGCTGTCTTGTTAAGCTAATGCGACCTCCACCACTTTTCCAAGGGGCATTAATTCCGTCTTGTTAAGCTACTGTAACCTCCACGTCTCTTCCAAGGGGCATTAAAACTGTCTTGTTAAGCTAATGCGACCTCCAACACTTTTCCAAGGGGCATTAAAACTGTCTTGTTAAGCTACTGCGACCTCCACCACTTTTCCAAGGGGCATTAAAGCTGTCTTGTTAAGCTACTGCCACCTCCACCACTTTTCCAAGGGGCATTAAAGTTGTCTTGTTAAGCTACTGTGACCTCCACCACTCTTCCAATGGGCATTAAAATCGTCTTGTTAAGCTACTGCGACCTCCACATCTCTTCCAAGGGGCATTAAAACCGTCTTGTTAAGCTAATGCGACCTCCACTACTTTTTCGAAAGGGCATTAAAACCGTCTTGTTAAGCTACTGCGACCTCCACCACTTTTCCAAGGGGCATTAAAGCTGTCTTGTTAAGCTACTGCGACTTCCACCACTTTTCCAAGGGGCATTAAAACCATCTTGTTATGCTAATGCGACCTCCACCACTTTTCCAAGGGGTATTAAAACCGTCTTGTTAAGCTACTGCAACCTCCACGTCTCTTCCAAGGGACATTAAAACCGTCTTGTTAAGCTAATGCGACCTCCAGCACTTTTTCAAGCAGCATTAAAACCGTCTTGTTAAGCTACTGCGACCTCCACCACTTTTCCCAGGGGCATTAAAGCTGTCTTGTTAAGCTACTGTGACCTCCACCACTCTTCCAAGGGGCATTAAAACCATCTTGTTAAGCTACTGCGACCTACACGTCTCTTCCAAGGGGCATTAAATTTGTCTTGTTAAGCTACTGCGCCCTCCTCCACTTTTCCAAGGGGCATTAAAGCTGTCTTGTTAAGCTACTGCGACCTCCACCACTTTTCCACGGAGCATTAAACCTGTCTTGTTAAGCTACTGCCACCTCCACCACTTTTCCAAGGGGCATTAAAGCTGTCTTGTTAAGCTACTGTGACCTCCACCACTCTTCCAAGGGGCATTAAAACCATCTTGTTTAGCTACTGCGACCTCCATCACTTTTTCAAGGAGCATTAAAGCGGTCTTGTTAAGCTACTGCGACCTCCACCACTTTTCCAAGGGGCATTAAAATCGTCTTGTTAAGCTACTGCGACCTCCACCACTTTTCCAAGGGGCATTAAAGCTGTCTTGTTAAGCTACTGTGACCTCCACCACTCTTCCAAGGGGCATTAAAACCGTCTTGTTAAGCTACTGCGACCTCTACGTCTCTTCCAATGGGCACTAAAACCATCTTCTTAAGCTAATGCGACTTCCACCACTTTTCCAAGGGGCATTAAAACGTCTTGTTAAGCTACTGCAACCTCCACGTCTCTTCCAAGGGGCATTAAAACCGTCTTGTTAAGCTTCTGCGACCTCCACCACATTTCCAAGGGGCATTAAAGCTGTCTTATTAAGCTACTGCCACCTCCACCAGATTTCCAAGGGGCATTAAAGCTGTCTTCTTAAGCTACTGTGACCTCCACCAGTCTTCCAAGGGGAATTAAAACCGTCTTGTTAAGCTACTGCGACCTCCACATCTCTTCCAATGGGCATTAAAACCGTCTTGTTAAGCTAATGCGATCTCCACCACTTTTCCAAGGGGCATTAAAGCTGTCTTGTTAAGCTACTGCGACCTCCACCACTTTTCCAAGGGGCATTAAAGCTGTCTTGTTAAGCTAATGCGACCTCCACCACTTTTCCAAGGGGCATTAATTCCGTCTTGCTAAGCTACTGTAACCTCCACGTCTCTTCCAAGGGGCATTAAAACCATCTTGTTAAGCTAATGCGACCTCCAACACTTTTCCAAGGGGCATTAAAACTGTCTTGTTAAGCTACTGCAACCTCCACCACTTTTCCAAGGGGCATTAAAGCTGTCTTGTTAAGCTACTGCTACCTCCACCACTTTTCCAAGGGGCATTAAAGTTGTCTTGTTAAGCTACTGTGACCTCCACCACTCTTCCAATGGGCATTAAAACCGTCTTGTTAAGCTACTGCGACCTCCACGTCTCTTCCAAGGGGCATTAAAACCGTCTTTTTAAGCTAATGCGACCTCCACTACTTTTTCCAAAGGGCATTAAAACCGTCTTGTTAAGCTACTGCGACCTCCACCACTTTTCCAATGGGCATTAAAGCTGTCTTGTCAAGCTAATGCGACCTCCACCACTTTTCCAAGGGGCATTAATTCCATCTTGTTAAGCTACTGTAACCTCCACGTCTCTTCCAAGGGGCATTAAAACCATCTTGTTAAGCTAATGCGACCTCCAACACTTTTCCAAGGGGCATTAAAACTGTCTTGTTAAGCTACTGCGACCTCCACCACTTTTCCAAGGGGCATTAAAGCTGTGTTGTTAAGCTACTGCCACCTCCACCACTTTTCCAATGGGCATTAAAACCATCTTATTAAGCTACTGCGACCTCCACATCTCTTCCAAGGGGCATTAAAACCGTCTTGTTAAGCTAATGCGACCTCCACGACTTTTTCCAAAGGGCATTAAAACCATCTTGTTAAGCTACTGCGACCTCCACCACTTTTCCAAGGGGCATTAAAGCTGTCTTGTTAAGCTACTGCGACTTCCACCACTTTTCCAAGGGGCATTTAAGCTGTCTTGTTAAGCTAATGCGACCTCCACCACTTTTCCAAGGGGCATTAATTCCGTCTTGTTAAGCTACTGTAACCTCCACGTCTCTTCCAAGGGGCATTAAAACCGTCTTGTTAAGCTAATGCGACCTCCAACACTTTTCCAAGGGGCATTAAAACTGTCTTGTTAAGCTACTGCGACCTCCACCACTTTTCCAAGGGGCATTAAAGCTGTCTTGTTAAGCTACTGCCACCTCCACCACTTTTCCAAGGGGCATTAAAGTTGTCTTGTTAAGCTACTGTGACCTCCACCACTCTTCCAATGGGCATTAAAATCGTCTTGTTAAGCTACTGCGACCTCCACATCTCTTCCAAGGGGCATTAAAACCGTCTTGTTAAGCTAATGCGACCTCCACTACTTTTTCCAAAGGGCATTAAAACCGTCTTGTTAAGCTACTGCGACCTCCACCACTTTTCCAAGGGGCATTAAAGCTGTCTTGTTAAGCTACTGCGACTCCACCACTTTTCCAAGGGGCATTAAAACCATCTTGTTATGCTAATGCGACCTCCACCACTTTTCCAAGGGGTATTAAAACCGTCTTGTTAAGCTACTGCAACCTCCACGTCTCTTCCAAGGGACATTAAAACCGTCTTGTTAAGCTAATGCGACCTCCAGCACTTTTTCAAGCAGCATTAAAACCGTCTTGTTAAGCTACTGCGACCTCCACCACTTTTCCCAGGGGCATTAAAGCTGTCTTGTTAAGCTACTGTGACCTCCACCACTCTTCCAAGGGGCATTAAAACCATCTTGTTAAGCTACTGCGACCTACACGTCTCTTCCAAGGGGCATTAAATTTGTCTTGTTAAGCTACTGCGCCCTCCTCCACTTTTCCAAGGGGCATTAAAGCTGTCTTGTTAAGCTACTGCGACCTCCACCACTTTTCCAAGGGGCATTGAAGCTGTCTTGTTAAGCTACTGTGACCTCCACCACTCTTCCAAGAGGCATTAAAACCATCTTGTTATGCTACTGCGACCTCCACCACTTTTTCAAGGGGCATTGATATTGTCTTTTTATTCCACTGCGAATTCCACCATTCTTCCAACGGGCATTGCATTTCCTCCTAATTTTTGTCAGCTTTTGCTTTTCAATGCATAGGCGAACACTAAGGGAGACCCACTCCCCAATAATGGGTAGAATGTTTTTAGTATGCTGTAATCCACATCTGTTTCAAGGGGCATTGTAGTTCCTCATAATTTTTGGAAAGCCTTCCATTCACTGCTTAGGCAAACAGTGCACAAGAGACCCAGTTGCTATAAATGGAAAAAACGGTTTAGTTAAGGCCCTCTGACCTCCATGTCACTTCCAAGGGGCATTGGAGTGCTTCGAAATTTTTGATAGGCATTGCACTCACTGCATGCCCTATAACTGTGTAGCCGAACCTCTCCTTTTGGTACAGAAACATATCCTACTAGACATGTGTGGTTGACTGGCCTGATATTGATGTGAATGGTCCCTATTCCTCCTGCTCTTTCTCCTTTGCCACCACCTCATCCATCATTCATCACCTGAAGCTTTGTTTTTACGGGAGTCATAGAACTGGGATAGTAGCAGGAAAACATCCAGCAATGCTTGGAGGAGGTAGGATATGCGCCAAAACGCTGACCACCTCAGGCCTAGCCGCTACTACATACATGCGCATGCATTCCAAGAAAACAAAGCAGATGCTTACTTCTATCATCATCATCATGCTCCTCACCTTGGCAGTCTCAACTCCCCTGATGGAGAAGCCAGGGCCTACCGGAGGAGTCAGGTTCTCTGGTGGGCTCGTCCAATGCTGCCCAAAAGCAGGCCGGGCTAAGAAAAGTGTGGGGGCATGTTCCAAGGAAAATTAGGGGCGGCTGGGGACCACTTATGGACACCCAGCCGCCCCCAGGCGGCTGGGGATCCTGTGTGGACACCCGGCCGCGGGGCTGCTGGGGACCGAGTATGGACACCCGGCCTCCCCCTGGCGGCTGGGGACCGAGCATGGACACCCGGCCACCGGGCGGCTGGGGACTGAGTATGGATACCTGGCCGCCGACGCAGCCATGACATGGTGGCCGGCATCTGCCTCCACATGCCTAAAAGGCCCAATTTCAAGTGCAAGCAAACTAGCAGTATGGTATTGCAGCCTGGGGGTGGGTGGGTGGCAGGTTGCACACTTACGCTTGCATTCCAAGAAAACAAAGCAGATGCTAACTTTTATCATCATCATCATGCTCCTCACCTTTGCACTTTCAACTCCCCTGATGGAGAAGTCAGGGCCCACCGGAGGAGTCTGGTTCTCTGGTGGGCTCATCCAATGCTGCCCTAAAGCAGGCCGGGCTAAGAAAAGTGTGTGGGGGGATGTTCCAAGGAGAAATAGGGGCGGTTGGGGACCGTGTGTGGACACCCGGCCGCGGGGCGGCTGGGGACCGAGTATGGACACCCGGCCGCCCCTGGCGGCTGGGGACCGAGCGTGGACACCCGGCCGCCGGGCGGCTGGGGACTGAGTATGGATACCTCGCTGCGGAAGCAGCCATGAGGTAGTGGCTAGCTTCGGCCTCCTCCAAACTAAAAGGCCCCATTTCAAGTGCAAGCAAGCTAGCAGTATGGTATTGCAGCCTGGGGGTGGGTGGGTGGCAGGCTGCATACTTGCGCTTGCATTGCAAGAAATGGGGGAGGTACAATTGAACACTGCCCTGGGAGAAGGACTTGCACGGGGATAGTTGCAAGTCTGCATGTTCTGATGCGGCAAGGATCACTTCTGATGGGCACACTTTTAGGCAGTGACCTGGGTGTCAGAGATGCTTCCAGGGGTCTTCCCCATGCTGTTCCCATGTCTTTTCAGCACTGTATGCATGTGTCACACAGCACATGGCCAGATAAGATTGTAAAATGTTAAAATGACATTTCCTGGTGAATGCATTTGTCACGGTTGAAAGCAATACAAAAGTGCAAAAACGCATAAAAAATGCTACTTGTGAACATAGCCCAAGGTGTGGAGGAGTATTTTTGTTTTTGGTTATTTATTTTACCTTATACACAAGTCTTTACCCTGGAAAGGAAGTTCCTTAACATATTTCACAGGAAAACCGTTTCAGTTTCGTTTTTGAACATTTTATTGTGAGCACGTAAAAGTGGCTTAATACCTCTGACCACGTTGTTGACAGCAGTGACCTGGGGGTCAGAAATGCTTCCTGGGGTGATGCCCATTCTGTCCCCATGTCTTTTGAGCACTGTCACTATCGTTTTGGTCACTTTTAGGATTTCTACAGACTGCCGGGGGTGCCGCCGCAAAAATGCTCGGGTATCCCATAGACTAACATTGGGCTCGTTGCTTCGGTCGAGCACCCGAGTTTCATGGCGAGCTCGGCCCGAGCTTCGAGCACCCGAGCATTTTAGTGCTCGCTCAACACTACTCACAACTCAACGAGCTATGCTACTTTAGAAAAGGGGAATGAAAAGGTATGTTTCATATCTTGAGACATTAAAAGAAAGATAAAGCTAGCAAAAAATCAAGAAGAAAAGTAAATAATGGTGTATCAGTAAAGAGTAAATGAATCCAAAAAGAGAATCCAATAAAAAATTTGTGAGTTGTGCTATTAAATTCAGCAGTTAAGTCTTCTATCTTATATAGACAGGTCATCTCCTGCAACAATTCAGCCAAATTTGGGGATTGAGTTAATTTCCAATAATGGGGAATAACTAAACCAGCAGCCATTAAGCAAAATCTCATGATAGGGCATGGCCAACTCTCTTCATTCCAAGCCTTTACCCCCGAATATTCCCGTACCCGTTATACCTTTTCGAAAAATTATACAAAGAGACCTTTGCTTGGATTAATTTGGCCACATTGTCCATTTATTAACAAATAGTAACAATGACAAAATATAACATCATAAATCGTGTGGGAGGTCCTTGAAGCTGCAAGATCTGGCACCCATCCCAACGAAATGGTTAAAACAGCAATATTTTGCCCCCAGCCGTAACCACCAGCTCGAGGGCACCACACCACTGTACATGGTGATTAAACCAACTACAGGCTCCCAGGATCCAACACCGTCCAGAGCCCAACTAAATCCTAGATCAGCCATTCTTAATTCCAACAAGAAGGGGAACCGCTAACTAATTTCCCCTCCAACACCAATTTTTCCAACTCCAAGAAACCCCTGCCACCACAAACGCACAAACAATGAGTCCTGACCTCAATCCCATTGAAAATCTTTGGGGTGAGCTGAAATCTGCTATTGGGAAAAAGAACCCTGCAAATGTGGCACCCCAGGTCTGGTCGCCACAGTGGCAGCAATGTCATGTCTAAGAGCAGATGGGAGGTTCCCTGGTTGGGGGACAATTAACATGCATCACCTCCTGCCTCAGTCCAGGGAGGGGAGAAACCTGCCCTTTATAAACTGGATCTGGGGTGGGGTTAGACAGTCTAGTTTCAGAGACAGGGACAGGTCAGCAGCAGGCTGAGGAGTCCCTGTAGGCAGAAGAGGAACACGAGGCCAGGAGGGGAGCTAGAAGAGCTCATCCTGACTAGAGACTTGAAAAGCCGGACACTGGAGTCCGAGGCTGTGAGGGTTATAAGCCCAGCAGCAGAAAACCACCACGCAGGGGACTTCAAGTCCTCTGGCCCAAGGAAGCCCGGAGGCTCAGCCACACGAGAGGTACCACTACTGCCCAGGAGGGGTGAGAAGTACGGAAGGCCCGAGTCGCCGGTGATACGGGTGAGAACAACACGGTACACTCAGGGACGTGGGCTACTACTACACTACAGCGGGATAGCAAAGAAAGAGTGAAGTCAGCACGGTAGGCCTACAAACTCCCCCTGACGAGCGGGATGTCCCAGTTGCTCTCAGACTGACCAGGCTTCTATCGTTAACCTGTATTCCCGACGGGTCCCTTAATACCACCAACAGTAAAGACCCTGACTTGCATGACAGACTCCGTGTGGTTACTGCTGCTTCCGCGCACCATCACCACCAACATCCCTATTTACTGCCCTGAGGCTATACTCTTCCCGTGGGGAGATATACTATCCTCTGCTGCACCCACAACACCAGCCTCAGCGGTCTGCCCTGCAGCGGCGGTTCACTCTGACCGCAATCCACGGGTGGCGTAGTCGGACATTCAGTATATAGACTGCCATTTAGTTTGACCACCCTGAGCCACGGGACCGGGTCACCGCCACGGTGACTACAACCCCCAGCATCTACAAAAAGGCCCGGTTCCGGGTTCCCCACGCGGCCCAGGGGGCGCGTCTCAAACATTCAAGAGCTTGAACAAACTGCAAAGGAAGAGTGGGAGAAAATTCCAGCTGCGAAGTGCAAGAAGCATATAGATGGCTACAAGAAACGTTTGGAGGCTGTCAGCAATGCAAAAGGGTGTGCAACCAAGTATTAATTATGGGTGCCTTTATTGCTCCACATGCTGTTTATTCTGTTTCTTCTTTAAAATTGCAACATGGGAGTTGAAAAACAATGTTTTATTGTTGTATTACTTTGGACCACTAATTCAGACATCCTGAGGATATAACTTTGGTACATTTCCATTTATTTGAAAAGAGATATTGTTCAGTCTATGAAAAAAAGAAGGGGTGCCAATAATGGTGAGCTGCACTGTATTGTGATATAAGATTTTATGACTATTAATGCTGTGAATGATTCAAGGGTATTTTATTGACATTGACGTGTTCTCGTATTACATTGTATTACATGATAAGATAGGGACAGTGTAAGGATAAGAGATTAACACATACAGTGGCGACCACAAGTTTAGCATTTTTTTTTAAAGTGTGTACATCTGTCTGGTTGTTGTGATGCCATTTTCCTGGTGATTTTAGTAAACCGGAAGCAAATGGTTGTCAGCCATAAGGATGAAAATTGTGTTTGCCATTGTTTTATATCTTTATGTGTTAGTTTACAGCATTTGCTAGGCCAAATGTTTTGCATATTTTGTCATGGGTGGTTGAATTTTGTCTAAATTTTTTTTTTCATGTGTGTGTTTTCTGGTTGACACATGGCAAAGACAAAGCCAAATGTATCATCAGATGTCAGGAACCTTATTATTCTGAGAGTGAAGTCAGGCAAAAGCCAAAAAGAGGTAGCTATGGAATTCAACTGTTCTCAGAGTCAAGTGTCGCATATATTAAAGAAAGAAAAAGGAGGTTATGGAACAGCTGACAAACCTAGAAGTGGACAACCAGGGAAAACTTCCTCCAAAGTTGAGCACATTATTAAGAAAAAGTCAGTATCTCATGTCCATAAAAGTGCTGTACAGATTTCGCATAAAATGAATGAAGAATATGCGGTCAAAGTGAGTCGCAAAACTGTGGTGTGACGGCTAAGAGCAGTAGGGCTGAATGCATGAGTTCCAGGCAAGAAGCCTTTCATCTCTGCAAAGAACCGGAAGGTCAGACTTGAGTTTACCAAAGAACACAGCCAATGGAAAGAGACAGATTGGTCTAAGGTGTTGTGGTTGAATGAATCCAAGTTCAATCTGTTTTGTAGTGATGGCAAGCACTATATATACCGCCCAATTTGAAAACATAATGATGTAAGGTACCAAACACAGTGAAACATGGTGGTGGCAATGTCATGGTTTGGGGCTGCTTTTGTGCATCTGCCATTGGCCCCTTGCATAGATATGATGGAAATATGAATGCTACCATGTACCAGGATATACTGGAGAATGTAATGCTGCCACATGGTAAAACCAAAGTAGGCAGGGGATGGAAATTCCAGCAAGTCAATGATCCTAAGCACGCATCCAATTAAGTCAAAAACTGGTTTGCAAAGAAAAATATTCGCCTGTTGCAATGGCCAAGCCAATCACCTGATTTAACAACTTCGCGCTAGAGCCTGTTTTTGCCTCCGTGACCAGGCCAATTTTTTCAATTCTGACCACTGTCACTTTATGAAGTAATTACTCTGGAACACTTCAACAGATTCCCCTGATTCTGAGACTGTTTTTTCGTGACATATTGTACTTCATGATAGTCTTAAATTTCTTCCATATCACTTGCGTTTATTTGTGAAAAAATCAGAAATTTTGCAAAAATTTTGAAAATTTTGCAATTTTCAAACTTTGAATTTTCATGCCCTTAAATCAGAGAGATATGTCACACAAAATAGTTAATAAATAACATTTCCCACATGTCTACTTTACATCAGCACAATTTTGGAACCAACATTTTTTTTTTTTAGGAAGCTATAAGGGTTAAAAGTTGACCAGCGATTTCTCATTTTTCCAAAAAAATTTCCAAAAACATTTTTTTAGGGACCACATCTTATTTGAAGTGACTTTGAGGGGCCTTTATGACAGAAAATACCCAATAGTGACACCATTCTAAAAACTGCACCCCTCAAGGTGCTGAAAACCACATTCAAGAAGTTTATTAACCCTTCTTGTGTTACACGTGAATTTTTGGAATGTGGAAGAAAACAATGAACATTTAACTTTTTTTCACAAAAATGTTACTTTAGACCCAATTTTTTATTTTCACAAGGGTAACAGGAAAAAGTGGACCACACAATTTGTAGTGCAATTTCTCATGAGCGCGTTGATACCCCATATGTGAGGGAAAACCACTGTTTGGGCGCACTGCAGGGTTCGGAAGGGAAGGAGCGCCATTAGACTTTTTGAATGTAAAATTTGGAAACTAGACCCCTTAGGGAACTTATCTAGATGTGTGACGAGCACCTTGAACCCCCAGGTGCTTCACATAAGTTTATAATATTGAGCTGTAAAAATAAAATTTTCACATTTTTCCCACAAAAACGTTTTTCATCCCTTAATTTTGCATTATCACTAGGGTAATAGGAGAAATTGCACCATGAAATTTGTTGTGCAATTTCTCCTGAACACGCTGATACCCCATATATGGGGGAAAACCACTGCTTTGGTGTACGGCAGGGTTCGGAAGAGAAAGGAGCGCTATGTTGGCTGGGATAGGTTGAAGACACCATGTCTCATTTGAAGAGTCGCTGATATGCCGAAACAGCAGAAACCCCCACAAGTGACCCCATTTTGTAAACTACACCTCTCAAGGAATCCATCTAGGGAAGTAGTGAGTATTTTTTAATTTTTAAATTTATACCATTGGGCAGTGAAGAAAACATAATTATATTTTTACCACAAAAAATGTTTTACCCTCAGATTTTACATTTTCACACAGGGCAATGGGTAAAAATGGTGACGAAATGTGTCACACAATTTCTTCTAAAAGTGGCAATACCTCATATGTGGCTGTATCGTACCGCTTAGCCATATGGCGAGATCTGGGAGGGACTGAATTTCTTTTGGGGGGCAAGGGCCATTTCGCTTTTCCAGAGCCTTTCTGCTACCAGTAATTTGGAAGTCCCTTATATTTTTAGCAGATAACGGACCTGAGTGGGGACTAGCTTTTTTTGAGGACTGAGTTGAAGCTTTTATTGGGAACATTTTACATATTGTTTATCCGGCGCTCTATGCTGAGCACTTACATCGGGGTTTCCATCTAAATTTCCAAGTCATGTAATTCAGATGAAACCCCGGGATCCATTCACTGTAATGAGGCAGCAGAGTTACTCTGGACTCCGTCTGGCCTCTGTTTAGCGGTGTCCTTTTTTTCAGACCGCACTTTATGTACACCTAAAAAAACTGACACCGTTGGATCACAGGCCAGACGGCATCCACAGTGGCCTATATCTGCCTCATTACAGGGAATCTTCCGTCATGGGTTCCGTCTGAATCACGTATTTCAGAGATTTACACGGAAACTCTGGTGTATGTGCTCAGCGCAGAGCGCAGGATAAATGTGCGCCGAGCCTTACTGCGATCTTTGGGAGACATAATAAACAAATCAGTAGCAGGTGAAGAATTGGTTTTATTTATTTTTTACGCCGTTCCTCGTGCGGTATAAGTGATGAGATTACTTTATTCTTCGGGTCGGTGCGATTACAGTGATACCAGATTCATATCGGGTTTTTATGATTGACAGCTGTCACACACTAAAATACGCTTTTTTTGCAAAATCTAGTTTTTGCATCGCCATATTTTGAGAGCTATAATTTTTCCATATTTCGGCCGACAGAGTCATGTGATGGCTTGTTTATTGCGGGATGAGTTGACATTTTTATTGGTACCATTTTTTGGTACGTGACATTTTTTGATCGCTTTCTATTCCGTTTTTTGGGAGGTAAAATTAACAAAATCCAACAATTCAGGAATTGTTTTTTGAGTTTCTTTTTTATGCCGTTCTGCTTGTGGTAAAAGTGATAAGGCAGCATTATTCTTCGAGTCAGTACGTTTACAGCGATACTGCACTTACCATATTTTTTTCATGTTTTGGCGCTTTTACACAATAAAACAATTTTATAGAAAAAATATTTTTTTTGCATCGCTTTATTCTGAGAGCTATAACTTTTTCATTTTTCGGGTGATGGAGCTGCATGGCGGCTTTTTTTTGCGGAACAAGATGACGTTTTCAGCGGTACAATTTTAATTTCCATTTTGCTTTTTGATCGCATTTTTTTCCACTTTTTATTTGCTGATATGATGAAAAAGCATAGTTGTTTGCTCAGATTTTTATTTATTTTTATTACGGTGTGCACAGAAAGAGTTAATTAGTGTGACAGTTTTATAGATTGAGTTGTTTTGGACGTGGCGATACCAAATATGTGTACTTTTTTTGTTTTTGCATAAATATACGGATTTATTGGTTTAATATTTTATTTATTTATTTTTATTTATTTTGTGAAATTTTTTTAAACAGTTTGAAAACATTTTTTAGACTTTTTTTTTACATTTTTACTTAGTTCCTGTATGGGACATTAAATTTTATTTTTCTAATCACTGTTCTCATGCAATGCAATAGACATGTATTGCATTGCATGAGAGCTTTGCTGACAGTTTCACATTCAGTGTCTCCTGATATACTTCAGCTGCAGGCTGAGTCTAGCAGGACACCGTACATGGCAGACCCGGAGGCGGTCATGTGACCTCCGGCTGCTATGACAACGGCAGGTCCTCTCAGACATCAGGGGGCCGTCCGAGAGGTAAGTGGGACGACCCCCTCTCCTCTCACTATCTTTTAAATGCCGCAATTGCTATAGATCGCGGCATCTAGAAGATAGCAAAAGGTTAACATCATTGGGACCTGATCCAATCGGGTCCCGATGATGTCCCCTGTCACTGCTACTCATCTGAACCGCAAAGGCAGCGCCTGCAGGACCCTGGGGGTCCTGAGCGCTGCGGGACCACCGACCGTTTATAAACATCAGCGCTCCCCAAGGCCAGGCAGCACGGACGTTTATATACAGTGGGCGGTCGGAAAGCAGTTAAACCCTATAGAGCACCTTTGAAATGAGTTAGGGCGATGAATTGGGGCCCAAACCCAAAGCAATAAAGATAAATTGTTTGCAGATTTGCAAATGGAATGGAGCAATATCCCGCAATATGTCTTGAATACCCTAGTACCTTCAATGCCCCCGTAAGTTATGGCATTGTAAACAATAAATTACTCTTTATGTTGTGATCAATAAATAGTATATGCAAAACTTTTGGCAGTCAGTTTTCTGTAATTAAATGACCATACCTAAACTCAAAAGCATTTTGGTTAAAATTAAGGTCTTGCATGATGACAACTTCATGCACTTACAATTCATCACCACAGAAACAACAACCAGACAGAAGTAATCACACGTTATTAAAAAATTCAAAACTTTTGGTATCGCCACTGTAGGTATAGGAACAGAATAAGGTATTAAGCGTAGTTAGGGTAAGGTGAATGTGAAAGCAGTTCCTTTAAGAAAGGGAAAATAAAATGGGACTGTTCTGCGTCCCTGAAGGCAAGGAGCCCTGAAGGCACTGGAAAGTATCGGTGCTGGCCAGTGTGGCCGGAAGTTTGAATATAGAAGTGTGTTTTTTCCCCCCTCCGAGTTTGGTTACGCATGTATAGCACATTCCCCTGCTGGATTATGGGACACGTTAACCACCCTTTGTAATGAAAATGGACTGTGTGCAGCTGCCCTATGGAACGTGCTCTTTTAACCATGAACTGTCCTTATTCTTACCTTGAACTTTTCCCGCAGGAGCGGCAGCGCACTTGTTTCTTTAAAGGGGCCGTAGTCTACAAAAAACGGGGAGGGGGAAAACCCTGAACAGGAAGACCCAAGGATCGAGCCGGGTCAGCATTGCAATAGCTAAAAGCGCTCCTGGACTGTCAGAGCTGTGGTTAGTTGGCCACTGAGCCGTTATGTTTAATGTGGACTTGCTGTGTTTGAATACTCAGAGCAGGATTAGTTGGCCAACTGGCCTGTTAGGTTTGAAAACGGACATGCTGTGTCTGGGTACCAGGAGCGAGGGGGCCGGAGTCAGATGGACCTGCGTTTTAAACAAAAAAAAGGAACTTGGACACTTAACCCTTTAACAACCTTGGGATTTTTCATTTTTACGTTTTCATTTTTTGCTCCCCTTCTTCCCAGAGCCATAGCCTTTTTATTTTTCTGTCAATATGGCCATGTGAGGGCTTATTTTTTGCGGGAGAAGTTGTACTTTTAAACGACATCACTGGTTTTACCATATCGTGTACGGGAAAATGGGTAAAAAATTACAAGTGCAGTGAAAATGCAAAAAAAAATGCAATTCCACAGTTGTTTTTCGGTTTTTATTTTTACCACGTTCACTGAATGCTAACTCTGACCTGCCATTATTATTCTCCAGGTCATTACGAGTTTCTAGACACCAAACATGTATAGGTTCTTTTTTATTTAGGTGGCAAAAAAAAAATCCAAAATTTGCTAAAAAAAAAAATGGCGCCATTTTCCAAGACCCGTAGCATCTACATTTTTCGGGATCTGGGGCTGGATGATGGCTTGTTTTTTGTGTGTCACGCTGATGTTTTTATTGATACCATTTTGGGGTAGATCCAATGTTTTTATCGCCAGTTATTGCATTTTATTGCAATGTTGTGACGACCAAAAAACCATAATTCTGGAGTTTAAATTTTTTTTCTCGTTACGCCGTTTACCGATCGGATTAATTCTTTTTTTATATTGATAGATCGGGCGATTCTGAATGCGGCGATACCAAATATGTGTATGTAGGCTTTTTTTTATTATTTTATTTTGAATGAGGTTCAAGGGGGGTTATTTAAACTTTTATATATTTTTTTTTGCTATTTTTAAAACTTTTTTTACACTTTGTGCATGCTTCAATAGTCTTCATAAGAGACTAGAAGCAACAGTTATCTGATTGCTTCTACTGCATACAAGCGATGAGCAGATCGCTTGTATGCAGCAGAAATGCTCACTTGCTATGAGCGCCGACCACTGGGTGGCGCTCATAGCAATCGAGACATGACAACCACAGGGGTATTTTGCAGACCCTGGGTTGTCATGCCTATCTATCGGTGACCCACGGTCATGTGACGGGGTCGCCGATGGGCGGGACTAACACCGCACTTCCGGCGTGGCGATGTTAAATGCCTCTGTCAGAGATTGACAGAGGCATTTAACTGGTTAACAGCCGCGGGTGGATCGTGATTCCACCGGTGGCTGTTGCAGGAACATGTCAGCTGTATAAATCAGCTAACATGTGCCTGGTTCAGTGCGGGCTCAGTGCCGGAGCCCTCGCTGAACCGGAGGGGTGATAGCCTGGGGCGTACTAATAGGCCGAGGCCAGAAAGGAGTTAATGTGGGCCAAAAGGCCAGTATATAGAAATCGACTCTGGTAAAAAAGCATTGTAATCATATGTGAGAAAATGTGCATTGAATGTTTTAAAACAATACTTGCATATATGTTTTATCAGCACCGTATGGTCGGGGACGACCATGTTTTTGAGAGAAGAATGTAAAGAAGTGTTCTGGGCAATTCATGCCCTTCATCCCTTCCTTTGGGAATAGGCATGCTCTTGCTGTAATGTGAACAATGTTGCAGAATGTGTATATATTGTGATATAATGTTTATGACTAATAAGGATGTGAAAGATTCAAGTGTATTTTATTGACATTGATGTGATCTAGTATTGCATTGAATTACATGATAAGATAGGGACCGTGTAAGGATAAGAGGTTAACACATAGGTATAGGAACAGAACAAGGTGTTATGGGTAGTTAGGGTAAAGTAGGGGTTAACAGTTCTAGTGGCACTCCCAGTTAGGGAGGGGGAACTTAAATATATTAGGAGGGGCATTTCCTGGTAAAGAGGAGAGTGAGGGAGATCAGAGAGGGTAGGTGTGAAAGGCCAGCTTGGGGCCAGCTCAGGAACAGAGCAACCTAAAGGAAAAAAGTAACAGCAGCAGAAAGCAGTATGAGTACAGCAGAGATAGCATTCCATGGAACATCCCTTAAATCCTGCGGCCTACGGGCAGAGCAGGGTATGGAGGAGCCTACCCTAATTTCGTCTTCTGAGAGGAGAATTGGCGGCAATCCACAGAGGCAAGTCGGGGCAGAGTCCCGGGAAGCTGCGGTGCCAGGCGAGACCTCCCTAGTGCAGGAAGTGCCATTAGAGCTAGGGATAGTGCAAGCGACCAAAACCATCAATGCTGTGTTACACTCTGCTGTACCCAAGACCAAGCTGTACTGAGCCGATGTAGTAAAGTTGAACTGCTGGAAACGAGTCAAGAGTTTGGTGTGAACTGTGTGATCGAGCCCAGACCCACGACCGTGGGACAGATGGAGCCTCATGGAACGAAAGTGAGTGTTGTCCCTTACAAACAAACCACACGACAGATAGGACACTATATTTTATTTGTGGGGAGCCAGGGTGTGGGAAAACAGCAGCCCCTTGCCCATGACTACCGCCTTGTGCCCTCTACAATGATCTAAGGAGATGGACGGTCCTCATCTTAAGCTGTGTTTTTCATGAGAAGTTTTCTCCCACATTTACGGCAAAATGCTCTGTGTTCACCGATCTTCGTGAAACGTCCGACTCTAAGGATACAGAAAGAACATGGATTAGCAGTCAAGAAAGGGCAGGAATATCAGTTACTGGAGGAGGGGTATGGATTATTCATGGAAAATTAGATGTCAGTCTTCAGTGGTCTCGTGGTATCAGAATATAAATTGCATTAATGTAGTTTCTTTATAATTATATTAAAAATAAAATATCTCCTTACCTGTATTCACACCCTGCACACGCGTAGTTGTATGGGTAGTTAATCTCATAAGTGTGATACGTGCTCACGGGTGGTAATTCTGGATGAGCATGTATGACCTTTTCCGTGTAGGATCTCTAGAGTGCACCATGTCCATCATTTTGTACTCCCTCCATGTGCCAGCAGGCAACATGGCATAATTCGTGTGCTAGTGCATCTCTGAGGCGCTCTAAAGATAGAAAATATACAATTACTATAAATTGCGAAGATACTTTACATCACACGTGCCAACCTGCTAGGCCATATTGTAGGGAAGGCTAAAGAGACATTTGTCCTGGAGCTTTGGTGCTTTCACCATCTATGGGACCTTAATGATCTCCAACACCCACGCTGACTCTTCTGATTCATCGTCCCAGTAATTTGCAGTTGCACCCTGGCAGTCACTATTTATGTGTAGTTTATCCACTGTTTACCTCTGGATCCCCACAATTATGGAAAAAGGGGTCCATCAAGGTTTTTCAATGATCACATCCAGTGAACAATATATAGCCATGCCTGTGTGTGTTTCTCTTGTTTGTAAGCTATAAAAATTGTAGTAACATCAATCCAGCCTTAAATGGAAGCTGTCATGTGAGAAAATACTATTAATCTGCAGATATGGGGTTAATCTGTAGGTTAATAACATTCTGAACCTCTCCGGTACCGGCACTTAGACCCTCGCTGCCGGGAGGAAATTAACTTTATTCCCTCTGGCAGCGTTTGGCTTCCTGCCATAGAGGCGGCGCTGGCGCGGGTAGAGTCACTGCTCTGTGTATAGAACTTGGTGGCTGTAACTGCTCTCCCGGCACTGACTGACAGCAGCTCAGCATTATACCTGGCTGTCAGTCAGTGCCGGGGGGCGCGGTTACAGCCGCCGCGCTCTATACACAGAGTGGTGACTGAACCCTTGACAGCGTCGTCCTTATGACTGAAAGCTGAACGTGGCAGGAGGAATAAAGTTCATTTCCTTCCTACAGCGAGGGTCTAAGTGCTGGTGCCGGGCAGGATCAGAACACTATTAAACTGCAGATTTACCCTATATCTGCAGGTTAATAGCATTTTTTCACATGACAGGTTCACTTTAATAACTGTTATCAAAATGTCATGTTTTCACCAAATGATTGTCATATGGAACTTACCTGCGGAGTCACACACTTTGTCAGAGAATTCGATAGTGGAATATTGATCCCCGTCCTTATAGATGTTAGTGCAGAAAGCACATGTTGCCCTCAGTCTTTTGCTCCATGTGAATTGGATTTTGGACTCAGAAAGCTAAAGATGAGGAATTAAGAAATAAAATACATTATATCTGTAATTCAATGAAAAACAGCTAAAAATGCCTTCTCTTCTTGGACACCATGAAAGGGAGGTATAACTTTTGACTACTGGTCCTAAAGATGCTCTTAGGCACCAGGTCCCGGGGTGACTGCGACCTCCTCCGCACCAGTATAACTCTGCATTTACATGGAGGAATAGTACAGATAACAGAATATAGATGAGGATGTACAACCCGGGGATTATAATATCTTACCTCGTTCTCAAACACGGTTCTGTTGTAGAGGTGGAACAATCTCATTATCAACTCATGTTTAGTTTTTTGAAAATCCGTCACATACCGAGATGCCGGGGATGTGATCTCCTCTATAAAGCAGCCTTCAATGTCACAAATAGGACTGGAAAGAACAGAAGATCATACATGAAGCCTTAGGTTATATCTCAGAACATACAGAACATTTACCTATTCATTTGTTTCCCCGACAATGTAAAAGGGATTTCCCATTTAAGAATTAGGCCACCCCAATGGTAGAAGGTCAGGGGTACATGTACAATAGGGGCAGCCAGCAATAAGCTATGAGTCCGGACAGGTGGAAGAATCAGCACTGAAATAAATCTCCCAAAAATGTCAATGTAAGAATCCAATATCATTTCTGTGTGAGCGGAGCTGGAAGGTTTCATTGGGTGCCAGGAGTTATACAGGGCAGAAAGGGGGATTAACTAAACCCTGACATGGATTGGGGCGTCAAACAATCAAAGATGTGAGAGTGCTGGATTATATGAACTGAGTTGATGGCTGAGGATGTGCACCAGTAGGGGGCACCACTTCTTAGTTTATAGTATATCATAACTTTATATAACTTACTGCTGCTCTGAGGTGGATCTTTCCAGAGTTTCAGATGATTCTGTATCTAGAAGGAAACAAAGCAGTGAAAATCTTTCCATCTTTGGTCATTTTTACATTAAGGCATCTATATAATATTCTTATAGAAATTAGAAAAATCTGCAGCCCTTGATTGAAAAGGAGCGAAGAGGCACCAAATAATTATGTGTAATTCTCCTTTTTTACTCCTGTGACCACTTGTTGGCTATCAGGTCAAGGTGAATCTCTCTAATGTTAGATTATCTTTAGGAGAAATATATATAATCTTTATAGATTGTGATATAATCCATAGTTTTGGACACTGACCAGTGACAGGAGATGATGGTTCTATTATTATACAGTCGTCATCATCGCTGTCAGTAATAGACTCTGGAGATCTGCATTTCTCAGGGTCTTCAGCAGATTCAATGTCAGAAGTCCTGAGTCCTGTGATTAACAGAAAATGGATTAATGGACTGTGTCAAATACCAGAAATCTAGGTTGTGTCTAGAAAACACAGCTAATTAGTCCTTACTTTTGTGAGATGATGTTTCCTCCCAATAAGAATAATCGTCATCGTCAGAAATTACAATGACATCGATGGAACTGTGAAAACAAATATAGAAATAGGAATCAGTGGGGAAAATTCTAATATTAAAACTAAATTAAATTATGGATGAAATTATTAATTTAAATGGATCAGATAAAATAATCCAGAGCCCAGGAACCACCAGGATTTTATATAAAGTTGAGATGATGGACACTGATTGTCCTCAATAGAAATGTCTCCCAATGGGACCTGAGCTCAGAGTTGGAGAAGATGTGATTCATCCTACCTGAAGATGTCATTGCTGCATGACGGAATAGATGTTACTGGTTCTGATGAAGAAACGAAAATGAATATATTAGACGGTTCTCATGGATAACAGTAGTAAGTGATGACGAAAATGGTCTACTAGGAATTGACTACCCTCCGGATAGGCTTATGATGAAGGTGCAAATAAATTCCAATGAGAGAGACATAGTAATAAAAAAAAAGTATAGAGGCTGCAAACCCTAAAATCCCAAGCAAAGTTGTTCTTATAAACCCATTATTGTTAGGGCACATATCAGCAGAGACTAGATTGTATTGGGAATCAGTACCTGGGTCTCTAGATGTTATCCCAGTTTTTAATCCACCTTCCGCTTGATGGTTCGGAAGTCTTGATCTTTTTTTTCTGGGATGGGACTAGAAAAAGAAAAGAAATATAAGACCCCCAAATGTTACATAAATCATCAGAAACATCAGTAAGGGTATGAAAATAACACACGGGGCCAGTTCTGTCTTTTACAAGGAGCATATTAGTTTTATAGGATAATAATATAATATATTTATTAATATAATTGTTATGATTGTCTAGTAAGATGGATATACAGTAAACTCTTTTGTGATTTCTTAAGGTCGCTGCTTATTAACCCAATACCCAAACAGGAATATTATTCTTCATTATCAGGTATTAAGGAACCAACAATCAGCAATATTGATCATTCTAACAAGTTGTCACAAAAATCATTAGACCATGGATTAGTTACAGTGGCATGTAAAAGTTTGGACATCCCTGTAAAATTAAATAAAAAGACTATATATATATATTTATTTTTTTTTTTTATTTTTGCCTAAAATACAAAGGAAATGTGTCACTTTAACTTTAGACCTTTTAGAGATCAATTCATCTTCAACTTGCTTAACTGTTCACAATAGCAGAAATTTTGACCAGGGGTGCCCAAACTTTTACATGCCACGGTATATATATGAATAATGTAGAGAAGTGACAGCTCACCTGATGAAAATCCTCATCATTGCTGTCCTCTGATTCGGACATAATAATACGCTTATATCGCTTTTTGTTCTCCATATTTGCACTCACTAAAAACTACACTCCTCTCTCTACAACGCCTTCAACAACCCTCAACGGAATTAGGCGTTACACGGCATGTAGAACTGTCCGGTATATTGTGATGTCACTATAGTGACTCCATCAGCTATGGAACATTGTCGCGGTGACATCATCACATATACAACTATAAGCAGCTATATATGTATAGATAGGAGGCTGCATTAATACTCACAAATAGTTATTCTAATAACATGGAGTAATAATGGGATGATTATTTTAGATCAGTTGTGTTTGTAAAAAGTGTTGTTGTGTATTAGTGAATACAGCCTAGATTTCTCCTTCCACCCCCTTTAATTTTTCTCCCCTCCTTTCTCTCTCCTTGTTGTTCTCCATTTTATCATTGCTATTATAATATCTTATAAACTATAAGTTTGTATGTCTGTTTCTCAAATCTTATTGTGCGGTTTATCTTTTTTTCTGAATCTTTAATAAAAATTTACAGTTTAAAAAAAATAGCGTAGTGTTGTGACAAACCAATCAGAGGAGCGATGGGGGCGGGGGTCCCACTCAAAGCTCACTTTATGCTCCTGTATCTTCTAGTTACACTTCTATATAGACCTTCTGCCGCATAAATAGACTTAATGTGTAATCTATTTTTAGTAAAGATTTTCATATTATACATATTTCATTACAGCAGAATATAAGGAAGAACGTACAATGAAGTAATCCATATTCAGTCTCACAAATAACATATAAAGAGTTTACAACCAATAGGTCTGACATTGTAATTTTCATCATTCCCATTATATATAATTCAGTTTGAATCCAAAATCACAACTCAGCGAGCTAAAGTAGCAGAAAAGGGGAATGAAAAGATATGTTTCATATCTTGAGACATTAAAAGAAAGATAAAGCTAGCAAAAATTTAAGAAGAAAAGTAAATAATAAAAAAATAATGATGGGGAGAGGGGAAATATTGGGATTATTAAAAAGGATCTCTATCTCTCTAAGTGCTCTCCGCTGGGGTATCAGTAAAAAGTAAATGAATCCAAAAAGAGAATCCATTAAAAAACTTGTGAGTTGTGCCATTAAATTCGGCAGTTAAAAGTCTTCTAACTTATATAGACAGGTCATCTCCTGAAACAATTCAGCCAAACTTGGGGATTGAGGTAATGTCCAATAATGGGGAATAGCTAAACCATCAGCCGTTAAGCAAAATCTCATGACAGGGCATGGCCAACTCTCTTCATTCCAAGCCTTTACCCCCCGAATATTCCCGTACCCTTTATACCTTTTCCAAAAATTATACAAAGAGACCTTTGCTTGGATTAATTTGGCCACAGTGCCCATTTATTAACAAATAATAACAATGACAAAATATAACATCATAAATGGTGTGGGAGGTCCTTGAAGCTGCAAGATCTGGCACCCATCCCAACCAAATGGTTAAAACAGCAATATTTTACCCCCAGCCATAACCACCAGCTCGAGGGCACCACACCACTGTACATGGTGATTAAACCAACTACAGGCTCCCAGTATCCACCCCCGTCCAGAGCCCAACTAAATTCTAGATCAGCCATTCTTCATTTCAACAAGAAGGGGAACTGCCAACTAATTTCCCCTCCAACACCAATTTTTCCAACTCCAAGAAACCCCCGCCACCACAAACGCACAAACAATGAGTCCTGACCTCAATCCCATTGAAAATATTTGGGGTGAGCTGAAATCTGCTATTGGGAAAAAGAACCCTGCAAACATTCAAGAGCTTGAACAAACTGCAAAGGAAGAGTGGGAGAAATTTCCAGCTGAGAAGTGCAAGAAGCTTATAGATGGCTACAAGAAACGTTTGGAGGCTGTCAGCAATGCAAAAGGGTGTGCAACCAAGTATTAATTATGTGTGCCTTTATTGATGCACAAGCTGTTTATTCTGTTTCTTCTTTGAAATTGCAACATAGAAGTTGAAAACAATGTTTTATTGTTGTATTACTTTGGACCACTAATTCAAACATCCTGAGGATATAACTTTGGTACATTTCCATTTATTTCTGAAGATATTGTATAGTCTATGAAAAAAAGAAGGGGTGACAATAATGGTGAGCAGCACTGTATTGTGATATAAGATTTCATGACTATTAATGCTGTGATTGATTCAAGGGTATTTTATTGACATTGACGTGTTCTAGTATTGCACTGTATTACATGATAAGATAGGGACAGTGTAAGGATAAGAGATTAACACATACAGTGGCGACCACAAGTTTAGCATTTTTTTTTAAAGTGTGTACATCTGTCTGGTTGTTGTGATGCCATTTTCCTGGTGATTTTAGTAAACCGGAAGCAAATGGTTGTCAGCCATAAGGATGAAAATTGTGTTTGCCATTGTTTTATCTCTTTATGTGTTAGTTTACAACATTTGCTGGGCCAAATGTTTTGCATATTTTGTCATGGGTGGTTGAATTTTGACTAATTTTTTTTTTTTCATGTGTGTGTTTTCTGGTTGACACATGGCAAAGACAAAGCCAAATTTATCATCAGATGTCAGGAACCTTATTATTCTGAGAGTGAAGTCAGGCAAAAAGCCAAAAAGAGGTAGCTATGGAATTCAACTGTTCTCAGAGTCAAGTGTCACATATATTAAAGAAAGAAAAAGGAGGTTATGGAACAGCTGACAAACCTAGAAGTGGACGACTACGGAAAACTTCCTCCAGAGTTGAGCACATTATTAAGAAAAAGTCAGTATCTCATGTCACATAAAATGAGTGAAGAATATGCGGTCAAAGTGAGTCGCAAAGCTGTGGTGTGACGGCTAAGAGCAGTAGGGCTGAATGCATGAGTTCCAGGCAAGAAGCCTTTCATCTCTGCAAAGAACCAGAAGGTCAGACTTGAGTTTACCAAAGAACACAGCCAATGGAAAGAGACAGATTGGTCTCAGGTGCTGTGGTTGAATGAATCCAAGTTCAATCTGTTTTGTAGTGATGGCAAGCACTATATATACTGCCCAATTTGAAAACATAATGATGTAAGGTGCCAAACACCTATAGTGAAACATGATGGTGGCAATGTCATGGTTTGGGGCTGCTTTTCTTCATCTGCCACTGGCCCTCTGCATAGATATGATGGAATTATGAATGCTACAATGTACAAGGATATACTGGAGAATGTAATGCTGCCACATGGTAAAACCAAAGTAGGCAGGGGATGGAAATTCCAGCAAGTCAATGATCGTAAGTAGACATGAGCGGTGTTCGACTCGAACTGTTCACCAATCTCAAATTCGAGCTGTTTTGGGCGTTGTTCGAGTCTTTCGACGAACTCGAACGATTTGCAAAAGATTCGGCTGTTCGAGGTTATGTTCGATAACTGTTCGTGCACCAAAAGCGTAATTGGATTTTTTCACAGTAATACTGTTAATCAATCTTGATAGACAGTTTCAGTGTAGAGTGGGTGGGGGGAGGGGCAGGGGATGGATCTCTGCAGAAATAATGCCGATCTCCATTTTTATTTTCTTTCCCGCATTTACAGTGGGGCGGTGCAGTCTGTCAGCCTATCAGCAGCACACACACGCAGCGAAGTGCTTTTTTTTCACACAAGCAAGGGCATGTGTCATTGGCTGTGTATGTCACATGTCCTTGCCCTATAAGACCCAGCCATTTTCCCCGTCGCCACCATTTTCTCACTGCTGCAGCTGAGTGTTAGACGGCACCGCTGCTGTTGTGGGCGCTATACAGTATAACTGTGTGAATTGCAAGAGAATTTCCAGTTACATAGAGAGATAGGTTTAGGGAGTAGGGACTAGTTGTAATTGCAGCCCTTTTGAGCGCTAGGTTCCAGCAGTTCATAGCACTTTTTGCCAGGCAGGTCTGTGCCAGTGCTGTGCAAGTGTTTTTCACAGCATTTGGCGAAGTTTAGCTCAGCCAATCCTTTAGGGCCTGTAGCAGTGTCTGTTAGTCATTGGAGTAGCCTATATGTGTTGCAAGCTACACCACCTGTGTATCTAATACCAATTTTTTACTGCATCTAAGCCAGTCAATCCTTTTGGGCCTGTAGCAGTGTCTGGTAGTCAGTGGAGTAGCCCATCTGAAGCAAGCTACACCACCTGTGTATCTAATAACAATTTTTTACTGCATCTAACCCAGTAAATCCTTTTGGGCATAGTAGCAGTGTCTCATAATCAGCGGAGTAGCCCACCTGTGAAGGAAGCTACGCCGCCTGTGTATCTAATTCTATTTTTTTACTGCATCTAACCCAGGACATCTTTTTGGGCCTAGTAGCAGTGTCTGGTAGTCAGCGGAGTAGCCCACCTGTGAAGGAAGCTACACCGCCTGTGTATCTAATTCAAATTTTTTACTGCATCTGACTCGCCCAGGGTAATATGGGGGACTCGGTACCTGGGCCTTTACCTTCTTGGGATGTCACGGCGGTCGGCTCCCTGGCCCGTACCCTGGGGTCACTCTTAAAAGGGGTTTGTTGCTTGAAGGGATGAATAATAGTTTTGTCTCCTGACTCCACCTGTGGTTCCTGGTAATGGGTACCAGCGCTTTTGGCAGTTGGGTTGGAGCGGCTCTCCACAGGCAGAGCTCAGCTCCAGGGCAGTGTAGGTGCAGATGGTGATGCTGGACGTTGTAGTGCAGGAGCGATAACGCAGCAGCAATAACTGACAGAGACAGTGGGGTACAGTCGTCCGAGTTTACTCAAAGTTATTAGGTTCCTCAGGTTGCACTGTACAGGTGACAGCCTCCCACGTCGCGCTGGGTTTACCAGGCAGGGGTTCAGCACTCCCTCAAGTATCTCAAGAGCACTTAACAGGACCCCTTTCTGTATGTTCCTTTCTTAGCCGACTTCCCGCGCTGGGTCTCTCCCTCCTGCCCTGCGCCCCGCCACACAAAGTCCCGATCAGGTACCTTGGGATCCCTCTGGGCAACTTGGAGTTCCCGGACCTTACTTGGTGCCTTTTTTCGGCGGCTTAGGTGCGCATGTGGCAACTGCACCTTGAAAGTGCAGAAGCCTCTGGTTTTCTAGCTGAGACCTAAAGTAACTCGGCTAGTCCAGGGACCGGTTCCCTTCTTGCGGCCTGATCCCTCTACCGCTTGGCAGATTCGGGCGTACGGGTGCCGTCCTCCACTCACCGTACCCCCTGAGATCCCTTCAGTTCCTGGAGCCTTCCTCCTGCTCCCACTCCTCTCTCAATCTTGGGCATAACAGGCCAAACCTGCCTCCCGAGCGGAGGTCCTGAAGAGCCTCCACTCCTCATGTCCTCTCACTCCCTCTCCGTCCAACTCTCTCCCTTCAACTCCTAAAAGATGGCTTCCCATATATATGTATCTTCTTTAAGTGCTCCCCTGGTCTGCGTCCTCCACCCACACCCACTACATGGTTCCCCCTCACTTTGGTTCCCCCCTCTCCTGCCAGGGACAGGGCCAGCAGAAAGCAGTGCATAATGCCCTTCCAGCCGGCCTGGAGTAGTGTAGTGTTGAGTGCAGGTGTTAGGGTCCCGGGCAGCACTCTATCCTTACCTGAGAGAATGAGATGCCACACCTCTGGGTGAGGTGCAGTACCTCTGTGGCGACTGAACCCTCAGGGGCGCCACACATCTAACCTAGGAAATCTTTTTGGGCCTAGTAGCAGTGTCTGGTAGTCAGCGGAGTAGCTCACCTGTGAAGGAAGCTACATCGCCTGTGTATCTAATTCAATTTTTTTACTGCATCTAACCCAGAAAATCCTTTTGGGCCTAGTAGCAGTGTCTGGTAGTCAGTGGAGTAGCCCATCTGAAGCAAGCTACACCACCTGTGTATTTAATAACAATTTTTTACTGCATCTAACCCAGTAAATCCTTTTGGACATAGTAGCAGTGTCTCGTAGTCAGCGGAGTAGCCCACCTGTGAAGGAAGCTACACTACCTGTGTATCTAATTCTAATTTTTTACTGCATCTAACCCAGGAAATCCTTTTGGGCCTAGTAGCAGGGTCTCGTAGTCATTGGAGTAGCCCAGCTGTGAAGCAAGCTACACTGCCTGTGTATGTAATAAAATTGTTTTACTGCATCTAACCAAAGCCAATGCTTTGGGGCTAGTACCACAGTTTGGCCACTCAGCTCTGCTCGGTTTCCATCCATCGTTTTTTGTGCAAACAACTACAGAGTTGCCAATTAGTTAACCACGAAAATGAGTGGCAAAAGGCCTGCTGCTGATGGAAAGGGGAATATGCGTGTTGGAAAGGGAAAAAAAGGTTGTGTCCGTGGGGTAGGTGGTAAAGCAACAGTAACATCTGCAGAAGAAAGACCATCTTCCAGCCAAACTAAGATGTCTATGTAGCATCGGCGTCTCTGCCCCCTGCCAGGCAGAGATGCCGTCCCTCTCACCGCCGCGCTCCCCGCCCGGTGTCCTCCAGAGCTCCTCTTCCTGCTTCTGCCGGCGCGCTCAGCTTCCCGGGCACTGTGCTTACGGCGCGCACGTGTTCCCTCCCTCTTAAAAGGGCTGCGCGCGCCGCCCTAAGGAGTCCCCGGCCAATTGCCGGAGGTCCTCCCATATATAAAGCACCTCCTCCAATATGGAGGTGCCCGAGCAATAGTTGTTGCACAGTATACTTACCTCTGCTTCAGCCCTCAGGTCCCGCTGCTTGCCTGACTACTAGTCCTGCCCGCCAGCCTGACTATCAGTCCAGTCCACCAGCCTGATTACTCTCCAGCCCGACAGTCAGCCTTCCATTCAGTCCGCCAGTCTGTCTATGGGCTTTGCCCGCCTGCTTACCTGGAAGCACCTGCCTGTTACCTGTCAGCCTATCTGGAGGCTCCTGCCCATCACTTGCCATGACCAACTGACAGCCTACTTAGAGGCTCCCACCTGTCACTTGCCGTGACCACCTGTCTGCCTACCTGGAGGCTCCTGCCCGTCACTTGCTGTGACCACCTGACAGCCTACCTAGAGGCTCCCGCCCGTCACTTGCCGTGACCACCTGTCTGCCTACCTGGAGGCTCCTGCCTGTCACTTGCCGTGACCACCTGACAGCCTACCTAGAGGCTCCCGCCCGTCGCCTGCTGTCTCTACCAGTTCATCTACCCCGATCTCTCGTCAGCCTGCCTGCTGTGCCCATCTGCAGTATCGGTCAGTCTCAGCTATCTGACCCGTGGGAGTCACCTGCTCTCTTACAAGGTCGTCCCCAGAGTAGCACCTGGTCCCTCTGCTCGGCCCCTCCCTGGTCACGGAGTCGTTAGCCGCCGTAGGACCTAGGTGGGTCCGAGTTGATACTTAGTTACGCCCCTGTGGGTCCCTCCTTGCAACGCAGCACAGAGGTTCCACCACCCGGATCCGTAACAGTCTATTTCTTTTTGTGGACAATGTGATATGATCCCTTTCTTACAGACTCGCCCATCGCTACAAATTCCAGATGAGGCACAAAAACAGCAGGTGCTTCAACGGATATCAAGTGCTCCTTCAAGTGGGTTCTCCTCCACCTCAACTTCAACATCACAAATACTCCAGTCCTCAGAGGTGTCACCCCAATCGCACTTGCTTCCTCACAGGTCCCAAGTCTCCAGCTGCCCATCTGAGTATGGGATAACACAGATGGTTGAGTCTGCAGAGCTGTTTACTCATACTATAGCCTGGGAATCAGAGGTCTGCTCCAGAGCTTCTGTGAATCCAGACGAGGAAATGATCTGCACTGATGCCCAGAATGTTTATGAGTCGGATCCAGGCCCAGATGAAGAAGTTTCTGAGCATAATGTAGACCCTCGTTCCCAAACTGCAACTCCTGTTGGTGGAGACAATGAGGAAGACGATGATGAGACTCAAATACCTGATTGGAGCGACAACTTGACTTTTCGGTCAGGGCAGGAAGAGGTTGGCTCTGAGGACGACGGGTGTGAGAACACACAGGGTGATGATGACGAGGTTGGAGATCCCACTTACTGTCAACCCACAGTCAGCAAGTCGATGAGGTCAGCAGAGGAGGTGGAGGAGGATGTTAGTGATGACGAGGTTAGGTTGCGCCTTCCTGGACAGAGACTGAGTACTGGAAGCACGTCAACAACTGCATCCTCAACCACAACTCTGCATCTGACCACAAGTCGTGGTGGCTCTTCAGGTCGCATGGGCTCTAAGCCTTGCATAGCCTGGGCATATTTTCAGATCGATAAGGATGACCCGACTCGTGTTATCTGTAATATTTGTCAGCAAAAGCTAAGTAGAGGCCAAAAAATCCATAGTTTGAGTACTTCATGCATGAACCGTCAAATGGATATGAAGCATAAATTGCAGTGGGAAGCTCACTGTGCTACAATGCGGCCTAGCGGGCAGGGCCAACCACCATCTGCCCCATCTTGTGCATCCTCTGTGACTGGGGGGACAGCAGTCACACATGTTTTTGGATGCAGACCTGCCACCTCTTTACTCGCAACAGCCAGTGTGATTGGCTGGTCATCATTTCATTTGGAAGTGGAAACACCAGCTGGTGTTGAGCGCTCTCCAACATCGAGAGCACCACCTTTGGATCAAAGCAACCTAACTTTTCCGCCTGCATCTTCCTCACAGACCGGCAGTTTGCCAGGGACACCCTACTCAACCCCGTCTAAGCACAACAGCCAGCCCTCGGTCCCTCAGATGTGGACAAGTAAAAGACCATTTCCTCCTAGCCATGATAAAGCTAAGAGGTTGAATTTCACCATCTGCAAGCTGTTGGCTACAGAAATGCTGCCTTTCCGCCAGGTGGACACAGAGGATTTTCGAGACCTTATGTCCGTCGCAGTGCCCCAGTACCAGATGCCCAGTCGGCACTACTTCTCAAAGAAAGGTGTGCCTGCGCTACACCAGCATGTCACACACAACATCACTGCTTCTTTGAGAAACTCTGTGTGTGACAGGGTGCATTTCACCACAGACACTTGGACGAGTAGGCATGGACAGGGGCGTTACATGTCGCTGACTGGGCACTGAGTAACTATGGTGACAGCAGGACAAGCGGCTGCTGTCCAAGTCTTGCCGTCCCCACGAGTTGTGCGTCAATCCTCTTTATCTAGAAGTTCCTCCACTGCTTCTACCTCCTCAACCTCTTCTCGGTCCTCCACCTGCACCCAAAGCCTGTCTGGTAATGCCACCCGCTTTCTAACTGCGCAGAAAGAATCCTGCACACCTCCTTACTATGCTGGCAGCAGGGCTCAACGGCATCAGGCGGTGTTTACTTTGAAATGTCTGGCAAATGTGAGTCACACAGCTAAGGAGTTGTGGTCAGCTCTGGAGACCCAGTTTCATGAATGGTTGTCTCCACTGGACCTGCAACCTGGGAAGGCCATGTGCGACAATGCTGCAAACCTGGGTGCGGCCCTTCTCCGGGGCAATGTCACACACGTGCCTTGTATGGCTCACGTGTTGAACCTGGTTGTCCAGCAATTTTTAGCCCATTATCCCGGACTAGATGGCCTTCTGCAGAGGGCACGGTCGCTGTGTGCTCACTTCCACCATTCGCATCCCGCAGCTCAACGACTTACATCTCTACAGAAATCGTTGGGCCTGCCAGTTCACCGGCTGAAATGCGATGTGCCTACACGGTGGAATTCAACTCTGCACATGTTGCAGCGACTGTGGCAGCACTGACAAGCCCTGGTGCAATACGTTCTGACGTATAGCCTGGGCCAACGAGATCCAGAGGTGGGGCAAATCATGCTGCAGGAGTGGTCTCAGAACAGGGACCTATGCACCCTTCTGCACAGTTTTGAAATGGCGACGAAGATGTTTAGTGCTGACAATGCCATTATCAGCATGACTATTCCGGTGATTTACATGCTGGAGCACACGTTAAACAGAATTCGGAGTCAGGTGGTGGGACAAGAGGAGGTGGAGGAAGTAGAGGAGGAGTCGTATGCGGAAGGGATAACATCTCCAAGGTCCAGACGGTCGGCAGCACCAAGGCGGCAGGCATGGGAGGGTGGGGGAGAGGGATTAACGAGGGCGCATGGTAGCAACCAAACTGTTGAGGAAGGTGCAGGAGCCGAGGAAGAAGTGGAGGACGAACTGGCGATGGGCATGGAAGACTCATCAGATGAGGGAGACCTTGATCACATTTCTGTTGTGCGAGGTTGGGAGGAGAGGGCAGAGGAACTTGCCAACCGTGGGACTGTCGAGTCTTCATCACTCAAACCCGTAACAGTAACACAGTAGACAAGAAGTCTGACACATAGTCAACGCCTAGAGAGGATGGTACAGGAGTATCCCCAAGTGAACATCGAAGCCATGACTGTGTCACTGGACCCTTGCTCATTTTGGGCTTCCAATCTGGAAAAATGGCCAGAGCTCGCCCCTCACGCCTTGGAGATCTTGTCATGCCCTGCAGCCAGCGTTCTCTCTGAACGTGTGTTCAGCGCTGCTGGTGGTGTGCTGACACGCGCATGCAGCTGTCCACTAAGAATTTAGACAAACTCAATTTCATAAAGATGAACAAATCATGGATCCGCAAGGACTTTTCTACCCCGTGTCATCCTGGGGAGACTGAAAGCTTGAGGATTTGGTAAAATCACCTCACCAACCATTTTAAGCAACTCTGGGGCAATTGATGCCACTAAAGTGGTGTCTGTGCCACAATTTTTGGAAAAAATGGAGACTCTTTTTGGAGTCCCCTTGCTGTGTTTTACGTGACATTGGCATCGTCAATTCCAGGTGGGTTGGGTCGCCCCCCCTTTTAACCGTAAGAAACTACATACACTATGGCTTGGGGTAACACAGATGGTTGAGTCTGAAGAGCTGTTTACTCAAAGGTCTGCTCCAAAGCTTTAGTGTCTGCTAGTCAGCATAGTAGCCCAGCTCTGAAGCAAGCTACACCGCCTGTGTATCTAATAAGAATTTTTAACTGCATCTAGCCTAGGCAATACTTTGGGCTTAGTAGCCCATTTGTGAAGCAAGCTGCACCGCCTGTGTATCTAATAAGAATTTTTAACTGCATTTAGCCCAGATAATACTTTGGGCGTAGTAGCCCTGCTGTGAAGCAAGCTGCACCGCCTGTGTATCTAACAAGAATTTTTAACTGCATCTAGCCTAGGCAGATTGTGGAGACCCCCAGCTAAACCCAGACGCTCAGCCCCCCTACCGCCCCCCTTTCCTTGACAATACAATAATGTAACTCTTACAACTGGATGGGTGAGGATCGGTCACAGCTTTATTAACTCTTTATACTCATTCCATTAGAAAGGCATTTTATTTCTAAAATAATTCAGCTTGTTGCAGCATGCCCTGGGTCTCCACACCGGCAAGTTGGCCAACAAGTGTAACTCTCCAACATGTCCTTTCTATTTCCAGGCCACGGAGGATCCTGTGTACTCGTATGCAGGACTCTGACCCCATCCATCACTCTTAACGCTTGTTCCACTCTGTCCTGGAGTCCTGACAGGAATATGTCCAGTCCAATATCCATTAAGTGAACACTGTCGGGCCATATGAGGCCTGCTTTATCTACTTCCAGTTGTCGGTGTCGTATCACTACACCGCCTCTGTCTCTTCTAAATTTTGCCATCCGAATATTTATTACCCGCCTTGTCCGTTCAATGGCCATGATTTATTGCGCACCTTGCCATACCGCTATCGGCACAATCTCTGACCGTACTATAGTTAGTTTTGTGAAAAATTCTCTGAAGCGCTCAGTGTTTAGTTTCATTATTGCCATTAGTTATGCGCTCTTGTGATGACCTAGGTCGTTTCCCCGGCCTGTATAACTAAGATGACCGGACCTCTTGCCTCTCTCCCTACCTTGATTACCTCCATTAGTACCTGTGGCCATTGCAGGCCTCTAATACCTCTCCAGTTGAAATATGTGTTATGAAACTCTAATTTCCTCCCGCCTGGGCGGACTTTCGCCCTTTTTTCTGCCCAATATATATACGGGTGGCCTATTTCCCACACTGTTGGCTTAGCGTCACCTGTAAAAGAAACTAACCACGTTAGGATAACAAGTCCGGTCTTATGTATCTCGCCAAACACGTGGATCACCATCTCCCTATCCTCTGAACTTCCGTTTCTGACAGTCCTGCTCTTGCTGCTTCCGTGGCCGCGCCTATGCGGAATGAGTGTGTCCCGTAATCTTTGGGGTGGTTCCCTGCCGATGTTAGGCATTTATTAAATATAGCTTGGAACTGGTATCTTGATAATGGCGTTCCATCAATGTGTGATAGGAAGAAATTACTTTGTGATCTGATGGTTATATATGTTTTTACTATTGTTACCCGACTCAGTGTACCGTTTGTGGGTTTTAGAAGTAGCCAAGTGCCCCTGCCCGCTGGAACCGTTTTCGATTTGCGTATGCGTAGACGTATTGCATTATTGGCTATGACTACGTCCTGGTGTAATAAGCCTCCACTGGTGGTAATTTTGGATTGAGGGACTAATTCGCTTATGCATAGCCCCCCGAAGAAGGCGATCGCAAATGCAGTAGACAGTAGTGTTGCTTCAAATTGTGAGTGTCATGTTAATGGTGTTAGGGATATGATGTGAGAAATCAGTTTTAGTGACACGGGATGGGACGTCTACACTCCTGACTTGGCTGACCCCTTTTCCACCTTTTTATGGATTGTCTGATGATGAATCTCTTTGTCACATCTCCCCAATTCAATAGTTGGAAGTGAAATGTTACTCCGGTCAGCCACCGCTGCGCTGAGGCCCCTGATATTCCCCTCATCATTAGCTGGTGGAGAAATTCTATGGTGACTTGTAATCTGGCTTGTTCGCATTGGCCAACCCGTCTGCCTGCTACTAGTCATGTCCACTCTTCCCATACCTTACCGTATGCTTGCCACGTCGATGGGGCAACTGACGCTCTGATTAATGGCATCAACTATTCGCCACTAGATCCCATAGGGAGGGTGGGCAACTGTTGCCTGATGGGTGGGCGTTGGGCAGGAGCTCTGTGAAAATCTGCCAATTGATTTGTGATAAAGCGTTAGCAGCAGCGTTAGACCCCTCAGCATCGTGGCTAGCGTGGACCCATGC
Source organism: Phyllobates terribilis (assembly GCF_046119375.1). Lineage (NCBI taxonomy): Eukaryota > Metazoa > Chordata > Amphibia > Anura > Dendrobatidae > Phyllobates > Phyllobates terribilis. The sequence goes on from NW_027362763.1 coordinate 767,855,652, forward strand.
ATTGTGTTTTAGGCACAGGAATGCTAGCCGGCATAGTAGGCCTAGCACTGGGAGAGACGATGATGCCATCTTATTAATGCAGTGCGCTAGGCTGGTGTTTTTTGTTATGAAGCGTATATTTTTGTTAGCCAGGCACGCGCCCCATATTTCTATTGCTACCACTATTGGGAAGAGTTCCAGGAGTGTCTGTTTTTTTGTCAGCACTTGTTCTGCCCAACACGGAGGCCAGAAGCTTGTGCACCATTGATTATTTAGTATCGCTGCATATCCGTACAGATGGGCTACTCCAATGAGTAACAGACACTGCTACAGGCCCAAAAGGTTTTACTTGGCTAGATACAGTAAAAAATTGTTATTAAATTCAAAGGTGGTGTAGCTTGGTACAGATGGGTACTCCAATGAGTAACAGACACTGCTACAGGCCTAAAAGTATTTACTGGGCTAGATGCAGTAAAAAATTGTTATTAAATACAAAGGTGGTGTAGCTTGGTACAGATGGGCTACTCCAATGAGTAACAGACACTGCTACAATGCCCAAAAGGTTTTACTGTGTGCAAATTGAAGTGGTCAGTGGGGCGCTAGAAACTGGATAAGGCGCTGGAAAAGGATAAAACAAACCTCTTTATTGAAGTATTAATGCCCACTGCGTTTCTGCAGCGGTCTGCTGCCTTCATCAGGTAGAGTTATGGGAAAATGGCAGAAACAGGCACTTTTATACATAAAGCAAAGGAACTCAATGGGAGGTGCCAAGGGAGAATTTAGTACTTAACCCCTTAATCACCATTAAAAAAGACAATTACAATTTAATAACAAAGGGGACTATAAAAAGCAATAACTACACATTATAAACTTACTATGAAGATGCAAGATGCAGACATTAACGGCAATGCTTTAAAAATACATACATATAAAAATGCATATATACATGAGGGTAAATAAGCATATTACATAAAAATTGGTGAGGCATGTTCTGAGTATGCCCCTCAACCAGTTTTTATCCCCCCCAAAAATATATAAATATTAATAATTCATCTGCACACATTATCAATCGCTAAATTCAAACCTTCCGGATATAATGTACCCAATTTAAAAATCCAAAAATTCTCTTTCTTCATAAGATAATTAAGCTTATTTGTTACATTATCAGGTACTTGTTCTAAAATCGTGAGTTTCAAGCTAATGGGATCAGGTGAGCAGACCACTGTATCTGCACGTATATTCTATTTCCATACAGGTTCACACAAGCACTGCGCTTTTCCACCCCACCCCCTTTTTTTGTCTTTCAAAAGGTTTTACTGGGCTAGAGGCAGTAAAAAATTGTTATTAAATACAAAGGTGGTGTAGCTTGTTACAGATGGGCTACTACAATGAGTAACAGACACTGCTACAGGCCCAAAAGTTTTTACTGGGCTAGATGCAGTAAAAAATTGTTATTAAATACAAAGGTGGTGTAGCTTGGTACAGATGGGCTACTCCAATGAGTAACAGACACTGCTACTATGCCCAAAAGGTTTTACTGGGCTAGATGCAGTATTTTTTTTATTAAATACAAAGGTGGTATAACTTGGTTTAGATGGGCTACTCCAATGAGTAACAGACACTGCTATTATACCCAAAAGGTTTTACTTGGCTAGATGCATTAAAAAATTGTTATTAAATACAAAGGTGGTGTAGCTTGGTACAGATGGGCTACTACAATGAGTAACAGACACTGTTACTATGCCCAAAAGTATTTACTGGGCTAGATGCAGTAAAAAATTGTTATTAAAAACAAAGGTGGTGTAGCTTGGTACAGATGGGCTACTACAATGAATAACAGACACTGCTACAGGCCCAAAGGTGGTGTAGCTTGGTACAGATGGGCTACTCCAATGAGTAACAGACACTGCTACTATGTCCAAAAGGTTTTACTTGGCTAGGTGCAGTAAAAAATTGGTATTAGATAACAGGTGGTGTAGCTTGCAACACAGATAGGCTACTCCACTGATTAACACACACTGCTAGAGGCCCAAAAGGATTGGCTTAGCTAGCTTTAGCCAAATGCTGTGAAAAACACTTGCACAGCACTGGCACAGACCTACCTGGCAAAAAGTGCTAGGAACTGCTGTAACCTAGCCCTCAAAAGGGCTGCAATTACAACTAGTCCCTACTCCCTAAACCTATCTCTCTATTTAAGAGCAAATTCGCTTGCAATTCACACAGTTACAAAGTATAGCGCCCACAGCAGCAGCGGTGCCTTCTAACACTCAGCTGCAGCAGTGAGAAAATGGTGGCGACGGGGAAAATGGCTGGGTCTTATAGGGCAAGGACATGTGACATACACAGCCAATGACACATGCCCTTGCTTGTGTGAAAAAAAAGCACTTCGCTGCGTGTGTCTGTGTCACCCCAGGCCTGGATGCCACAAATAATAAAGGATATGTTTGAGAGCAGGAGGGAGGTTCCCTGGTTAGGGACAATTAGCATACAGCACCTCCTGTCCCAGGCCAGTACGGGGAGCAGGCTGCCCCTATAAAAGCTGGAACTGGGGGCAGGGTTAGGGAGAACTGGACAACCTAGCTCAGGACTGAGACTAGTCCCAGAGAAGGAGGGACAGTTCAGCTGTAGCTGAGGAGTCCGTGAGGCAGAGGAGAAACTGCAAGCCAGGGACAGAGGCGATGAGAGCCGGTCCTGGCAGAGAACAATCTACCGGACATTGGGGTCCAAGGCTGTCAGGGTTATAAGCCCAGCAGCAGAGAACCAATCCGCAAGGGATTTCATGTCCTTTGGCCTAAGAAGCCCGGAGGCTCCGCCACAAGAGAAGGGACCAGCACGGCCAAGAGAGGCCAAAGGTAAAAGGAACCCAAGTTGCAAGACATACGGACGAGAAGTACACGGCCAGCTCAGGGACGAGGGCTATTACACCACGAAGAGGGGGATAGTCAGAAAGAGCATAGAGAGAACAGTAGGCCTACACACTCACCCTGACCAGTGGGGCTCGCCCGAATGCTCTCGGACACCCAGGCCATTCCTAACCGGTACCACTGTTGGGTCATTAATAATACCTACAATAAAGACCCTGGACTGTTTGAAGCGGACTCTGAACTCTTACTATTGCGGCCTGCACTATCACCCCCAGCATCCACCTACACTGCCCTGAGGCTACACTCTTCCCTTGGGGAGTTATCCTACCCCTGTGCTGCACACCAACACCAGCCTCAGCCCAGCCACGGGATCAGGTTGCCACTACTACCCCCAGCCTGGTTCCAGGTACCCCACGGCCCAGGGGGCGAGTCATGTGCGCTGCTGATAGGCTGACACACTGCACCGCCCCACTGTAAATGCGGGAAAGAAAAAAAAAATGGAGATCGGCTTTATTTCTGCAGAGATCCATCCCCTGCCCCTCCCCCCGCCCACTCTACACTGACACTGTCTATTAACATTGATTAACAGTATTACTGTGAAAAAATCCAGTTACGATTTTGGTGCACGAACAGTTATAGAACATAACCTCGAACAGCCAGATTTTTTGCAAATCGTTAGGGTTCGTCGAACGGCTCGAACAATGCCCTAAACAGCTCGAATTTGAGATTGGCGAACAGTACGAGTCGAACACCGCTCATCTCTAACCACTACGTCTAGTAAGGAAAGTGTTCTGAATGGAACCGCCATTCTACCTAAAGATATTTCTTTTATTAATTTTCTTGTCATGACGTCTGCGTGTTGGTAGGCTGATTTTATATTTTTACTCCAGCCTTTTTTGATTTTAGAAGGGCATGACATGCCTATATCTGTGTCTCCTCCTCCTTTTACTCCTCCACCTCTTTTCTTTTCACATGACTATATGTACTTGTCACTTTTCCATGTGTTAGTTGTGTCTTCTGAGCAGTTTGTCAGCCTTTGAAGGTGTTTTCTATGTGTTTTCTATGTGTTTCTATGTGTTTTTGTTTGCCTGCTGTGGCGCCCCTGAGTGTTCGGTCGCCACAGAGGTACTGCACCTCACCCAGAGGTGTGGTGTCTCCCTTCTCTCAGGTAAGGAGGGAGCGCTGCACAGAACCCCAAACACCTACATCCAACACTACACTACCCCAGGCCAGCAGGAGGGGCAAGACGCAATGTAGTTTTCTGCTGAGCCCTGACCCTGGCTGGGGTGGGGGGAACCCAAAGTTAGGGGGAACCAGTAGTGGGTGTGGGTGGAGGAAGTAGTTCATGGGAGCACTTATACAGTAAAGATATAAAATAGGGAAGCCATCTCAGGGTGGCAGTCTAGTGGTTGGAGAACAGTCTGGGGGCAGAGTCTCTTTAGGAGCTCTGCTCCACTACATTGGCCCGGGACTGAGGCCCAGGATGGGAGCAGGGAGTAAGCTCTGTTCTACAGAGGGGATTCTAGGGGGTACGGCGAGTGCAGGTAGCACCAGTACACCCCGAACCTGCCAAGTGTCAGGAGGATCTAGGCCGCAAGGAGGGGACCGGCTCCTGGCCCAGTCGTGCAGCTTCAAGCCTCGGCTGGAAAAACCGGAGGCTTCTGGCTTTTATACCCAGAAGCCAAACTCTCACTTCAATCCAAAAGTAAGGTCAAGCAGGTCTGTGCAACTCCGATGGACAGGGGGGACCTCACAGCACCCGATCAGGATTCACAGTGGGAAGCGCAGGGCAGGAGGGAGTAAAGACCCAGCGTGAAGTCGGTCTAGGAAGGTACACGGGAAAGTGGGGTTCTGCCAGGCACACCCGAACTGCCTGAGGAAGGACTGAACCCATGCCCGGTGAACGCAGTGCGACGCGGGAGGTTTGCACCAGTACAGTGCACCTGTGGACTGTCTAAGAACTGTGAGTAAATCTTGAATGACTGCACTGAACTGCCTCCGCTCCTTTATTTCGCCGGTGCCATTTCCCTCCCTGCACCACAACGCCCAGCGCACCTCAATCTATTCTACACTGCTCTGAGGCCCGCTCCACCTGTGGGGAGCCGTCCCATCACAAGCTGCCCTAACATCTGCCTCAGAGGACTGTAGCAGCGCTGGTGTTCATCACCAGGTACCACAGGTGGTGTCACCAAAAAAAATCCCAAAAACCCCATATAGAAGTTCCCCTTTTCACTGACCTCCCTGGGTCACGGACCGGGCCAGCCACCATGATATCCCCCGGCAACCAGAGGGCCAGCTGCCGAGTACCCCACTGCCCTGGGGGTGAGTCAGCGCCATTGGTTTTAACGGTGTTCGACGGTGTTCGACGAACCGTTCGACGAACCGTTCGGCGAACATGCCGGTGTTCGACGAACCGAACCCGAACACTGGCTCAACACTAATCCTAAGCACACATCCAATTAAGTAAAAAACTGGTTTGCAAAGAAATTGTTCGCCTGTTGCAATGGCCAAGCCAATCACCTGATTTAAACCCTATAGAGCACCTTTGGAATGAGTTAGGGCGACAAATTGGGGCCCAAACCCATAGCAATAAAGATGAATTGTTTGCAGATTTGCAAATGAAATGGAGCAATAGCCCTCAAGATGTCTTGAATACCCTAGTACCTTCAATGCCCCTGTAAGTTATGGCATTGTAAACAATGAATTACTCTCTATGTTGTGATCAATAAATAGTATATGCAAAACTTTTGGCAGTCAGTTTTCTGTAATTAAATGACCATACCTATATTCAAAAGCATTTTGGTTACATAGTTACATATATAGTTACATAGTTTATAAGGCCGAAAAAAGACTAGCGTCCATCCAGTTCAGCCTATTTCTTGTGCACTGCAGCTATTCCACAGCGTTGATCCAGGGGAAGGCAAAAAAAAACCATGCGGTATAGGCCAATTTACATCATTGAGGAAAAATTCACTTCCCGACACCAATCTGGCAGTCAGATTAAATCCCTGGATTAATTAACTATCACTAAGCATAAAATGTAATTTTATTGTTCTCAAGAAAGGCGTCCAGGCCTCTCTTGAACTCATTAAGTGAGTTGGACATCACCACTTCCTCTCCCAGAGAGTTCCAGAGTCTCACGGCTCTGACCGTAAAGAATCCCCTTCTATGCTGGTGCAGGAACCTCCTTTCCTCCAGATGCATTGTGTGCCCCCTCATCTTTGTCACCATCCTTGGTATAAACAGGTCATGGGAGAGATCTCTGTACTGCACCCTGATGTATTTATACATGTTTATGAGGTCTCCCCTAAGCCTTCTCTTTTCCAACGTAAATAGGCCTAACTTTGACAACCTCTCTGGGTATTCTAGTCCCTCCATTCCCTTTATTACCTTAGTCGCCCTCCTTTGTACCCTCTCTAACTCCAATATGTCTTTCCTGAGCACCGGAGCCCAGAACTGTGCACAATATTCTAAGTGAGGCCTTACCAGCGCTTTATACAGAGGAAGAACAATGTTCTCATCATATGCCCCTATTCCTCTTCTGATGCATGCCATGACTCTATTTGCCTTCGCAGCTGCTGCCTGACACTGGGCACTCCAATTTAATTTGCTATTAACCAAGACGCCCAGGTCCTTCTCCATGTCAGATTTCCCCAACGGTTTCCCATTTAATATGTATGGGTGACTGCTGTTTTTCTTTCCCATGTGCATGACCTTACATTTATCGGCATTGAACCCCATTTGCCATTTTTTGGCCCAACTCCCCAATTTATCTAAATCCTCCTGTAGCTGTGCCCTATCCTCATCTGTATTAACTACTTTACAAAGTTTAGTATCATCTGCAAATATTGCTATTTTATTATGCAACCCTTCCACTAGATCATTTAAAAACATATTAAATAATATAGGGCCCAAGACAGACCCTTGAGGCACCCCGCTAGTAACCCTGACACACCCTGAGCTTACTCCATTGATAACCACCCTCTGCTTTCTATCACTCAGCCAGCTATTTAGCCACTTGCACACATTATCCCCCAGACCAAGCATTCTCATTTTATATACCAACCTTTTGTGTGGCACGGTATCAAACGCTTTGGAGAAGTCAAGGTATACAACATCCACTGTCTCTCCCCGGTCCAGCTGTGAGCTCACCTCCTCATAGATGGCGATCAGGTTTGTTTGGCAGGAGCGATCCCTCATGAATCCATGTTGATATGGAGTTAGACAGTTATTATCATTAAGATATTCTACAATAGCATCTCTAAGAAATCCTTCAAACAATTTACCCACAACAGACGTTAAGCTGACTGGTCTATAGTTCCCAGGGTCACTTTTAGACCTCTTTTTGAATATTGGTACCACATTTGCTTGGCGCCAGTCTAGTGGGACAGTCCCTGTCCATAAAGAGTGCTTGAATATAACATACAGCGGTCTGTCTATCACATTACTTAATTCTTTTAGTACCCGGGGGTGTATGCCATCTGGGCCTGGTGACTTGTCTATTTTGATATTACTTCATGCACTTTCAATTCATCACCACAGAAACAACAACCAGACAGATGTAATCACGCGTAATTAAAAAATTAAAAACTTTTGGTATCGCCACTGTAGGTATAGGAACAGAATAAGGTATTAAGCGTAGTTAGGGTAAGGTGAAAGTGAACGCTGTTCCTTTAAGAAAGGGAAAATAAAATGGGACTGTTCCGCATCCCTGAGGGCAAGGAGCCCTGAAGGCACTGGAAAGTACGGGTGCTGGCCAGTGTGGCCGGAAGTTTGAATATAGAAGTGTGTTTTTTTCCCCCTCCGAGTTTGGTTACGCATGTTTAGCACATTCCCCTGCTGGATTATGGGACACGTTAACCACCCTTTGTAATGAAAATGGACTGTGTGCAGCTGCCCTATGGAACGTGCTCTTTTAACCATGAACTGTCTTTATTCTTACCTTGAACTTTTCCCGCAGGAGCTTATGGGCAGCGCACTTGTTTCTTTAAAGGGGCCGTAGTCTACAAAAAACGGGAAGGGGGAAAACCCTGAACAGGAAGACCCAAGGATCGAGCCGGGTCAGCATTGCAATAGCTAAAAGCGCTCCTGGACTATCAGTGCTCTGGCTAATTGGCCACTGAGCCGTTATGTTTAATGTGGACTTGCTGTGTTTGAATAATCAGAGCAGGATTAGTTGGCCAACTGGCCTGTTAGGTTTGAAAACGGACAATAAACAAAATCACAAATGTCCAAAAGAGGAGAATCACTACTCTTCATAACAGTTAAATAAATCAACACCATGTAGAGCCTAATATAATTGGCTCAACAAGAAAGAAGAGAATACAACAATATAAAAACATTCATTTTTATTGAAAAAATTTAAAAGATCACAAACAACAATAAGAACAGGGAATCAAAGAAGTAAAAACCATCAGCGGGACGGATCCATAACAAATAGGTGTTAAGATCTAGTATGTGGCAGTGAGCAATCAAAATTCATATCTGAAGAACCCTAGATTATGAGTCTACAAAAATACAGGCACCCTGTTTTACCTATCTTAAGTGTAGTACAAAAAAGTGATATATATATATAGGAGCCTGTGAGTACCCTAGTTCCTAGCAGACCATAAATTCAAGTGGGATCAACTGCAAAGACAAATATATAGGGGTCTATATGTATAATGTAACCCCAATTGAGTACTGGTGTATACCACTTTAGGGAACATATGATACCCAATCAATGGAAGTCTGTGTTAGCCCTGGTATTCATCTATATGGCTCCTTCAAATGAAAGAAGTCAAAATGTATACCCACAGGGCACATAGATAAGGGGACAAATGGTTAGTAAAGAAGCTACTCACTGCTGATATAATGTCTGGCCGCATGTGAACCCCGACAACGCCGTTTCGCCTATTGCTTCTTCCAAGGGGCGTTAACAAGAAAGGAAGGGGCTGTTCCATAAATACCAAGTGGTCTAAAAATGGACCAATCAAAAGAGTCTTGTCCTGACCAGGGGATGGCGCATGAAGTATCTTAGGGCCGCCCAAATGAAATATGACTCATGAGTCGGCTTAACAACAACGACACTAACATTAAACTAAGATAAAAAAATGGACGCAAACTTGAATTTCTTGATCTACTAATTTCAACCCTCCCAGATGGCCACATTATCACCGATGTATACCGAAAACCGACCTCCACTAATTCGTTGTTGCATGCTACATCCTCCCATATGCCTAATACAATCAACGGTATCCCCATTGGTTAATTCTTGCGAATCAGAAGAATTTGTACTACTGACAAGACATTTTTACAACAATCAATGGATCTGACACGTAGATTCAAGGATAGGGGGTATAGTTCACGAAGTATAAAAAGGGGTTTCGACAGAGCGATAAAAACTCCAAGGGAAGAACTACTTTATGGCATAAAGGAAAAGCGCAATCCCAGTGTACCCAAAAAGGAAACTATTCGTATGGTTACTACCTTTAACAAGCAGTGGGGGGAACTTACCCATATTCTTCGTAAACATTGGAACATTCTATTGACAGATCCCATCTTGAATAAAATCCTACCGTCAAGCCCATCAATTGTTGCTCGGAGATCGAAGAATCTTAAAGATACCTTGGTCCACAGTCACTATTCTCCATCTACTAATTTAAGGAATAAGACTAACCCCACAATTGGTTTTTTCCCATGTGGGCTTTGCAAAGGTTGTAAAAATTTGGTAAAAGACAGATATTTCTGTAACCAGGACGGTTCTCGTCAGTTTTCGATTAGGAAATATCTGAATTGTACGTTTAAGGGTGTAATATATCACGCCACTTGCCCTTGCGGCAAGATCTACATCGGCCTAACGACCAGGGAGATTTGGGTCAGGACTAGGGAACATGTCCGAGACATAGAAAAAGCATCTACAATCGAAGATCCAAATTTTTTAAAAACCCTTCCCAGGCACTTTAAACTGTGGCACAATTGCAAAGCAGATGGCTTAAAAATGAAAGCCATTGATCAAGTTACTTTGGGTCCATGAGGGGGTGATCTGGCAAGGGTTTTGGCTCAAACAGAGAGTCGCTGGATCTTCAGACTGGGGACATTGGCACCCCAAGGACTGAATGAAATATTGGGCTTTGGCTCCTTTCTATGACAGCTACGATCCGCATAAGTGGTTCTTGTCTGCTCTGACTGCATTCTTTTGTGGATGCGGTTAGACTAGACTCCAACTACACTCTTTGGCAGAGTATGATGTAGATTTACCATCCTCCCTTCACCCCCCCCCTTTTCCATCTATCATTCCCTCCTTTGTTGTTTGAAACCGATTCCTGTCTTTCTTCTATCTCTTCATTGGGTCTCAGTAAATATTTGGGTACCTTTCTGTTTTTAACTATTTTTATGTTTTGTGTGCATATTTTCATTTTATTCTGTTCCATCTACCATAGTGATTTCGGGAGATTTGGCGATGTACATCCTACTTATCCCTTCATCTACTGGCGATTTGTACCCAGAATGGGCATCTTCTCCGAGTCCATCCAACTATTTGGCATCTATTTTGGCACCTGAATACTAACTCCTTGGACTATTGATGTCATCAAATTGTGTTGTCAAATGTTATATACTAACCTAAATTGAGTGTATGTCGTCATCCTCAGTGCTATATGTTAAGTATTATTTACTGTATACTATGAACACTTACATCTATTAAGTTATCCTGAGGTATATAACCCAGCGGTATTTGTATTTATTTGTAATTTGCTGTAGCTGACTACCCACTATATAGGTTAATTGATAACACTTTTATAGCACTATTGGTTTTAGCTAGTCCTTTGGGGGATTGGTATAGGAGCATAGACTGGGTTTTGCCAGGGACAGGGGGAGGTGGAGGGAGGCTTTTTCTTATCTTGTCCATGTTTTGTTCCTTCTTTTTCCTGGATTGTGTCCTGTGCTGTGTTTCTGATATATCGGTATTTGGGTGTTTCTAAGCTCCTCCCATTTTGTACCTTTAGCGGTATATGAATGCCACACTCTCTTCTAGTTTCCATGTCCCGACTAGTGCGCATGCGCACCTACGGCGCCCATTGACTTCCGGTCCGACGCTACAGGAACTGCATGCGTTCCACCATGCGTTCCACAGCGCCGCAGACTGAAGTCATATTTCATTTGGGCGGCCCTAAGATGCTTCATGCGCCATCCCCTGGTCGGGACAAGACTCTTTTGATTGGTCCATTTTTAGACCACTTGGTATTTATGGAACAGCCCCTTCCTTTCTTGTTAACGCACCTTGGAAGAAGCAATAGGCGTTGTCGGGGTTCACGTGCGGCCAGACATTATATCAGCAGTGAGTAGCTTCTTTACTAACCATTTGTCCCCTTATCTATGTGCCCTGTGGGTATACCTTTTGACTTCTTTCATTTGAAGGAGCCATATAGATGAATACCAGGGCTAACACAGACTTCCATTGATTGGGTATCATATGTTCCCTAAAGTGGTATACACCAGTACTCAATTGGGGTTACGTTATACATATAGACCCCTATATATTTGTCTTTGCAGTTGATCCCACTTGAATTTATGGTCTGCTAGGGACTAGGGTACTCACAGGCTCCTATATATATATATATCACTTTTTTGCACTACACTTAAGATAGGTAAAACAGGGTGCCTGTATTTTTGTAGACTCATAATCTAGGGTTCTTCTGATATGAATTTTGATTGCTCACTGCTACATACTAGATCTTAACACCTATTTGTTATGGATCCGTCCCGCTGGTGGTTTTTACTTCTTTGATTCCCTGTTCTTAATGTTGTTTGTGATCTTTTAAATTTTTTCAATAAAAATGAATGTTTTTATATTGTTGTATTCTCTTCTTTCTTGTTGAGCCAATTATATTAGGCTCTACATGGTGTTGATTTTTTTTGAAAACGAACATGTTGCGTCTGGGTACCAGGAGCAAGGGGGCCGGAGTCAGTTGGACCTGCGTTTTAAAGAAGAAAAGTAACTTGGACACTTAACCCTTTAACAACCTTGGGATTTTCCATTTTTGCGTTTTCATTATTTGCTCCCCTTCTTCCCAGAGCCATAGCCTTTTTATTTTTCTGTCAATATGGCCATGTGAGAGCTTACTTTTTGCGGGAGAAGTTGTACTTTTAAATTCAAGTCTCCTATGGTGAGGTTTCCAAGAAGGATGTCCATCTCACTGGGTAGAGTACTTGGTGGTTTGAGGGACCTGTCCCAAACCCTCAACGTAGGCCCTGGGGTGGCTGCAGGGCATGAAGATCCCGAGTTGGACCTCCAACAGAGCCACTCCAGACAGGTTTTCCTTCTGAGGTCACCTAAAAGGGGCACTCCAGGGAGCGCAATTATATACAAAAGCAGTTTTTGGGCTGCACACAGTCCTCAGCCACGCAGCTCTTTAAGTATGCAATAAAGGAATTAAAGAGGTTAAGCACAAATTAATAAAGACATATGCATGAAAATACACAATTATACAGTACATTTCAATTTAATACGCAATACCGCAAGGGTAACTATTAGAGATGAGCGTTGTTCTACTCGAACTGTTCGCCAATCTCAAATTCGAGCTGTTTTGGGCGGTGTTCGAGCCGGTCGGCGAACACGAACAATTTGAGAAAAATTCGGCTGTTCGAGGTTATGTTCGATAACTGTTCGTGCACCAAAATCATAACTGGATTTTTTCTCAGTAATGATGAAAATTAATGTTAATACGCACTTTGAGTGTACAGCGGGGCGGGGGGAGGGGCAGGGGATGGATCTCTGCAGGAACAATGAAGATCTCCATTTTTTTTTCTCTTTCCCGCATTTGCAGTGGGGAGGTGCAATCTGTCAGCCTATCAGCAGCGCACACACGGAGCGAAGTGCTTTTTTTCACACAAGCAAGGGCATGTGTGATTGGCAGTGTATGTCACATGTCCTTGCCCTATAAGACCAAGCCATTTTCCCCGTCGCCACCATTTTCTCACTGCTGCAGCTGCGTGTTAGACGGCACCGCTGTTGCTGTGTGCGCTATACCTTGTTAATTTCAAGCCAATTTTCGCACAAATATACAGATAGCTTGGGAGTAGGGAATAGTTGTGATTGCAGTCCTTTTAAGGACTAGGTTACAGCATTTCCTACGACTTTTATCAGGCAGGTCTGTGCTCTTAAATAGATAGATTGTGGGAGTAAAGACTAATTGTAATTGGAGTCCTTTTCAGGACTAGGTTACATCAGTTCCTATCAGTTTTTGCCAGGCAGGTCTGTGCCAGTGCTGTGCAAGTTTTTTTCACAGCATTTGGCTGAATCTAGCAAAGCTAATCCTTTTTGGCCTATTGCAGTGTGTTAGTCAGTGGAGTAGCCTATCTGTGTTGCAAGATATACCACCTGTGTATAGAATACCAATTTTTTTACTGCACCTAGTGAAGTAAAATCTTTTGGGCATAGCATCATTCTATTAGTCCATCTATACTGACCTCCATCAGGTTGCAAACTGAATATAATTTTTTTCTGCATCTAGCTCTGAAAAAATATTTGGGCTTCTAGCGGTGTGTGGGACTTGGTCTATTCGTCCATCTATACTGACCTCCATCAGGTTGCAAATTAAAAATAATTTTTTTCTGCATCTAGCTCTGAAAAAATATTTGGGCTTCTAGCAGTGTGTGGGACTTGTTCTATTAGTCCATCTATACTGACCTCCATCAGGTTGCAAATTAAAAATAATTTTTTTCTGCATCTAGCTCTGAAAAAATATTTGGGCTTCTAGCAGTGTGTGGGACTTGGTCTATTAGTCCATCTATACTGACCTCCATCAGGTTGCAAATTAAAAATAATTTTTTTCTGCATCTAGCTCTGAAAAAATATTTGGGCTTCTAGCAGTGTGTGGGACTTGGTCTATTAGTCCATCTATACTGACCTCCATCAGGTTGCAAATTAAAAATAATTTTTTTCTTCATTTATCTCTGAAAAAATATTTGGGCTTCTAGCAGCGTGTGGGACTTGTTCTATTAGTCCATCTATACTGACCTCCATCAGGTTGCAAATTAAAAATAATTTTTTTCTGCATCTAGCCCAGCCAATAGTTTTGGCCTAATACCACAGTTTGGCCACTCAGCTCTGCTCGGTTACCATCCATTGTTTTTTTGTGCAAACAACTCCAGAGTTGTGAATTAGTTAACCACCAAAATGAGTGGAAAAAGGCCTGCTGCTGGTGGAAAGGGGAATAGGCGTGTTGGGAAGGGGAAAAAAGGTTGTGTCCGTGGGGTAGGTGCAGAAGAAAGACCATCTTCCAGCCAAACTAAAATGTCTACTTCTTTTAGCGGACAATGTGATAAGATCCCTTTCTTACGGCCACGCCAATCGCTACAAATTCCAGATGAGGCACAAAAACAGCAGGTGCTTCAACGGATATCAAGTGCTCCTTTAAGTGGGCTCTCCTCCACATCAACTTCAACATCACAAATACTCCAGTCCTCAAAGGTGTCACCCAAATCGCACTTGCTTCCTCACAGCTCCCAAATCTCCAGCTGCCCGTCTTGAGTATGAGGTAGAACAGATGGTTGAGTCTGCAGAGCTGTTTACTCATACTATAGCCTGGGAATCAGAGGTCGACTCCAGCGCTTCTGTGAATCCAGACGAGGAAATGATCTGCACTGATGCCCAGAATCTTTATGAGTCGGATCCAGGACCAGACGCAGAAGGTTCTGACCATAATGTAGACCCTCATTCCCAAACTGTAACTCCTGTTGGTGGAGACAATGAGGAAGACGATGATAAGACTCAAATACCTGATTGGAGCGACAACTTTAGTTTTTTGTCAGGGCAGGAACAGGTTGGCTCTGAGGACGACGGGTGTGATAACGCACAGGGTGATGATGATGAGGTCGGAGATCCCACTTACTGTCAACCCACAGTCAGCCAAGAGATGAGGTCAGCAGAGGAGGTGGAGGAAGATGCTAGTGACGACGAGGTCAGGTTGCGCCTTCCTGGACAGAGACGTAGTACTGGAAGCACGTCAACAACTGCATCCTCAAACACAACTCTGCCTCTCACCACAAGTCGTGGTGGCTCTTCAGGTCGCATGGGTGCTAAGCCTTGCATAGCCTGGGCATTTTTTCAGATCGATAAAGATGACCCAACTCGTGTTATCTGTAACATTTGTCAGCAAAAGCTAAGTAGAGGCCAAAAAATACATAGTTTGAGTACTTCATGCATGAACCGGCACATGGACATGAAGCATAAGTTGCAGTGGGAAGCTCAGTGTGCTACAATGCGGCCTAGCCGGCCGGGCCAATCACCGTCTGCCATATCTTGTGCATCCGCGGCCTCTTCATCCTCTGTGACTGGGGGGACAGCAGTCACACCTGTTTTGGGGCGCAGACCTGCCACCTCTTTACCCGCAACAGCCAGCGTGATTGGCAGGTCATCATTTTCTTTGGAGGTGGTAACACCAGCTGGTGTTGAGCGCTGTCCGACATCGATAGCACCACCTTTGGATCAAGGCAACCTAACATGTCCGCCTGCATCTTCCTCACAGACCGGCAGTTTGCCGGGGACACCCTTATCAACCCCGTCTAAGCACAATAGCCAGCCCTCGGTCCCTCAGATGTGGACAAGTAAAAGACCATTTCCTCCTAGCCATGAGAAAGCTAAGAGGTTGAATTTCACCATCTGCAAGCTCTTGGCTACAGAAATGCTGCCTTTCCGCCTGGTGGACACAGAGGATTTTCGAGACCTTATGTCCGTCGCAGTGCCCCAGTACCAGATGCCCAGTCGGCACTACTTCTCAAAGAAAGGTGTGCCTGCGCTCCACCAGCATGTCGCACACAACATCACCGCTTCTTTGAAAAACTCTGTGTGTGACAGGGTGCATTTCACCACAGACACTTGGACGAGTAGGCATGGACAGGGGCGTTACATGTCACTGACTGGGCACTGGGTAACTATGGTGAGAGCAGGACAAGGGGCTGCTGTCCAAGTCTTGCCGTCCCCACGAGTTGTGCGTCAATCCTCTTTATGTCAAAGTTCCTCCACTGCTTCTGCCTCCTCAACCTCCTCTCGGTCTTCCACCTGCACCCAAAGCCTGTCTGGTCATGCCACAAGCTTTCTAACTGCGCAGAAGGGATCCTGCACACCTCCTTACTATGCTGGCAGTAGGGCTCAACGTCATCAGGCGGTTTTTACATTGAAATGTCTGGGAAATGTGAGTCACACAGCTGAGGAGTTGTGGTCAGCTCTGGAGAACCAATTTCATGAATGGTTGTCTCCACTGGACCTGAAACCAGGGAAGGCCGTGTGCGACAATGCTGCAAACCTGGGTGCGGCCCTTCGCCGGGGCAATGTCACACACGTGCCTTGTATGGCTCACGTGTTGAACCTGGTTGTCCAGCAATTTTTAGCCCACTATCCCAGACTAGATGGCCTTCTGCAGAGGGCACGGTCGCTGTGTGCTCACTTCCGCCGTTCGCATCCCGCAGCTCAGCGACTTACATCTCTACAGAAGTCGTTGGGCCTGCCACTTCACCGGCTAAAATGCGATGTGCCTACCCGGTGGAATTCAACTCTGCACATGTTGCAGCGACTGTGGCAGCACCGACAAGCCCTGGTGCAATACGTTCTGACGTATAGCCTGGGCCAACGAGATTCAGAGGTGGGGCAAATCACGCTGGAGGAGTGGTCTCAGATCAGGAACCTATGCACCCTTCTGCACAGTTTTGAAATGGCGACGAAGATGTTTAGTGCTGACGATGCCATTATCAGCATGACTATTCCGGTGATTTACATGCTGGAGCACATGTTAAACAGAATTCGGAGTCAGGTGGTGGCACAAGAGGAGGCGGAGGAAGTAGAGGAGGAGGAGTTGTATGCGGAAGGGCTAACATCTGCAAGGTCCAGACGGTCGGCAGCACCAAGGCGGCAGGCATGTGAGGGTGGGGGAGATGGTTTTACCAGGGCGCATGGTAGCAGCCAAACTAGTGAGGAAGGTGCAGGAGCCCAGGAAGAAGTGGAGGACGAACTGATGGAAGACTCATCAGATGAGGGAGACCTTGATCACATTTCTGTTGTGCGAGGTTGGGGGGAGAGGACAGAGGAAGGAAGCATGATTGTTACCTCGCCACCAACACAACAGGGACTTGGTGCTCCTGGATGCGCAACACACATGAGTGCCTTCTTGCTGCACTACCTGCAACATGACCCTCGAATTGTGAGAATTAGAAATAATCCTGACTACTGGGTTGCCACACTGTTAGATCCCCGGTACAAAAGTAAATTTGCAGAAATTATTCCTGCCATAGAAAGGGATGCACGCATGCAGGAGTATCAGCAGAGACTGTTGCAGAATCTTACATGTGCTTTTCCACAAAATACCAGTGGTGCACGTAGTGAATCTCACAGTTCCAACTTGCCAACCGTGGGACCGTCAAGTGTTCAGCACTCAAACCGTAACAGAACCACAGTATCTGCTGGTAACATCAATTTTGCGGAATCATTTCACCACTTTTTTAGCCCATCCTTTGCAAGGCCACAGGAGACAAGAAGTCTGACACATAGTCAACGCCTAGAGACGATGGTACAGGAGTATCTCCAAGTAAACATTGAAGCCACGACTGTGTCACTGGACCCTTGCTCTTTTTGGGCTTCCAATCTGGATAAATGGCCGGAGCTAGCCACTTACGCCTTGGAGATCTTGTCATGCCCCGCAGCCAGCGTTCTGTCTGAACGTGTGTTCAGCGCTGCTGGTGGTGTGCTGACAGATAAGCGCACGCGGCTCTCCACTGATAATGTAGACAGACTCACGTTCATAAAGATGAACAAATCATGGATCCGAAACGACTTTTCTACCCCTGTGTCATCCTGGGGAGAGTAAAAGCTTGATGATTGGTTAAAATCACCCTACCAACCGTTTTAAGCTTTCAAATTACTAATCATGTTTATCTGTATCTTGACTGGAAAATAATTTGGGCTTTGTAGCAGTGTGCAGCACTGATCCTATTAGGCCATCTATAATAAGCTTCACCAGATTTAAAATTAAAAATAATTTTTAGCTGCATCTAGCCCGGAAAATAATTTTGGGGCTCCGAGATGCGCAAGACACATAAGTGCCTTCTTGCTGCACTACCTGCAGCATGACCCTCATATTGTCAGAATTCGAAGTAATCATGACTACTGGGTTGCCACACTCTTAGATCCCCCAAACTTTTCGATCAACCTTTTCATTTTAATAAAGACCAAAAAAATGGTCATTTTTGAAATTATAAGCATTAGCAGGTTGTTAGAAACTGAAATCAAACAGTTTTCAACTCAAAACTTTATTCTAGGTGATGTTACATTTTCACATAGGACCCCTTGTTCGAAAGGAGCTTCTGAACTCTCTCGTCCATTGAATTTGTCAGGTTTTGGATGGTTTCTGCTTCAATTGTTTTGCATGAGGACAGAATACCCTCCCAGAGCTGTTGCTTAGATGTGAACTGCCTCCCGCCATCATAGACACTCCTTTTAATGATGCTCCAAAGGTTCTGAATGGGGTAGAGGTCAGGGGAGCATGGGGGTCACACCATAAGTTTGTCCCCTTTTATGCCCATATCAGCCAGAGATGCAGATGTTTTATGTGCAGCATGAGATGGTGCATTATCATGCAGAAAAATGATCTTGCTGTGAAATACACGGTTCTTCTTCTTGAACCATGGCAGGAAGTGCTGTTTGAGAAAATCCACATACATTATGGAGTTCATCTTTAGCGCCTTCAGGGATCCTAAAGGGGCCGACAATCTCTCTCCCCATGATTCCAGCCCAAAACATTACTCCACCTCCTCCTTGTTGGCGCTGTAGCCGTGTTTGCGTGGGGTGTCCATCAACCAGCCATCCTCCACTCCATTCATCTGGACCATCGAGCGCTGCACGGCACTCATCCGTGAACAAAACAGTTTTGAAATCAGTCTTCATGTAATGTTTGGCCCACTGGAGCCGTTTCTGCTTGTGTGAAGTGGATAGAGGAGGTCGACAGGATGGCATATGCACAGCTGCAAACCTCTGAAGGACCCTGCATCTTGTTGTTCGGGGGACGTTGGAGGCACAAGCAGCTTCAAAAACTTGTCTGCTGCTATGACAAGGCTTTTTTGCCGCTGCTGTTTCAACCTGACGTAATTGCCTGTAGGAAAGAGTCCTCAATTTGCCCTTATCAGCACGCACACGTGTGTACTGTGAATCAGCTACATACTTCTTGATTGCCAAGACACTTCATCCTGATCATCGCACAATGTTGATTGTAGTCATGCCTTGACCTAAACACTCCACAATTTGTTGCTTCTCAGCAGCCGACACATCCTTTTTCTTTCCCATTTTGGCAGAAAATGTAGGCTGCTTAATAATGTGAGAGAGCCTTCTTAAGTAGTCTTGCCTTTCATTGGACACACCTGCCAAACTAATTAGCACAGGTGTCTGCAATTGCTTACAGTGATATAAAGAGCCCTGACACACATCACCATCAATGAGTTTAACTGACAAACAAACAAATTCTTCCCTTATCACTCCTAAACACTTTTTGCATAATAATTTGGAACGCGGTGTACATGTGCTTTTCCACAAAACACCAGTGGTTCACGTAGTGAATCTTACAGTTATAACTTGCCAACCGTGGTCTGTATGGAATTGTTCAATAAAGGGCCCAAAATTAAGATAACATAGATGGGAGAGGTCTCTATGAATAGGAATTCCTAAGTATTTGATACCCTGTGAGGGCCAGGCAAAGGGAAAGTTGGACTGGATGGAATCCTATATGGATTTAGGGAGGGAGACATCGAGGGCCTCAGACTTCGCTGCATTGATTTTAAAATTTTACCATGTAACAAAGTGATCTATTTCAGCCATAACAGCAGGGATGGATATATGTGATTGAGTGATATATACTAGGACATCATCAGCAAATAGAGAGCACTTGTACTCGGTGCCTCCCACCTCAATCCACCTAATATTGGGGTTATGGCGAATTGATGAGAGCAGGTGCTCCGTCACTAGGATGTATAAGAGAGGGGACAGAGGACATCCCTGCCTTGTCCCATTGGTGATTGTGAAAGGTGATGAAAATGTTCTGACGCACCCCCTGGGCCTTGGGACACCCGGAGCCGGACACTTTTTGGTGGATGCTGGTGGTTGTAGTCTTCGTGGCGGCGATCCGGTTCCGTGGCTCAGGGCGGTCAAACCAGTGGCGGAACTATTTATGTGGTTTTGATGTTTAAATGTCCGACTACGCCACCCGTGGATTGCGGTCAGAGTGAACCGCCGCTACAGGGCAGACCGCTAAGGCTGGTGTTGTGGGTGCAGCAGAGCGTAGCATAACTCCCCACGGGAGGAGTATAGCCTCAGGGCAGTGTATGCGGAGGATGGGGGTGATGGTGCAGGGCAGCAGCAGTAACGACACGGAGTCAGTGATGCAGTTCAGGGCCTTTACTCACAGTTCTTATTATCCAGACCACGTCTGCAGGTAACGGCTGCCCACGTCGTACTGTGCTCACCAGGTGAGGGGCTCAGACAACTCCCAGATAACTTTGGAGCGCTTCACAGGACCCCCTTTGTGTGTCCTTTGTCTGGCCTTTCTTACCAACACTTCTGTCCGGCTGCCTCGGGCCTCCTCTTGGTAAACTTGGCGCCAGTTTCCCTGACCCTATGTGGTGCCTTCCTAGCGGGTGGAGCAAGGGGCTGCGCCACATAAAATGTCAGAGCCTCCGGTTTCTAGCTGAGGGTCGTTTCCTGCCTCCACTAGTTCGGGGACCGGTCTCCCCCTTTGGCCTGACCCCTCCACGCAGGTGGATTCGGGCGTGCGGTGGCGACTCGCCCGTCCGCACCCCTGGGATCCCTTCATTCCTCGTTCCTGGAGCCTTCTCCGCTCCTCTTCCTTCCTTCTCCCTCTTGCAGGCCTGGGCCTCTGTTACTAGGCCCGCCTCCGGAGCAGAGCTCATGCAGAGCCCCTGCTCCCTGCCACTTCTGCTCAGACTTCTCTGCACTGAACTAAGATGGTGCCCACCTTTTATACTCCCTTCTCAATGCACCCAGGAACTGCTTCCTCCCTGCTCCTGCACTGCAGGGTTCCCCTTCCTCAGTGTTCCCTCCCCCCACTCCAGCCAGGGACAGGGACTGTCGTGCCCATCTCAGGGGCATATTGGTCGCCCTGCCCCACGGCAATGTGGTGTAATGCATGCAGGTGTCGGGTCCTGATCCTCACTCCATCCTTATCTGAGAGTGAGATATCACACCTCTGGGTGAGGTGCAATACGTCTGTAGCAACCGAGCCCTCGGTGCTACAGTTCCATTTATCTTCAGCCTAGGTGACGTATTGTGATACAGGGCCGTGATTTTGGCTATAAAAGGGTCCCCTAGACCCCTACCCCAAGCTTTTTAAGAGAATCATATATGGCGTGCCAGGAGACTCTATGGAATGCTTTCTCAGCATCCAACGAGAGTATCTACTTACAAATTTTTAACTGCATCTAGCCCAGGAAATACTTTGTGCCTAGTAGCAGTGTCTGCTAGTCAGCGGATTATCCCGGCTGTTAAGCAAGCTACACCACCTGTAGTTTGGACACTTAATTTTTTCAAAGGAAATGCTTCGGGACCACGGGATACTCAGTGAAGAGCATCAGGAGGCACCCCAAGGCATAGGGGCTGGGACTGGCACTAGGATGCCTTGCGGTGGACAGCCGAGCTCGATCCTTATAAAAGCTTTTTAACTGCAGCAGCTTTAGTGGACGCTACTGGAGCTGGAATTACGCGGCTGCTGGCATGAGACTTGCCCTCCAATAGATCCTTGTAAATGGATTTAAAGTGTATTCATTCAAATTAGAGGGACAATTTAAATTAAAAAGCTTAGAGCTGCCTCCACCACAGGGGGGCTCTCTCGACCCACCAGCGGACAGGCACCAGTATTGGGAGAGGGGGGCTGGCCGTCAGGGTTCACCGCGGCTCTGGCACAAACCCGGCGACACGGAGGTGGCACGGGCAGGAGCGGACTGGCCGTCTCGGCTTCTCACTTTTTGGATTTTAGAAGGGCATGACATGCCTATATCTGTGTCTCCCCGTCCTTTTACTCCTCCACCTCTTTTCTTTTCGCATGACTATATGTACTTGTCACTTTTCCATGTGTTAGTTGTGTCTTCTGAGCAGTTTGTCAGCTTTTGGACACCTTTGAAGGTGTTTTCTATGTGTTTCTATGTGTTTTTGTTTGCCTGCCATTGGTTTTAACGGTGTTCGAAGGTGTTCGACGAACAGTTCGACGAACGGTTCGGCGAACACACGGGTGTTCGACGAACCGAACTGAACTCGAACACTACGGGGGTGGCTCAACACTAGTAACTATCTACACTTTCAGAAATTTTAACCATTTACTGAGTGTACCTAACAGGGGGTTTGCCTCTCGTGCTACGTGTTGTTTTGCGTAGTGCGGTGGTCTGTGGGGTGTCAGAGTCTGCATTGTCAGTTACCCTACCAGTTCTACGTGTGACTAAGTTGTAAAACTGCCTTAACCTCTCTCTCGGGCTGGCAAGTTCACCATTTGCTGGGCCCTTTTGCTCTGTTCCTACCTGGGATCCTTCATCCGGGGATACTTCTTGAGCTGGCTCTTCTGCAGCACTTACAGGTTCAACTTGCTGTGGATGGTTTTCTGGCTGTTCGTAGAATTGGAGTACTGGGATGATTACTGCACCTCCTATTTGAGGCCAATCAGCTGGGAAGTCTCCTAGGTCAGTGTGTATCACCGCTTCTTCAGGTTCTTCCGGGATTGTGAAAGGCTCTTCTTCCTGGCATTTCAGTAAGTCTGGACACAACTTTAGGTCGTCCCTGGACACTGTTGTAGACGTTTTTCCTCCATCTCGACTGATTATGCATGTCTTCTTATTGTCAAATCTTGACGGTAACACAGTGTAGGGTTCTTTTTCCCACTGGTCATCAAGTTTGTGGTTACGTCTTTTCCTTTTCAATACTGTTTCACCAGGTGTGAAAGGTTCTGCTTGTGCGTTTTTGTTGTAGTGCTCCTCCTGCTTTTCTCTCACCCGAGTGAGACCGTCCTCGACACAAGCTTGTACCCTTCTGTACTGCTCTTGTCTGGTGGTGTCCCAGTCCTCATTGGTCATATCAGCTTCAGGCTCAACAACACCAAGCTCCAGATCCGTGGGCAGCTTTCCTGGCCTTGCCCACATGAAATATGCCGGAGTGCAATTGGTGGAACTTACTGGTATATGATTATACAGATCCACTAAGTCAGGTAGTAGGTCTGGCCACTGATTTCTCTCCTCCAGTGGTATGATCTTTAGCAGGTCGATGATGATTTTGTTCATCTTTTCGCAGAGACCATTGGTTTGTGGGTGGTATGGTGTAGTTCTTATCTTCTTACAACCGTAGAGATGGCAGAACTCCTTGAACAACTCAGCCTCAAAGGCCGGGCCTTTGTCCGTCAGCACCTGCTCAGGGTAACCATGGGGTCTACAGAAATACGCTTGGAACGTCTTTGCTGCTGTCTCTGCCGTCAGGTCTTTGACGGGGGCGACCACCAGGAAACGTGAGTAGTGATCCACCATGGTCAGAGCATATGAGTACCCTGACCTGCTGGGGGACAGCTTGACCTGGTCCAGGGCCACGATCTCCAGGGGTCGAGTTGTCTTGATGGGTTGCAGGGGTGCCTTCTGGCTGCTGAAGTCTTTTCTTCTTAGGCCACAGGGTCCACAGTCTCGGCACCACCGCTCAATGGAGCTGCGCATTCCTACCCAGTAGAATCGACACTTCAGCAGGGTCTCTAGCTTTTTCCAGCCAAAGTGTCCCGCCTGATCGTGGTAAGCTTCTAATACCATCTGGATGTCTGTCTTCGGGACCACTATCTGCCATACCATCTCATGGGTTTTTGGATTGCCGTACCTCCGGCACAACTTCTCACGGTAGATAAACAGCCGGCTTCTCTCGTTCCACAGCTGCTTTGCTTGCAGAGACGCTTCCTTCTCCAGGGAGGCACCTTCTTGGGTTATCAGCTCCTTGATGCGGCTGACAACCGGGTCACTGTCCTGGGTCTCTTTCCAGCTGTGGTGAGGCAGACGGTTTAACGTCTTTCCACGCTGCCTCCTGGAGGCTCGTTGATCATGGATCATCCCATTCCGGTGAAAGGCAGGTATCTCTATCTCTTCCAGGTCATCCACTTCTTCTTCTGTGTCTGACTGGTGAGGCAACCTAGACAGGGCATCGGCATTGGCGTTCTTGCGGCCCGCCCGGTATTTAATTGTAAATTGGTAGTTTGACAGCCGAGCCATCCATCGTTGTTCCAGTGCCCCCAACTTAGCTGTTTCAAGATGGGTCAAGGGGTTGTTATCAGTGAAGGCAGTGAACTTACTGGAGGCCAGATAATGTTTGAACCTTTCAATGACGGCACAGACCAAGGCCAGGAACTCCAACTTAAAGCTGCTATAGTTCTCTGGGTTTCTCTCGGTCGGGCGGAGCTTCCTGCTTGCGTATGCGATCACCTTCTCTTGGCCATTCTGCTTCTGACTTAGAACAGCGCCTAGTCCTTCATTGCTGGTATCTGTATACAGCAGGAACGGTTGGCTGTAGTCAGGGTAGGCTAGGATCTCATCGCCTGTCAGGATCTCCCTCATCTCCTGAAACGCTTGCTCCTTACCTCAGTGGAATGGGGGATTTCTGCCTTTGGGGGACTGGCCTACCAGGAGGTCTTGCAGAGGAGCTGCTTTCTTAGTGTAGTCTTTTACAAACCTCCGGTAGTATCCTACTAGTCCCAAGAACTGACGCACCTCCTTGAGGTTCTTCGGCTCCGGCCACTTCTGAATGACTGTGACTTTCTCCGGGTCTGGTGCTACCCCTTCCGGACTGACAATGTGCCTCAGGTACTGTACCTTTTTCTTGAGCAGGTGGCACTTTGAGGGCTTTAAACGGGACAGTGACTCAAATACCTATGCCAGGTGTTTCAGGTGGTCCTCGTACGTTCTGGAGTATGCTATTACATCGTCCAGGTAAAGTAACACAGTCTCAAAGTTGTGGTGTCCCAGGCAGCACTCCATCAATCTCTGCAACGTTCCGGGGGCATTGCAGAGTCCAAACGGCATACTGTTGAACTCGCAGAGTCCCATCGGGGTGGTGAAGGCCGTCTTCTCCCGATCCTCCTCAGCCACAAATACTTGCCAGTACCCACTAGTGAGGTCAAGGGTGGAAAAGTAATTTGAAGACTTTAAGGCAGCTAGGGACTCCTCTATGCGTGGTAAAGGGTATGCATCTTTATGCATCTTTATGTGTAATGCGATTTACTTGACGGTAATCTACACACATTCTCATGCTCCCGTCCTTTTTCCTAACTAGCACTAGGGGAGCTGCCCAGGGACTACAACTATCCCTTATTACTCCCGCCTTCCTCATGCCATGCAGCATTTCTTTTGCCTTCTGGTAGTGAGCTGGTGGTATAGGCCTGTAACGTTCTTTGATTGGGGTATGGTCGCCTGTGGGGATATGATGTTGAACCCCCTTAATCCTCCCGAAGTCTAGTGGATGTTTACTGAACACCTGCGAGTATTCTTGAACCACCCGGTGTACACCCTGTTTTTGATGGGCAGGAGTGGTGTCTGTCCCAACATTATCCTCCACTTCATCTGGTGAGGTTAAGGACTCCGCCTTGTGGATGCAGTTGTTATTGACAGCATGTAAGTTGGCAACAGTGGCATAGCGGGGCAATCTGACCTCATCTTCCCCTAAGTTGAGAAGACGGACGGGCACCCTCCCGTAACATACATCTACCACTCCCCTGGCGGTTAAGTGCGTGGGTCTATGCTCGGAGCAAAGGTGTTCTACTACCGCCTGATAGCTCTGTCCTCTAAGACTTATGGCAGCTCTACACCAGATGAGCATTTCACTCATTGGGGGGACGACAATGGGTATGGCGTCTGTTACCCGCACGTTGCCGATTTCACCGTCTGTTAACCTTACTTGCTGTTGATACGTCAGGACTCGGATCTCCCTCTGCAGTGCCCTCCTCTGTCTCGGCCTGGCTGTGTCGGCGATCTGTTGGAGCAAGAACACAACTTCTCCCAAACAGTTACCAACAATGTTAGTGCCTAGTACCATATACGGATTGTTGTTATCAGGATTAGTCTCTACTACAATTAGCCCCTGGTCCTTCAGCTCCACTCTCCCCACCTTTACAGTCACATTCTTAACCCCGAGTAGGTTAAGGGGGAGTCCGTTGGAGGCATAAACAGAAAGATTTGGAGCTGGCGGACATAGGTCGTCCATGGACCAGAACCTCTTGTAGAGGACGTCAGGCATGATGGTTACCTGAGATCCTGTGTCCAGCAGAGCATGCGTCGGGATCCCGTCCAGCACTATGGACAGGAAAGGTCTTCCTCCGACGAACCTGTTGTACCAGTCTGATGGGCCTGGTGAGTTTACTCCTGGGTGTCGGCCCTTGGACCCAGGGTTTTATCGTTTAAAGGACAATTCTGGGCGATGTGTCCGGTCTTGCGGCAGCGGTAGCAGGCAGGGTCCTTCTGTGGCCGGCGTTGGTCACTGGTCCTCGGCGAGGGTGATGTTGGCCTCTTCCTCCTTCGCATCCAGGGGACATCCTCAGGGCTGTCGGCTAACAGGATTTTTCCCTCCTTCCTCAGGCTCCGTCCGCAGCTGCAGAGCACTCAGCACAGTGGTCAGGGTTTTGCTCAACTGACGCACTTCAGAGCGCAGACTGTCCAGCTCTCTAGGGGACGTTGCTGGAACCTTGGCTTCAGCAGCCACTGGGGAAAAGGTGGGTGTAGCAGGCACTGGGGTAGCCCCACCCTGGTATCGTTGGATGGCATTTGTTTCCAGGGGCTGCAGTCCTTTTATAGCCATGTCCTTATGATTGTCAAAGGTGGCATCTGGATGATCCTCAGTCCCCGGACAAACTGGTCCTTTAGCATTTTGTTCTCATTTTAAATGCTGGTTGGACTGACCTGTTTAAGAGCCCGCAGAGCCCCCTGTAGGCGCCAGGCGTAGTCCCGAACATTATCCTCCGGCTGTTGGGAACAGCTATAGAACCTCATCCGGAGGTCCGCCTCAGTAAGATCCTCAAAGACAGTCTGTAGTTTTTGAAATATTGTGGACACTGACTCCTGGTCTGCGGCCGACCATGTTTCCACTTCCAGTTCCGCAGCACCGGTCAGTTGTCCTAATACTACAGCGGCTCTTTGCTTGCCTGTCATGGAGTACATATCCAAGATACCACATATCTTCCGTTTGAATCCAGACAGGGTATCGGGTTTGCCGTTGTACTGGGGGAGCCACTTTGCTCCAGGAATGTGCGGCAGAGTCATGGGAATGACAGGGGTTACAGGCGCTGCTGGTGGAGCGGCTGCTTCGGCCTGCTCATCATCGGGTGCAGGTTGAACCTCAGGGACGTTGACCGGCATGTCGGCGTTCTGCTGTTCGTCGGACATTCTGGCGCCCCCCTAGTTAACCGTGGCCTACCTTCTAGTTTTTCTTCCGGTAGGCCGCAGCTCCGCAGGTGACGGTCGTCTTCAGGACCTTGCGTCGCTTGCGTCCTACGTCAAAGCGTTCAACGACACTCCTTTCACGACCTGGCACTTCCTGGCTTGAGGTCGAGGCGTGAGGCGTGTCCGAGGCTTCGCGCTCTTTTGCAGGTACGCCCCTTAGTTTCCCGCGGTTACGCCCTTCTTCTTGCTCGGCGGCCCAACAATGGCGGCAATCTTCACCACAGTCAAATATACAGTTGACTTTAATAAAGGCGCACAGTACCCGGTGGCAACGGGCATAACACTTCGCCGTTGCAGCAGGCACGCTATCCTGTTCGTGACGCCAGTTGGAGCTGACTAACCCAGGGGATGGGGATGACTCGGTACCCGGGCCTTTAGCCTGGCCTTTAGGGATGTCGCGGTGGTCGGCTCCCGGGCCTGTACCCTGGGGTCTCTCCTTAAAAGGGGTGGATAATTTGTTACGTTTATTAGAGTTCGTGACGCCACCTGTGGCTTCTGGTGAGAACCACCAGCGCTGCGCAGTTCACTGAGGCCGATGATAAGGCAGCTCGATGGTATAGCTCCCCACAGGTGGAGCTAGGCCTCAGGGCAGTGTACGGAAAGGGGATGCAGGACAGGCGAGACCCAGCCGGGTCAGAGCAAGAACAGGGACAGACACGATAGTCACTTCAGTACCTTTTACTGATGGAAATTCAGGCACGTCCCGGAGCACTGTAGGGTGAAGGGTGCATATCAGGATCCTCTCCAATGAGCGGGTGTAGGGCCTCCTGTTTCTTGCCTCTGCATAGTAAGTTTCTGACCTACCTGGAGCTAGGCCTTACTTTGTCTCTGTCCTGTGCTGGCTGACCTTGTGGTAGGGCCTTTTCTTGGAGTACACGCTCCTCAGCTTGCGGGGCCTATGTGTCTCCTGGCTCTGTTACGTATCAGCACTTTAGCGATCCTGGGACTTGTAGTTCTCCAGGGATTCCGGTTATGTCTTACTGGGTCATAGAGATCCCGGTAAACTTCGGACCCGGTGTCCGGTAACTGATTCGGGGTGAGCTAGTTAAGCTCCTCTGCCCACTACTTACTAACTCTCCACTAGCCTTCGGCCTACTTGGGCCCTCACTAGGCTATACACACTAGCGGCAGCTTGCCGCGCTTCACCGATCTTATGGCGCCGGCACACCTAAAGCTCACTTCTCTGAGCTACACTGAGCCTTGGTCTGGATAAGTTCCACTGCAGGATAGCAATTGCAGGAGCTGGAACAGGCTTTTGTCCTCTGAGGTAACTCTTCTCAGACTGTACTGGACTCACAGCTGCCTGGCTCCCCCTTCCCTATTTATCTATACCTAACGGGCTCCCTCTGGTGGTATGAGGTGGAAGGTGAAAATGTGTGAATGGTTATGGGGGCCTCCTGTGGAGGAATCCATCAATGCACTCTTCCAGGATCTGTGATACCAAGCGCAGCTGGGCGTCACATAGGAACAGAACAAGGTGTTAAGGGTAGTTAGGGTAAGGTAGGGGTTAACAGTTATAGTGGCACTCCCAGTTAGGGAGGGGGAACTTAAATATATTAGATGGGGCATTTCCTGGTAAAGAGGAGAGTGAGGGAGATCAGAGAGGGTAGGTGTGAAAGGCCTGCTTAGGGCCAGCTCAGGAACAGAGCAACCTAAAGGAAACAAGTAACAGCAGCAGAAAGCAGTATGAGTACAGCAGCGATAGCATTCCATGGAACATCCCTTAAATCCTGCGGCCTACGGACAGAGCAGGGTATGGAGGAGTCTACCCTAATTTCGTATTCTGAGAGGAGAATTGGCGGCAATCCACAGAGGAAAGTCGGGGCAGAGTCCCGGGAAGCCGCGGTGCCAGGCGAGACATCCCTAGTCCAGTAAGTGCCATTAGAGCTAGGAATAGCGCAGGCGACCAAAACCATCAATACTGTGTTACACTCTGCTGTACCCAAGACCAATTCTGAACTGAGCCTATGGAGTAAAGTTGAACTGCTGGAAACAAGTCAAGAGTCTGGTATGAACTGTGTGATCGAGCACAGACCCACGACCGTGGGACAGATGGAGCCTCATGGAACGAAAGTGAGTGTTGTCCATTACAAACAAACCATATGACACATAGGACACTACATTTTATTTGTGGGGAGCCAGGGTGTGGGAGAACAGCAGCCCCTTGCCCATGACTACCGCCTTGTGCCCTCTACAATGTTCTAAGGAGATGGACGGTCCTCATCTTAAGCTGTGTTTTTCAAGAGAAGTTTTCTCCCACATTTACGGCAAAATGCTCTGTGTTCACCGATCTTCGTGAAACGTCCGACTCTAAGGATACAGAACGAACATGGATTAGCAGTCAAGAAAGGGCAGGAATATCAGTTACTGGAGGAGGGGTATGGATTATTCATGGAAAATTAGATGCCAGTGTTCGGTGATCTCGTGGTATCAGAATATAAATTGCATTAATGTAGTTTCTTTATAATTATATAAAAAATAAAATATCTCCTTACCTGTATTCACACCCTGCACACGCGTAGTTGTATGGGTAGTTAATCTCATAAGTGTGATACATGCTCACGGGTGGTAATTCTGGGTGAGCCTGTATGACCTTTTCCGTGTAGGATCTCCAGAGTGCACCATGTCCATCGTTTTGTACTCCCTCCATGTGCCAGCAGGCAACATGGCATAATTCGTGCGCTAGTGCATCTCTGAGGCGCTCTAAAGATAGAAAATATACAATTACTATAAATTACAAATACACTTTACATCACACGTGCCAACTTGCTAGGCCATATTATAGGGAAGGCTCAAAAGACATTTGCCCTGGAGCTTTGGTGCTTTCACCAGCTATGGGACCTTAATGATCTCCATCACTCACACTGACTCTTCTGATTCATCGTCCCAGTAATTTCTAGTTGCACCCTGGCAGTCACTATTTATGTGTATTTTAACCTCTGGATCCCCCACAATTATGGAAAAAGGGGTCCCTCAAGGTTTTTCAATGATCACATCCAGTGAACAATATATAACCATGCATGTGTGTGTTTCTCTTGTTTGGAAGCTATAAAAATTGTAGTAACATCAATCCAGCCTTAAATGGAAGCTGTCAAGTGAGAAAATACTATTAATCTGCAGATATGGGGTTAATCTGTAGGTTAATAACATTCTGAACCTTTCCGACACCGGCACTTAGACCCTCGCTGCAGGGAGGACATGAACTTTATTCCCTCTGGCAGCGTTTGGCTTCCAGTCATAGAGGCGGCGCTGGTGCGAGTTGAGACACTGCTCTGTGTATAGAGCGTGGTGGCTGTAACTGCGCTCCCGGCACTGACTGACAGCAGCTCAGCATTATACCTTGCTGTCAGTCAGTGCCGGGGGCGCGGTTACAGCCGCAGTGCTCTATAGACAGAGTGGTGACTGAACCCTTGACAGCGTCGTCCTTATGACTGAAAGCTGAACGCGGCAGGAGGAATAAAGTTCATTTCCTTCCTACAGCGAGGGTCTAAGTGCTGGTGCCGGGCAGGTTCAGAACACTATTAAACTGCAGATTTACCCTATATCTGCAGGTTAATAGCATTTTTTCACATGACGGGTTCACTTTAACAACTGTTATCAAAATGTCATGTTTTTACCAAATGATTGTCATATGGAACTTACCTGCGGAGTCACACACTTTGTCAGAGAATTTGATAGTGGAATATTGATCCCCGTCCTTATAGATGTTAGTGCAGAAAGCACATGTTGCCCTCAGTCTTTTGCTCCATGTGAATTGGATTTTGGACTCAGAAAGCTAAAGATGAGGAATTAAGAAATAAAATACATTATATCTGTAATTCAATGAAAAACATGTTAAAATGCAGTTCCTTCTAGGACACCATGAAAGGGAGGTAAAAGTTGTGACTACTGGTCCTAAAGATGCCCTTAGGCACCAGGTCCTGGGGTGACTGCGACCTCCTCCGCACCAGTATAACTCTGCATTTACATGGAGGAATAGTACAGATAACAGAATATAGATGAGGATGTACAACCCGGGGATTATAATATCTTACCTCGTTCTCAAACACGGTTCTGTTGTAGAGGTGGAACAATCTCGTTATCAACTCATGTTTAGTTTTTTGAAAATCCGTCACATACCGAGATGCCGGGGATGTGATCTCCTCTATAAAGCAGCCTTCAATGTCACAAATAGGACTGGAAAGAACAGAAGATCATACATGAAGCCTTAGGTTATATCTTAGAACATACAGAACATTTACCTATTCATTTGTTTCCCCGACAATGTAAAAGGGATTTCCCATTTAAGAATTAGGCCACCCCAATGGTAGAAGGTCAGGGGTACATATACAATAGGGGCAGCCAGCAATAAGCTATGAGTCCGGACAGGTGGAAGAATCAGCACTGAAATAAATCTCCCAAAAATGCCAATGTAAGAATCCAATATCATTGCTATGTGAGCGGAGCTGGAAGGTTTCATTGGGTGCCAGGAGTTATACAGGGCAGAGAGGGGGATTAACTAAACCCTGATATGGATTGGGGTGTCAAACAATCAAAGATGTGAGAGTGCTGGATTATATGAACTGAGCTGATGGCTGAGGATGTCCACCAGTAGGGGGCACCAGTTCTTAGTTTATAGTATATCATAACTTTATATAACTTACTGCTGCTCTGAGGTGGATCTTTCCAGAGTTTCAGATGATTCTGTATCTGGAAGGAAACAGAGCAGTGAAAATCTTTCCATCTTTGGTAATTTTTACATTAAGGCATCTATATAATATTCTTATAGAAATTAGAAAAATCTGCAGCCCTTGATTGAAAAGGAGTGAAGAGGCACCAAATAATTATGTGCAATTCTCCTTTTTTACTCCTGTGACCACTTGTTGGCTATCAGGGCAAGGTGAATCTCTCTAATGTTAGATTAGCTTTAGGAGAAATATATGTAAACTTTATAGATTGTGATATAATCCATAGTTTTGGACACTGACCTGTGACAGGAGATGATGGTCCTATTATTATACAGTCGTCATCATCGCTGTCAGTAATAGACTCTGGAGATCTGCATTTCTCAGGGTCTTCAGCAGATTCAATATCAGAAGTCCTGAGTCCTGTGATTAACAGAAAATGGATTAATGGACTGTGTCAAATACCAGAAATCTAGGTTGTGTCAAGAAAACACAGCTAATTAGTCCTTACTTTTGTGAGATGATGTTTCCTCCCAATAAGAATAATCGTCATCGTCAGAAATTACAATGACATCGGTGGAACTGTGAAAACAAATATAGAAATAGGAATCAGTGGGGAAAATTCTAATATTAAAACTGAATTAAATTATGGATTAAATTATTAATTTAAATGGATCAGATAAAATAATCCAGAGCCCAGGAACCACCAGGATTTTATATAAAGATGAGATGATGGACACTGATTGTCCTCAATAGAAATGTCTCCCAATGGGACCTGAGCTCAGAGTTGGAGAAGATGTGATTCATCCTACCTGAAGATGTCATTGCTGCATGACGGAAAAGATGTTACTGGTTCTGATGAAGAAACGAAAATGAATATATTAGACGGTTCTCATGGATAACAGTAGTAAGTGATGACGAAAATGGTCTACTAGGAATTGACTACCCTCCGGATAGGCTTATGATGAAGGTGCAAATAAATTCCAATGAGTGAGACATAGAAATAATAAAAAAGTATAGAGGCTGCAAACCCTAAAATCCCAAGCAAAGTTGTTCTTATAAACCCATTACTGTTAGGGCACATATCAGCAGAGACTAGATTGTATTGGGAATCAGTACCTGGGTCTCTAGATGTTATCCCAGTTTTTAATCCACCTTCCGCTTGATGGTTCGGAAGTCTTGATCTTTTTTTTCTGGGATGGGACTAGAAAAAGAAAAGAAATATAAGACCCCCAAATGTTACATAAATCATCAGAAACATCAGTAAGGGTATGAAAATAACACACGGGGCCAGTTCTGTCTTTTACAAGGAGCATATTAGTTTTATAGAATAATAATATAATATATTTATTAATATAATTGTTAGTGATGGTCTAGTTAGATGGATATACAGTAAACTCTTTTGTGATTTCTTAAGGTCGCTGCTTATTAACCCAATACCCAAACAGGAATATTATTCTTCATTATCAGGTATTAAGGAACCAACAATCAGCAATATTGATTATTCTAACAAGTTGTCACATAAATCATTAGACCATAGTTTAGTTACAGTGGCATGTAAAAGTTTGGGCATCCCTGTAAAATGAAATAAAAATACTATAAATATATATATATATATATTTATTTTTGCCTAAAATACAAAGGAAATGTGTCACTTTAACTTTAGACCTTTTAGAGATCAATTCATCTTCAACTTGCTTAACTGTTCACAATAGCAGAAATTTTGACCAGGGGTGCCCAAACTTTTACATGCCACGGTATATATATGAATAATGTAGAGAAGTGACTGCTCACCTGATGAAAATCCTCATCATTGCTGTCCTCTGATTCGGACATAATAATACACTTATATCGCTTTTTGTTCTCCATATTTGCACTCACTAAAAACTACACTCCTCTCTCTACAACGCCTTCAACAACCCTCAACGGAATTAGGCGTTACACGTCATGTAGAACTGTCCGGTATATTGTAATGTCACTATAGTGACTCCATCAGCTATGGAACATTGTCACGGTGACATCATCACATATACAACTATAAGCAGCTATATATGTATAGATAGGAGGCTGCATTAATACTCACAAATAGTTATTCTAATAACATGGAGAAATAATGGGATGATTATTTTAGATCAGTTGTGTTTGTAAAAAGTGTTGTTGTGTATTAGTGAATACAGCCTAGATTTCTCCTTCCACCCCCTTTAATTTTCCTCCCCTCCTTTCTCTCTCCTTGTTGTTCTCCATTTTATCATTGCTATTATAATATCTTATAAACTATAAGTTTGTATGTCTGGTTCTCAAATCTTATTGTGCGGTTTATCTTTTTTCTGAATCTTTAATAAAAACTTACAGTTTAAAAAAAAATAGCATAGTGTTGTGGCAAACCAATGGGAGGAGCGATGGGGGCGGGGGTCCCACTCAAAGCTCACTTTATGTTACTGTATCTTCTAGTTACACTCCTATATAGACCTTCTGCCGCATAATTAGACTTTATGTGTAATCTATTTTTACTAAAGATTTTCATATTATACATATTTCATTACAGCAGAATATAAGGAAGAACATACAATGAAGTAATCCATATTCAGTCTCACAAATAACATATAAAGAGTTTACACCCAATAGGTCTGACATTGTAATTTTCAGCATTCCCATTATATATAATTCAGTTTGAATCCAAAATCACAACTCAACGAGCTAAAGTAGCAGAAAAGGGGAATAAAAAGGTATGTTTCATATCTTGAGACATTAAAAGAAAGATAAAGCTAGCAAAAAATCAAGAAGAAAAGTTAATAATAAAAAAATAATGAGGGGGAGAGGGTAAATATTGGGATTATTAAAAAGGATCTCTATCTGTCTAAGTGCTATCCGCTGGTGTATCATTAAAGAGTAAATGAATCCAAAAAGAGAATCCATTAAAAAACTTGTGAGTTGTGCCATTAAATTCGGCAGTTAAGTCTTCTATTTTATATAGACAGGTCATCTCCTGAAACAATTCAGCCAAACTTGGGGATTGAGGTAATTTCCAATAATGGGGAATAACTAATCCAGCAGCGTTAAGCAAAATCTCATGACAGGGCATGGCCGACTCTCTTCATTCCAAGCCTTTACCCCCGAATATTTCCGTACCCTTTATACCTTTTCCAAAAATTATACAAAGAGACCTTTGCTTGGATCAATTTGGCCACAGTGCCCATTTATTAACAAATAATAACAATGACAAAATATAACATCATAAATGGTGTGGGAGGTCCTTGAAGCTGCAAGATCTGGCACCCTTCCCAACCAAATGGTTAAAACAGCAATATTTTAACCCCAGGCGTAACCACCAGCTCGAGGGTACCACACCACTGTACATGGTGATTAAACCAACTACAGGCTCCCAGGATCCACCCCCGTCCAGAGCCCAACTAAATCCTAGATCAGCCATTCTTAATTCCAACAAGAAGGGGAACCGCCAACTAATTTCCCCTCCAACACCAATTTTTCCAACTCCAAGAAACCCCCGCCACCACAAACGCACAAGCAATGAGTCCTGACCTCAATCCCATTGAAAGTCTTTGGGGTGATCTGAAATCTGCTATTGGGAAAAAGAACCCTGCAAACATTCAAGAGCTTGAACAAACTGCAATGGAAGAGTGGGAGAAAATTCCAGCTGAGAAGTGCAAGAAGCTTATAGATGGCTACAAGAAACATTTGGGGGCTGTCAGCAATGCAAAAGGGTGTGCAACCAATATGTGTGCCTTTATTGCTGCACATGCTGTTTATTCTGTTTCTTCTTTGAAATTGCAACATGGAAGTTGAAAAACAATGTTTTATTGTTGTATTACTTTGGACCACTAATTCAAACATCCTGAGGATATAACTTTGGTACATTTCCATTTATTTGAAAGGAGATATTGTGCAGTCTATGAAAAAAGAAGGGGTGCCAATAATGGTGAGCAGCACTGTATTGTGATATAAGATTTTATGACTATTGATGCTGTGAATGATTCAAGGGTATTTTATTGACATTGACGTGTTCTAGTATTGCATTGTATTACATGATAAGATAGGGACAGTGTAAGGATAAGAGATTAACACATACAGTGCGACCACAAGTTTAGCATTTTTTTTAAAGTGTGTACATCTGTCTGGTTGTTGTGATGCCATTTTCCTGGTGATTTTAGTAAACCGGAAGCAAATGGTTGTCAGCCATAAGGATGAAAATTGTGTTTGCCATTGTTTTATCTCTTTATGTGTTAGTTTACAACATTTGCTGGGTCAAATGTTTTGCATATTTTGTCATGGGTGGTTGAATTTTGTCTACATTTTTTTTTCATGTGTGTGTTTTCTGGTTGACACATGGCAAAGACAAAGCCAAATTTATCATTAGATGTCAGGAACCTTATTATTCTGAGAGTGAAGTCAGGCAAAAGCCAAAAAGAGGTAGCTATGGAATTCAACTGTTCTCAGAGTCAAGTGTCACATATATTAAAGAAAGAATAAGGAGGTTATGGAACAGCTGACAAACCTAGAAGTGGACGACCAGGGAAAACTTCCTCCAGAGTTGAGCACATTATTAAAAAAAAGTCAGTATCTCATGTCCATAAAAGTGCTGTACAGATTTCGCATAAAATGAATGAAGAATATGCGTTCAAAGTGAGTCGCAAAACTGTGGTGTGACGGCTAAGAGCAGTAGGGCTGAATGCATGAGTTCCAGGCAAGAAGCCTTTCATCTCTGCAAAGAACCGGAAGGTCAGACTTGAGTTTACCAAAGAACACAGCCAATGAAAAGAGACAGATTGTTCTAAGGTGTTGTGGTTGAATGAATCCAAGTTCAATCTGTTTTGTAGTGATGGCAAGCACTATATATACTGCCCAATTTGAAAACATAATGATGTAAGGTACCAAACACAGTGAAACATGGTGGTGGCAATGTCATGGTTTGGGGTTGCTTTTCTGCATCTGCCATTGGCCCTCTGCATAGATATGATGGAAATATGAATGCTACCATGCACAAGGATATACTGGAGAATGTAATGCTGCCACATGGTAAAACCAAAGTAGGCAGGGGATGGAAATTCCAGCAAGTCAATGATCCTAAGCACACATCCAATTAAGTCAAAAACTGGTTTGCAACGAAA
Source organism: Phyllobates terribilis (assembly GCF_046119375.1). NCBI lineage: Eukaryota > Metazoa > Chordata > Amphibia > Anura > Dendrobatidae > Phyllobates > Phyllobates terribilis. The sequence continues at coordinate 767,892,759 of NW_027362763.1, forward strand.
AATCTTCGCCTGTTGCAATGGCCAAGTCAATCACCTGATTTAGCACTTCGCGCCAGAGCCTGTTTTTGCCTTCGTGACCAGGCCATTTTTTTCAATTCTGACCACTGTCACTTTATGAAGTAATTACTCTGGAACGCTTCAACGGATTCCCCTGATTCTGAGATTGTTTTTTCATGACATATTGTACTTCATGATAGTGGTAAAATTTCTTCGACATCACTTGCATTTATTTGTGAAATAATCGGAAATTTGGAGAAAATTTTGAAAATTTTGCAATTTTCAAACTTTGAATGTTCATGCCCTTAAATCAGAGAGATATGTCACACAAAATAGTTAATAAATAACATTTCCACATGTCTGCTTTACATAAGCACAATTTTGGAAACAATATTTATTTTTTTAGGAAGCTATAAGGGTTATAAGTTGACCAGCGATTTCTCATTTTTCCAGCAAAATTTACAAAAATGCACCCCTCAAGGTGCTCAAAACCACATTCAAGAAGTTTATTAACCCTTCAGGTGTTTCACGGGAAATTTTGGAATGTGGAAGAAAGCAATGAACATTTAACTTTTTTTCACAAAAATGTTACTTTAGACCCAATTTTTTTATTTTCACAAGGGTAACAGGAAAAAAGTGGACCACACAATTTGTAGTGCAATTTCTCATGAGCGCGCTGATACCCCATATGTGAGGGAAAACCACTGTTTGGGCGCACTGCAGAGTTTGGAAGGGAAGGAGCGCCATTAGACTTTTTGAATGTAAAATTTGTTTAAATAATTAGCGGACGCCATGTTGCGTTTGGAGAACTCCTGATGTGCCTAAACAGTGGAAACCCCCCACAAGTGACACCATTTTGGAAACTAGACGCCTTAGGGAACTTATCTAGATGTATGGCGAGCACCTTGAACCCCCAGGTGCTTCATATGAGTTTATAATATTGAGCTGTAAAAATAAAATTTTCACATTTTTCCCAATAAAACATTTTTCATCCCTTAATTTTGCATTATCATAAGGGTAATAGGAGAAATTGCACCATGAAATTTGTTGTGCAGTTTCTCCTGAGTACGCTGATACCCCATATGTGGGGGAAAACCACTGCTTTGGTGTACGGCAGGGTTCGGAAGAGAAAGGAGCGCCATGTTGGCTGGGATAGGTTGCAGACACCATGTCACATTTGAAGAGTCGCTGACATGCCGAAACGGCAGAAACCCCCACAAGTGACCCCATTTTGTAAATTACACCTCTCAAGGAATTCATCTAGGGAAGTAGTGAGTATTTTTAATTTTTTTAATTCATACCATTGGGCAGTGAAGAAAACATAATTATATTTTTCCCACAAAAAAAATGTTTTACCCTCAGATTTTACATTTTCACACAGGGCAATGGGTAAAAATGGTGCCGAAATGTGTCACACAATTTCTTCTAAAAGTGGCAATACCCCATATGTGGCTGTATCGTACCGCTTAGCCATACGGGAAGATCTGGGAGGGACGGAGCGCTATTTGACAATTGGAGAACAAATTATTGTAGAATAGGCATTTGGATTTGGGAGCACAAAATTTTCTGAATTTCTTTTGGGGGGCAAGGGCCATTTCGCTTTTCCAGAGCCTTTCTGCTACCAGTAATTTGGAAGTCCCTTATATTTTTAACAGATAACGGACCTGAGTGGGGACTAGCTTTTTTTGAGAACTGAGTTGAAGCTTTTATTGGGACAGCAGAGTTACTCTGGACTCCGTCTGACCTCTGTTTAGCGGTGTACTTTTTTTCAGAAGTGCACAAAACTGTGGCCAACCGCACTTTTATGCACACCTAAAAAAACTGACACCGTGTGATCACAGGCCAGACGGCATCCACAGTGGCCTATATCTGCCTCATTACAGGGAGTCTTCCGTCATGGGTTCCGTCTGAATCACGTATTTCAGAGATTTACACGGAAACTCTGGTGTCAGTACTCAGCCCAGAGCTCAGGATAAATGTGCGCCGAGCCTTACTTCGATCTTTGGGAGACATAATAAACAAATCAGTAGCAGGTGAAGAATTGGTTTTATTTATTTTTTACGCCGTTCCTCGTGCGGTATAAGTGATGAGATTACTTTATTCTTCGGGTCAATGCGATTACAGCGATACCAGATTTATATCGGGTTTTTATGATTGACAGCTGTCACTCACTAAAATGCGCTTTTTTTGCAAAATCTAGTTTTTGCATCGCCATATTTTGAGAGCTATAATTTTTCCATATTTCGGCCGACAGAGTCATGTGATGGCTTGTTTTTTGCGGGACGAGTTAACATTTTTATTGGTACCATTTTTGGGTGCGTGACATTTTTTGATCGCTTTCTATTCTGTTTTTTGGGAGGTAAAATTAACAAAAACCAACAATTCAGGAATTGTTTTTTGAGTTTCTTTTTTATGCCGTTCTGCGTGTGGTAAAAGTGATAAGGCAGCATTATTCTTCGGGTCAGTATGTTTACAGCGATACAACACTTACCGTATTTTTTTTATGTTTTGGCGCTTTTACACAATAAACAATTTTATAGAAAAAATATTTTTTTGGCATCGCTTTATTCTGAGAGCTATAACTTTTTATTTTTCGGCTGATGGAGCTGTATGACGGCTTTTTTTTGCGGAACAAGATGAAGTTTTCAGCGGTACCATTTTATTTCCATTTTGCTTTTTGATCGCTTTTTTTTCCACTTTTTGTTTGGCGATATGATGAAAAAGCATAGTTTTTTGCTCTGTTTTTTATTTATTTTTATTACGGTGTGCACAGAAAGAGTTAATTAGTGTGACAGTTTTATAGATCGGGTTGTTTCTGACGTGACGATACCAAATATGTGTACTTTTGTTGTTTTTGCATAAATATACGGATTTATTGGTTTAATATTTTATTTATTTATTTGTATTTATTCTGGGATTTTTTTAAACAGTTTGAAAACATGTTTTAGACTTTTTTTTACTTAGTCCCTGTATGGGACATTAATTTTTATTTTGCTAATCACTGTTCTCATGCAGTGCAATAGACATGTATTGCATTGAATGAGAGGTTTGCTGACAGTTTCACAGTCAGTGTCTCCTGCTAGACTTCAGCTGCAGGCTGAGTCTAGCAGGACACCGTACATGGCAGACCCGGAGGCGGACATGTGACCTCCGGCTGCCATGACAACGGCGGGTCCTCTCAGAAATCAGGGGGCCGTCGGAGAGGTAAGTGGACGACCCCCTCTCCTCTCACTATCTTCTAAATGCCGCGATCGCTATAGATCACAGCATCTATAAGATAGCAAAGGGTTAACATCATTGGGACCTGATCCAATCTGAACCGCAACCGCAGCGCCTGCAGGACCCTGGGGGTCCTGAGCGCTGCGGGACCACCGACCGTTTATAAACGTCGGCGCTCCCCAAGCCCAGGCAGCGCGGAAGTTTATATACAGTGGGCGATCGGGAAGCAGTTAAACCCTATAGAGCACCTTTGGAATGAGTTAGGCTGACGAATTGGGGCCCAAACCCATAGCAATAAAGATGAATTGTTTGCAGATTTGCAAATGGAATGGAGCAATATCCCTCAAGATGTCTTGAATACCCTAGTAGCTTCAATGCCCCCATAAGTTATGGCATTGTAAACAATGAATTACTCTCTATGTTGTGATCAATAAATAGTATATGCAAAACTTTTGGCAGTCAGTTTTCTGTAATTAAATGACCATACCAATTCATCACCACAGAAACAATAACCAGACAGAAGTAATCACGCGTTATTAAAAAATTCAAAACTTTTGGTATCGCCACTGTAGGTATAGGAACAGAATAAGGTATCAATAGTGTTGAGCGAGCACTAAAATGCTCGGGTGCTCGAAGCTCGGGCCGAGCTCGCCGTGATACTCGGGTGCTCAACCCGAGCAACGAGCCCAATGTTAGTCTATGGGAGACTCGAGCATTTTTGCGGTGGCACCCCCGGCAGTCTTTTAAAAGCCTAACAAGTGCCCAAAACGATAGTGACAGTGCTCAAATGACATGGGGACAGCATGGGGATCGCCCCAGGAAGCATTTCTGACCCCCAGGTCACTGCTGTCAACAACGTGGTCAGAGGTATTAAGCCACTTTTACAGGCTCACAATAAAACGAAAGTGAAACTTTTTTCCTGTGAAATATGTTAAGGAACATCCTTTCCGGGAAAAGACTTGTGTATAAGTTAAAATAAATGACCAAAAACAAAAATACTCCTCCACTCTTTCGGCTATGTTCACAAGTAGCATTTTTTATGCGTTTTTGCACTTTTGTATTGCTTTCAACTATGACAAATGCATTCACCGGAAAATGTCATTTTAACATTTTACAACCTTATCTGGCCATGTGCTGCGTGAGACATGCATAAAGTGCTGAAAAGACATGGGAACAGCATGGGGAAGACCCCTGGAAGCATCTCTGACTCCCAGGTCACTGTCTAAAAGTGTGCCCATCATAAGTGATCCTTGCCGCATCAGAAGATGCAGACTTGCAACTATCCCCATGCAAGTTCTAGTCCCAGGGCAGTGTTCAATTGTACCTCCCCCATTCCTTGCAATACAAGCGCAAGTCTGTGTGGCACCCCAGGGGTCTGGTTTCCACAGTAATAGCAATATTACGTCTGTGAGCAGGTGGGAGGTCTCCTGGGCAGGAATCCTAAGCATGCCACACCTCCTGCCCAGTCCTGGGAGGGGAAGAACTTCCCCTACATAAACTGGGGCTGAGGCAGGGTTAGGAGAGAGGAGTTCCAGACAGAGACGGAGTCTGGTCTGGACACGCAGAAACAGGGACAGATAGACCTCAGGAGCTCTGTAGGAGCCAAGGAGAAGCGCCAGGGGCTGGAGCTGTGCAGAGCTCGCCCTGGGAGAGGGTACTGAAGCCGGACGCAGGAGTCCGAGGCTGTGGGGACTGAGATATACCCAGCAGCGGAGTCCATCCGGCGGGGGATTCCAGGTCCTCTGGCCGTGGAGGCCCGGAGGCTCGGTCGCAACGGGGGGACCGGCGCCGCCGTCCCAGAGCGGAGGCTAACGGGAGGCCCCGGGTCGCCGGCCATACGGGTGAGCACCACGAGGTATACCCAGGGACGTGGGCTACTTGTAACCGCCGAAAGCAGGGTAGCCAGGAAGGGTACAGACTAACGGGAGGGCCTGCAACTCCACCTGGCCAGGGGAACTCCGGCTTACTCGCAGACTAACCAGGCCCCAACTACTAGCCAGTACTCCCGGGGGAATTTGCCTTGTACCATCAGTGAAGACCCTGAACTGTACCCTCGCGTCTCCGTGCTTCCTTGTCGCACCATTAGTGCTGGGACATCCACACCATCACTCCCAACATCAACCTCATCCTCTGCCCTGAGGCCATACCCCTCCCGTTGGGGGTTATACGATCCACGCTGCACATCCGTACCACCGGCCTCAGCGGACTGCCCTGCAGCGGCGGCTTCATAGCCGCATTCAACGGGTGGCGTAGTCGGACACTAATACCATCATACCAATAACTGCCACTTAGTTTGACCACCCTGGGCACGGACCGGGTCACCGCCACACGAAGACTACTACCCCCATCGGATCCGGCTCCGGGTATTCCCCGCGCGCACGCGCGCCGCACTATAGCACTGGCCCAGGGGGCGCGTCATATGCAGCCTGCCACCCACCCACCCCCAGGCTGCAATACCATACTGCTTGCTTGCTTGAACTTGAAATTGGGCCTTTTAGGCATGTGGAGGCGGAATCTGGCCACCACGTCATGACTGTGTTGGCGGCCTGGAATCCATACTCAGTCCCCAGCCGCCCCGCGGCCGAGTGTCCACACGGTCCCCAGCCGCCTGGGGGCAGTCGGGTGTAGAGATGAGCGTTGTTCTACTCGAACTGTTCGCCAATCTCAAATTCGAGCTGTTTTGGGCGGTGTTCGAGCCGTTCGGCGAACACGAACGATTTGAGAAAAATTCGGCTGTTCGAGGTTATGTTCGATAACTGTTCGTGCACCAAAATCATAACTGGATTTTTTCTCAGTAATGATGAAAATTAATGTTAATACGCAGTTTGAGTGTACAGCGGGGTGGGGGGAGGGGCAGGGGATGGATCTCTGCAGGAATAATGAAGATCTCCATTTTTTTTTCTCTTTCCCGCATTTGCAGTGGGGAGGTGCAGTCTGTCAGCCTATCAGCAGCGCACACACGGAGCGAACTGCTGTTTTTCACACAAGCAAGGGCATGTGTCATTGGCAGTGTATGTCACATGTCCTTGCCCTATAAGACCAAGCCATTTTCCCCGTCGCCACCATTTTCTCACTGCTGCAGCTGCGTGTTAGACGGCACCGCTGTTGCTGTGTGCGCTATACCTTGTTAATTTCAAGCCAATTTTCGCACAAATCTACAGATAGCTTGGGAGTAGGGAATAGTTGTGATTGCAGTCCTTTTAAGCACTAGGTTACAGCATTTCCTACGACTTTTATCAGGCAGGTCTGTGCTCTTAAATAGATAGATTGTGGGAGTAAAGACTAATTGTAATTGCAGTCCTTTTCAGGACTAGGTTACATCAGTTCCTATCAGTTTTTGCCAGGCAGGTCTGTGCCAGTGCTGTGCAAGTTTTTTTCACAGCATTTGGCTGAATCTAGCAAAGATAATCCTTTTTGGCCTATTGCAGAGTGTGTTAGTCAGTGGAGTATCCTATCTGTGTTGCAAGATATACCACCTGTGTATAGAATACCAATTTTTTTACTGCACCTAGTGAAGTAAAATCTTTTGGGCATAGCATCATTCTATTAATCCATCTATACTGACCTCCATCAGGTTGCAAATTGAATATAATTTTTTTTTGCATCTAGCTCTGAAAAAATATTTGGGCTTCTAGCGGTGTGTGGGACTTGTTCTATTAGTCCATCTATACTGACCTCCATCAGGTTGCAAACTGAATATAATTTTTTTCTGCATCTAGCTCTGAAAAAATATTTGGCCTTCTAGCAGTGTGTGGGACTTTCTCTATTAGTCCATCTATACTGACCTCCATCAGGTTGCAAACTGAATATATTTTTTTTCTGCATCTACCTCTGAAAAAATATTGGGCTTCTAGCTGTGTGTGGGACTTGTTCTATTAATCCATCTATACAGACCTCCATCAGGTTGCAAACTGAATAGATTTTTTTTCTGCATCTACCTCTGAAAAAATATTGGGCTTCTAGCTGTGTGTGGGACTTGTTCTATTAATCCATCTATACAGACCTCCATCAGGTTGCAAACTGAATATAATTTTTTTCTGCATCTAGCTCTGAAAAAATAGTTGGCCTTCTAGCAATGTGTGGGACTTTCTCTATTAGTCCATCTATACTGACCTCCATCAGGTTGCAAATTAAAAATAATTTTTATCTGCATCTAGCTCTGAAAAAATATTTGGCCTTCTAGCAGTGTGTGGGACTTTCTCTATTAGTCCATCTATACTGACCTCCATCAGGTTGCAAATTAAAAATAATTTTTATCTGCATCTACCTCTGAAAAAATATTTGGGCTTCTAGCTGTGTGTGGGACTTGTTCTATTAGTCCATCTATACTGACCTCCATCAGGTTGCAAACTGAATATAATTTTTTTCTGCATCTAGCTCTGAAAAAATATTTGGCCTTCTAGCAGTGTGTGGGACTTTCTCTATTAGTCCATCTATACTGACCTCCATCAGGTTGCAAATTAAAAATAATTTTTATCTGCATCTAGCTCTGAAAAAATATTTGGCCTTCTAGCAGTGTGTGGGACTTTCTCTATTAGTCCATCTATACTGACCTCCATCAGGTTGCAAATTAAAAATAATTTTTATCTGCATCTACCTCTGAAAAAATATTTCTGCTTCTAGCTGTGTGTGGGACTTGTTCTATTAGTCCATCTATACTGACCTCCATCAGGTTGCAAACTGAATATAATTTTTTTCTGCATCTAGCTCTGAAAAAATATTTGGCCTTCTAGCAGTGTGTGGGACTTTCTCTATTAGTCCATCTATACTGACTTCCATCAGGTTGCAAATTAAAAATAATTTTTATCTGCATCTAGCTCTGAAAAAATATTTGGCCTTCTAGCAGTGTGTGGGACTTTCTCTATTAGTCCATCTATACTGACCTTCATCAGGTTGCAAATTAAAAATAATTTTTATCTGCATCTAGCTCTGAAAAAATATTTGGGCTTCTAGCTGTGTGTGGGACTTGTTCTATTAGTCCATCTATACTGACCTCCATCAGGTTGCAAACTGAATATAATTTTTTTCTGCATCTAGCTGTGAAAAAATATTTGACCTTCTAGCAGTGTGTGGGACTTTCTCTATTAGTCCATCTATACTGACCTCCATCAGGTTGCAAATTAAAAATAATTTTTTTTCTGCATCTACCTCTGAAAAAATATTGGGCTTCTAGCTGTGTGTGGGACTTGTTCTATTAATCCATCTATACAGACCTCCATCAGGTTGCAAACTGAATATAATTTTTTTCTGCATCTACCTCTGAAAAAATATTTGGGCTTCTAGCTGTGTGTGGGACTTGTTCTATTAGTCCATCTATACTGACCTCCATCAGGTTGCAAACTGAATATAATTTTTTTCTGCATCTAGCTCTGAAAAAATATTTGGCCTTCTAGCAGTGTGTGGGACTTGTTCTATTAGTCCACCTATACTGACCTCCATCAGGTTGCAAATTCAAAATAATTTTTTGTCTGCATCTAGCTCTGAAAAAATATTTGGCCTTCTAGCAGTGTGTGGGACTTTCTCTATTAGTCCATCTATACTGACCTCCATCAGGTTGCAAACTGAATATATTTTTTTTCTGCATCTACCTCTGAAAAAATATTTGGGCTTCTAGCTGTGTGTGGGACTTGTTCTATTAGTCCATCTATACTGACCTCCATCAGGTTGCAAATCGAATATAATTTTTTTCTCCATCTAACCCAGCCAATAGTTTTGGCCTAATACCACAGTTTGGCCACTCAGCTCTGCTCGGTTCCCATCCATTGTTTTTTTGTGCAAACAACTCCAGAGTTGTGAATTAGTTAACCACCAAAATGAGTGGAAAAAGGCCTGCTGCTGGTGGAAAGGGGAATAGGCGTGTTGGGAAGGGGAAAAAAGGTTGTGTCCGTGGGGTAGGTGTTAAAGCAACAGTAACATCTGCAGAAGAAAGACCATCTTCCAGCCCAACTAAAATGTCTACTTCTTTTAGCGGACAATGTGATAAGATCCCTTTCTTACGGCCACGCCAATCGCTACAAATTCCAGATGAGGCACAAAAACAGCAGGTGCTTCAACGGATATCAAGTGCTCCTTTAAGTGGGCTCTCCTCCACATCAACTTCAACATCACAAATACTCCAGTCCTCAAAGGTGTCACCCCAATCGCACTTGCTTCCTCACAGCTCCCAAATCTTCAGCTGCCCGTCTGAGTATGAGGTAGAACAGATGGTTGAGTCTGCAGAGCTGTTTACTCATACTATAGCCTGGGAATCAGAGGTCGACTCCAGCGCTTCTGTGAATCCAGACGAGGAAATGATCTGCACTGATGCCCAGAATCTTTGTGAGTCGGATCCAGGACCAGACGCAGAAGGTTCTGACCATAATGTAGACCCTCATTCCCAAACTGTAACTCCTGTTGGTGGAGACAATGAGGAAGACGATGATGAGACTCAAATACCTGATTGGAGCGACAACTTTAGTTTTTTGTCAGGGCAGGAACAGGTTGGCTCTGAGGACGACGGCTGTGATAACGCACAGGGTGATGATGATGAGGTTGGAGATCCCACTTACTGTCAACCCACAGTCAGCCAAGAGATGAGGTCAGCAGAGGAGGTGGAGGAAGATGCTAGTGACGACGAGGTCAGGTTGCGCCTTCCTGGACAGAGACGTAGTACTGGAAGCACGTCAACAACTGCATCCTCAAACACAACTCTGCCTCTCACCACAAGTCGTGGTGGCTCTTCAGGTCGCATGGGTGCTAAGCCTTGCATAGCCTGGGCATTTTGTCAGATCGATAAAGATGACCCAACTCGTGTTATCTGTAACATTTGTCAGCAAAAGCTAAGTAGAGGCCAAAAAATACATAGTTTGAGTACTTCATGCATGAACCGGCACATGGACATGAAGCATAAGTTGCAGTGGGAAGCTCAGTGTGCTACAATGCGGCCTAGCCGGCCGGGCCAACCACCGTCTGCCATATCTTGTGCATCCGCAGCCTCTTCATCCTCTGTGACTGGGGGGACAGCAGTCACACCTGTTTTGGGGCGCAGACCTGCCACCTCTTTACCCGCAACAGCCAGCGTGATTGGCAGGTCATCATTTTCTTTGGAGGTGGTAACACCAGCTGGTGTTGAGCGCTGTCCGACATCGATAGCACCACCTTTGGATCAAGGCAACCTAACATGTCCGCCTGCATCTTCCTCACAGACCGGCAGTTTGCCGGGGACACCCTTATCAACCCCGTCTAAGCACAATAGCCAGCCCTCGGTCCCTCAGATGTGGACAAGTAAAAGACCATTTCCTCCTAGCCATGAGAAAGCTAAGAGGTTGAATTTCACCATCTGCAAGCTCTTGGCTACAGAAATGCTGCCTTTCCGCCTGGTGGACACAGAGGATTTTCGAGACCTTATGTCCGTCGCAGTGCCCCAGTGCCAGATGCCCAGTCGGCACTACTTCTCAAAGAAAGGTGTGCCTGCGCTCCACCAGCATGTCGCACACAACATCACCGCTTCTTTGAGAAACTCTGTGTGTGACAGGGTGCATTTCACCACAGACACTTGGACGAGTAGGCATGGACAGGGGCGTTACATGTCGCTGACTGGGCACTGGGTAACTATGGTGACAGCAGGACAAGGGGCTGCTGTCCAAGTCTTGCCGTCCCCACGAGTTGTGCGTCAATCCTCTTTATGTCAAAGTTCCTCCACTGCTTCTGCCTCCTCAACCTCCTCTCGGTCTTCCACCTGCACCCAAAGCCTGTCTGGTCATGCCACAAGTTTTCTAACTGCGCAGAAGGGATCCTGCACACCTCCTTACTATGCTGGCAGTAGGGCTCAACGTCATCAGGCGGTTTTTACTTTGAAATGTCTGGGAAATGTGAGTCACACAGCTGAGGAGTTGTGGTCAGCTCTGGAGAACCAATTTCATGAATGGTTGTCTCCACTGGACCTGAAACCAGGGAAGGCCTTGTGCGACAATGCTGCAAACCTGGGTGCGGTCCTTCGCCGGGGCAATGTCACACACGTGCCTTGTATGGCTCACGTGTTGAACCTGGTTGTCCAGCAATTTTTAGCCCACTATCCCAGACTAGGTGGCCTTCTGCAGAGGGCACGGTCGCTGTGTGCTCACTTCCGCCGTTCGCATCTCGCAGCTCAGCGACTTACATCTCTACAGAAGTCATTGGGCCTGCCACTTCACCGGCTAAAATGCGATGTGCCTACCCGGTGGAATTCAACTCTGCACATGTTGCAGCGACTGTGGCAGCACCGACAAGCCCTGGTGCAATACGTTCTGACGTATAGCCTGGGCCAACGAGATCCAGAGGTGGGGCAAATCACGCTGGAGGAGTGGTCTCAGATCAGGGACCTATGCACCCTTCTGCACAGTTTTGAAATGGCGACGAAGATGTTTAGTGCTGACGATGCCATTATCAGCATGACTATTCCGGTGATTTACATGCTGGAGCACATGTTAAACAGAATTCGGAGTCAGGTGGTGGCACAAGAGGAGGTGGAGGGAGTAGAGGAGGAGGAGTTGTATGCGGAAGGGCTAACATCTGCAAGGTCCAGACGGTCGGCAGCATCAAGGCGGCAGGCATGTGAGGGTGGGGGAGATGGTTTTACCAGGGCGCATGGTAGCAGCCAAACTAGTGAGGAAGGTGCAGGAGCCCAGGAAGAAGTGGAGGACGAACTGATGGAAGACTCATCAGATGACGGAGACCTTGATCACATTTCTGTTGTGCGAGGTTGGGGGGAGAGGACAGAGGAAGGAAGCATGATTGTTACCTCGCCACCAACACAACAGGGACTTGGTGCTCCTGGATTCGCAACACACATGAGTGCCTTCTTGCTGCACTACCTGCAACATGACCCTCGAATTGTGAGAATTAGAAATAATCCTGACTACTGGGTTGCCACACTGTTAGATCCCCGGTACAAAAGTAAATTTGCCGAAATTATTCCTGCCATAGAAAGGGATGCACGCATGCAGGAGTATCAGCAGAGACTGTTGCAGAATCTTACATGTGCTTTTCCACAAAACACCAGTGGTGCACGTAGTGAATCTCACAGTTCCAACTTGCCAACCGTGGGACCGTCAAGTGTTCAGCACTCAAACCGTAACAGAACCACAGTATCTGCTGGTAACATCAATTTTGCGGAATCATTTCACCACTTTTTTAGTCCATCCTTTGCAAGGCCACAGGAGACAAGAAGTCTGACACATAGTCAACGCCTAGAGACGATGGTACAGGAGTATCTCCAAGTAAACATTGAAGCCATGACTGTGTCACTGGACCCTTGCTCTTTTTGGGCTTCCAATCTGGATAAATGGCCGGAGCTAGCCACTTACGCCTTGGAGATCTTGTCATGCCCCGCAGCCAGCGTTCTGTCTGAACGTGTGTTCAGCGCTGCTGGTGGTGTGCTGACAGATAAGCGCACGCGGCTCTCCACTGATAATGTAGACAGACTCACGTTCATAAAGATGAACAAATCATGGATCCGAAACGACTTTTCTACCCCTGTGTCATCCTGGGGAGAGTAAAAGCTTGTTGATTGGTTAAAATCACCCTACCAACCGTTTTAAGCTTTCAAATTACTAATCATGTTTATCTGTATCTTGGCTGGAAAATAATTTGGGCTTTGTAGCAGTGTGCAGCACTGATTCTATTAGGCCATCTATAATAAGCTCCACCAGATTTAAAATTACTAATCATGTTTATCTGTATCTTGGCTGGAAAATAATTTGGGCTTTGTAGCAGTGTGCAGCACTGATCCTATTAGGCCATCTATACTAAGCTCCACCAGATTTAAAATTAATAATAATTTTTAGCTGCATCTAGCCCGGAAAATAATTTTGGGGCTCCGAGATGCGCAAGACACATAAGTGCCTTCTTGCTGCACTACCTGCAACATGACCCTCATATTGTCAGAATTCGAAGTAATCATGACTACTGGGTTGCCACACTCTTAGATCCCCCAAACTTTTCGATCAACCTTTTCATTTTAATAAAGACCAAAAAAATGGTCAGTTTTGAAATTATAAGCATTAGCAGGTTATTAGAAACTGAAATCAAACAGTTTTCAGCTCAAAACTTTATTCTAGGTGATGTTGCATTTTCACATAGGACCCCTTGTTCGAAAGGAGCTTCTGAACTCTCTCGTCCATTGAATTTGTCAGGTTTTGGATGGTTTCTGCTTCAATTGTTTTGCATGAGGACAGAATACCCTCCCAGAGGTGTTGCTTAGATGTGGACTGCCTCCCGCCATCATAGACACTCCTTTTGATGATGCTCCAGAGGTTCTGAATGGGGTAGAGGTCAGGGGAGCATGGGGGTCACACCATAAGTTTGTCCCCTTTTATGCCCATATCAGCCAGAGATGCAGATGTTTTATGTGCAGCATGAGATGGTGCATTATCATGCAAAAAAATGATCTTGCTGTGAAATACACGGTTCTTCTTCTTGAACCATGGCAGGAAGTGCTGTTTGAGAAAATCCACATACATTATGGAGTTCATCTTTAGCGCCTTCAGGGATCCTAAAGGGGCCGACAATCTCTCTCCCCATGATTCCAGCCCAAAACATTACTCCACCTCCTCCTTGTTGGCGCTGTAGCCGTGTTTGCGTGGGGTGTCCATCAACCAGCCATCCTCCACTCCATCCATCTGGACCATCGAGCGCTGCACGGCACTCATCCGTGAACAAAACAGTTTTGAAATCAGTCTTCATGTAATGTTTAGCCCATTGGAGCCGTTTCTGCTTGTGTGAAGTGGATAGAGGAGGTCGACAGGATGGCATATGCACAGCTGCAAACCTCTGAAGGACCCTGCATCTTGTTGTTCGGGGGACGTTGGAGGCACCAGCAGCTTCAAAAACTTGTCTGCTGCTATGACAAGGCTTTTTTGCCGCTGCTCTTTTAACCTGACGTAATTGCCTGTAGGAAAGAGTCCTCAATTTGCCCTTATCAGCACGCACACGTGTGTACTGTGAATCAGCTACATACTTCTTGATTGCCAAGACACTTCATCCTGATCATCGCACAATGTTGATTGTAGTCATGCCTTGACCTAAACACTCCACAATTTGTTGCTTCTCAGCAGCCGACACATCCTTTTTCTTTCCCATTTTGGCAGAAAATGTAGGCTGCTTAATAATGTGAGACAGCCTTCTTAAGTAGTCTTGCCTTTCATTGGACACACCTGCCAAACTAATTAGCACAGATGTCTTCAATTGCTTACAGTGATATAAAGAACCCTGACACACATCACCATCAATGAGTTTAACTGACAAACAAAGAAATTCTTCCCTTATCACTCCTAAACACTTTTTGCATAATAATTTGGAACACAGTGTACATGTGCTTTTCCACAAAACACCAGTGGTTCACGTAGTGAATCTTACAGTTCTAACTTGCCAACCGTGGTCTGTATGGAGTTGTTCAATAAAGGGCCCAAAATTAAGATAACATAGATGGGAGAGGTCTCTATGAATAGGAATTCCTAAGTATTTGATACCCTGTGAGGGCCAGGCAAAGGGAAAGTTGGACTGGATGGAATCCTATATGGATTTGGGGAGGGAGACATCGAGGGCCTCAGACTTCGCTGCATTGATTTTAAAATTTGACCATGTAGCAAAGTGATCTATTTCAGCCATAACAGCATGGATGGATATATGTGATTGAGTGATATATACTAGGACATCATCAGCAAATAGAGAGCACTTGTACTCGGTGCCTCCCACCTCAATCCACCTAATATTGGGGTTATGGCGAATTGATGAGAGCAGGTGCTCCGTCACTAGGATGTATAAGAGAGGGGACAGAGGACATCCCTGCCTTGTCCCATTGGTGATTGTGAAAGGTGATGAAAATGTTCTGATGCACCCCCTGGGCCTTGGGACACCCGGAGCCGGACCCTTTTTGGTGGATGCTGGTGGTTGTAGTCTTCGTGGCGGCGACCCGGTTCCGTGGCTCAGGGTGGTCAAACCAGTGGCGGAACTATTTATGTGGTTTTGATGTTTAAATGTCCGACTACGCCACCCGAGGATTGCGGTCAGAGTGAACCGCCGCTGCAGGGCAGACCGCTGAGGCTGGTGTTGTGGGTGCAGCAGAGCGTAGCATAACTCCCCACGGGAGGAGTATAGCCTCAGGGCAGTCTATGCGGAGGATGGGGGTGATGGTGCAGGGCAGCAGCAGTAACGACACGGAGTCAGTGATGCAGTCCAGGGCCTTTACTCACAGTTCTTATTATCCAGACCACGTCTGCAGGTAACGGCTGCCCACGTCGTACTGTGCTCACCAGGTGAGGGGCTCAGACAACTCCCAGATAACTTTGGAGCGCTTCACAGGACCCCCTTTGTGTGTCCTTTGTCTGGCCTTTCTTACCAACCCTTCTGTCCGGCTGCCTCGGGCCTCCTCTTGGTAAACTTGGCGCCAGTTTCCCTGACCCTATGTGGTGCCTTCCTAGTGGGTGTAGCGAGGGGCTGCGCCACATAAAATGTCAGAGCCTCCGGTTTCTAGCTGAGGGTCGTTTCCTGCCTCCACTAGTTTCGGGGACCGGTCTCCCCCTTTGGCCTGACCCCTCCACGCAGGTGGATTCGGGCGTGCGGTGGTGACTCGCCCGTCCGCACCCCTGGGATCCGTTCATTCCTCGTTCCTGGAGCCTTCT
This sequence comes from Phyllobates terribilis, assembly GCF_046119375.1. Lineage (NCBI taxonomy): Eukaryota > Metazoa > Chordata > Amphibia > Anura > Dendrobatidae > Phyllobates > Phyllobates terribilis. The sequence continues at coordinate 767,908,613 of NW_027362763.1, forward strand.
CCGCTCCTCTTCCTTCCTTCTCCCTCTTCCAGGCCTGGGCCTCTGTTACTAGGCCCGCCTCCGGAGCAGAGCTCATGCAGAGCCCCTGCTCCCTGCCACTTCTGCTCAGACTTCTGTGCACTGAACTAAGATGGTGCCCACCTTTTATACTCCCTTCTCAATGCACCCAGGAACTGCTTCCTCCCTGCTCCTGCACTACAGGGTTCCCCTTCCTCAGTGTTCCCTCCCCCCACTCCAGCCAGGGACAGGGACTGTCGTGCCCATCTCAGAGGCATATTGGTCGCCCTGCCCCACGGCAATGTGGTGTAATGCATGCAGGTGTCGGGTCCTGATCCACACTCCATCCTTACCTGAGAGTGAGATATCACACCTCTGGGTGAGGTGCAATACCTCTGTAGCAACCGAGCCCTCAGGGTGCTACAGTTCCATTTATCTTCAGCCTAGGTGACGTATTGTGATACAGGGCCATGATTTTGGCTATAAAAGGGTCCCCTAGACCCCTACCCCAAGCTTTTTAAGAGAATCATATATGGCGTGCCAGGAGACTCTATGGAATGCCTTCTCAGCATCCAACGAAAGTATCTAATTACAAATTTTTAACTGCATCTAGCCCAGGAAATACTTTGTGCCTAGTAGCAGTGTCTGCTAGTCAGCGGATTATCCCGGCTGTTAAGCAAGCTACACCACCTGTAGTTTGGACACTTAATTTTTTCAAAGGAAATGCTTCGGGACCACGGGATACTCAGTGAAGAGCATCAGGAGGCACCCCAAGGCATAGGGGCTGGGACTGGCAGTAGGATGCCTTGTGGTGGACAGCCGAGCTCGATCCTTATAAAAGCTTTTTAACTGCAGCAACTTTAGTGGACGCTACTGGAGCTGGAATTACGCGGCTGCTGGCATGAGAGTTTCCCTCCAATAGATCCTTGTAAATGGATTTAAAGTGTATTCATTCAAATTAGAGAGACAATTTAAATTAAAAAGCTTAGAGCTGCCTCCACCACAGGGGGGCTCTCTCGACCCACCAGCGGACAGGCACCAGTATTGGGAGAGGGGGGCTGGCCGTCAGGGTTCACCGCGGCTCTGGCACAAACCCGGCGACACAGAGGTGGCACGGGCAGGAGCGGACTGAACGTGTCGGCTTCTCACTTTTTGGATTTTAGAAGGGCATGACATGCCTATATTTGTGTCTCCCCCTCCTTTTACTCCTCCACCTCTTTTCTTTTCGCATGACTATATGTACTTGTCACTTTTCCATGTGTTAGTTGTGTCTTCTGAGCAGTTTGTCAGCTTTTGGACACCTTTGAAGGTGTTTTCTATGTGTTTCTATGTGTTTTCGTTTGCCTGCCATTGGTTTTAACGGTGTTCAAAGGTGTTCGACGAACAGTTCGACGAACAGTTCGGCGAACACACGGGTGTTCGACGAACCGAACCGAACTCGAACACTACGGGGGTGGCTCAACACTAGTCGGGTGTCCATAAACGGTCCCCAGCCGCCCCCATTTCTCCTTGGAACATCCCCCCACACACTTTTCTTAGCCCGGCCTGCTTTAGGCAGCATTGGACGAGCCCACCAGAGAACCAGACTCCTCCGGTGGGCCCTGACTTCTCCATCGGTGGAGTTGAGAGTGCCAAGGTGAGGAGCATGATGATGATGACAGAAGTTAGCATCTGCTATGTTTTCTTTTAATGCAAGTGTAAGTGTGCAGCCTGCCACCCACCCACCCCCAGACTGCAATTCATACTGCTAGCTTGCACTTGAAATGGGGTCTTTTAGTTTAGAGGAGGCCGAAGCTGGCCACTACCTCATGGCTGCTTCGGCAGCGAGGTATCCATACTCAGTCCCCAGCCGCCCCTATTTGTCCTGGTGTGCCTTATACATAAGATTAAGCGCGTATACCAAAACATTACCTATGCCCTCCCCAGTGCATTTAGTGGGAAGGAGAGCCTATTCCGCTGTAGTGTGTGCATGCCAAACCCCTGTTCATGGTACATGCGAATGACGCGCCCCTGGGCCTGTGTCGCGCTGCGTTGCGCACGCGGGAGCTTACCCGGAGCCGGATCTCTTGAGGGTTGTAGTCTCGTGGCGGTGACCCGGTCCGTGCCCAGGGAGTCAAACTAAGTGGCGAGTCTATTAGCAGTAGATGTTGGATGACTACGCCACCCGTTGAATGCAGCTTTGGAGCTGCCGCTGCAGGGCAGACCGCTGAGGCCGGTGGAAGGATGGTGCAGCGGGGATGGTATAACCCCCAACGGGAGGGGTATGGCCTCAGGGCAGCCGACGTGGATGATGGGGGTAGCAGGAACCACTCGGAGACGGTACGGTGTAGTTCAGGGTCTTTACTGGTGACAAAGATAGACCCTCCCGGAGTACTGGCTAGCGATTGGGGCCTGGTCAGTCCTTGAGCAGATGGGATCTCCCCTGGCCAGGCGGAGTTGTAGGCCTCCCAAACTAACTGTACTCTTCTGGCTACCTTGCTAGAGGCAGGTATAAGTAGCCCACGTCCCTGAGTGTACCGTGTGGTGCTCACCCGTATGGCCGGTGACTCGGGGCCTTCTAGTAGCTTCCGCTCCACGACGGCGGTGCTGGTCCCATGCGTGTGACCGTGCCTTTGGGTTTCTGGGCCAGAGGACCTGCAATCCCCTGCCGGACGGATTCTGCTGCTGGGTAGGAGTTAGTCCCCACAGCCTCGGACTCCGGGTCCGGTAAGAAATCTTCTCAGTCAGGGCGAGCTCTGCAGCTGCCAGTCCCTGACTCCTTGTAACACTGCTCCCACAGAGCTCCTGTTGTTTCTTCCCATAGCTGCTTCTCTTCTCTGTCTCTACTTCTGGCATGGCCCAGGAGCTGGGCCCAGCCGGAGCCACAGCTCCCTGTCAGCCCTCCTGGCTGAACTCTCCCTCTGGACTCTCTAACCTTGCCTCAGCCCCAGGTTTATATAGGGGAAGTTCTTCCCCTCCCAGGACTGGGTAGGAGGTGTGGCATGCATAGGATCCCTGACCAAGAGACCTCCCACATGCTCTCAGACATAACATTGCTGTTACTGTGGAAACCAGACCCCTGGGGTGCCACACGAAGATGCCTCCCACCTTGCACCTGTCGTTGCAGACTTGCAACTATCCCCATTCAAGTCCTTGTCCCAGGGCAGTGTTCAATTGTACCTCTCCCATTCCTTGCAATGCAAGCGCAAGTATGCAGCCTGCCACCCACCCACCCCCAGGCTGCAATACCATACTGCTTGCTTGCACTTTAAATTGGGCCTTTTAGGCATGTGGAGGCGGAATCTGGCCACCACGCCATGGCTGTGTCGGCGGCCTGGTATCCATACTCAGTCCCTAGCCGCCTGGTGGCCGGGTGTACCCGCTTGCTCCCCAGCCTCCAGGGGGTGGCCGGGTGTCCATACTCGGTCCCCAGGCACCCCTATTTGTACCGGTAACCTTTCCCAGACTTTTCTTAGCCTGGCCTGCTTTAGGGCAGCATTGACCGAGCCCACCGGACTATCAGACTCCTCCGGTGGGCCCTGGCTTCTCCATCAGGGGAGTTGAGAGTGCCAAGGTGAGCAGCATGATGAGGATGATAGAAGTTAGCATCTGCTTTGTTTTGTTGTAATGCAAGCGCATGTATGTAGTAGCGGCTAGGCCTGAGGAGGTCAGCGTTTTGGCGCATATCCTACCTCCTCCGAGGATTGCTGGATGTTTTCCTGCTACTATCCAAGTTCTATGACTCCCATTAAAACAAAGCTTCAGGTGATAAATGATGGATGAGGTAGTGGCAAAGGAGAAAGAGGAGGAGGAACAAGGACCATTCACATCAATATCAGGCCAGTCAACCAGATATGTCTTGTAGGATATGTTTCTGTAACAAAAGGAGCGGTTCGGCTACACAGTTATAGGGCATACAGTGAGTGCAATGCCTACCAAAAATTTCGAGGCACTCCAATGCCCCTTGGAAATGACATGGAGGTCAGAGGGCGTTAACTAAACCTTTTTTTCCATTTATAGCAACTGGGTCTCCTGTGCACTGTTGGCCTAAGCAGTGAATGGAATGCTTTCCAAAAATTATGAGGTACTGCAACGCCCCTTACAAGAGCCATGTGTGGCACCCCAGGGGTCTGGTCACCACAGTAATAGAGATTACGTCGGAGAGCAAGTGGGAGGTTTCCTGGTCAGGATCCCTTAAACATGCAACATCCTCCTGCCCCAGTCCTGGGAGGGGAGAATTCTGCCCTTATAAACTGGATCTGGGGTGGGGCTGAGAGTCAGAGAACAGTCAGAGTCAGAGTGAGAGCAAGGGAAAGTAACAGCAAGGAGCTCTGTAGGAGCTAGGAGCTAAAGACGAGGGACTGGAAGCTGAGCAGAGCTCGCCCTGGCAGAAGACAATAGGAACTGGACACAGGAGTCCGAAGCTGTGAGGACTTATATATCCAGCAGCAGAAACCAGCCGGCAGGGGATTTCAGGTCCTCTGGCCATAGAAGCCCGGAGGCTCAGTCACAAGCAAGGGACCAGCACCGCCGTCGTGGAGCGGAGGCTAACAGAAGGCCCCAAGTCACCAGCCATACGGGTGAGCACTACACGGTACACTCAGGGACGTGGGCTACTTCTACCCGCTTACAGCAAGGTAGCCAGGAAGAGTGCAGACAGACGGGGAGGCCTACAACTCCACCTGGCCAGGGGAACTCCTGCTTGCTCACAGACTGACCAGGCCTCTTATGCTAGCCAGTAAGGAGGGTCTACCTTATAATCATCAGTAAAGACCCTGAACTGCACTGCAAAGACTCTGAGTCATTCCTGCTGCGCTCGTGCACCATCACCCCCATCATCCACACTCACTGCCCTGAGGATATCCTCCTCCCGAGGGGAGTTATCCCATTTTATGCTGCGCACACAACACCAGCCTCAGCGGTCTGCCTCGCAGCGGTGGTACTCCCTGACCGCAATCCACGGGTGGCGCAGTCGGACAATTAACCTCAAAACCTAAGAAAGATTGCCACTGGTTTGACCAGCCTGAGCCACGGTACCGGGTCACCGCCACGGAGACTACAGACCCCAGATACCCGGCACCGGGTATCCCACACACGTGTACACACAGCCCAGGGGGCGCGTCACATGCAGCACAGCATATTACAAACATAAGTCCCATTATTGGGGAGTGGGTCTCCCATAGTATTTGCTTATGCCTTGCAAGCAAAAGCTGCCAAAAATTAGGACGGAGCAACTTGCAATGCCCCTTACAAGAGCCATGCAGTACAGCATATTACAAACATAAGTCCCATTATTGGGGAGTGGGTCTCCCATAGTATTTGCTTATGCTTTCCCAGCAAAAGCTGCCAAAAATTAGGACGGAGCAACTTGCAATGCCCCTTACAAGAGCCATGCAGTACAGCATATTACAAACATAAGTCCCATTATTGGGGAGTGGGTCTCCCATAGTATTTGCTTATGCTTTCCCAGCAAAAGCTGCCAAAAATTAGGACGGAGCAACTTGCAATGCCCCTTACAAGAGCCATGCAGTACAGCATATTATAAACATAAGTCCCATTATTGGGGAGTGGGTGTCCCATGGTATTTGCTTATGCTTTCCCAGCAAAAGCTGCCAAAAATTAGGACTGAGGAGCTTGCAATGCTGGCACCCTGGTGTTATAGTGGTGGTGGAGGCTGAGGATAAGGAGAAGAAGATTAAACAGCCGAAACGAGGAAGCGTATACCCATGTGTGGGTGTGAAGCGGTGCATGTGAATACACCTCCCGAAATAACACAGTGGATTTGACTTTATGTTACTCTGCTGTCATTTGGTGGTGATGAGAAGTCTGGCCCAATCCAGCCCTTGTTCATTTTGATAAGGGTCAGCTTGTCAGCATTGTCAGTTGACAGGCGAGTGCGCTTATCAGTTATAATTCCCCCAGCGGCACTAAAAACACTCTCCGATAACACGCTAGCGGCAGGGCAGGCCAGGACCTCTAAGGCGTACAGAGCGAGTTCATTCCAAGTGTCCAGCTTGGATACCCAATAATTAAAAGGCACAGAGGAATCACGGAGGACGCTGGTACGATCGGCAAGGTACTCCCTCACCATCTTTTGAAACGTTCCACTCCTTGTGAGAGTACCCCGTGCCTCAGGGCCTGTAAGCTGGGCGGGTGTCAGAAAACTGTCCCAGAAAGTTGACAGTGTTCCCCTGCCTCTGCTGGATTGGAGTTGCATCTCTCTCGCCTGTACGCCTTGGTTGGGCAACGAACTGTGACCTCTGCCGCTAGCGTGTTCAGATGGGAATTTTTTTTAGAGTTCTGCAGCAAGGGCCTTCTGGTATTGCCCCATTTTTGTAGACCTCTCCACCTCAGGAATAAGAGAGTGAAAGTTCTCCTTGTAGCGGGGGTCTACAAGTGTCACCAACCAGTAATGACTGTCACCCAACATTTTGACAACGCGAGGGTCACGGTTAAGGCAGCGTAACATAAAGTCAGCCATGCGTGCCAGACTGGTAACGGGCAAGATTTCCGTGTCCTCACCAAGATGACGACTGACCATGCTCTCCTCCTCCTCTTCCTCCTCCCCCCTGTCCTCAGGCCACCCACGCTGAACCGACGGTATGACACTTGAACAGGTACTACCGTCTACAACGCATGATAGCAGCTCCTGTTCTTCCTCCTCCTCCTCCTCCTCCTCTCCCTCATTGTCCCCCAATGCACGTTGGGATGAGATGAGGCTGGGCTGTGTGTAATCGCCCGCTACGGCTTCTTGATCCATCTCATCATACTCTGGCTGCGATGCCTCCTCTTTAATTCTCTGCAGAGAGCGTTGCAAAAGACAGACATGTGGGATGCTGACACTATTGATGGCGTCATCGCCACTCACCATTTTGGTGGCCTCCTCAAAGTTTGTCAGGATGGTACATATGTCAGACATCCAGGTCCACTCCTGAGGTCTTATGTGTGGAGTCTGACCTGAATATCGACGGCCTTGTTGCAGCTGGTACTCCACAACTGCTCTCTTCTGCTCACAAATCCTTTGCAACATGTGGAGGCTAGAGTTCCAACGTGTGGGGACATCACATACCAGTCGGTGTGCCGGAAGCTGCAAACGCTGCTGCAACACAGCAAGGGCGGCGGAAGCTGTAGCCGACTTGCGAAAATGAGCTGACAGGCGGCGTACTTTCACGAGCAGATCTGGCAACTCGGGGTATGATTTAAGAAACCGCTGAACCACGAGGTTAAGCACATGAGCCAGGCATGGTACGTGTGTGATCTCACCTTGCCTCAGAGCCGCCACCAGGTTACGGCCATTGTCACACACGACCATGCCGGGATGTAGGTTCAGCGGTCTCAGCCACAGATCTGCCTGCTCTTTCACAGCTGTCCACAACTCACAAGCAGTGTGAGGTTTATCACCTAAGCTTATGAGTTTCAGCACAGCCTGTTGCTGCTTGGCGGAGGCAGTACTGCAATGCTTCCAGCTTGTAACTGATGTGGTGATATCTGAGTTGGAGGCTGAACATGAGGAGGAGGAGGAGGAGGAGGATGCGCAGGCGCTGTACACTGTGGGGGCAACTCTGACTGACATAGGGCCCGCAATCCTCGGTGTGGGGAGGATGTGTTCCGTCCCAAGGTCCGACTGGGTCCCGGCTTCCACTATGTTTACCCAGTGTGCCGTCAGAGAGATTTACCATCCCTGGCCACAAGCACTTGTCCACGTGTCCGTTGTCAGGTGGACTCTCCCAGTAACTGCGTTGTTGAGGGCACGGCAGATGCTTTGGGACACGTGCTTGTGTAGTGCGGGGATGGCACACCGGGCAAAATAGTGGCGGCTGGGGACCGAGTACCGAGGGACGGCCACCGCCATAAGATTGCGGAAGGATTCCGTCTCCACCAGCCTAAAAGGCAGCATTTCCAATGCAAGCAGTCATGAAATGTGCGAATTTAGGACTGTGGCCTGTGGGGCATTAGCTGCGAATTTCCGCTTTCGTTCAAAGGTCTGGGATATGGACAATTGAACGCTGCGGTGGGACGTGGACGTGGACGTTGATGCTGTTTCTTGAGAAACTGCCATAACAAGTGAAGACTGAGAGGAGGGGGCATCTTTACATGCAGTATGGACAGGGGATTGCCTTGCACACACAACAGGGGGTTCTATTGCACGCACAACAGTGGAAGAAGCAGTGGTGACACCCGCTGACACTGGTCGTGGACCCTGGGTTTCGCCCCACAAAGTCGGGTGCTTTGCTGCCATGTGCCTGATCATGCTGGTGGTGGTCAGGCTGGTAGTTTTGTCACCCCTGCTGATGCTGGCATGGCAGGTGGAACATATGGCCTTTTTGGGGTTATCAGCAGAGTCTTTAAAAAAATTCCAGACTCTGGAAGACCTACCGCTTGTACTGGCAACGTCCCTCGTGTTGGTGTTACGGGGAACGGTTGCCTGCCTTCTGTCTGCGGCCACCACACGGCTTCTTCCTGCCTGTTGGGGTACTCTGCCTCCCTCCCCCTGTGTGCTGCTGGCTTCACTCTGCATGTCCTCCTTCCACGTTGGGTCAGTTACTAGATCATCCACCACCTCCTCCTCTTCCACTTGCGCACCACGATCCTCCTCCTCACTTCCTGGCAATTGTGTCTCGTCATCGTCCACCTCTTGTGACAGATTGCCAACGTCGACTTCCTGTGGCCGTGGCTGTTCAAATATTTGGGCATCGCAACATGGGTTCTCCTCTTCCACCACTTCAAGCGTATCAGGTGAGGGGCCCAAATATGGAAATGGACCAGTGAACAGCTCTTCAGAGTGTCCAAGTGTGGGATCACTTGCTGTCTGACGACACTCGGCATGGTGGGAGGAAGGAGCATCAGGGTGAGGAGTAGTATGCTGTCGAGACTCGCGGCTACTAAGAGTTGACCGTGTGGAAGACAGACCGGAGGTGGTGGTGCCCAGGTAACTGGAAGTATTGTCTGCTATCCAATTAATAACCTGTTCACACTGATCAGTTCTCAATACTGGTGTTGTTCTGTGCTTCCCTAGTAATTCGGTCAAGAAGTGGGAGCGAGAAGATGTGGCTGTTGGTTGTGGCACATTTTCACCTTGGCCACGGCCCCGTCCTCTGCACGAACCATCACCAGAACGTCCACTTCCACGTCCCTTGCCACGCGCCTTGCCCATTGTAAATGAAGTAAAATAGCTTACACTTGCACTATCAATGGAAAAAGGGTAATAAAGAGTAGATTAGAACCATGGAAGAGGAAAACCACAGTTATTGCTTACTGGGGTATACCACACTTTTTTAAATAGAGATATTTGCGGCTGAACAGTGAGCGACACACTCAAACTGCTTTTTTTTTAGATACCAAAGGCCCAAAACTGGATAGTACAGCGATTTGACCCGTGGAACTGTGAAACCACACTGGGATGTCGGGCCTATGTGTCACCCTGGCCTGGATGCCACAAGAGTAAATAAAGCTGTGTCTGAGAGCAAGGGGGAGGTTCTCTAGTCAGGGGAACATTAGCATGCAGTACCCCCTTTCTCAGGCCAGTAGGGGGAGCAGGCTGCCCCTATAAAAGCTGGTGCTGGGGGCAGGGTTAGGGAGAACTTGATGGCCTGTCTCAGCACTGAGACGTGTCCCGGAGCAGAGCAGGGACAGACAGTTTTGTATTGCACCTAAGAGGAAGTGTGGCAGGAGGAGAGCCACAAGCCAGAGACAAGAGGCGAAGAGAGCCTGTCTTGGCAGATAAAAGACTTACTTTACCAGACTTTGGTGTCTGAGGCTGGGAGGATTCTACATCCTCCAGCAGAGAACCAGTCCGCAAGGGACTGTATATTCCTTGGCCTAAGAAGCCTGGAGGCCCTGCCACAACAGAAGGGACCAGTAAAGCCGTACAAGGCTGGGAGCAGAAAGGAACCCACGTCGCAGACCATACAGGCGAGAATACACGGAAAGCTCGGAAACGTGGGCTGTTACCCTATAACGAGGAGATAGCCAGAAGGAGCGCAGAAAGCACGGTAGGCCTACACCCTCACCCTGACCAGGGCCAATTTCCCCGTTGCTCTCAGACATCCAGGTCCCCTCCTAGCCGGGACTGTTTATGGGTCAGTTTACCTGTTTTAGTAAAGACCCTGGACTGCAACCTGTTGTCTGTGTGCTCCTTGCTCCTCCAGCACTATCAGCACTGGGACTCTCACTACCATCACTCCCACCATCCATTATACTGCCCTGGGGCCGCACTCTTCCCGTGGGGAGTCACACTACCCTAGCTGCACACCTCATCAGCCCCAGCGGTCTGCATGCAGCGGCGGTTCCTAATAACCGCAATCCACGGGTGGCGTAGTCGGACATAATCATCAGCGCATAACAGACTACCACTGGCCTGACCACCCTGAGCCACGGAACCGGGTTGCCACTACTACCCCCATCGTTCCCCTATTGCCCGGATCCGAGTGCCCCACGGCCCAGGGGGCGAGTCACCTACACAAGACTATTTTCAACAGATATATTTTTGTGTCACAAAAGTCAGGAGACACTACTGTTTTTCTTTACGGAAAAAACTACAAAAACCTGATTAATAGAGATTTTTTACCGTGGAACAGCAAAACCACAGTTATAATTTACTGGTGTATACCAGGCTTTTTAAAATATATATATATTTGCGGCTGAACAGTGAGCGACACACTCAAACTGTTTTTTTTAGATACAAATGGCCCAAAAGTGGATAATACAGAGGTTTGTACCGTGGAACGGCAAAACCACACTTGTATTTCTCGGGCCTACACCAGACTATTTTCAACAGATATATTTGTGTCTGAAAAATCAGGGAGACACTATTTTTTTTTTTTTTACAGCAAAAAATGCAAAAAGCAGGATAATAGAGATTTTTTACCGTGGAACAGCAAAAGCACACTTCTGTCTCTCTGGCCTACACCAGACTATTTTCAACAGATATATTTGTGTCTGAAAAATCAGGGAGACGCTATTTTTTTTTTTTTACAGCAAAAAATGCAAAAAGCAGGATAATAGAGATTTTTTACCGTGGAACAGTAAAAGCACACTTCTGTCTCTCTGGCCTACACCAGACTATTTTCAACAGATATATTTGTGTCTGAAAAATCAGGGAGACACTATTATTATTTTTATACAGCAAAAAATGCCAAAAACAGGATAATAGAGATGTTTTACCGTGGAACATCAAAATCACAGTAATAATTTACTGGTGTATACCAGGCTTTTTAAAATATATATATATTTGCGGCTGAACAGTGAGCGACACACTCAAACTGTTTTTTTTAGATACAAATGGCCCAAAAGTGGATAATACAGAGGTTTGTACCGTGAAACTGCAAAACCACACTTGTATTTCTCGGGCCTACACCAGACAATTTTCAACAGATATATTTGTGTCTGAAAAATCAGGGAGACATTATTTTTTCTTTTTTTTTACAGCAAAAAATGCAAAAAGCAGGATAATAGAGATTTTTTACCGTGGAACAGCAAAAGCACACTTCTGTCTCTCTGGCCTACACCAGACTATTTTCAACAGATATATTTGTGTCTGAAAAATCAGGGAGACACTATTTTTTTTTTTTTTTTTTTTACAGCAAAAAATGCAAAAAGCAGGATAATAGAGATTTTTTACTGTGGAACAGCAAAAGCACAGTTCTGTCTCTCTGGCCTACACCAGACTATTTTCAACAGATATATTTGTGTCTGAAAAATCAGGGAGACACTATTTTTTTTTTTTTACAGCAAAAAATGCAAAAAGCAGGATAATAGAGATTTTTTACCGTGGAACAGCAAAAGCACACTTCTGTCTCTCTGGCCTACACCAGACTATTTTCAACAGATATATTTGTGTCTGAAAAATCAGGGAGACACTATTATTATTTTTATACAGCAAAAAATGCCAAAAACAGGATAATAGAGATGTTTTACCGTGGAACATCAAAATCACAGTAATAATTTACCGGTGTATACCAGGCTTTTTAAAATATATATATATTTGCGGCTGAACAGTGAGTGACACACTCAAACTGTTTTTTTTAGATACAAATGGCCCAAAAGTGGATAATACAGAGGTTTATACCGTGAAACTGCAAAACCACACTTGTATTTCTCGGGCCTACACCAGACTATTTTCAACAGATATATTTGTGTCTGAAAATTCAGGGAGACATTATTTTTTCTTTTTTTTTTACAGCAAAAAATGCAAAAAGCAGGATAATAGAGATTTTTTACTGTGGAACAGCAAAAGCACACTTCTGTCTCTCTGGCCTACACCAGACTATTTTCAACAGATATATTTGTGTCTGAAAAATCAGGGAGACACTATTTTTTTTTTTTTTACAGCAAAAAATGCAAAAAGCAGGATAATAGAGATTTTTTACCGTGGAACAGCAAAAGCACACTTCTGTCTCTCTGGCCTACACCAGACTATTTTCAACAGATATATTTGTGTCTGAAAAATCAGGGAGACACTATTATTATTTTTATACAGCAAAAAATGCCAAAAACAGGATAATAGAGATGTTTTACCGTGGAACATCAAAACCACAGTAATAATTTACTGGTGTATACCAGGCTTTTTAAAATATATTTATATTTGCGGCTGAACAGTGAGTGACACACTCAAACTGTTTTTTTTAGATACAAATGGCCCAAAAGTGGATAATACAGAGGTTTGTACCGTGGAACTGCAAAACCACACTTGTATTTCTCGGGCCTACACCAGACTATTTTCAACAGATATATTTGTGTCTGAAAAATCAGGGAGACACTATTTTTTTTTTTTACAGCAAAAAATGCAAAAAGCAGGATAATAGAGATTTTTTACCGTGGAACAGCAAAAGCACACTTCTGTCTCTCTGGCCTACACCAGACTATTTTCAACAGATATATTTGTGTCTGAAAAATCAGGGAGACACTATTATTATTTTTATACAGCAAAAAATGCCAAAAACAGGATAATAGAGATGTTTTACCGTGGAACATCAAAACCACAGTAATAATTTACTGGTGTATACCAGGCTTTTTAAAATATATATATATTTGCGGCTGAACAGTGAGCGACACACTCAAACTGTTTTTTTTAGATACAAATGGCCCAAAAGTGGATAATACAGAGGTTTGTACCGTGGAACTGCAAAACCACACTTGTATTTCTCGGGCCTACACCAGACTATTTTCAACAGATATATTTGTGTCTGAAAAATCAGGGAGACACTATTTTTTTTTTTTACAGCAAAAAATGCAAAAAGCAGGATAATAGAGATTTTTTTCCGTGGAACAGCAAAAGCACACTTCTGTCTCTCTGGCCTACACCAGACTATTTTCAACAGATATATTTGTGTCTGAAAAATCAGGGAGACACTATTATTATTTTTATACAGCAAAAAATGCCAAAAACAGGATAATAGAGATGTTTTACCGTGGAACATCAAAACCACAGTAATAATTTGCTGGTGTATACCAGGCTTTTTAAAATATATATATATTTGCAGCTGAACAGTGAGCGACACACTCAAACTGTTTTATTTAGATACAAATGGCCCAAAAGTGGATAATACAGAGGTTTGTACCGTGGAACTGCAAAACCACACTTGTATTTCTCGGGCCTACACCAGACTATTTTCAACAGATATAGTTGTGTCTGAAAAATCAGGGAGACACTATTTTTTTTTTTTTTACAGCAAAAAATGCAAAAAGCAGGATAATAGAGATTTTTTACCGTGGAACAGCAAAAGCACACTTCTGTCTCTCTGGCCTACACCAGATTATTTTCAACAGATATATCTGTGTCTGAAAAATCAGGGAGACACTATTATTATTTTTATACAGCAAAAAATGCCAAAAACAGGATAATAGAGATGTTTTACTGTGGAACATCAAAACCACAGTAATAATTTACTGGTGTATACCAGGCCTTTTAAAATATATATATATTTGCGGCTGAACAGTGAGCGACACACTCAAACTGTTTTTTTTAGATACAAATGGCCCAAAAGTGGATAATACAGAGGTTTGTACCGTGGAACTGCAAAACCACACTTGTATTTCTCGGGCCTACACCAGACTATTTTCAACAGATATATTTGTGTCTGAAAAATCAGGGAGACACTATTTTTTTTTTTTTTACAGCAAAAAATGCAAAAAGCAGGATAATAGAGATTTTTTACCGTGGAACAGCAAAAGCACACTTCTGTCTCTCTGGCCTACACCAGACTATTTTCAACAGATATATTTGTGTCTGAAAAATCAGGGAGACACTATTATTATTTTTATACAGCAAAAAATGCCAAAAACAGGATAATAGAGATGTTTTACCGTGGAACATCAAAACCACAGTAATAATTTACTGGTGTATACCAGGCTTTTTAAAATATATATATATTTGCAGCTGAACAGTGAGCGACACACTCAAACTGTTTTATTTAGATACAAATGGCCCAAAAGTGGATAATACAGAGGTTTGTACCGTGGAACTGCAAAACCACACTTGTATTTCTCGGGCCTACACCAGACTATTTTCAACAGATATAGTTGTGTCTGAAAAATCAGGGAGACACTATTTTTTTTTTTTTTACAGCAAAAAATGCAAAAAGCAGGATAATAGAGATTTTTTACCGTGGAACAGCAAAAGCACACTTCTGTCTCTCTGGCCTACACCAGATTATTTTCAACAGATATATCTGTGTCTGAAAAATCAGGGAGACACTATTATTATTTTTATACAGCAAAAAATGCCAAAAACAGGATAATAGAGATGTTTTACTGTGGAACATCAAAACCACAGTAATAATTTACTGGTGTATACCAGGCCTTTTAAAATATATATATATTTGCGGCTGAACAGTGAGCGACACACTCAAACTGTTTTTTTTAGATACAAATGGCCCAAAAGTGGATAATACAGAGGTTTGTACCGTGGAACTGCAAAACCACACTTGTATTTCTCGGGCCTACACCAGACTATTTTCAACAGATATATTTGTGTCTGAAAAATCAGGGAGACACTATTTTTTTTTTTTTTACAGCAAAAAATGCAAAAAGCAGGATAATAGAGATTTTTTACCGTGGAACAGCAAAAGCACACTTCTGTCTCTCTGGCCTACACCAGACTATTTTCAACAGATATATTTGTGTCTGAAAAATCAGGGAGACACTATTATTATTTTTATACAGCAAAAAATGCCAAAAACAGGATAATAGAGATGTTTTACCGTGGAACATCAAAACCACAGTAATAATTTACTGGTGTATACCAGGCTTTTTAAAATATATATATATTTGCAGCTGAACAGTGAGCGACACACTCAAACTGTTTTATTTAGATACAAATGGCCCAAAAGTGGATAATACAGAGGTTTGTACCGTGGAACTGCAAAACCACACTTGTATTTCTCGGTCCTACACCAGACTATTTTCAACAGATATAGTTGTGTCTGAAAAATCAGGGAGACACTATTTTTTTTTTTTTTACAGCAAAAAATGCAAAAAGCAGGATAATAGAGATTTTTTACCGTGGAACAGCAAAAGCACACTTCTGTCTCTCTGGCCTACACCAGATTATTTTCAACAGATATATCTGTGTCTGAAAAATCAGGGAGACACTATTATTATTTTTATACAGCAAAAAATGCCAAAAACAGGATAATAGAGATGTTTTACTGTGGAACATCAAAACCACAGTAATAATTTACTGGTGTATACCAGGCCTTTTAAAATATATATATATTTGCGGCTGAACAGTGAGCGACACACTCAAACTGTTTTTTTTAGATACAAATGGCCCAAAAGTGGATAATACAGAGGTTTGTACCGTGGAACTGCAAAACCACACTTGTATTTCTCGGGCCTACACCAGACTATTTTCAACAGATATATTTGTGTCTGAAAAATCAGGGAGACACTATTTTTTTTTTTTTTACAGCAAAAAATGCAAAAAGCAGGATAATAGAGATTTTTTACCGTGGAACAGCAAAAGCACACTTCTGTCTCTCTGGCCTACACCAGACTATTTTCAACAGATATATTTGTGTCTGAAAAATCAGGGAGACACTATTATTATTTTTATACAGCAAAAAATGCCAAAAACAGGATAATAGAGATGTTTTACCGTGGAACATCAAAACCACAGTAATAATTTACTGGTGTATACCAGGCTTTTTAAAATATATATATATTTGCGGCTGAACAGTGAGCGACACACTCAAACTGTTTTTTTTTAGATACAAATGGCCCATAGAACTGCAAAACCACACTTCTATTTCTCCGGCCTACACCAGACTATTTTCAACAGATATATTTGTGTCTGAAAAATCAGAGGCACACTTTTTTTTTTTTGCGTGGGGGGGGGGGGGGGGCACCAAAAGGTTAATAACATGGGTATTTGTACATTGTGAAGGAGGAAAAAAAAAAGAGGATTTAGATAAAAAAAAAGGATTTTTCCTGGCCCCCGGGACCTGGAGCTAAGTCCAGCAATTTCAGCAACAGGAGCAGCACACAGGACTGTAATGCAGCGTTTGCTGGTATAACCACTGCCTCTCCTATACAGCCTGCCTGCCTGCCTGCCTGCCTGATATACCTGGGATGGATATTAGTCCTGAGAAGGACTGTTTGTTTGATCTGGCAGCCTTTACAGACCCTACACTAACTATTTTGCAGAATATATCTCTCCCTAAATCAGCAGCGCTGTCCCTACACTGTCTGATCCAGAGCGACTGTGTCCAAGATGGCGGCGCCCGGTTTTAAATACTCGAGGTGACGCTTTGCGGCCAGCCAATCACTGTAATGCCCACAAACAACATGGCTGCGGCATTACAGTGACTGGCTGGCAATCCCTGCATGTTCATTGGCTCTGTAAAGAGCGCCAAACATGCAGGGCGGAGACCCGAGCTCCCGCCCGAGTAACCCGGAAATGCTCGGTGCTCGCCGAACATCCCGAGTAGCGTGATGCTCGGGCGAGTACCGAGCAGTGTCGAGCATGTTCGCTCAACACTAGGTATCAAGCATAGTTAGGGTAAGGTGAAAGTGAACGCAGTTCCTTTAAGAGAGGGAAAATAAAATGGGACTGTTCTGCGTCCCTGAGGGCAAGGAGCCCTGAAGGCACTGGAAAGTACCAGCGCTGGCCAGTGTGGCCGGAAGTTTGAATATAGAAGTGTGTTTTTTTCCCCCTCCGAGTTTGGTTACGCATGTTTAGCACATTCCCCTGCTGGATTTTATGACACATTAACCACCCTTTGTAACGAAAATGGACTGTGTGCAGCTGCCCTATGAAACGTGCTCTTTTAACCATGAACTGTATTTATTCTTACCTTGAACTTTTCCCGCAGGAGCTTATGGGCAGCGCACTTGTTTCTTTAAAGGGGCCGTAGTCTACCAAAAACGGGGAGGGGGAAAACCCTGAACAGGAAGACCCAAGGATCGAGTCGGGTCAGCATTGCAATAGCTAAAAGCGCTCCTGGACTGTCAGAACTGTGGTTAGTTGGCCACTGAGCCGTTATGTTTAATGTGTACTTGCTGTGTGTAGCATCAGCGTCTCTGCCCTCTGCCAGGCAGAGACGCTGTTCCTCTCACCTCTTCGCTCCCCACGCTTCCCGCTCGGCATCCTCCAGCGCTCCTCTTCCTGCTGCTGCCGGCGCGCGCAGCTTCCCCGGAACTGTGCTTAGGGCGCGCGCTCCCTCTCTCATAAAGGGGCCGCGCGTCCTAAGAAGTCCCCGGCCAATTACCGGAGGACCTCCCATATATAAGGCACCTCCTCCAAAATGGAGGTGCCCGAGCAATAGTTGATGCACAGCATACTTACCTCTGCTTCAGACCTCAAGTCCAGTTGCCAGCCTGACTACTGTTCCAGTCCACCAGTCTGACTACTCTTCAGCCTGACAGTCTGTCTTCTGTTCTATCCTCCAGTCTGTCTATGGGCAAGTCCGCCTGCTTACCAGGAAGCACCTGCCAGTTACCCGCCTGCTACCTGACGTGCCTGCTAGCCCGCTAACCTGGGAGCACTCGCCTGTTACCTGCCTGTTACCTGCTAGCCTACCTAGAGGCTCTGCCGTCACTTGCCGTGACCACCTGATAGCCTACCTGGAGGCTCCTGCTGTCACTTGCCGTGACCACCCGCCTGCTAACCTAGAGACTTCAGCCTGCTTGTCCGTCACTTGCCGTGACCACCTGATAGCCTACCTGGAGGCTCCTGCTGTCACTTGCCGTGACTACCTGTCTGCTAACCTAGAGACTTCAGCCTGCTCTGCCGTCACGTGCCGTGACCACCTGTCAACTAACCCAGAGACTTCTGCCTGCTTGTTGTGTTCATCCACTATACCGGTCAGTCCCAGTCTGCTGACCCGTGGGAGCCACCTGCTCTCTTTCAAGGTTGCCCCCAGAGTAGCACCTGGTCCCTCTGCTCGGTCCCTCCGTGGTCACGGAGTCGTTAGCCGCCGTACGACCAGGGTCGGTCTGAGTTGATACTTAGTTACGCCCCTCTGGGTCCCACCTTGCACCGCGGCACAGAGATCCGTAACAGTTTGCTCGGGCCAATGAACCCGGTGGCCCCCAGGCCCCTTCGCTTGCTGACCTGTACCAGGAGGTTTCTCTTCAGAGATCCCAACAGGAAACCATCCTGACCTACCTGCGGTCTGTCAACACTCGCCTGGACACGCTGTCTGTACCACCTGTGCCCGCCCCTAGTCGAGCAGCACCCGCTCCGGCAGCGCTGCTGCCCCCCAATACCACGGCATCCAACCCAGGTCCCCGGCTTTCTGTACCTTCTTCTGTGCCTCTTTTTGGAGGCGACCCTGCTCTAGCTCGGGGTTTCATAAACCAGTGCACCCTGCACTTTGAACTCTTGGCACATCAGTTCATCTCTGACTGGGCCAAGGTGGCATTCATCATGTCCCATCTCACTGGGGAGGCACTGGCATGGCTAAATCCCCTGTGGGAGAGAGGGGACCCCTTGGTGTCCAACCTATCGTCTTTCCTCGCTGCTTTCTGGAAAGTCTTCGATGAGCCAGGACGAAAATCCTCTTCTGCCTCCTCTCTGCTACGTCTCCGCCAAGAGAATCTCACCATGGGCCAATATGCCATACGGTTCGGTACCCTCGCTTCTGAGCTTGACTGGGATAACGAGGCTCTGGTGTCCATCTTCTGGGAGGGTCTTTTCGGTCGGATTAAGGACGAGTTAGCCGGTCGGGACATTCCTTCCACCCTGGATGACCTGGTGTCACTGGCTACCCGGATTGACATCCGGTTCCAAGAACGTACCAAAGAGACTACCCGGGAGAGAAAGTTTCCTCGCCTTGCTCCTACTTTCCAGAGACCTGTCTCTCAACCAGTCACTCCCCGGGCGCACTCGCCCGAACCTATGCAGATCGATCAGACCAAGATGGTCAAATCTCGCCAAGTGTCACGCCGAGCCGAGGGGAGCTGTTTCTATTGTGGCAGTAAGGAGCACTTCATCCGTTCCTGCCCGGAGAAGCCGGGAAACTCCAGTGTCTAGGACCACTCGGAGAGGTCGTCCTAGGCAAAAGTAAGCCTTCTCCGGTCCTGACTTTGTCTGTCTCTATCTCCTGGGGAGAGAACCGTCACTTTGAAATTGCTCACCTGGATTCTGGAGCTGCTGGAAACCTCATTTCCCTGTCCCTGGTAGAGAGATACCGGATTCCCACCAAAACTCTGGCTGAACCATTGTCAGTTGCCTCCATGGATGGAAGACTCCTTCCGGTGACCATCCTGCTCGTCACTGAACCCATAGCCCTGCAGGTGGGAATGCTGCACTCTGAGAAGATCTCCTTCCATGTGCTGTCCGGACTCTCTTACTCCCTGTTGCTAGGTCTACCCTGGCTCCAGACACATGAACCCGTGCCACCGCTACAGGGCAGTGGGAAGAGCAAGGCTAAGGATGCGCCATTTCTGGGGCGGCTGACGGCTGGTGTTTCTAGCCTGGGAGGCGGCCAATATTCATGGCACCCTTCCTGGGTTATTAATATCAGCCCCCAGCTGTCTGCCTAGCCTTTACTAGCTATTAAAATAGGGGGGACCCCACGTCATTTTTTTGGGGGTCCCCCATTTTAATAGCTAGTAAAGGCTAGGTATTCAGCTGGGGGCTGATATTAGTAGCCTGGGAAGCTCCGTGGGTATTACCCCCTTCCCAGGCTTCAAACATCTGCATCAGCCATCTGCTTAACCTCCGCTAGAGACTAAAATTACGGGGAATCCCACGCCAATTTTTTTTTTAATAAATCCTTTATTTTAACACTAAATGACAAGTACAGTAATCAACACTATCACTGTACTTCTTATAAATGTGACTGACATGTTTCTATCTATCTAATCTATGTGTGATGCTCTATTCTTTCTGTTATAAATTGTCGGGTACCGATGCTGAATTGCCGGCCGGCTTTTTTAAAGAGACGGTGCATGAAAACACTAATATTTTTTTTAATAAATCCTTTAACACTAAATGACAAGTACAGTAACCAACACTGTCACTGTACTTCTTATATATGTGACTGACATGTTTCTATCTATCTAATCTATGTGTGATGCTCTATTCCTTCTTGTCTAAATTGTCGGGTCCCGTTGTTTGCCGCTGCTAAATTGCCGGCCGGCTTTTTTAAATAGAGTGTCTTCTGAGCAGTTTGTCAGCTTTTGGACACCTTTGAAGGTGTTTTCTTTGTGTTTCTATGTGTTTTTGTTTGCCTGCCATTGGTTTTAACGGTGTTCGACGGTGTTCTAAGGTGTTCGACGAACAGTTCCTCGAACATCCCGGTGTTCGACGAACCGAACTGAACCCGAACACTACGGGGGTGGCTCAACACTACTCTTCAAAGTGTCCAAGTGTGGGATCAGTTGTTGTCTGATGACACTCGGCATGGTGGGAGGAAGGAGCATCAGGGTGAGGAGGAGTATGCAGTCGAGACTCACGGCTGCTAACCCTTGACCATGTGGAAGACAGACCGGAGGTGGTGGTGCCCAGGTGACTGTAAGTATTATCTGCTATCCAAGTAATAACCTGTTCACACTGATCAGTTCGCAATAGTGGTGCTGTTGTGTGCTTCACTAGTAATTCGGTCAAGAACTGGGAGCAAGAAGATTTGGCTGTTGGTTGTGGCACATTTTCACCTTGGCCACAGCCCCATCCTCTGCACGCACCATCACCAGAACGTCCAGTTCCACGTCCCTTGCCACGCACCTTGCCCTTTGTAAATGAAGTAAAATAGCTTACACTCGCACTATCAATGGCAAAAGGGTAATAAAAAGGAGATTTGAACCGTGGAAGAGGAAAACCACAGTTTTATTTCTCTGGCCTACACCAGACTCTTTTAAACAGATACAGTATATTCGTGTCTGAACAGTCAGCGAGACACTGAAAATGTTTTCTTTATGCAAAAAAGACAAAAAAGTGGGTAATACAGAGATTTGAACCGTGGAACTGCAAAACCACAATTATAATTTCCTGGTGTGTACCAAACTTGTTAAAATAGATATATTTGTGTCAGAACAGTCAGCGACACACTGTTTTTTTTAATGAAAAAGAGGCAAACAGGTTGCTAACACCCAGATTTGAGCCGTGGAAGAGGAAAAACACAGTTCTATTTCTCTGGCCTACATCAGACTCTTTTAAACAGATATATTGGTGTCTGAACAATCAGCGAGACACTCAATTTTTTTTTTTTTGGGGGGGGGGGGATACCAAAAGGTTAATAAGACGGGTATTTGTACAGTCTGACTGAGGGAAAAAAAAACAACAGGATTTAGATGAAAAAAAAGGATTTTTCCTGGCCCCTGAGACCTAAGGATAAGTCTAGCAATTTGACCAGCAGGAGCACACAGGACTGTAATGCAGTGTTTGTTGGTATAACCACTGCGTCTCCTATACAGCCTGCCTGCCTGATATCTGGGATGGATATTAGTCCTGAGAAGGACTGTTTGTTTGATTTGGCAGGCTTTAGAGACCGTACACTAACTATTTTGCAGTATAAATCTGTGGCACCCTGCTATTACAGGTACCACAGGACCCAAAAGGGTGCATGGACGGACTTCTTCACAAGAGGCTCTCACTAAACACAGACACCTCCACCCTTCCACCTCATACCACCAGAGGGAGCCCTGTTAGGGATATATATACTGGAGGGTGGAGCTAGGTAGTCAGAGAGTGTGCTGACACTGAGATCAGTGAAGGAGCAGCAAGTCTGCTGCTGTGTTGAGGGCCAAAAGTGTGGCCGAGGCAAGGAGAGATGAGAGAGAAGTTAAGGGGGCAGAGGAGCATCTGAAGCTCACCCCAGGACACAATCCGGACATCGGGTACGTGCCTACAGGGTCCTCTATACCCAGTAGGGACAACCGGCAAACCAAGACGATTCCAGACCCCTGGTTCACCTGAAGCTACCATCATTTTACAGAACTAGGAACCACGAAGGCCCAAGCGTCCAGGGATAGTGGTAGCCAAAGAAAAGTTCTACTACAAGCAGACAGGTGAGAGAGGAAATAGAATAAAAGCTAGGCCTAGTTCCAGGCTGGCCAGAAGCTTTAGAGAAAGGAAGAAACGGATCAGAAGGCCTTATACCCGCTCACTGGGGAGAGTCCAGAAGTGCACCCTTCCTATCAAGTGCCCTGGACTGTACCTGCCGTCAACACCAGTAAAGGTACTGAAGCGATCCCCCTGTGTGCATGTCCGTCATTCCCCTGACCCGACCGAGCCACCTCTCACCTGCATCCCTTCCATCAACCCTGCCCCGGGGGCCCGCTCCATCTGTGGGGAGCAGAAACATCCCAGCTGCCATCCCATCACCCTTGAAGGTCTGCAGCAGCGCCGGTACTCATTACCGGGAACCACAGGTGGCGTTACGAGACAAAACTGTTAACAAAACCCCTTTTAAAGAGTGACCCCAGGGTACGGGCCCGAGAGCCGACTACCGTGACATCCCACAGAAGGTCAAGGCCCAGGTACCGAGTCTCCCCCAAATCCCCCTGGGCAAGTCACACTCTTTCTGGCGTCACGAACAGGATTTCGTGCCTGTTGCCACCGGGTATTGTGTGCCGTATTTGAACTGTGTTAACTGTGGTGAACATCGCCGCCAATACCGCGTCGGCGAGCGGGAAGAAGAGGGACGTAACCGCGGGAACCAGAGAGGCGTGACCATTGGTAGCGCGCGAAGCTCAAGCCCCGCCTCGCGCTCTGACGCAGCAGCAGGAAGCGTCAGGTCCTGGAAGGTGACCGCCGTCTGCGAAGCTGCGGCCTACCTGATAAAAACAAAGAAGGTAAGCTACGGTTTACTAGGGGGGTGCAACCATGGCTGACGACCAGCAAGACGCTGGAGCACGAGTTAACGTTCTCGATGCTCACCTCGCGCCCGGCGCTGCTCAGGCTGGAGAGGCTGCCCCACCAGCAGGGGTCGTGACTCCGTTGATACCCATGGCCGTAAAATGGCTTCCCCAGTATGACGGCAAACCAGACACCCTGTCTGGATCCAAAAGGAAAATATGTGGTGTATTGTACATGTACTCAATGACTGGTAAACAGAGAGCCGCTGTTGTGCTGGGACAATTGACTGGTGCCGCAGAGCGGGAAGTTGAAACCTGGCAAGCCGCAGACCAGTAATCAGTATCTATTATATTCAAGAGACTGCAAACTCTCTTTGAAAACCGCACTGAGACAGATCTTCGGATGAGGTTCAACCACTGTACCCAGAAACCTGAGGACAGTATCCGGGACTATGCCTGGCGTTTACAAGAAGCCCTGCGGGCTCTGAATCAGGTTAGTCCAGCCAGCATGCACAATGAAGACAAAATGCTGATAGAACAATTCATCCGGGGATTAAGTTCCCAGGAGGAGAGCAGAACTGTACGGTGGTGGGCCTTAGATCATCCAAATGCCACCTTTGACGCCCTGAAGGACATGGCTATTAAAGGCCTTCAGCCCCTGGAAACATCAGATACTGCTATCCAGCATTACCAGGATGGGGCCACCCAAATGCCCGCAGCACTCACTGCCCCTTCATTAGCGGCTGAGGCAAAAGTGCAAGCAGCGTCCTCTAGCGAGCTGGACAGCCTGTGCTCTGAAGTGCGTCAGCTAAATAAAACCCTGGCCACTGTCCTGTGTGCCCTGCAGCTACAGACGGAGCCTGAGCCGGAAGGAAGGATCCTACTCGCCGACAGCCCTGAGGATGTCCCCTAGATGAGGAGGAGGACAACTCCACCCCGTGGGAGGCCCAATGACCGACGTCGCCCTCCAGGAGAACTCATCTGCTTCCGTTGCCACAAGGCAGGCCACACCACACGGCTCTGTCCTTTAAACGGGCAAACCCTGGGGCCAAGGGCCGACACCCAGGAGTAGATCAACCAGGCCCATCGAGCTGGTATGACTGGTTTGTAGGAGCAAGGCCTTTCCTGTCCATTGTGCTTGAGGGCATCGCAACGCCTGCACTACTAGACACCGGGTCACAGGTAACCATCATACCTGGCGTTCTTTACAAAAGGTACTGGTCCATAGATGAACTCCGCCCACCAGCCCCAAACCTCTCTGTGTATGCCTCCAATGGCCTTCCTCTGAACCTAGTCGGGGTCAAGGACGTGACAGTGAAGGTGGGGAGAGTGGAACTAAAGGACCAAGGACTGATTGTAATAGAGTCTAACCCTGGTGATACAAACCCATATATGATACTTGGCACAAATGTTGTTGGTAACTGTTTGGGAGAAGTGTTGTTTTTACTCCAACAGATTGCTGACACTGCCAAACCGGGGCAGAGGAAGGTGCTCCAGAGAGAGATTCGAGCCCTCCTGTACCAGCAACAGGTAAAGCTAACAGGTGGTGAGATTGGTAATGTACGGGTTACAGACCCGATACCCATTGTGATTCCCCCAATGAGTGAAATGCTGATTTGGTGTAAGGCAGCAATAGGTCTCAAGGGACAGAACTACCAGGCGGTAGTAGAGCTCTTTAACTCAGAGCACAGACCTACACTCCTAACTGCTAGAGGGGTAGTTTATGTGCCCAATGGGATGGTACCCGTACGCCTCCTAAATTGTGGGGATGAGGAAGTCAAATTGCCAAGATATGCCACTGTTGCCAGACTGTATACTGTGAATAATAATGCCATACACACCGCAGAATCCTTGACCCCACCAGATACAGTGGAGGACAATGACTCCGAAACACAGCTGGAGGAATGGTGTCAACAGCTCCATGTTGGGACTGACACCACTCCTGTCCATCAAAAACATGGTGTTCACAGGGTGGTTCAGGAATATGAACAGTTGTTTAGTAAACACTCACTTGATTTTGGAAGGGTCAAAGGGGTACAACACCACATACCCACAGGTAACCATCCACCCATTAAGGAGCGTTACAGACCCATACCACCAGCACACTACCAAAAAGCAAAAGAAATGTTGCATGACATGAAAAAGGCAGGGGTAGTAAGGGATAGCTGTAGCCCCTGGGTAGCTCCCCTGGTCTTGGTCAGAAAGAAGGACGGTAGCATGAGGATGTGTGTAGATTACAGACAAATTAATCGAATAACACATAAAGATGCATACCCTTTGCCCCGTATAGAGGAATCCCTGGCTGCACTGAAATCTGCCCAATATTTCTCCACATTGGATCTCACTAGCGGATACTGGCAAGTCTCTGTTGCTGAGGAAGACCGGGAGAAGACAGCCTTCACCACTCCGATGGGATTATGTGAATTCAACAGCATGCTGTTTGGACTCTGCAACGCACCCGGAACGTTCCAGAGGTTGATGGAGTGTTGCTTGGGACACCGGAACTTCGAGACAGTGCTGCTATACCTGGATGATGTTATCGTGTACTCGAGGATGTATGAAGACCATCTAAAGCACCTGGCGGAGGTATTTGAGGCATTGTCCCGGTATGGGATGAAACTAAAACCTTCAAAGTGCCACCTGCTCAAGTGGTAGGTTCAGTACCTGGGACACGTAGTCAGGTCAGAGGGGGTAGCACCAGACCCGGAGAAGGTCACTGCCATCCAGAAGTGGCCTGAACCAAGGAACATCAAAGAAGTATGTCAATTTCTGGGACTGGTCGGGTACTACAGGAAGTTCATTAAGAACTACACCAAAAAGGCAGCACCTTTACAAGATCTCCTAGTAGGACAGTCATAAAGAGGTAAAAGTCCCCCATTCCAGTGGGGCAAAGAACCGACTGAGTCCTTTGCATTGATGAAGGAAGCTCTAACCGGGGAGGAGATCCTGGCTTACCCCGACTACAGCCAACCCTTCCTGTTATACACAGATGCCAGGAACGAGGGACTGGGAGCTGTGTTGTCCCAGAAGCAAAACGGCAGAGTAAAGGTCATTGCCTATGCCAGTAGGAAGCTTCGCCCTACTGAGAGGAACCCGGAGAATTACAGTTCCTTTAAGCTGGAGTTCCTGGCCTTGGTCTGGGCTAGCACTGAAAGATTCAAACATTACCTAGCCTCAACTAAATTTACAGCCTTTACCGACAATAACCCCTTGACACACCTGGAGACAGCCAGGTTGGGAGCCATGGAACAGCGTTGGGTGGCCAGATTGTCGAATTACCAGTTCACAATCAAGTACCGGGCAGGTCACAAGAACACCAATGCTGATGCCCTGTCAAGAATGCCCCACCAATCAGACACCGAGGATGAATTAGATGACATAGAAGAAATTGAATTACCTGCTTTCCACAGAAATGGAATGGTCCATGAGCAACACACCTCCAGAAGACGTCATGGTAAGATGCTAAACCCTTTACCTCATCACGGCTGGAAGGAGACCCAGGACTGTGACCCAGTTGTCAGTCTCATCAAAGGACTGATAACCCAAGAAGGTTCCCACCTGGACAAGGATGCTCCTCCACAAGCCAGACACCTGTGGAATGAGAGAAGCCGGCTGTTCATCTACAGAAAAAAAGCTCTGCAGGAGGTATGTCAACCCTAGAACCCATGAGATGGTGTGGCAGATTGTTGTGCCCAGGGCGGATATCCAGCAGGTAATTTTGGCTGGAAGAAGCTGGAAACCCTGCTGAAGGACCGGTTCTATTGGGTTGGGATGCGGAGTTTCATAGAAAGGTGGTGCCGGAATTGTGGGCCCTGTAGCCTCAGAAGGAAGGACTACAGAAGTCAGAAAGCACCCTTGCAGTCCATCAAAACAACCCACCCCCTGGAGATTGTCGCTCTGGATCACGTCAAACTGTCACCCAGCAGATCAGGCTATTCCTATGCCCTGACCATGGTGGATCACTATTCCCGGTTCCTGGTGGTGGCCCCTGTCAAGGATCTGACAGCAAAAACTGCAGCAAGAACGTTCCAAGCCTACTTCTGCAGGCCCCATGGATACCCGGACAAGGTGCTAACAGATCAAGGCCTTGCCTTTGAAGCTGAGCTGTTTAAAGAATTCTGTCACCTGTACGGATGCAAGAAGACCCAGACTACACCGTATCATCCTGAAACCAATGGTATGTGCGAGAAAATCAATAACATCGTCATTGACCTGTTAAAAACCTTACCTTTGGAAGAGAGGAACCAGTGGCCAGAAAAGCTACCTGACCTAGTGGACCTGTATAACCAAATACCTGTGAGTTCTACTAATTGTACCCCAGCGTACCTCATGAGAGCAAGACCTGGAAAATTGCCCATGGACCTGAAACTCGGTGTGGTAGAACCTGCTGCGGATATGTCCACTGAATACTGGGACACAAACCGGCAAGAGCAGTACAGGAGTGTACAGGCCTGTGTTGAAGACCTCCATCCCAGCAGTTACTGGGCATACGAATAACACCAACTGGGTTAGGACACGTCAGAATGCTAAGCGTCAGGGATATGGTGAAGGCCAGTCGGGGATGGAAACACAAGGAGGTTTACAGGTGATTAATTTATCTTCCCGTGTCCTCTCCAAAAATGAACTTGAGGTCCTGAGTAAGGGTCTCACTTTTTCACCTACTAATGGGTTCCATTTCTTCACAGCCTTGAAGGATTTGCACCTGTTCTCTCGGAAATTGATTCTTAGCAAATTACATCATAAAAAACACACTACACCTCTTCTTGTGAGTCCGGCTGAGAGGGAGGCCATTCAGGCACTGGAGGACCTCCTCAATGAACAAACATCTCACATTCAAGGTGAGTTTCCCCAAAATATTTTACCTAAATCCACACGTTTTCCCCCTCTGTCTTTGAGTCCCGCGGTGGAAATTTTTACAAAATTAGTGGCTGAAGATTTTAGGAGGCTGTCTACTCGACGTACCTCCGACAATCTTACTACTGACCAACGTTTGGCCCTGAAAAATCTGCAATCTTACCGCGATGTAGTTTTCAAACAGGCAGACAAAGGGGGAAACATTGTCGTATGGCCATGCGTTCTTTATGAACGCGAGGCCTTTAGACAACTGAGGGATACTAATACCTATATGAGGCTGCCCTCCAGCCCTCTGGCCTCCTTTTTGGCCGAACTCCAGGGGATACTTGCTGATGCCTTTGAATCAAATATCATAACTAAAAAAGTCCTGGAGGGACTTACTGTCCAATTTCCTAGGATTCCTACACTTTATCTATTGCCTAAAATCCACAAAGATGCCGCCAATCCGCCTGGACGTCCGATCGTGTCGGGGGTTGAGGGTCTATGTGAACCAATTTGTAAATTTATTGATTTCTACTTAAAACCTTTAGTGGAGACCCTGCCCTCATTTATTAGAGACACGACGGACGTCCTTACTAGGTTTGACGGCATCTTTGTGGATGCTAACACTTTCTTTGTTACTGCAGACGTGGAGGCATTATATACCTCCATTGACCATGGTGATGGTTTGGAGGCTGTCCGTTTCTTCCTGGGGGCCTCCGACCTGGATGGCCCTCTGTGTGGCTTTATTCTTGGGCTGCTGCGCTTTGTGCTCACCCACAATTTTTTTACTTTCAAAGATATATTCTATTTACAAAAGCGTGGCACGGCCATGGGTGCGGCCTGTGCCCCCTCGTATGCCAATCTCTTCCTGGGCTTTTGGGAGAGACAGATTTTTGGCGGCGAGGGGTCATGGGCCGCTGACCATGTGCTGTGCTGGTATAGATATATTGATGATATTTTATTTTTGTGGAGGGGCACGGCGCAGCAGCTTGAGACATTCATGGACAGACTGAATAATAATAATTATAACATTCGATTGACTTATAAATATGATTTAACTAAAATTGATTTTTTAGACGTTAGTCTTCCGGTCGACTCTCAGTCGTCCGTTCAGACTGACGTCTTTAGGAAAACGACAGCAGTTAATGCGTTTATACATGCTTCGTCTGCCCATGATCCTGCCACTTTGAGGGCCGTCCCGGTCGGACAGTTCCTCAGGGTGAGACGAATTTGTTCCTCCAACCATCTATTTGAGGCACAGGCAAGAGATCTCCAATTAAGATTCTTACAACGAGGTTATAGTCGGCGTTCCATTAAGAGAGGCTATGTGAGGGCTAAGACAACTCCAAGGTCTAAATTATTATACCAATACAAAAGAGAGGACACGGGAAACAATAAGATCCGGTTCATTTCCACCTTCAATAGTGAGTGGGGTAATATGAGAGCGATCTTGGCGAAACATTGGCCTGTCCTTGGTGTAGAATCTTCATTAACTCAGGTTCTAGGTGACAGGCCATCTATGACGCCAAGAAGGGCTCGGAATTTGAATGATATCATTGTTAGAAGTCACTACGTTCCTCCTAACAATACATTTTTGTCATCTTTTGAACCTACATTGGGCTGTTACCCTTGTGGGCATTGCCTTGCTTGCTCGAACGTTCTTCGTTGCAAAACCTTTGACTCCGCTGGAGGTGAACGGCAATTTAAGATTTTACAATGGATCTCCTGCGGCAGTAGGAATGTTATTTACTACGCCACATGTGGATGTCCTCTTGTCTATATAGGTCTCACCTCCAGGGAGTTCAGAGTCAGAATACGAGAACATGTTAGGGACATCATTGCAGCGAGGAACGTGATCGACTTGTCAGATCTTAAAACAATCCCCCGCCATTTTAAGGATTACCATAATTGTGATCCACGATCTCTTATGATTAGGGGTATAGAACAGGTCCATTTGGGGTCCAGAGGTGGCAATATTAAAAAACTTCTTGCACAACGAGAAGCACGGTGGATAGTTACACTTGGTACTATGGCCCCCTCTGGCCTCAATGAATCACTTAGCTTTGCCCCATTCATTTAATGGTTCCTTTTCTATCCATCTATAATACATATCTCTTCTTGTACCATACATTGCTACTCCTTTTTCCCCCTGTTTACCCTTCCCCCCCCTCCCCCTTTTTCTCCCCTTCCCCTTCCTTTTTCTTTTTCATTATTGTCTTATGTTTGGGGTTTCGATTAGGGTTGTTTTTATATTACATGTTTTATATATTTTATCTTTCTATGTTCCATTTAGGACCTTTCTTTATTTTCTTTGGTCAATACCAATAACATGGCTATTATCATCCATGTGTATTGTGCTTTCATGGATGGCCAGCTTTGGATTTGCACAGCTTCCTTGCCCTTTCGTTGGACTTTGAATCGATGTTGTGCCACGTGGAGTCAAGTTACTTTATGTTGTGCTGTTGTGAAGATCATAATGTATTGTTTTATTATACATATGTAAACCTGCATTGTGCCATGTTGTGGCTCCTTACATTTTGCTTATTATTCTGAAGGGGTTTCTTTGCTGGTCGTTCTTTTATCTACCATTGGTGGCGCTGTGGTGCGCGCGCGCGTCCCGTGGCCGTGCTCCCGCGCCGCTCCCCGGCGTCTCTATGTCCGCGCATGCGCTGTGCCGGTTGATTTTTTGACTGGCTCGGCGCGTGCGCTGTCGGACTTGACTGCCGGGGATGCGGCGGGGAGGCGCGGTCTTCTGGACGCGCGTGCGCCGCTTCTAGCAGCGTCATTGGTTGGCGGCCGGTCACGTGTTACTGCACGTGACCGGTTGCCAAGGATACTTAAAGGTCCTGGATGGATTGCATTACACCGTCCCTTGAGAAAGCAACGCATTGTCCACGCGAAACGCGCGTTGGGTAGGTGTTTTCTGTACTCTTTGTACCCTTCTCTTCCCCTTATGGGGAGTTCTCAGCTCTTGGGTTAGTGCCTTGATCATTTTGTTTGATGTACTATCATTCAGCTTTCTATGTACTCTCTTGCATCGCCTATTTCCCAATAGTACTTTGAATTTTTATATAGAGCATGGGGTACCTTAGCAATATTCATTGCTCCCCTGTGGTTGGGTATGCATAGTGTTCACTATTTGCTGTACATCATATTTTGCACTGTAATGATGCCTACCTGAGGCCTGTTGTTGGGGGGGTCTTCTGTTCTCTCTTGCACACATCAGTATTTATATTTGTCCTTATGGATTTTACATGTACTTTAATGTATTTATACCAATAATAAAATCTTTTTTCTAATTGCATTTTGCTAAAAGCTCCATTTCTGTCTTCTGTTGTTTCTGTGTTGAAGACAGCCTAAGCAGAGTCAGGGAAAGACAAGAAGGCCAGTATAACAAGCATGCACCAGCAGAACCATTGGCACCAGGAGAAATAGTGATAAAGCGGAAAAAAAGAGGTCACAAGCTCGATGACCAGTGGGAAAGAGAGCCCTACACCATGTTAAATTCCAGATTTGACAACACCAAAACCTGCCTGATTAGCAAGGATGGAGGTAGGACAACCACAACAGTCTCAAGAGACCACTTGAAATTATGCCCAGGTCTACTGCAGACACAGGAAGAGGAAGTACCTCTTATAATACCGGAAAAACCTAATGAAGGTGTAGTTCATACAGTTCTAGGAGACTTCCCCGCGGACTGGCCTCAACTCGATGGAGCAGTTATCATACCAGTGATACACTTCTGCCAGCCACCAGAAGAACCTCCACCACAAGAAGAACCTGTGAACACCCTGGAAGAACCTGCTCAGGAACAGGAAGAGTCGCCAGTAAGAGAAGGATCACCAGTTGAAGCAGTAAACAGTGCACTTGCCAGTCCTATAGAGATGTTGAGGGAGTTCTATAACTTACCCGCACGTACACCTGATAGGTTAGCGGATAGTGCATGCACAGACACCAGTATCACCCCAGTGCTACGTAGATCCACACGCAGCACACAAGGCCAAATCCCTACCAGGTATAGGGAATAAAATACAAAATGCCTACACTGTAAATAGTTACCCGTAAGGGTACAGTAAAGAAAGTTTGTTTCTGTATGAGCTGAAAATAATGTGTGCCTTAGTTACCCGTGAGGGTATAAAGACTCGTAGGCTGAGGACTGTGAGCAGCCAAAAACTGTCCATTGTAAACAGTTGCACTTACTAAAGTGTGCCCTATTGGTTTTATGTCAAAAGACCACTGAACAAAAACCAGTTTGGCGTGGCCGAAGACGTGGTCCACCACCTGGATCACTTATGCCCTGTAGCCACGCCCAGGGCCTACGTTGAGGGTTCTCAGGTGGGTCCCTCATGCTGCTCATTTTGCGCCTTTACTAGTGAGATGGACACCTGGTTATGGGACTCACTGTAACTTTGAAAAGCTGTTTAGAAAATCTTCTATGTGTTATTGTTATTGTTACCTATTTAAAATGCTTCAGTCCGGCAGTACTGAGTTGTACTAGGAGGAAATGTGGCACCCTGCTATTACAGGTACCACAGGACCCAAAAGGGTGCATGGACGGACTTCTCCACAAGAGGCTCTCACTACACACAGACACCTTCACTCTTCCACCTCATAAAACCAGAGGGAGCCCTGTTAGGGATATATATACTGGAGGGTGGAGCTAGGTAGTCAGAGATTGAGCTGACACTGAGATCAGTGAAGGAGCAGCACGTCTGCTGATGTGTTGAGGGCCCCGAGTGTGGCTGAGGTAAGGAGAGAGGAGAGAGGAGTTAAGGGGACAGAGGAGCATCTGAAGCTCACCCCAGGACACAAGCCAGATACTGGGTCCGCGCCTACAGTGTCTTCTATACCCAGTAGGGACAACCGGTATACCAGGAGGATTCCAGATCCCTGGTTCACCTGAAGCTACCATCATTTTACAGAACTAGGAACCACGAAGGCCCCAGTGTCAAGGGATAGTGGTAGCCAAAGAAAAGTTCTACTACAAGCAGACAGGTGAGAGAGGAAACAGTATAAAAGCAAGACCTAGTTCCAGGCTGGTCAGAAGCTTTAGAGAAAGGAAGAAACGGATCAGAAGGCCTTATACCCGCTGACTGGGGAGAGTCCAGAAGTGAACCCTTCCTATCAAGTGCCCTGGACTGTACCTGCCGTCAACACCAGTAAAGGTACTGAAGCGAACCCCCTGTGTGCATGTCCGTCATTCCCCCTGACCCAACCGGGCCACCTCTAACCTGCATCCCTTCCATCAACCCTGCACCGGAGGCCCGCTCCGCCTGTGGGGAGCAGAAACATCCCAGCAGCCATCCCATCACCCCTGGAGGTCTGCAGCAGCGCCAGTACTCATTACTGGGAACCACAGGTGGCGTCACGAGACAAAACTGTTAACAAAACCCCTTTTAAAGAGTCACCCCAGGGTACGGGCCCAGCAGCCGACTGCCGTGACATCCCACAGAAGGTCAAGGCCCGGGTACCGAGTCTCCTTCAAATCCCCCTGGGCGAGTCAAATCTCTCCCTAGTTCTGCAGCACTGACCCTACACTGTCTGATCCGGAGCGACTGTGTCCAACATGGCGGCGCCCGGTTTTAAATACTCGAAGTGATGCTGTGCGGCCAGCCAATCACTGTAATGCCCACAAACAACATGGCTGCAGCATTACAGTGACTGGCTGGCAATCCCTGCATGTTCATTGGCTCTGTAAAGAGTGCCAAACGTGCAGGGCAGAGACCCGAGCACCCGCCCGAGTAACCCGAGTAGTGAGATGCTCGGGCGAGTACCGAGCAGTGTCGAGCATGCTCTCTCAACACCTCAAATAACATATAAGGTGTAAAGAGTTTACACTCAATAGGTCTGACATTGTAATTTTCAGCATTCCCATTATATATAATTCAGTTTGAATCCAAAATCACAACTCAACGAGCTAAAGTAGCAGAAAAGGGGAATGAAAAGGTATGCTTCATATCTTGAGACATTAAAAGAAAGCTAAAGCTAGCAAAAATTCAAGAAGAAAAGTAAATAATAAAAAAATAATGAGGGGGAGAGGGGAAATATTGGGATTATTAAAAAGGATCTCTATCTGTCTAAGTGCTATCCGCCAGTGTATCAGTAAAGAGTAAATGAATCCAAAAAGAGAATCCATTAAAAAACTTGTGAGTTGTGCCATTAAATTCGGCAGATAAGTCTTCTATTTTATGTAGACAAGTCATCTCCTGAAACAATTCAGCCAAACTTGGGGATTGAGATAATTTCCAATAATGGGGAATAACTAATCCAGCAGCGTTAAGCAAAATCTCATGACAGGGCATGGCCGACTCTCTTCATTCCAAGCCTTTACCCCCGAATATTCCCGTACCCTTTATACCTTTTCCAAAAATTATACAAAGAGACCTTTGCTTGGATTAATTTGGCCACAGTGCCCATTTATTAACAAATAATAACAATGACAAAATATAACATTATAAATGGTGTGGGAGGTCCTTGAAGCTGCAAGATCTGGCACCCATCCCAACCAAATGGTTAAAACAGCAATATTTTACCCCCAGCCGTAACCACTAGCTCGAGGGCACCACACCACTGTACATGGTGATTAAACCAACTACAGGCTCCCAGGATCCACCCCCGTCCAGAGCCCAACTAAATCCTAGATCAGCCATTCTTAGTTCCAACAAGAAGGGGAACCGCCAACTAATTTCCCCTCCAACAACAATTTTTTCAACTCCAAGAAACCCCCGCCAGCACAAACGCACAAACAATGAGTCTTGACCTCAATCCCATTGAAAATCTTTGGAGTGAGCTGAAATCTGCTATTGGAAAAAAGAACCCAGCAAACATTCAAGAGCTTGAACAAACTGCAAAGGAAGAGTGG
This sequence comes from Phyllobates terribilis, assembly GCF_046119375.1. Classification (NCBI taxonomy): domain Eukaryota; kingdom Metazoa; phylum Chordata; class Amphibia; order Anura; family Dendrobatidae; genus Phyllobates; species Phyllobates terribilis. The sequence continues at coordinate 767,943,528 of NW_027362763.1, forward strand.
GAGAAAATTCCAGCTGAGAAGTACAAGCAGCATATAGATGGCTACAAGAAACGTTTGGGGGCTGTCAGCAATGCAAAAGGGTGTGCCACCAAATATTAATTATGGGTGCCTTTATTGCTGCACATGCTGTTTATTCTGTTTCTTCTTTGAAATTGCAACATGGAAGTTGAAAAACAATGTTTTATTGTTGTATTACTTTGGACCACTAATTCAACATCCTGAGGATATAACTTTGGTACATTTCCATTTATGTGAAAAGAGATTTTGTGCAGTCTATGAAAAAAAGAAGGGGTGCCAATAATGGTGAGCAGCACTGTATTGTGATATAAGATTTTATGACTATTGATGCTGTGAATGATTCAAGGGTATTTTATTGGCATTGACGTGTTCTAGGATTGCATTGTATTACATGATAAGATAGGGACAGTGTAAGGATAAGAGATTAACACATACAGTGGCGACCACAAGTTTAGCATTTTTTTTTAAAGTGTGTACATCTGTCTGGTTGTTGTGATGCCATTTTCCTGGTGATTTTAGTAAACCGGAAGCAAATGGTTGTCAGCCATAAGGATGAAAATTGTGTTTGCCATTGTTTTATCTCTTTATGTGTTAGTTTACAACATTTGCTGGTCCAAATGTTTTGCATATTTTGTCATGGGTGGTTGAATTTTGTCTAAATTTTTTTTTTCATGTGTGTGTTTTCTGGTTGACACATGGCAAAGACAAAGCCAAATTTATCATCAGATGTCAGGAACCTTATTATTCTGAGAGTGAAGTCAGGCAAAAGCCAAAAAGAGGTAGCTATGGAATTCAACTGTTCTCAGAGTCAAGTGTCACATATATTAAAGAAAGAAAAAGTAGATTATGGAACAGCTGACAAACCTAGAAGTGGACGACCACGGAAAACTTCCTCCAGAGTTGAGCAAATTATTAAGAAAAAGTCAGTATCTCATGTCCATAAAAGTGCTGTACAGATTTTTTTAATAAAGTGAATGAAGAATATGCGGTCAAAGTGAGTCGCAAAACTGTGGTTTGACGGCTAAGAGCAGTAGGGCTGAATGCATGAGTTCCAGACAAGAAGCCTTTCATCTCTGCAAAGAACCGAAGGTCAGACTTGAGTTTGCCAAAGAACACAGCCAATGGAAAGAGACAGATTGGTCTAAGGTGTTGTGGTTGAATGAATCCAAGTTCAATCTGTTTTGTAGTGATGGCAAGCACTATATATACCGCCCAATTTGAAAATATAATTGTGGCACCCCAGGGGTCTGGTTTTCCACAGTAATGTAATGTTATGTCTGAGAGCAGGTGGGAGGTCCTTTGGTCAGGGATCCTGTGCATGCCACACCTCCTGCCCAGTCTTGGGAGGGGAAGAACTTCCCCTGTATAAACCAGGGGCTGAGGCAGGGTGAGTCAGACAAGGAGAGTGGAGTCAAGAAGCAGCATAGGAAACAGCAGAGTTACAAGGAGTCAGGGGCTGGCAGCTGCAGAGTTCGCCCTGACTAAGAAGATTCTTTACCGGACCCGGAGTCCGAGGCTGTGGGGACTAACTCCTACCCAGCAGCAGAATCCGTCAGGCAGGGGATTTCAGGTCCTCTGGCCCAGAAGCCCGAAGGCACGGTCACACGCGTGGGACCAGCACCGCCATCGTGGAGCGGAAGCCATTAGAAGGCCCCGAGTCACCGGCCATACGGGTGAGCACCACACGGTACACTCAGGGACGTGGGCTACTTACATCAGCTTCTAGCAAGGTAGCCAGAAGAGTACAGTCAGTTTGGGAGGCCTACAACTACGCCTGGCCAGGGGAGATCCCATCTGCTCAAAGACTGACCAGGCCCCGTTTGCTAGCAAGTACTCCGGGAGGGTCTGTCGTTGTTACCAGTAAAGACCCTGAACTACACCGTACCGTCTCTGAGTGGTTCCTGCTACCCCCATCATCCACGTCGGCTGCCCTGAGGCCATACCCCTCCCGTTGGGGGTTATACTATCACGCTGCACAATCCTACCACTGGCCTCAGCGGTCTGCCCTGCAGCAGCAGCTTCCTGGCTGCACTCAACGGGTGGCGTAGTCATCAACCATCTACTGCTAGTACATCGCCGCTCAGTTTGACTCCCTGGGCACGGACCGGGTCGCCGCCACGAGACTACAACCCTCCAGAGATCCGGCTCCGGGTAAGCTCCCGCGTGCGCATCGCAGCGCGACACAGGCCCAGGGGCGCGTCAACTTTGGCGTAGTCGGCAGGATCTCGTGCCCGCAACCACCGGGTACTGCGTGCCTGAAAAGCAAAGACTGTTCAAACTTACCAGTGGTGAAGATTCCCGCTATCCGTGGAGGTTTCCCGCCATCCGGCGCCATCTTCTACCTTCTTCCCGCCATCGGTGAAGTTTCCCGCCATCCGGCGCCATCTTCGGCCTTCTTCCCGCCATCCGTGGAGTTTTCCCGCCGTTGGACGCCATCTTGGGGACGCCGCGCGGGAAGAAGAGGGGCGTGGACTCCGAAAGCGCGCGAGAACTGAAGCCCCGCCTCACGTCCGGACGTTGCGTAAGGTCCTGGAAGGAGCCCAGCAGACGCCGACGTCACAGGAGCGCGACGTAAGGTCCTCAACCCTGACGATCCACTGCGGAGCCGCGGCCTACGGAAGAGGATCATCGCAAGGTAGGCCACGGTCCACTAGGGGGGAGGAAGATGTCGGATACGGAGGAGAGCTTCACTGCCCCAACCCCCGCCAGCGCTACCGCTGCTGCAGTTATGCCCTTCACCATGCCCTATATCCCGGGAGCAGCCTGGCTACCCCAGTACTCAGGGGAGTCACATACCCTGCATGACTTTAGAGAAAAGCTGGATAGCCTCTTCCAGGTGTACCCCCTCACAGAAGAGCAAAAAGTGAGCATCCTGGTGGCCCAACTAACCGGGGCAGCCAAAAGGGAAGTAAAATCCTGGCCACCTGGGAGGAAGACTGTCGCAGGGATACTAACCCGGCTGAAGGACACCTTTGATACCCGCACCTCAGCCGAGATTAAGCTTAGATTCTACGGGTGCAAGCAGCGAGCGCATGAGAGTATAAGGGACTATGCACTAAACCTACAAGAGGCCCTGAGGGCCATAAAGCAGACCGACCCTGATGGGGTGGGAAACGAGGACAGGCTGTTGACTGAACAATTTATAGAGGGTTTATATTGCAATGCCCACCGAACCCAGTTGCGGGCAATGGCCTTACAGGATCCCCATCTGGACTTTGCACAGTTCAAGGACAGAGCCATCCGGGTGCTCCGAGAACCGGCACCAGGTGGCGTTGTGACCCACAGACGCCCCACTACCACTTACTACCAGGAGGCGGCGCCCTTGTCAGCAGGGCCTGTGGGAGCTGATGCGCAGGCTTTGGACAATGACCCGGCTCCAGACCTACACCATCAGGTCCAAGAGCTAGCTAAGAGCGTTGCTGCGCTAACCCGAACTGTGCAGTCTTTACAGGTTTCCACCCCAGGGAAGATCCAGCTGGCATCCGGACCGGAGGACATCCCGTGGCGTCGACCAAGGAGGACCCCACCGGCCAGAGGAAGACCCAGTGACCGATACAGCGAGGACGGACGACCCATCTGCCGCCGCTGCAATCAACCCGGACATATGGAAAGGTACTGTTCTTTAAACGGGCACAACCTGGGGTAGAGGGCCAACCCCCAGGAAAAAGATCACCAGGCCCATCGAACTGGCGCGACAGATATGTGGGAGGACGTCCAGTCTTGCCTGTGGTACTGGATGGCATTCCCATGAGTGCCCTACTGGATACCGGGTCACAGGTCACCACCATCCCGTACGTGCTCTTCAAGCAGTACTGGAATGACTCGGATATTGCCCACTACCCTGACGACGACTTGAGTATCATCGCCAGCAATGGCCAGCCCGTGCCACAGATCGGATTTAAGGAGGTGGCCCTCAAAATCGGTAGAGTCGAACTGGCCGCACAGGGACTGATCATTGTAGATATTGATAAACATGAGAGTCACCCAAAAATAACTCTAGGAACTAACGTAATTGAAAATTGTCTTGCAGAGGTGATTTTCCTTTTACAGCAGGTTGCCAAGAATGCCAGCTCCGGCGAGCAGCGGGTGCTCCAGAAAGAGATCCGGGCACTGATGCAACGGCAACAAGTGGAACTCTCCGGCGGTGAGATTGGTAGCGTAAGAATGTGTGACCCTTTTCCTATTGCCATGCCCCCAAAAAGTGAAATGATGATTTGGTGCCGGGCAGCTATTGGTCTGAGAGGAAGAGATTACCAGGCAATGGTAGAACCAGTTTACTCAGACAGTAGGCCCACCATTTTGACAGCACGGGGGGTGGTCAATGTACGCCATGGGAGGGTGCCCATTCGCCTAATAAATATCGGGGAGAGGGAAGTGTACCTGCCCCGGTATGCCACGCTAGCCAAATTATATACCACTAATCAAAATTCTATACAATCTGTGGAACCCTTGCCTCCATCTCACCCGGAGGAAGGTAACGGCTCTAAGAAAGACATGGAGGACTGGTGTCAGCAACTACATTTGGGTACTGATTCCACTCCCTCACATCAGAAACAAGGAGTCTATCGGGTGGTTCAAGAGTATGAGAGAGTGTTTAGTAAACACCCGTTAGACTTCGGGCGAGTCAAGGGGGTAGAACACCGCATCCCCACGGGAGATCATCCTCCCATAAAAGAGAGGTATCGACCCGTACCCCCTGCACATTACCAACACGCCAAGGGGATGCTTAGAGACATGAAGGAGGCTGGGGTAATCCGGGATAGCTGTAGCCCCTGGGCAGCCCCACTAGTTTTAGTCAAAAAGAAAGACAACACCATGAGGATGTGTGTAGATTACCGGAAAATCAACCGTATCACACACAAGGATGCGTACCCCTTACCAAGGATAGAGGAGTCATTGGCTGCTTTAAGATCTGCTAACTTCTTCTCTACCTTGGATCTCACTAGCGGGTACTGGCAGGTTCCTGTAGCAGAGGCGGACCGGGAGAAGACCGCATTCACCACCCCGATGGGACTTAGCGAGTTCACCTGCATGCCGTTCGGACTCTGCAACGCCCCAGGAACCTTCCAACGATTAATGGAGTGCTGTCTGGGCCACAGAAACTTCGAGACGGTCCTGTTGTACCTGGACGATGTCATCGTATACTCCAAAACTTATGAGGACCACCTGAAACACCTGGCGGAGGTGTTCGAAGCTCTGGCGAGTTACGGCCTAAAGGTGAAACCCTCCAAGTGTCACCTCCTGAAACCAAAGGTGCAATACCTGGGACACGTGGTGAGCGCTGACGGAGTGGCTCCCGACCCCGATAAGATCACCGCAATTAAGGGATGGCCAAGCCCCTCCAGCGTAAAAGAAGTGCGGCAGTTCCTAGGGTTGGTAGGCTACTACCGAAGGTTTATTCCCGGTTTCACCAAAAAGGCAGCGCCTATGCAGGACCTCCTGATAGGCCAGTCCCGGAAGGCCAAGAACCAGAAGCCGCCCTTCAAATGGGAAGAGCTAGAAGAAGAGTCCTTCCGCCAGCTGAAGATGGCCCTCACGGGGGATGAAATCTTGGCGTACCCAGACTATAGCCAGCCCTTCATCCTCTACACCGACGCCAGTAACATCGGGCTAGGAGCCGTACTATCCCAGATTCAGCAGGGGAGAGAACGAGTGATCTCCTATGCCAGCCGAAAACTGCGACCCACCGAAAGGAACCCCGAGAATTACAGCTCATTTAAGCTAGAGTTCCTGGCCGTGGTATGGGCAGTCACCGAGCGCTTTAGGCATTACCTCGCTTCTTCCCGGTTCACCGTATACACGGATAACAACCCGTTGATACACCTGGACACGGCAAGACTCGGTGCCCTGGAGCAGAGGTGGATGGCCCGTCTGTCCAACTACGAGTTCACAATCAAATACCGGGCAGGACGCTCCAATACTAACGCGGATGCCCTGTCCAGGATGCCCAACCTGCCGGACGAAGGAGAAGATCCGGAGGGACTGGAAGAAGTTGAACTTCCTGCGTTCCACCGTCATGGGACTATCCAGTATTCCCACCGGGAAAGGGGTAAACAGGGTGCTACGTTGAACCCCTTACCCCACTACAACTGGGCGGAAACGCAAGACAGCGACCCTGCCGTCCGACTGGTGAAGGAGATGCTGACTCGGCCGGAGGCTCGACTTGAACCAGACGCTCCGGAGGAAGCCAAACAATTATGGGCGGAGAAGAGTCGACTATTCCTTTACAAGGGGAAGTTGTGCCGCAGAATGGTCAACTCCCGGACGCATGAACTACTCTGGCAAGTAGTGGTGCCACGAAGAGACGCAGCCATGGTGATGGAGGCATACCACGACGGAGCTGGACACTTCGGGTGGAAAAAGCTGGAGTTCCTGCTGCGCGAGCGGTTCCACTGGGTAGGCATGAGGGGAACCATCGAGAAGTGGTGCAGAGACTGTGGCCCGTGCAATCTGAGAAGGAAGGACCGGGCCAGCCAGAAGACTCCCCTGCAGTCCATCGTCACCCGGCAACCGTTGGAACTGGTAGCCTTGGATCATGTAAAACTGACCCCAAGCAGAAGTGGCTACGTCTACGCGTTAACCATCGTGGATCATTACTCCCGGTTCTTGGTTGTCGTCCCCGTCAAGGACTTAACGGCTCAAACAGCAGCTAGAGCCTTCCAGCAGCACTTCTGCCGTCCACACGGGTACCCGGACCAAGTGCTGACGGACCAGGGACCTGCCTTTGAAGCGGAGGTCTTCCAGGAATTCTGCAATCTGTATGGCTGCCGGAAGATAAGGACGACACCCTACCATCCGCAAACTAATGGACTTTGTGAAAAAATGAACCAGGTGGTAATGGATCTACTAAAAACATTGCCCCTGGAAGAACGCAGTCTGTGGCCTGAGAAGTTGCCCGATCTGGTGGACCTATACAACCACATCCCGGTAGGTTCCACCAACTGTACCCCGGCTTACCTAATGAGGGCGAGACCTGGTAAGTTACCTGTTGACCTGGAAATGGGAGTCCTGACACCTGAGGACACTTCACCAGAAACAGACTGGGACACAGAGAGGCAGCAGCAGTACCGGAGAGTACAGGAGAGCGTGGAGCGAAGTCTCTGTCAGGCTAGGGAAAGACAAGAGAAGACTTACAACCAGTATGCTCCCGCTGTTCCCCTGGTACCCGGAGAACAGGTCTTGAAGAGGAAAAGACGGCTCCACAAGTTGGATGACCAGTGGGAGGAGGACCCGTACACCGTACTGCCCTCAAGCCACGAGAACCCGAAGGTCTGTACCATCAGTAAAGACGGAGGGGAAACCACAGCCATTGTATCCCGGGACCACCTGAAGAAGTGTCCCGAACAACTGAGGAACCCTGAAGAGGAACAAGAAGACCATCGACCCGTGGAAGAAAGGGAAGATATGGTTAGTACCGTGCTCGGGGACTTCCCTCAGTCTTGGACTCAAGTCAATGGTGCAGTTGTGGTACCCGTACTCACCTTCCTCCAACCATCATCCCAAGAACCTACGGAGCAACGGGTAGAGCTGGAAGAACAGCCGGTCCAGGAGGCAGAAGACTCCACACAAGCAGAACAGGAGAATCAACCCTCTGCTTATAGTGAGCCTGCCGTACCCCTAGTGAGACAAAGAGCCGGTAGACAGCTGCCCAGTTTACCCTTGACAGTTCCTACACCCTGTAGTTCAGGGCCAGACAGTCAGCTCCGTAGGTCCACTCGGGCCACTAGAGGCCAGTTACCCGCACGCTGGAGAATTTAAAGTGTATAAATTGTTTTATTTATGTTTTTCTGTGTATTGTTGCTTGTGAATAATTTTGTGTTTCCAGTTGTTTTTAGGAAACCTTGGTGGATTTACCGGGAATCCTTGTATATAGTTGGAGCGTAACCCAGGATGGACTAGAGACTGTTAAGGACTCGGGGTAGGACAGACCCCTACCTGGTTACGTCTCCCTGTGTTGGTGAAATGGACACCTTTGCTTTTCTTCAAAGACTGCATCCGGTTGCGGACACGCCGTAACCATCTTATGTGTTTTTCTTATAGTATTGTTATTGTTATACTTTGTTATGTTTTTCTAAATGTGTTTAGTCCCGGAGTACTAAATTTCACTAGGGGGGAATGTGGCACCCCAGGGGTCTGGTTTTCCACAGTAATGTAATGTTATGTCTGAGAGCAGGTGGGAGGTCCTTTGGTCAGGGATCCTGTGCATGCCACACCTCCTGCCCAGTCTTGGGAGGGGAAGAACTTCCCCTGTATAAACCAGGGGCTGAGGCAGGGTGAGTCAGACAAGGAGAGTGGAGTCAAGAAGCAGCATAGGAAACAGCAGAGTTACAAGGAGTCAGGGGCTGGCAGCTGCAGAGTTCGCCCTGACTAAGAAGATTCTTTACCGGACCCGGAGTCCGAGGCTGTGGGGACTAACTCCTACCCAGCAGCAGAATCCGTCAGGCAGGGGATTTCAGGTCCTCTGGCCCAGAAGCCCGAAGGCACGGTCACACGCGTGGGACCAGCACCGCCATCGTGGAGCGGAAGCCATTAGAAGGCCCCGAGTCACCGGCCATACGGGTGAGCACCACACGGTACACTCAGGGACGTGGGCTACTTACATCAGCTTCTAGCAAGGTAGCCAGAAGAGTACAGTCAGTTTGGGAGGCCTACAACTACGCCTGGCCAGGGGAGATCCCATCTGCTCAAAGACTGACCAGGCCCCGTTTGCTAGCAAGTACTCCGGGAGGGTCTGTCGTTGTTACCAGTAAAGACCCTGAACTACACCGTACCGTCTCTGAGTGGTTCCTGCTACCCCCATCATCCACGTCGGCTGCCCTGAGGCCATACCCCTCCCGTTGGGGGTTATACTATCACGCTGCACAATCCTACCACTGGCCTCAGCGGTCTGCCCTGCAGCAGCAGCTTCCTGGCTGCACTCAACGGGTGGCGTAGTCATCAACCATCTACTGCTAGTACATCGCCGCTCAGTTTGACTCCCTGGGCACGGACCGGGTCGCCGCCACGAGACTACAACCCTCCAGAGATCCGGCTCCGGGTAAGCTCCCGCGTGCGCATCGCAGCGCGACACAGGCCCAGGGGCGCGTCATAATGACGTAAGGTACCAAACACCTACAGTGAAACATGGTGGTGTCAATGTCATGGTTTGGGGCTGGTTTTCTGCATCTGCCATTGGCCCTCTGCATAGATATGATGAAAATATGAATGCTACCATGTACAAGGATATACTGGAGAATGTAATGCTGCCACATTGTAAAACCAAAGTAGGCAGGGGATGGAAATTCCAGCAAGTCAATGATCCTAAGCACACATCCAATTAAGTCAAAAACTGGTTTGCAAAGAAAAATCTTCGCCTGTTGCAATGGCCAAGCCAATCACCTGATTTAACCACTTCGCGCCAGAGCCTGTTTTTGCCGCCGTGACCAGGCCAATTTTTTCAATTCTGACCACTGTCACTTTATGAAGTAATTACTCTGGAATGCTTCAACGGATTCTGAGATTCCCCTGATTCTGAGATTCTTTTTTCGTGACATATTGTACTTCATGATTGTGGTAAAATTTCTTCGATATCACTTGCATTTATTTGTGAAAAAATCAGAAATTTGGCGAAAATTTTGAAAATTTTGCAATTTTCAAACTTTGAATTTTCATGCCCTTAAATCAGAGAGATATGTCACACAAAATAGTTAATAAATAACATTTCCCACATGTATACTTTACATCAGCACAATTTTGGAACCAAAATTTTTTTTTTAGGGAGCTGTAAGGGTTAAAAGTTGACCAGCGATTTCTCATTTTTCCAACAAAATTTACAAAAACATTTTTTTAGTGACCACATCTTATTTGAAGTGACTTTGAGGGGCCTTTATGACAGAAAATACCCAAAATTGACACCATTCTAAATACTGAACCCCTCAAGTTGCTCAAAACCACATTCAAGAAGTTTATTAACCCTTCAGGTGTTTCACGGGAATTTTTGGAATGTGGAAGAAAACAATGAACATTTAACTTTTTTTCACAAAAATGTTACTTTAGACCCAATTTTTTCATTTTCACAAGGATAACAGGAAAAAGTGGACCACACAATTTGTAGTGCAATTTCTCATGAGCGCGCTGATACCCCATATGTGAGGGAAAACCACTGTTTGGGTGCACTGCAGGGTTCGGAAGGAAGGAGCGCCATTAGACTTTTTGAATGTAAAATTTGTTTGAATAATTAGCGGACGCCATGTTGCGTTTGGAAAGCTCCTGATGTGCCTAAACAGCGGAAACCCCCCACAAGTGACACCATTTTGGAAACTATACCCCTTAAGGAACTTATCTAGATGTGTGGTGAGCACCTTGAACCCCCAGGTGCTTCACAGAAGTTTATAATATTGAGCTGTAAAAATAAAATTTTCACATTTTTCCCACAAAAACGTTTCTCATCCCTTAATTTTGCATTATCATAAGGGTAATAGGAGAAATTGCACTATGAAATTTGTTGTGCAATTTCTCCTGAACACGCTGATACCCCATATGTGGGGGAAAACCACTGCTTTGCTGTACGGCAGGGTTCGGAAGAGAAAGGAGCGCTATGTTGGCTGGGATAGGTTGCAGACACCATGTCACATTTGAAGAGTCGCTGACATGCTGAAACAGCAGAAACCCCCACAAGTGACCCCATTTTGTAAACTACACCTCTTATGGAATTCATCTAGGGAAGTAGTGAGTATTTTTTAATTTTTTAATTTATACCATTGGGCAGTGAAGAAAACATAATTATATTTTTACCACAAAAAAATGTTTTACCCTCAGATTTTACATTTTCAAACAGGGCAATGGGTAAAAATGGTGCCGAAATGTGTCACACAATTTCTTCTAAAAGTGGCAATACCCCATATGTGGCTGTATCGTACCGCTTAGCCATACGGCGAGATCTGGGAGGGATGGAGCGCTATTTGACAATTGGAGAACAAATTATAGTAGAATAGGCATTTGGATTTGGGAGCACAAAATTTTCTGAATTTCTTTTGTGGGGCAAGGGCCATTTCGCTTTAACAGAGCCTTTCTGCTACCAGTAATTTGGAAGTCCCTTATATTTTTAACAGATAACGGACCTGAGTGGGGACTAGTTTTTTTTGAGGACTGAGTTGAAGCTTGTATTGGGAACATTTTACATATTGTTTATCCGGCGCTCTATGCTGAGCACTTACATCGGGGTTTCCATCTAAATTTCCAAGTGATGTAATTTAGATGAAACCCCTGCGGGTTCCATTCACTATAATGAGGCAGCAGTGTTACTCTGGACTCCGTCTGGCCTCTGTTTAGCGGTGTCCTTTTTTTCAGAAGTGCACAAAACTGTGGCCAACCACACTTTTATGCACACCTAAAAAAACTGACACCGTGGGATCACAGGCCAGACGGCATCCACAGTGGCCTATATCTGCCTCATTACAAGGAATCTTCCGTCATGGGTTCCGTCTGAATCACGTATTTCAGAGATTTACACGGAATCTCTGGTGTAAGTGCTCAGCGCAGAGCGCAGGATAAATGTGCGCCGAGCCTTACTTTGACCTTTGGGAGACATAATAAACAAATCAGTAGCAGGTGAAGAATTGGTTTTATTTATTTTTTACGCCATTCCTCGTGCGGTATAAGTGATGAGATTACTTTATTCTTTTGGTCGGTGCGATTACAGCGATACCAGATTTATATCGGGTTTTTATGATTGACAGCTGTCACACACTAAAATACGCTTTTTTTGCAAAATCTAGTTTTTGCATCGCCATATTTTGAGAGCTATAATTTTTCCATATTTCGGCCAACAGAGTCATGTGATGGCTTGTTTTTTGCGGGACGAGTTGACATTTTTATTGGTACTATTTTTGGGTACGTGACATTTTTTGATCGCTTTCTATTCCGTTTTTTGGGAGGTAAAATTAACAAAAACCAACAATTCAGGAATTGTTTTTTGAGTTTCTTTTTTATGCCGATCTGCATGTGGTAAAAGTGATAAGGCAGCATTATTCTTCGGGTCAGTACGTTTACAGCGATACTACACTTACCGTATTTTTTTTTATGTTTTGGCACTTTTACACAATAAAACAATTTTATAGAAAAAATATTTTTTTGCATCGCTTTATTCTGAGAGCTATAGCTTTTCTATTTTTCGGCTGATGGAGCTATCTGGCGGCTTTTTTTTTTGCGGAACAAGATGATATTTTCAGCGGTACCATTTTTATTTCCATTTTGCTTTTAGATCGCATTTTTTTCCACTTTTTGTTTGGCGATATGATGAAAAAGCATAGTTTTTTGCTCCGTTTTTTATTTATTTTTATTATGGTGTGCACAGACGGAGTTAATTAGTGTGACAGTTTTATAGATTGGATTGTTTCGGACGTGGCGATACCAAATATGTGTACGTTTTTTGTTTTTGCATCAATATACGGATTTATTGGTTTAATAATTTATTTTATTTATTTATTTTTATTTATTTTGTGATTTTTTTAAACAGTTTGAAAACATGTTTTAGACTTTTTTTTACATTTTTACTTAATCCCTGTATGGGACATTAATTTTTATTTTTCTAATCACTGTTCTCATGCAACGCAATAGACATGTATTGCATTGCATGAGAGCTTTGCTGACAGTTTCACAGCTGCAGGCTGAGTCTAGCAGGACACCGTACATGGCAGACCCAGAGGCGGTCATGTGACCTCCGGTTGCCATGACAACGGCGGGTCCTCTCAGACATCAGGGGGCCGTCGGAGAGGTAAGTGGACGACCCCCTCTCCTCTCACTATCTTCTAAATGCCGCAATCGCTATAGATCGCTGCATCTAGAAGATAGCAAAGTGTTAACATCATTGGGACCTGATCTAATCATATCCCGATGATGTCCCCTCATTTGAACCGCAATCACAGCGCCTGCAGGACCCTGGGGGTCCTGAGCGCTGCGGGACCACCGACCGTTTATAAACGTCGGCGCTCCCCATGCCCAGGCAGCGCGGACGTTTATACACAGTGGGCGGTCGGGAAGCGGTTAAACCCTATAGAGCACCTTTGAAATGAATTAGGGTGACAAATTGTGGCCCAAACCCATAGCAATAAAGATGAATTGTTTGCAGATTTGCAAATGGAATGGAGCAATATCCCTCAAGATGTCTTGAATACCCTAGTAGCTTCAATGCCCCCGTAAGTTATGACATTGTAAACAATGAATTACTCTCTATGTTGCGATCAATAAATAGTATATGCAAAACTTTTGGCAGTCAGTTTTCTGTAATTAAATGACCATACCTATATTGAAAAGCATTGTGGTTAAAATTAAGGTCTTGCATGATGACAACTTCATGCACTTTCAATTCATCACCAGGAAAATGGCATCACAGCAACCAGACAGAAGTAATCACACGTTATTAAAAAATTAAATACTTTTGGTATCGCCACTGTAGGTATAGGAACAGAATAAGGTATTAAGCGTAGTTAGGGTAAGGTGAAAGTGTACACAGTTCCTTTAAGCAAGGGAAAGTAAAATGGGACTGTTCTGCGTCCCTGAGGGCAAGGAGCCCTGAAGGCACTGGAAAGTACCGGTGCTGGCCAGTGTGGCCGGAAGTTTGAATATAGAAGTGTGTTTTTTTCCCCCTCCGAGTTTGGTTACCCCTGGTGGATTATGGGACACGTTAATCACCCTTTGTAACGAAAATGGACTGTGTGCAGCTGCCCTATGGAACGTGCTCTTTTAACCATGAACTTTTCCCGCAGGAGCTTATGGGCAGCGCACGAGTTTCTTTAAAGGGGCCGTAGTCTACAAAAAATGGGGAGGGGGAAAACCCTGAACAGGAAGACCCAAGAATCGAGCCGGGTCAGCATTGCAATAGCTAAAAGCGCTCCTGGACAGTCAGAGCTGTGGTTAGTTGGCCACTGAGCCGTTATGTTTAATGTGGACTTGCTGTGTTTGAATACTCAGAGCAGGATTAGTTGGCCAACTGGCCTGTTAGGTTTGAAAACGGACATACTGTGTCTGGGTACCAGGAGCAAGGGGGCCGGAGTCAGTTGGACCTGCGTTTTAAAGAAAAAAAGGAACTTGGGCACTTAACCCTTTAACAATCTTGGGATTTTCCATTTTTGCGTTTTCATTTTTTGCTCCCCTTCTTCCCAGAGCCATAGCCTTTTATTTTTCTGTCAATATGGCCATTTGAGGGCTTAATTTTTGCGGTAGAAGTTATACTTTTAAACGCCATCACTGGTTTTACCATATCGTGTATGAGAAAATGGGTAAAAAATTACAAGTGCAGTAAAAATGCAAAAAAAAATGCAATTCCACAATAATTCTCCATAATTCTGGAGTTTAAATTTTTTTTCTCGTTACGGCGTTTACCGATCGGATTAATTCTTTTTTTATATTGATAGATCGGGCGATTCTGAACGCGGCGATACCAAATATGTGTATGTAGGTTTTTTTTTTATTATTTTATTTTGAATGAGGTTCAAGGGGGTTATTTAAACTTTTATATATTTTTTTTTGTTATTTTTTAAAAATTTTTTTACACTTTCTGCATGCTTCAATAGTCTCCATAGGAGACTATAAGCAACAGTTATCTGATTGCTTCTACTGCATACAAGCGATGAGCAGATCGCTTGTATGCAGCAGAAATGCTCACTTGCTATGAGCGCCGACCACTGGGTGGTGCTCATAGCAATCGAGACATGACAACCACAGGGCTCTGCTGCAGACCCCGGCTTGTCATGCTTAACCATCGGTGACCCGCGGTCATGTGACGGGGTTGCCGATGGGCGGGACTAATGCCGCACTTCCGGCGCGGCGATGTTAAATGCCGCTGTCAGAGATTGACAGCGGCATTTAACTGGTTAACAGCCGCCGGTGGATCGTGATTCCACCCGCGGCTGTTGCAGGCACATGTCAGCTGTATAAATCAGCTGACATGTGCCCGGTTCAGTGCGGGTTCAGTGCCGGAGCCCTCGCTGAACCGGGGGTGATGGCCTGGGGCATACTAATAGGCCCCAGACCAGAAAGGAGTTAATGTGGGCCAAAAGGCCGGTGTACAGAAATCGACTCTAGTAAAAAAGCATTGTAATCATATGTGAGAAAATGTGCATTGAATGTTTTAAAACAATACTTGCATAGATGTTTTATCAGCACCGTATGGTTGTGGACGACCATGTTTTTGGAGAGAAGAATGTAAGGAAGTGTTCAGGGCAATTCATGTCCTTCATCCCTTCCTTTGGGAATAGGCATGCTCTTGTTGTAATGTGAACAATGTTGCAAAATGTGTATATGACGCGCCCCCTGGGCCGTGTGGGGGTACCCGGAGCCGGGCCTGTAAATGCTGGGGGTTGTAGTCACCGTGGCGTTGACCCGGTCCATGACCCAGGGCAGTCAAACCAGGCTAGTCTATGTGTCTCTGTTATATATAGTCCGACTACGCCACCTGTGGGATGCGGTTATTGGGAACCGCCGCTGCGGAGCAGTCCACTGAAGCTGATGGTGTGTGCAGCAAGGTGATGTGACTCCCCACAGGAAGAGTGGAGCTTCAGGGCAGCGTGTTTGGATGATGGTGGTGATTTTGCCGGGATCAGTAATGACAACACGGAGTCGTTGCAGTGCAGTCCCAGGGTCTTTACTGGTGGCAATTATATAGGCCCCAACGGGAGTACTTGCTAGGGATGAGGGCCTGGTCAGTCTGGGAGCAATCATAGAATTCCCCTGGCCAGGTGGAGTTGTAGGCCTGCCATTCTGACTGAACTCTTTGGCTATCCCGCTTATAGTCGTGTTGTAGCCCATGTCCCTGAGTGTGACGTGCTGTGCTCACCCGTATGGCTGGCGACTCGGATCCCGTGTATTCCTCGCTCCTCTGTGGCGGTACTGGTCCTTTCGTGTGGCTGAGCCTCCGGGCTTCTGTTGGCTAGGAGACCTGCAATCCCCTGCCCTGCGGTATCTGCTGCTGGGCCTGAAGGGTCCCACAGTCTCGGAATCCGGTGTCAGGTCCTCTGTATGCTGTCCAGGATGAGCTTTCTCCAGCTTCAGTCCCTGGCTTCTTACTCCTGAGTCTCCTACTTGACTCCAGTCCTGTCTCTGTCTTAGACTCTGACTAGACTGACTAACCCCGCCTCCAGATCCAGTTATAAAGGGCAGGATCCTCCCCTTTCTGGCCTGGGGCAGGAGGTGTTGCATGTAGTGTGTTCCCTGACCAGGAAACTCCTGTCTTGCTCCCAGATATGGTATTACTACCATTGTGGCAACCAGACCCTCTGGGGTGCCACGTATATATTGTGATATAATGTTTATGACTATTAATGATGTGAAAGATTCAAGTGTATTTTATTGACATTGATGTGATCTAGTATTGCATTGTATTACATGATAAGATAGGGACCATGTAAGGATAAGAGGCTAACACATAGGTATAGGAACAGAACAAGGTGTTAAGGGTAGTTAGGGTAAGGTAGGGGTTAACAGTTATAGTAACATAGTTTTTAAGGTTGAAGGAAGACTAAGTCCATCTAGTTCAACCATAGCCTAACATGTTGATCCAGAGGAAGGCAAAAAAAAAAAACAATGTGGCAAACACTAAGCTCCACATTGGGGAAAAAAGTTCCTTCCCCACTCCATACGACAATCAGACTAGTTCCCTGGATCAATGCCCTATCAAGGAATCTAGTATTTATAACCTGTAATATTATACTTTTCAAGAAAGGCATCCATGCCCTTCTTAAATTTTAACAGTGAATCACTCATTACAACATCATGCGGCAAAGAGTTCCATAGTATTGTATTGGTGGACGACAAGCTCACGTTTAATGGCCAGTGTAAGGCAGCTGCTGCAAAGGCAAATAAAATAATGGGATGCATTAAAAGAGGCATAGATGCACATGAGGAGAACATAATTTTACCTCTATACAAGTCATTACTGCTCTTACAGTAAGAATCCCCATCTGTGATTATGATTAAACCTTCTTTCCTCCAGACGTAGAAGATGCCCCCTTGTCCCTGTCTCAGGCCTCAGAGTAAAAAGATCAGTAGAAAGGTCTTTGTACTGTCCCCTCATATACTTGTACATAGTAAGAAGATCACCCCTAAGCCTTCTTTTTTCCACAGTAAATAACCCCAAGTGTAATAACCTGTCTTGGTATTGCAGATCCCCCAGTCCTCTAATAACCTTGGTCGCTCTTCTCTGCACCCGCTCTAGTTCAGCTATGTCTTTCTTATACACCGGAGACCAGAACTGTACACTGTATTCTAAGTGTGGTCGCACTAATGACTTGTATAGAGGTAAAATTATGTTCTCCTCATGAGCATCTATGCCTCTTTTAATGCATCCCATTATTATATTTGCCTTTGCAGCAGCTGCCTGACACTGGCCATTAAACGTGAGCTTGTCGTCCACCAATACACCCAGTTCTTTTTCAGTTACAGTTTTGCCCAGTGTTTTACAATTAAGCATATAATTATATATGTTATTTCCCCTGCCCAAGTGCATTACCTTACATTTATCCCCATTAAAGCTCATTTGCCATTTATCAGCCCAAGCTTCTAGTTTACATAGATCCTCCTGTAATATAAAATTGTCCTCCTCTGTATTGATTACCCTGCAGAGTTTAGTGTCATCTGCAAATATTGAAATATTACACTGTATGCCCCCTACAAGGTCATTAATAAATATGTTAAAAAGAAGGGGGCCCAATACTGACCCCTGTGGTACCCCACTGTTAACTGAGACCCAGTCTGAGTGTTTTCCATTAATAACCACCCTTTGTTTCCTATCACTGAGCCAATTCTTAACCCACATACATATATTTTCCCCTATCCCCATTGTTCTCATTTTATGTATCAACCTTTTGTGTGGAACCGTATCAAAAGCTTTTGAAAAGTCCATATACACAACATCCACTGCATTTCCTTGGTCCAGTCCAGAACTTGCCTCCTCATAAAACTGATCAGATTAGTTTGACAGGAACGGTCCCTCGTAAACCCATGTTGATATTGGGTCATGAGGTTATTCTTCTTCAGATACTATATTATAGCATCTCTTAGGAAACCCTCGAGGATTTTACCCACAGTAGAGGTTAAGCTTACCGGCCTATAATTTCCAAGTTCAGTTTTTGTCCCCTTTTTGAAAATTGGCACAACATTTGCTATACGCCAGTCCTGTGGTACAGACCCTGTTATTATGGAATCTTTAAAGATTAAAGATAATGGTCTATCTATGGTGTTACTTAATTCCTGCAGTACTCGTGGGTGTATCCCATCCGGGCCTGGGGATTTGTCAACTTTAGTGATTTTTAGACGCCGCCGTACTTCCTGCTGGGTTAAACAAGTGACATTTAATGGAGAATTTTTGTTATCACTGATCATGTTTTCTGTCATGCGATTTTCTTGTGTAAATACGGTTGAAAAAAAATCATTTAGCATATTGGCTTTTTCCTCATCCTCATCCACCATTTCCCCCAGACTATTTTTAAGGGGGCCAACACTATCATTTTTTAGATTTTTACTATTTATGTAGTTAAAGAATATTTTGGGGTTATTTTTACTTTCTCTGGCAATGATTCTCTCTGCCTCAATCTTTGCTGCCTTGATTTGTTTTTTACATAATTTATTTAATTTTCTATATTTATTTAATGCCTCATCACTACCTACTCGCTTTAGTTCTCTAAATGCTTTCTTTTTTTTTTTTCTAGTGGCACTCCCAGTTAAGGAGGGAGAACTTAAATATATTAGGAGGGGCATTTCCTGGTAAACAGGAGAGTGAGGGAGATCAGAGAGGGTAGGTGTGAAAGGCCAGCTTGGGGCCAGCTCAGGAACAGAGGAACCTAAAGGAAACAAGTAACAGCAGCAGAAAGCAGTATGAGTACAGCAGCGATAGCATTCCATGGAACATCCCTTAAATCCTGCGGCCTACGGCAGAGCAGGGTATGGGGGAGCCTACCCTAATTTCGTCTTCTGAGAGGAGAATTGGCGGCAATCCACAGAGGCAAGTTGGGGCAGAGTCCCAGGAAACTGCCGCCCAGGCGAGACCTCCCCAGTGCAGGAAGTGCCATTAGAGCTAGGGATAGCGCAGGCGACCAAAATCATCAATGCTGTGTTAAACTCTGCTGTACCCAAGACCAATTCTGAACTGAGCCTATGGAGTAAAGTTGAACTGCTGGAAACGAGTCAAGAGTCTTGTGTGAACTGTGTGATCAAGCCCAGACCCACGATCGTGAGACAGATGGAGCCTCATGGAACGAAAGTTAGTGTTGTCCATTACAAATGTAGCACCCTGAGGATTCGGCTGCTACAGGGGTATTGCACCTCAACCCAGAGGTGTGATATTCCACTCCCGGGCAAGGATGGAGAGTGGAACTGAGCTCGGTAGGCTGCATGCACTACACACATCCCATTTCCGAGGAGCAGACCGACGGTACTCCCACTTAGAAATGTGCAGGTACGACCGAGTCTGTTCCTGGCTGGAGTGGGAGGGGGGTGGTACATCCCAAGTAGTGTAGGGGCAGATAGGGGGAGCAGCCTGGGTAAAGATAGGAGCTCATTGGGTGCTGGTCACCTGAGCTCACACATAGAGGGTGTATATAAGGTGGGCACCATCAGAGAACAGGGTCAGATGCAGAGAACAAGTCAGCAAGCAGAGGAGAAGAGAGACCCAGAGTGAGAGAGGAGAAGAGAGACCCAGAGGGGGAAACAGAGAAAAGGACTCCAAGAACCCAACTTAAATCCCCGGGTGAAGAGTCGGCACAGGGTACCGGATCCCAAACTGGCGGGGGCAGAAAACACACCCTAGCCAGAGACCGGAGGCCGTGGGCAGCATCTGCCACGGCCACCCATCACATCCACCCCGAAGGCACACCACATGAAGGGTCAGGGAACCCAAGGCCAAGGGTGTCCCAACAGAAGGCCCGAGGGAGCTGGACCTAGGTGGATCACTGGTGGGGACGGCCAGAGAACGGGACAGAAGGAGAGCTCAGGGCCACGCTCCGGACTTGTTTGGGGGTTGGCTGGATCCAGGACCTGGTGGACGCAGCACGGCTCGGGTGGTCACTCGAAGCTGGAGTGACCAGTACAACATCTGCAGTAAGTAAACACCCTTAACTGCACAACCCGACTCTGTCTTCATTGCCGTCTGCACTGCACCACCACAACCCCCATCCTCTGCACCTGTCCCCCCTGAGGCTATACCCCTCCCGTTGGGGGTTATCCCACCAAGCTGCGCACCCACCATCAGCCTCAGCGGACCCTGCTGCAGCGGCGGCCACAGTGACCGCATCACAACGGGTGGCGTAGTCGACACAAAAGAACTCTTAATAACATCTGTAGGACTGCCACATAACACTGAGTTTGACGCCCTGGGCACGGGCCGGGTCACAGCCGCTCGGAGACTACAACCCCCCATCTGATCCGGTGCCGGGTATTCCCCTCAAAAAGGAATATGTCCCAGGGGGCGCGTCAACTTTGGCGTAGTCGGCAGGATTACGTGCCCGCAACAACCGGGTACTGCGTGCCTGAAGAAAAGTGCAAGTTTACCTCAAAAAGAAGTCTCCCGCCGGTTCCGGAGGGTCCACGCCATCGGACCCCATCACAGGTCGTTTCCCGCCGATTGTCCGCCATTTCCAGCTTGTTCCCGCCATCTGCAGAGTTTCCCGCCACTGGGCGACGCTTCCCGCCAAATCCGAAGATTTCCCGCCTTGGAAGAGCAGCGGACGCCATTATGGGCGTGCCAAAGGAGGGCAAGAGGCCGCCTCCCATCGTGGGCCAGGACAGAAAATGGCGCCAAAAGTGGAAACCGCCCCCACCAACAGAGACTGTGATGCTGGAGGTGTCTGTCAGCGTGAAAGAACTACCCCTGGAGCTGACAGTCACCGAGTTGCCCCGGGACCGCCCTCGAAGTGGGAGGAGACGAAAGAAAAGAACGAAGATGGGTGCCGCCTGGAGCAGTCTGGAGCGAGCGCACCCGGAGACAAGAAGTCTAACGAGGAGTCTGGAGCGAGCGCACCCGGAGGCAAGAAGCCTGGAGAGGAGTAGCGGAGGAGCTTACCCGGAGATGGAGAGAAAGCAGAACAGCACCGGCCCGCTGGCCAGGAGTCTGCTAGAGACCGAGGAAGGAGAGCAGAGCAGCACCGGCCCGCTGGCCAGGAGCCTGCTGGAAGAAGAGCAGAGCAGCACCGACCCGTTGGTCAGGAGCCTGCTAGAAACCACGACCCCACTAGGCCTAGTGGAGGTCCTAGCACAGCTCCCCCGAGACCGGGAGTGTGCACAGACCGCTCTGGAGGGCCTCGCAAGGAGGATGGCCCGGGTGCAGCGAGAGACGTTGGCGGAGTGGAGCCGTGAGATGGCCCAGCAGACCGAGACCTGTCAGCGGAGCACGCCACCCGAGACGAGGAGACAGACCGCCTCTGAGGATGGCGCGGGAGGACTGAAGGCCGGAGACGGCGCCGAGAAGGGAGCCGAACGAGTGGAGGCAGGTAAAGGGGACGTCTATACCCCACACCGGGAAACCGCGTACCTGCCCCAGCTCCCCGTCGCAGAGCCCGAAGTCTATCCTGCCGTGCCCGTCGCTGCAACGTCACCGCCGCAGACTAGGCCTCAAACGGGAGCCGCGACCCCTGTGACGTCACACGCCTCGACCCTGAGCGTGACCAAGCAGGAAGTACCACCAGCCTGGTCGCAAGGCCTAGTACCCCCGGGCGCCGCAATACCAACAGCGCCCCCTACCTCCGCGGAGCCCCCGGCCTGGTCGCAGGGCCAAGTAGCCCAGGGCGCCGCCGTCCTTACGGTGCCCTTTACCTTCCAGATACCCCAGGCCTGGCCGCAAGGCCCGGGCAACCCGGGCGCCACCACCACCGCGCCCATAAGACCAAGAGTGCCGCATCTGGGAGAGGACCCGGACGGGTCTGAAGCCAAAGGTAACCATAAAGCAAGAGCAGGAGGACGCCGTCGCTAAGGACAGCGAAGCAGAAGCTGTATATAGTTGCCCGTCGGGGCACCGTGAACTGGAACTGAAACTGAAACCGTGAACTGAAACTGAAACTGAAACTGTTGCTAATATAGTCCCCGTTGGGACCAGCATGTGTGAACTATTTACCCGTTATTCCGTAATCCCACAGGCTGAGGACTGTGAGCAGCCATTCCCTTCCCTTTACCTGGCCGAGGACTGAGAGCGGCCAACTTCCCCTGTATATAGTTGCGCTTCCTAAAGCGCCCCCTACTGGTTTTATGGGAAAACCAGTTTTCCAGAGAGACTGTCGCACTTTACCCGGTTACACGTTGCACAGTGACCGGAGGAGGAGCCAGAGGCGACGAGAATGTTTTATTTGCTAATATATGTTGTTTTATATGTTTATGAAAAAAAAAAAAAAGTATGTTTGGTGTTTATGTCTTACAGCCCGAGGACGTGCTGTAATTTACCAGGGGGGAATGTAGCACCCTGAGGATTCGGCTGCTACAGGGGTATTGCACCTCAACCCAGAGGTGTGATATTCCACTCCCGGGCAAGGATGGAGAGTGGAACTGAGCTCGGTAGGCTGCATGCACTACACACATCCCATTTCCGAGGAGCAGACCGACGGTACTCCCACTTAGAAATGTGCAGGTACGACCGAGTCTGTTCCTGGCTGGAGTGGGAGGGGGGTGGTACATCCCAAGTAGTGTAGGGGCAGATAGGGGGAGCAGCCTGGGTAAAGATAGGAGCTCATTGGGTGCTGGTCACCTGAGCTCACACATAGAGGGTGTATATAAGGTGGGCACCATCAGAGAACAGGGTCAGATGCAGAGAACAAGTCAGCAAGCAGAGGAGAAGAGAGACCCAGAGTGAGAGAGGAGAAGAGAGACCCAGAGGGGGAAACAGAGAAAAGGACTCCAAGAACCCAACTTAAATCCCCGGGTGAAGAGTCGGCACAGGGTACCGGATCCCAAACTGGCGGGGGCAGAAAACACACCCTAGCCAGAGACCGGAGGCCGTGGGCAGCATCTGCCACGGCCACCCATCACATCCACCCCGAAGGCACACCACATGAAGGGTCAGGGAACCCAAGGCCAAGGGTGTCCCAACAGAAGGCCCGAGGGAGCTGGACCTAGGTGGATCACTGGTGGGGACGGCCAGAGAACGGGACAGAAGGAGAGCTCAGGGCCACGCTCCGGACTTGTTTGGGGGTTGGCTGGATCCAGGACCTGGTGGACGCAGCACGGCTCGGGTGGTCACTCGAAGCTGGAGTGACCAGTACAACATCTGCAGTAAGTAAACACCCTTAACTGCACAACCCGACTCTGTCTTCATTGCCGTCTGCACTGCACCACCACAACCCCCATCCTCTGCACCTGTCCCCCCTGAGGCTATACCCCTCCCGTTGGGGGTTATCCCACCAAGCTGCGCACCCACCATCAGCCTCAGCGGACCCTGCTGCAGCGGCGGCCACAGTGACCGCATCACAACGGGTGGCGTAGTCGACACAAAAGAACTCTTAATAACATCTGTAGGACTGCCACATAACACTGAGTTTGACGCCCTGGGCACGGGCCGGGTCACAGCCGCTCGGAGACTACAACCCCCCATCTGATCCGGTGCCGGGTATTCCCCTCAAAAAGGAATATGTCCCAGGGGGCGCGTCACAAACACACCACACGACAAATAGGACTCTATATTTTATTTGTGGGGAGCCAGGGTGAGGGAGAACAGCAGCCCCTTGCCCATGACTACCGCCTTGTGCCCTCTACAATGACCTAAGGAGATGGACGGTCCTCATCTTAAGCTGTGTTTTTCATGAGAAGTTTTCTCCCACATTTACGGCAAAATGCTCTGTGTTCACCGATCTTCGTGAAACGTCCGACTCTAAAGATACAGAAAGAACATGGATTAGCAATCAAGAAAGGGCAGGAATATCAGTTACTGGAGGAAGGGTATGGATTATTCATGGAAAATTAGATGTCAGTCTTCAGTGATCTCGTGGTATCAGAATATAAATTGCATTAATGTAGTTTCTTTAAAATGATATAAAAAATAAAATATCTCCTTACCTGTATTCACACCCTGCACACGCGTAGTTGTATGGGTAGTTAATCTCATAAGTGTGACACATGCTCACAGGTGGTAATGCTGGGTGAGCATGTATGACCTTTTCCGTGTAGGATCTCCAGAGTGCACCATGTCCATCGTTTTGTACTCCCTCCATGTGCCAGCAGGCAACATGGCATAATTCGTGTGCTAGTGCGTCTCTGAGGCGCTCTAAAGATAGAAAATATACAATTACTATAAATTACGAAGATACTTTACATCACATGTGCCAACCTGCTAGGCCATATTATAGGGAAGGCTAAAGAGACATTTGTCCTGGAGCTTTGGTGCTTTCACCATCTATGGGACCTTAATGATCTCCATCACCCACGCTGACTCTTCTGATTCATCGTCCCAGTAATTTGCAGTTGCACCCTGGCAGTCACTATTTATGTGTATTTTATCCACTGTTTACTTCTGGATCCCCCACAATTATGGAAAAAGGGGTCCATCAAGGTTTTTCAATGATCACATCCAGTGAACAATATATAGCCATGCCTGTGTGTGTTTCTCTTGTTTGGAAGCTATAAAAATTGTAGTAACATCAATCCAGCCTTAAATGGAAGCTGTCATGTGAGAAAATACCATTAATCTGCAGATATGGGGTTAATCTGTAGGTTAATAACATTCTGAACCTTTCCGGCACCGGCACTTAGACCCTCGCTGCAGGGAGGAAATGAACTTTATTCCCTCTGGCAGCATTTGGCTTCCAGCCATAGAGGCGGTGCTGGCGCTGGTTGAGCCACTCCTCTGTGTATAGAGCGTGGTGGCTGTAACTGCGCTCCCGGCACTGACTGACAGCAGCTCAGCATTATACCTGGCTGTCAGTCAGTGCCGGGGGGCGCGGTTACAGCCGCAGTGCTCTATAGACAGAGTGGTGACTGAACCCTTGACAGCATAGTCCTTATGACTGAAAGCTGAACGCGGCAGGAGGAATAAACTTCATTTCCTTCCTGCAGCGAGGGTCTAACTGCTGGTGCCGGGCAGGTTCAGAACACTATTAAACTGCAGATTTACCCTATACCTGCAGGTTAATAGCATTTTTTCACATGACAGGTTCACATTAATAACTGTTATCAAAATGTCATGTTTTCACCAAATGATTGTCATATGGAACTTACCTGCGGAGTCACACACTTTGTCAGAGAATTCGATAGTGGAATATTGATCCCCGTCCTTATAGATGTTAGTGCAGAAAGCACATGTTGCCCTCAGTCTTTTGCTCCATGTGAATTGGATTTTGGACTCAGAAAGCTAAAGATGAGGAATTAAGAAATAAAATACATTATATCTGTAATTCAATGAAAAACAGCTGAAAATCCAGTCCCTTCTAGGACACCATGAAAGGGAGGTATAACTTTTGACTACTGGTCCTAAAGATGCTCTTAGGCACCAGGTCCCGGGGTGACTGCGACCTCCTCCGCACCAGTATAACTCTGCATTTACATGGAGGAATAGTACAGATAACAGAATATAGATGAGGATGTACAACCCGGGGATTATAATATCTTACCTCGTTCTCAAACACGGTGCTGTTGTAGAGGTGGAACAATCTCGTTATCAACTCATGTTTAGTTTTTTGAAAATCCGTCACATACCGAGATGCCGGGGATGTGATCTCCTCTATAAAGCAGCCTTCAATGTCACAAATAGGACTGGAAAGAACAGAAGATCATACATGAAGCCTTAGGTTATATCTTAGAACATACAGAACATTTACCTATTCATTTGTTTCCCCGACAATGTAAAAGGGATTTCCCATTTAAGAATTAGGCTACCCCAATGGTAGAAGGTCAGGGGTACATATACAATAGGGGCAGCCAGCAATAAGCTATGAGTCCGGGCAGGTGGAAGAATCAGCACTGAAATAAATCTCCCAAAAATGCCAATGTAAGAATCCAATATCATTTCTATGTGAGCGGAGCTGGAAGGTTTCATTGGGTGCCAGGAGTTATACAGGGCAGAAAGGGGGATTAACTAAACCCTGACATGGATTGGGGTGTCAAACAATCAAAGATGTGAGAGTGCTGGATTATATGAACTGAGTTGACGGCTGAGGATGTCCACCAGTAGGGGGCACCACTTCTTAGTTTATAGTATATCATAACTTTATATAACTTACTGCTGCTCTGAGGTGGATCTTTCCAGAGTTTCAGATGATTCTGTATCTGGAAGGAAACAGAGCAGTGAAAATCTTTCCATCTTTGGTAATTTTTACATTAAGGCATATATATAATATTCTTATAGAAATTAGAAAAATCTGCAGCCCTTGATTGAAAAGGAGTGAAGAGGCACCAAATAATTATGTGCAATTCTCCTTTTTTACTCCTGTGACCACTTGTTGGCTATCAGGTCAAGGTGAATCTCTCTAATGTTAGATTATCTTTAGGAGAAATATATATAATCTTTATAGATTGTGATATAATCCATAGTTTTGGACACTGACCAGTGACAGGAGATGATGGTTCTATTATTATACAGTCGTCATCATCGCTGTCAGTAATAGACTCTGGAGATCTGCATTTCTCAGGGTCTTCAGCAGATTCAATATCAGAAGTCCTGAGTCCTGTGATTAACAGAAATGGATTAATGGACTGTGTCAAATACCAGAAATCTAGGTTGTGTCTAGAAAACACAGCTAATTAGTCCTTACTTTTGTGAGATGATGTTTCCTCCCAATAAGAATAATCGTCATCGTCAGAAATTACAATGACATCGATGGAACTGTGAAAACAAATATAGAAATAGGAATCAGTGGGGAAAATTCTAATATTAAAACTGAATTAAATTATGGATGAAATTATTAATTTAAATGGATCAGATAAAATAATCCAGAGCCCAGGAACCACCAGGATTTTATATAAAGATGAGATGATGGACACTTATTGTCCTCAATAGAAATGTCTCCCAATGGGACCTGAGCTCAGAGTTGGAGAAGATGTGATTCATCCTACCTGAAGATGTCATTGCTGCATGACGGAAAAGATGTTACTGGTTCTGATGAAGAAACGAAAATGAATATATTAGACGGTTCTCATGGATAACAGTAGTAAGTGATGACGAAAATGGTCTACTAGGAATTGACTACCCTCAGGATAGGCTTATGATGAAGGTGCAAATAAATTCCAATGAGTGAGACATAGTAATAATAAAAAAGTATAGAGGCTGCAAACCCTAAAATCCCAAGCAAAGTTGATCTTATAAACCCATTATTGTTAGGGCACATATCAGCAGAGACTAGATTGTATTGGGAATCAGTACCTGGGTCTCCAGATGTTATTCCAGTTTTTAATCCACCTTCCGCTTGATGGTTCGGAAGTCTTGATCTTTTTTTTCTGGGATGGGACTAGAAAAAGAAAAGAAATATAAGACCCCCAAATGTTACATAAATCATCAGAAACATCAGTAAGGGTATGAAAATAACACACGGGGCCAGTTCTGTCTTTTACAAGGAGCATATTAGTTTAATAGAATAATAATATAATATATTTATTAATATAATTTTTAGTGATGGTCTAGTATAATGGATATACAGTAAACTCTTTTGTGATTTCTTAAGGTCGCTGCTTATTAACCCAATACCCAAACAGGAATATTATTCTTCATTATCAGGTATTAAGGAACCAATAATCAGCAATATTGATCATTTTAACAAGTTGTCACATAAATCATTAGACCATAGATTAGTTACAGTGGCATGTAAAAGTTTAGGCATCCCTGTAAAACGAAATAAAAAGACTATATATATATATATATATATATATATATATATATATATATTTATATTTATTTATTTTTACCTAAAATACAAAGGAAATGTGTCACTTTAACTTTAGACCTTTCAGAGATCAATTCATCTTCAACTTGCTTAACTGTTCACAATAGCAGAAATTTTGACCAGGGGTGCCCAAACTTTTACATGCCACGGTATATATATGAATAATGTAGAGAAGTGACAGCTCACCTGATGAAAATCCTCATCATTGCTGTCCTCTGATTCGGACATAATAATACGCTTATATCGCTTTTTGTTCTCCATATTTGCACTCACTAAAAACTACACTCCTCTCTCTACAACGCCTTCAACAACCCTCAACGGAATTAGGCGTTACACGGCATGTAGAACTGTCCGGTATATTGTGATGTCACTATAGTGACTCCATCAGCTATGGAACATTGTCACGGTGACATCATCACATATACAACTATAAGCAGCTATATATGTATAGATAGGAGGCTGCATTAATACTCACAAATAGTTATTCTAATAACATGGAGTAATAATGGGATGATTATTTTAGATCAGTTGTGTTTGTAAAAAGTGTTGTTGTGTATTAGTGAATACAGCCTAGATTTCTCCTTCCACCCCCTTTAATTTTCCTCCCCTCCTTTCTCTCTCCTTGTTATTCTCTATTTTATCATTGCTATTATAATATCTTATAAACAATAAGTTTGTATGTCTGTTTCTCAAATCTTATTGTGCGGTTTATATTTTTTCTGAATCTTTAATAAAAATTTACAGTTTAAAAAAAATAGCGTAGTGTTGTGGCAAACCAATGGGAGGAGCGATGGGGGCGGGGGTCCCACTCAAAGTTCACTTTATGTTCCTGTATCTTCCAGTTACACTCCTATATAGACCTTCTGCCGCATAAATAGACTTTATGTGTAATCTATTTTTATTAAAGATTTTCATATTATTCATATCTCATTACAGCAGAATACAAGGAAGAACATACAATGAAGTAATCCATATTCAGTCTCACAAATAACTAGTGTTGAGCGAGCACTAAAATGCTCGGGTGCTCGAAGCTCGGGCCAAGCTCACCGTGATACTCGGGTGCTCGACCCGAGCAACGAGCCCAATGTTAGTCTATGGGAGACCCGAGCATTTTTGCGGCGGCACCCCCGGCAGTCTGTAGAAAGCCTAAAAAGTGCCAAAAACGATAGTGACAGTGCTCAAATGACATGGGGACAGCATGGGGATCACCCCAGGAAGCATTTCTGACCCCCAGGTCACTGCTGTCAACAATGTGGTCAGAGGTATTAAGCCACTTTTACGGGCTCACAATAAAACGTTCAAAAACGAAACAAACGGTTTTCCTGTGAAATATGTTAAGGAACTTCCTTTCCAGGGTAAAGACTTGTGTATAAGGTAAAATAAATAACTAAAAACAAAAATACTCCTCCACAACTTGGGTCATGTTCACAAGTAGCATTTTTTATGCGTTTTTGCACTTTTGTATTGCTTTCAACCGTGACAAATGCATTCACCGGGAAATGTAATTTTAACATTTTACAACCTTATCTGGCCATGTGCTGTGTGACACATGCATACAGTGCTGAAAAGACATGGGAACAGCATGGGGAAGACCCCTGGAAGCATCTCTGACTCCCAGGTCACTTCCTAAAAGTATGCCCATCAAAAGTGATCCTTGCCGCATCAGAAGATGCAGACTTGCAACTATCCCCGTGCAAGTCCTTGTCCCAGGGCAGTGTTCAATTGTACCTCCCCCATTCCTTGCAATGCAAGCGCAAGTATGCAGCCTGCCACCCACCCCCAGGCTGCAATACCATACTGCTTGCTTACTTGCACTTGAAATTGGGCCTTTTAGGCATGTGGAGGCGGAATCTGGCCACCACGTCATGGTTGCATCGGCGGCCTGGTATTCATACTCAGTCCCCAGCCACCCGGCGACCGGGTGTCCACGCTTGGTCCCCAGCCACCAGGGGGCGGCCGGGTGTCCATACTCGGTCCTCAGCCGCCTGGGGGCGGCCGGGTGTCCATAAACGGTCCCCAGCCGCCCCTATTTGGACCGGTGCGCCTTATACACAAGCACGCATACCAAAACATTACCTGTGCCCTCCCCAGTGCATTTAGTGGGAAGGACAGCCTAACCACAAACACGTGGACAAGTGAATGTGGCCAGGGATGGTCCATCTCGCTCATGCCTTCACACTGGGTTAATATTGTGTGAAGCCAGGACACAGTTGGACGCTGGGATGCAACACGTCCTCCAGACATAGAGGATTGCGGGTCTTGGGTCAATCAGGCTGCAACACAAAGTTCAGAAGGTAGACGGCAGCAGCCTCCTACACAACTAGTAAATTATTCATGATCATGAGGCCATCCATCTCCTTAGCTTTCTATTCCTTGGAATGCAAACGCATGTATGTAGTAGCGGCTAGGCCTGAGGTGGGCAGCGTTTTGGCGCATATCCTACCTCCTCCGAGGATTGCTGGATGTTTTCCTTCTACTATCCCAGTTCTATGACTCCCGTTAAAACAAAGCTTCAGGTTATGAATGATGGATGAGGTGGTGGCAAAGGAGAAAGAGCAAGAGGAACAGGGACCATTCACATCAATATCAGGCCAGTCAACCACACATGTCTTGTAGGTTATGTTTCTGTACCAAAAGGAGCGGTTTGGCTACACAGTTATAGGGCATAACGTGAGTGCAATGCCTACCAAAAATTTCGAGGCACTCCAATGCCCCTTGGAAGAGACATGGAATTCAGAGGTCCTTAACTAAACCATTTTTTCCATTTATAGTAACTGGGTCTCCTGTACACTGTTAGCCTAAGCAGTGAATGGAAGGCTTTCCAAAAATTATGAGGAACTACAATGCCCCTTGAAACAGACGTGGATTACAGCGTACTGAAAACCTTCTACCCATTAATGGGGAGTGGGTCTCCCTTAGTGTTCGTCTATGCATTGAAAAGCAAAAGCTGAATAATATTAGGAGGAAATGCAATGCCCGTTGGAAGAGTCGTGGAGGCTAGAGTTAATTAAAAACAACATTTCAATGCCCATTGGAAGAGCTGTGGAGTTCAGAGTGGTTTAACAAGACTATTTTAATGCTCCTTGGAAGAGACGTGGATGTCACAGTAGCTTAACAAGACGGTTTTAATGCCCCTTGGAAGAGTGGTGGAGGTTACAGTTGAATAAAAAGACAATATCAATGCCCCGTGGAAGAATGGTGGAGGTCGCAGTAGCTTAATAAGACGGTTTTATTGCCCCTTGGAAGAGACGTGGAGGTCACAGTAGATTAACAAGACGATTTTAATGCCCCTTACAAGAGCCATGCAGTACAGCATATTAAAAACATTTTTCCCATTATTGGGGAGTGGGTCTCCCATAGTCTTTGCCTAAGCCTTTCAAGCAAAAGCTGCCAAAAATTAGGACGGAGGAGCTTGCAATGCTGGCAACACGGACCATGGTCACCCTGGTGGTATAGTGGTGGTATAGGCTGAGGATAAGGAGAAGACTAAAAAACTGCCGAAATGAGGAAGCGTATACCCATATGTGGGTGTGAAGCGGTGCATGGGAATACACCTCACGAAACAACACAGTGGATTTGACTTTATGTTACTCTGCTGTCATTTGGTGGTGATGAGAAGTCTGGCCCAATCCTGCCCTTGTTCATTTTGATAAGGGTCAGCTTGTCAGCATTGTCAGTTGACAGGCGAGTGCGCTTATCAGTTATAATTCCCCCAGCGGCACTAAAAACACGCTCCGATAACACGCTAGCGGCAGGGCAGGTCAGGACCTCCAAAGCGTACAGAGCGAGTTCTTTCCAAGTGTCCAGCTTGGATACCCAATAATTAAAAGGCACAGAGGAATCACGGAGGACGCTGGTATGGTCGGCAAGGTACTCCCTCACCATCTTTTGAAACTTTCCACTCCTTGTGAGAGTACCCCGCGCCTCAGGGTCTGTAAGCTGGGTGGGTCTCAGAAAACTGTCCCAGAACATTGACAGTGTTCCCCTGCCTCTGCTGGATTGGAGTTGCGTCTCTCTCGCCTGTACGCCTTGGTTGGTCAACGAACTGTGACCTCTGCCGCTAGCGTGTTAAGATGGGAATTTTTTAACAGTTCTGCAGCAAGGGCCTTCTGGTACTGCCCCATTTTTGTAGACCTCTCCACCTCAGGAATAAGAGAGTGAAAGTTCTCCTTGTAGCGGGGGTCTAAAAGTGTCACCAACCAGTAATGACTGTCACCCAACATTTTGACAACACAAGGGTCAAGGTTAAGGCAGCGTAACTTAAAGTCAGCCATGCGTGCCAGACTGGTAACTGGCAAGACTTCCGTGTCCTCACCAAGATGACGACTGACCATGCTCTCCTCCTCCTCCCCCCTGTCCTCAGGCCACCCACGCTGAACCGACGGTATGACAGTTGTACAGGTACTACCGTCTACTGTTAGAACTCTCCTGTTATTTTTTTTTCAGTTTGCTGGTCACATGACCATTTTTGCCTATTTAATCTGGCTCCGCCCTCCTGGCCTTGCTGGACTTCATTGTATTTACTACTCTTGAGCTAGCTTGGTGCTCTGTTGCCGTTCTCTGTTAGTTTTGCTAGGTCTTCTGACCTCTATGCTTTTTGTTGTGTGTTTGTCTTTGACTGCTACTATTTCTGCTAGGAGGTGTCCAACTTATCCCAGTCCCTAGTTCTTGTAGGGATCCCTCCCTCACTTCTATAGGTCTTCGTACAGACTAGCCGAGGACTTTAGCGGGTCTGATCACAGGATCAGGTTCCCCGTTACATCGTAGGGATCTACTTTAGTTCTATTGTAGGGACAGATCTCCTGTCTTTCCTTAGTCCCTGTAGCAGATCTTAACAGTAAGTCCAGCCCTAAAAGAAAAAAAAAATTTTTCTCTAAGGAAAGACCTCCAGTTTTCCATCATGGTTTCGGTTCAAGATTTGGCTCAACGCTTGCAGGGACTCTCTCTGGAGGTGGCCAAGCTCCAACAACACGTGAGTAGCTGTTCTGGAGCACATTTTGTGGAACCAAAGGTACGTCTGCCTGATTTATTTTTTGGCGAACAACAAGATTTTTTTTCTTTTAAAAATGCTTGTTTATTGTATTTTCGTTTGAGACCCGGATCCTCTGGTGATGAATCACAGCGCATAGGGTTCATAATGTCACTTTTGCGCAAAGTTCCTCAGGGATGGGCCTTCTCTCTCCAACCTAGTGATCCGTGCTTTAGATCAGTGGATAGTTTTTTTTCTGCTTTGGGTTTGTTGTACGATGATCCTGATCGTGTCTCATCTGCTGAGTCTGAGTTGAGACGTTTGAGGCAGGGATCAGGTAATGTGGAAAAATATTGTTCTCACTTCCGTCGGTGGTCTGCCCAGGTGGGGTGGAACGATTCAGCTTTGAAAAGCTTGTTTCTTGCAGGGCTAGGTGAAAGGGTTAAGGATTTACTGATTGCTTATCCCACACCTGGAAACTTGCAGGAGGCAATGCAATTAGCTATACGGGTGGACAGGAGACTGCGTGCAAGGGTTAATGAGAGCAAATCCTCTGCTATGTCAGCTCTGAGTCCTGAGAGGGTCTGTGCTGACAATGGAGAGCCGATGGAGATTGGGGCGATGGTACCCCGCTCTCAGGAAAAAGACCGCAGGCTTTCTGAAGGCTTGTGCTTCTATTGCGGAAATTCTGGTCATTTTATTAAGAACTGTGTGCTTCTTATGAAGAAAGAAAAAAAAATGGTCAGTCATGCACGTATTGCCTGTTTAAATTCTAAGGGAGTATTCCTATCTGCTACTGCCGCTGCTCAGGGTGAATTAATTGAATTTCGGGTATTTGTGGATTGTGGTTCTACTCTGAATGTGATTGATGGGGGATTCTTGGAAAAACTTAGATTAGAACCTAAAACTTTGTCATCCCCTATTGCTGTGGTTTCTGTTGATGGCTCTCCCTTGAAGAGTGTTACTCATAAGGTCTGTGAATTTCCCCTCACTATTAATGGTATTCATCAAGAGAATTTGGATTTGGTGGTATTGGATAATTTGCCTTCTCCAGTAATATTGGGGTTACCCTGGTTAAAATTGCACAATCCTGTACTGGATTGGTCTACCAATTAAATTAAGTCCTGGAGCCCTAAGTGTTATGACAAGTGTTGTAATGGACGTATTGCTGCGGTGGAAAAAGGGGAATTACCTGTACATATTCAGGATTTTTGGAGAGTTTTTTCTGAGGAGGAGTCACAAATTTTGCCTCCCCATAGAGACTATGATTGTACCATTGAATTTGTCCCTGGAGCGACTCTTCCTAAAAGTCGTTTATTTAATCTTACTATTCCTGAGAGAAAGGCTTTAGAGGAATACATACAGACAAGCTTGGCCGCCGGTCACATTAGGCCTTCCAAGTCTCCTGTGGCTGTTGGATTTTTTTTGTAAAAAAAAAAGATGGCGGTTTACGTCCTTGTCTGGACTTTCGTGAGATTAATAAAATTACTGTACGCAATCCTTACCCACTGCCATTGATTCCTGATTTATTTAACCAGTTAGTGGGGGCCAAGTGGTTCTCTAAAATTGATCTCCGAGGGGCATACATTTGTTGCGCATGAAGGAGGGTGATGAATGGAAGACTGCTTTTAACACTCCTGTGGGTCATTTTGAGAATCTGGTGATGCCTTTTGGTCTTACCAATGCTCCAGCATTTTTTCAGAATCTTATTAATGACATCCTTAGACCTTTAATCGGCAAAAATGTGGTTGTGTATTTGGATGACATTCTGATTTATTCGCCTGATCTGGAGTCTCATTGGCGGAGCGTACGTGAGGTATTACAGTTATTAATGGACAATTCACTTTTTGCTAAGCTGGAGAAATGTGAGTTCGCTGTACAGAGAATTAGTTTTTTGGGCAACATTATCTCCAGTGAAGGTTTTGAGATGGACCCGATTAAAGTTCAAGCTGTGCAGGAATGGCCTAGGCCTATTGGTTTGAAATCGATACAGAGGTTTTTGGGTTTCGCCAATTATTACAGAAAATTCATAAAAAAATTTTCTATTATTGTCAAACCGCTGACCGATCTCACCAGGAAAGGTGCTAATGCGGTTCAGTGGACTTCTGAGGCCATTGAAGCTTTTGTGTTTCTAAAGGAGAGGTTCACCTCTGCTCCCATCCTTATGCAGCCTGATGTGACTAAGCCGTTTTTGGTTGAGGTTGATGCTTCTTCTGTGGGGGTCGGTGCGGTGTTGTCTCAGGAAAACAAGGATGGAGTACATCCCTGTGCCTTTTTTTCAAAAAAATTTTCTGAGACTGAACTTAATTACGATATTGGTAATCGGGAATTGCTGGCTATTAAACTCGCATTTGAACACTGGCGTCACCTCTTGGAAGGTGCTGAATTTCCCATTCAGGTTTTCACTGATCATAAAAATCTGATC
This sequence comes from Phyllobates terribilis, assembly GCF_046119375.1. NCBI lineage: Eukaryota > Metazoa > Chordata > Amphibia > Anura > Dendrobatidae > Phyllobates > Phyllobates terribilis. The sequence continues at coordinate 767,978,761 of NW_027362763.1, forward strand.
TATCTTGATGCTGCCAAGCGCTTGAATGCCCGTCAGGCTAGGTGGGCACTTTTTTTCTCGCGGTTTAATTTTTCCGTTACTTACATCCCGGGTACCAAGAATGTTAAAGCGGATGCTTTGTCTCGCAGCTTTTCTCCCATGGTCGGTGTTGAGGAGGAAGAGGAGAGCATTTTACAAGAAGGTGTTGTGATTGCTGCTTTGGACTCCGTTTTGGAGGATGAGATTCTTAAAGCTCAGGAGAATGCCCCATCTAACACTCCCCATGGGAGGTTGTTTGTGCCTAGGACCTTTAGGAGAGATTTGTTTGTTGAGTGTCATGAGTCTCGGTTGGCAGGTCATCCAGGAATTTCTGAGACCAAGAGACTTGTGGGTCGCAGTTTTTGGTGGCCTGGATGGCAGAAGGAAGTCATTAAGTGGGTGCGCCAATGTACTGTGTGTGCTAGATCCAAGTCTTCGCATGCTCCTGCTGCGGGGTTGCTTTGCCCTCTGGAGGTTCCTAGTGCACCTTAGACACATCTGGCTATGGACTTTATTACTGACCTTCCCCCCTCTGAAGGTTTCACGGTCATCTGGGTGGTCGTGGACCGTTTTAGCAAGATGTGTCACTTGGTTCCCTTCATCAAACTGCCTTGCGCTAAGACACTTGCTAAGGCCTTTGTCAAGGAAATTGTCAGACTACATGGTGTTCCTACTGACATTGTTTCTGATAGGGGACCTCAGTTCGTGGCTCGTTTTTGGCGTGCCTTTTGTGACAGGTTGGGAGTTCATTTGTCGTTTTCATCCGGATATCATCCTGAGTCTAATGGCCAGACAGAAAGGAAGAACCAGGATGTTGAGCAGTTCTTGCATTGTTTTGTGGCAGACAATCAAGAGGGGTGGTCTGAGTTTCTGCCACTTGCTGAATTTGCTCTTAACAACCATACATCCTCTTCTGCTGGGTGTTCGCCTTTTTTTTGTTGTTCTGGGAGACATCCGTCTTTTGGGTCATTCTCCAAATTGGACTCGGCTGTGCCTGAGGAGGAGAGTTTTTCCGGTGATTTGGAGAGAGTTTGGACGGATGTGCGTGGTAATCTTCAGGAGGCTAACAAAAAATCTAAGAGGTACTTTGATAGGAAACGGCAAGAGGTTTTGTTTGCTGTTGGTGACATGGTTTGGTTGTCCTCTAAGAATCTGCGATTGAGGATTCCTTCTAAAAAATTGGGTCCCAAGTTCGTATGGCCCTTTAAGGTGCTTCAGATAGTTAACCAATCTGCTGTTAGGTTGGAGGTTCCTACGTCCTGGAAGATTAATCCGGTGTTTCATGTTTCTCTGTTGAAAAAAGCTGGTGTGTCGGATGGTGACGCCTCTGCCACTGTTCCTCCGGTGGTGGAGGACGGGGAATATGAAATTTCCCGCATCCTAAATTCTAGACGGTATAGAGGGAGTTTGCAGTATCTCGTCGCTTGGAAGGGTTTCGGACCTGAGGATAACTCATGGGTGAGGGCGGATGATGTTTCTGCTTCCAGACTTGTCAGAGCTTTTCACAGGAGGTTTCCTGGTAAGCCTGGGCCTAGGGGATCCGGAGGATCCTCTTAGAAGAGGGGGTACTGTTAGAACTCTCCTGTTAGGTTTTTTTTAGTTTGCTGGTCACATGACCATTTTTGCCTATTTAATCCGGCTCCGCCCTCTTGGCCTTGCTGGACTTCATTGTATTCACTACTCTTGAGCTAGCTTGGTGCTCTGTTGCCGTTCTCTGTTAGTTTTGCTAGGTCTTCTGACCTCTATGCTTTTTGTTGTGTGTTTATCTTTGACTGCTACTATTTCTGCTAGGAGGTGTCCAACTTATCCCAGTCCCTAGTTCTTGTAGGGATCCCTCCCTGACTTCTATAGGTCTTCATACAGACTAGCCGAGGACTTTAGCGGGTCTGATCACAGGATCAGTTTCCCCGTTACATCGTAGGGATCTACTTTAGTTCTATTGTAGGGACAGATCTCCTGTCTTTCCTTAGTCCCTGTAGCAGATCATAACATCTACAGCGCATGATACCAGCTCTTGTTCTTCCTCCTCCTCCTCCTCTCCCTCATTGTCCCCCAATGCACGTTGGGATGAGATGAGGCTGGGCTGTGTATAATCGCCCGCTACGGCTTCTTGATCCATCTCATCATACTCTACCTGCAATGCCTCCTCTTTAATTCTCTGCAGAGAGCGTTGCAAAAGACAGACAAGTGCGATGCTGTTGCTAATGATGGCGTCATCGCCACTCACCATCTTGGTGGACTCCTCAAAGTTTGTCAGGATGATACATATGTCAGACATCCAGGTCCACTCCTGAGGTCTTATGTGTGGAGTCTGACCTGAATATCGACGGCCTTGTTGCAGCTGGTACTCCACAACTGCTCTCTTCTGCTCACAAATCCTTTGCAACATGTGGAGGGTAGAGTTCCAACGTGTGGGGACATCACACACCAGTCGGTGTGACGGAAGCTGCAAACACTGCTGCAACACAGTAAGGGCGGCGGAAGCTGTAGCCGACTTCCGAAAATGAGTTGACAGGCGGTGTACTTTGACAAGCAGATCTGGCAACTCGTGGTACGATTTAAGAAACCGCTGAACCACGAGGTTAAGCACATGAGCCAGGCATGGTACGTGTGTGATCTCGCCTCGCCTCAGAGCTGCCACCAGGTTACAGCCATTGTCACACACGACCATGCCTGGATGTAGGTTCAGCGGTCTCAGCCATAGATCTGCCTGCTCTTTCACAGCTGTCCACAACTCACAAGCAGTGTGAGGTTTATCACCTAAGCTTATGAGTTTCAGCACAGCCTGTTGCCACTTGGCTGAGTAAGTACTGCAGCGCTTCCAGCTTGTAACTGATGTGGTGATATCCGAGATGGAGGCTGAACATGAGGAGGAGGAGGATGATGCACAGGAGCTGTACACTGTGGGGGCAACTCTGACTGACATAGGGCCCACAATCCTCAGTGTGGGGAGGATGTGTTCTGTCCCAAGGTCCAACTGGGTCCCGGCTTCCACTTTTTTTACCCAGTGTGTCGTAAGGGAGATGTACCGTCCCTGGCCACAAGCACTTGTCCACGTGTCCGTTGTCAGGTGGACTCTCCCAGTGTAGTGTGGGGATGGCGCACCGGGCAAAATAGTGTTGGCTGGGGACCGAGTACCGAGGGATGGCCACCGCCATAAGGTTGCGGAAGGATTCAGTCTCCACCAGCCTAAAAGGCAGCATTTCCAACGCAAGCAGTCGTGAAATGTGCGAATTTAGGACTGTGGCCTGTGGGGCGTTGGCTGCGAATTTGCGCTTTTGTTCAAAGGTCTGGGATATGGACAATTGAACGTTGCGGTGGGTCGTGAACGTTGATGCTATTTCTTGAGAAACTGCCATAACAAGTGAAGACTGAGAAGAGGGGGCATCTTTGCATGCAGTATGGACATGGAATTGCCTTGCACGCACAACAGGGGGTTCTCTTACATGCACAACAGCGGAAGAAGCAGTGGTGACACCCGCTGACACTGGTCGTGGACCCTGGGGTTCACCCCACAAAGTCGGGTGCTTTGCTGCCATGTGCCTGATCATGCTGGTGGTGGTCAGGCTGGTAGTTTTGTCACCCCTGCTGATGCTGGCCTGGCAGGTGGTACAAATGGCCTTTTTGGCGTTATCAGCAGAGTCTTTAAAAAAATTCCAGACTCTGGAAGACCTACCGGTTGTACTGGCAACTTCCCTCGAGTTGGTGTTATGGGGAACGGTTGCCCGCCTTCTGTCTGCGGCCACCACACTGCTTCTTCCTGCCTGTTGGGGTACTCTGCCTCCCTCCCCCTGTGTGCTGCTGGACTCGCTCTGCGTGTTTTCCTGCCACGTTGGGTCAGTTACTAGATCATCCACCACCTCCTCCTCTTCCACTTCCGCACCACTGTCCTCCTCCTCACTTCGTGGCAATTGTGTCTCGTCATCGTCCACCTCTTGTGACAAATTGCCAGCGTCACCTTCCTGTGGCCGTGGCTGTTCAAATATTTGGCCATCGCTACATGGGATCTCCTCTTCCACCACTTCAAGCGGAGCCGTCGAGGGGCACAAATATGGAAATAGACCAGTGAACAGCTCTTCAGAGTGTCCAACTGTGGGATCAGATGCTGTCTGATGACACTCGGCATGGTGGGAGGAAGGAGCACCAGGGTCAGGAGGAGTATGCAGTTGAGACTCACGGCTGCTAACACTTGACCGTGTGGAAGACAGAGCTGAGGTGGTGGTGCCAAGGTGACTGGAAGTATTATCTGCTATCCTATTAATAACCTGTTCACACTGATCAGTTCGCAATATTGGTGCTGTTGTGTGCTTCCCTAGTAATTCGGTCAAGAACTGGGAGCGAGAAGATGTGGCTGTTGGTTGTGGCACATTTTCACCTTGGCCACAGCCCAGTCCTCTGCACGTACCATCACCAGAATGTCCAGTTCCACTTCCCTTGCCACGCACCTTGCCCTTTGTAAATGAAGTAAAATAGCTTACACTCGCACTATCAATGGCAAAAGGGTAATAAAAAGGAGATTTGAACCGTGTAAGAGGAAAACCACAGTTCTATTTCTCTGGCCTACACCAGACTCTTTTAAACAGATGTATTGGTGTCTGAACAGTCAGAGAGACACTGAAAATGTTTTTTTTTTATGCAAAAAAGAAAAAAAAAGTGGATAATACAGAGATTTGAACCCTGGAAGTGCAAGACCACAGTTATAATTTCCTGGTGTATAACAGAATTGTTAAAATAGATATATTTGTGTTTGAACAGTCAGCGAGACACTCAAACTGTTTTTTTTTAAGGAAAAAAGGCAAGCAGGTTGATAACACCCAGATTTGAACCGTGGAAGAGGAAAAACACAGTTCTATTTCTCTGGCCTACACCAGACTCTTCTAAATAGATATATTGGTGTCTGAACAGTCAGCGGGACACTCAGTTTTTTTTTTGGGGGGGGGAGGAATACCAAAATGTTAATAAGACGGGTATTTGTACAGTCTGACTGAGGAAAAAAAAAAAAAACAGGATTTAGATGAAAAAAAAGAATTTTTCCTGGCCCCTGAGACCTGGGCATAAGTCTAGCAATTTGACCAGCAGGAGCACACAGGACTGTAATGCAGTGTTTGTTGGTATAACCACTGCATCTCCTATACAGCCTGCCTGCTGCCTGCCTGCCTGATATCTGGGATGGATATTAGTCCTGAGTAGGACTGTTTGTTTGATTTGGCAGGTTTTAGAGACCCTACACTAACTATTTCGCAGTATAAAACTGTGGCACCCTGCTATTACAGGTACCACAGGACCCAAAAGGGTGCATGGACGGACTTCTCCACAAGAGGCCCTCACTAAACACAGACACCTCCACCCTTCCACCTCATGCCACCAGAGGGAGCCCTGTTAGGGATATATATATACTGGAGGGTGGAACTAGGTAGTCAGAGAGTGTGCTTACACTGAGATCAGTGAAGGAGCAGCACGTCTGCTGCTGTGTTGAGGGCCCCGAGTGTGGCCGAGGCAAGGAGAGAGGAGAGAGTAGTTAAGGGGGCACAGGATCATCTGAAGCTCACCCCAGGACACAAGCCGGACACCGAGTCTGCGCCTACAGGGTCCTCTATACCCAGTAGGGACAACCGGCATACCAGGAGGATTCCAGACCCCTGGTTCACCTGAAGCTACCATCATTTTACAGAACTAGGAACCATGAAGGCCCCAGCATCCAGGGATAGCGGTAGCCAAAGAAAAGTTCTACTACAAGCAGACAGGTGAGAGAGGAAACAGCATAAAAGCTAGGCCTAGTTCCAGGCTGGCCAGAAGCTTTAGAGACAGGAAGAAACGGATCAGGAGGCCTTATACCCGCTCACTGGGAAGAGTCCAGAAGTGCACCCTTCCTATCAAGTGCCCTGGACGGTACCTGCCATCAACACCAGTAAAGGTACTGAAGTGAACCCCCTGTGTGCGTGTTCGTCATTCCCCCTGACCCGACCGGGCCACCTCTCACCTGCATCCCTTCCATCAACCCTGCCCGGGGGCCCGCTCTGCCTGTGGGGAGCAGAAACATCCCAGCTGCCATCCCATCACCCCCGGAGGTCTGCAGTAGCGCCGGTACTCATTACCGGGAACCACAGGTGGCGTCACGAGACAAAACTGTTAACAAAATCCCTTTTATTAGAAGGTCAAGGCCCGGGTACCGAGTCTCCCCCAAATCCCCCTGGGCGAGTCACACTCTTCCTGGCGTCACAAACAGGATTTCGTGCCCGTTACCACCGGGTACTGTGTGCCGTATTTGAACTGCGTTAACTGTGGTGAAAATCGCCCCATTACTGCGTCGCCGCGAGGGAAGAAGAGGGGCGTAACAGCGGGAACCAGAGAGGCGGGACCGTTGGTAGCGCGCGAAGCTCAAGCCCCGCCTCGCGCTCTGACGCAGCAACAGGAAGCGTCAGGTCCTGGAAGGAGACCGCAGTCTGCGGAGCTGCGGCCTACCTGATAAAAGCAAGGAAGGTAGGCTACGGTTTACTAGAGGGGCGCAACCAAGGCTGACGACCAGCAAGACGCCGGAGCACCAATTAACGCTCTCGATGCTCAACTCGCGCCCGGCGCTGCACAGGCCGGAGCTGCCGCCCCACCAGCAGGGGTCGTGACTCCGTTGATTCCCATGGCTCTGCCATGTATCCCTGGAGCAAAATGGCTTCCCCAGTATGACCGCAAACCAGACATCCTGTCTGGATTCAAAAGGAAAATATGTGGTGTATTGGACATGTACTCAATGACTGGTAAACAGAGAGCCGCTGTTGTGCTGGGACAATTGACTGGTGCCGCAGAGCGGGAAGTTGAAACCTGGCCGGCTGCAGACCAGGAATCAGCATCTATTATATTCAAGAGACTGCAAACTGTCTTTGAAAACCGCACTGAGACAGATCTTCGGATGAGGTTCTACCACTGTACCCAGAAACCTGAGGACAGTATCCGGGACTATGCCTGGCGTTTACAAGAGGCCCTGCGGGCCCTGAAACAGGTTAGTTCAGCCAGCATATGACGCGCCCCCAGGGCCAGGCCTCTTATGGATGCCGGTGGGGGATATCACGGTGGCTGGCCCGGTCCGTGACCCAGGGTGGTCAGTAAAAGGGGGAATATTTTATAGGAGAATTTGGAAAGTGTCCGTGACGCCACCTGTGGATTGCGGCTAAAGGGTGCCGCCGCTGCGGAGCAGTCCTCTGAAGCTGGTGTTACGGCAGCATGGATGGTATGGCTCTCCACAGGTAGAGCTAGCTCCAGGGCAGTGTAGGGGTAGATGGTAGATGCTGGTGAAGAGACGGTAGGACAGTCCCAGAGGCAAGACGGACACTCACACGGGGGTAAGCTTCAGTACCTTTACTGGTGATGATGCAGGCACGGTCCAGGGTACTCCGGACGAAGGGCGCACTTTTGGACTCTCCCCAGTGAGCGGGTATAGGGCCTCCTGATCCGTGGCTTTACTCGCTAAGCTTCTGACCTGCCTGGAGCTAGGCCTAGCTTGGTTACTGTCTCTCTCTTGCACCTGCTGACCTGGTGGTAGGGCCTTCTCCTGGAGATCACTCTCCCTGGATGCTGGGGCCTCCGTGACTCCTAGCCCTGGTACTGTAGTCAGCGTTTGGTAAACCTGGAACCTGTAGTCCTCCAGGGGTTCCGGTGGTCCCTACTGGGTATAAAGGGTCCCTGTAGGCGCGGACCCGGTGTCCGGTATATATCTCGGGGGGTGAGCCTGGTATGCTCCTCTGCCCCCTCGCTACTTCTTCCTTCTCCTCTACCTTCGGCCACACTCAGGGCCCTCACTCGTGCTGTAGGCCTTGGCTCACCTCAGCACAGCAGCCAGCGTGCTGCCTCTTCGCTGCTCGCTGAGCGTCAGCACGCTCTCTGCTCAACAACTCACTGAACAGCTAACTGAGCTGCCTGGCTCCACCCTCTCTCTATATATCCATATCAGGGCTCCCTCTGCTGGTCTGAGGTGGCAGGGTGGAGGTGTGTGAATGTGTGAGGGCCTCCTGTGGAGAAGTCCATCCATGCACCCTTCTGGGTTCTGTGTTACCAATGCGCAGCAGGGCGCCACATCTCCCCCTAGTTAAACTCTGTACTCCTGGACTGAAGCATTTTTCTCAAAACAAGTTAAACAATAACATTTCTTCCCTTTATGGGAGGCACTTTTCTTGAACGTTACAGGTAACATTATAAGGCTACGTGCACACGATGCGTTTTTCATGCGTTTCTGCTGCGGAATTTCCGCGGAAACGCATCAGAAACGCATAGTAATTCGCACCCCATGGTCCCCAATGGCATTCCGCAATGTCAATGCACATGCTGCGGATTTTTCCGCAGCATTTCTGCAGCGCTCATTAATTTTGCGGAAGCGCAGCGAAAGCGCCGCCTGTGACTTGCATTGAGACGCATAGAATACGTGTCTGTACATTTGTACACGCGGATAATATGCGATTCAATGTGCGTATGGTACCCAGTTCTGGAGGAGAGAAGACTCTCATCCAGACCTGGGTACCATTGTACCTGTGAAAAAAAGAATTAAAATAAAAAATAAAGTTTATATTCACCTGTCCGGCGGCCCCTGCAGCGCTTCTCCTTCCAGGACCTGAGATGACGTCGCAGTCATGTGATCGCAGGCTGTCTCGCGAGAGCCCGGCAACCAGGAAGAAGCCAGGATGAGCGCGACAGCACACGCGGCGGGGCATCGGGGGTAAGTATAGCTTTATTTTTTTATTTTTACGGTCACACTGTATAAATCCATGCCGTTTGCATGGATTTATACAGTGTGACCTAGTTGTCAAGCACTTTCCAAGTGATGCTATCGCCTGGAAAGTGCTTGTCAGTCCGCATGCGAAAACACATGCGTTAACGCATGTGAATCTGCATGTGAATCCGCATGTATTCTGCAGGAAAAACGCATGCACAATCTGCATGCGTTTTTTCTGCCAGGGAGATGCAGAAATGCTGCAGAAATGTTCTGCTTCATTTCTGCATCGTGGGCACATAGCCTAATACAATAATATAAAGTATCTTCAGAGTTTCTCAAATCAGTTCCAGTGAGATCCCAACAGGGTATCCCTCTCACTGGTTACTGTGCAAAGGTAGCTTGAAGGACCTGTCCATAAACCCTCCACGTAGGCCCTGGGGGTGGCTGCAGGGCATAGGCGATCCGGGGTCGAACCACGACTTCTGCCAAACCAAACAGGTTTTTGTTCTGAGGTCGCTTAAAAGGCACTCCAGGGAGTGCAACTATGTACATGACGGTTTTTGGGCTGCTCTCAGTCCTCAGCCATCGAGTCCTTTATGTATACCCTTATGGGTAACTAAATGCAATGAGAAGTGTCCGTGTCACATAAATTGTCCATTAGCAAGGCAAAATAAATCAATAAATAAATACATGAAATTATTGCAAGAACATTCCCTACGGGGTAACTATTTATACTGTCAGTGTTTCTCTATTCACTCCCTATACCTGACAGGGGTCTGGCCTTTTGTGCTACGCGATGACCTACGTAGTACTGGGATGCGTGTAGTGTGGATGCTTGCGTTATTTTCCGCTCTATCATCTCTATGTGTTGGTGGACTGCAAGACTGCCTTAACCTCTCTACGGGACTGGCAAGTACACTGCTTACTGGGCCTACTGGCTCTGCTTCTACCGTTGATCCTTCTTCCGGGGATTCTTCCTGAGCAGGATCTTCCGGGGCACTTACAGGTCTTACTTGCAGTGGAGAGTCTTCTGGCTGTTGGTAGAAGTGTAGCACAGGTATTATTACCGCTCCATCCAGTTGAGGCCAATCTGCCGGGAAATGTCCTAAGACAGTATGGAGTACTTCTTCTTTAGGCTCCTCCGGTACAGTGAGAGGCACTTCCTCCTGGGGCTTCAGCGGACTTGGGCACAACTTCAGATGGTCTCTCGATACCGTTGCAGTTGTCCTTCCTCTGTCTTTGCTAATTAGACAGATTTTTCTATTGTCGAATCTGGAATTCAACACAGTGTAAGGTTCCCTTTCCCACTGGTCATCAAGCTTGTGGATTCTTCTCTTTCGTTTCAGCAATACTTCTCCAGGTGTCAAGGGTTCAGCTGGTGCACTCTTGTTGTACTGTGCTTCCTGCTTATCTCTCACCCTACACAGGCCTGTGCTCTCCTGTACTGCTCCTGTCGAGTCACATCCCAGTCTTCAGTGGACAACTCTGCTTCTGGCTCCACCACTCCAAGCTCCAGGTCGATGGGCAACTTTCAGGGTCTTGCTCTCATGAGGTACGCTGGAGTACAATTGGTGGAACTCACAGGTATGTGATTGACCAGATCTACCAGGTCAGATAGTTTGTCTGGCCACTGATTCCTTTCTTGTAGAGGTAAGGTCTTCAACAGGTTGATGACTGTGCTATTCATCTTTTCACATAGAGCATTAGTTTGAGGGTGGTACGGCGTAGTCCGAATCTTCTTACACCCATACAGATGGCAAAACTCTTTGAACAGCTCGGCTTCAAAGGCAGGGCCTTTATCCATCAGCACCTTATCCGGGTATCCATGGGGCCTGCAGAAATAGGCTTGAAACATCCTTGCTGCAGTTTCTGCCGTCAGATCCTTGACGGGGGCTACCACCAGGAACCGGGAGTAGTGATCCACCATGGTCAGGGCATACGAGTAGCCTGACCTGCTGGGTGACAGCTTGACGTGGTCCAGAGCGACAATCTCCAGGGGCTGGGTTGTCTTGATAGATTGCAAGGGTGCTTTCTGGCTGCTGTAGTCTTTTCTTCTGAGGTTACAGGGTCCACAATTCCAGCATCACCTCTCTATGAAGCTCCACATTCCAACCCAATAAAACCGACTCTTCAGGAGAGTTTCCAGCTTTTTCCAGCCAAAGTGCCCTGCTTGATCGTGGTAGGCCTCCAACACCATCTGGATGTCTGTCCTGGGCACTACGATCTGCCATCCCATCTCATGGGTCCTGGGGTTAACATACCTTCGGCACAGCTTCTCTCTATAGATGAAAAGCCAGTTGCTTGGCTTGTGGAGAAGGGTCCTTCTCCAGGGAGGAACCTTCCTGGGTTATCAGTTCTTTGATATGGCTGACAACCAGGTCGCTGTCCTGGGTCTCCTTTAAACTGTGGTGAGGTAAAGGGTTTAGTGTCTTTCCACGATACCTCCTGGAGGTGCGCTGCTCGTGGACCATCCCATTCCTATGGAAGGCAGGTAGCTCAATCTCCTCCAGGTCATCCACTTCTTCTTCAGTATCCGACTGGTGAGGCATTCTGGATAGGGCATCGGCATTGGCATTCTTGTGGCCTGCCCGGTAGTTGATGATGAACTGATAGTTTGACAGTCGGGCCATCCAACGCTGTTCCATGGCTCCCAACTTGGCTGACTATAGATGTGTCAAGGGGTTGTTGTCAGTATAGGCCTTGAACTTAGTGAAGGCCAGGTAGTGCTTGAATCGTTCAGTGATGGCCCAGACCAAGGCCAGGAGCTCCAAATTCAAGGAGCTATAGTTTTCTGGATTCTTCTCGGTAGGACAGAGCTTCCTGCTGGCATAGGCAATCACCTTCTCTTTGCCATACTGCTTCTGGCTTAAAACAGCTCCTAGTCCCTCGTTGCTGGCATCAGTGTACAGCAGGAATGGTTGGTTGTAGTCAGGGTAGGCCAGGATTTCTTCACCAGTCAGGATCTCCCTGCTCCTTACCCCACTGGAAGGGGGGTGTTTTGCCTCTGTTGGACTGTCCTACCAGGAGATCTTGCAAAGGCGCTGCCTTCTTGGTGTAGTCCTTTACAAATCTCCGGTAATAACCGACCAGTCCCAGGAACTGACGTACCACCTTGAGATTCTTCGGCTCCAGCCATTTCTGGATGGCAGTGACCTTCTCCGGGTCTGGTGCTACTCCTTCTGGACTGACGATGTGCCCCAGGTACTGAACGTTCTGTTTGAGCAGGTGGCTCTTGGAAGTCTTCAATTTCATCCCACACCGGGACAATACTTCAAATACCTCCGCCAGGTGCTGCAAATGGTCCTCCACGTCTTGGAGTACACTATCATGTCATCCACGTATAGCAGCACGGTCTCGAAATTACGGTGTCCCAAACAGCACTCCATCAATCTCTGGAACGTTCCAGGGGCGTTGCAGAGTCCGAACGGCATACTGTTGAACTCGCAGAGTCCCATCGGGGTAGTGAAGGCCGTCTTCTCCCGGTCCTCCTCAGCAACTGCTACTTGCCAGTACCCACTAGTGAGGTCAAGGGTAGAGAAGTAATTTGCAGACTTTAGTGCAGCCAGGGATTCCTCTATACGCAGCAAAGGGTATGCATCTTTATGTGTTATATAGTTTACCTGTCTGTAATCTACATACATCCTCATGCTTCCATCCTTTTTCCTGACCAGGACCAGGGGAGCTGCCCAGGGGCTACAGCTAACTCTTATTACCCCTGCCTTCTTCATGTCATGCAACATTTCCTTCGCTTTCTGGTAGTGTGCTGGTGGTATAGGCCTGTAACGTTCTTTGATGGGTGGATGGTCACCTGTGGGTATATGGTGTTGTACCCCTTTAATCCTCCCAAAATCAAGTGGGTGTTTGCTGAATACCTGTTCGTATTTCTGGACCACCCTGTATACACCTTGTTTCTGATGGACAGGAGTGGCGTCGGTCCCAACATGGAGCTGTTGACACCAATCCCCCACCTGGGTTTCTGAGTCATTGTCCTCCACTGTATCTGGTGGGGTCAAGGATTCCACTGTGTGTATGGCATCATCATTCACGGTATACAACCTGGCAACAGTGGCGTATCTTGGTAATTTAACTTCATCCTCCCCACAATTTAGGAGATGTACGGGTACCCTCCCATTGCATACATCAACCACCCCCCTGGCAGTTAAGAGTGTAGGTCTATGCTCTGAGCTAATGGGCTCCACTACTGCCTGGTAGTTCTGTCCTTTGAGACCTATGGCTTCCCTACTTCAAATCAGCATTTCACTCATCGGGGGAATCACAATGGGTCTGTCACCCGTACATTACCAATCTCACCACCTGTTAGCTTTACTTGTTGTCACTCATACAGGAGGGCTAGTATCTCTCTCTGGAGCACCTTCCTCTGCCCTGGTTTGGCAGTGTCAGCAATCTGTTGGAGCAAAAACAACACTTTTCCCAAACAGTTACCAACAATATTTGTACCAATTATCATGTACAAGTCTGTATCACCAGGGTTAGATTCCACTACAATCAGTCCTTGGTCCTTCAGTTCCGCTCTCCCCACCTTCACTGTCACGTCCTTAACCCCTACTAGGTTAAGAGGAAGGCCGTTAGAGGCATACACAGAGAGGTTCGGGGCTGGCTGCCGGAGTTCATCTACGGACCAGTACCTTTTGTAGAGGACATCAGGTATGATGGTTACCTGTGAGCCGGTGTCCAGCAACGCAGGTGTTGCTATCCCGTCCAGCACGATAGACAGGAAAGGCCGTCCTCCTACGAACCGGTGATACCAGCTGGATGGGCCGGCTTGATCTACTCCTGGGTGTCGGCCCTCGGCCGCATGGTTTGCTCGTTTAAAGGACAGTTCCGCGCTGTGTGGCCTGCCTTGTGGCAGCGGTAGCAGATGAATTCTCCTGGAGGGTGACGTTGGTCGTTGGTCCTCCCACGGGGTGGCGCTGTCCTCCTCCGGGGTGGCGTTGTCCTCCTACGGGGTGGCATTGTCCTCCTTTTTCTCCTCATCCAGGGGACATCCTCAGGGCTGTCGGCGAGTAGGATCCTTCCTTCTGGCTCGGGCTCCTCCTGTAGCTGCAGGGTGCTCAGGACAGTGGCCAGGGTTTTACTTAGCTGACGCACTTCAAAGCGCAGGCTGTCTGTAGCAACCAGGCAGAGATACCGTCCCACTCACCTCCCCGCTCTGCGTTTACCAGCGCTCCCCTTCCTGCTGCCGACGCGCGCAGCTCACCGGGCACTGTACTTAGGGCGCGTGTGCGCTCCCTCCCTCTTAAAGGGGCCGCGCGCGCCATCCTAAGGAGTCCCCAGCCAATTGCCGAGGGTCCTCCCATATATAAGGCACCTCCTCCAAAATGGAGGTGCCTGAGCAAAAGTTGTTGCACAGTGTTTCTGACCTCTGCTTTAGCCCTCAGGTCCCGCTGCTAGCCTGACTACAAGTCTTGTCCGCCAGCCTGTTACCTGCCTGTAACCTGCCTGTTACCTGCCAGCCCGCTCACCTGGGAGCACTTGCCTGTTGCCTGCCTGTTACCTGCCGTGCCTGCCAGCGCGCTCACCTGGGAGCACTTGCCTGTTGCCTGCCTGTTACCTGCCGTGCCTGCCAGCCCGCTCACCCGGGAGCACTTGCCTGTGACCTGCCTGTTACCTGCTTGTTACCTGCTGTGCCTACCCGGACGCTCCTGCCGTCACTTGCCGTGACAACCTGCCAGCCCACCTAGAGACACCTGCCGTCACTTGCCGTGTCTACCTGATAGCCTACCTGGAGGCTTCTGCTTGCCAGCCTGCCTGCTGTGCCTACCTGCTATTCCGGTCAGTCCTTGCCATCTGTACTGTGGGAGTCACCAGCTCCAAGACAAGGTCGTCCACAGAGTAACACCTGGTCCCTCGGCTCGGTCCCTCCCTGGTCACGGAGTCGTTAGCCACCGTACGACCAGGGTCGGTCCGAGTTGATACTTAGTTACGCCCCTCTGGGTCCCTCCTTGCACCGTAGCACAGAGGTTCCACCTCCCGGACCCGTAACAGTTTGCTCGGGCCATGGAAACCGGTGGCCCCCAAGCCCCCTCGCTTACGGACCAATACCAGGAGGTTTCTCGTCAGAGATCCCAACAGGAAACCATCCTGAACTACCTGCGGAATGTCAACTCCCGTCTGGACACACTGTCTGTCCCACCTGTATCCACCTCGAGTCGTGTGACTTCTGCTCCGGCAGCACCACTGCCCACCTATGTCACGGCATCCAGCCCTGGACCCCGGCTCTCGGCACCTCCACGTTTTGCTGGCAACCCCGCCTTAGCTTGAGGTTTCATAAACCAGTGCACCCTGCACTTTGAACTCTTGGCACATCAGTTCATCTCTGACCGGGCCAAGGTGGAATTCATCATGTCCCATCTCACTGGGGAAGCACTGGCATGGCTATATCCCCTGTGGGAGAGAGGGGATCCCCTGGTGTCCGACCTATCGTCTTTTCTCGCTGCTTTCCGGAAAGTCTTTGATGAACCAGGACGAAACTCCTCTTCTGCCTCCTCTCTGCTACGTCTCCGCCAAGAGAGTCTCACCGTGGGCCAATATGCCATATGGTTCCGTACCCTCGCTTCTGAGCTTGACTGGGACAACGAGGCTCTGGTGTCCGTCTTCTGGGAGGGTCTTTCCAGTCGGATTAAGGATGAGTTAGCCGGACGGGACATTCCTACCATCCTGGATGACCTGGTGTAATTAGCTACCCGGATTGACATCAGTTTCGAAGAACGTACCAAAGAGACTACCCGGGAGAGAAAGTTTCCTCGCCTTGCTCCTACTTTCCAGAGACCTGCCTCTCAACCAGTCACTCCCCGGGCACACTCGCCCGAACCTATGCAGATCGACCAGACCAAGATGGTCAAATCTCGCCAAGAGTCACGCCGAGCTGAGGGGAGCTGTTTCTATTGTGGCAGTAAGGAGCACTTCATCGGTTCCTGCCCGGAGAAGCCAGGAAACTCCAGTGTCTAGGACCGCTCGGAGAGGTCGTCCTAGGCAAAAGTAAGCCCTCTCCATCCCTGACTTTGTCTGTCTCTATCTCCTGGGGAGAGAACCGTCACTTTGAAATTGCTCACCTGGATTCTGGAGCTGCTGGAAACCTCATTTCCCTGTCCCTGGTAGAGAGATACCGGATTCCCACCAAACCTCTGGCTGAACCATTGTCAGTCGCCTCCGTGGATGGAAGACTCCTTCCGGTGACCATCCTGCTCGTCACTGAACCCATAACCCTGCAGGTGGGAATGCTGCAGTCTGAGAAGATCTGCTTCCATGTGCTGTCCGGACTCTCTCATTCCCTATTGCTAGGTCTACCCTGGCTCCAGACACATGAACCCGTGCTGGACTGGCAATCCGGTGAAGTACTCCGGTGGGGGCAGGATTGCCATAGAACCTGCCTGGTTCCGGTTCGCCCGGCTCGTCCTCCACCTACCCTGGCTAATTTACCCGGTCTACCAGCACCTTACTGGTCCTATGCAGATGTCTTCAGTAAAAAGGAAGCAGAGACACTGCCACCTCATAGGCCACATGATTGCCCGACCGACCTTGTACCCGGCGCCACTCCACCCCGTGGGCGTATTTACCCGTTGTCGTCGGCCGAGACCCGGGCCATGTCAGAGTACATCGAGGAGAATCTGGCCAGAGGATTCATCTGGAAATCTACTTCCCCGGCTGGAGCCGGATTCTTCTTCGTCAAGAAGAAAGATGTATTGACTATAGAGGACTCAACCAAATCACGGTAAAAAACAAATACCCCCTGCCGCTCATCACCGAGTTGTTTGACCATATTAAGGGTGCTAGGATCTTTACCAAGCAAGATCTACGTGGGGCGTATAACCTGGTCCGAATCCGTCAAAGAGACGAGTGGAAGACGGCATTCAATACCCGGGACGGTCACTATGAATACCATGTGATGCCCTTCGGTCTCTGCAATGCTCCCACTGTCTTCCAAGAATTGGTCAACGACATCTTCCATGATCTTCTTTACTCTTGCGTGGTGGTGTACCTAGACGATATTTTGGTTTTCTCTCCGGATCTTCCCACACACCAGAGGGATGTTCGTCAGGTCCTGCTTAGGCTCAGGCAGAATCACCTCTATGCAAAATTCGAGAAGTGCCTCTTCGAGCAGACCTCTCTTCCTTTCCTGGGCTATGTTATCTCCCAGACAGGCCTACGAATGGATCCCGAGAAGCTCACTGCTGTCCTAAAGTGGCCCCGTCCGGAGGGGTTGAAGGCGATTCAGCGATTCCTGGGCTTCGCCAACTACTATCGTCTCTTCATCCCGCACTTCTCTTCCCGGACTGCTCTCATATCTCACCCATAAGGGAGCAAATCCCAAGGAATGGTCGCCCGAAGCTGAGGAGGCCTTCCTTTCCTTAAAGCTAGCTTTCTCCTCTGCCCCAGTGCTGCACCGTCCGGACTGCAACAAACAGTTCTACTTGGAGGTTGATGCTTCCTCCTCCGGAGCCAGAGTGGTGCTCACCCAAAAGTCTTCATCCGGGAGAATGGTAACCTGTGGCTTCTGCTCCAAACTCTTCTCCTCGTCTGAGCGCAACTACTCCATAGGAGACCGGGAACTGTTAGCTGTTAAACTGGCGCTGGAGGAGTGGCGTTACCTGCTTGAAGGGGCTCTATACCCGGTGATCATCTATACGGATCACAAAAACCTGGCATATCTCCAGAATGCCCAAAGACTCAATCTGCGTCAGGCCCGGTGGTCTTTGTTCTTCGCCCGCTTCGACTTCGTCCTACATTTCTGCCTGGCGGACAAGAATGTCAAAGCCGATGCCTTGTCCCGATCCTTCCTGTCCTCCGATCAAGAGGAGGAGCCTATGCACATCATCGACCCCTCCAAAGTGATGAATGTGGCCCCCTTGGATCTGACTCGTCTTCCACCCGGTAAGACGTTTGTAGTGGTACCAGATCATGAGAAGGTTCTTTACTGGGGTCATTCATCTAAACTAGCCGGCCATGCTGGCCAAAAGAAGACCTTCCTACTCATTACCCGGCATTACTGGTGACCTACACTGCGCAAGGATGTGGTAGACTTCGTCTCGGCCTGTTCGTCCTGTGCCCGCAACAAAGTTCCCAGACATCTTCCAGCCGGTCGCCTCCTGCCTCTTCCCGTACCTGCTGCCCCGTGGCAGCACATTGCCATGGACTTTATTACTGATCTCCCTGTTTCTGCCGGTTGTACAGTCATTTGGGTGGACGCCGACCGCTTCTCTAAGATGGCCCACTTCATCCCTCTGCCTGGTCTCCCGTCTGCATCGGAGCTGGCCAAGGATTTTTTCCGTCATATCTTCCGTCTCCATGGCCTACCCCTCCACATTGTGTCCGATCGAGGGGTTCAGTTCACCTCACGTTTCTGGAGAGCTACCTGTAAGCTACTGGATGTCACCCTGGATTTATCCTCCGCCTACCATCCACAGTCCAATGGCCAAGTGGAGCGTATCAACAAAATCCTTACCAGCTACCTCTGGCACTTTGTTAACGCTCACCATACCGATTGGTTGGAGCTCCTACCATGGGCCGAATTCTCCTACAACAACCATGAGAGCGAATCTACTTCTAAATCCCCGTTCTTTTAGGTCTACGGTCAACATCCCCGGATTCCGTTTCCCATCTCCGCCTCGGTGGACAACCCTGCCGCGGAGGCTCTTGTCAGCGAATTCTCCACCATTTGGGAAAATACTAGGTCCGCACTTCTTCAGTCCTCCGAGCGGATGAAGAAACATGCTGACAAGAGACGTCTGGATCCGCCTCAATTCCGCCCGGGAGATTAAGTCTGGCTCTCTTCTAAACATGTCCGACTCAAAATACCCTCCTATAAGTTGGGTCCTCGGTTTATCGGTCCATTTTAAGTTCTCAAACAAATCAACCCAGTGGCCTACAAGTTAAAACTCCTGGACACCTTACGGATTCCCAACTCCTTCCATGTATCTCTCCTCAAACCAGTTGTGTTTAACTCTTTTTACAATCTAGGTACTCCCCCTGCTCCGGTTTCCGCTGAGGACGTTTTTGAGGTAGAGAACATTCTGGCCACTAAGAGGGTAAGATTAAAGACCCTTTTTCTAGTGGATTAGAAGGGTTTTGGCCCAGAGGAGAGAACTTGGGAACCGAGGGAGAACATTCATGCCCCGCTTCTCCTTGAAAAATTCCTTTCTGGCCTAAAAAAGAGGGGGCGTAAAGGGGGGGTACTGTAGCATCGGCGTCTCTGCCCCCTGCCAGGCAGAGATGCCGTCCCACTCACCTCCTCGCTCCCCGCGCTCCCAGCTCTGCGTTCACAAGCGCCCCTCTTCCTGCTGCCGGCGCGCGCATCTCCCCGGGCACTGTGCTTAGGGCGCGCGCGCGCTCCCTCCCTCTTAAAGGGGCCGTGCGCGCCGTCCTAAGGAGTCCCCGGCCAATAGCCGAGGGTCCTCCCATATATAAGGCACTTCCTCCAAAATGGAGGTGCCCGAGCAAAAGTTGTTGCACAGTGTTTCTGACCTCTGCTTCAGCCCTCAGGTCCCGCTGCTAGCCTGACTACCAGTCTTGTCCACCAGCCTGTTACCTGCCTGTAACCTGCCGTGCCTGCCAGTCCACTCACCTGGGAGCACTTTCCTGTTGCCTGCCTGTTACCTGCCGTGCCTGCCAGCCCGCTCACCTGGGAGCACTTGCCTGTGACCTGCCTGTTACCTGCTTGTTACCTGCCGTGCCTACCCGGAGGCTCCTGCCGTCACTTGCCGTGACCACTTGCCAGCCCACCTAGAGACTCCTGCCGTCACTTGCCGTGTCTACCTGATAGCCTACCTGGAGGCTTCTGCTCGCCAGCCTGCCTGCTGTGCCTACCTGCTATTCCGTTCAGTCCTTGAGATCTGTACCGTGGGAGTCACCTGCTCCCTTACAAGGTCGTCCCCAGAGTAGCACCTGGTCCCTCGGCTCAGTCCCTCTCTGGTCACGGAGTCGTTAGCCGCCGTACGACCAGGGTCGGTCCAAGTTGATACTTAGTTACACCCCTCTGGTTCCCTCCTTGCACCGTAGCACAGAGGTTCCACCTCCCGGACCCGTAACACTGTCCAGCACGCTAGGGGGCACTGTTTGCATCTTTGTTTCAGCCGTTAGTGAAGGAGCAGTGGGTGCTGCGGGCACTGGGGTGGCCCCACCCTGGTGACGCTGGATAGCAGCATCTGATGTTTCCAGATGCTGCAGACCCTTTAGAGCCATGTCCTTAAGGGTGTCAAAGGTGGCATCTGGATGGTCTAAGGCCCACCACCGTACAGTCCTGCTCTCCTCCTGGGACCTTAACCCTCGAATGAACTGTTCCGTCAGCATTTTATTTTCATTTTGTGTGCTGCCTGGACTAACCTGTTTCAGGGCCCGCAGGGCTTCCTGTAAGCGCCAAGCATAGTCCCGGACACTGTCCTCAGGTTTCTGGGCGCAGTGGTAGAACCTCATCCGGAGATCTGTCTCGGTGCGGTTTTCAAACACAGTTTGCAGTCTCTTAAAGATGACGGATACTGATTCCTGGTCTGCGGCTGGCCAGGTTTCGACTTCCCGCTCTGCGGCACCAGTCAATTGTCCCAGCACAACAGCAGCTCTCTGTTTACCAGTCATAGAATACATGTCTAGCACACTGCATATTTTTCTCTTGAATCCGGACAGGGTGTCTGGTTTGCCATTATACTGTGGAAGCCATTTCGCTCCAGTGATATATGGCAGGGCCATGGGTATCAACGGAATCACGACCCCTGCTGGTGGAGCGGCCGCTCTGGCCTGTGCAGTGCTGGGTGCAGGTTGGGCATCAGGAGCGTTAACCGGTGCTACGGCGGCTTGCTGGTCATCGGCCATGATTGCACCTCCCTAGTGAACCGGAGCCTACCTTCTTCACGTCTTATCAGGTAGGTTGCAGCTCCGCGGGCGACGGTCTTCTTCCAGGACCTTGCGTCGCTCGCGTTTGATGTCAGAGCGTCCTCTGGACTCCTTGGAGGACCTGACGCTTCCTGGTTCGACGTCAGGGGCGGGGCGTGTCCTCGGCTTCGCGCTCTTCCAGCGGTTACGCCTCTCCGATTCCCGCGGTTACGCCCCTCTTCTTCCCGCGCGGCGACAGGAAGATGGCGGAGAATGGCGGGAAATCTCGGGAATGGCGGGAAACTTTCACCACAGTGAGTATTACAGTCCTTTAAGGCGCACAGTACTCGGTGGCAACGGGCACGGAATCCTGTTCATGACGCCAAGGCTGACGCGCCCCCAGGGCCGTGGGGTACTCGGCAGCCGGGCCTCTTATGGATGCTGGTGGGAGATATCATGGTGGCTGGCCCGGTCTGTGACCCAGGGCGGTAAGTAAAAAGGGGGAATATTTTATAGGGGGATTTGGAAAGTGTTCGTGATGCTACCTGTGGATTGCGGCTAAAGGGTGCTGCCGCTGCGGAGCAGTCCTCTGGAGCTGGTGTTACGGCAGCAGGGATGGTACTGTAGTCAGCGCTTGGTAAACCTGGGACCTGTAGTCCTCCAGGGGTTCCGGTGGTACCTACTGGGTATAAAGGGTCCCTGTAGGCGCGGACCCGGTGTCCGGTATATATCTCGGGGTGAGCCTGGTATGCCCCTCTGCCCCCTTGCTACTTCTTCCTTCTCCTCTCACCTTCGGCCACATTCAGGGCCCTCACTCGTGCTGTAGGCCTTGGCTCGCCTAAGCACAGCAGCCAGCATGCTGCCTCTTCGCAGCTCTCTGAGCGTCAGCACGCTCTCTGCTCAACAACTCACTGAACAACTAACTGAGCTGCCTGGCTCCACCCTCCCTATATATATCCCTATCAGGGCTCCATCTGCTGGTCTGAGGTGGTAGGGTGGAGGTGTGTGAATGTGTGAGGGCCTCTTGTGGAGAAGTCCATCCATGCACCCTTCTGGGTTCTGTGGCACCAATGCGCAGCAGGGCGCCACACATACACGATGAAGACAAAATGCTAATAGAACAATTCATCCGGGGGTTAAGGTTCCAAGAGGAGAGCAGAACTGTACGGTGGTGGGCCTTAGATCATCCAAATGCCACCTTTGACGCCCTGAAGGACATGGCTATTAAAGGCCTTCAGCCCCTGGAAACATCAGATACTGCTATCCAGCGTTACCAGGGTGGGGCCACCCAAATGCCCACAGCACTCACTTCCCCTTCATTAGCGGCTGAGGCAAAAGTGCAAGCAGCGTCCTCTAGTGAGCTGGACAGCCTGTGCTCTGAAGTGTGCCAGCTAAGTAAAACCCTAGCCCTTGTCCTGAGCGCCCTGCAGCTACAGACGGAGCCCGAAGGAAGGAAGGAAGGATCCTACTCGCCGACAGCCCTGAGGATGTCCCCTGGATGAGGAGAAGAAGGAGGACAACTCCACCCCGTGAGAGGCCCAACGACCGACGTCGCCCTCCAGGAGAACTCATCTGCTACCGTTGCCACAAGGCAGGCCACACCACACGGATCTGTCCTTTAAACGGGCAATCCCTGGGGCCAAGGGCCGACACCCAGGAGTAGATCAACCAGGCCGATCGAGCTGGTACGACCGGTTTGTAGGAGCAAGGCCTTTCCTGTCCATTGTGCTGGACGGAATCGCAACACCTGCACTACTAGATACCGGATCACAGGTAACCATCATACCTGACGTTCTTTACAAAAGGTAGTGGTCCATAGATGAACTCCGCCCACCAGCCTCAAACCTCTCTGTGTATGCCTCCAATGGCCTTCCTCTGAACCTAGTCGGGGTCAAGGACGTGACAGGGAAGGTGGGGAGAGTGGAACTAAAGGACCAAGGACTGATTGTAATAGAGTCTAACCCTGGTGATACAAACCCATATATGATACTTGGCACAAATGTTGTTGGCAACTGTTTGGGAGAAGTGTTGTTTTTACTCCAACAGATTGCTGACACTGTCAAACTGGGGAGAGGAAGGTGCTCCAGAGAGAGATTCGAGTCCTCCTGTACCAGCAACAGGTAAAACTAACAGATTGTGAGATTGGTAATGTACGTGACAGACCCGATACCCATTGTGATTCCCCCAATGAGTGAAATGCTGATTTGGTGTAAGGCAGCAATAGGTCTCAAGGGACAGAACTACCAGGCGGTAGTGGAGCCCGTTAACTCAGAGCACAGACCTACACTCCTAACTGCTAGAGGGGTAGTTGAGGTGCGCAATGGGAGGGTACCCGTATGCCTCCTAAATTGTGGGGAGGAGGAAGTCAAATTGCCAAGATACGCCACTGTTGCCAGACTGTATACTGTGAATAATAATGCCATACACACCGCGGAATCCTTGACCCCACCAGATACAGTGGAGGACAATGACTCCGAAACCCAGCTGGAGGAATGGTGTCAACAGCTCCATGTTGGGACTGACGCCACTCCTGTCCATAAAAAACACGGTTCAGGAATATGAACAGGTGTTTTAGTAAACACCCACTTGATTTTGGAAGGGTCAAAGGGATACACCACATACCCACAGGTAACCATCCACCCATTAAGGAGCGTTACAGACCCATACCGCCAGCACACTACCAAAAAGCAAAAGAAATGTTGCATGACATGAAAAAGGCAGGGGTATTAAGGGATAGCTGTAACCCCTGAGCAGCTCCCCTGGTCCTGGTCAGAAAGAAGGACAGTAGCATGAGGATGTGTGTAGATTACAGACAAATTAATCGAATAACACATAAAGATGCATACCCTTTGCCCCGTATAGAGGAATCCCTGGCTGCACTAAATTCTGCCCAATAATTCTCCACATTGGATCTCACTAGCGGATACTGGCAAGTCTCTGTTGCTGAGGAAGACCAGGAGAAGACAGCCTTCACCACCCTGATGGGAATATGCGAATTCAACAGTATGCCGTTTGGACTCTGCAACGCACCCGGAACGTTCCAGAGGTTGATTGAGTGTTGCTTGGGACACCGGAACTTCGAGGACATATGAAGACCATCTAAAGCACCTGGCGGAGGTATTTGAGGCATTGTCCCGGTATAGGATTAAACTAAAACCTTCCAAGTGCCACCTGCTCAAGCGGAAGGTTCAGTACCTGGGACACGTAGTCAGCTCAGAGGGGGTAGCACCAGACCCGGAGAAGGTCAGTGCCATCCAGAAGTGGCCTGAACCAAGGAACATCAAAGAAATACGTCAATTTCTGGGACTGGTTGGGTACTACAGGAAGTTCATTAAGGACTACACCAAAAAGGCAGCACCTTTACAAGATCTCCTAGTAGGACAGTCCAAAAGAGGTAAAAGTCCCCAATTCCAGTGGGGCAAAGAACAGACTGAGTCCTTTGCATTGATGAAGGAAGCTCTAACCGGGCAGGAGATCTTGGTTTACCCCGACTACAGCCAAGTCTTCCTGTTATACACAGATGCCAGCAATGAGGGAATGGGAGCTGTGTTGTCCCAGAAACAAAACGTCAGAGAAAAGGTAATTGCTTATGCCAGTAGGAAGCTTCGCCCTACTGAGAGGAACCCGGAGAATTATAGTTCCTTTAAGCTGGAGTTCCTGGCTTTGGTCTGGGCTATCACTGAAAGATTCAAACATTACCTAGCCTCAACTAAATTTACAGCCTTTACCGACAATAACACCTTGACACACCTGGAGACAGCCAGGTTGGGAGCCATGGAACAGCGTTGGGTGTCCAGATTGTCGAATTACCAGTTCACAATCAAGTACCGGGCAGGTCACAAGAACACCAATGCTGATGCCCAGTCAAGAATGCCCCACCAGTCAGACACCGAGGATGAAGTGGATGACCTAGAAGAAATTGAATTACCTGCTTTCCACAGAAATGCAATGGTCCACGAGCAACACACCTCCAGAAGACGTCATGGTAAGACGCTAAACCCTTTACCTCATCACAGCTGGAAGGAGACCCAGGACAGTGACCCGGTTGTATGACTGATAACCCAAGAAGGTTCCCACCTGGAGAAGGATGCTCCTCCACAAGCCAGACACCTGTGGAATGAGAGAAGCCGGCTGTTCATCTACAGAGAAAAGCTGTGCAGGAGGTATGTGAGCCCTAGAACCCATGAGATGGTGTGGCAGATCGTAGCACCCAGGGTGGATATCCAGCAGGTAATTTTGGCTGGAAGAAGCTGGAAACCCTGCTGAAGGACCGGTTCTATTGGGTTGGGATGCGGAGTTCCATAGAAAGGTAGTGCCGTAATTGTGGTTCCTGTAGCCTTAGAAGGAAGGACTACGGAAGTCAGAAAGCACCCTTGCAGTCCATCAAAACAACCCAACCCCTGGAGATTGTCACTCTGGATCACGTCAAACTGTCACCCAGCAGATCAGGCTATTCCTATGCCCTGACCATAGTGGATCACTATATCCGGCTCCTGGTGGTGGCCCCTGTCAAGGATCTGACAGCAGAAACTGCAGCAAGAACGTTCCAAGCCTACTTCTGCAGGCCCCATGGATACCCGGACAAGGTACTAACAGATCAAGGCCCTGCCTTTGAAGCTGAGCTGTTTAAAGAATTCTGTCACCTGTACGGATGCAAGAAGACCCGGACTACACTGTATCATCCTCAAACCAATGGTATGTGCGAGAAAATGAATAACATCATCATTGACCTGTTAAAAACCCTACCTTTGGAAGAGAGGACCAGTCGCCAGAAAAGCTACATGACCTGTTGGACCTGTATAACCACATACCTGTGAGTTCTACTAATTGTACCCCAGCGTACCTCATGAGAGCAAGACCTGGAAAATTGCCCATGGACCTGGAACTCGGTGTGGTAAAACCTGCTGCGGATATGTCCATTGAATACTGGGACACAAATCGGCAAGAGCAGTACTTGAGTGTGCAGGCCTGTGTTGAAGACAGCCTAAACAGAGTCAGGGAAAGACAAGAAGGCCAGTATAACAAGCATGCACCAGCAGAACCCTTGGCACCAGGAGAAATAGTGCTAAAGCGGAAAAGAAGAGGTCACAAGCTCGATGACCAGTGGGAAAGAGAGCCCTACATCGTGTTAAATTACAGATTTGACAACACCAAAACCTGCCTGATCAGCAAGGATGGAGGTAGGACAACCACAACAGTCTCAAGAGACCACTTGAAATTGTGCCCAGGTCTACTGAAGACACAGGAGGAAGAAGTACCTCTTATAATACCGGAAAAACCCAAGGAAGATGTAGTTCATACAGTTCTAGGAGACTTCCCTGCGGACTGGCCTCAACTCGATGGAAGAACCTGCTCAGGAACAGGAAGAGTCCCCAATAAGAGAAGGATCACCAGTTGAAGCAGAACCTGAGGGTCCAGTAAACAGTGCACTTGCCAGTCCTATAGAGATGTTGAGGCAGTTCTATAACTTACCTGCACATACACCTGATAGGTTAGCGGATAGTGCATACACAGACACCAGTATCACCCCAGTGCTACGTAGATCCACATGCAGCACACAAGGCCAAATCCATATCAGGTATAGGGAATAAAATACAAAATGCCTACACTGTAAATAGTTAGCCGTAAGGGTACAGTAAAGAAAGTTTGTTTCTGTGTGAACTGAAAATAATGTGTGCCTTAGTTACCCATGAGGGTATAAAGACTTGTAGGCTGAGGACTGTGAGAAGCCAAAAACTGTCCATTGTAAATAGTTGCACTTATTAAAGTGCCCCCTATTGGTTTTATGTCAAAAGACCACTGAACACAAAGCCGTTTGGCGTGGCCGAAGATGTGGTCCACTACCTGGATCACTTATGCCCTGTAGCCACGCCCAGGGCCCACGTTGAGGGTTTTCAGGCGGGTCCCTCATGCTGCTCATTTTGCGCCTTTACCAGTGAGATGGACACCTGGTTATGGGACTCACTGTAACTTTGAAAAGCTGTTTTGAAAATCTTCTATGTGTTATTGTTATTGTTACCTGTTAAAAATGCTTCAGTCCGGGAGTACTGAGTTGTACTAGGGGGGAATGTGGCACCCTGCTATTACAGGTACCACAGGACCCAAAAGGGTGCATGGACGGACTTCTCTACAAGAGGCCCTTACTACACACAGACACCTCCACCCTTCCACCTCATACCACAAGAGGGAGCCCTGTTAGGGATATATACTGGAGGGTGGAGCTAGGTAGTCAGAGAGTGTGCTGACACTGAGATCAGTGAAGGAGCAGCACGTCTGCTGCTGTGTTGAGGGCCACGAGTGTGGCAGAGGTAAGGAGAGAGGAGAGAGGAGTTAAGGGGGCAGAGGAGCATCTGAGGCTCACCCCAGGTCACAAGCCGGACACCGGGTCCACGCCTACAGGGTCCTCTATACCCAGTAGGGACAACCAGCATACCAGGGGGATTCCAGACCCCTGGTTCACCGGAAGCTACCATCATTTTACAGAACTAGGAACCACGAAGGCCCCAGCATCCAAGGATAGTGGTAGCCAAAGAAAAATTCTACTACAAGCAGACAGGTGAGAGAGGAAACAGCATAAAAGCTAGGCCTAGTTCCAGGCTGGCCAGAAGCTTTAGAGAAAGGAAGAAACGGATCAGGAGGCCTTATACCCCCTCACTGGGGAGAGTCCGGAAATGCACCCTTCCTATCAAGTGCCCTGGACTGTACCTGCCATCAACACCAGTAAAGGTACTGAAGCGAACCCCCTGTGTGCGTGTCCGTCATTCCCCCTGACCCGACCGGGCCACCTCTCACCTGCATCCCTTCCATCAACCCTGCCCCGGGGGCCCACTCCGCCTGTGGGGAGCAGAAACATCCCAGCTGCCATCCCATCACCCCCAGAGTTCTGCAGTAGCGCCGGTACTCATTACCGGGAACCACAGGTGGCGTCACAAGACAAAACTGTTAACAAAACCCCTTTTAAAGAGTGACCCCAGGGTACGGGCCCGGGAGCCGACTGCCGTGACATTCCACAGAAGGTCAAGGCCCGGGAACCGAGTCTCCCCCAAATACCCCTGGGCGAGTCAAATCTCTCCCTAGCTCTGCAGCACTGACCCTACACTGTCTGATCCGGAGCGACTGTGTCCAAGATGGCGGCGCCCGGTTTTAAATACTCGAGCAAATCACTGTAATGCCCACAAACAACATGGCTGCGGCATTACAGTGACTGGCTGGCCATGCCTGCATGTTCATTGGCTCTGTAAAGAGCGCCAAACTTTGAGGGCGGAGACCCAAGCTCCCGCCCGAGTAACCCGGAAATGCTCGGTGCTCGCCGAACATCCCGAGTAGTGAGATGCTCGGGCGAGTACCGAGCAGTGTCGAGCATGCTCGCTCAAAACTACAAATAACATATAAGGTATAAAGAGTTTACACCCAATAGGTCTGACATTGTAATTTTCAGCATTCCCATTATATATAATTCAGTTTGAATCCAAAATCACAACTCAACGAGCTAAAGTAGCAGAAAAGGGGAATGGAAAGGTATGTTTCATATCTTGAGACATTAAAAGAAAGATAAAGCTAGCAAAAAATCAGGAAGAAAAGTAAATAATAAAAATATAATGAGGGGGAGAGGGGAAATATTGGGATTATTAAAATGGATCTCTATCTGTCTAAGTGCTATCCGCTGGTGTATCAGTAAAGAGTAAATGAATTCAAAAAGAGAATCTATTAAAAAACTTGTGAGTTGTGCATTAAATTCGGCAGTTAAGTCTTCTATTTTATATAGACAGGTCATCTCCTGAAACAATTCAGCCAAACTTGGGGATTGAGGTAATTTCCAATAATGGGGAATTTAAGCAAAATCTCATGACAGGCCATGGCCGACTTTCTTCATTCCAAGCCTTTACCCCCGAATATTCCCGTACCCTTTATACCTTTTCCAAAAATTATACAAAGAGACCTTTGCTTGGATTAATTTGGCCACAGTGACCATTTATTAACAAATAATAACAATGACAAAATA
The DNA here is from genome assembly GCF_046119375.1 of Phyllobates terribilis. Lineage (NCBI taxonomy): Eukaryota > Metazoa > Chordata > Amphibia > Anura > Dendrobatidae > Phyllobates > Phyllobates terribilis. The sequence continues at coordinate 768,007,302 of NW_027362763.1, forward strand.
TAACATCATAAATGGGGTTGGAGGTCCTTGAAGCTGCAAGATCTGGCACCTATCCCAACCAAATGGTTAAAACAGCAATATTTTACCCCCAGCCGTAACCACCAGCTCGAGGGCACCACACCACTGTACATGGTGATTAAACCAACTACAGGCTCCCAGGATCCACCCCCGTCCAGAGCCCAACTAAATCCTAGATCAGCCATTCTTAATTCCAACAAGAAGGGGAACCGCCAACTAATTTCCCCTCCAACACCAATTTTTCCAACTCCAAGAAACCCCCGCCACCACAAACGCACAAACAATGAGTCCTGACCTCAATCCCATTGAAAATCTTTGGGGTGAGCTGAAATCTGCTATTGGGAAAAAGAACCCTGCAAACATTCAAGAGCTTGAACAAACTGCAAAGGAAGAGTGGGAGAAAATTCCAGCTGAGAAGTGCAAGAAGCATATAGATGGCTACAAGAAACATTTGGGGGCTGTCAGCAATTCAAAAGGGTGTGCAACCAAGTATTAATTATGGGTGCCTTTATTGCTGCACATGCTGTTTATTCTGTTTCTTCTTTGAAATTGCAACATGGAAGTTGAAAAACAATGTTTTATTGTTGTATTACTTTGGACCACTAATTCAAACATCCTGAGGATATAACTTTCGTACATTTCCATTTATTTGAAAAGAGATATTGTGCAGTCTATGAAAAAAGAAGGGGTGCCAATAATGGTGAGCAGCACTGTATTGTGATATAAGATTTTATGACTATTAATGCTGTGAATGATTCAAGGGTATTTTATTGACATCGACGTGTTCTAGTATTGCATTGTATTACATGATAAGATAGGGACAGTGTAAGGATAAGAGATTAACACATACAGTGGTGACCACAAGTTTTGCATTTTTTTTAAAGTGTGTACATCTGTCTGGTTGTTGTGATGCCATTTTCCTGGTGATTTTAGTAAACCGGAAGCAAATGTTTGTCAGCCATAAGGATGAAAATTGTGTTTGCCATTGTTTTATCTCTTTATGTGTTAGTTTACAACATTTGCTGGGCCAAATGTTTTGCATATTTTGTCATGGGTGGTTGAATTTTGTCTAAATTTTTTTTTTTCATGTGTGTGTTTTCTGGTTGACACATGGCAAAGACAAAGCCAAATTTATCATCAGATGTCAGGAACCTTATTATTCTGAGAGTGAAGTCAGGCAAAAGCCAAAAAGAGGTAGCTATGGAATTCAACTGTTCTCAGAGTCAAGTGTCACATATATTAAAGAAAGAAAAAGGAGGTTATGGAACAGCTGACAAACCTAGAAGTGGATGACCACGGAAAACTTCCTCCAGAGTTGAGCACATTATTAAGAAAAAGTCAGTATCTCATGTCCATAAAAGTGCTGTACAGATTTCGCATAAAATGAATGAAGAATATGCGGTCAAAGTGAGTTGCAAAACTGTGGTGTGACGGCTAAGAGCAGTAGGGCTGAATGCATGAGTTCCAGACAAGAAGCCTTTCATCTCTACAAAGAACCGGAAGGTCACACTTGAGTTTGCCAAAGAACACAGCCAATGGAAAGAGACAGATTGTTCTAAGGTGTTGTGGTTGAATGAATCCAAGTTCAATCTGTTTTGTAGTGATGGCAAGCACTATATATACCGCCCAATTTGAAAACATAATGATGTAATGTACCAAACACCTACAGTGAAACATAGTGGTGGCAATGTCATGGTTTGGGGCTGGTTTTCTGCATCTGCCATTGGCCCTCTGCATAGATATGATGGAAATATGAATGCTACCATGTACAAGGATATACTGGAGAATGTAATGCTGCCACATGGTAAAACCAAAGTAGGCAGCGGATGGAAATTCCAGCAAGTCAATGATCCTAAGCACACATCCAATTAAGTCAAAAACTGGTTTGCAAAGAAAAATCTTCGCCTGTTGCAATGGCCAAGCCAAGCACCTGATTTAACCACTTCACGCCAGAGCCTGTTTTTGCCTTCGTGACCAATTTTTTCAATTCTGACCACTGTCACTTTATGAAGTAATTATTCTGGAACGCTTCAACGGATTCCCCTGATTCTGAGTTTGTTTTATCGTGACATATTGTACTTCATGATAGTGGTAAAATTTCTTGGATATCACTTGCGTTTATTTGTGAAAAATTTGGAAATTTGGGGAAAATTTTGAAAATTTTGCAATTTTCAAACTTTGAATTTTCATGCCCTTAAATCAGAGAGATATGTCACACAAAATAGTTAATAAATAACATTTCCCACATGTCTACTTTACATCAGCACAATTTTGGAACCAAAATTTTTTTTTTAGGAAGCTGTAAGGGTTAAAAGTTGACCAGCGATTTCTCATTTTTCCAACAAAATTTACAAAAACATTTTTTTAGGGACCACATCTAGTGTTGAGCGAACATGCTCGACACTGCTCGGTACTCGCCCGAGCATCACGCTACTCGGGATGTTCGGCGAGCACCGAGCATTTCCGGGTTACTCGGGCGGGAGCTCGGGTCTCCGCCCTGCATGTTTGGCGCTCTTTACAGAGCCAATGAACATGCAGGGATTGCCAGCCAGTCACTGTAATGCTGCAGCCATGTTGGTTGTGGGCATTACAGTGATTGGCTGGCCGCACAGCGTCACCTCGAGTATTTAAAACCGGGCGCCGCCATCTTGGACACAGTCGCTCCGGATTAGACAGTGTAGGGACAGCGCTGCTGATTTAGGGAGAGATATAAACTGCGAAATAGTTAGTGTAGGGTCTGTAAAGGCTGCCAGAACAAACAAACAGTCCTTTTCAGGACTAATATCCATCCCAGATACCAGGCAGGCAGGCTGTATAGGAGACACAGTGGTTATACCAGCAAACGCTGCATTACAGTCCTGTGTGCTCCTGTTGCTCAAATTGCTGGACTTAGCACCAGGTGTCGGGGGCCAGGAAAAATCCTTTTTTTTCCATCTAAATCCTCCTTTTTTTCCCTCCTTCACACTGTACAAATACCCGTCTTATTAACCTTTTGGTGTGTCCCCCCTCTCCCCCCCCCAAAAAAAAGCGTGTCTCTGATTTTTCAGACACAAATATAACTGTTGAAAATAGTCTGGTGTAGGCTAGAGAAACAGAAGTGTTGTTTTGCACTTCCACGGTTCAAACCTCTGTATTATCCATTTTGGGCCATTTGTATCTAAAAAAAAAAACAGTTTGAGTGTGTCGCTCACTGTTCAGCTGCAAATATCTCTATTTAAAAAAGTGTGGTATACCCCAGTAAACAATAACTGTGGTTTTGCCATCCCACGGTAAAAAATCTCTATTATTCAGGTTTTGGTAGTTTTTTCCATAAAGAAAAACAGTAGTGTCTCCTGACTGTTGTGACACAAAAATATATCTGTTGAGAATAGTCTTGTGTAGGCCCGACATCCCAGTGTGGTTTCGCAGTTCCACGGGTCAAATCGCTGTACTATCCAGTTTTGGGCCTTTGGTATCTGAAAAAAAAGCAGTTTGAGTGTGTCGCTCACTGTTCAGCCGCAAATATCTCTATTTAAAAAAGTGTGGTATACCCCAGTAAACAATAACTGTGGTTTTGCCATCCCACGGTAAAAAATCTCTATTATTCAGCTTTTGGTAGTTTTTTCCGTTATGAAAAACAGTAGTGTCTCCTGACTGTTGTGACACAAAAATATATCTGTTGAAAATAGTCTTGTGTAGGCCCGACATCCCAGTGTGGTTTCGCAGTTCCACGGGTCAAATCGCTGTACTATCCAGTTTTGGGCCTTTGGTATCTAAAAAATAAAGCAGTTTGAGTGTGTCGCTCACTGTTCAGCCGCAAATATCTCTATTTAAAAAAGTGTGGTATACCCCAGTAAACAATAACTGTGGTTTTGCCATCCCACGGTAAAAAATCTCTATTATTCAGCTTTTGGTAGTTTTTTCCGTAAAGAAAAACAGTAGTGTCTCCTGACTGTTGTGACACAAAAATATATCTGTTGAAAATAGTCTTGTGTAGGCCCGACATCCCAGTGTGGTTTCACAGTTCCACGGGTCAAATCGCTGTACTATCCAGTTTTGGGCCTTTGGTATCTAAAAAAAAAGCAGTTTGAGTGTGTCGCTCACTGTTCAGCCGCAAATATCTCTATTTAAAAATGTGTGGTATACCCCAGTAAACAATAACTGTGGTTTTGCCATCCCACGGTAAAAAATCTCTATTATTCAGCTTTTGGTAGTTTTTTCCATAAAGAAAAACAGTAGTGTCTCCTGACTGTTGTGACACAAAAATATATCTGTTGAAAATAGTCTTGTGTAGGCCCGACATCCCAGTGTGGTTTCGCAGTTCCACGGGTCAAATCGCTGTACTATCCAGTTTTGGGCCTTTGGTATCTAAAAAAAAAGCAGTTTGAGTGTGTCGCTCACTGTTCAGCCGCAAATATCTCTATTTAAAAAAGTGTGGTATACCCCAGTAAACAATAACTGTGGTTTTCCTCTTCCACGGTTCTAATCTACTCTTTATTACCCTTTTTCCATTGATAGTGCAAGTGTAAGCTATTTTACTTCATTTACAATGGGCAAGGCGCGTGGCAAGGGACGTGGAAGTGGACGTTCTGGTGATGGTTCGTGCAGAGGACGGGGCCGTGGCCAAGGTGAAAATGTGCCACAACCAACAGCCACATCTTCTCGCTCCCACTTCTTGACCGAATTACTAGGGAAGCACAGAACAACACCAGTATTGAGAACTGATCAGTGTGAACAGGTTATTAATTGGATAGCAGACAATACTTCCAGTTACCTGGGCACCACCACCTCCGGTCTGTCTTCCACACGGTCAACTCTTTGTAGCCGTGAGTCTCGACCGCATACTCCTCCTCACCCTGATGCTCCTTCCTCCCACCATGCCGAGTGTCGTTAGACAGCAAGTGATCCCACACTTGGACACTCTGAAGAGCTGTTCACTGGTCCATTTCCATATTTGGGCCCCTCACCTGATACGCTTGAAGTGGTGGAAGAGGAGATCCCATGTTGTGATGCCCAAATATTTGAATAGCCACGGCCACAGGAAGTCGACGTTGGCAATCTGTCACAAGAGGTGGACGATGACGAGACACAATTGCCAGGAAATGAGGAGGAGCATCGTGGTGCGCAAGTGGAAGAGGAGGAGGTGGTGGATGATCTAGTAACTGACCCAATGTGGAAGGAGGACATGCAGAGTGAGGCCAGCAGCACACAGGGGGAGGGAGGCAGAGTACCCCAACAGGCAGGAAGAAGCAGTGTGGTGGCCGCAGACAGAAGGCAGGCAACCGTTCCCCGTAACACCAACACGAGGGACGTTGCCAGTACAAGCGGTAGGTCTTCCAGAGTCTGGAATTTTTTTAAAGACTCTGCTGATAACCCCAAAAAGGCCATATGTTCCACCTGCCATGCCAGCATCAGCAGGGGTGACAAAACTACCAGCCTGACCACCACCAGCATGATCAGGCACATGGCAGCAAAGCACCCGACTTTGTGGGGCGAAACCCAGGGTCCACGACCAGTGTCAGCGGGTGTCACCACTGCTTCTTCCACTGTTGTGCGTGCAATAGTACCCCCTGTTGTGTGTGCAAGGCAATCCCCTGTCTATACTGCATGTAAAGATGCCCCCTCCTCTCATTCTTCACTTGTTATGGCAGTTTCTCAAGAAACAGCATCAACGTCCACGTCCACATCCCACCGCAGCGTTCAATTGTCCATATCCCAGACCTTTGAACAAAAGCGGAAATTCGCAGCTAACGCCTCACAGGCCACAGTCCTAAATTTGCACATTTCACGACTGCTTGCATTGGAAATGCTGCCTTTTAGACTGGTGGAGACGGAATCCTTCCGCAATCTTATGGCGGTGGCCGTCCCTCGGTACTCGGTCCCCAGCCGACACTATTTTGCCTGGTGTGCCATCCCCGCACTACACAAGCACGTGTCCCAAAGCATCTGCCGTGCCCTCAACAACGCAGTTACTGGGAGAGTCCACCTGACAACGGACACGTGGAAAAGTGCTTGTGGCCAGGGACGGTACATCTCTCTGACGGCACACTGGGTAAACATAGTGGAAGCCGGGACCCAGTCGGACCTTGGGACGGAACACATCCTCCCCACACCGAGGATTGCGGGCCCTATGTCAGTCAGAGTTGCCCCCACAGTGTACAGCTCCTGCGCATCCTCCTCCTCCTCCTCATGTTCAGCCTCCATCTGAGATATCACCACATCAGTTACAAGCTGGAAGCATTGCAGTACTGCCTCCGCCAAGCGGCAACAGGCTGTGCTGAAACTCATAAGCTTAGGTGATAAACCTCACACTGCTTGTGAGTTGTGGACAGCTGTGAAAGAGCAGGCAGATCTGTGGCTGAGACCGCTGAACCTACATCCTGGCATGGTCGTGTGTGACAATGGCCGTAACCTGGTGGCGGCTCTGAGGCGAGGTGAGATCACACACGTACCATGCCTGGCTCATGTGCTTAACCTCGTGGTTCAGCGGTTTCTTAAATCGTACCCCGAGTTGCCAGATCTGATCGTGAAAGTACGCCGCCTGTCAGCTCATTTTCGCAAGTTGGCTACAGCTTCCGCCGCCCTTGCTGTGTTGCAGCAGCGTTTGCAGCTTCCGGCACACCGACTGGTGTGTGATGTCCCACACGTTGGAACTCTACCCTCCACATGTTGCAAAGGATTTGTGAGCAGAAGAGAGCAGTTGTGGAGTACCAGCTGCAACAAGGCCGTCGATATTCAGGTCAGACTCCACACATAAGACCTCAGGAGTGGACCTGGATGTCTGACATATGTACCATCCTGACAAACTTTGAGGAGTCCACCAAGATGGTGAGTGGCGATGACGCCATCATTAGTGTCAGCATCCCACTTGTCTGTCTTTTGCAACGCTCTCTGCAGAGAATTAAAGAGGAGGCATTGCAGCCAGAGTATGATGAGATGGATCAAGAAGCCGTAGCGGGCGATTACACACAGCCCAGCCTCATCTCATCCCAATGTGCATTGGGGGACAATGAGGGAGAGGAGGAGGAGGAGGAGTAGGAAGAACAGGAGCTGCTATCATGCGTTGTAGACGGTAGTACCTGTACAAGTGTCATACTGTCGGTTCAGCGTGGGTGGCCTGAGGACGGGGGGGGAGGAGGAAGATGAGGAGGAGAGCATGGTCAGTCGTCATCTTGGTGAGGACACGGAAATCTTGCCCGTTACCAGTCTGGCACGCATGGCTGACTTTATGTTACGCTGCCTTAACCGTGACCCTCGCGTTGTCAAAATGTTGGGTGACAGTCATTACTGGTTGGTGACACTTGTAGACCCCCTCTACAAGGAGAACTTTCACTCTCTTATTCCTGAGGTCTACAAAAATGGGGCAGTACCAGAAGGCCCTTGCTGCAGAACTCTTAAAAAAATTCCCATCTGAACACGCTAGCGGCAGAGGTCACAGTTCGTTGCCCAACCAAGGCGTACAGGCGAGAGAGATGCAACTCCAATCCAGCAGAGGCAGGGGAACACTGTCAACGTTCTGGGACAGTTTTCTGACACCCGCCCAGCTTACAGGCCCTGAGGCGCGGGGTACTCTCACAAGGAGTGGAAAGTTTCAAAAGATGGTGAGGGAGTACCTTGCCGATCGTACCAGCGTCCTCCGTGATTCCTCTGTGCCTTTTAATTATTGGGTATCCAAGCTGGACACTTGGAATGAACTCGCTCTGTACGCCTTGGAGGTCCTGGCCTGCCCTGCCGCTAGCGTGTTATCGGAGCGTGTTTTTAGTGCCGCTGGGGGAATTATAACTGATAAGCGCCCTCGCCTGTCAACTGACAATGCTGACAAGCTGACCCTTATCAAAATGAACAAGGGCTGGATTGGGCCAGACTTCTCATCACCACCAAATGACAGCAGAGTAACATAAAGTCAAATCCACTGTGTTATTTCAGGAGGTGTATTCACATGCACCGCTTCACACCCACACATGGGTATACGCTTCCTCGTTTCGGCTGTTTAATCTTCTTCTCCTTATCCTCAGCCTCCACCACCACTATACCACCAGGGTGCCAGCATTGCAAGTTCCTCTGTCCTAATTTTTGGCAGCTTTTGCTGGGAAAGCATAAGCAAATACCATGGGACACCCACTCCCCAATAATGGGACTTATGTTTGTAATATGCTGTTACTGCATGGCTCTTGTAAGGGGCATTGCAAGTTGCTCCGTCCTAATTTCTGGCAGCTTTTGCTGGGAAAGCATAAGCAAATACTATGGGAGACCCACTCCCCAATAATGGGACTTATGTTTGTAATATGCTGTACTGCATGGCTCTTGTAAGGGGCATTGCAAGTTGTTCCGTCCTAATTTTTGGCAGCTTTTGCTGGGAAAGCATAAGCAAAAACTATGGGAGACCCACTCCCCAATAATGGGACTTATGTTTGTAATATGCTGTACTGCATGGCTCTTGTAAGGGGCATTGCAAGTTGCTCCATCCTAATTTTTGGCAGCTTTTGCTTGCAAGGCATAAGCAAATACTAAGGGACACCCACTCCCCAATAATGGGACTTATGTTTGTAATATGCTGTACTGCGTGGCTCTTGTAAGGGGCATTGCAAGTTGCTCCGTCCTAATTTTTGGCAGCTTTTGCTGGGAAAGCATAAGCAAATACCATGGGACACCCACTCCCCAATAATGGGACTTATGTTTGTAATATGCTGTACTGCATGGCTCTTGTAAGGGGCATTGCAAGTTGCTCCGTCCTAATTTTTGGCAGCTTTTGCTGGGAAAGCATAAGCAAATACTATGGGAGACCCACTCCCCAATAATGGGACTTATGTTTGTAATATGCTGTACTACATGGCTCTTGTAAGGGGCATTGCAAGTTTCTCCGTCCTAATTTTTGGCAGCTTTTGCTGGGAAAGCATAAGCAAATACTATGGGAGACCCACTCCCCAATAATGGGACTTATGTTTGTAATATGCTGTACTGCATGGCTCTTGTAAGGGGCATTGCAAGTTGCTCCGTCCTAATTTTTGGCAGCTTTTGCTTGCAAGGCATAAGCAAATACTATGGGACACCCACTCCCCAATAATGGGACTTATGTTTGTAATATACTGTACTGCATGTGACGCGCCCCCTGGGCCGTGTGTACACGTGTGTGGGATACCCGGTGCCGGGTCTCTGGGGTCTGTAGTCTCCGTGGCGGTGACCCGGTCCCGTGGCTCAGGCTGGTCAAACCAGTGGCAGTCTTTCTTAGGTTTTGAGGTTAATTGTCCGACTGCGCCACCCGTGGATTGCGGTCAGGGAGTACCACCGCTGCGAGGCAGACCGCTGAGGCTGGTGTTGTGTGCGCAGCATAGAATGGGATAACTCCCCTCGGGAGGAGTATAGCCTCAGGGCAGTGAGTGTGGATGATGGGGGTAATGGTGCACGAGCGCAGCAGGAACGACTCAGAGTCTTTGCAGTGCAGTTCAGGGTCTTTACTGATGATTATAAGGTAGACCCTCCCGGGAGTACTGGCTAGCATAAGAGGCCTGGTCAGTCTGTGAGCAAGCAGGAGTTCCCCTGGCCAGGTGGAGTTGTAGGCCTCCCCGTCTGTCTGCACTCTTCCTGGCTACCTTGCTGTAAGTGGGTAGAAGTAGCCCACGTCCCTGAGTGTACCGTGTAGTGCTCACCCGTATGGCTGGTGACTTGGGGCCTTCTGTTAGCCTCCGCTCCACGACTGCGGTGCTGGTCCCTTGATTGTGACTGAGCCTCCGGGCTTCTATGGCCAGAGGACCTGAAATCCCCTGCCGGCTGGTTTCTGCTGCTGGATATATAAGTCCTCACAGCTTCGGACTCCTGTGTCCGGTTCCTATTGTCTTCTGCCAGGGCGAGCTCTGCTCAGCTTCCAGCCCCTGGTCTTTAGCTCCTAGCTCCTACAGAGCTCCTTGCTGTTACTTTCCCTTGCTCTCACTCTGACTCTGACTGTTCTCTGACTCAGTCAACCCCGCCCCAGATCCAGTTTATAAGGGCAGAATTCTCCCCTCCCAGGACTGGGGCAGGAGGATGTTGCATGTTTAAGGGATCCTGACCAGGAAACCTCCCACTTGCTCTCCGGCGTAATATCTCTATTACTGTGGTGACCAGACCCCTGTGGTGACACACATGGCTCTTGTAAGGGGCATTGCAGTTCCTCATAATTTTTGGAAAGCCTTCCATTCACTGCTTAGGCCAACAGTGCACGGGAGACCCAGTTGCTATAAATCGAAAAAAAGGTTTAGTTAATGCCCTCTGACCTCCATGTCATTTCCAAGGGGCATTGGAGTGGCTCGAAATTTTTGGTAGGCATTGCACTCACTGTATGCCCTATAACTGTGTAGCCGAACCGCTCCTTTTGTTACAGAAACATATCCTACAAGACATATCTGGTTGACTGGCCTGATATTGATGTGAATGATCCCTGTTCCTCCTGCTCTTTCTCCTTTGCCACCACCTCATCCATCATTTATCACCTGAAGCTTTGTTTTAACAGGAGTCATAGAACTGGGATAGTAGCAGGAAAACATCCAGCAATCCTCGGAGGAGGTAGGATATGCGCCAAAACGCGGACCACCTCAGGCCTAGCCGCTACTACATACATGCGCTTGCATTCCAAGAAAACAAAGCAGATGCTAACTTCTATCATCATCATCATGCTCCTCACCTAGGCACTCTCAACTCCCCTGATGGAGAAGCCAGGGCGCACCGGAGGAGTCTGGTTCTCTGGTGGGCTCGTCCAATGCTGCCCTAAAGCAGGCCAGGCTAAGAAAAGTGTGGGGTGAAGGTGACAGGAGAAATCAGGGCGGCTGGGGACCGAGTATGGACACCTGGCCGCCACCTGGCGGCTGGGGACCGAGCGTGGACACCCGGCCGCCGGGCGGCTGGGGACAGAGTATGGATACCTCGCTGCCGAAGCGGCCATGAGGTAGTGGCCAGCTTCGGCCTCCTCCAAACTAAAAGTCCCCATTTCAAGTGAAAGCTAGCAGTATGGTATTGCAGCCTGCGGGTCGGTGGGTGGTTGGCTGCATATTTTCGCTTGCATTGCAAGGAATGGGGGAGGTACAATTGAACACTGCCCTGGGACAAGGACTTGCACAGGGATAGTTGCAAGTCTGCATCTTCTGATGCGGCAAGGATCACTTCTGATGGGCACACTTTTAGACAGTGACCTGGGGGTCAGAGATGCTTCCAGGGGTCTTCCCCATGCTGATCCCTTGTCTTTTCAGCACTGTATGCATGTGTCACACAGCACATGGCCAGATAAGGTTGTAAAATCTTAAACTGACATTTCCCGGTGAACGCATTTGTCACGGTTGAAAGCAATACAAAAGTGCAAAAACGCATGAAAAATGCTACTTGTGAACATAGCCCAAGGTGTGGAGGAGTATTTTTGTTTTTGGTTATTTATTTTACCTTATACACAAGTTTTTACCCTGGAAAGGAAATTCCTTAACATATTTCACAGGAAAACCGTTTCAGTTTAGTTTTTGAACGTTTTATTGTGAGCCCGCCAAAGTGGCATAATACCTCTGACCACGTTGTTGACAGCAGTGACCTGGGGGTCAGAAATGCTTCCAGGGGTGATCCCCATGCTGCCCCCATGTCTTTTGAGCACTGTCACTATCGTTTTGGGCACTTTTTAGGCTTTCTACAGACTGCCGGGGGTGCTGCCGCAAAAATGCTCGAGTCTCTCATAGACTAACATTGGGCTCGTTGCTCGGGTCGAGCACCCGAGTATCACGGTAAGCTCGGCCCGAGCTTCGAGCACCCGAGCATTTTAGTGATCGCTCAACACTATCAGTCGTCATCTTGGTGAGGACACGGAAGTCTTGCCCGTTACCAGTCTGGCACCCATGGCTGACTTTATGTTACGCTGCCTTAACCGTGACCCTCACATTGTCAAAATGTTGGGTGACAGTCATTACTGGTTGATGACACTTTTAGACCCCCTCTACAAGGAGAACTTTCACTCTCTTATTCCTGAGTTGGAGAGGTCTACAAAAATGGGGCAGTACCAGAAGGCCCTTGCTGCAGAACTATTAAAAAAATTCCCATCTGAACACGGTAGCGGCAGAGGTCACAGTTCGCTGCCCAACTAAGGCATACAGGCGAGAGAGACGCAACTCCAATCCAGCAGAGGCAGGGGAACACTGTCAATGTTCTAGGACAGTTTTCTGAGATCTGCCCAGCTTACAGGCCCTGAGGTGCAGTGTACTCTCACAAGGAGTGGAAAGTTTCAAAAGATGGTGAGGGAGTACCAGCGTCCTCCGTGATTCCTCTGTGTATTTTATTTATTGGGTATCCAAGCTGGACACTTGGAATGAACTCACTCTGTATGCCTTGGAGGTCCTGGCCTGCCCTGCCGCTAGCGTGTTATCGGAGCGTGTTTTTTGTGCCGCTGGGGGAATTATAACTGATAAGCGCACTCGCCTGTCAACTGACAATGCTGACAAGCTGACCCTTATCAAAATGAACAAGGGCTGGATTGGGCCAGACTTCTCATCACCACCAAATGACAGCAGAGTAACATAAAGTCAAATCCACTGTGTTATTTCGGGAGGTGTATTCCCATGCATCGCTTCACACCCACACATGGGTATACGCTTCCTCATTTCGGCTGTTTTTTGCTCTTCTCCTTATCCTCAGCCTCCACGACCACTATACCACCAGGGTGACCATGGTCCATGTTGCCAGCATTGCAAGTTCCTCTGTCCTAATTTTTGGCAGCTTTTGCTTGGAAGGCATAGGCAAAGACTATGGGAGACCCATTCCCCAATAATGGGAAAAATGTGTTTAATATGCTGTACTGCATGGCTCTTGTAAGGGACATTGCAAGTTCCCCCTTCCTAATTTTTGGCTGCTTTTGCTTGGAAGGCATAGGGAAAGACTATGGGAGACCCACTCCCCAATAATGGGAATAATGTTTTTAATATGCTGTACTGCATGGCTCTTGTAAGGGGCATTAAAATCGTCTTGTTAAGCTACTGTGACCTCCACGTCTCTTCCAAGGGTCGTTAATATTGTCTTTTTATTCCACTGCGACCTCCACCACTCTTCCAAGGGGCATTAAAAGCGTCTTGTTAAGCTACTGTGACCTCCACGTCTCTTCCACAGGGCGTTGATATTGTCTTTTTATTCCACTGTAACCTCCACCACTCTTCCACAGGGCATTGATATTGTCTTTTTATTCCACTGCGACCTCCACCACTCTTCCAAGGGGCATTAAAAGCGTCTTGTTAAGCTACTGTGACCTCCACGTCTCTTCCACGGGGCATTGATATTGTCTTTTTATTCCACTGTAACCTCCACCACTCTTCCAAGGGGCATTAAAACTGTCTTGTTAAACCACTCTGAACTCCACGTCTCTTCCAAGGGGCATTAAAACCATCTTGTTAAGCTACTGTGACCTCCACATCTCTTCCAAGGGGCATTAAAACTGTCTTGTTAAACCACTCTGAACTCCACGTCTCTTTTAAGGGGCATTAAAACCGTCTCGTTAAACCACTCTGAACTCCACAGCTCTTCCAAGGGGCATTGACATGTTGTTTTTAATTACCTCTAACCTCCACGACTCTTGCAACGGGCATTGCATTTCCTCCTAATTTTTGTCAGCTTTTGCTTTTCAATGCATAGGCGAACACTAAGGGAGACCCACTCCCCAATAATGGGTAGAAGGTTTTTAATACGCTGTAATACACGTCTGTTTCAAGGGGCATTGCAGTGCCTAATAATTTTTGGAAAGCCTTCCATTCCCTGCTTAGGCCAACAGTGTACAGGAGACCCAGTTGCTATAAATGGAAAAAACGGTTTAGTTAAGGCCCTCTGACCTCCATGTCACTTCCAAGGGGCATTGGAGTGCCTCGAAATTTTTGGTAGGCATTGCATTCACTGTATGCCTTATAACTGTGTAGCTGAACCGCTCCTTTTGGTACAGAAACATATCCTACAAGACATGTGTGGTTGGCTGGCCTGATATTGATGTGAATGGTCCCTGTTCCTCCTGCTCTTTCTCCTTTGCTACCACCTCATCCATCATTCATCACCTGAAGCTTTGTTTTAAAGGAAGTCATAGAACTGGGATAGTAGCAGGAAAACATCCAGCAATCCTTGAAGGAGGTAGAATATGCGCCAAAACGCTGACCACCTCAGGCCTAGCTGCTACTACATACATGCGCTTGCATTCCAAGGAACAGAAAGCTAAGGAGGTGGATGGCCTCATGAACATGAATAATTTACTCGTTGTGTAGGAGGCCGACCACTGCTGCTGTCTACCTTCTGAACTTTGTGTTGAAGCCTGATTGACCCAGGACCCGCAATCCTCTATGTCTGGAGGACGTGTTGCATCCCAGTGTCCAACTGTGTCCCGGCTTCCACAATATTAACCCAGTGTGAAGGCGTCAGTGAGATGGACCATTCCTGGCCACATTCACTTGTCCACGTGTTTGTGGTTAGGCTGTCCTTCCCACTAAATGCACTGGGGAGGGCATAGGTAATGTTTTGGTATGCGCGCTTGTGTATAAGGCGCACCGGGACAAATAGGGGCCGCTGGGGACCGTTTAAGGACACCCGGCCACCCCCACGCGGCTGGGAACTGTGTGTGGGCACCCGGCCGCGGGGCGGCTGGGGACTGAGTATGGACACCCGGCCGCCCCCTGGCGGCTGGGGACCAAGCGTGGACACCCAGCCGCCGGGCGGCTGGGAACTGAGTATGAATACCAGGCTACCGACGCAGCCATGACGTGGTGGCCAGATTCCACCTCCACATGCCTAAAAGGCCCAATTTCAAGTGCAAGCAAGCTAGCAGTATGGTATTGCAGCCTGGGGGTGGGTGGGTGGCAGGCTGCATACTTGCGCTTGTATTGCAAGTTATGGGGGAGGTACAATTGAACACTGCCCTGGGACAAGGACTTGCACGGGAATAGTTGCAAGTCTGCATCTTCTGATGCGGCATGGATTAATTCTGATGGGCACACTTTTAGGCAGTGACCTGGGTGTCAGAAATGCTTCCAGGGGTCTTCCCCATGCTGTTCCCATGTCTTTTTAGCACTGTATGCATGTGTCACACAGCACATGGCCAGATAAGGTTGTAAAATGTTAAAATGACATTTCCCGGTGAATGCATTTGTCACGGTTGAAAGCAATACAAACGTGCAAAAACGCATAAAAAATGCTACTTGTGAACATAGCCCAAGGTGTGGAGGAGTATTTTTGTTTTTGGTTATTTATTTTACCTTATACACAAGTCTTTACCCTGGAAAGGAAGTTCCTTAACCCCTTTCCGACCTGGTCTGTAATAGTACGCACCAGGTCGGGAAGGCCAGTTCAGCGGGGCTCCGGCGGTGAGCCCGCACTGAAGCGAGCACATGTCAGCTGATTATTGGAATCGCAATCCACCCGCGGCTGTTAACATGTTAAATCTCTGACAGTGGCATTTAACTCGCGCTTCCGGGAGTCCTAAGCCCCGCCCATCAGTGACCCCGTCACGTGATCGCGGGTCACCAATGGGTGGGCATGACAACTCAGGGTCTGCAGCAGACGCCTGTGGTTGTCATGTCTCAATTGCTATGAGCGCCACCTAGTGGTCAGCGCTCTTAGCAAGTGAGCATTTCTCCTGCATACAAGCGATCTGCTCATCGCTTGTATGCAGTAGAAGCAATCAGACAACTGCTGCTTCTAGTCTCCTCTGGAGACTATAGAAGCAAGCAGAAAGTGTAAAAAAAAAGTTTTTAAAAAAATAAAAAAAATAAAAAATATATAAAAGTTTAAGTCACCCCCCTTTCGCCCCATTCAAAATAAAATATATATATATAAAAAAAAAACACATACACATATTTGGTATCGCCGCGTTCAGAATCGCCCGATCTATCAATATAAAAGAAGAATTAATACAATCAGTAAACGGCGTAACGAGAAAAAAATTTTAAACGCCAGAATTACGTTTTTTTGGTCGCTACAACTTTGCAATAAAATGCAATAACGGGCGATCAAAATATCGGATCTACCCCAAAATGGTATCAATAAAAACGTCAGCCCGGCACGCAAAAAATAAGCCCTCATCTGGCCCCAGATCCCGAAAAATGGAGAAGCTAAGGGTCTCGGAAAATGGCGTCATTTTTTTTTGTTTTTTTAGCAAGCTTTGGATTTTTTTCACCACTTAAATAAAAAAGAACCTATACATGTTTGGTGTCTATGAACTCGTAACGACCTGGAAAATAATGATGGCAGGTCAGTTTTAGTAATCTGTGAACGTGGTAAAAAAAGGACCCAAAAAACAACTGTGGAATTGCATTTTTTTTGCAGTTTCACTGCACCTGGAATTTTTTTTCCCATTTTCCAGCACACGATATGGTAAAACCAGTGATGGTGTTTAAAAGTACAACTCGTCTCGCAAAAAATAAGCCCTCACATGGCTATATTGAACGAAAATTAAAAAAGTTCTGGCTCTGGGAAGAAGGGGAGCAAAAAAGGAAAACACAAAAACAGAAAGACCCATGGTCGTTAACGGGTTAACATATTTCACAGGAAAGCACTTTCACTTTCGTTTTTGAACGTTTTATTGTGAGCCTGTAAAAGTGGCTTAATACCTCTGACCACATTGTTGACAGCCGTGACCTGGGGGTCAGAAATGCTTCCAGGGCCGATCCCCATGCTGTCCCCATGTCATTTGAGCACTGTCACTATCGTTTTGGGCACTTTTTAGGCTTTCTACAGACTGCCGGGGGAGCCGCCGCAAAAATGTTCGGGTCTCCCATAGACTAACATTGGGCTCATTGCTCGGGTCGAGCACCCGAGTATCACAGTGAGCTCGGCCCGAGCTTCGAGCACCCGAGCATTTTAGTGCTCGCTCAACACTAACCACATCTTATTTGAAGTGACTTTGAGGGGCCTTTGTGACAGAAAATACCCAAAAGTGACACCACTCAAAAAACTGTACCCCTCAAGGTGCTCAAAACCACATTCAAGAAGTTTATTAACCCTTCAGGTGTTTCACGGGAATTTTTGGAATGCGGAAGAAAACAATGAACATTTAACTTTTTTTCACAAAAATGTTACTTTAGACCCAATTTTTTCATTTTCACAAGGGTAACAGGAAAAAATGGACCACATAATTTGTAGGGCAATTTCTCATGAGCGCGCTGATACCCCTTATGTGAGGGAAAACCACTGTTTGGGCGCACTGCAGGGTTCGGAAGGGAAGGAGCGCCATTAGACTTTTTGAATGTAAAATTTCTTTGAATAATTAGCGGACGCCATGTTGCGTTTGGAGAGCTCCTGATGTGCCTAAACAGTGGAAACCCCCCACACGTGACACCATTTTGGAAACTATACCCCTTAAAGAACTTATCTAGATGTGTGGCGAGCACCTTGAACCCCCAGGTGCTTCACAGAAGTTTATAATATTGAGCTGTAAAAATAAAATTTTCACATTTTTCCCACAAAAACGTTTTTCATCCCTTAATTTTGTATTATCATAAGGGTAATAGGAGAAATTGCACCATGAAATTTGTTGTGCAATTTCTCCTGAACACGCTGATACCCCATATGTGGGGGAAAACCACTGTTTTGCTGTACGGCAGGGTTCGGAAGAGAAAGGAGCGCTATGTTGGCTGGGATAGGTTGCAGACACCATGTCACATTTGAAGAGTCGCTGACATGCCGAAACAGCAGAAACCCCCACAAGTGACCCCATTTTGTAAACTACACCTCTCAAGGAATTCATCTAGGGAAGTAGTGAGTATTTTTTAATTTTTAAATTTATACCATTGGGCAGTGAAGAAAACATAATTATATTTTTACCACAAAAAAATGTTTTACCCTCAGATTTTACATTTTCACACAGGGCAATGGGTAAAAATGGGGCCAAAATGTGTCACACAATTTCTTCTAAAAGTGGCAATACCCCATGTGTGGCTGTATCGTACCGCTTAGCCATACGGCGAGATCTGGGAGGGACGGAGCGCTATTTGACAATTGGAGAACAAATTATTGTAGAATAGGCATTTGGATTTGGGAGCACAAAATTTTCTGAATTTCTTTTGTGGGGCAAGGGCCATTTCGCTTTTCCAGAGCCTTTCTGCTACCAGTAATTTGGAAGTCCCTTATATTTTTAACAGATAACGGACCTGAGTGGGGACTAGCTTTTTTTGAGGACTGAGTTGAAGCTTTTATTGGGAACATTTTACATATTGTTTATCCGGCGCTCTATGCTGAGCACTTACATCGGGGTTTCCATCTAAATTTCCAAGTGATGTAATTAAGATGAAACCCCTGCGGGATCCATTCACTATAATGAGGCAGCAGAGTTACTCTGGACTCCGTCGGGCCTCTGTTTAGCGGTGTCCTTTTTTTCAGAAGTGCACAAAACTGTGGCCAACCGCACTTTTATGCACACCTAAAAAAACTGACACCGTGGGATCACAGGCCAGATAGCATCCACAGTGGCCTATATCTGCCTCATTACAGGGAATCTTCCGTCATGGGTTCCGTCTGAATCACGTATTTCAGAGATTTACACGGAAACTCTGGTGTAAGTGCTCAGCGCAGAGCGCAGGATAAATGTGCGCCGAGCCTTACTGCGATCTTTGGGAGACATAATAAACAAATCAGTAGCAGGTGAAGAATTGGTTTTATTTATTTTTTGCGCCATTCCTCGTGCGGTATAAGTGATGAGATTACTTTATTCTTCTGGTCGGTGCGATTACAGCGATACCAGATTTATATCGGGTTTTTATGATTGACAGCTGTCACACACTAAAATACGCTTTTTTTAAAAAATCTAGTTTTTGCATCGCCATATTTTGAGAGCTATAATTTTTCCATATTTCGGCCAACAGAGTCATGTGATGGCTTGTTTTTTGCTTGACGAGTTGACATTTTTATTGGTACTATTTTTGGGTACGTGACATTTTTTGATCTTTTTCTATTCCGTTTTTTGGAAGGTAATATTAACAAAAACCAACAATTCAGGAATTGTTTTTTGAGTTTCTTTTTTATGCCGTTCTGCATGTGGTAAAAGTGATAAGGCAGCATTATTCTTCGGGTCAGTACGTTTACAGTGATACGACACGTATTTTTTTTTATGATTTGGCACTTTTACACAATAAAACAGTTTATAGAAAAAAATTTTTTTTTGCATCGCTTTATTCTGAGAGCTATAACTTTTTTATTTTTCGGCTGATGAAGCTATCTGGCGGCTTTTTTTTTGCGGAACAAGATGATATTTTCAGCAGTACCATTTTTATTTCCATTTGCTTTTAGATCGCTTTTTTTCCACTTTTTGTTTGGTTATATGATGAAAAAGCATAGTTTTTTGCTCCGTTTTTTATTTATTTTTATTATGGTGTGCACAGAAGGAGTTAATTAGTGTGACAGTTTTATAGATCGGATTGTTTCGGACGTGGCGATACCAAATATGTGTACTTTTTTTGTTTTTGCATAAATATACGGATTTATTGGTTTAATATTTTATTTATTTATTTTTATTTATTTTGTGATTTTTTTAAACAGTTTGAAAACATTTTTTAGACTTTTTTTTACATTTTTACTTAGTCCCTGTATGGGATATTAATTTTTATTTTTCTAATCACTGTTCTCATGCAACGCAATAGATATGTATTACATTGCATGAGAGCTTTGCTGACAGTTTCACAGCTGCAGGCTGAGTCTAGCAGGACACCGTACATGTCAGACCCAGAGGCGGTCATGTGACCTCCGGCTGCCATGACAACGGCGGTTCCTCTCAGACATCAGGGGGCCGTCGGAGAGGTAAGTGGACGACCCCCTCTCCTCTCACTATCTTCTAAATGCCGCGATCGCTATAGATCGCGGCATCTAGAAGATAGCAAAGGGTTAACATCATTGGGACCTGATCCAATCAGGTCCCAATGATGTCCCCTGTCACTGCTACTCATCTGAACCGCAATCGCAGCGCCTGCAGGACCCTAGGGGTCCTGAGCGCTGCGGGACCACCGACCGTTTATAAGCGTCGACGCTCCCCAAGCCCAGGCAGCGCGGACGTTTATATACAGTGGGCGGTCGGGAAGCGGTTAAACCCTATAGAGCACCTTTGGAATGAGTTAGGGCGACGAATTGGGGCCCAAACCCATAGCAATAAAGATGAATTGTTTGCAGATTTGCAAATGGAATGGAGCACTATCCCTCAAGATGTCTTGAATACCCTAGTAGCTTCAATGCCCCCGTAAGTTATGGCATTGTAAACAATGAAATACTCTCTATGTTGTGATCAATAAATAGTATATGCAAAACTTTTGGCAGTCAGTTTTCTGTAATTAAATGACCATACCTATATTCAAAAGCATTTTGGTTAAAATTAAGGTCTTGCATGATGACAACTTCATGCACTTTCTATTCATCACCAGGAAAATGGCATCACAGCAACCAGACAGAAGTAATCACACGTTATTAAAAAATTAAAAACTTTTGGTATCGCCACTGTAGGTACAGGAACAGAATAAGGTATTAAGCGTAGTTAGGGTAAGGTGAAAGTCAACGCAGTTCCTTTACGAAAGGGAAAATAAAATGGGACTGTTCTGCGTCCCTGAGGGCAAGGAGCCCTGAAGGCACTGGAAAGTACCGGTGCTGGCCAGTGTGGCCGGAAGTTTGAATATAGAAGTGTGTTTTTTTCCCCCTCCGAGTTTGGTTAACCCTGGTGGATTATGGGACACGTTAACCACCCTTTGTAACAAAAATGGACTGTGTGCAGCTGCCCTATGGAACGTGCTCTTTTAACCATGTACTTACTGTCTTTATTCTTACCTTGAACTTTTCCCGCAGGAGCTTATGGGCAGCGCACTTGTTTCTTTAAAGGGGCCGTAGTCTACAAAAAATGGGGAGGGGGAAAACCCTGAACAGGAAGACCCAAGGATTGAGCCGGGTCAGCATTGCAATAGCTAAAAGCGCTCCTGGACTGTCAGAGCTGTGGTTAGTTGGCCACTGAGCCGTTATGTTTAATGTGGACTTGCTGTGTTTGAATACTCAGAGCAGGATTAGTTGGCCAACTGGCCTGTTAGGTTTGAAAACGGACATACTGTGTCTGGGTACCAGGAGCAAGGGGGCCGGAGTCAGTCGGACCTGCGTTTTAAAGAAAAAAAGGAACTTGGGCACTTAACCCTTTAACAATCTTGGGATTTTCCATTTTTGCGTTTCCATTTTTTGCTCCCCTTCTTCCCAGAGTCATAGCCTTTTTATTTTTCTGTCAATATGGCCATGTGAGGGCTTAATTTTTGCGGTAGAAGTTATAATTTTAAACGCCATCACTGGTTTTACCATATCTTGTATGGGAAAATGGGTAAAAAATTACAAGTGCAGTGAAAATGCAAAAAAAAATGCAATTCCACAATAATTCTCCATAATTCTGGAGTTTAAATTTTTTTTCTCGTTACGGCGTTTACCGATCGGATTAATTCTTTTTTTATATTGATAGATCGGGCGATTCTGAACGCGGCAATACCAAATATGTGTATGTAGTTTTTTTTTTTATTATTTTATTTTGAATGAGGTACAAGGGGGGTTATTTAAACTTTTATATATTTTTTTTTGCTATTTTTAAAAACTTTTTTTTACACTTTCTGCATGCTTCAATCGTCTCCATAGGAGACTAGAAGCAACAGTTATCTGATTGCTTCTACTGCATACAAGCGATGAGCAGATCGCTTGTATGCAGCAGAAATGCTCTCTTGCTATGAGCGCCGACCACTGGGTAGTGCTCATAGCAATCGAGACATGACAACCACAGGGCTCTGCTGCAGACCCCGGGTTGTCATGCTTACCCATCGGTGACCCACGGTCATGTGACGGGGTCGCCGATGGGCGGGACTAATGCCGCACTTCCGGCGCGGCGATGTTAAATGCCGCTGTCAGAGATTGACAATGGCATTTAACTGGTTAACAGCCGCCGGTGGATCGTGATTCCACCCGCGGCTGTTGCAGGCACATGTCAGCTGTATAAATCAGCTGACATGTGCCCGGTTCAGTGCGGGTTCAGTGCCGGAGCCCTTGCTGAACCGGGGGTGAGGGCTTGGGGCATACTAATAGGCCCCAGGCCAGAAAGGAGTTAATGTGGGCCAAAAGGCCGGTGTACAGAAATCGACTCTAGTAAAAAAAGCATTATAATCATATGTGAGAAAATGTGCATTGAATGTTTTAAAACAATACTTGCATAGATGTTTTATCAGCACCGTATGGTGTTCTGGGCAATTCATGTCCTTCATCCCTTCCTTTGAGAATAGGAATGCTCTTGTTGTAATGTGAACAATGTTGCAAAATGTGTATATGACGCGCCCCCTGGGCCGTGTGGGGGTACCCGGAGCCGGGCCTGTAAATGCTGGGGGTTGTAGTCACCGTGGCGGTGACCCGGTCCATGACCCAGGGCAGTCAAACCAGGCTAGTCTATGTGTCTCTGTTTTATATAGTCCGACTACGCCACCTGTGGGATGCGGTTATTGGGAACCGCCGCTGCGGAGCAGTCCACTGAAGCTGATGGTGTGTGCAGCAAGGTGATGTGACTCCCCACAGGAAGAGTGGAGCTTCAGGGCAGCGCGTTTGGATGATGGTGGTGATAGTGCCGGGATCAGTAATGACAACACGGAGTCGTTGCAGTGCAGTCCCAGGGTCTTTACTGGTGGCAATTATATAGGCCCCAACGGGAGTACTTGCTAGGGATGAGGGCCTGGTCAGTCTGGGAGCAATCCTAGAATTCCCCTGGCCAGGTGGAGTTGTAGGCCTGCCGTTCTGACTGAACTCTTTGGCTATCCCGCTTATAGTCGTGTTGTAGCCCACGTCCCTGAGTGTGACGTGCTGTGCTCACCTGTATGGCTGGCGACTCGGATTCCGTGTATTCCTCGCTTCTCTGTGGCGGTACTGGTCCTTTCGTGTGGCTGAGCCTCCGGGCTTCTGTTGGCCAGGAGACCTGCAATCCCCTGCCCTGCTGTATCTGCTGCTGGGCCTGAAGGGTCCCACAGCCTCGGACTCCGGTGTCCGGTCCTCTGTATGCTGTCCAGGATGAGCTTTCTCCAGCTCCAGTCCCTGGCTTCTCACTCCTGATTCTCCTACTTGACTCCAGCCCTGTCTCTGTCTTAGACTCTGACTAGACTGACTAACCCCGCCTCCAGATCCAGTTATAAAGGGCAGGATCCTCCCCTTTCTGGCCTGGGGCAGGAGGTGTTGCATGTAGTGTGTTCCCTGACCAGGAAACTCCTGTCTTGCTCCCAGACATGGTATTACTACCATTGTGGCAACCAGACCCTCTGGGGTGCCACATTCCCCCCTAGTAAATTTCAGTACTTCGGGACTGAACATATTTTGCAAAAGTAACAGGTAACAATAAACAAGGTACATTAGAATATTACAGACACTACAGTCTTTATAGGTCACGGTATCATCCGTAACCAGGTGTCCATTTCATCCAACAAGGTGCACTTCTTGAGGGACCCGTCCCAAACCCTCCACGGGGGCCCTGGGGTGGCTACAGGGCATTGATGATCCGGATGTTGGACCACGTCTTCAGCCACCTCCACGGGTTTTTGTTCTGTGGTCTGGCACAAAAGGGGCACTTTACAAGTGCAACTATTAACAGGCAAAGTTTTTGGTTATCCATTGTCCATAACCTAAAAGTCTTTTTGGACCCTGTCGGGTAACTGGAAAAGCATATTTAATACACACATATACAACATTTGCAATAATACAGTTATACATTACACTTTAAATTCTCCAACGAGTAGGGATCTGACCTCTGGTGATTCTGGTAGATCTACGGAGTACACTTTCTGTCTGTGTTCTACCTTGGTCCCCTGTATTTACCCCTGGTGTGGTGGGCTCAATGTTCACCTCACTACAGGTGTTTGGAGGTGTCTCTGGTAGTTTGGGCAGCTTCCTACGGATCCTTTGGCTTACCGTGGGTACGACAGGTTCGCTACTAGCAGAGGGTAGATTCTCCTGGTCTGCTGATGAGGAATCTTCTGTCTCCGGGGCCAATGGTTCTTCCAACTGTACTGGGAATTCTACAGCTTCTTGAGGGGCTGGTTGGAGAAATGTAAGGACTGGCACAACTATTGCATTATTTACTTGTGTCCACGACCGTGGAAATTCTCCGAGTACTGTGCTGACCATTTCTTCCACTTCCTCTGCGGGTTGAGGGATATCTTGGCCTTCTTCAGCATGCTGTAGCTGCTCGGGACATTTCTTCAGGTGGTCTCTGGAAATTGTTGCTGTTGTCTCACCTCCGTCCTTACTTATGAGGCACACCTTGGTGTTATCATGGCTTGAGGGTAGAACGGAGTACGGCTCTTCCTCCCACTGGTCATCCAACTTGTGGAGTCGCCTCTTCCTCTTTAGGACTTGCTCTCCAGGTGACAGGGGAACAGCAGGTGCATGTTGATTGTGAGTCTTCTCCTGCCTTTGTCTTGCTTGAGACAGACTTCTCTCAACACTTTCCTGTACCTTGCGGTATTGCTGCTGCCGCTCAGTATCCCAATCTGCATCTGGTGAGGCGTCGCCTGGAGTCAGAACTCCCATATCCAGGTCGCTGGGCAGCTTACCAGGTCTTGCTCTCATCAGGTAAGCAGGTGTGCAGTTGGTGGAATTCACTGGGATATGATTGTAGAGGTCCACCAGGTCTGGCAACTTTTCTGGCCACAGGCTGCGTTCCTCCAGGGGCAACGTCTTCAGTAGGTCTATCACCACCTGATTCATCTTTTCACACATCCCGTTGGTCTGGGGGTGATAAGGCGCTGTCCTGATCTTCTTGCAGCCGTACAGGTTGCAGAATTCCTGGAATACTTCTGCTTCGAAGGCCGGACCTTGGTCAGTTAGCACACATTCTGGGTAACCATGTGGGCGGCAGAAGTGCTGTTGGAAAGCTCTGGCTGCTGTCTGAGCCGTTTGGTCCTTGACTGGCACCAATACCAGGAACCGGGTGTAGTGGTCTACAATGGTGAGAGCGTAGACATAGCCTGACCTGCTCGGGGATAGCTTCACATGGTCCAGGGCTACCAGTTAGAGTGGCTGCTTGGTGACGATGGGCTGCAGGGGAGCCCTCTGGCTGTCACGGTCTTTTCTTCTCAGGTTGCATGGTCCGCATTCTCGACACCACCTCTCGATTGCTTTCCTCATGCCAGCCCAATAGAACCGTTCACGTAGCAGGACTTCCAGCTTCTTCCATCCGAAGTGTCCTGCTCCATCATTGTACGCTTCCAAGACCATAGACGCATCCCGCCTCAGGACTACCACCTGCCAGACCAGCTCATGTGTCCGGGAGTTGACAGTTCTTCGACACAGCTTCCCTTCATAGATGAACAGCTTGCTCTTTTCTTTTCACAGCTGTTTGGTCTCTTTTGGAGCATCTGAATCAGGGTATGAGTCAGCTTGTGTCAGCAACTCTTTGACTAGGCAGACAGCCGGGTCACTGTCTTGTGTTTCTGCCCATCCATGGTGGGGCAATGGATTGAACGTGGCTTCTCTGTTGGCAGAGCACCTGTTCTTCACACAATGGGAGCACTGCTTTATCCCATGGCGGTGGAACGCGGGGATTTCTATCTCTTCTAGCTCCTCTGGGTCTTCTGGCATTCTGGACAGCGCATCTGAGTTTGCATTCTTGTGCCCAGTCCGGTACTTGATGGTGAGTTCGTAATTAGACAGTCGGGCCATCCATCTTTGTTCCAGGGCACCAAGCTTTGCAGTGTACAGGTGTGTCAGCGGGTTATTATCCGTGAAGACGGTGAATTTGGAGGAGGCGAGATAATGCTTGAAGCGCTCTGTCACGGCCCAGACGATGGCAAGGAACTCCAACTTAAAGGAGCTGTAGTTTTCTGGGTTTCTTTCTGTGGGCCAGAGCTTCCTGCTGGCATAGGCTATTACCCTCTCCCTGCCTTTTTGGATCTGGGACAGCACTGCTCCCAGTCCCACGTTGCTCGCATCTGTGTGAAGGATGAAGGGCTGTCCATAATCAGGGTAGGCCAGGACCTCGTCTCCTGTGAGAGCTATCTTCAGCCTGGTGAAGGACTCATCTTCCAGCTTGTCCCATTTGAATGGTGGTTTCTGGTTCTTGGCCTTTCTGAACTGGCCTATCAGGAGGTCCTGCATAGGTGCCGCCATCTTGGTGAAGTCTGGTATAAACCTTCGGTAGTAGCCTACCAACCCGAGGAACTGCCGCACTTCTTTAATGGTGGAAGGTCTCGGCCAGTTCTTGATTACGGTGATCTTGTTGAAGTCTGGTGTTACACCGTCAGCGCTTACCACGTGTCCTAAGTACTGTACTTTGGGCTTCAGCAGGTGGCACTTTGATGGCTTCACCTTCAGGCCAAAGCCAGCCAGGGCTTCAAACACTTCCGCCAGGTGCTTCAGATGATCCTCTTATGTCTTGGAGTATACTACGACGTCATCCAGGTACAGGAGGACTGTCTCGAAATTCTTATGTCCTTGACAGCACTCCATCAACCGCTCGAAGGTCCCTGGGGCGTTGCAGAGCCCGAATGGCATGCAGTTGAACTCGCTGAGGCCCATCGGGGTGGTGAATGCGGTCTTTTCCTTATCCGCCTCTGCTACAGGAACCTGCCAATACCCACTAGTAAGATCCAAAGTAGAGAAATAATTAGCAGATTTTAATGCAGCTAGTAGTGACTCCTCTATCCTGGGTAGCAGGTATGCATCTTTATGAGTTATGCGGTTAATTTGCCTGTAGTCTACACACATTCTCATTGTGCCATCCTTTTTCTTTCCAAGAACTAATGGAGCTGCCCAGGGGCTACAACTGTCTCATATTACCCCAGCCTCATTCATCTCTCGTAACATCCCTTTGACATTTTGGTAGTGTGCTGGCGGTACAGGCCGGTACCTTTCTTTAATGGGTGGATGGTCTCCTGTGTGGATATGGTGTTGAACCCCCTTTACCTGCCCGAAGTCGAGTGGGTGTTTACTGAAGACCCTCTCATACTCCTGGACCACCCGGTATACTCCTTGTTTTTGGTGTGGAGGGGTGGAGTCAGTGCCCACATACAGCTTCTGGCACCAGTCCTCCATCTGTCCCTTGGAGCCATTATCCTCCGCCTGTTTGGATGGAGGTAAGGGTTCCACTGTCTTTATAGAGTTTTGATTGACGGTGAATAGCTTGGCTAGGGTGGCATACTGGGGCAAATGGACTTCCTTTTCCCCAATGTTCAGGATGTGGACTGGCACTCTCCCATGGCGGATATCAACCACCCCCCTGGCTGTCAAAATGGTGGGCCTACTGTCAGAGTAGACGGGCTATACCAGGGCCTGGTAATCTCTACCCCTTAGACCGATGGCTGCCCGGGACCATATCAGCATTTCACTTCTTGGGGGCATGGCAATAGGGAATGGGTCACTCATCCTAACACTGCCAATCTCACCACCAGACAGTTCTACCTGTTGTCTTTTCATCAGGGCTCTGATCTCTCTTTGTAGTACCCGCTGCTGACTGGAACTGGCGGTTTCCGCAACCTGCTGTAACAAGACAATTATTTCTGCAAGACAATTTTCAAAGACATTAGTGCCTAAGGTTATCATGGGATGACTTTCTCGGCGATCAATGTCGACAATAATCAGTCCTTGTGCTGGCAGTTCGACTTTGCCAACCATTATGGTCACTTCTTTGAATCCCACCTGAGGTACGGGTTGACCATTGCTGGCATAAATGCTCAAATGTTCATCTGGACGGCGGGTGATGTCAGAGTCAGTCCAGTACCGTTTGAAAAGTATGTTGGGGATGGTGGTCACCTGGGATCCAGTGTCCAGCAACGCGCTCATTGGAAAGCCGTCCAGCATTACAGGTAGGACCGGTCGTCCTCCCATATATTTGTCTCGCCAGCTTGATGGGCCTGGGGGTCTTATGCCTGGGGGTTGGCCCTCTGCCCCAGGTTTTGCTTGTTTAAATGACAGTACCTTGCATAATGTCCTGGCTGGTTGCAGCGGCGGCAGATGGGTTGTCCGTCCTGGTCGTAGCGGTCTCTGTTCCTCCCTTGGGATGGTGGAATCCTCTTCTGTTGGCACCACGGGACGTCTTCCGGACTGGAAGCCAGCTGGATCTTTCCTTTGGGAGACAGCTGCAAGGATTGCACAGTTTTGGTTAATGCAGCTACACTTTTAGTTAGCTCTTGGACCTGATGGTGCAGGTCCGTTGACGGGGCATTGTCCAGAGTTTGTGCATCAGCTCCTACAGGCTCCGGGGAAAAGGGTGCCACCTCCTGGTGGTAGGTGATAGCTGGGCGGCGGTGAGCTGTAGTGCCACCTGGTGCTGGTTCTCGTAGCACCCGGATGGCCCTGTCCTTAAACTGAGCAATGTCCCAGTCAGGGTTTTGCAGAGCCATTATTCGTAGCTGGGTTCGGTGGGCGCTGAACAGTAAACCCTCAATAAATTGCTCAGTTAACAGTCTGTTTTCATCACGCACACTGTCAGGGTCTACCTGTTTGATGGCCCTCAGTGCCTCCTGCAGGTTTAAAGCATAGTCCCGTACACTGTCCTGTGCCCGTTGATTGCACCCATAAAACTTCATCTTTATCTCTACTGTAGTACGGGTGTCGAAAGTGTCCTTTAGGTGGGCCAGTATCTCTTTTACAGTCCCTTTTTCCCTGGTTGACCAGGACTTTACTTCTCTCTGGGCTGCACCAATCAACTGGCCTATTAGGATGCTCACTTTCTGCTCCTCGGACAGGGGGTATACTTTAAATAAACTGCTTAGTCTCTCCTTGAAGTCACTCAGGGTGTGCGACTCTCCTGAGTACTGGGGCAACCACGCTGCCCCCGGTTTATAAGGCATGTTGAATGGCATTACCGCGGCAGCGGTCGCGCCGGTGGTTGAAGTTCCCTCCATATTGGGCGTCTTCCTCCCCCCTAGTGAACCATGGCCTACCTTCCTTCTCTTTCCTTCCGTAGGCCGCAGTTCCGCAGGCGATGGTCTCCGTTGAGGACCTGGCGTCGCATGCATCTGACATCAGCGCTCGCTGTGGCTCCTTCCAGGACCTGGCGCTGCGTCAGTGCGTGGGGCGGGGCTTTGGACTTCGCGCGTTTTCAGCGATCACGCCCCTCTTCTTCCCTCGCGGCGACCCGAAAATGGCGGACAATGGCGGGAAAATGGCAGCAGATGGCGGGAAATCTTCACCACATTATGCGACACAGTCTGTGAAGGCGCGCAGTACCCGGTGGTAGCGGGCACGTAATCCTGCTGACTACGCCAAAGTTGACGCGCCCCATGGGCCGTGCGGGGGTACCCGGAGCCGGGCCTGTAAATGCTGGGGGTTGTAGTCACCGTGGCGGTGACCCAGGGCGGTGAAACCAGGCTAGTCTATGTGTCTCTGTTATATATAGTCCGACTACGCCACCTGTAGGATGCGGTTGTTGGGAACCGCCGCTGCGGAGCAGTCCACTGAAGCTGATGGTGTGTGCAGCAAGGTGATGTGACTCCCCACAGGAAGAGTGGAGCTTCAGGGCAGCGTGTATGGATGATGGTGATGATAGTGCCGGGATCAGTAATGACAACACGGAGTCGTTGCAGTGCAGTCCCAGGATCTTTACTGAGTGGCAATTATATAGGCCCCAACGGGAGTACTTGCTAGGGATGAGGGCCTGGTCAGTCTGGGAGCAATCCTAGAATTCCCCTGGCCAGGTGGAGTTGTAGGCCTGCCGTTCTGACTGAACTCTTTGGCTATCCCGCTTATAGTCGTATTGTAGCCCACGTCCCTGAGTGTGATGTGCTGTGCTCACCCGTATGGCTGGCGGCTCGGATCCCGTGTATTCCTCGCTCCTCTGTGGCGGTACTGGCCCTTTTGTGTGGCTGAGCCTCCGGGCTTCTGTTGGCCAGGAGACCTGCAATCCCCTGCCCTGCGGTATCTGCCGCTGGGCCTGAAGGGTCCCACAGTCTCGGACTCCGGGGTCCAGTCCTCTGTATGCTGTCCAGGACGAGCTTTCTCCAGCTTCAGTCCCTGGCTTCTTACTCCTGAGTCTCCTACTTGACTCCAGCCCTGTCTCTGTCTTAGACTCTGACTAGACTGACTAACCCCGCCTCCAGATCCAGTTATAAAGGGCAGGATCCTCCCCTTTCTGGCCTGGGGCAGGAGGTATTGCATGTAGTGTGTTCCCTGACCAGGAAACTCCTGTCTTGCTCCCAGATATGGTATTACTACCATTGTGGCAACCAGACCCTCTGGGGTGCCACGTATATATTGTGATATAATGTTTATGACTATTAATGATGTGAAAGATTCAAGTGTATTTTATTGACATTGATGTGATCTAGTATTGCATTGTATTACATGATAAGATAGGGACCGTGTAAGGATAAGAGGTTAACACATAGGTATAGGAACAGAACAAGCTGTTAAGGGTAGTTAGGGTAAGGTAGGGGTTAACAGTTATAGTAACATAGTAACATAGTTTTTAAGGTTGAAGGAAGACTAAGTCCATCTAGTTCAACCATAGCCTAACATGTTGATCCAGAGGAAGGAAAAAAAAAACCCATGTGGCAAATACTAAGCTCCACATTGGGGAAAAAAATTCCTTCCCGACTCCATACGACAATCAGACTAGTTCCTTGGATCAATGCCCTATCAAGGAATCTAGTATTTATAACCTGTAATATTATACTTTTCAAGAAAGGCATCCATGACCTTCTTAAATTTTAACAGTGAATCACTCATTACAACATCATGCGGCAAAGAGTTCCATAGTATTGTATTGGTGGACGACAAGCTCACGTTTAATGGCCAGTGTCAGGCAGCTGCTGCAAAGGCAAATAAAATAATGGGATGCATTAAAAGAGGCATAGATGCTCATGAGGAGAACATAATTTTACCTCTATACAAGTCATTACTGCTCTTACAGTAAAGAATCCCCATTGGTGATTATGATTAATCCTTCTTTCCTCCAGACGTAGAAGATGCCCCCTTGTCCCCGTCTCAGGCCTCAAAGTAAAAAGATCAGTAGAAAGTTCTTTGTACTGTCCCCTCATATACTTGTGCATAGTAATAAGATCACCCCTAAGCCTTCTTTTTTCCACAGTAAATAACCCCAAGTGTAATAACCTGTCTTGGTATTGCAGACCCCCCTCCTCTAATAACCTTGGTCGCTCTTCTCTGCACCCGCTCTAGTTCAGCTATGTCTTTCTTATACACCAGAGACCAGAACTGTACACAGTATTCTAAGTGTGGTCGCACTAATGACTTGTATAGAGGTAAAATTATGTTCTCCTCATGAGCATCTATGCCTCTTTTAATGCATCCCATTATTTTATTTGCCTTTGCAGCAGCTGACTGACACTGGCCATTAAACGTGAGCTTGTCGTCCACCAATACACCCAGGTCTTTTTCAGTTACAGTTTTGCCCAGTGTTTTACAATTAAGCATATAATTATACATTTTGTTTCCCCTGCCCAAGTGCATTACCTTACATTTATCCCAATTAAAGCTCATTTGCCATTTATCAGCCCAAGCTTCTAGTTTACATAGATCCTCCTGTAATATAAAATTGTCCTCCTCTGTATTGATTACCCTGCAGAGTTTAGTGTCATCTGCAAATATTGAAATATTACTCTGTATGCCCCCTACAAGGTCATTAATAAATATGTTAAAAAGAAGGGGGCCCAATACTGACCCCTGTGGTACCCCACTGTTAACTGAGACCCAGTCTGAGTGTTTTCCATTAATATCCACCCTTTGTTTCCTATCACTGAGCCAATTCTTAACCCACATACATATATTTTCCTCTATCCCCATTGTTCTCATTTTATGTATCAACCTTTTGTGTGGAACCGTATCAAAAGCTTTTGAAAAGTCCATATACACAACATCCACTGCATTTCCTTGGTCCAGTCCAGAACTTGCCTCCTCATAAAACCTGATCAGATTAGTTTGACAGGAACGGTCCCTCGTAAACCCATGTTGATATTGGGTCATGAGGTTATTCTTCTTCAGATACTCTATTATAGCATCTCTTAGGAAACCCTCCAGGATTTTACCCAAGTAGAGGTTAAGCTTACCGGCCTATAATTTCCAAGTTCAGTTTTTGTCCCCTTTTTGAAAATTGGCACAACATTTGCTATATGTCAGTCCTGTGGTACAGACCCTGTTATTATGGAATCTTTAAAGATTAAAAATAATGGTCTATCTATGGTGTTACTTAATTCCTGCAGTACTCGCGGGTGTATCCCATCCGGGCCCGGGGATTTGTCAAGTTTAGTGATTTTTAGACTCCGCCATACTTCCTGCTGGGTTAAGCAAGTGACATTTAATGGAGAATTTTTGTTATCACTAATCATGTTTTCTGTCATGCGATTTTCTTGTGTAAATACGGTTGAAAAAAAATCATTTAGCATATTGGCTTTTACCTCATCCTCATCCACCATTTCACCCAGACTATTTTTAAGGGGGCCAACACTATCATTTTTTAGTTTTTTACTATTTATGTAGTTAAAGAATATTTTGGGGTTATTTTTACTTTCTCTGGCAATGAGTCTCTCTGTCTCAATCTTTGCTGCCTTGATTTGTTTTTTACATAATTTATTTAATTTTCTATATTTATTTAATGCCTCATCACTACCTACTTGCTTTAGTCCTCTAAATGCTTTCTTTTTTTTTTCTAGTGGCACTCCCAGTTAGGGAGGGGGAACTTAAATATATTAGGAGGGGCATTTCCTGGTAAAGAGGAGAGTGAGGGAGATCAGAGAGGGTAGGTGTGAAAGGCCAGCTTGGGGCCAGCTCAGGAACACAGCAACCTAAAGGAAACAAGTAACAGCAGCAGAAAGCAGTATGAGCACAGCAGCGATAGCATTCCATGGAACATCCCTTAAATCCTGCGGCCTACGTCAGAGCAGGGTATGGGGGAGCCTAACCTAATTTCGTCTTCTGAGGGGAGAATTGGCGGCAATCCACAGAGGCAAGTCGGGGCAGAGTCCCAGGAAGCTGCGGCGCCAGAGGAGTCCTCCCTAGTGCAGGAAGTGCCATTAGAGCTAGGGATAGCGCAGGCGACCAAAATCATCAATGCTGTGTTAAACTCTGCTGTACCCAAGACCAATTCTGAACTGAGCCTATGGAGTAAAGTTGAACTGCTGGAAACGAGTCAAGAGTCTGGTGTGAACTGTGTGATCGAGCCCAGACCCACGATCGTGAGACAGATGGAGCCTCATGGAACGAAAGTGAGTGTTGTCCATTACAAACACACCACACGACAGATAGGACACTATATTTTATTTGTGGGAAGCCAGGGTGTGGGAGAACAGCAGCCCCTTGCCCATGACTACCGCCTTGTGCCCTCTACAATGATCTGAGGAGATGGACGGTCCTCATCTTAAGCTGTGTTTTTCATGAGAAGTTTTCTCCCACATTTACGGCAAAATGCTCTGTGTTCACCGATCTTCGTGAAACGTCCGACTCTAAAGATACAGAAAGAACATGGATTAGCAATCAAGAAAGGGCAGGAATATCAGTTACTGGAGGAGGGGTATGGATTATTCATGGAAAATTAGATGTCAGTCTTCAGTGAACTCGTGGTAGCAAAATTTAAATTGCATTAATGTAGTTTCTTTAAAATTATATAAAAAATAAAATATCTCCTTACCTGTATTCACACCCTGCACACGCGTAGTTGTATGGGTAGTTAATCTCATAAGTGTGATACGTGCTCACGGGTGGTAATTCTGGGTGAGCATGTATGA
Source organism: Phyllobates terribilis (assembly GCF_046119375.1). Taxonomy (NCBI): domain Eukaryota; kingdom Metazoa; phylum Chordata; class Amphibia; order Anura; family Dendrobatidae; genus Phyllobates; species Phyllobates terribilis. Next base: position 768,040,970 of record NW_027362763.1, read on the forward strand.
CCTTTTCCGTGTAGGATCTCCAGAGTGCACCATGTCCATCGTTTTGTACTCCCTCCATGTGCCAGCAGGCAACATGGCATAATTCGTGTGCTAGTGCGTCTCTGAGGCGCTCTAAAGATAGAAAATATACAATTACTATAAATTACGAAGATACTTTACATCACATGTGCTAACCTGCTAGGCCATATTATAGGGAAGGCTCAAGAGACATTTGTCCTGGAGTTTTGGTGCTTTCACCATCTATGGGACCTTAATGATCTCCATCACCCACGCTGACTCTTCTGATTCATCGTCCCAGTAATTTGCAGTTGCACCCTGGCAGTCACTATTTTTGTGTATTTTATCCACTGTTTACTTCTGGATCCCCCACAATTATGGAAAAAGGGGTCCCTCAAGGTTTTTCAATGATCACATCCAGTGAACAATATATAGCCATGCCTGTGTGTGTTTCTCTTGTTTGGAAGCTATAAAAATTGTAGTAACATCAATCCAGCCTTAAATGGAAGCTGTCATGTGAGAAAATACTATTAATCTGCAGATATGGGGTTAATCTGTAGGTTAATAACATTCTGAACCTTTCCGGCACCGGCACTTAGACCCTCGCTGCAGGGAGGAAATGAACTTTATTCCCTCTGGCAGTGTTTGGCTTCCTGCCATAGAGGCGGCGCTAGCGCGGGTTAAGCCACTCAGTGTATAGAGCGTGGTGGCTGTAACTGCACTCCCGGCACTAACTGACAGCAGCTCAGCATTATACCTGGCTGTCAGTCAGTGCCGGGGGGCGCGGTTACGGCCGCAGTGCTCTGTACACAGAGTGGTGACTGAACCCTTGACAGCGTCGTCCTTATGACTGAAAGCTGAACGCGGCAGGAGGAATAAAGTTCATTTCCTTCCTGCAGCGAGGGTCTAAGTGCTGGTGCCGGGCAGGTTCAGAACACTATTAAACTACAGATTTACCCTATATCTGCAGGTTAATAGCATTTTTTCACATGACAGGTTCACTTTAACAACTGTTATCAAAATGTCATGTTTTTATCAAATGATTGTCATATGGAACTTACCTGCGGAGTCACACACTTTGTCAGAGAATTCGATAGTGGAATATTGATCCCCGTCCTTATAGATGTTAGTGCAGAAAGCACATGTTGCCCTCAGTCTTTTGCTCCATGTGAATTGGATTTTGGACTCAGAAAGCTAAAGATGAGGAATTAAGAAATAAAATACATTATATCTGTAATTCAATGAAAAACAGCTGAAAGTGCAGTCCCTTCTAGGACACCATGAAAGGGAGGTATAGCTTTTGACTACTGGCCCTAAAGATGCTCTTAGGCACCAGGTCCCGGGATGATTGCGATCTCCTCCGCACCAGTATAACTCTGCATTTACATGGAGGAATAGTACAGATAACAGAATATAGATGAGGATGTACAACCCGGGGATTATAATATCTCACCTCGTTCTCAAACACGGTTCTGTTGTAGAGGTGGAACAATCTCGTTATCAACTCATGTTTAGTTTTTTGAAAATCCGTCACATACCGAGATGCCGGGGATGTGATCTCCTCTATAAAGCAGCCTTCAATGTCACAAATAGGACTGGAAAGAACAGAAGATCATACATGAAGCCTTAGGTTATATCTTAGAACATACAGAACATTTACCTATTCATTTGTTTCCCCGACAATGTAAAAGGGATTTCCCATTTAAGAATTAGGCCACCCCAATGGTAGAAGGTCAGGGGTACATATACAATAGGGGCAGCCAGCAATAAGCTATGAGTCCGGGCACGTGGAAGAATCAGCACTGAAATAAATCTCCCAAAAATGCCAATGTAAGAATCCAATATCATTGCTATGTGAGCGGAGCTGGAAGGTTTCATTGGGTGCCAGGAGTTATACAGGGCAGAAAGGGGGATTAACTAAACCCTGACATGGATTGGGGTCTCAAACAATCAAAGATGTGAGAGTGCTGGATTATATGAACTGAGCTGATGGCTGAGGATGTCCACCAGTAGGGGGCACCACTTCTTAGTTTATAGTATATCATAACTTTATATAACTTACTGCTGCTCTGAGGTGGATCTTTCCAGAGTTTCAGATGATTCTGTATCTGGAAGGAAACAGAGCAGTGAAAATCTTTCCATCTTTGGTAATTTTTACATTAAGGCATCTATATAATATTCTTATAGAAATTAGAAACATCTGCAGCCCTTGATTGAAAAGGAGTGAAGAGACAGCAAATAATTATGTGCAATTCTCCTTTTTTACTCCTGTGACCACTTGTTGGCTATCAGGTCAAGGTGAATCTCTCTAATGTTAGATTATCTTTAGGAGAAATATATGTAAACTTTATAGATTGTGATATAATCCATAGTTTTGGACACTGACCAGTGACAGGAGATGATGGTTCTATTATTATACAGTCGTCATCATCGCTGTCAGTAATAGACTCTGGAGATCTGCATTTCTCAGGGTCTTCAGCAGATTCAATGTCAGAAGTCCTGAGTCCTGTGATTAACAGAAAATGGATTAATGGACTGTGTCAAATACCAGAAATCTAGGTTGTGTCTAGAAAACACAGCTAATTAGTCCTTACTTTTGTGAGATGATGTTTCCTCCCAATAAGAATAATCGTCATCGTCAGAAATTACAATGACATCGATGGAACTGTGAAAACAAATATAGAAATAGGAATCAGTGGGGAAAATTCTAATATTAAAACTGAATTAAATTATGGATGAAATTATTAATTTAAATGGATCAGATAAAATAATCCAGAGCCCAGGAACCACCAGGATTTTATATAAAGATGAGATGATGGTCACTGATTGTCCTCAATAGAAATGTCTCCCAATGGGACCTTAGCTCAGAGTTGGAGAAGATGTGATTCATCCTACCTGAAGATGTCATTGCTGCATGACGGAAAAGATGTTACTGGTTCTGATGAAGAAACGAATATGAATATATTAGACGGTTCTCATGGATAACAGTAGTAAGTGATGACGAAAATGGTCTACTAGGAATTGACTACCCTCAGGATAGGCTTATGATGAAGGTGCAAATTCCTATGAGGTAGACATAGTTATAATAAAAAAGTATAGAGGCTGCAAACCCTAAAATCCCAAGCAAAGTTGTTCTTATAAACCCATTACTGTTAGGGCACATATCAGCAGAGACTAGATTGTATTGGGAATCAGTACCTGGGTCTCTAGATGTTATCCCAGTTTTTAATCCACCTTCCGCTTGATGGTTCGGAAGTCTTGATCTTTTTTTTCTGGGATGGGACTAGAAAAAAAAAGAAATATAAGACCCCCAAATGATACATAAATCATCAGAAACATCAGTAAGGGTATGAAAATAACACACGGGGCCAGTTCTGTCTTTTACAAGGAGCATATTAGTTTTATAGAATAATAATATATTTATTAATATAATTGTTAGGGATGGTCTAGTAAGATGGATATACAGTAAACGCTTTTGTGATTTCTTAAGGTCGCTGCTTATTAACCCAATACCCAAACAGGAATATTATTCTTCGTTATCAGGTATTAAGGAACCAACAATCAGAAATATTGATCATTCTAACAAGTTGTCACATAAATCATTAGACCTAGATTAGTTACAGTGGAATGAAAAATTTGGGCATCCCTGTAAAATGAAATAAAAAGACTATATATATATATATATATATATATATATATATATATATATATATATATATATACTGTATAAATATATTTATACTGTGTATATATTTCTATATATATTTATTTATTTATTTTTGCCTAAAATACAAAGGAAATGTGTCACTTTAACTTTAGACCTTTTAGAGATCAATTCATCTTCAACTTGCTTAACTGTTCACAATAGCAGAAATTTTGACCAGGGGTGCCCAAACTTTTACATGCCACGGTATATATATGAATAATGTAGAGAAGTGACAGCTCACCTGATGAAAATCCTCATCATTGCTGTCCTCTGATTCGGACATAATAATACGCTTATATCGCTTTTTGTTCTCCATATTTGCACTCACTGAAAACTACACTCCTCTCTCTACACCGCCTTCAACAACCCTCAACGGAATTAGGGCGTTACACGGCATGTAGAACTGTCCGGTATATTGTGATGTCACAATACTGACTCCATCAGCTATGGAACATTGTCGCGGTGACATCATCACATATACAATTATAAGCAGCTATATATGTATAGATAGGAGGCTGCATTAATACTCACAAATAGTTATTCTAATAACATGGAGAAATAATGGGATGATTATTTTAGATCATTTGTGTTTGTAAAAAGTGTTGTTGTGTATTAGTGAATACAGCCTAGATTTCTCCTTCCACCCCCTTTAATTTTCCTCCCTTCCTTTCTCTTTCCTTGTTGTTCTCCATTTTATCATTGCTATTATAATATCTTATAAACTATAAGTTTGTATGTCTGTTTCTCAAATCTTATTGTGCGGTTTATCTTTTTTCTGAATCTTTAATAAAAACTTACAGTTTAAAAAAAATAGCGTAGTGTTGTGGGAAACCAATGGGAGGAGCGATGGGGGCGGGGGTCCCACTCAAAGTTCACTTTATGTTACTGTATCTTCTAGTTACACTCCTATATAGACCTTCTGCCGCATAAATAGACTTAATGTGTAATCTATTTTTATTAAAGATTTTCATATTATTCATATTTCATTACAGCAGAATATAAGGAAGAACGTACAATGAAGTAATCCATATTCAGTCTCACAAATAACTAGTGTTGAGCAAGCACTAAAATGTTTAGGTGCTCGAAGCTTGGGCAGAGCTCACCGTGATACTCGGGTGCTCGACCCGAGCAACGAACCCAATGTTAGTCTATGGGAAACCCGAGCATTTTTGCGGCGGCACCCCCGGCAGTCTGTAGAAAGCCTAAAAAGTGCCCAAAACGATATTGACAGTACTCAAATGACATAGGGACAGCATGGGGATCACCCCAGGAAGCATTTCTGACCCCCAGGTCACTGCTGTCAACAATGTGGTCAGAGGTATTAAGCCACTTTTACAGGCTCACAATTAAACGTTCAAAAACGAAACTGAAACGGTTTTCCTGTGAAATATGTTAAGGAACTTCCTTTCCAGGGTAAAGACTTGTGTATAAGGTAAAATAAATAACCAAAAACAAAAATACTCCTCCACACCTTGGGTCATGTTCACAAGTAGCATTTTTTATGCGTTTTTGCACTTTTGTATTGCTTTCAACCGTGACAAATGCATTCACCGGGAAATGTAATTTTAACATTTTGCAACCTTATCTGGCCATGTGCTGTGTGACACATGCATACAGTCCTGAAAAGACATGGGAACAGCATGGGGAAGATCCCTGGAAGTATCTCTGACACCCAGGTCACTGCCTAAAAGTGTGCCTATCAGAAGTGATCCTTGCCGCATCAGAAGATGCAGACTTGCAACTATCCCCGTGCAAGTCCTTGCCCCAGGGCAGTGTTCAATTGTACCTCCCCACATTCCTTGCAATGCAAGCGCAAGTATGCAGCCTGCCACCCACCAACCCCCAGGCTGCAATATCATACTGCTTGCTTGCACTTGAAATTGGGCCTTTTAGGCATGTGGAGGCGGAATCTGGCCACCACGTCATGGCTGCATCGGCGGCCAGGTATTTGTAGCGCCATGAGGGTTCGGCCGCTACAGGGGTATTGCACCTCTGCCAGAGGTGTGATATTCCACTCCCGGGTAAGGATGGAGTATGGACCAGGGCCCAGTTAGCTGCATGCATCACACACACCCCATTTCCAGGGGACAGCTCAACGGTGCTCCCATTAGACAGTAATGCAGGCACGACAGAATCTGTCCCTGGCTAGAGTTGGGAGGGGGGAGGAAAACCCAGTGATGTAGGAACAGAAGGGGACGGTTTCTGAGCATAGATAGGAGCTCATTGGTTGCTGGTCACCTGAGCTCACACACTAGGGAAGGGTATATAAGGTGGGCACCATCTTAGTTCTGGGAGAAGGTCAGTCAGGGAAGTGAGAGAAGGAGTTCAGCCCTAGAGGGCTGACAGGGAGCTGTGGCTCAGTCTGGGCCCAGCTCCACGAGGCAGGCCTAGAGTGAAGGCCGGAGCCAGAAGAAAGGAACAGAAAGGAAAAGAAACAGAAAGAGAAGTATCCAAAGTGTGGTAAGGCTCAGAAACAAGAAGGTGGAAGGGACCCTAAGAACCCATGAGAATACAGGGTGAAGGGTCAGGCAGATTAAGGGTACCGGATCCCAAGTTGGTGGAGGAGAAACAACCCTCAGCCAAAGACTGGAGGTCGTGATCATTTATTGGTGCGACACCTCATCAAACCTGCTAGGAAGGCACCATATAGGACAGCGGGGAACGGGGCCCACGTTTACCCGCGCAGATCCGCGGCAGCTGGACAAAAGTGGGTCACTGGTGAGGCAGGCCAGAGAAAGGATAAAAGGGGGTCCTGAGCCAGACTTCTGAATTGCCTGGGAGTTGACCGAGCCCCACACCTGGTGGACGCAGCACGGCTCGGGCGGTGACTACTGGTACCGAAGTGACCCGGAGCACATGAACTGTGAGTAAAAGACATTGGACTGCAGTACGTTGTCTATGTACTTTCTCGTTCCTCCAGCACTACCGGTACTGGGACTCCCTGCACCATCCCCCCCACCATCCATTGCACTGTCCTGGGGCTACACTCTTCCCGTGGGGAGTTATCCAATCTCAGCTGCACACACCATCAGCCTCAGGGGATTACCTTGCAGCTGCGGTTCATAATAACCGCAATCTACGGGTGGCGTAGTTGGACATTATCAACAGCACATAGCAGACTACCATTGGTCTGACCACCCTGAGCCACGGAACCGGGTCGCCACCACTACCCCCATCGTCTTCCTATTGCCTGGCTCCGAGTGCCCCACGGCCCAGGGGGCGAGTCAGCTTTGGCGTAGTCGGCAGGATAGTAACCAACCCACCACAAGCGGGTATTGCGCGCCTGAAAAGAGACTGTTTCACTGTGCTAAAGATGGCGCCCGCCCCAGAAGAACGAGCGCCATAATGTGCGCGCCAAAAGACCACAGGAAGCCACCTCTCATCGTGGGCCAGGTCCCAGAATGGCGCCAAAGAAGGAGCCCGCCCCCAACAGCCATGAGTGTGGCTGTGGAAATTTCTATCAACATGGGGGGGCTGCCCCTGAAAGTGATTGTCACCAAGTTGCCCCGGGACCACCCCCAATGGGGGTGGGAAGAGAAGAAACCTGTGGGGCAGGGCGCGGTCTGGATCAGTCTGGACAGACCGCACCAGGGAATGGACGCATTCAGCCACACCAACCTTTTGGCCCGATGCCTGCTGCAGGCTGAACCCCCCTGCAGCCTGGCAGAGGTCCTAGCGCAGCTCCCTAGAGACCCGGAGCGTGCGCAAGCTGCACTGGAGGACCTGGAGCGGAGGATGGTCCGGGCGCAGCGGGGTGCGCTCATCGAGTGGAGGGAGGAACTGGCCCTGCAGGCTGGAACCCACCAGCGACAGGCCTCACCCGCAACCCAGAGTTTGCCTGCCTCTGAGGACGGTGCAGGAGGAGTGAGGGCCGGAGACGACGCCGCTGAGGGAGCCACGAAGACTGAGGCAAGTACAGGGGACGTTACCACCCCAGGCCCAGCAGCTGCAAGCCTGCTCCAGCCTTCCGTCGCAGAACCCGAAGCCCCACTCATCGCACCTGTTGCCGCGCCGCCACTGCTCCCAGCTAGGCCTCAAGCGGCGAGCGCCGCGGCCCCGTCCGGCGCCACGCCTCTTGACCCCGGGCACCGTAAAGAAGGAAGCGTCATCGGCCCGGTCGCAAGGCCTAGTTAACCCGGGCGCCGTTACCCAACCAGCGCCCCCTTCCTGGACTGGGCCGCCACCGGATCTAACCAAAGGACTCCCGCCCCCGGGCGCTGCTCCCAAACCGGGTCCCTCCACTCTACCACCCCTGGGTGCGGACCTGTTTGCCCATCATACTGGTCCGGATGGACTGCCGCTGGAGTGGCCGGCGGATCTGACCAGCGGTCAGCCATGGGAAGCCCAGCCCCCGCGCGAGCCTCTGATACCAGCTCCGGAGCCCGTAGAGGTCACCCCCGCTCCCACTAGAAGATGCCCAATTTGAGTGGGACCCCGCCGGTGAGAACTTAATGGGGTTCACTCAGGAGACCCAGGCGGACGCGGTCCGTCGGCTAGAGGCTTGTCAACAGCAGCTGGCGACCTTCGAACGGGAACGGCGAGAGAGGCGCGCTAGGGAGGAGCGGCTCCAGGCCCAAAGCGCTGAGCAAAAGTGCAAAGCCCGTCAAGACCCCTGGGCCGCCCACGGTCCCCGAGCCACCGGGACCGTGATCAAGTTCCACATGGAGAACGGCTGGGGCTTTATAAGAGATCCGGACACCGTCGGCGACGTCTTTGTGACCCGCAGGGACGTCGAAAGCCATCTGCCAGAGGGACACCGTGGACGTGACCTATACCCTGGTGATGTGGTCACCTATACCCGGCACGAGGGCGCCAAAGGACCGTACGCCCTCCATGTCCACCGGAATACCGAGGAGGAACTGCGGCACTACGGCTGCGAGGAAAGCCAAAAGGACCCGGACGGGTCTGAAGACTATCCTGAGGAAGGTGCGCAAGGAGGACACCGCTACTGAAAAGTGGCAGTGCACAAATGTAAATAGTTGCCCGTCAGGGTAAAAGGAACTGTTATGAGACTGTTACCTGTTTGAAAGTTGCCCCATTTCCCTAATCTAGCTGGGGACTGAGAATAGCCATCCCTCTTCCCTTACCTGGCTGAGGACTGAGAGCAGCCATTCCCCCTTTCCAACCGGCTGAGGACTGGGAACGGCCAATTCCCTGTAAATAGTTGCGCTTCCTAAAGCGCCCCCTACTGGTTTTATAAAAAGACTGCAATGTCTACCTCAAGACAAATTTGCTGGACTGTTGCACCTTTAAGAAGAATGAACACCTGGTCGCAAGTTGCACCGCGGCCAGTACCCAAGAATATGTCTTACTTAAAAATGTTTTATATGAAAAAGTTTTATATGCTGCTAGGTGATAATGCAAATGTTTTATATGATGTTTTATATGACAAAAGAGTTCCGGTAGTATTAACTATGACAAGGAAAAGTGTTTCCCATAAAGGGAATTGAACAATGTCGTCCGTTTTCTACTGTAAAAAGTTTTGAAAAAGTTGTGCATGTCTTGTAATCAAATGTCTTTGCTCTTTTCCAGCCCGAGGACGTGCTGTGGTTTACCAGGGGGGAATGTAGCGCCCCGAGGGTTCGGCCGCTACAGGGGTATTGCACCTCTGACGAAGGTGTGATATTCCACTCCCGGGTAAGGATGGAGTATGGACCAGGGCCCAGTTAGCTGCATGCATCACACACACCCCATTTCCGGGGGACAGCTCAACGGTGCTCCCATTAGACAGTAATGCAGGCACGACAGAATCTGTCCCTGGCTGGAGTGGGGAGGGGGGAGGAAAACCCAGTGATGTAGGAGCAGAAGGGGACGGTTTCTGAGCATAGATAGGAGCTCATTGGTTGCTGGGCACCATCTTAGTTCTGGGAGAAGGTCAGTCAGAGAAGTGAGAGAAGGAGTTCAGCCAGAGAGGGCTGACAGGGAGCTGTGGCTCAGTCTGGGCCCAGCTCCACGAGGCAGGCCTAGAGTGAAGGCCGGAGCCAGAAGAAAGGAACAGAAAGGAACAGAAAGGAACAGAAACAGAAAGGAACAGCAAGGAACAGAAACAGAAAGAGAAGTATCCAAAGTGTGGAAAGGCTCAGAAACAAGAAGGTGGAAGGGACCCTAAGAACCCATGAGAATACAGGGTGAAAGGTCAGGCAGATTAAGGGTACCGGATCCCAAGTTGGTGGAGGAGAAACAACCCTCAGCCAAAGACCGGAGGTCGTGAACATTTATTGGTGCGACACCTCATCAAACCTGCTAGGAAGGCACCATATAGGACAGCGGGGAACGGGGCCCACGTTTACCCGCGCAGATCCGCGGCAGCTGGACAAAAGTGGGTCACTGGTGAGGCAGGCCAGAGAAAGGATAAAAGGGGGTCCTGAGCCAGACTTCTGAATTGCCTGGGAATTGACCGAGCCCCACACCTGGTGGACGCAGCACGGCTCGGGCGGTCACTACTGGTGCCCAAGTGACCCGGAGCACATGAACTGTGAGTAAAAGACATTGGACTGCAGTACGTTGTCTGTGTACTTTCTCGCTCCTCCAGCACTACCGGTACTGGGACTCCCTGCACCATCCCCCTAACCATCCATTGCACTGCCCTGGGGCTACACTCTTCCCGTGGGGAGTTATCCAATCTCAGCTGCACACACTATCAGCCTCAGGGGATTACCTTGCAGCGGCGGTTCATAATAACCGCAATCCACGGGTGGCGTAGTCGGACATTATCAACAGCACATAGCAGACTACCATTGGTCTGACCACCCTGAGCCACGGGATCGGGTTGCCACTACTACTCCCATCATTGCCCTGAAGCCCGGTTCCGAGTGCCCCGCGGCCCGGGGGGCGAATCATACTCAGTCCCCAGCCGCCCGGCGGCAGGGTGTCCACGCTTGGTCCCCAGCCGCCAGGTGGCGGCCGGGTGTCCATAAACGGTCCCCAGCTGCCCCTATTTGTCCCAGTGCGCCTTATACACAAGCACACATACCAAAACATTACCTGTGCCCTCCCCAGTGCATTGAGTGGGAAGGACAGCCTAACCACAAACACGTGGAAAAGTGAATGTGGCCAGGGATGGTCCATCTCACTCATGCCTTCACACTGGGTTAATATTGTGGAAGCCAGGACACAGTTGGACACTGGGATGCAACACGTCCTCCAGACATAGAGGATTGCGGGTCCTGGGTAAGTCAGGCTTCAACACAAAGTTCAGAAGGTAGACAGCAGCAGTGGTCGGCCTTCTACACAACGAATAAATTATTCATGATCATGAGGCCATCCATCTCCTTAGCTTTCTGTTCCTTGGAATGCAAGCGCATGTATGTTGTAGTGGCTAGACCTGAGGTGGTCAGCGTTTTGGTGCATATCCTACCTCTTCCGAGGATTGCTGGATGTTTTCCTGCTACTATCCCAGTTCTATGACTCCCGCTAAAACAAAGCTTCAGGCGATGAATGATGGATGAGGTGGTGGCAAAGGAGAAAGAGCAGGAGGAACAGGGACCATTCACATCAATATCAGGCCAGTCAACCACACATGTCTTGTAGGATATGTTTCTGTACCAAAAGGAGCGGTTCGGCTACACAGTTATAGGGCATACAGTGAGTGCAATGCCTACCAAAAATTTTGAGGCATTCCAATGCCCCTTGGAAGTGACATGGAGGTCAGAGGGCCTTAACTAAACCGTTTTTTCCATTTATAGCAACTGGGTCTCCTGTACACTGTTTGCCTAAGCAGTGAATGGAAGGCTTTCCAAAAATTATGAGGAACTGCAATGCCCCTTGAAACAGACGTGTATTACAGCGTACTAAAAACCTTCTACCCATTATTGGGGAGTGGGTGTCGCTTAGTGTTCGCCTATGCATTGAAAAGCAAAAGCTGACTAAAATTAGGAGGAAATGCAATGCCCGTTAGAAGAGTCGTGGAGGTTAGAGTTAATTAAAAACAATATTTCAATGCCCATTGGAAGAGCGGTGGAGTTCAGAGTGGTTTAACAAGACGGTTTTAATGCCCCTTGGAAGAGACGTGGAGGTCACAGTAGCTTAACAAGACGATTTTAATGCCCCTTGGAAGAGTGGTGGAGTTTACAGTGGAATAAAAAGACAATATCAATGCCCCTTGGAAGAGTGGTGGAGGTCGCAGTGGAATAAAATGACAATATCAATGCCCCGTGGAAGAGACGTGGAGGTCACAGTAGCTTAACAAGACGGTTTTAATGCCCCTTGGAAGAGACGTGGAGGTCACAGTAGTTTAACAAGACGGTTTTAATGCCCCTTGGAAGAGTGGTGGAGGTTACAGTGGAATAAAAAGACAATATCAATGCCCCGTGGAAGAGTGGTGGAGGTCGCAGTAGCTTAACAAGACGGTTTTAATGCCCCTTGGAAGAGACGTGGAGGTCACAGTAGCTTAACAAGACGGTTTTAATGCCCCTTGGAAGAGTGGTGGAGGTCGCAATGGAATAAAAAGACAATATCAATGCCCCGTGGAAGAGACGTGGAGGTCACAGTAGCTTAACAAGACTGTTGTAATGCCCCTTGGAAGAGACGTGGAGGTCACAGTAGCTTAACAAGACGATTTTAATGCCCCTTACAAGAGCCATGCAGTACAGCATATTAAAAACATTATTTCCATTATTGGGGAGTGGGTCTCCCATAGTCTTTGCCTATGCCTTCCAAGCAAAAGCTGCCAAAAATTAGGACAGAGGAACTTGCAATGCTGGCAACACGGACCACGGTCACCCTGGTGGTATAGTGGTGGTGGAGGCTGAGGATAAGGAGAAGAGCAAAAAAGTGCCGAAATGATGAAGCGTATACCCATGTGTGGGTGTGAATCGGTGCATGGGAATACACCTCACGAAACAACAAAGTGGATTTCACTTTATGTTACTCTGCTGTCATTTGGTGGTGATGAGAAGTCTGGCCCAATCCAGCCCTTGTTCATTTTGATAAGGGTCAGCTTGTCAGCATTGTCAGTTGACAGGCGAGTGCGCTTATCAGTTATAATTCCCCCAGCGGCACTAAAAACACGCCTCGATAACACGCTAGCGGCAGGGCAGGCCAGGACCTCCAAGGCATACAAAGCGAGTTCATTCCAAGTGTCCAGCTTGGATACCCAATAATTAAAAGGCACAGAGGAATCACGAAGGACGCTGGTACGGTCGGCAAGGTACTCCCTCACCATCATTTGAAACTTTTCACTCCTTGTGAGAGTACCCCGCGCCTCAGGGCCTGTAAGCTGGGCGGGTCTCAGAAAACTGTCCCAGAACGTTGACAGTGTTCCCCTGCCTCTGCTGGATTGGAGTTGCATCTCTCTCGCCTGTACGCCTTGGTTGGTCAACTAACTGTGACCTCTGCCGCTAGCGTGTTCAGATGGGATTTTTTTAACAGTTCTGCAACAAGGGCCTTCTGGTACTGCCCCATTTTTGTAGACCTCTCCACCTCAGGAATAAGAGAGTGAAAGATCTCCTTGTAGAGGGGGTCTAAAAGTGTCACCAACCAGTAATGACTGTCACTCAACATTTTGACAACGTGAGGGTCACGGTTAAGGCAGAGTAACATAAAGTCAGCCATGCGTGCCAGACTGGTAACGGGCAAGGCTTCAGTGTCCTCACCAATATGACGATTGACCATGCTCTCCTCCTCCTCCTCCTCCCACCTGTCCTCAGGCCACCCACGCTGGGCCGACGGTATGACAGTTGTACAGGTACTACCGTCTACTGCGCATGATACCAGCTCCTGTTCTTCCTCCTCCTCCTCTCCCTCATTGTCCCCCAATGCACATTGGGATGAGATGAGGCTGGGCTATGTGTAAACACCCGCTACGGCTTCTTGATCCATCTCATCATACTCTGGCTGCAATGCCTCCTCTTTATTTCTCTGCAGAGAGCATTGCAAAAGACAGACAAGTGGGATGCCGTCATCGCCACTCACCATCTTGGTGGACTCCTCAAAGTTTGTCAGGATGGTACATATGTCAGACATCCCGGTCCGCTCCTGAGGTCTTATGTGTGGAGTCTGACCTGAATATCGACGGCCTTGTTGCAGCTGGTACTCCACAACTGCTCTCTTCTGCTCACAAATCCTTTGCAACATGTGGAGGGTAGAGTTCCAACGTGTGGGAACATCACACACCAGTCGGTGTGCCGGAAGCTGCAAATGCTGCTGCAACACAGCAAGGGCGGCGGAAGCTGTAGCCGACTTCCAAAAATGAGCTGACAGGCGGCGTACTTTGACTAGCAGATCTGGCAACTCGGGGTATGATTTAAGAAACCGCTGAACCACGAGGTTAAGCACATGAGCCAGGCATGGTACGTGTGTGATCTCGCTTCGCCTCAGAGCCGCCACCAGGTTACAGCCATTGTCACACACGACCATGCCGGGATGTAGGTTCAGCGGTCTCAGCCACAGATCTGCCTGCTCTTTCACAGCTGTCCACAACTCACAAGCAGTGTGAGGTTTATCACCTAAGCTTATGAGTTTCAGCACAGCCTGTTGCCGCTTGGCTGAGGCAGTACTGCAGTGCTTCCAGCTTGTAACTGATGTGGTGATATCTGAGATGGAGGCTGAACATGAGGAGGAGGAGGAGGATGATGTGCAGGAGCTGTACACTGTGGGGGCAACTCTGACTGACATAGGGCCCGTAATCCTCGGTGTGGGGAGGATGTGCTCTGTCCCAAGGTCCGACTGGGTCCCGGCTCCCACTATGTTTACCCAGTGTGTCGTAAGGGAGATGTATCGTCCTTGGCCACAAGCACTTGTCCACGTGACCATTGTCAAGTGGACTCTCCCAGTAACTGCGTTGTTGAAGGCACGGCAGATGTTTTGGGACACGTGCTTGTGTAGTGTGGGTATGGCACACCAGGCAAAATAGTGTTGGCTGGGGACCGAGTACCGAGGGACGGCCACTGCCATAAGGTTGCGGAAGGATTCCGTCTCCACCAGCCTAAAAGGCAGCATTTCCAACGCGAGCAGTCGTGAAATGTGCGAATTTAGGACTGTGGCCTGTGGGGCGTTGGCTGCAAATTTGCGCTTTCGTTCAAAGGTCTGGGATATGGACAATTGAACGCTGCGGTGGGACGTGGACGTGGACGTTGATGCTGTTTCTTGAGAAACTGCCATAACAAGTGAAGACTGAGAAGAGGGGGCATCTTTGCATGCAGTATGGACAGGGGATTGCCTTGCACGCACAACAGGGGGTTCTCTTACACGCACAACAGTGGAAGAAGCAGTGGTGACACCCGCTGACACTGGTCATGAACCCTGGGGTTTCAACCCACAAAGTCGGGTGCTTTGCTGACATGTGCCTGATCATGCTGGTGGTGATCAGGCTGGTAGTTTTGTCACCCCTGCTGATGCTGGCCTGGCAGGTCTTACAAATGGCCTTTTTGGGGTTATCAGCAGAGTCTTTAAAAAAATTCCAGACTTTGGAAGACCTACCGGTTGTACTGGCAACGTTCCTCGTGTTGGTGTTACGGGGAACGGTTTCCCGCCTTCTGTCTGCGGCCACCACACTGCTTCTTCCTGCCTGTTGGGGTACTCTGCCTCCCTCCCCCTGAGTGCTGCTGGCCTCGCTCTGTGTGTCCTCCTGCCGCGTTGGGTCAGTTACTAGATCATCCACCACCTCCTCCTCTTCCACTTCCGCACCACGATCCTCCTCCTCGCTTCGTGGGAATTGAGTCTCGTCATTGTCCACCTCTTGTGACAAATTGCCAGTGTCGCCTTCCTGTGGCCGTGGCTGTTCAAATATTTGGACATCGCTACATGGGATCTCCTCTTCCACCACTTCAAGCGGAGCAGGCGTGAGGCACAAATATGGAAATGGACCAGTGAACAGCTCTTCAGAGTGTCCAACTGTGGGATCAGTTGCTGTCTGGCGACACTCGGCATGGTGGGAGGAAGGAGCATCAGGGTGAGGAGGAGTATGCAGTCGAGACTCACGGCTGCTGACACTTGACCGTGTGGAAGACAGACTGGAGGTGGTGGTGCCCAGGTAACTGGAAGTATTATCTGCTATCCAATTAATAACCTGTTCACACTGATCAGTTCGCAAAAGTGGTGCTGTTGTGTGCTTCCCTAGTAATTCGGTCAAGAACTGGGAGCAAGAAGATGTGGCTGTTGGTTGTGGCACATTTTCACCTTGGCCATGGCCCCGTCCTCTGCACGCACCATCACCGGAACGTCCAGTTCCACGTCCCTTGCCACGCACTTTGCCCATTGTAAATGAAGTAAAATAGCTTACACTCGCACTATCAATGACAAAACGGTAATAAAAAGGAGATTTGAACCGTGGAAGAGGAAAACCACAGTTTTATTAATCTGGCCTACACCAGACTCTTTTAAACAGATATATTGGTGTCTGAACAGTCAGCGAGACACTGAAAATGTTTTTTTTTATGCAAAAAAGACAAAAAAGTGGATAATACAGAGATTTGAACCGTGGAACTGCAAAACCACAGTTATAATTTCCTGGTGTATACTAGACCTGTTAAAATAGATATATTTGTGTCTGAACAGTCAGCGACACACTCAAACTGTTTTTTTTATGGAAAGAAGGCAAGCAGGTTGATAACACCCAGATTTGAGCCGTGGAAGAGGAAAAACACAGTTCTATTTCTCTGGCCTACACCAGACTCTTTTAAACAGATATATTGGTGCCTGAACAGTCAGCGAGACACTCAATTTTTTTTTTTTTTTTGGGGGGGGGGGGATACCAAAAAGTTAATAAGATGGGTATTTGTACAGTCTGACTGAGGAAAAACAAAACAGGATTTAGATGAAAAAATGGATTTTTCCTGGCCCCTGTGACCTGGGCATAAGTCTAGCAATTTGACCAGCAGGAGCACACAGGACTGTAATACAGTGTTTGTTGGTATAACCACTGCGTCTCCTATACAGCCTGCCTGCCTGCCTAATATCTGGGATGGATATTAGCCCTGAGAAGGACTGTTAGTTTTATTTGGCAGGCTTTAGAGACCCTACACTAACTATTTTGCAGTATAAATCTGTGGTACCCTACTATTACAGGTACCACAGGACCCAAAAGGGTGCAAGGACGGACTTCTCCACAAGAGGCCCTCACTAAACACAGACACCTCCACCCTTCCACCTCATACCACCAGAGGGAGCCCTGTTAGGGATATATATACTGGAGAGTGGAGCTAGGTAGTCAGAGAGTGTACTGACTCTGAGATCAGTGAAGGAGCAGCACGTCTGCTGCTGTGTTGAGGGCCCCGAGTGTGGCCGAGGCAAGGAGAGAGGAGTTAAGGGGGCAGAGGAGCATCTGAAGCTCACCCCAGGACACAAGCCGGATACCGGGTCCGCGCCTACAGGGTCCTCTATACTCAGTAGGGACAACCGGCATACCAGGAGGATTCCAGACCCCTGGTTCACCTGAAGCTACCATCATTTTACAGAACTAGGAACCACGAAGGCCCCAGCGTCCAGGGATAGTGGTAGCCAAAGAAAAGTTCTACTACAAGCAGAGAGGTAAGAGAGGAAACAGCATAAAAGCTATGCTTAGTTCCAGGCTGGCCAGAAGCTTTAGAGAAAGGAAGAAATGGATCAGGAGGCCTTATACCCGCTCACTGGGGAGAGTCCAGAAGAGCACCCTTCCTATCAAGTGCCCTGGACTGTACCTGCCGTCAACACCAGTAAAGGTACTGAAGCGAACCCCCTGTGTGCGTGTTCGTCATTCCCCCTGACCCGACCTGGCCACCTCTCACCTGCATCCGTTCCATCAACCCTGCCCCGGAGGTCCGCTCCACCTGTGGGGAGCAGAAACATCCCAGCTGCCATCCCATCACCCCCGGAGGTCTGCAGCAGCGCCGGTACTCATTACCGGGGACCACAGGTGGCGTCACGAGACAAAACTGTTAACAAAACCCCTTTTAAAGAGTCACCCTAGGGTACGGGCCCGGGAGCCGACTGACGTGACATCCCACAGAAGGTCAAGGCCCGGGTACCGAGTCTCCCCCAAATCCCCCTGGGCGAGTCAAATCTCTCCCTAGCTCTGCAGCACTCACCCTACACTGTCTGATCCAGAGCGACTGTGTCCAAGATGCCAGCGCCCGGTTTTAAATACTCGAGGTGACGCTGTGCGGCCAGCCAATCACTGTAATGCCCACAAACAACATGGCTGCGGCATTACAGTGACTGGCTGGCCATCCCTGCATGTTCATTGGCTCTGTAAAGAGCGCCAAACGTGCAGGGCGGAAACCCGAGCTCCCGCCCGAGTAACCCGGAAATGCTCGGTGCTCGCCAAACATCCCGAGTAGTGAGATGCTCGGGCGAGTACCGAGCAGTGTCGAGCATGCTCGCTCAACACTACAAATAACATATAAGGTATAAAGAGTTTACACCCAATAGGTCTGACATTGTAATTTTCAGCATTCCCATTATATATAATTCAGTTTGAATCCAAAATCACAACTCAACGAACTAAAGTAGCAGAAAAGGGGAATGAAAAGGTATGTTTCATATCTTGAGACATTAAAAGAAAGATAAAGCTAGCAAAAAATCAAGAAGAAAAGTAAATAATAAAAAAATAATGAGGGGGAGAGGGGAAATATTGAGATTATTAAAAAGGATCTCTATCTGTCTAAGTGCTATCCGCTGGTGTATCAGTAAAGAGTAAATTAATCCAAAAAGAGAATCCATTAAAAGACTTGTGAGTTGAATTTGGCAGTTAAGTCTTCTATTTTATATAGACATGTCATCTCCTGAAACAATTCAGCCAAACTCGAGGATTGAGGTAATTTCCAATAATGGGGAATAACTAAACCAGCAGCCGTTAAGCAAAATCTCATGACAGGCCATGGCCGACTCTCTTCATTCCAAGCCTTTACCCCCGAATATTCCCGTACCCTTTATACCTTTTCCAAAAATTATACAAAGAGACCTTTGTTTGGATTAATTTGGCCACAGTGCCCATTTTTTAACAAATAATAACAATGACAAAATATAACATCATAAATGGTGTGGGAGGTCCTTGAAGCTGCAAGATCTGGCACCCATCCCAACCAAATGGTTAAAACAGCAATATTTTACCCCCAGCCGTAACCACCAGCTCGAGGGCACCACACCACTGTACATGGTGATTAAACCAACTACAGGCTCCCAGGATCCACCCCCGTCCAGAGCCCAACTAAATCCTAGATCAGCCATTCTTAATTCCAACAAGAAGGGGAACCACCAACTAATTTCCCCTCCAACACCAATTTTTCCAACTCCAAGAAACCCCCGCCACCACAAACGCACAAACAATGAGTCCTGACCTCAATCCCATTGAAAATCTTTGGGGTGAGCTGAAATCTGCTATTGGGAAAAAGAACCCAGCAAACATTCAAGAGCTTGAACAAACTGCAAAGGAAGAGTGGGAGAAAATTCCAGCTGAGAAGTGCAAGAAGCATATAGATGGCTACAAGAAACGTTTGGGGGCTGTCAGCAATGCAAAAGGGTGCGCAACCAAGTATTAATTATGGGTGCCTTTATTACTGCACATGCTGTTTATTCTGTTTCTTCTTTGAAATTGCAACATAGAAGTTGAAAAACAATGTTTTATTGTTGTATTACTTTGGACCACTAATTCAAACATCCTGAGGATATAACTTTGGTACATTTCCATTTATTTGAAAAGAGATATTGTGCAGTCTATGAAAAAAGAAGGGGTGCCAATAATAGTGAGCAGCACTGTATTGTGATATAAGATTTTATGACTATTGATGCTGTGATTGATTCAAGGGTATTTTATTGACATTGACGTGTTCTAGTATTGCACTGTATTACATGATAAGATAGGGACAGTGTAAGGATAAGAGATTAACACATACAGTGGCGACCACAAGTTTAGCATTTTTTTTTAAAGTGTGTACATCTGTCTGGTTGTTGTGATGCCATTTTCCTGGTGATTTTAGTAAACCGGAAGCAAATGGTTGTCAGCCATAAGGATGAAAATTGTGTTTGCCATTGTTTTATCTCTTTATGTGTTAGTTTACAACATTTGCTGGGTCAAATGTTTTGCATATTTTGTCATGGGTGGTTGAATTTTGTCTAAATTTTTTTTTTCATGTGTGTGTTTTCTGGTTGACACATGGCAAAGACAAAGCCAAATTTATCATCAGATGTCAGAAACCTTATTATTCTGAGAGTGAAGTCAGGCAAAAGCCAAAAAGAGGTAGCTATGGAATTCAACTGTTCTCAGAGTCAAGTGTCACATATATTAAAGAAAGAAAAAGGAGGTTATGGAACAGCTGACAAACCTAGAAGTGGACGACCACGGAAAACTTCTTCCAGAGTTGAGCAAATTATTAAGAAAAAGTCAGTATCTCATGTCCATAAAAGTGCTGTACAGATTTCGCATAAAATGAATGAAGAATATGCGGTCAAAGTAAGTCGCAAAGCTGTGGTGTGACGGCTAAGAGCAGTAGGGCTGAATTCATGAGTTCCAGACAAGAAGCCTTTCATCTCTGCAAAGAACCGGAAGGTCAGACTTGAGTTTGCCAAAGAACACAGGCAAAGGAAAGAGACAGATTGGTCTAAGGTGTTGTGGTTGAATGAATCCAAGTTCAATCTGTTTTGTAGTGATGGCAAGCACTATATATACCGCACAATTTGAAAACATAATGATGTAAGGTACCAAACACCTACAGTGAAACATGGTGGTGCCAATGTCATGGTTTGGGGCTGCTTTTCTGCATCTGCCATTGGCCCTCTGCATAGATATGATGGAAATATGAATGCTACCATGTACAAGGATATACTGGAGAATGTAATGCTGCCACATGGTAAAACCAAAGTAGGCAGGGGATGGAAATTCCAGCAAGTCAATGATCCTAAGCACACATCCAATTAAGTCAAAAACTGGCTTGCAAAGAAAATTCTTCGATTTTGCAATGGCCAAGCCAATCACCTGATTTAACCACTTTGCGCCAGAGCCTGTTTTTGCCTTCGTGACCAGGCAATTTTTTCAATTCTGACCACTGTCACTTTATGAAGTAATTACTCTGGAACGCTTCAACGGATTCCCCTGATTCTGAGATTGTTTTTTCGAGACATATTGTACTTCATGATTTTGGTAAAATTTCTTCGATATCACTTGTGTTTATTTGTGAAAAAATCGGAAATTTGGCAAAAATTTTGAAAATTTAGCAATTTTCAAACTTTGAATTTTCATGCCCTTAAATCAGAGAGATATGTCACACAAAATAGTTAATAAATAACATTTCCCACATTTCTACTTTACATCAGCACAATTTTGGAACCAAAATTTTTTTTTTTAGGAAGCTATAAGGGTTAAAAGTTGACCAGCGATTTCTCTTTTTTCCAACAAAATTTACAAAAACATTTTTTTAGTTACCACATCTTATTTGAAGTGACTTTGAGGGGCCTTTATGACAGAAAATACCCAAAAGTGACAAAATTCTAAAAACTGCACCCCTCAAGGTGCTCACAACCACATTCAAGAAGTTTATTATCCCTTCAGGTGTGTCACGGGAATTTTTGGAATGTGGAAGAAAATAATGAACATTTAACTTTTTTTTCACAAAAATGTTACTTTAGACCCAATTTTTTTATTTTCACAAGGGTAACAGGAAAAAGTGGACCACACAATTTGTAGTGCAATTTCTCATGAGCGCACTGATACCCCATATGTGAGGGAAAACCACTGTTTGGGCGCACTGCAGGGTACAGAAGGGAAGGAGCGCAAATAGACTTTTTGAGTGTAAAATTTGTTTGAATAATTAGCGGACGCCATGTTGCGTTTGAAGAGCTCCTGATATGCCACATATATGCAGGCAAACTACTGTTTTGAGAACACGGCATGGCTTGGAAGTGACTTAGCGACATTTGACTTTTTGAATGCAAAATTTGCTGGAATAATTAGCGGATGCCATGTCGCATTTTGAGAGGCCCTGATGTGCCTAAACAGTGGAAACCCCCCACAAATGACACCATTTTGGAAACTAGATGCCTTAAGGAACTTATCTAGATGTGTGGTGAGCACCTTGAACCTCCAGGTGCTTCACAGAAATATATAATATTGAGCTGTAAAAATAAAATTTTCACATTTTTCCCACAAAAACGTTTTTCATCCCTTAATTTTGCAATATCATAAGGGTAATAGGAGAAATTGCACCATGAAATTTGTTGTGCAATTTCTCCTGAACACGCTGATACCCCATATGTGGGGGAAAACCACTACTTTGGTGTACGGCAGGGTTCGGAAGAGAAAGGAGCGCTATGTTGGCTGGGAAAGGTTGCAGACACCATGTCACATTTGAAGAGTCGCTGACATGCTGAAACAGCAGAAACCCCCACAAGTGACCCCATTTTGTAAACTACACCTCTCAAGGAATTCATCTAGGGAAGTAGTGAGTATTTTTTAATTTTTAAATTTATACCATTGGGCAGTGAAGAAAACATAATTATATTTTTACCACAAAAAAATGTTTTACCCTCAGATTTTACATTTTTACACAGGGCAATGGGTAAAAATGGTGGCGAAATGTGTCACACAATTTCTTCTAAAAGTGGCAATACCCCATATGTGGCTGTATCGTACCGCTTAGCCATACAGCGAGATCTGGGAGGGACGGAGCGCTATTTGACAATTGGAGAACAAATTATTGTAGAATAGGCATTTGGATTTGGGAGCACAACATTTTCTGAATTTCTTTTGGGGGGCAAGGGCCATTTCGCTTTTCCAGAGCCTTTCTGCTACCAGTAATTTGGAAGTCCCTTATATTTTTAACAGATAACGGACCTGAGTGGGGACTAGCTTTTTTTGAGGACTGAATTGAAGCTTTTATTGGGAACATTTTACATATTGTTTATCCGGCGCTCTATGCTGAGCACTTACATCGGGGTTTCCATCTAAATTTCCAAGTGATGTAATTCAGATGAAACCCCTGCGGGATCCATTCACTATAATGAGGCAGCAGTGTTACTCTGGACTCCGTCTGGCCTCTGTTTAGCAGTGTCCTTTTTTTCAGAAGTGCACAAAACTGTGGCCAACCGCACTTTTATGCACACCTAAAAAAACTGACACCGTGGGATCACAGGCCAGATGGCATCCACAGTGGCCTATATCTGCCTCATTACAGGGAATCTTCCGTCATGGGTTCCGTCTGAATCACGTATTTCAGAGATTTACACGGAAACTCTGGTGTAAGTGCTCAGCGCAGAGTGCAGGATAAATGTGCGCCGAGCCTTACTGCGATCTTTGGGAGACATAATAAACAAATCAGTAGCAGGTGAAGAATTGATTTTATTTATTTTTTATGCTGTTCCTCGTGCGGTATAAGTGATGAGATTACTTTATTCTTCGGGTCAGTGCGATTACAGCGATACCAGATTTATATCGGGTTTTTATGATTGACAGCTGTCACACACTAAAATACACCTTTTTTGCAAAATCTAGTTTTTGCATCGCCATATTTTGAGAGCTATAATTTTTCCATATTTCTACCGACAGAGTCATGTGATGGCTTGTTTTTTGCGGGACGAGTTGACATTTTTATTGGTACCATTTTTGGGTACGTGACATTTTTTGATCGCTTTCTATTCCATTTTTTGGGAGTTAAAATTAACAAAAACCAACAATTCAGGAATTGTTTTTTGAGTTTCTTTTTTATGCCGTTCTGCGTGTGGTAAAAGTGATAAGGCAGCATTATTCTTCGGGTCAGTACGTTTACAGCGATACTACACTTACCGTATTTTTTTTTATGTTTTGACGCTTTTACACAATAAAACAATTTTATAGAAAAAATATTTTTTTTGCATCGCTTTATTCTGAGAGCTATAACTTTTTTATTTTTCAGCTGATGGAGCTGTATGGTGGCTTTTTTTTTGTGGAACAAGATGAAGTTTTCAGCGGTACCATATTTATTTCCATTTTGCTTTTCAATCGCATTTTTTTCCACTTTTTGTTTGGCTATATGATTTAAAAGCATAGTTTTTTGCTCCGTTTTTTATTTATTTTTATTACTGTGTGCACAGAAGGAGTTAATTAGTGTGACAGTTTTATAGATCGGGTTGGTTCGGACGTGGCGATACCAAATATGTGTACTTTTTTTTTGTTTTTGCATAAATATACGGATTTATTGGTTTAATATTTTATTTATTTATTTTTACTTATTTTGTGATTTTTTTTAAACAGTTTGAAAACATATTTTAGACTTTTTTTTTACATTTTTACTTAGTCCCTGTATGGGACATTAATTTTTATTTTTCTAATCACTGTTCTCATGCAATGCAATAGACATGTATTGCATTGCATGAGAGCTTTGCTGACAGTTTCACAGTCAGTGTCTCCTGCTGGACTTCAGCTGCAGGCTGAGTCTAGCAGGACACCGTACATGGTAGACCCAGAGGCGGTTATGTGACCTCCGGCTGCCATGACAACGGCGGGTCCTCTCAGACATCAGGGGGCCGTCGGAGAGGTAAGTGGACGACCCCCTCTCCTCTCACTATCTTCTAAATGCCGCGATCGCTATAGATCACGGCATCTAGAAGATAGCAAAGGGTTAACATCATTGGGACCTGATCCAATCATGATGATCCGATGATGTCCCCTGTCACTGCTACTCATCTAAACCGCAACCGAAGCGCCTGCAGGACCCTGGGGGTCCTGAGCACTGCGGGTCCACAAACCGTTTATAAACGTCGGCGCTCCCCAAGCCCAGGCAGCACGGACGTTTATATACAGTGGGCGGTCGGGAAGCGGTTAAACCCTATAGAGCACCTTTGGAATGAGTTAGGGCGACAAATTGGGGCCCAAACCCATAGCAATAAAGAGGAATTGTTTGCATATTTGCAAATGGAATGGAGCAATATCCCTCAAGATGTCTTGAATACTAGTGTTGAGCCACCCCCGTAGTGTTCGAATTCGGTTCGGTTCGTCGAAAACCCGTGTGTTCGCCGAACTGTTCGTCGAACACCTTCGAACACCGTTAAAACCAATGGCAGGCAAACAAAAACACATAGAAACACATAGAAAACACCTTCAAAGGTGTCCAAAAGCTGACAAACTGCTCAGAAGACACAACTAACACATGGAAAAGTGACAAGTACATATAGTCATGCGAAAAGAAAAGAGGTGGAGGAGTAAAAGGAGGGGGAGACACAGATATAGGCATGTCATGCCCTTCTAAAATCCAAAAAGTGAGAAGCCGACACGTTCAGTCCGCTCCTGCCCGTGCCACCTCCGCGTCGCCGGGTTTGTGCCAGAGCCGCGGTGAACCCTGACGGCCAGCCCCCCTCTCCCAATACTGGTGCCTGTCCGCTGGTGGGTCGAGTGAGCCCCCCTGTGGTGGAGGCAGCTCTAAGCTTTTTAATTTAAATTGTCTCTCTAATTTGAATGAATACACTTTAAATCCATTTACAAGGATCTATTGGAGGGCAAGTCTCATGCCAGCAGCCGCGTAATTCCAGCTCCAGTAGCGTCCACTAAAGCTGCTGCAGTTAAAAAGCTTTTATAAGGATCGAGCTCGGCTGTCCACCGCAAGGCATCCTACTGCCAGTCCCAGCCCCTATGCCTTGGGGTGCCTCCTGATGCTCTTCACTGAGTATCCCGTGGTCCCGAAGCATTTCCTTTGAAAAAATTAAGTGTCCAAACTACAGGTGGTGTAGCTTGCTTAACAGCTGGGATAATCCGCTGACTAGCAGACACTGCTACTAGGCACAAAGTATTTCCTGGGCTAGATGCAGTTAAAAATTTGTAAGTAGATACTCTCGTTGGATGCTGAGAAAGCATTCCATAGAGTCTCCTGGCACGCCATATATGATTCTCTTAAAAAGCTTGGGGTAGGGGTCTAGGGGACCCTTTTATAGCCAAAATCACGGCCCTGTATCGCAATACGTCACCTAGGCTGAAGATAAATGGAACTGTAGCACCCTGAAGGCTCGGTTGCTACAGAGGTATTGCACCTCACCCAGAGGTGTGATATCTCACTCTCAGGTAAGGATGTAGTGTGGATCAGGACCCGACACCTGCATGCATTACACCACATTGCCGTGGGGCAGGGCGACCAATATGCCCCTGAGATGGGCACGACAGTCCCTGTCCCTGGCTGGAGTGGGGGGAGGGAACACTGAGGAAGGGGAACCCTGTAGTGCAGGAGCAGGGAGGAAGCAGTTCCTGGGTGCATTGAGAAGGGAGTATAAAAGGTGGGCACCATCTTAGTTCAGTGCAGAGAAGTCTGAGCAGAAGTGGCAGGGAGCAGGGGCTCTGCATGAGCTCTGCTCCGGAGGCGGGCCTAGTAACAGAGGCCCAGGCCTGGAAGAGGGAGAAGGAAGGAAGAGGAGCGGAGAAGGCTCCAGGAACGAGGAACGAAGGGATCCCAGGGGTGCGGACGGGCGGGTCGCCACCGCACGCCCGAATCCACCTGCGTGGAGGGGTCAGGCCAAAAGGGGAGACCGGTCCCCGAAACTAGTGGAGGCAGGAAACGACCCTCAGCTAGAAACAGGAGGCTGTGACATTTTATGTGGCGCAGCCCCTCGCTACACCCGCTAGGAAGGCACCACATAGGGTCAGGGAAACTGGCGCCAAGTTTACCAAGAGGAGGCCCGAGGCAGCCGGACAGAAGGGTTGGTAAGAAAGGCCAGACAAAGGACACACAAAGGGGGTCCTGTGAAGCGCTCCAAAGTTATCTGGGAGTTGTCTGAGCCCCTCCCCTGGTGAGCACAGTACGACGTGGGCAGCCGTTACCTGCAGACGTGGTCTGGATA
Organism: Phyllobates terribilis; assembly: GCF_046119375.1. Lineage (NCBI taxonomy): Eukaryota > Metazoa > Chordata > Amphibia > Anura > Dendrobatidae > Phyllobates > Phyllobates terribilis. Next base: position 768,067,380 of record NW_027362763.1, read on the forward strand.
ATAAGAACTGTGAGTAAAGGCCCTGGACTGCATCACTGACTCCGTGTCGTTACTGCTGCTGCCCTGCACCATCACCCCCATCCTCCGCATACACTGCCCTGAGGCTATACTCCTCCCGTGGGGAGTTATGCTACGCTCTGCTGCACCCACAACACCAGCCTCAGCGGTCTGCCCTGGAGCGGCGGTTCACTCTGACCGCAATCCACGGGTGGCGTAGTCGGACATTTAAACATCAAAACCACATAAATAGTTCCGCCACTGGTTTGACCGCCCTGAGCCACGGAACCGGGTCGCCGCCACGGAGACTACAACCACCAGCATCCACCAAAAAGGGTCCGGCTCCGGGTGTCCCAAGGCCCAGGGGGCGCGTCAGAACATTTTCATCACCTTTCACAATCACCAATGGGACAAGGCAGGGATGTTCTCTGTCCCCTCTCTTATACATCCTAGTGACGGAGCACCTGCTCTCATCAATTCGCCATAACCCCAATATTAGGTGGATTGAGGTGGGAGGCACCGAGTACAAGTGCTCTCTATTTGCTGATGATGTCCTAGTATATATCACTCAATCACATATATCCATCCATGCTGTTATGGCTGAAATAGATCACTTTGTTACATGGTCAAATTTTAAAATCAATGCAGCGAAGTCTGAGGCCCTCGATGTCTCCCTCCCCAAATCCATATAGGATTCCATCCAGTCCAACTTTCCCTTTGCCTGGCCCTCACAGGGTATCAAATACTTAGGAATTCCTATTCATAGAGACCTCTCCCATCTATGTTATCTTAATTTTGGGCCCTTTATTGAACAACTCCATACAGACCACGGTTGGCAAGTTAGAACTGTAAGATTCACTACGTGAACCACTGGTGTTTTGTGGAAAAGCACATGTACACTGTGTTCCAAATTATCATGCAAAAAGTGTTTAGGAGTGATAAGGGAAGAATTTGTTTGTTTGTCAGTTAAACTCATTGATGGTGATGTGTGTCAGGGCTCTTTATATCACTGTAAGCAATTGCAGACACCTGTGCTAATTAGTTTGGCAGGTGTGTCCAATGAAAGGCAAGACTACTTAAGAAGGCTGTCTCACATTATTAAGCAGCCTACATTTTCTGCCAAAATGGGAAAGAAAAAGGATGTGTCGGCTGCTGAGAAGCAACAAATTGTGGAGTGTTTAGGTCAAGGCATGACTACAATCAACATTGTGCGATGATCAGGATGAAGTGTCTTGGCAATCAAGAAGTATGTAGCTGATTCACAGTACACACGTGTGCGTGCTGATAAGGGCAAATTGAGGACTCTTTCCTACAGGCAATTACGTCAGGTTGAAAGAGCAGCGGCAAAAACGCCTTGTCATAGCAGCAGACAAGTTTTTGAAGCTGCTTGTGCCTCCAACGTCCCCCGAACAACAAGATGCAGGGTCCTTCAGAGGTTTGCAGCTGTGCATACGCCATCCTGTCGACCTCCTCTATCCACTTCACACAAGCAGAAACGGCTCCAGTGGGCCAAACATTACATGAAGACTGATTTCAAAACTGTTTTGTTCACGGATGAGTGCCATGCAGCGCTCGATGGTCCAGATGGATGGAGTGGAGGATGGCTGGTTGATGGACACCCCACGCAAACACGGCTACAGCGCCAACAAGGAGGAGGTGGAGTAATGTTTTGGGCTGGAATCATGGGGAGAGAGATTGTCGGCCCCTTTAGGATCCCTGAAGGCGCTAAAGATGAACTCCATAATGTATGTGGATTTTCTCAAACAGCACTTCCTGCCATGGTTCAAGAAGAAGAACCGTGTATTTCACAGCAAGATCATTTTTTTGCATGATAATGCACCATCTCATGCTGCACATAAAACATCTGCATCTCTGGCTGATATGGGCATAAAAGGGGACAAACTTATGGTGTGACCCCCATGCTCCCCTGACCTCTACCCCATTCAGAACCTTTGGAGCATCATTAAAAGGAGTGTTTATGATGGCGGGAGGCAGTTCACATCTAAGCAACAGCTCTGGGAGGGTATTCTGTCCTCATGCAAAACAATTGAAGCAGAAACCATCCAAAACCTGACAAATTCAATGAACGAGAGAGTTCAGAAGCTCCTTTCGAACAAGGGGTCCTATGTGAAAATGTAACATCACCTAGAATAAAGTTTTGAGTTGAAAACTGTTTGATTTCAGTTTCTAACAACCTGCTAATGCTTATAATTTCAAAAATGACCATTTTTTTGGTCTTTATTAAAATGAAAAGATTGATCGAAAAGTTTGGGGGATCTAAGAGTGTGGCAACCCAGTAGTCATGATTACTTCGAATTCTGACAATATGAGGGTCATGCTGCAGGTAGTGCAGCAAGAAGGCACTTATGTGTCTTGCGCATCTCGGAGCCCCAAAATTATTTTCCGGGCTAGATGCAGCTAAAAATTATTATTAATTTTAAATCTGGTGAAGCTTTAGTATAGATGGCCTAATAGGATCAGTGCTGCACACTGCTACAAAGCCCAAATTATTTTCCAGTCAAGATACAGATAAACATGATTAGTAATTTTAAATCTGGTGGAGCTTATTATAGATGGCCTAATAGAATCAGTGCTGCACACTGGTACAAAGCCCAAATTATTTTCCAGCCAAGATACAGATAAACATGATTAGTAATTTGAAAGCTTAAAACGGTTGGTAGGGTGATTTTAACCAATCATCAAGCTTTTACTCTCCCCAGGATGACACAGGGGTAGAAAAGTCGTTTCGGATCCATGATTTGTTCATCTTTATGAACGTGAGTCTGTCTACATTATCAGTGGAGAGCCGCGTGCGCTTATCTGTCAGCACACCACCAGCAGCGCTGAACACACGTTCAGACAGAACGCTGGCTGCGGGGCATGACAAGATCTCCAAGGCGTAAGTGGCTAGCTCCGGCCATTTATCCAGATTGGAAGCCCAAAAAGAGCAAGGGTCCAGTGACACAGTCATGGCTTCAATGTTTACTTGGAGATACTCCTGTACCATCGTCTCTAGGCATTGACTATGTGTCAGACTTCTTGTCTCCTGTGGCCTTGCAAAGGATGGGCTAAAAAAGTGGTGAAATGATTCCACAAAATTGATGTTACCAGCAGATACTGTGGTTCTGTTACGGTTTGAGTGCTGAACACTTGACGGTCCCACGGTTGGCAAGTTGGAACTGTGAGATTCACTACGTGCACCACTGGTATTTTGTGGAAAAGCACATGTAAGATTCTGCAACAGTCTCTGCTGATACTCCTGCATGCGTGCATCCCTTTCTATGGCAGGAATAATTTCTGCAAATTTACTTTTGTACCGGGGATCTAACAGTGTGGCAACCCAGTAGTCAGGATTATTTCTAATTCTCACAATTCGAGGTTCATGTTGCAGGTAGTGCAGCAAGAAGGCACTCATGTGTTTTGCGCATCCAGGAGCACCAAGTCCCTGTTGTGTTGGTGGCGAGGTAACAATCATGCTTCCTTCCTCTGTCCTCTCCCCCCAACCTCGCACAACAGAAATGTGATCAAGGTCTCCCTCATCTGATGAGTCTTCCATCAGTTCGTCCTCCACTTCTTCCTGGGCTCCTGCACCTTCCTCACTAGTTTGGCTGCTACCATGCGCCCTGGTAAAACCATCTCCCCCACCCTCACATGCCTGCCGCCTTGGTGCTGCCGACCGTCTGGACCTTGCAGATGTTAGCCCTTCCGCATACAACTCCTCCTCCTCTACTTCCTCCACCTCCTCTTGTGCCACCACCTGACTCTGAATTCTGTTTAACATGTGCTCCAGCATGTAAATCACCGGAATAGTCATGCTGATAATGGCATCGTCAGCACTAAACATCTTCGTCGCCATTTCAAAACTGTGCAGAAGGGTGCATAGGTCCCTGATCTGAGACCACTCCTCCAGCGTGATTTGCCCCACCTCTGGATCTCGTTGGCCCAGGCTATACGTCAGAACGTATTGCACCAGGGCTTGTCGGTGCTGCCACAGTCGCTGCAACATGTGCAGAGTTGAATTCCACCGGGTAGGCACCTCGCATTTTAGCCGGTGAAGTGGCAGGCCCAACGACTTCTGTAGAGATGTAAGTCGCTGAGCTGCGGGATGCGAACGGCGGAAGTGAGCACACAGCGACCGTGCCCTCTGCAGAAGGCCATCTAGTCTGGGATAGTGGGCTAAAAATTGCTGGACAACCAGGTTCAACACGTGAGCCATACAAGGCACGTGTGTGACATTGCCCCGGCGAAGTGCCGCACCCAGGTTTGCAGCATTGTCGCACACGGCCTTCCCTGGTTTCAGGTCCAGTGGAGACAACCATTCATGAAATTGGTTCTCCAGAGCTGACCACAACTCCTCAGCTGTGTGACTCACATTTCCCAGACACTTCAATGTAAAAACCGCCTGATGACGTTGAGCCCTAATGCCAGCATAGTAAGGAGGTGTGCAGGATCCCTTCTGCGCAGTTAGAAAGCTTGTGGCATGACCAGACAGGCTTTGGGTGCAGGTGGAAGACCGAGAGGAGGTTGAGGAGGCAGAAGCAGTGGAGGAACTTTGACATAAAGAGGATTGACGCACAACTCGTGGGGACGGCAAGACTTGGACAGCAGCCCCTTGTCCTGCTGTCAGCATAGTTACCCAGTGCCCAGTCAGCGACATGTAACGCCCCTGTCCATGCCTACTCGTCCAAGTGTCTGTGGTGAAATGCACCCTGTCACACACAGAGTTTCTCAAAGAAGCGGTGATGTTGTGTGCGACATGCTGGTGGAGCGCAGGCACACCTTTCTTTGAGAAGTAGTGCCGACTGGGCATCTGGTACTGGGGCACTGCGACGGACATAAGGTCTCGAAAATCCTCTGTGTCCACCAGGCGGAAAGGCAGCATTTCTGTAGCCAAGAGCTTGCAGATGGTGAAAATCAACCTCTTAGCTTTCTCATGGCTAGGAGGAAATGGTCTTTTACTTGTCCACATCTGAGGGACCGAGGGCTGGCTATTGTGCTTAGATGGGGTTGATAAGGGTGTCCCCGGCAAACTGCCGGTCTGTGAGGAAGATGCAGGCGGACATGTTAGGTTGCTTTGATCCAAAGGTGGTGCTATCGATGTCGGACAGCGCTCAACACCAGCTGGTGTTACCACCTCCAAAGAAAATGATGACCTGCCAATCACGCTGGCTGTTGCGGGTAAAGAGGTGGCAGGTCTGCGCCCCAAAACAGGTGTGACTGCTGTCCCCCCAATCACAGAGGATGAAGAGGCCGCGGATGCACAAGATATGGCAGACGGTGGTTGGCCCGGCCGGCTAGGCCGCATTGTAGCACACTGTGCTTCCCACTGCAACTTATGCTTCATGTCCATGTGCCGGTTCATGCATGAAGTACTCAAACTATGTATTTTTTGGCCTATACTTAGCTTTTGCTGACAAATGTTACAGATAACACGAGTTGGGTCATCTTTATCGATCTGAAAAAATGCCCAGGCTATGCAAGGCTTAGCACCCATGCGACCTGAAGAGCCACCACGACTTGTGGTGAGAGGCAGAGTTGTGTTTGAGGATGCAGTTGTTGACGTGCTTCCAGTACTACGTCTCTGTCCAGGAAGGCGCAACCTGACCTCGTCGTCACTAGCATCTTCCTCCACCTCCTTTGCTGACCTCATCTCTTGGCTGACTGTGGGTTGACAGTAAGTGGGATCTCCAACCTCATCATCATCACCCTGTGCGTTATCACACCCGTCGTCCTCAGAGCCAACCTGTTCCTGCCCTGACAAAAAACTAAAGTTGTCGCTCCAATCAGGTATTTGAGTCTTATCATCGTCTTCCTCATTGTCTCCACCAACAGGAGTTACAGTTTGGGAATGAGGGTCTACATTATGGTCAGAACCTTCTGCGTCTGGTCCTGGATCCGACTCATAAAGATTCTGGGCATCAGTGCAGATCATTTCCTCGTCTGGATTCACAGAAGCGCTGGAGTCGACCTCTGATTCCCAGGCTATAGTATGAGTAAACAGCTCTGCAGACTCAACCATCTGTTCTACCTCATACTCAGACGGGCAGCTGGAGATTTGGGAGCTGTGAGGAAGCAAGTGCGATTGGGGTGACACCTTTGAGGACTGGAGTATTTGTGATGTTGAAGTTGATGTGGAGGAGAGCCCACTTAAAGGAGCACTTGATATCCGTTGAAGCACCTGCTGTTTTTGTGCCTCATCTGGAATTTGTAGCGATTGGCGTGGCCGTAAGAAAGGGATCTTATCACATTGTCCGCTAAAAGAAGTAGACATTTTAGTTTGGCTGGAAGATGGTCTTTCTTCTGCAGATGTTACTGTTGCTTTAACACCTACCCCACGGACACAACCTTTTTTCCCCTTCCCAACACGCCTATTCCCCTTTCCACCAGCAGCAGGCCTTTTTCCACTCATTTTGGTGGTTAACTAATTCACAACTCTGGAGTTGTTTGCAAAAAAAAACAATGGATGGGAACCGAGCAGAGCTGAGTGGCCAAACTGTGGTATTAGGCCAAAACTATTGGCTGGGTTAGATGCAGAAAAAAATTATATTCAATTTGCAACCTGATGGAGGTCAGTATAGATGGACTAATAGAACAAGTCCCACACACAGCTAGAAGCCCAAATATTTTTTCAGAGGTAGATGCAGAAAATTTTTTTATTCAGTTTGCAACCTGATGGAGGTCTGTATAGATGGATTAATAGAACAAGTCCCACACACAGCTACAAGCCCAATATTTTTTCAGAGGTAGATGCAGAAAAAATATATATTCAGTTTGCAACCTGATGGAGGTCAGTATAGATGGACTAATAGAGAAAGTCCCACACACTGCTAGAAGGCCAAATATTTTTTCAGAGCTAGATGCAGACAAAAAATTATTTTGAATTTGCAACCTGATGGAGGTCAGTATAGGTGGACTAATAGAACAAGTCCCACACACTGCTAGAAGGCCAAATATTTTTTCAGAGCTAGATGCAGAAAAAAATTATATTCAGTTTGCAACCTGATGGAGGTCTGTATAGATGGATTAATAGAACAAGTCCCACACACAGCTAGAAGCCCAAATATTTTTTCAGAGGTAGATGCAGATAAAAATTATTTTTAATTTGCAACCTGATGGAGGTCAGTATAGATGGATTAATAGAGAAAGTCCCACACACTGCTAGAAGGCCAAATATTTTTTCAGAGCTAGATGCAGATAAAAATTATTTTTAATTTGCAACCTGATGGAGGTCAGTATAGATGGACTAATAGAGAAAGTCCCACACACTGCTAGAAGGCCAAATATTTTTTCAGAGCTAGATGCAGATAAAAATTATATTCAATTTGCAACCTGATGGAGGTCAGTATAGATGGACTAATAGAACAAGTCCCACACACAGCTAGAAGCCCAAATATTTTTTCAGAGGTACTGTAGATGCAGATAAAAATTATTTTTAATTTGCAACCTGATGGAGGTCAGTATAGATGGACTAATACAACAAGTCCCACACACAGCTAGAAGCCCAATATTTTTTCAGAGGTAGATGCAGAAAAAAATATATTCAGTTTGCAACCTGATGGAGGTCAGTATAGATGGAGTAATAGAACAAGTCCCACACACAGCTAGAAGCCCAAATATTTTTTCAGAGGTAGATGCAGATAAAAATTATTTTTAATTTGCAACCTGATGGAGGTCAGTATAGATGGACTAATAGAGAAAGTCCCACACACTGCTAGAAGGCCAAATATTTTTTCAGAGCTAGATGCAGATAAAAATTATATTCAATTTGCAACCTGATGGAGGTCAGTATAGATGGACTAATAGAGAAAGTCCCACACACTGCTAGAAGGCCAAATATTTTTTCAGAGCTAGATGCAGATAAAAATTATATTCAATTTGCAACCTGATGGAGGTCAGTATAGATGGACTAATAGAACAAGTCCCACACACAGCTAGAAGCCCAACTATTTTTTCAGAGGTACTGTAGATGCAGATAAAAATTATTTTTAATTTACAACCTGATGGAGGTCAGTATAGATGGACTAATAGCGAAAGTCCCACACACTGCTAGAAGGCCAAATATTTTTTCAGAGCTAGATGCAGATAAAAATTATTTTTAATTTGCAACCTGATGGAGGTCAGTATAGATGGACTAATAGAGAAAGTCCCACACACTGCTAGAAGACCAAATATTTTTTCAGAGCTAGATGCAGATAAAAATTATATTCAATTTGCAACCTGATGGAGGTCAGTATAGATGGACTAATAGAACAAGTCCCACACACAGCTAGAAGCCCAAATATTTTTTCAGAGGTACTGTAGATGCAGATAAACATTATTTTTAATTTGCAACCTGATGGAGGTCAGTATAGATGGACTAATACAACAAGTCCCACACACAGCTAGAAGCCCAATATTTTTTCAGAGGTAGATGCAGAAAAAAATATATTCAGTTTGCAACCTGATGGAGGTCAGTATAGATGGAGTAATAGAACAAGTCCCACACACAGCTAGAAGCCCAAATATTTTTTCAGAGGTAGATGCAGATAAAAATTATTTTTAATTTGCAACCTGATGGAGGTCAGTATAGATGGACTAATAGAGAAAGTCCCACACACTGCTAGAAGGCCAAATATTTTTTCAGAGCTAGATGCAGATAAAAATTATATTCAGTTTGCAACCTGATGGAGGTCAGTATTGATGGACTAATAGAGAAAGTCCCACACACTGCTAGAAGGCCAAATATTTTTTCAGAGCTAGATGCAGATAAAAATTATATTCAATTTGCAACCTGATGGAGGTCAGTATAGATGGACTAATAGAACAAGTCCCACACACAGCTAGAAGCCCAAATATTTTTTCAGAGGTACTGTAGATGGAGATAAAAATTATTTTTAATTTACAACCTGATGGAGGTCAGTATAGATGGACTAATAGAGAAAGTCCCACACACTGCTAGAAGGCCAAATATTTTTTCAGAGCTAGATGCAGATAAAAATTATTTTTAATTTGCAACCTGATGGAGGTCAGTATAGATGGACTAATAGAGAAAGTCCCACACACTGCTAGAAGGCCAAATATTTTTTCAGAGCTAGATGCAGATAAAAATTATATTCAATTTGCAACCTGATGGAGGTCAGTATAGATGGACTAATAGAACAAGTCCCACACACAGCTAGAAGCCCAAATATTTTTTCAGAGGTACTGTAGATGCAGATAAACATTATTTTTAATTTGCAACCTGATGGAGGTCAGTATAGATGGACTAATACAACAAGTCCCACACACAGCTAGAAGCCCAATATTTTTTCAGAGGTAGATGCAGAAAAAAATATATTCAGTTTGCAACCTGATGGAGGTCAGTATAGATGGAGTAATAGAACAAGTCCCACACACAGCTAGAAGCCCAAATATTTTTTCAGAGGTAGATGCAGATAAAAATTATTTTTAATTTGCAACCTGATGGAGGTCAGTATAGATGGACTAATAGAGAAAGTCCCACACACTGCTAGAAGGCCAAATATTTTTTCAGAGCTAGATGCAGATAAAAATTATATTCAGTTTGCAACCTGATGGAGGTCAGTATTGATGGACTAATAGAGAAAGTCCCACACACTGCTAGAAGGCCAAATATTTTTTCAGAGCTAGATGCAGATAAAAATTATATTCAATTTGCAACCTGATGGAGGTCAGTATAGATGGACTAATAGAACAAGTCCCACACACAGCTAGAAGCCCAAATATTTTTTCATAGGTACTGTAGATGCAGATAAAAATTATTTTTAATTTGCAACCTGATGGAGGTCAGTATAGATGGACTAATAGAGAAAGTCCCACACACTGCTAGAAGGCCAAATATTTTTTCAGAGCTAGATGCAGAAAAAAATTATATTCAGTTTGCAACCTGATGGAGGTCAGTATAGATGGACTAATAGAGAAAGTCCCACACACTGCTAGAAGGCCACATATTTTTTCAGAGGTAGATGCAGAAAAAAATATATTCAGTTTGCAACCTGATGGAGGTCAGTATAGATGGACTAATACAACAAGTCCCACACACAGCTAGGAGCCCAATATTTTTTCAGAGGTAGATGCAGAAAAAAATATATTCAGTTTGCAACCTGATGGAGGTCTGTATAGATGGATTAATAGAACAAGTCCCACACACAGCTAGAAGCCCAATATTTTTCAGATCTAGATGCAGAAAAAAATATATTCAGTTTGCAACCTGATGGAGGTCAGTATAGATGGACTAATACAACAAGTCCCACACACAGCTAGGAGCCCAATATTTTTTCAGAGGTAGATGCAGAAAAAAATATATTCAGCTTGCAACCTGATGGAGGTCTGTATAGATGGATTAATAGAACAAGTCCCACACACAGCTAGAAGCCCAATATTTTTCAGATCTAGATGCATAAAAAAATATATTCAGTTTGCAACCTGATGGAGGTCAGTATAGATGGACTAATACAACAAGTCCCACACACAGCTAGAAGCCCAATATTTTTTCAGAGGTAGATGCAGAAAAAAATATATTCAGTTTGCAACCTGATGGAGGTCTGTATAGATGGATTAATAGAACAAGTCCCACACACAGCTAGAAGCCCAATATTTTTTCAGAGGTAGATGCAGAAAAAAATATATTCAGTTTGCAACCTGATGGAGGTCAGTATAGATGGACTAATACAACAAGTCCCACACACAGCTAGAAGCCCAATATTTTTTCAGAGCTAGATGCAGAAAAAAATTATATTCAATTTGCAACCTGATGGAGGTCAGTATAGATGGACTAATAGAATGATGCTATGCCCAAAAGATTTTACTTCACTAGGTGCAGTAAAAAAATTGGTATTCTATACACAGGTGGTATATCTTGCAACACAGATAGGCTACTCCACTGACTAACACACTCTGCAATAGGCCAAAAAGAATAAGCTTTGCTAGATTCAGCCAAATGCTGTGAAAAAAACTTGCACAGCACTGGCACAGACCTGCCTGGCAAAAACTGATAGGAACTGATGTAACCTAGTCCTGAAAAGGACTCCAATTACAATTAGTCTTTACTCCCACAATCTATCTATTTAAGAGCACAGACCTGCCTGATAAAAGTCGTAGGAAATGCTGTAACCTAGTCCTTAAAAGGACTGCAATCATAACTATTCCCTACTCCCAAGCTATCTGTAGATTTGTGCGAAAATTGGCTTGAAATTAACAAGGTATAGCGCTCACAGCAACAGCGGTGCCGTCTAACACGCAGCTGCAGCAGTGAGAAAATGGTGGCGACGGGGAAAATGGCTTGGTCTTATAGGGCAAGGACATGTGACATACACTGCCAATGACACATGCCCTTGCTTGTGTGAAAAAAAGCACTTTGCTCCGTGTGTGCGCTGCTGATAGGCTGACAGATTGCACCTCCCCACTGTAAATGCGGGAAAGAGAAAAAAAAAATGGAGATCTTCATTGTTCCTGCAGAGATCCATCCCCTGCCCCTCCCTCCACCCCGCTGTACACTCAAACTGCGTATTAACATTAATTTTCATCACTGAGAAAAAATCCAGTTATGATTTTGGTGCACGAACAGTTATCGAACATAACCTCGAACAGCCGAATTTTTCTCAAATTGTTCGTGTTCGCCGAACGGCTCGAACACCGCCCAAAACAGCTCGAATTTGAGATTGGCGAACAGTTCGAGTAGAACAACGCTCATCTCTATTGAATACCCTAGTAGCTTCAATGCCCCCGTAAGTTATGGCATTGTAAACAATGAATTACTCTCTATGTTGTGACCAATAAATAGTATATGCAAAACTTTTGGCAGTCAGTTTTCTGTAATTAAATGACCATACCTATATGACTCGCCCCCTGGGCCGTGGGGCACTCGGATCCGGGCAACAGGGCAATAATGGGGGTAGTAGTGGCAACCCGGTCCGTGGCTCAGGGTGGTCAGACCAGTGGCAGTCTTCTATATGTTTTGCAATGTCCGACTACGCCACCCGTGGATTGCGGTCAGGGCTAACCGCCGCTGCAGTGCAGACCGTTGGGTCTGATATAAATGTGCAGCACTGAATAGTACAACTCCCCACGGGAGGAGTATGGCCCCAGGACAGTATATAATGGATGATGGAGGGGATGATTCCGACCGCGATAGCCAGGAAACGGAGGCCTCTTAAACAGTTCAGGGTCTTTATTAGAACAGGTGAAACGACCCAAAAACAGGCCCGGCTAGGAGGGGGCCTGGATGTCTGAGAACAAGTGGGAAGCTGGCCCTGATCAGGGTGAGGGTGTAGGCCTACCGTGCTCTCTGCGCTCTCTCTGGCTATTTCCTTCCTCGTGGTGTAATAGCCCACGTTCCTGAGCTTGCCGTGTCTTCTCGCCCGTATGGCTTGCAACTTGGGTCCCTTTCTGCTCCCGGCCTGGTACGGCTTTGCTGGTCCCTTCTGCTGTGGCGGAACCTCCGGGGTTCTTAGGCCAGGGAACATACAATCCCCTGCGGACTGGTTATTTGCTGCAGGACTTGGAATCCTCACAGCCTCAGACGCCAAAGTCTGGTAGATTAGTTTCTCTATTTACCAGGACAGGCTCGCTTCGCCTCTTGTCCCTGGCTCGTGGCTCTCCTACTGCCACACGGCCTCTTAGGCTGCAACACAACTGTCTGTCCCTGCTCTTGGACACCTCTCAATCCAGAGACAGGTTGTCCAGTTCTCCTCTAACCCTGCCCCCAGCTCCAGATTTTATAGGGGCAGCCTGCTCCCCCTACTGGCCTGGGACAGGAGGTGCTGCATGCTAATGGTCCTTGACTAGGGAACCTCCACCTTGCTCTCAGACACAGCTTTATTATATTTGTGGCATCCAGGCCTGGGGTGACACATATATTCAAAAGCATTGTGGTTAAAATTAAGGTCTTGCATGATGACAACTTCATGCACTTTCAATTCATCACCACAGAAACAACAACCAGACAGAAGTAATCACACATTATTAAAAAATTAAAAACTTTTGGTATCGCCACTGTAGGTATAGGAACAGAATAAGGTATTAAGCGTAGTTAGGGTAAGGTGAAAGTGAACGCTGTTCCTTTAAGAAAGGGAAAATAAAATGGGACTGTTCCGCGTCCCTGAGGGCAAGGAGCCCTGAAGGCACTGGAAAGTACTGGTGCTGGCCAGTATGGCCGGAAGTTTGAATATAGAAGTGTGTTTTTTTCCCCCTCCGAGTTTGGTTACCTCTGGTGGGTTATGGGACACGTTAACCACCCTTTGTAACGAAAATGGACTGTGTGCAGCTGCCCTATGGAACGTGCTCTTTTAACCATGAACTGTCTTTATTCTTACCTTGAACTTTTCCCGCAGGAGCTTATGGGCAGCGCACTTGTTTCTTTAAAGGGGCCGTAGTCTACAAAAAAACGGGGAGGGGGAAAACCCTGAACAGGAAGACCCAAAGATCAAGCCGGGTCATCATTGCAATAGCTAAAAGTGCTCCTGGACTGCCAGAGCTGTGGTTAGTTGGCCACTGAGCCGTTATGTTTAATGTGGACTTGCTGTGTTTGAATACTCAGAGCAGGATTAGTTGGCCAACTGGCCTGTTAGGTTTGAAAACGGACATGTTCTGTCTGGGTACCAGGAGCGAGGAGGCCGGAGTCAGATGGACCTGCGTTTTAAAGAAAAAAAGGAACTTGGACACTTAACCCTTTAACAACTTTGGGATTTTCCATTTTTGTGTTTTCATTTTTTGCTCCCCTTCTTCCCAAAGCCATAGCCTTTTTATTTTTCTGTCAATATGGCCATGTGAGGGCTTATTTTTTATGGGAGAAGTTGTACTTTTAAACGCCATCACTGGTTTTACCATATTGTGTACGGGAAAATGGGTAAAAAATTACAAGTGCAGTGAAAATGGAAAAAAATGCAATTCCACAGTTGTTTTTTGTTTTTTATTTTTACCACGTTCACTGAATGCTAACACTGACCTGCCATTATTATTCTCCAGGTCATTGCGAGTTTGTAGATACCAAACATGTATAGGTTCTTTTTTATTTAAGTGGCCCAAAAAAAAATCCAAAATTTGCTAAAAAAAAAAAAAAACATGGCGCCATTTTCCAAGACCCGTAGCATCTATATTTTTCGGGATCTGGGGCTGGATGATGGCTTATTTTTTGCGCGTCGCGCTGATGTTTTTATGGATACCATTTTGGGGTAGATCCAATGTTTTTGTCGCCCATTATTGCATTTTATTGCAATGTTGTGACGACCAAAAAAACATAATGTTGGAGTTTAAATATTTTTTCTTGTTACGCCGTTTACCGATCGGATTAATTCTTTTTTTATATTGATAGATCTGGCGACTCTGAACGCGGCGATACCAAATATGTGTATGTAGGGTTTTTTTTTTATTATTTTATTTTGAATGAGGTTCAAGTGGGGTTATTTAAACTTTTCTATTTTTTTTTTTGCTATTTTTAAAAACTTTTTTTTACACTTTCTGCATGCTTCAATAGTCTCCATAGGAGACTAGAAGCAACAGTTATCTGATTGCTTCTACTGCATACAAGCGATGAGCAGATCGCTTGTATGCAGCAGAAATGCTCACTTGCTATGAGAGCCGACCACTGGGTGGTACTCATAGCAATCGGGCCATGACAACCACAGGGGTCTGCTGCAAACCCCGGGTTGTCATGCCTAACCATCGGTGACCCGTGGTCATGTGACGGGGTCGCCGATGGGCGGGACTAATGCCACACTTCCGGCGCGGCGATGTTAAATGCCGCTGTCAGAAATTGACAGTGGCATTTAACTGGTTAACAGCAGCGGGTGGATCGTGATTCCACCCGCGGCTGTTGCAGGCACATGTCAGCTGTATAAATCAGCTGACATGTGCCCGGTTCAGTGCTGGCTCAGTGCCGGAGCCCTCGCTGAAGCGGGGGTGATGGCCTGGGGCATACTAATAGGCCCCAGGCCAGAAAGGAGTTAATGTGGGCCAAAAGGCCGGTGTGCTGAAATCGACTCTAGTAAAAAAGCATTGTAATCATATGTGAGAAAATGTGCATTGAATGTTTTAAAACAAAACTTGCATAGATGTTTTATCAGCACTGTATGGTCGGGGACGACCATGTTTTTGGAGGGAAGAATGTAAGGAAGTGTTCTGGGCAATTCATGCCCTTCATCCCTTCCTTTGGGAATAGGCATGCTCTTGTTGTTATGTGAACAATGTTGCAGAATGTGTATATATTGTGATATAATGTTTATGACTATTAATGATGTGAAAGATTCAAGTGTATTTTATTGACATTGATGTGATCTAGTATTGCATTGTATTACAAGATAAAGTAGGGACCATGTAAGGATAAGAAGTTAACACATAGGTATAGGAACAGAACAAGGTGTTAAGGGTAGTTAGGTTAAGGTAGGGGTTAACAGTTATAGTGGCACTCCCAGTTAGGGAGGGGGAACTTAAATATATTAGGAGGGGCATTTCCTGGTAAAGAGGAGAGTGAGGGAGATCAGAGAGGGTAGGTGTGAAAGGCCAGCTTGGGGCCAGCTCAGGAACAGAGCAACCTAAAGGAAACAAGTAACAGCAGCAGAAAGCAGTATGAGTACAACAGTGATAGCATTCCATGGAACATCCCTTAAATCCTGCGGCCTACAGCAGAGCAGGGTATGGAGGAGCCTACCCTAATTTCGTCTTCTGAGAGGAGAATTGGCGGAAATCCACAGAGGCAAGTCGGGGCAGAGTCCCGGGAAGCTGCGGCGCCAGGCGAGACCTCCCTAGTGCAGGAAGTGCCATTAGAGCTAGGGATAGCGCAGGCGACCAAAACCATCAATGCTGTGTTACACTGTGCTGTACCCAAGACCAATTCTGAACTGAGCCTATGGAGTAAAGTTGAACTGCTGGAAACGAGTCAAGAGTCTGGTGTGAACTGTGTTATCGCGCCCAGACCCACGACCGTGAGACAGATGGAGCCTCATGGAACGAAAGTGAGTGTTGTCCATTGCAAACAAACCACACGACAGATAGGACACTATATTTTATTTGTGGGGAGCCAGGGTGTGGGAGAACAGCAGCCCCTTGCCCATGACTACCGCCTTGTGCCCTCTACAATGATCTAAGGAGATGGACGGTCCTCATCTTAAGCTGTGTTTTTCATGAGAAGTTTTCTCCCACATTTACGGCAAAATGCTCTGTGTTCACCGATCTTCGTGAAACGTCCGACTCTAAGGATACAGAAAGAACATGGATTAGCAGTCAAGAAAGGGCAGAAATATCAGTTACTGGATGAGGGGTATGGATTATTCATGGAAAATTAGATGTCAGTCTTCAGTGATCTCATGGCAGCAGAGTATAAATTGCATTAATGTAGTTTCTTTATAATTATATAAAAAATAAAATATCTCCTTACCTGTATTCACACCCTGCAGACGCGTAGTTGTATGGGTAGTTAATCTCATAAGTGTGATACGTGCTCACGGGTGGTAATTCTGGGTGAGCATGTATGACCTTTTCCATGTAGGATCTCCAGAGTGCACCATGTCCATCGTTTTGTACTCCCTCCATGTGCCAGCAGGCAACATGGCATAATTCGTGTGCTAGTGCGTCTCTGAGGCGCTCTAAAGATAGAAAATATACAATTACTATAAATTACGAAGATACTTTACATCAAACGTGCCAACCTGCTAGGCCATATTATAGGGAAGGCTCAAGAGACATTTGTCCTGGAGCTTTGGTGCTTTCACCAACTATGGGACCTTAATGATCTCCATCACCCACGCTGACTCTTCTGATTCATCGTCCCAGTAATTTGTAGTTGCACCCTGGCAGTCACTATTTATGTGTAGTTTATCCACTGTTTACCTCTGGATCCCCCACAATTATGGAAAAAGGGGTCCCTCAAGGTTTTTCAATGATCACATCCAGTGAACAATATATAGCCATGCCTGTGTGTGTTTCTCTTGTTTGGAAGCTATAAAAATTGTAGTAACATCAATCCAGCCTTAAATGGAAGCTGTCGTGTGAGAAAATACTATTAATCTGCAGATATGGGGTTAATCTGTATGTTAATAACATTCTGAACCTTTCCGGCACCGGGACTTAGACCCTCGCTGCAGGGAGGAAATGAACTTTATTCCCTCTAGCAGTGTTTGGCTTCCTGCCATAGAGGCGGCGCTGGCGCGGGTTGAGTCACTGCTCTGTGTATAGAACATGGTGGCTGTAACTGCTCTCCCGGCACTGACTGACAGCAGCTCAGCATTATACCTGGCTGTCAGTCAGTGCCGGGGGGCGCGGTTACAGCCGCCGCGCTCTATACACAGAGTGGTGACTGAACCCTTGACAGCATAGTCCTTATGACTGAAAGCTGAACGCGGCAGGAGGAATAAAGTTCATTTCCTTCCTTCAGCGAGGGTCTAAGTGCTGGTGCCGGGCAGGTTCAGAACACTATTAAACTGCAGATTTACTCTATATCTGCAGGTTAATAGCATTTTTTCACATGACACGTTCACTTTAACAATTGTTATCAAAATGTCATGTTTTTACCAAGTGATTGTCATATGGAACTTACCTGCGGAGTCACACACTTTGTCAGAGAATTCGATAGTGGAATATTGATCCCCGTCCTTATAGATGTTAGTGCAGAAAGCACATGTTGCCCTCAGTCTTTTGCTCCACGTGAATTGGATTTTGGACTCAGAAAGCTAAAGATGAGGAATTAAGAAATAAAATACATTATATCTGTAATTCAATGAAAAACAGCTGAAAATCCAGTCCCTTCTAGGACACCATGAAAGGGAGGTATAACTTTTGACTACTGGTCCTAAAGATGCCCTTAGGCACCAGGTCCTGGGGTGACTGCGACCTCCTCCGCACCAGTATAACTCTGCATTTACATGGAGGAATAGTACAGATAACAGAATATAGATGAGGATGTACAACCCGGGGATTATAATATCTTACCTCGTTCTCAAACACGGTGCTGTTGTAGAGGTGGAACAATCTCGTTATCAACTCATGTTTAGTTTTTTGAAAATCCGTCACATACCGAGATGCCGGGGATGTGATCTCCTCTATAAAGCAGCCTTCAATGTCACAAATAGGACTGGAAAGAACAGAAGATCATACATGAAGCCTTAGGTTATATCTTAGAACATACAGAACATTTACCTATTCATTTGTTTCCCCGACAATGTAAAAGGGATTTCCCATTTAAGAATTAGGCCACCCCAATGGTAGAAGGTCAGGGGTACATATACAATAGGGGCAGCCAGCATTAAGCTATGAGTCCGGGCAGGTGGAAGAATCAGCACTGAAATAAATCTCCCAAAAATGCCAATGTAAGGCTATGTGCACACGATGCAGAAATGCTCAGGATTTTTTCCTGAGCGTTTCTGCATCTCCCTGACAGAAAAAAACGCATGCGGAATGTGCATGCGGATTGTACATGCATTTTCCTGCCAGGGACATGCAGAAATGAAGCGGTTACCCACTGACATTTCCGCATGCGGATTGACAAGCGCTTTCCAAGCGATTAGCATCACTTGGAAAGTGCTTGTGACAACTAGGTCACACTATATAAATCCATGCAAACAGCATGGATTTATATAGTGTGACCCGAGAGAGTGGTGAAAATAAAAAAATAAATGTATACTTTACCCTCCGATGGCACCCTGGTGTCCCGCTCGCTCCGTTCTCCCTTGCCGGCAACAATGAATTGAAAGACCTGCCGACGTCGGCGTCACGTGACCTGTCACATGACTCTGACGTCAGCACAGGTCCTTCAACTCACTGCAAACTGCCGGGAACCAAGCAGGAGTGGTGCGCGGGCCGACAGAAGGTAAGTATACATTTTATTTTTATTTTATTCTTGTTTTTACAGCTTTTTTATGGTACCTGGGTGTGGAGGAGAGTCTCATCTTCTCCACACTCGGGTACCATCCGCACATTAGAACGCGCCAATAACGCAAGTACAAACGCAGTCTTGCGGTATTGGCGTGTTCTAATGCAAGTCAATGGCGGTGAAAACGCCGCGTTTCCGCAAAATTAATGGACAAGCTGCAGATTTTTGAGCGCAGCATAAACGCTGCGGAAAAATCCGCAGCATGGGCACAGCACATGCAGATTTCCATTGGGGAACATTGCTGCCCTTCTACCATGCGTTTTTAATGCGTTTCCGCAGCTGCAAAAAACGCTGCGGAAACGCATTAAAAACGCATCGTGTGCACAAAGCCTTAGAATCCATTATCATTGCTATGTGAGCGGAGCTGGAAGGTTTCATTGGGTGCCAGGAGTTATACAGGGCAGAAAGGGGGATTAACTAAACCCTGACATGGATTGGGGTGTCAAACAATCAAAGATGTGAGAGTGCTGGATTATATGAACTGAGCTGATGGCTGAGGATGTCCACCAGTAGGGGGCACCACTTCTTAGTTTATAGAATATCATAACTTTATATAACTTACTGCTGCTCTGAGGTGGATCTTTCCAGAGTTTCAGATGATTCTGTATCTGGAAGGAAACAGCAGTGAAAATCTTTCCATCTTTGGTCATTTTTACATTAAGGCATCTATATAATATTCTTATAGAAATTAGAAAAATCTGCAGCCCTTGATTGAAAAGGAGTGAAGAGGCAGCAAATAATTATGTGCAAATCTCCTTTTTTACTCCTGTGACCACTTGTTGGCTATCAGGTCAAGGTGAATCTCTCTAATGTTAGATTATCTTTAGGAGAAATATATGTAAACTTTATAGATTGTGATATAATCCATAGTTTTGGACACTGACCTGTGACAGGAGATGATGGTTCTATTATTATACAGTCGTCATCATCGCTGTCAGTAATAGACTCTGGAGATCTGCATTTCTCAGGGTCTTCAGCAGATTCAATATCAGAAGTCCTGAGTCCTGTGATTAACAGAAAATGGATTAATGGACTGTGTCAAATACCAGAAATCTAGGTTGTGTCTAGAAAACACAGCTAATTAGTCCTTACTTTTGTGAGATGATGTTTCCTCACAATAAGAATAATCGTCATCGTCAGAAATTACAATGACATCGATGGAACTGTGAAAACAAATATAGAAATAGGAATCAGTGGAGAAAATTCTAATATTAAAACTGAATTAAATTATGGATGAAATTATTAATTTAAATGGATCAGATAAAATAATCCAGAGCCCAGGAACCACCAGGATTTTATATAAAGATGAGATGATGGACACTGATTGTCCTCAATAGAAATGTCTCCCAATGGGACCTGAGCTCAGAGTTGGAGAAGATGTGATTCATCCTACCTGAAGATGTCATTGCTGCATGACGGAAAAGATGTTACTGGTTCTGATGAAGAAACAAAAATGAATATATTAGACGGTTCTCATGGATAACAATAGTAAGTGATGACGAAAATGGTCTACTAGGAATTGACTACCCTCAGGATAGGCTTATGATGAAGGTGCAAATAAATTCCAATGAGTGAGACATAGTAATAATAAAAAAGTATAGAGGTTGCAAACCCTAAAATCCCAAGCAAAGTTGTTCTTATAAACCCATTACTGTTAGGGCACATATCAGCAGAGACTAGATTGTATTGGGAATCAGTACCTGGGTCTCCAGATGTTATTCCAGTTTTTAATCCACCTTCCGCTTGATGGTTCGGAAGTCTTGATCTTTTTTTTCTGGGATGGGACTAGAAAAAGAAAAGAAATATAAGACCCCCAAATGTTACATAAATCATCAGAAACATCAGTAAGGGTATGAAAATAACACACGGGGCCAGTTCTGTCTTTAACAAGGAGCATATTAGTTTTATAGAATAATAATATAATATATTTATTAATATAATTGTTAGTGATGGTCGAGTAAGATGGATATACACTAAACTCTTTTGTGATTTCTTAAGGTCGCTGCTTATTAACCCAATACCCAAACAGGAATATTATTCTTCATTATCAGGTATTAAGGAACCAACAATTAGCAATATTGATCATTCTAACAAGTTGTCACATAAATCATTAGACCATAGATTAGTTGCAGTGGCATGTAAAAGTTTGGGCATCCCTGTAAAATGAAATAAGAAGACTATATATATATATATATATATATATATATATATATATATATATATTTATTTATTTATTTATTTTTGCCTAAAATACAAAGGAAATGTGTCACTTTAACTTTAGACCTTTTAGAGACCAATTCATCTTCAACTTGCTTAACTGATCACAATAGCAGAAATTTTGACCAGGGGTGCCCAAACTTTTACATGCCACGGTATATATATGAATAATGTAGAGAAGTGACAGCTCACCTGATGAAAATCCTCATCATTGCTGTCCTCTGATTCGGACATAATAATACGCTTATATCGCTTTTTGTTCTCCATATTTGCACTCACTAAAAACTACACTCCTCTCTCTACAACGCCTTCAACAACCCTCAACGGAATTAGGCGTTACACGGCATGTAGAACTGTCCGGTATATTGTGATGTCACTATAGTGACTCTGACGCACCCCTGGGCCTTCGTCGCGCGGCATCGCGCGCACGGGAGCTTACCCGGAGCCGGATCTGTTGAGGGTTGTAGTCTCGTGGCGGTGACCCGGTCCGTGCCCAGGGAGTCAAACTGAGCGGCGATGTATTAGCGGTAGATGTTGGACGACTACGCCACCCGTTGAATGCAGCTATGGAGCTGCCGCTGCAGGGCAGACCGCTGAGGCCGGTGGTAGGATTGTGCAGCGTGATAGTATAACCCCCAACGGGAGGGGTATGGCCTCAGGGCAGCCGACGTGGACGATGGGGGTAGCAGGAACCACTCGGAGACGGTACGGTGTAGTTCAGGGTCTTTACTGGTGACAAAGATAGACCCTCCCGGAGTACTGGCTAGCGATTGGGGCCTGGTCAGTCCTTGAGCAGATGGGATCTCCCCTGGCCAGGCGGAGTTGTAGGCCTCCCAAACTAACTGTACTCTTCTGGCTACCTTGCTAGAGGCGGGTAAAAGTAGCCCACGTCCCTGAGTGTGCCGTGTGGTGCTCACCCATATGGCCGGTGACTCGGGGCCTTCTAGTAGCTTCCGCTCCACGACGGCGGTGCTGGTCCCATGCGTGTGACCGTGCCTTCGGGTTTCTTGGCCAGAGGACCTGGAATCCCCTGCCTGACGGATTCTGCTGCTGGGTAGGAGTTAGTCCCCACAGCCTCGGACTCCGGGTCCGGTAAGAAATCTTCTCAGTCAGGGCGAGCTCTGCAGCTGCCAGCCCCTGACTCCTTGTAACACTGCTCCCACAGAGCTCCTGATGTTCTGTTCCTATATTTGCTTCTTTTCTCTGTCTCTACTTCTTCTCTACTCACTAACCCTGCCTCAGCCCTAGGTTTATATAGGGGAAGTTCTTCCCCTCCCAGGACTGGGCAGGAGGTGTGGCATGCATAGGATCCCTGACCAAGAGACCTCCCACCTGCTCTCAGACATAACATTGCTGTTACTGTGGAAACCAGACCCCTGGGGTGCCACATTCCCCCCTAGTGAAATTTAGTACTCCGGGACTAAACATATTTTAGAAAAACATAACAAGATATAACAATAACAATACAATAAAGAAACACATAAAGGTGGTCACGGCATGTCCGTAACCGGGTGCAGTCTTTGAAGAAAGCAAGGTGTCCATTTCACCAAAACAGGGAGACGTAACCAGGTAGGGGTCTGTCCTGCCCCGAGTCCTTAACAGTCTTTAGTCCGTCCTGGGTTACGCTCCAACTATGTACACAGGATTCCCGGTAAATCCACCAAAGACTCCTATAAACAACTAGAAACACATAATTATACACAAGCAACAAGAAAAACAGGTAACCACAAATAAAACAATTTATACACTTCACATCCTCCAACGTGCGGGTAACTGGCCTCTAGTGGCCCTAGTGGACCTACGGAGCTGACTGTCTGGCCCTGAACTACAGGGTATAGGAGCTGTTAAGGGTAAACTGGGCAGCGGTCTACGGGCCCTTTGGCTCACTAGGGATATGGCAGGCTCACTGCAAGCAGAGGGTTGATCCTCCTGGTCTGCTGGTGTGGGATCTTCTGCCTCCTGGACCGGCTGTTCTTCCAGCTCTACCTGTTGCTCCGTAGGTGCTTGGGATGCTGGTTGGAGGAAGGTGAGTACGGGTACCACAACTGCACCATTGACTTGAGTCCAAGACCGAGGGAAGTCTCCGAGCACAGTACTAACCATATCTTCCCTTTCCTCTACGGGTCGATGGTCTTCTTGTTCCTCTTCAGGGTTCCGTAGCTGTTCAGGACACTTCTTCAGGTGATCCCGGGATACAATGGCTGTGGTCTCCCCTCCGTCTTTACTGATGGTACAGACCTTCGGGTTCTCGTGGCTTGAGGGCAGTACGGTGTACGGGTCCTTCTCCCACTGGTCGTCCAACTTGTGGAGCCGTCTTTTCCTCTTCAAGACCTGCTCTCCGGGCACCAGGGGAACAGCGGGAGCATACTGGTTGTAAGTTTTCTCTTGTCTCTCCCTAGCCTGACAGAGACTTCGCTCCACGCTCTCCTGTACTTTCCGGTACTGCTGCTGCCTCTCTGTGTCCCAGTTTGCTTCTGGTGAAGTGTCCTCGGGTGTCAGGACTCCCATTTCCAGGTCAACAGGTAACTTACCAGGTCTCGCCCTCATTAGGTAAGCCGGGGTACAGTTGGTGGAACCTACCGGGATGTGGTTGTATAGGTCCACCAGATCGGGCAGCTTCTCAGGCCACAGACTGCGTTCTTCCAGGGGCAACGTTTTCAGAAGATCCATTACCACCTGGTTCATTTTCTCACAAAGTCCATTAGTTTGCGGATGATAGGGTGTCGTCCTTATCTTCCGGCAGCCATACAGATTGCAGAATTCCTGGAAGACCTCCGCTTCAAAGGCAGGTCCCTGGTCCGTCAACACTTGGTCCGGGTACCCGTGTGGACGGCAGAAGTGCTGCTGGAAGGCTCTAGCTGCTGTTTGAGCCGTTAAGTCCTTGACGGGGACGACAACCAAGAACCGCGAGTAATGATCCACGATGGTTAACGCGTAGACGTAGCCACTTCTGCTTGGGGTCAGTTTTACATGATCCAAGGCTACCAGTTCCAACGGCTGCCGGGTGACGATGGACTGCAGGGGAGTCTTCTGGCTGGCACGGTCCTTCCTCCTCAGGTTGCACGGGCCACAGTCTCTGCACCACCTCTCGATGGTTCCCCTCATGCCTACCCAATGGAACCGCCCGCGCAGCAGGAACTCCAGCTTCTTCCATCCGAAATGCCCAGCTCCATCGTGGTATGCCTCCATCACCATGGCTGCGTCTCGTCGTGGCACCACTACTTGCCAGATTAGTTCATGCGTCCGGGAGTTAACCATCCTGCGGCACAACTTCCCCTTGTAAAGGAACAGTCTACTCTTTTCTGCCCACAGTTGCTTGGCTTCCTCCGGAGCGTCTGGGTCAAGGTGCGCCTCTGGCCGAGTCAGCATCTCCTTCACCAGCCGGACGGCAGGGTCACTGTCTTGCGTTTCCGCCCAGTTGTAGTGAGGTAAGGGGTTAAGCGTAGCGCCTTGCTTACTCCTTACCCGATGGGAATACTGGATAGTCCCATGACGGTGAAACGCGGGGAGTTCGACTTCTTCCAGTCCCTCTGGATCTTCTCCTACGTCCGGTAGGTTTGGCATCCTGGACAGGGCGTCCGCGTTGGTATTGGAGCGTCCTGCCCGGTATTTGATGGTGAACTCGTAGTTGGACAGGCGGGCCATCCATCTCTGCTCTAGGGCACCGAGTCTTGCCGTGTCCAGGTGTGTCAACGGGTTGTTATCCGTGTACACGTCGAACCGGGAAGAAGCGAGGTAGTGCTTAAAGCGTTCGGTGACTGCCCACACCACTGCCAGGAACTCTAGCTTAAATGAGCTGTAATTCTCAGGGTTTCTTTCGGTGGGTCGCAGTTTTCGGCTGGCGTAAGCGATTACTCGCTCTTTCCCCTGCTGGATCTGGGACAGCACGGCTCCTAGCCCGATGTTACTTGCGTCGGTGTAGAGCAGAGGTCCCCAACCGCCGGTCCGCGGACCAGGACCGGGCCGTTGGGGTTTTTCAGCCGGTCCGCGGCGCCGCTGACCAGGGCCGGCGTCAGCACCCGGGCAAATGCCGGGGCTCTGAGCAGGCAGAGGGGCCCACTGGCGGTCGCGCACCCCGCTGGGCTATGGGCGGAGGAGAGCGGTGTCAGCGCCCGCCCTTCTCCGCCGCTTGCTCAGGGCCCCGGCAGCCCGATACTTACCTCTCCCCGTGCCTCCGCAGATCAGCTGTCTTCCTGCTCTGCGCTCCCTGTGACGTCTCAGGTCAGAGGGCGCGGTGACGTCTTTACACCGCGCCCTCCCCTGAGCCGTCACAGGGAGCGCTGAGCGGGAAGAAACGACAACGCTGAAGTTCGGAGCCGAGCAGCGAGCGGCGGGCAGCAGGTAGCAGGTGAGGAGAAGGGAGGTGAGTATTTGATTTTTTTTTTTTTTTAATGTATGGAGGCATGGGGCAGTATAAAGAGGGGAGGGGGGGCATCCTGCTTGGGGCATTATAAAGAGGAGGGGTGACAGCCTGCATGGGGCATTATAAGGTGGGGAACAGCCTGCATGGGGCATTATAAAGAGGAGGGGTGACAGCCTGCATGGGGCATTATAAGGTGGGGAACAGCCTGCAAGGGGCATTATAAAGAGGGGAGGGGGGGCATCCTGCTTGGGGCATTATAAAGAGGAGGGGTGACAGCCTGCATGGGGCATTATAAGGTGGGGAACAGCCTGCATGGGGCATTATAAAGAGGAGGGGTGACAGCCTGCATGGGGCATTATAAGGTGGGGAACAGCCTGCATGGGGCATTATAAAGAGGGGGGGATTCCTGCTTGGGGCATTATAATGAGGAGGGGTGACAGCCTGCATGGGGCATTATAAGGTGGGGACCAGCCTGCATGGGGCATTATAAAGAGGGGGGGATTCCTGCTTGGGGCATTATAATGAGGAGGGGTGACAGCCTGCATGGGGCATTATAAGGTGGGGACCAGCCTGCATGGGGCATTATAAGGTGGGGAACAGCCTGCACGGGGCATTATAAAGAGAGGGGGGGACATCCTGCATGGGGCATTATAAAGAGGAGGGGTGACAGCCTGCATGGGGCAGTATAAAGAGGAGGGGTGACAGCCTGCATGGGGCAGTATAAAGAGGAGGGGTGACAGCCTGCATGGGGCAGTATAAAGAGGAGGGGTGACAGCCTGCATGGGGCATTATAAAGAGGGGGGATGACAGCCTGCATGGGGCAGTATAAAGAGGAGGGGTGACAGCCTGCATGGGGCATTATGTGGGGGGTAACAGCCTGCATGGAGCATTAAAAGGGGGGGGCCTGTATGGGGCATTATGTGGGGGGGAACAGCCTGCATGGAGCATTATAAGGGGGGGGGCAGCCTGTATGGGGCATTATGTGGGGGTAACAGCCTGCATGGAGCATTAAAAGGGAGGGGCCTGTATGGGGCATTATGTGGGGGGTAACAGCCTGCATGGAGCATTATAAGGGGGGGACAGCCTGTATGGGGCATTAGTGGGGGTAACAGCCTGCATGCAGCATTATATGGGGACCGGTATCCTGTATGGAGCGTTATATGGGGGCCAGTATCCTGTATGGAGCGTTATATGGGGGCCAGTATTCTGTATGGAGCCTTATATGGGGGCCAGTATTCCGTATGGGGTCTTATATGGGGGCCAGTATTCCGTATGGGGCCTTATATGGGGGCAAGTATTCCGTATGGGGCCTTATATGGGGGCAAGTATTCCGTATGGGGCCTTATATGGGGGCAAGTATTCCGTATGGGGCCTTATATGGGGGCCAGTATTCCGTATGAAGCGTTATATGGGGGCCAGTATTCCGTATGAAGCGTTATATGGGGGCCAGTATTCCGTATGGGCGTTATATGGGGACCAGTATTCCGTATGGAGCCTTATATGGGGGCCACTATTCTGTGTGGAGCGATTCACCGGTTTCTGAGCTATTGTAGAATTTACAATAGATATCACTCATGAAGTGAAATCTTTGCATTGTACTATATATATATATTTCTCCGCCGTATCTCTGCATCATGAATCGTGGTATGTGTTAAAGGGGCCCACTGAGACTCTTTCGCCCGGGGCCCAGAAAAACCTGGAGCCGGCCCTGCCGCTGACAGCTAGCTCCGCGGCCCTGCGCCTGGTCAGAACTCGCTCTGTGTGGATTTATAATGTTTTCTGCCATAGCCGTGACAGCTCGCAGCTCCCGGCAGAGAACATTATGCAGGACGGGGTGGGGCGTCGGGCGGGTCTTAGTGACGCAGCCCTCCACAGCACAGCATGGTACCTGTTGTACGTCACGGGGCGGGTCTTAGTGACGCGGCCCTCCTGCACAGCATGGTGTGTTCCTGACGGGGTGGGGCGGCAGGCTCTCCTCACTGACACGCCCCCGGCAGAACATGTTATGTGGGGCGTGCTGGGGCAGCAGACTGGCTTCAGTGACGCGGCTCCCGGTACCGGTGTTCAGTGTGTAGCGCTGCTAAGCAGCAGCGCTGTATACACTGACGCTCAATGTACAATGCTGCTACTTAGCAGCGCTGTACACCGAGGTCCCGCCAGCATCCTCCCCATACAGCTCCACCCCTCCATAACCCCACCCCCATATGACCAAAGCCCCGCCCCCACCGCCACCGGGCCATGGAAAACTGGTCTTGCTTAAAGCCGGTCCGTGGTGCAAAAAAGGTTGGGGACCTCTGGTGTAGAGGATAAAGGGCTGGCTGTAATCCGGGTACGCCAGGATTTCATCCCCCGTGAGGGCCATCTTCAGCTGGCGGAAGGACTCTTCTTCCAACTTCTCCCATCTGAAGGGCGGCTTCTGGTTCTTGGCCTTCCGGGACTGGCCTATCAGGAGGTCCTGCATAGGAGCTGCCTTTTTGGTGAAAGCGGGGATGAACCTGCGGTAGTAGCCTACCAACCCGAGGAACTGCCGCACTTCCTTTACACTGGAGGGACTTGGCCATTCCTTAATTGCGGTGATCTTATCAGTGTCGGGAGCCACTCCGTCAGCGCTCACCACGTGTCCCAGGTACTGCACCTTTGGTTTCAGGAGGTGACACTTGGAGGGTTTCACCTTTAGGCCGTAGCTTGCCAGAGCTTCGAACACTTCCGCCAGGTGTTTCAGGTGGTCCTCATAAGTCTTAGAATATACGATGACATCGTCCAGGTACAACAGGACCGTCTCGAAGTTTCTGTGGCCCAGACAGCACTCAATTAATCGTTGGAAGGTTCCTGGTGCGTTGCAGAGTCCGAACGGCATGCAGGTAAACTCGCTAAGTCCCATCGGGGTGGTGAATGCGGTCTTCTCCCAGTCCGCCTCTGCTACAGGAACCTGCCAGTACCCACTAGTGAGATCCAAGGTAGAGAAGAAGTTAGCAGATCTTAAAGCAGCCAAAGACTCCTCTATCCTTGGTAAGGGGTACGCATCCTTGTGTGTGATACGGTTGATTTTCCGGTAATCTACACACATCCTCATGGTGTTGTCTTTCTTTTTGACTAAGACTAGTGGAGCTGCCCAGGGGCTACAGCTATCCCTGATCACCCCAGCCTCCTTCATGTCTCTAAGCATCCCCTTGGCGTGTTGGTAGTGTGCAGGGGGTACGGGTCGATACCTCTCTTTTATGGGAGGATGGTCTCCCGTGGGGATGTGGTGTTCTACCCCCTTGACTCGCCCGAAGTCTAACGGGTGTTTACTAAACACTCTCTCGTACTCTTGAACCACCCGATAGACTCCCTGTTTCTGGTGTGAGGGAGTGGAGTCAGTACCCAAATGTAGTTGCTGATGTAGCACCCTGAGGATTCGGCTGCTACAGGGGTATTACACCTCAAGCCAGAGGTGTGGTATTCCACTCCCGGGTAAGGATGGAGTGTGGAACAGAGCTTAGTAGGCTGCATGCACTACATACATCCCATTTCCGGGGGACAGAACTACGGTACTCCCACCAAGTATATGTGCAGGTACGACAGCGTCTGTCCCTGGCTGGAGTGGGAGGGGGGTGGAACATCCCAGTAGTGTAGGGGCAGATAGGGGAGGGACTCTGGGCATAGAGGTAGGAGCCCATTGGGTGCTAGTCACCTGGGCTCACACATAGAGGGAGTATATATGGTGGGCACCATCTTAGGACAGAGTGAGTCAGACTGAGGAGGAGCAGAGCAGAGGAGCTCAGCCAGGAGGGCTGACAGGGAGCTGTGGCTCCGGCTGGGCCCAGCTCCAGAGCCAAGCCTGCAGAGGAGAGAGGAGAAAGAAAGGCCCAGAGTGGAAGACCAGAGGGAACCCTAAGAACCCAGAATCAGACCAAAAAGGGTGAAGGGTTGGCGGACACGGGTACCGGAACCCGAACTGGTGGAGGCCACTTATCCTCAGCCAGGAACCGGAGGTCGTGGTCAAGATTTGCCACGACCCTCACTAAATCCACCAGAAAGGCACACCAAGCATAGGGTCAGGGAACCCAGAGGAGGTTTGACCACTAAGAGACCCGAGGGAGCCGGCCAAAGGTGGATCCCTGGTGGGAACGGCCAGAGACAGAGAGAGAGAAGGGAAGCTCAGGACCACGCTCCGGACTGCCTGGGAGTTAGCCGAGTCCAGGACCTGGTGGACGCAGCACGGCTCGGGTGGTCACTCAAGGCCAGAGTGACTGAGAGAACACCCGTGAGTAAAAACCCTGAAACTGCACCTCAAGTCTCTGACTCTCCTTTCTACAACATAACTACACCCATCATCCACACCTGCTGCCCTGAGGCCATACCCCTCCCGTTGGGGGTTATACCATCACTGTTGCACATATACCACCGGCCTCAGCGGACTGCTCTGCAGCGGCGGCTTCAAAGCCGCACTCAACGGGTGGCGTAGTCGATCAAATTAACATCTACTGCCATAGACTGCCACTTAGTTTGACACCCTGGGCACGGACCGGGTCACCGCCACAAGGACTACTACCCCCATCGAGATCCGGCTCCGGGTATCCCTTGCACATGGCCCAGGGGGCGCGTCAACTTTTGGCGTAGTCGGCAGGATAACGTGCCCGCAACCACCGGGTACTGCGTGCCTGAAGAAAAGTTCACATTTACCTCAAAAAGAAGTCTCCCGCCAAATCCGGAGGGTCCCCGCCATCGGACGCCATCACAGGTCGTTTCCCGCCGGTTGCCCGCCATCTGCAGCTTTTTCCCGCCATCCACGGAGTTTCCCGCCACTGGGAGGCGATTCCCGCCATCTTGGACAGTTTCCCGCCCTGGCAGAGCGGACGCCATTATGGGCGTGCCAGAGGGTGGCAAGAGGCCACCTCCCATCGTGGGCCAGGACCAAGAGTGGCGCCAAAAACGAAGACCGCCCCCACCAGCAGAGACTGCAATGATTGAGATGTCCATCAGCGTGGGGGGTCTGCCCCTGGAACTGACAATCACCAAGTTGCCCCAGGACCGCCCTCAAGGGGGGCGGATACAGAACAAAACAGAGAAGATGGGTGCAGCCTGGAGGAGTCTGGAGGAGCCGTACCCGGAGATGGAGGGAGAGGCAGGCAGCACCGACCCTGTGGTCAGGAGCCTGATGCAAGCCACCACCCCACAAGACCTGGTGGAGATCCTGGCACAGCTCCCCCGAGACCGGGAGCGTGCACAGACCGCGCTGGAGGGCCTCGCACGGAGGATGGCCCAGGTGCAGCGAGAAACGCTGACGGAATGGAGCAGGGAGATGGCCCAGCAGGCTGGAACCCGCCAGTGAAGCACACCACCCGCAACGAGGAGCACGCCTGCCCCTGAAGAGGATGCAGAAGGGACGGAGGCCGGAGACGACGCCGCAGAGGGAGCTGAAAAGACGGAGGCAAGTAAAGGGGACGTTACTACCCCGAGCCCAGCCACCGTAAGCCTACCCCCGCTCCCCGTCGCAGAGCCCGAAATCCCACCGATCGTGCCCGTTGCCGCACCGCTATCGCTCCAGACTAGGCCCCAAGCAGGAGCCGCGACCACGCCCCCTGTGACGTCACGCGCCTCAACCCTGAGCGCGGCCAAGCAGGAGACGCCACCAGCCTGGTCGCAAGGCCGAGTGCCCCCGGGCGCCGCAGTACCAACAGCGCCCTCTACTGAGCCACCGGCCTGGTCGCAAAGTCAAGTACCCCCGGGCGCCGCCGTTTTCACGGTGCCCTTCACCTTCAGGGTACCCCAAGCCTGGTCGCAAGGCCTAGTGATCCCGGGCGCCGCTGCCACCACCGCGCCCTCAACTTCCACTGTGCCGCACCTGGGTGAGGACTTGTTTGCCCAGCACACTTGCCCGGATGGGCAGCCCTTTTTGTGGCCACCGGAGTACCACCATCCCCGACTCCGGAAAGAAAGACCCCTGGATGAGCCCCTAATCCCGGCTCCGGCGCCCGTCAAGATGACCCCGCTCTCGTTAGAGGAGGCGCAGTTTGAGTGGGACCCCGCAGGAGGAGACCTCATCGGGTTCACTCAGGAGACCCGGGCGGCCGCAACTGAGCGTGCGGAGTGCTGCCGCCAGCAGTTGGAAGTCTTTGAGCGAGAACGGAGAGAGAGACGGGTCCGCGAGGAGCGGCTGCAAGTAAAGAGTGCAGAACAAAAGAGCCGGACCCGAAGGAACCCCCGTGCAGCCCACGGTCCCCGTGCCACCGGGACTGTAATTAAATTCCAACTGCAGCACGGTTGGGGCTTCATCCGGGATCACCACACGCCAGGCGACGTCTTCGTGACCAGAAGAGATGTCGAGTCCCACCTACCGGAGGGACACAGAGGTCGTGACCTTTACCTGGGTGATGAGGTCACCTTTACCCGGCACCAATGTGCCAAAGGACCCTATGCCCTTCATGTACACCGACTGACAGAGGAAGAGCTGAGGTGTCAGGAGGAGCAAGAGGACCCGGACGGGTCTGAAGGGTACACGGAGGAAGGAGCAGGAGGACACCGCTACTAAAGTACGGTAAATGGAACTGTAAAATAGTTACCCGTTAGGGTACAGGAACTGTTACCATTATAGTCCCCGTTGGGACCAGCAAATTAAACTGTTACCCGTATGTCCCTTAATCCCACTGGCCGAGGACTGAGAGCGGTCATTCTTCCCTAATCCCACTGGCCAAGGACTGAGAGCGGCCACCTCCCCTTGTATATAGTTGCGCTTTCTAAGGCGCCCCCTACTGGTTTTATAAGGAACTGTGTTTTTTCCAGAAGAGACTGTTGCACTTTACCCGGTCACAAGTTGCACCGTGGCCGGAGGAACAAGAATGTTTATAATGAAAAGTTTTATATGAAGAGAATTATGCTGCTGATAATATATATAGTGTTTTATATGTTTATGATGTTTTAAAAAAAAAAAAAAATTGTATGTTATTGGATATTTTATTCTTTTACAGCCCGAGGACGTGCTGTGGTTTACCAGGAGGGAATGTAGCACCCTGAGGATTCGGCTGCTACAGGGGTATTACACCTCAAGCCAGAGGTGTGGTATTCCACTCCCGGGTAAGGATGGAGTGTGGAACTGAGCTTAGTAGGCTGCATGCACTACATACATCCCATTTCCGGGGGACAGAACTACGGTACTCCCACCAAGTATATGTGCAGGTACGACAGCGTCTGTCCCTGGCTGGAGTGGGAGGGGGGTGGAACATCCCAGTAGTGTAGGGGCAGATAGGGGAGGGACTCTGGGCATAGAGGTAGGAGCCCATTGGGTGCTAGTCACCTGGGCTCACACATAGAGGGAGTATATATGGTGGGCACCATCTTAGGACAGAGTGAGTCAGACTGAGGAGGAGCAGAGCAGAGGAGCTCAGCCAGGAGGGCTGACAGGGAGCTGTGGCTCCGGCTGGGCCCAGCTCCAGAGCCAAGCCTGCAGAGGAGAGAGGAGAAAGAAAGGCCCAGAGTGGAAGAACAGAGGGAACCCTAAGAACCCAGAATCAGACCAAAAAGGGTGAAGGGTTGGCGGACACGGGTACCGGAACCCGAACTGGTGGAGGCCACTTATCCTCAGCCAGGAACCGGAGGTCGTGGTCAAGATTTGCCACGACCCTCACTAAATCCACCAGAAAGGCACACCAAGCATAGGGTCAGGGAACCCAGAGGAGGTTTGACCACTAAGAGACCCGAGGGAGCCGGCCAAAGGTGGATCCCTGGTGGGAACGGCCAGAGACAGAGAGAGAGAAGGGAAGCTCAGGACCACACTCCGGACTGCCTGGGAGTTAGCCGAGTCCAGGACCTGGTGTACGCAGCACGGCTCGGGTGGTCACTCAAGGCCAGAGTGACTGAGAGAACACCCGTGAGTAAAAACCCTGAAACTGCACCTCAAGTCTCTGACTCTCCTTTCTACAACATAACTACACCCATCATCCACACCTGCTGCCCTGAGGCCATACCCCTCCCGTTGGGGGTTATACCATCACTGCTGCACATATACCACCGGCCTCAGCGGACTGCTCTGCAGCGGCGGCTTCAAAGCCGCACTCAACGGGTGGCGTAGTCGATCAAATTAACATCTACTGCCATAGACTGCCACTTAGTTTGACACCCTGGGCACGGACCGGGTCACCGCCACAAGGACTACTACCCCCATCGAGATCCGGCTCCGGGTATCCCTTGCACATGGCCCAGGGGGCGCGTCACTGACACCAGTCCTCCATTGTTTTCTTAGAGCCGTTACCTTCCTCCGGGTGAGATGGAGGCAAGGGTTCCACAGATTGTATAGCATTTTGGTTAATGGTATATAATTTGGCTAGCGTGGCATACCGGGGCAGGTACACTTCCCTCTTCCCGATATTGATTATGCGAACGGGCACCCTCCCATGGCGTACATTAACCACCCCCCGTGCTGTCAAGATGGTGGGCCTGCTGTCTGAGTAAACTGGTTCTACCATTAGTTCCTAGAGTTATCTTTGGGTGACTCTCGTGTTTGTCAATGTCTACAATGATCAGTCCCTGTGCTGCCAGTTCAACTCTACCAATTTTAATGGTCACCTCTTTAAATCCGATCTGTGGCACGGGCTGACCATTGCTGGCGATGATACTCAAGTCGTCGTCAGGGTAGCGGGTAATATCCGAGTCATTCCAGTACTGCTTGAAGAGCACGTACGGGATGGTGGTGACCTGTGACCCGGTGTCCAGTAGGGCACTCATAGGAATGCCATCCAGTACCACAGGCAAGACTGGACGTCCTCCCACATATTTGTCGCGCCAGTTCGATGGGCCTGATGATCTTTTTCCTAGGGGTTGGCCCTCTACCCTAGGTTGTGCCAGTTTAAAGGACAGTACCTTGCCATATGTCCGGGTTGATTACAGCGGCGGCAGATGGGTCGTCCATCCTCGTTGTATCGGTCGCTGGGTCTTCCTCTGGCCGGTGGGGTCCTCCTTGGTCGACGCCACGGGATGTCCTCCGGTCCGAATGCCAGCTGGATCTTCCCTGGAGTAGAAACCTGTAAAGACTGCACAGTTCGGGTTAGCGCAGCAACGCTTTTAGCTAGCTCTTGGACCTGATGGTGCAGGTCTGGAGCCGGGTCATTGCTCAAAGCCTGCGCATCAGCTCCCACAGGCCCTGCCGACAAGGGCGCCGCCTCCTGGTGGTAAGTGGTAGTGGGGCGTCTGTGGGTCACAACGCCACCTGGTGCCGGTTCTCGGAGCACCCGGATGGCTCTGTCCTTGAACTGTGCAAATCCCAGATGAGGGTCCTGTAAGGCCATTGCCCGCAACTGGGTTCGGTGGGCATTGCAATATAAACCCTCTATAAATTGTTCAGTCAACAGCCTGTCCTCGTCTCCCACGCCGTCAGGGTCGGTCTGCTTAATGGCTCTCAGGGCTTCTTGTAGGTTTAATGCATAGTCCCTTATACTCTCATGTGCCCGCTGTTTGCACCCGTAGAATCTGAGCTTGATCTCGGCTGAGGTGCGGGTATCAAAGGTGTCCCTCAGCCGGGCCAGTATCCCTGCGACAGTCCTCCCCCCAGGTGGCCAGGACTTTACCTCCCTTTGGGCT
Source organism: Phyllobates terribilis (assembly GCF_046119375.1). Classification (NCBI taxonomy): domain Eukaryota; kingdom Metazoa; phylum Chordata; class Amphibia; order Anura; family Dendrobatidae; genus Phyllobates; species Phyllobates terribilis. The sequence continues at coordinate 768,102,371 of NW_027362763.1, forward strand.
GCCCCGGTTAATTGGGCCACCAGGATGCTCACTTTTTGCTCTTCTGTAAGGGGGTACACCTGGAAGAGGCTATCCAGCTTTTCTCTAAAGTCATGCAGGGTATGCGATTCCCCTGAGTACTGGGGTAGCCAGGCTGCCCCCGGGATATAGGGCATGGTGAAAGGCATGACCGCAACAGCGGTGGCGCTGGCGGGGGTTGAAGCGGTGAAGCTCTCCTCCGCATCCGACATCCTTCTCCCCCCTAGTGGACCGTGGCCTACCTTGCGATGATCCTCTTCCGTAGGCCGCGGCTCCGCAGTGGATCGTCAGGGTTGAGGACCTTCCGTCGCGCTCCTGTGACGTCGGCGTCTGCTGGGCTCCTTCCAGGACCTTACGCAACGTCCGGACGTGAGGCGGGACTTCAGTTCTCGCGCGCTTTCGGAGTCCACGCACCTCTTCTTCCCGCGCGGCGTCCTCAAGATGGCGTCCAATGGCGGGAAACCTCCACGGATGGCGGGAAGAAGGCCGAAGATGGCGCCGGATGGCGGGAAAACTTCGCGGATGGCGGGAAGAATGTAGAAGATGGCGCCGGATGGCGGGAATCTTCACCACTGGTAAGTTTGAACAGTCTTTTTCAGGCACGCAGTACCCGGTGGTTGCGGGCACGAAATCCTGCCGACTACGCCAAAAGTTGACGCACCCCTGGGCCTTCGTCGCGCGGCATCGCGCGCACGGGAGCTTACCCGGAGCCGGATCTGTTGAGGGTTGTAGTCTCGTGGCGGTGACCCGGTCCGTGCCCAGGGAGTCAAACTGAGCGGCGATGTATTAGCGGTAGATGTTGGACGACTACGCCACCCGTTGAATGCAGCTATGGAGCTGCCGCTGCAGGGCAGACCGCTGAGGCCGGTGGTAGGATTGTGCAGCGTGATAGTATAACCCCCAACGGGAGGGGTATGGCCTCAGGGCAGCCGACGTGGACGATGGGGGTAGCAGGAACCACTCGGAGACGGTACGGTGTAGTTCAGGGTCTTTACTGGTGACAAAGATAGACCCTCCCGGAGTACTGGCTAGCGATTGGGGCCTGGTCAGTCCTTGAGCAGATGGGATCTCCCCTGGCCAGGCGGAGTTGTAGGCCTCCCAAACTAACTGTACTCTTCTGGCTACCTTGCTAGAGGCGGGTAAAAGTAGCCCACGTCCCTGAGTGTGCCGTGTGGTGCTCACCCATATGGCCGGTGACTCGGGGCCTTCTAGTAGCTTCCGCTCCACGACGGCGGTGCTGGTCCCATGCGTGTGACCGTGCCTTCGCGTTTCTTGGCCAGAGGACCTGGAATCCCCTGCCTGACGGATTCTGCTGCTGGGTAGGAGTTAGTCCCCACAGCCTCGGACTCCGGGTCCGGTAAGAAATCTTCTCAGTCAGGGCGAGCTCTGCAGCTGCCAGCCCCTGACTCCTTGTAACACTGCTCCCACAGAGCTCCTGATGTTCTGTTCCTATATTTGCTTCTTTTCTCTGTCTCTACTTCTTCTCTACTCACTAACCCTGCTTCAGCCCTAGGTTTATATAGGGGAAGTTCTTCCCCTCCCAGGACTGGGCAGGAGGTGTGGCATGCATAGGATCCCTGACCAAGAGACCTCCCACCTGCTCTCAGACATAACATTGCTGTTACTGTGGAAACCAGACCCCTGGGGTGCCACAACTCCATCAGCTATGGAACATTATCGCGGTGACATCATCACATATACAATTATAAGCAACTATATATGTATAGATAGGAGGCTGCATTAATACTCACAAATAGTTATTCTAATAACATGGAGTAATAATGGGATGATTATTTTAGATCAGTTGTGTTTGTAAAAAGTGTTGTTGTGTATTAGTGAATACAGCCTAGATTTCTCCTTCCACCCCCTTTAATTTTCCACCCCTCCTTTCTCTCTCCTTGTTGTTCTCCATTTTATCATTGCTATTATAATATCTTATAAACTATAAGTTTGCATGTCTGTTTCTCAAATCTTATTATGCGGTTTATCTTTTTTCTGAATCTTTAATAAAAATTTATAGTTTAAAAAAAATATCGTAGTGTTGTGGCAAACCAATGGGAGGAGCGATGGGGGCGGGGATCCCACTCAAAGTTCACTTTATGTTTCTGTATCTTCTAGTTACACTCCTATATAGACCTTCTGCCGCATAAATAGACTTTATGTGTAATCTATTTTTATTAAAGATTTTCATATTATACATATTTCATTACAGCAGAATATAAGGATGAACATACAATGAAGTAATCCATATCCAGTCTCACAAATAACTAGTGTAGAGCGAGCACTAAAATGCTCGGGTGCTCGAAGCTCGGGCCGAGCTCACCGTGATACTCGGGTGCTCGACCTGAGCAACAAGCCCAATGTTAGTCTAAGGGAGACCCGAGCATTTTTGCAGCGGCACCCCCGGCAGTCTGTAGAAAGCCTAAAAAGTGCCCAAAACGATATTGACAGTACTCAAATGACATGGGGACCGCATGGGGATCGCCCCAGGAAGCATTTCTGACCCCCAGGTCACTGCTGTCAACAATGTGGTCAGAGGTATTAAGCCACTTTTACGGGCTCACAATAAAATGTTCAAAAATGAAACTGAAACGGTTTTCCTGTGAAATATGTTAAGGAGCTTACTTTCCAGGGTAAAGACTTGTGTATAAGTAAAATAAATAGCCAAACACAAAAATACTCCTCCACACCTTGGGTCATGTTCACAAGTAGCATTTTATATGTGTTTTTGCACTTTTATATTGCTTTCATCCGTGACAAATGCATTCACCGGGAAATGTAATTTTAACATTTTACAACCTTATCTGGCCATGTGCTGTGTGACACATGCATACAGTGCTGAAAAGACATGGGAACAGAATGGGGAAGACCCCTGGAAGCATCTCTGACACCCAGGTCACTGCCTAAAAGTGTGCCCAACAGAAGTGATCCTTACAGCATAAGAAGATGCAGACTTGCAACCATCCCCGTGCAAGTCCTTGTCCCAGGGCAGTGTTCAATTGTACCTCCCCCATTCCTTGTAATGCAAGCGCAAGTATGCAGCCTGCCACCCACCCACCCCTAGGCTGCAATACCATACTGCTTTCTTGCTTGCACTTGAAATTGCGCCTTTTAGGCATGTGGAGGCGGAATCTGGCCACCACATCATGGCTGCGTCGGCGGCCTGGTATTCAAACTCCCGGCCCGTCGGTCGGGTGTCCACGCTTGGTCCCCAGCCGCCAGGGGGCGACCGGGTGTCCATACTCAGTCCCCAGCCGCCCCACGGCCGGGTGCCAGCACATGGTCCTCAGCCGCCTGGGGGCGGCTGGGTGTCCATAAACGGTCCCCAGCCGCCCCTATTTGTCCCGATGCACCTTAAACACAAGCGCGCATACCAAAACATTACCTGTGCCCTCCCCAGTGCATTTAGTGGGAAGGACAGCCTAACCACAAACACGTGGACAAGTGAATGTGGCCAGGGATGGTCCATCTCACTCACGCCTTCACACTGGGTTAATATTGTGGAAGCCAGGACACAGTTGGACACTGGGATGCAACACGTCCTCCAGACATAGAGGATTGTGGGTCCTGGGTCAATCAGGCTTCAACACAAAGTTCAGAAGGTAGGCAGCAGCAGTGGTCGGCCTCCTACACAACGAGTAAATTATTCATGATCATGAGGCCATCCATCTCATTAGCTTTCTGTTCCTTGGAATGCAAGCGCATGTATGTAGTAGCGGCTAGGCCTGAGGTGGTCAGCGTTTTGGCGCATATCCTACCTCCTCAGAGGATTGCTGGATGTTTTCCTGCTACTATCCCAGTTCTATGACTCCCGTTAAAACAAAGCTTCAGGTGATGAATGATGGATGAGGTGGTGGCAAAGGAGAAAGAGCAGGAGGAACAGGGACCATTCACATCAATATCAGGTCAGTCAACCACACATGTCTTGTAGGATATGTTTCTGTACCAAAAGGAGTGGTTCGGTTACACAGTTATAGGGCATACAGTGAGTGCAATGCCTACCAAAAATTTCGAGGCACTCCAATGCCCCTTGGAAGTGACATGGAGGTCAGATGGCCTTAACTAAACAGTTTTTTTCCATTTATAGCAACTGGGTCTCCTGTACACTGTTGGCCTAAGCAGTGAATGGAAGGCTTTCCAAAAATTATGAGGAACTGCAATGCCCCTTGAAACAGACGTGGATTACAGCCTACTAAAAATCTTCATTGAAAAGCAAAAGCTGACTAAAATTAGGAGGAAATGCAATGCCCGTTGGAAGAGTCGTGGAGGTTAGAGTTAATTAAAAACAACATTTCAATGCCCATTGGAAGACCTGTGGAGTTCAGAGTGGTTTAACAAGACGGTTTTAATGCCCCTTGGAAGAGACGTGGAGGTCACAGTAGCTTAACAAGACGGTTTTAATGCCCCTTGGAAGAGTGGCGGAGGTTACAGTGGAATAAAAAGACAATATCAATGCCCCGTGGAAGAGTGGTGGAGGTCGCACTAGCTTAACAAGACGGTTTTAATGCCCCTTGGAAGAGTGGTGGAGGTCGCAGTGGAATAAAAAGACAATATCAATGCCCCGTGGAAGAGACGTGGAGGTCACAGTAGCTTAGCAAGATGGTTTTAATGCCCCTTGGAAGAGACGTGGAGGTCACAGTAGCTTAACAATACGGTTTTAATGCCCCTTGGAAGAGTGGTGGAGGACGCAGTGGAATAAAAAGACAATATCAATGCCCCGTGGAAGAGTGGTGGAGGTCGCACTAGCTTAACAAGACGCTTTTAATGCCCCTTGGAAGAGTGGTGGAGGTCGCAGTGGAATAAAAAGACAATATCAATGCCCCGTGGAAGAGACGTGGAGGTCACAGTAGCTTAGCAAGATGGTTTTAATGCCCCTTGGAAGAGACGTGGAGGTCACAGTAGCTTAACAAGATGGTTTTAATGCCCCTTGGAAGAGTGGTGGAGGACGCAGTGGAATAAAAAGGCAATATCAATGCACCTTGGAAGAGTGGTGGAGGTCGCAGTGGAATAAAAAGACACTATCAATGCCCCTTGAAAGAGTGGTGGAGGTCGTAGTTGAATAAAAAGACAATATCAATGCCCAGTGGAAGAGACTTGGAGGTCACAGTAGCTTAACAAGCATGTTTTAATGCTCCTTGGAAGAGACGTGGAGGTCACAGTTGAATAAAAAGACAATATCAATGCCCATTGGAAGAGACGTGGAGGTCACAGTAGCTTAACAAGACGGTTTTAATGCCCCTTGGAAGAGTGGTGGAGGTCGCAGTGGAATAAAAAGACAATTTCAATGCCCCTTGGAAGAGTGGTGGAGGTCTCAGTGGAATAAAAAGACAATATCAATGCCCCTTGGAAGAGTGGTGGAGGTCGTAGTGGAATAAAAAGACAATATCAATGCCCCTTGGAAGAGATGTGGAGGTCACAGTAGCTTAACATGACGGTTTTAATGCCCCTTGGAAAAGTGGTGGAGGTCACAGTAGCTTAACAAGATGATTTTAATGCCCCTTACAAGAGCCATGCAGTACAGTATATTAAAAACATTATTTCCATTATTGGGGAGTGGGTTTCCCATAGTCTTTGCCTATGCCTGCCAAGCAAAAGCTGCCAAAAATTAGGACGGAGGAACTTGCCATGCTGGCAACACGGACCACGGTCACCCTGGTGGTATAGTGGTGGTGGAGGCTGAGGATAAGGAGAAGAGCAAAAAAGTGCCAAATGAGGAAGCGTATACCCATGTGTGGGTGTGAAGCGGTGCATGGGAATACACGAAACAACACAGTGGATTTGACTTTATGTTACTCTGCTGTCATTTGGTGGTGATGAGAAGTCTGGCCCAATCCAACCCTACTTCATTATGAAAAGGGTCAGCTTGTCAGCATTGTCAGTTGACAGGCGAGTGCGCTTATCAATTATAATTCCCCCAGCGGCACTAAAAACACGCTCTGATAACACGCTAGCGGCAGGGCAGGCCAGGACCTCCAAGGCGTACAGAGCGAGTTCATTCCAAGTGTCCAGCTTGGATACCCAATAATTAAAAGGCACAGAGGAATCACAGAGGATGCTGATACGGTCGGCAAGGTACTCCCTCACCAACTTTTGAAACTTTCCACTCCTTGTGAGAGTACCCCACGCCTCAGTGCCTGTAAGCTGGGCGGGTCTCAGAAAACTGTCCCAGAACGTTGACAGTGTTCCCCTGCCTCTGCTGGATTGGAGTTGCGCCTCTCTCACCTGTACGCCTTGGTTGATCAACGAACTGAGACCTCTGCCACTAGCGTGTTCAGATGGGATTTTTTTTAACAGTTCTGTAGCAAGGGCCTTCTGGTACTGATCCCTTTTTGTAGACCTCTCCACCTCAGGAATAAGAGAGTGAAAGTTCTCCTTGTAGAGGGGGTCTAAAAGTGTCACCAACCAGTAATGACTGTCACCCAGCATTTTGACAACGCTAGGGTCACGGTTAAGGCAACGTAACATAAAGTCAGCCATGCGTGCCAGACTGGTAACGGGCAAGAATTCCGTGTCCTCACCAAGATGACGACTGACCATGCTCTCCTCCTCCTCCTCCTCCTCCCCCCTGTTCTCAGGCCACCCACGCTGAACCGACGGTATGACATTTGTACAGGTACTACTGTCTACAGCGCATGATACCAGCTCCTGTTCTTCCTCCTCCTCCTCCTCTCCCTCATTGTCCCCCAATGCACGTTGGGATGAGATGAGGCTGGGCTGTGTGTAATCGCCCTCTACGGCTTCTTGATTCATCATACTCTGGCTGCAATGCCTCCTCTTTAATTCTCTGCAGAGAGCATTGCAAAAGACAGACAAGTGGGATGCTGACGCTAATGATGGCGTCATCGCCACCCACCATCTTGGTGGACTCTTCAAAGTTTGTCAGGATGGTGCATATGTCAGACATCCAGGTCCACTCCTGAGGTCTTATGTGTGGAGTCTGACCTGAATATCGATGGTCTTGTTGCAGCTGGTACTCCACAACTGCTCTCTTCTGCTCACAAATCCTTTGCAACATGTGGAGGGTAGAGTTCCAACGTGTGGGGACATCACACACCAGTCGGTGTGCCGGAAGCTGCAAACGCTGCTGCAACACAGCAAGGGCGGCGGAAGCTGTAGCCGACTTCCAAAAATGAGCTGACAGGCGGCGTAGTTTGACAAGCAGATTTGACAACTCAGGGTACGATTTAAGAAACCGCTGAACCACGAGGTTAAGCACATGAGCCAGGCATGGTACGTGTGTGATCTTGCCTCGCCTCAGAGCCGCCACCAGGTTACGGCCATTGTCAAACACGACCATGCCTGGATGTAGGTTCAGCGGTCTCAGCCACAGATCTGCCTGCTCTTTCACAGCTGTCCACAACTCACAAGCAGTTTGAGGTTTATCACCTAAGCTTATGAGTTTCAGCACAGCCTGTTGCCGCTTGGCTGAGGCAGTATTGTGGCGACCGAAGCCTCAGGGGCGCCACAATACTGCCTCAGCCAAGCGGCAACAGGCTGTGCTGAAACTCATAAGCTTAGGTGATAAACCTCAAACTGCTTGTGAGTTGTGGACAGCTGTGAAAGAGCAGGCAAGGGGGGATACTGCAGCCTGCCAGCAGGTGTAGTGTCTCCTCACCCAGGTAAGGAAGGTGCACTGGTCAGGACCCTGAATCTACATTCAACACTACACACTCCTGACCTTTGGGAGGCAAGTATGCACCATAGTGTTGCCTCAGCAGGATCACGAGTGGGGGGAACCAAAAGTTAGGGGAACCATGTAGTGGGTGAAGGGTAGAACAGTCTTTTAGTTACACACATAGTTTTATATATATTACCCAGCCATTTTAAGCACAAGGTTCTTTGATTGTGGTCTTTGCAGCTGTCAGTGGCCTTGTGTAGGAACCTGCAGTGTGCTGAAGATACACGGTCCTCATGCCCTGACCTTGACATGAGGAGCGGGAAGGAGTTAACAGAGTCTCTACCCCGGTCAAGTTCCCTTGCTTGAGAAGGTTGGGAGCTTTAGTGACAGCTCCACAAGCAAAAGGATCCCAGGGAGCACGAACGGAGCGGCGTACGCCACCTGTACTCTCCATTCTGGCCCGGCCAGAGGGACTCCTGCTGCAAGACGGGTGACCGGCCCCCGATATCTGACTTTGTTACTTCGTGTCTCAGTCAGAAAAGCCCGGAGGCTTAGTGGATCCCGGGAGGGATACAGGCGGAGCGGCCTATGCCACCTGTACCCCTCTACCTGCGTTTATCCAGTGGGACCCAGCCTTTGCACGCACACACACAGGAGAGGTTTAAAGGGGACTGTTCGGAACACTCGGAGGGTCCGAATCGAGGTACCTGAATTCCTTGGGTGCGCTGAGCCCTCATCCCTGGTGGCCGCAGTGATCCATGAGGAGCAGGGAGAAGCCTTGCCGCTGCTTAAAAGAACTGTGAGTAAAAGACCTGGAAGACTATCCCTATGGCCTCTGGTTCCTTCATTTCTGCACTGCACCACACAGCACCTGAGTGACCCAGGACTACTATCCCCATCCTCCTGTCACATCTGCCCTGAGGCCCTGCTCCGCCTGTGGGGAGTTATAACATCGTTTGCTGCCACTACATCCAGCCTCAGAGGACTGCTAGCAGCGCTGGTGGCGCATCACCAGACACCACAGGTGGCGTAGTCGATAATACCACTCAACCCTGATAGCCCTTTACTTTCATGTGACGGCCCTGGGCACGGAACGGGTCCAGGCCACGACTGCCTCCCCAACATCTGACCCGGCTCCGAGTACCCCATTTCACAGGGAGGGCTGTGAGCATCACAACTTGGCGTAGTCGGCAGGATTGCGTGCCCGCAGCAAAGTAAGAAGATTGCCCATTGCTACCGGGTACTGCGCGCCTTTTTCCACAGACTGTCGTTTTTCACTTAAAACGACGCCCGCCCAAGAAGAACGGACGCCATAATGTGCAGAAAGGACAGCATCTCAGCACCTCCCATCGTGGGCCTGGCTCCCCAATGGCGCCAAAAGTGCAGACCGCCCCTTCCATTAGAGACTGTACGCGGGGCAGTGTCCGTCAACCCGGAGGGGATGACCGAAGGAGTGCCTGTCAGCCTGCCGCCCTGGAGCCGCCCCAAAAAGAGGTGGAGACGAAGGAAACAACAAGGTGCGGCCATAACAGTCCGAGACTTACCGCACCCAGCAGCAGTAATGGACGCCGCCGAGGAGAGTTCTTCCGAGTCCTCCAACGTTGGCCCACGAGCTGCTACCTCCCTCGGTATGGAGGGAATTCACCTGACCCCAGAGGAGGCCGAGTTCCTCCACGGTGAAGCGAAGGACCAGATACGGAGGGTCGAAGAGGCCGCAGCCCAGGCAGAGGAAGCCCAGGAGGCACCGTGCAGCCCCGGAACGGGTAAGGAGAAAACCACTCAACCCTGATAGACCATTACTTTCATGTGACGGCCCTGGGCACGGAATGGGTCCAGGACACGACTGCCTCCCCAACATCTGACCCGGCTCCGAGTACCCCATTTCCCAGGGAGGGCTGTGAGAGTCACAGTATTGCAGTGCTTCCAGCTTGTAACTGTTGTGGTGATATCTGAGATGGAGGCTGAACATGAGGAGGAGGAGGATGATGCGCAGGAGCTGTACACTGTGGGGGCAACTCTGACTGACATAGGGCCCGCAATCCTCGGTGTGGGGGGGATGTGTTCTGTCCCAAGGTCCGACTGGGCCCCGGCTTCCACTATGTTTACCCAGTGTGTCGTAAGGAAGATGTACCGTCCCTGGCCACAAGCCCTTGTCCACGTGTCCGTTGTCAGGTGGACTCTCCCAGTAACTGCATTGTTGAGGGCACGGCAGATGTTTTGGGACACGTGCTTGTGTAGTGCGGGGATGGCACACCGGGCAAAATAGTGTCGGCTGGGGACCGAGAACCGAGGGATGGCCACCGCCATAAGGTTGCGGAAGGATTCTGTCTCCACCAGCCTAAAAGGCAGCATTTCCAACGCAAGCAGCCGTGAAATATGCGAATTTAGAACTGTGGCCTGTGGGGCGTTGGCTGCAAATTTGCGCTTTCGTTCAAAGGTCTGGGATATGGACAATTGAACGCTACGGTGGGACGTGGACGTGGACGTTGATTCTGTTTCTTGAGAAACTGCCATAACAAGTGAAGACTGAGAAGAGGGGGCATCTTTGCATGCAATATGGACAGGGGATTGCCTTGCACGCACTACAGGGCGTTCTCTTACATGCACAACAGCGGAAGAAGCAGTGGTGACACCCGCTGACACTGGTTGTGGACCCTGGGGTTCACCCCACAAAGTCGGGTGCTTTGCTGACATGTGCCTAATCATGCTGGTGGTGGTCAGGCTGGTAGGTTTGTCACCCCTGCTGATGCTGGCCTGGCAAGTGGTAAAAATGGCCTTTTTGGGGTTATCAGCAGAGTATTTAAAAAAATTCCAGACTCTGGAAGACCTACCGGTTGTACTGGCACCTCCTCCTCTTCCACTTCCACACCACGGTCCTCCTCATCACTTCGTGGCAATTGTGTCTCGTCATCGTCCACCTGTTGTGACAAATTGCCAGCGTCGCCTTCCTATGGCCGTGGCTGTTCAAATATTTGGCCATCGCTACATGGGATCTCCTCTTCCACCACTTCAAGCGGAGCAGGCGAGGGGCACAAATATGGAAATGGACCAGTGAACAGCTCTTCAGAGTGTCCAACTGTGGGATCAGTTGCTGTCTGACGACACTCGGCATGGTGGGAGGAAGGAGCATCAGGGTGAGGAGGAGTATGCAGTCGAGACTCACGGCTGCTAACACTTGACCGTGTGGAAGACAGACCGAAGGTGGTCGTGCCCAGGTGACTGGAAGTATTTTATGCTATCCAATTAATAACCTGTTCACACTGATCAGTTCGCAATAGTAGTGCTGTTGTTTGTTTCCCTAGTAATTCGGTCAAGAACTGGGAGCGAGAAGATGTGGCTGTTGGTTGTGGCACATTTTCACCTTGGCCACGGCCCAGTCCTCTGCACGCACGATCACCAGAACGTCCAGTTCCACGTCCCTTGCCACACACCTTGCCCATTGTAAATGAAGTAAAATAGCTTACACTCGCACTATCAATGGCAAAAGGCTAATAAAAGGGAGATTTGAACCGTGGAAGAGGAAAACCACAGTTCTATTTCTCTGGCCTCCACCAGACTCTTTTAAACAGATATATTGGTGTCTGAACAGTCAGCGAGACACTCAATTTTTTTTTTTTGGGGGGGTATACCAAAGGTTAATAAGACGGGTATTTGTACAGTCTGACTGAGAAAAAAAACAAAAACAGGATTTAGATGAAAAAAAAAGGATTTTTCCTGGCCCCTGAGACCTGGAGATAAGTCTAGCAATTTGACCAGCAGGAGCACACAGGACTGTAATGCAGTGTTTGTTGGTATAACCACTGCGTCTCCTATACAGCCTGCCTGCCTGCCTGATATCTGGGATGGATATTAGTCCTGAGAAGGACTGTTTGTTTTATTTGGCAGGCTTTAGAGACCCTACACTAACTATTTTCCAGTATAAATCTGTGGCACCCTGCTATTACAGGTACCACAGGACCCAAAAGGGTGCATGGACGGACTTCTTCACAAGAGGCCCTCACTAAACACAGACACCTCTACCCTTCCACATCATACCACCAGAGGGAGCCCTGTTAGAGATATATATACTGGAGTGTTGAGCTAGGTAGTCAGAGAGTGTGCTGACACTGAGATCAGTGAAGGAGCAGCACATTTGCTGCTGTGTTGAGGGCCCCGAGTGTGGCCGAGGCAAGGAGAGAGGAGTTAAGGGAGCAGAGGAGCATCTGAAGCTCACCCCAGGACACAAGCCAGACACCGGGTCCGCGCCTACAGGGTCCTCTATACCCAGTAGGGACAACCGGCATACCAGGAGGATTCCAGACCCCTGGTTCACCTGACGCTACCATCATTTTACAGAACTAGGAACCACGAAGGCCCCAGCATCCAGGGATAGTGGTAGCCAAAGAAAAGTTCTACTACAAGCAGACAGGTGAGAGAGGAAACCGCATAAAAGCTAGGCCTAGTTCCAGGCTGGCCAGAAGCTTTAGAGAAAGGAAGAAACGGATCAGGAGGCCTTATACCCGCTCACTGGGGAGAGTCCAGAAGTGCACCCTTCCTATTAAGTGCCCTGAACTGTACCTGCCGTCAACACCAGTAAAGGTACTGAAGCGAACCCCCTATGTGCATGTCCGTCATTCCCCTGACCCGACCGGGCCACCTCTCACCTGCATCCCTTCCATCAACCCTGCCCCAGGGGCCCGCTCCGCCTGTGGGGAGCAGAAACATCCCAGCTGCCATCCCATCACCCCCGGAGGTCTGCAGCAGCGCCGGTACTCATTACCGGGAACCACAGGTGGCGTCACGAGACAAAACTGTTAACAAAACCCCTTTTAAAGAGTGACCCCAGGGTACGGGCCCGGGAGCCGACTGCCGTGACATCCCATAGAAGGTCAAGGCCTGGGTACCGAGTCTCCCCCAAATCCCCGTGGGCGAGTTACATTCTTCCTGGTGTCACGAACAGGATTTTGTGCCCGTTGCCACCTGGTACTGTGTGCCGTATTTGATCTGTTTTAACTGTGGTGAACATCGCCGCCATTACCGCGTCGCCGTGCGGGAAGAAGAGGGGCGTAACCGCGGGAACCAGAGAGGTGTGACCATTCGTAGCTCATGAAGCTCAAGCCCTGCCTCGCGCTCTGACGCAGCAACAGGAAGCGTCAGGTCCTGGAAGGAGACCGCCATCTTCGGAGCTGCGGTCTACCTGATAAAAGCAAAGAACGTAGCCTACGGTTTACTAGGGGGACGCAACCATGGCTGACGACCAGCAAGACGCCGGAGCACCAGTTAACGCTCTCGATGCTCAACTCACGCCCGGCGCTGCACAGGCCGGAGCGGCCGCCCCACCAGCAGGGGTTGTGACTCTGTTGATACCCATGGCCCTGCCGTATATCCCTGCAGCAAAATGGCTTCCCCAGTATGACGGCAAACCAGACACCCTGTCTGGATTCAAAAGGAAAATATGTGGTGTATTGGACATGTACTCAATGACTGGTAAACAGAGAGCCGTTGTGCTGGGACAATTGACTGGTGCCGCATAGCGGGAAGTTGAAACCTGGCCGGCCGCAGACCAGGAATCAGTATCTATTATATACAAGAGACTGCAAACTGTCTTTGAAAACCGCACTGAGACAGATCTTCGGATGAGGTTCTACCACTGTACCCAGAATCCTGAGGACAGTATCCGGGACTATGCCTGGCGTTTACAAGAAGCCCTGCGGGCCCTGAAACAGGTTAGTCCAGCCAGCATACACGATGAAGACAAAATGCTGATAGAACAATTCATCCGGGGGTTAAGGTCCCAGGAGGAGAGCAGAACTGTGCGGTGGTGGGCCTTAGATCATCCAAATGCCACCTTTGACGCCCTGAAGGACATGGCTATTAAAGGCCTTCAGCCCCTGGAAACATCAGATACTGCTATCCAGCGTTACCAGGGTGGGGCCACCCAAATGCCCACAGCACTCACTGCCCCTTCATTAGCAGCTGAGGCAAAAGTGCAAGCAGCGTCCTCTAGCGAGCTGGACAGCCTGTGCTCTGAAGTGCGTCAGCTAAGTAAACCCCTGGCCACTGTCCTGAGCGCCCTGCAGCTACAGACGGAGCCCGAGCCGGAAGGAAGGATCCTACTCGCCGACAGCCCTGAGGATGTCCCCTGGATGAGGAGAAGAAGGAGGACAACTCCACCCTGTAGGAGGCCCAACGACCGACGTCGCCCTCCAGGAGAACTCATCTGGTACCGTTGCCACAAGGCCGGCCACACCACACGGATCTGTCATTTAAATGGGCAAACCCTGGGGCCAAGGGCCGACACCCAGGGGTAGATCAACCAGGCCCATCAAGCTGGTACGACCGGTTTGTATGAGCAAGGCCGTTCCTGTCCATTGTGCTGGACGGCATCGCAACACCTGCACTACTAGACACCGGGTCACAGGTAGCCATCATACCTGACGTTCTTTACAAAAGGTACTGGTTCATAGATGAACTCCCCCCGCCAGCCCCAAACCTCTCTGTGTATGCCTCCAATGGCCTTCCTCTGAACCTAGTCGGGGTCAAGGACGTGACAGTGAAGGTGGGGAGAGTGGAACTAAAGGACCAAGGACTGATTGTAATAGAGTCTAACCCTGGTGATACAAACCCATATATGATACAAATGTTGTTGGTAACTGTATGGGAGAAGTGTTGTTTTTACTCCAACAGATTGCTGACACTGCCAAACCGGGGCAGAGGAAGGTGCTCCAGAGAGAGATTCGAGCCCTCCTGTACCAGCAACAGGTAAAGCTAACAGGTGGTGAGATTGGTAATGTACGGGTGACAGACCCGATACCCATTTGGTGTAAGGCAGCAGTAGGTCTCAAGGGACAGAACTACCAGGCGTTAGTAGAGCCCGTTAACTCAGAGCACAGACCTACACTCTAACTGCTAGAGGGGTAGTTAAGGTGCGCAATGGGAGGGTACCTGTACACCTCCTAAATTGTGGGGAGGAGGAAGTCAAATTGCCAATATACGCCACTGTTGCCAGACTGTATACTGTGAATAATAATGCCATACACACCGCGGAATCCTTGACCCCACCAGATACCGTGAAGGACAATGACTCCGAAACCCCTAGCTGGAGGAATGGTGTCAACAGCTCCATGTTGGGACTGACGCCACTCCTGTCCATCAAAAACACGGTGTTCACAGGGTGGTTCAGGAATATGAACAGGTGTTTAGTAAACACCCACTTGATTTTGGAAGGGTCAAAGGGGTACAACACCACATACCCACAGGTAACCATCCACCCATTAAGGAGCGTTACAAACCCATACCGCCAGCACACTACCAAAAAGCAAAAGAAATGTTGCATGACATGAAAAAGGCAGGGGTAGTAAGGGATAGCTGTAGCCCCTGAGCAGCTCCCCTGGTCCTGGTCAGAAAGATGGACGATAGCATGAGGATGTGTGTAGATTACAGACAAATTAATCGAATAACAGATAAAGATGCATACCCTTTGCCCCATATAGAGGAATCCCTGGCTGCACTAAAATCTGCCCAATATTTCTCCACATTGGATCTCACTAGCGGATACTGGCAAGTCTCTGTTGCTGAGGAAGACCGGGAGAAGACAGTCTTCACCACCCCGATGGGATTATGCGAATTCAACAGCATGCCGTTTGAACTCTGCAACACACCCGGAACGTTCCAGAGGTTGATGGAGTGTTGCCTGGGAGACCGGAACTTCGAGGACGTATGAAGACCATCTAAAGCACCTGGCGGAGGTATTTGAGGCATTGTCCCGGTATGGGATGAAACTAAAACCTTCCAAGTGCCACCTGCTCAAGTGGAAGGTTCAGTACCTGGACACGTAGTCAGCTCAGAGGGGGTAGCACCAGACCCAGAGAATGTCACTGCCATCCAGAAGTGGCCTGAACCAAGGAACATCAAAGAAGTACATCAATTTCTGGGACTGGTCGGGTACTACAGGAAGTTCATTAAGGACTACACCAAAATGGCAGCACCTTTACAAGATCTCCTAGTAGGACAGTCCAAAAGAGGTAAAAGTCCCCCATTCCAGTGGGGCAAAGAACAGACTGAGTCCTTTGCATTGATGAAGGAAGCTCTAACCGGGGAGGATATCCTGGCTTACCCCAACTATAGCCAACCCTTCCTGTTATACACAGATGCCAGCAACGAGGGACTGGGAGCTGTGTTGTCCCAGAAGCAAAACGGCAGAGAAAAGGTAATTGCCTATGCCAGTAGGAAGCTTCGCCCTACTGAGAGGAACCCGAAGAATTACAGTTCCTTTAAGCTGGAGATCCTGGCCTTGGTCTGGGCTATCACTGAAAGATTCAAACATTACCTAGCCTCAAATAAATTTACAGCCTTTACAGACAATAACCCCTTGACACACATGGAGACAGCCAGGTTGGGAGCCATGGAACAGCGTTGGGTGGCCAGATTGTCGAATTACCAGTTCACAGTCAAGTACTGGGCAGGACACAAGAACACCAATGCTGATGCCTTGTCAAGAATGCCCCACCAGTCGGACACCGAGGATGAAGTGGATGACCTAGAAGAAATTGAATTACCTGCTTTCCACAGAAATGGAATGGTCCACGAGCAACACACCTCCAGAAGACGTCATGGTTAGACTCTAAACCCTTTACCTCATCACAGCTGGAAGGAGACCCAGGACAGTGACCCGGTTGTCAGCCTCATCAAAGGACTGATAACCCAAGAAGGTTCCCACCTGGAGAAGGATGCTCCTCCACAAGCCAGACACATGTGGAATGAGAGAAGCCGGCTGTTCATCTACAGAGAAAAGCTGTGAAGGAGGTATGTCAACCCTAGAACCCATGAGATGGTGTGGCAGATTATAGTACCCAGGGCGGATATCCAGCAGGTAATTTTTGCTGGAAGAAGCTGGAAACCCTGCTGAAGGACCGGTTCTATTGGGTTGGGATGCGGAGTTCCATAGAAAGGTGGTGCCGGAATTGTGGGCCCTGTAGCCTCAGAAGGAAGGACTATGGAAGTCAGAAAGCACCCTTGCAGTCAATCAAAACAACCCAACCCATGGAGATTGTCGCTCTGGATAACGTCAAACTGTCACCCAGCAGATCAGGCTATTCCTATGCCCTGACCAGGGTGGATCACTATTCCCGGTTCCTGGTGGTGGCCCCTGTCAAGGATCTGACAGCAGAAACTGCAGCAAGAACGTTCCAAGCCTACTTCTGCAGGCCCCATGGATACCTGGACAAGGTGCTAACAAATCAAGGCTCTGCCTTTGAAGCTGAGCTGTTTAAAGAATTCTGTCACCTGTACGGATGCAAGAAGACCCGGACTACACCGTATCATCCTCAAACCAATGGTATGTGCGAGAATATGAATAGCATCATCATTGACCTGTTAAAAACCCTACCTTTGGAAGAGAGGAACCAGTGGCCAGAAAAGCTACCTGACCTAGTGGACCTGTATAACCACATAAATGTGAGTTCTACAAATTGTACCCCAGCGTACCTCTTGAGAGCAAGACCTGGAAAATTGCCCATGGACCTGGCACTCAGTGTGGTAAAACCTGCTGCAGATATGTCCACTGAATACTGGGACACAAATCGGCAAGAGCAGTACAGGAGAGTACAGGCCTGTGTTGAAGACTGCCTAAACAGAGTCAGGAAAAGACAAGAAGGCCAGTATAACAAGCATGCACCAGCAGAACCCTTGGCACCAGGAGAAATAGTGCTAAAGCGGAAAAGAAGAGGTCAAAAGCTCGATGACCAGTGGGAAAGAGAGCCCTACACCGTGTTAAATTCCAGATTTGACAACACCAAAACCTGCCTGATCAGCAAGGATGGAGGTAGGACAACCACAACAGTCTCAAGAGACCACTTGAAATTGTGCTCAGGTCTAATGAAGACACAGGAGGAAGAAGTACCTCTTATAATACCGGAAAAACCCAAGGAAGATGTAGTTCATACAGTTCTGGGAGACTTCCCCGCGGACTGGCCTCAACTCGATGGAGCAGTTATCATACCAGTGATACACTTTTGTCAGCCACCAGAAGAACCTCCACCACAAGAAGAACCTGTGAGCACCCTGGAACAACCTGCTCAGGAACAGGAAGAGTCCCCAGTAAGAGAAGGATCACCAGTTGAAGCAGAACCTGTGGGTCCAGTAAACAGTGCACTTGCCAGTCCTATAGAGATGTTGAGGCAGTTCTATAACTTACCCACACGTACACCTGATAGGTTAGCGGATAGTGCATGCACAGATACCAGTGTCACCCCAGTGCTACGTAGATCCACACGCAGCACACAAGGCCAAATCCCTACCAGGTATAGGGAATAAAATACAAAATGCCTACACTGTAAGTAGTTACCCGTAAGGGTACAGTAAAGAAAGTTTGTTTCTGTGTGAACTGAAAATAATGTGTGCTTTAGTTACCTGTGAGGGTATAAAGACTTGTAGGCTGAGGACTGTGAGCAGCCAAAAACTGTCCATTGTAAATAGTTGCAGTTATTAAAGTTCCCCCTATTAGTTTTATGTCAAAACACCACTGAACAAAAACCCGTTTGGCGTGGCCGAAGACGTGGTCCACCACCTGGATCACTATGCACTGTAGCCACGCCCAGGGCCTACGTTGAGGGTTTTCAGGCGGGTCCCTCAAGCTGCTCATTTTGCGCGTTTACCAGTGAGATGGACACCTGGTTATGGGACTCACTGTAACTTTGAAAAGCTGTTTTGAAAATCTTCTATGTGTTATTGTTATTGTTACCTGTTTAAAATGCTTTAGTCCAGGAGTACTGAGTTGTACTAGGGGCGAATGTGGCACCCTGCTATTACAGGTACCACAGGACCCAAAAGGGTGCATGGACGGACTTCTCCACAAGAGGCCCTCACTACACACAGACACCTCCATCCTTCCACCTCATACCACCAGAGGGAGCCCTGTTAGGGATATATATACTGGAGGATGGAGCTAGGTAGTCAGAGAGTGTGCTGACACTGAGGTCAGTGAAGGAGCAGCACGTCTGCTGCTGTGTTGAGGGCCCAGAGTGTGGCCGAGGCAAGGAGAGAGGAGAGAGGAGTTAAGGGGGCAGAGGTGCATCTGAAGCTCACCCCAGTACACAAGCCGGATACCGGGTCCGCGCCTACAGTGTCCCCTATACCCAGTAAGGACAACCGGCATACCAGAAGGATTCCAGACCCCTGGTTCACCTGACGCTACCATCATTTTACAGAACTAGGAACCACAAAGGCCCCAGTGTCCAGGGATAGTGGTAGCCAAAAAAAAGTTCTACTACAAGCAGACAGGTGAGAAAGGAAACAGCATAAAAGCTAGGCCTAGTTCCAGGCTGGCCAGAAGCTTTAGAGAAAGGAAGAAACGGATCAGGAGGCCTTATACCCGCTCACTGGGGAGAGTCCAGAAGTGCACCCTTCCTATCAAGTGCCCTGAACTGTACCTGCCGTCAACACCAGTAAAGGTACTGAAGCGAACCTCCTGTGTGCATGTCCGTCATTCCCCCTGACCCGACCGGGCCACCTCTCACCTGCATCCCTTCCATCAACCCTGCCCCGGTGGCCCACTCTACCTATGGGGAGCAGAAACATCCCAGCTGCCATCCCATCACCCCCGGAGGTCTGCAGCAGCACCAGTACTCATTACCGGGAACCACAGGTGGCGTCACGAGACAAAACTGTTAACAAAACCCCTTTTAAAGAGTGACCCCAGGGTACAGGCCCGGGAGCCGACTGCCGTGACATCCCACAGAAGGTCAAGGCCCGGTACCGAGTCTCCCCCAAATCCCCCTGGGCGAGTCAAATCTCTCCCTAGCTCTGCAGCACTGACCCTACACTGTCTGATCCGGAGCGACTGTGTCCAAGATGGCGGCGCCCGGTTTTAAATACTCGAGGTGACGCTGTGCGGCCAGCCAATCACTGTAATGCCCACAAACAACATGGCTGCGGCATTACAGTGACTGGCTGGCAATCCCTGCATGTTCATTGGCTCTGTAAAGAGCGCCAAACGTCCAGGGCGGAGACCCGAGCTCCCGCCCGAGTAACCCGGAAATGCTCGGTGCTCTCCGAACATCCCGAGTAGTGAGATGCTCGGGTGAGTACCGAGCAGTGTCGAGCATGCTCGCTCAACACTGCAAATAACATATAAGGTATAAAGAGTTTACACCCAATAGGTCTGACATTGTAATTTTCAGCATTCCCATTATATATAATTCAGTTTGAATCCAAAATCACAACTCAATGAGTTAAAGTAGCAGAAAATGGGAATGAAAAGGTATGTTTCATATCCTGAGACACTAAAAGAAAGATAAAGCTAGCAAAAAATCAAGAAGAAAAGTAAATAATAAAAAAATAATGAGGGGGAGAGGGGAAATATTGGGATTATTTAAAAGGATCTCTATCTGTCTAAGTGCTATCCGCTGGTGTACCAGTAAAGAGTAAATTAATCCAAAAAGAGAATTCATTAAAAAACTTGTGAGTTGTGCCATTAAATTCGGCAGTTAAGTTTTCTATTTTATATTGACAGCTCATCTCCTGAAACAATTCAGCCAAACTTGGGGATTGAGGTAATTTCAAATAATGGGGAATAACTAAACCAGCAGCTGTTAAGCAAAATCTCATGACAGGGCATGGCTGACTCTCTTCATTCCAAGCCTTTACCCCCGAATATTCCCGTACCCTTTATACCTTTTCCAAATATTATACAAAGAGACCTTTGCTTGGATTAATTTGGCCGCTGTGCCCAATTATTAACAAATAATAACAATGACAAAATATAACATCATAAATGGGGTAGGAGGTCCTTGAAGCTGTAAGATCTGGCACCCATCCCAACCAAATGGTTAAAACAGCAATATTTTACCCCCAGCCGTAACCACCAGCTCGAGGGCACCACACCACTGTACATGGTGATTAAACAAACTACAGGCTCCCAGGATCCACCCCCGTCCAGAGCCCAACTAAATCCTAGATCAGCCATTCTTAATTCCAACAAGAAGGGGAACTGCCAACTAATTTCCCCTCCAACACCAATTTTTCCAACTCCAAGAAACCCCCGCCACCACAAACGCACAAACAATGAGTCCTGACCTCAATCCAATTGAAAATCTTTGGGGTGAGCTGAAATCTGCTATTGGGAAAAAGAACCCTGCAAACATTCAAGAGCTTGAACAAACTGCAAAGGAAGAGTGGGAGAAAATTCCAGCTGAGAAGTGCAAGAAGCATATAGATGGCTACAAGAAACGTTTGGAGGCTGTCAGCAATGCAAAAGGGTGCGCAACCAAGTATTAATTATGGGTGCCTTTATTGATGCATATGCTGTTTATTCTGTTTCTTCTTTGAAAATTGCAACATGGAAGTTGAAAGCAATGTTTTATTGTTGTATTACTTTGGACTACTAATTCAAACATCCTGAGGATATAACTTTGGTACATTTCCATTTATTTCTGAAGATATTGTACAGTCTATGAAAAAAAGAAGGGGTGCCAATAATGGTGAGCAGCACTGTATTGTGATATAAGATTTTATGACTATTATTGCTGTGATTGATTCAAGGGTATTTTATTGACATTGACGTGTTCTAGTATTGCATTGTATTACATGATAAGATAGGGACAGTGTAAGGATAAGAGATTAACACATACAGTGGTGACCACAAGTTTAGCATTTTTTTTAAAGTGTGTACATCTGTCTGGTTGTTGTGATGCCATTTTCCTGGTAGTTTTAGTAAACTGGAAGCAAATGGTTGTTAGCCATAAGGATGAAAATTGTGTTTGCCATTGTTTTATCTCTTTATGTTTTAGTTTACAACATTTGCTGAGCCAAATGTTTTGCATATTTTGTCATGGGTGGTTGAATTTTGTCTAAATTTTTTTTTCATGTGTGTGTTTTCTGGTTGACACATGGCAAAGACAAAGCCAAATGTATCATCAGATGACAGGAACCTTATTATTCTGAGAGTGAAGTCAGGCAAAAGCCAAAAAGAGGTAGCTATGGAATTCAATTGTTCTCTGAGTCAAGTGTCACATATATTAAAGAAAGAAAAAGGAGGTTATGGAACAGCTGACAAACCTAGAAGTGGACAACCACGGAAAACTTCCTCCAGAGTTGAGCACATTATTAAGAAAAAGTCAGTGCTGAATGCATGAGTTCCAGACAAGAAGCCTTTCATCTCTGCAAAGAACCGGAAGGTCAGACTTGAGTTTGCCAAAGAACACAGCCAATGGAAAAAGACAGATTGATCTAAGGTGTTGTGGTTGAATGAATCCAAGTTCAATCTGTTTTGTAGTGATGGCAAGCACTATATATACCGCCCAATTTGAAAACATAATGATGTAAGGTACCAAACACCTACAGTGAAACATGGTGGTGGCAATGTCATAGTTTGGGGCTGCTTTTCTGCATCTGCCATTGGCCCTCTGCATAGATATGATGGAAATATGAATGCTACCATGTACAAGGATATACTGGAGAATGTAATGCTGCCACATGGTAAAACCAAAGTAGGCAGGGGATGGAAATTCCAGCAAGTCAATGATCCTAAGCACACATCCAATTAAGTCAAAAACTGGTTTGCAAAGAAAAATCTTCGCCTGTTGCAACGGCCAAGCCAAGCACCTGATTTAACCACTTCGCGCCAGAGCCTGTTTTTGCCTTCGTGACCAGGCCAATTTTTTCAATTCTGACCACTGTCGCTTTATGATGTAATTACTCTGGAACGCTTAAACGGATTCCCCTGATTCTGAGATTGTTTTTTCGAGACATATTGTACTTCATGATAGTGGTAAAATTTCTTTGATATCTCTTGCGTTTATTTGTGAAAAAATCGGAAATTTGGCGAAAATTTTGAAAATTTAGCAATTTTCAAACTTTGAATTTTCATGCCCTTAGATCAGAGAGATATGTCACACAAAATAGTTAATAAATAGCATTTCCCACATGTCTACTTTACATCAGCACAATCTTGGAACCAAAATTTTTTCTTTT
The DNA here is from genome assembly GCF_046119375.1 of Phyllobates terribilis. Lineage (NCBI taxonomy): Eukaryota > Metazoa > Chordata > Amphibia > Anura > Dendrobatidae > Phyllobates > Phyllobates terribilis. Next base: position 768,124,956 of record NW_027362763.1, read on the forward strand.
AGGAAGCTGTAAGGGTTAAAAGTTGACCAGCGATTTCTCATTTTTCCAACAAAATTTACAAATACATTTTTTTAGGGACCACATCTTATTTGAAGTGACTTTGAGGGACCTTTATGACAGAAAATACCCAAAAGTGACACCATTCTAAAAACTGCACCCTCAAGGTGCTCAAAACCACATTCAAGAAGTTTATTAACCCTTCAGGTTTTTCACGGGAATTTTTGGAATGTGGAAGAAAACAATGAACATTTAACTTTTTTTCACAAAAATGTTACTTTAGACCCAATTTTTTTATTTTCACAAGGGTAACAGGAAAAAAGTGGACCACACAATTTGTACTGCAATTTCTCATGAGCGCGCTGATACCCCATATGTGAGGGAAAACCACTGTTTGGGCACATTGCAGGGTTCGGAAGGGAAGGAGCGCCATTAGACTTTTTGAATGTAAAATTTGTTTGAATAATTAGCGGATGCCATGTTGCATTTGGAGAACTCCTGATGTGCCTAAACAGTGGAAACCCCCCATAAGTGACACCATTTTGGAAACTAGACCCCTTAGGGAACTTATCTAGATGTGTGGTGAGCACCTTGAACCCCCAGGTGCTTCACATAAGTTTATAATATTGAGCTGTAAAAATAAAATTTTCACATTTTTCCTACAAAAACGTTTTCCATCCCTTAATTTTGCATGATCATAAGGGTAATAGGAGAAATTGCACCATGAAATTTGTTGTGAAATTTCTCCTGAACACGCTGATACCCCATATGTGGGGGAAAACCACTGCTTTGGTGTACGGCAGGGTTCAGAAGAAAAAGGAGCGCTATGTTGGCTGGGATAGGTTGCAGACAACATGTCACATTTGAAGAATCGCTGACATGCCGAAACAGCAGAAACCCCCACAAGTGACCCCATTTTGTCAACTACACCTCTCAAGGAATTCATCTAGGGAAGTAGTGAGTATATTTTAATTTTTAAATTTATACTATTGGGCAGTGAAGAAAACATAATTATATTTTTACCACAAAAAAATGTTTTACCCTCAGATTTTTCATTTTCACACAGGGCAATGGGTAAAAATGGTGCCGAAATGTGTCACACAATTTCTTCTAAAAGTGGCAATACCCCATATGTGGCTGTATCGTACCTCTTAGCCATACGGCGAGATCTGGGAGGGACGGAGCGCTTTTTGACAATTGGAGAACAAATTATTGTAGAATAGGCATTTGGATTTGGGAGCACAACATTTTCTGAATTTCTTTTGGGGGGCAAGGGCCATTTCGCTTTTCCAGAGCCTTTCTGCTACCAGTAATTTGGAAGTCCCTTATATTTTTAACAGATAACGGACCTCAGTGCGTACTAGCTTTTTTTGAGGACTGAGTTGAAGCTTTTATTGGGAACATTTTACGTAACATTTATCCGGCACTCTATGCTGAGCACTTACATCGGGGTTTCCATCTAAATTTCCAAGTGATGTAATTCAGATGAAACCCCTGCGGGATCCATTCCCTGTAATGAGGCAGCTGAGTTACTCTGGACTCCGTCTGGCCTCTGTTTAGTGGTGTCCTTTTTTTCAGAAGTGCACAAAACTGTGGCCAACCGCACTTTTATGCACACCTAAAAAAACTGACACCGTGGGATCACAGGCCAGACGGCATCCACATTGGCCTATATCTGCCTCATTACAGGGAATCTTCCGTCATGGGTTCCGTCTGAATCACGTATTTCAGAGATTTACACGGAAACTCTGGTGGAAGTGCTCAGCGCAGAGCGCAGGATAAATGTGCGCCGAGCCTTACTGCTATCTTGGGGAGACATAATAAACAAATCAGTAGCAGGTGAAGAATTGGTTTTATTTATTTTTTACGCCGTTCCTTGTGTGGTATAAGTGATGAGATTACTTTATTCTTCGGGTCAGTGCGATTACAGTGATACCAGATTCATATCGGGTTTTTATGATTGACAGCTGTCACACACTAAAATACGTTTTTTTTGCAAAATCTAGTTTTTGCATCGCCATATTTTGAGAGCTATAATTTTTCCATATTTCGGCCGACAGAGTCATGTGATGGCTTGTTTTTTGCGGGACGAGTTGACCTTTTTATTGGTACCATTTTTGGGTACGTGACATTTTTTGATCGCTTTCTATTCCATTTTTTGGGAGGTAAAATTAACAAAAACCAACTATGCAGGAATGGTTTTTTGAGTTTCTTTTTTATACCGTTCTGCGTGTGGTAAAAGTGATAAGGCAGCATTATTATTCGGGTCAGTACGTTTACAGCGATACTACACTTACCGTATTTTTTGTTATGGTTTGGCGCTTTTACTCAATAAAACAATTTTATAGAAAACATTTTTTTTTTTGCATCGCTTTATTCTGAGAGCTATAACTTTTTTATTTTTCGGCTGATGGAGCTGTATGGCGGCTTTTTTTTGCAGAACAAGATGCCATTTTCAGCGGTACCATGTTTATTTCCATTTTTCTTTTTGATCGCATTTTTTTCCACTTTTTGTTTGGCGATATGATGAAAACGCATAGTTTTTTGCTCCGTTTTTTATTTATTTTTATTATGGTGTGCACAGAAGGAGTTAATTAGTGTGACAGTTTTATAGATCGGGTTGTTTCGGACGTGGCGATACCAAATATGTGTACTTTTTTAGGTTTTTCATAAATATACGGATTTATTGGTTTAATATTTTATTTATTTATTTTATTTATTTTGTGAATTTTTAGACTTTTTTTTTACATTTTTACTTAGTCCCTGTATAGGAAATTAATTTTTATTTTTCTAATCACTGTTCTCACGCAATGCAATAGACATGTATTGCATTGCATGAGAGCTTTGCTGACAGTTTCACAGTCAGTGTCTCCTGCTAGACTTCAGCTGCAGGCTGAGTCTAGCAGGACACCATACATGGCAGACCCAGAGGCGGTCATGTGACCTCCGGCTGCCATGACAACGGCGGGTCCTCTCAGACACCAGGAGGCCATCGGAGAGGTAAGTGGACGACCCCATCTCCTCTCACTATCTTCTAAATGTCACGATCGCTATAGATCGCGGCATCTAGAAGATAGCAAAGGGTTAACATCATTGGGACCTGATCCAATCAGGTCCCGATGATGTCCCCTGTCACTGCTACTCATCTGAACCGCAACCGCAGTGCCTGCAGGACCCTGGGGGTCCTGAGCGCTGCGGGACCACCAACCGTTTATAAACGTCGGCGCTCCCCAATCCCAGGCAGTGCGGACGTTTATACAGTGGGCGGTCGGGAAGCGGTTAAACCCTATAGAGCAGCTTTGGAATGAGTTAGGGCGACGAAATGGAGCCCAAACCCATAGCAATAAAGATGAATTGTTTGCAGATTTACAAATGGAATGGAGCAATATCCCTCAAGATGTCTTGAATACCCTAGTAGCTTCAATGCCCCCGTAAGTTATGGCATTGTAAACAATGAATTACTCTCTATGTTGTGATCAATAAATAGTATATGCAAAACTTTTGGCAGTCAGTTTTCTGTAATTAAATGACCATACCTATATTCAAAAGCATTTTGGTTAAAATTAAGGTCTTGCATGATGATAACTTCATGCACTTTCAATTTATCACCAGGAAAATGGCATCACAGCAACCAGACAGAAGTAATCACACGTTATTAAAAAATTAAAAACTTTTGGTATCGCCACTGTAGGTATAGGAACAGAATAAGGTATTAAGCGTAGTTAGGGTAAGGTGAAAGTGAACGCAGTTCCTTTAAGAAAGGGAAAATAAAATGGGACTGTTCCGCGTCTCTGAGGGCAAGGAGCCCTGAAGGCACTGGAAAGTATCGGTGCTGGCCAGTGTGGCCGGAAGTTTGAATATAGAAGTGTGTTTTTTTCCCCCTCCGAATTTGGTTACCCCTGGTGGATTATGGGACACGTTAACCATCCTTTGTAATGAAAATGGACTGTGTGCAGCTGCCCTATGGAACGTGCTCTTTTAACCATGAACTGTCTTTATTCTTACCTTGAACTTTTCCCGCAGGAGCTTATGGGCAGCGCACTTGTTTCTTTAAAGGGGCCGTAGTCTACAAAAAACGGGGAGGGGGAAAACCCTAAACAGGAAGACCCAAGGATCGAGCCGGGTCATCATTGCAATAGCTAAAAGTGCTCCTGGACTGTCAGAGCTGTGGTTAGTTGGCCACTGAGCCGTTATGTTTAATGTGGACTTGCTGTGTTTGAATACTCAGAGCAGGATTAGTTGGCCAACTGGCCTGTTAGGTTTGAAAACGGACATGCTGTGTCTGGGTACCAGGAGCGAGGGGTCCAGAGTCAGTCGGACCTGCGTTTTAAAGATAAAAAGGAACTTGGACACTTAACCGCTTAACAACCTTGGGATTTTCCATTTTTGCGTTTTCATTTTTTGCTCCCCTTCTTCCCAGAGACATAGCCTTTTTATTTTTCTGTCAATATGGCCATGTGAGGGCTTAATTTTTGCGGTAGAAGTTGTACTTTTAAATGCCATCACTAGTTTTACCATATCGTGTACGGGAAAATGGGTAAAATATTACAAGTGCAGTGAAAATGCAAAAAAAATGCAATTCCACAGTTGTTTTTTGTTTTTTATTTTTACCACGTTCACTGAATGCTAACATTGACCTGCCATTATTATTCTCCAGGTCATTACGAGTTTGTAGACACCAAACATGTATAGGTTCTTTTTTATTTAAGTGGCAAAAAAAAAATCCAAAATTTGCTAAAAAAAAAAAAAATGGCGCCACTTTCCAAGACCCGTAGCATCTATATTTTTAGGGATCTGGGGCTGGATTATGGCTTATTTTTTGTCCGTCGTGCTGATGTTTATTTTTAGGCCATTTTGGGGTAGATCAAATGTTTTTATCGCCCGTTATTGCATTTTATTGCAATGTTGTGACGACCAAAAAAACATAATTCTGGAGTTTAAATTTTTTTTCTCGTTACGCCGTGTACTGATCTGATTAATTCTTTCTTTATTTTGAGAGATCGGGCAATTCTGAATGCGGGGATACCAAATATGTGTATGTAGGGTTGTTGTTTTTTTATTTAATTTTGAATGAGGTTCAAGGGGGGTTATTTAAACTTTTATATATTTTTGTTTGCTAATTTTAAAAACTTTTTTTTACACTTTCTGCATGCTTCAATAGTCTCCATAGGAGGGTGTGGCATGCCCTTTGTTGAGCTGATTGGTATATATGTAGCTTACCACGGGCCTAGGTGGTCTGGAGTTGGGACCCGGTCCTATTTGTCTACCCTTTTATATGCATTACTTCAACTTTGATATACAGTAAGGTTTTTAATATAGGCAGTATAGGTACCGTCCCAATTTAGGGTCACCTTGCCGCTGGTGGGACGGCTTGTATACTTTTTTTGATCAAAAATAGTTCACTAAGTACCCTATATTTATTATGCAATTTTGCTTTACATTTATATATAATTATGGTAGGGTATGAGATATATTTTTGTCTTGCTTCTTTTTTGCTAGTGTGAACATGCCTCTGTTTCTTGTATGTCTGCCATCTTAGACCTCAGTTCACATTGTCTGGTTTTTTGACTTGTTTGCATTCTGTGCAATTTAAGGGTGTGGCATGCCCTTTGTTGAGCTGATTGGTATATATGTAGCTTACCACGGGCCTAGGTGGTCTGGAGTTGGGACCCGGTCCTATTTGTCTACCCTTTTATATGCATTACTTCAACTTTGATATACAGTAAGGTTTTTAATATAGGCAGTATAGGTACCGTCCCAATTTAGGGTCACCTTGCCGCTGGTGGGACGGCTTGTATACTTTTTTTGATCAAAAATAGTTCACTAAGTACCCTATATTTATTATGCAATTTTGCTTTACATTTATATATAATTATGGTAGGGTATGAGATATATTTTTGTCTTGCTTCTTTTTTGCTAGTGTGAACATGCCTCTGTTTCTTGTATGTCTGCCATCTTATACCTCAGTTCACATTGTCTGGTTTTTTGACTTGTTTGCATTCTGTGCAATTTAAGGGTGTGGCATGCCCTTTGTTGAGCTGATTGGTATATATGTAGCTTACCACGGGCCTAGGTGGTCTGGAGTTGGGACCCGGTCCTATTTGTCTACCCTTTTATATGCATTACTTCAACTTTGATATACAGTAAGGTTTTTAATATAGGCAGTATAGGTACCGTCCCAATTTAGGGTCACCTTGCCGCTGGTGGGACGGCTTGTATACTTTTTTTGATCAAAAATAGTTCACTAAGTACCCTATATTTATTATGCAATTTTGCTTTACATTTATATATAATTATGGTAGGGTATGAGATATATTTTTGTCTTGCTTCTTTTTTGCTAGTGTGAACATGCCTCTGTTTCTTGTATGTCTGCCATCTTAGACCTCAGTTCACATTGTCTGGTTTTTTGACTTGTTTGCATTCTGTGCAATTTAAGGGTGTGGCATGCCCTTTGTTGAGCTGATTGGTATATATGTAGCTTACCACGGGCCTAGGTGGTCTGGAGTTGGGACCCGGTCCTATTTGTCTACCCTTTTATATGCATTACTTCAACTTTGATATACAGTAAGGTTTTTAATATAGGCAGTATAGGTACCGTCCCAATTTAGGGTCACCTTGCCGCTGGTGGGACAGCTTGTATACTTTTTTTGATCAAAAATAGTTCACTAAGTACCCTATATTTATTATGCAATTTTGCTTTACATTTATATATATAATTATGGTAGGGTACGAGATATATTTTTGTCTTGCTTCTTTTTTGCTAGTGTGAACATGCCTCTGTTTCTTGTATGTCTGCCATCTTAGACCACAGTTCACATTGTCTGGTTTTTTGACTTGTTTGCATTCTGTGCAATTTAAGGGTGTGGCATGCCCTTTGTTGAGCTGATTGGTATATATGTAGCTTACCACGGGCCTAGGTGGTCTGGAGTTGGGACCCGGTCCTATTTGTCTACCCTTTTATATGCATTACTTCAACTTTGATATACAGTAAGGTTTTTAATATAGGCAGTATAGGTACCGTCCCAATTTAGGGTCACCTTGCCGCTGGTGGGACGGCTTGTATACTTTTTTTGATCAAAAATAGTTCACTAAGTACCCTATATTTATTATTCAATTTTGCTTTACATTTATATATAATTATGGTAGGGTATGAGATATATTTTTGTCTTGCTTCTTTTTTGCTAGTGTGAACATGCCTCTGTTTCTTGTATGTCTGCCATCTTAGACCTCAGTTCACATTGTCTGGTTTTTTGACTTGTTTGCATTCTGTGCAATTTAAGGGTGTGGCATGCCCTTTGTTGAGCTGATTGGTATATATGTAGCTTACCACGGGCCTAGGTGGTCTGGAGTTGGGACCCGGTCCTATTTGTCTACCCTTTTATATGCATTACTTCAACTTTGATATACAGTAAGGTTTTTAATATAGGCAGTATAGGTACCGTCCCAATTTAGGGTCACCTTGCCGCTGGTGGGACGGCTTGTATACTTTTTTTGATCAAAAATAGTTCACTAAGTACCCTATATTTATTATGCAATTTTGCTTTACATTTATATATAATTATGGTAGGGTATGAGATATATTTTTGTCTTGCTTCTTTTTTGCTCCATAGGAGACTAGAAGCAACAGTTATCTGATTGCTTCTACTGCATACAAGCGATGAGCAGATCAAGCGATGAGCAAGGTGCTCATAGCAATTGAGACATAACAACCACAGGGGTCTGCTGCAGACCCCGGGTTGTCATGCTTACCCATTGGTGACCCGCGGCCATGTGACGGGGTCGCCGATGGGCGGGACTAATGCAGCACTTCCGGCGCGGCGATGTTAAATGCCGCTGTCAGATATTGACAGCGGCATTTAACTGGTTAACAGCCACGGGTGGATCGTTGTTCCACCCGCGGCTGTTGCAGGCACATGTCAGCTGTATAAATCAGCTAACATGTGCCCGCTTCAGTGCGGGCTCAGTGCCGGAGCCCTCGCTGAACCGGGGGTGATGGCCTGGGGCGTACTAATAGGCCCTAGGCCAGAAAGGAGTTAATGTGGGCCAAAAGGCCGGTGTACAGAAATTGTCTCTAGTAAAAAAGCATTGTAATCATATGTGAGAAAATGTGCATTGAATGTTTTAAAACAATACTTGCATAGATGTTTTATCAGCACTGTATGGTCGGGGACGACCATGTTTTTGGAGGGAAGAATGTAAGGAAGTGTTCTGGGCAACTCATGCCCTTCATCCCTTCCTTTGGGAATAGGCATGCTCTTGTTGTAATGTGAACAATGTTGCAGAATGTGTATATATTGTGATATAATGTTTATGACTATTAATGATGTGAAAGATTCAAGTGTATTTTATTGACATTGATGTGCTCTAGTATTGCATTGTATTACATGATAAGATAGGGACCATGTAAGGATAAGAGGTTAACAGATTGGTATAGGAACAGAACAAGGTGTTAAGCGTAGTTAGGGTAAGGTAGGGGTTAACAGTTTTAGTGGCACTCCCAGTTAGGGAGGGGGAACTTAAATATATTAGGAGGGGCATTTTCTGGTAAAGAGGAGAGTGAGGGAGATCAGTGAGAGTAGGTGTGAAAGGCCAGCTTGGGGCCAGCTCAGCAACAGAGCAACCTAAAGAAAACAAGTAACAGTAGCAGAAAGCAGTATGAGTACAGCAGCGATAGCATTCCATGGAACATCCCTTAAATCCTGCGCCCTTCGGCAGAGCAGGGTATGGAGGAGCCTGCCCTAATTTCGTCTTCTGAGAGGAGAATTGGCGGCAATCTACAGAGGCAAGTCGGGGCAGAGTCCCAGGAAGCTGCGGAGCCAGGCGAGACCTCCCTAGTGCAGGAAGTGCCATTAGAGCTAGGGATAGCGCAGGCAACCAAAACCATCAATGCTGTGTTACACTCTGCTGTACCCAAGACCAATTCTGAACGGAGCCTATGGAGTAAAGTTGAACTGCTGGAAAGGAGTCAAGAGTCTGGTGTGAACTGTGTGATCGAGCCCAGACCCACGACTGTGAGACAGATGGAGCTTCATGGAACGAAAGTGAGTGTTGTCCATTACAAACAAACCACACGACAGATAGGACACTATATTTTATTTGTGGGCAGCCAGGGTGTGGGAGAACAGCAGCCCCTTGCCCATGACCACCGCCTTGTGCCCTCTACAATGATCTAAAGAGATGGACGGTCCTAATCTTAAGCTGTGTTTTTCATGAGAAGTTTTCTCCCACATTTACGGCAAAATGCTCTGTGTTCACTGATCTTCGTGAAACGTCCGACTCTAAGGATACAGAAAGAACATGGATTAGCAGTCAAGAAAGGGCAGGAATATCAGTTACTGGAGGAGGGGTATGGATTATTCATGGAAAATTAGATGTCAGTCTTCAGTGATCTCGTGGTAGCAGAATATAAATTGCATTAATGTAGTTTCTTTATAAGTATATAAAAAATAAAATATCTCCTTACCTGTATTCACACCCTGCACACGTGTAGTTGTAAGGGTAGTTAATCTCATAAGTGTGATACGTGCTCACGGGTGGTAATTCTGGGTGAGCATGTATGACCTTTTCCGTGTAGGATCTCCAGAGTGCACCATGTCCATCATTTTGTACTCCCTCCATGTGCCAGCAGGCAACATGGCATAATTCGTGTGCTAGTGCATCTCTGAGGCGCTCTAAAGATAGAAAATATACAATTACTATAAATTACGAAGATACTTTACATCAGACGTGCCAACCTGCTAGGCCATATTGTAGGGAAGGCTCAAGAGACATTTGTCCTGGAGCTTTGGTGCTTTCACCAACTATGGGACCTTAATGATCTCCATCACCCACGCTGACTCTTCTGATTCATCGTCCCAGTAATTTGCAGTTGCACCCTGGCAGTCACTATTTATGTGTAGTTTATCCACTGTTTACCTCTGGATCCCCCACAATTATGGAAAAAGTGGTCCATCAAGGTTTTTCAATGATCACATCCAGTGAACAATATATAGCCATGCATGTGTGTGTTTCTCTTGTTTGGAAGCTATAAAAATTGTAGTAACATCAATCCAGCCTTAAATGAAAGCTGTCATGTGAGAAAATACTATTAATCTGCAGATGTGGGGTTAATCTGTAGGTTAATAACATTCTGAACCTTTCTGGCACCGGCACTTAGACCCTCGCTGCAGGAAGGAAATTAACTTTATTCCCTCTGGCAGTGTTTGGCTTCCAACCATAGAGGCGGCTCTGGCGCGGGTTGAGTCACTGCTCTGTGTATAGAGCGTGGTGGCTGTAACTGCACTCCCGGCACTGACTGACAGCAGCTCAGCATTATACCTGGCTGTCAGTCAGTGCCGGGGGACGCGGTTACGGCCGCAGTGCTCTATACACAGAGTGGTGACTGAACCCTTGACAGCGTCGTCCTTATGACTGAAAGCTGAAGGCGGCAGGAGGAATAAAGTTCATTTCCTTCCTGCAGCGAGGGTCTAAGTGCTGGTGCCGGGCAGGTTCAGAACACTATTAAACTGCAGATTTACCCTATATCTGCAGGTTAATAGCATTTTTTCACATGACAGGTTCACTTTAACAACTGTTAGCAAAATGTCATGTTTTTACCAAGTAATTGTCATATGGAACTTACCTGCGGAGTCACACACTTTGTCAGAGAATTCGATAGTGGAATATTGATCCCCGTCCTTATAGATGTTAGTGCAGAAAGCACATGTTGCCCTCAGTCTTTTGCTCCATGTGAATTGGATTTTGGACTCAAGGAGCTAAAGATGAGGAAATAAGAAATAAAATACATTATATCTGCAATTCAATGAAAAACAGCTGAAAATGCAGTCCCTTCTAGGACACCATGAAAGGGAGGTATAACGTTTGACTACTGGTCCTAAAGATGTCCTTAGGCACCAGGTCCCGGGGTGACTGCGACCTCCTCCGCACCAGTATAACTCTGCATTTACATGGAGGAATAGTACAGATAACAGAATATAGATGAGGATGTACAACTCGGGGATTATAATATCTTACCTCGTTCTCAAACACGGTTCTGTTGTAGAGGTGGAACAATCTCGTTATCAACTCATGTTTAGTTTTTTGAAAATCCGTCACATACCGAGATGCCGGGGATGTGATCTCCTCTATAAAGCAGCCTTCAATGTCACAAATAGGACTGGAAAGAACAGAAGGTCATACATGAAGCCTTAGGTTATATCTCAGACCATACAGAACATTTACCTATTCATTTGTTTCCCCGACAATGTAAAAGGGATTTCCCATTTAAGGCCACCTCAATGGTAGAAGGTCAGGGGTACATATACAATAGGGGCAGCCAGCAATAAGCTATGAGTCCGGGCAGGTGGAAGAATCAGCACTGAAATAAATCTCCCAAAAATGCCAATGTAAGAATCCAATATCATTTCTATGTGAGCGGAGCTGGAAGGTTTCATTGGGTGCCAGGAGTTATACAGGGCAGAAAGGGGGATTAACTAAACCCTGACATGGATTGGGGTGTCAAACAATCAAAGATGTGAGAGTGCTGGATTATATGAACTGAGCTGATGGCTGAGGATGTCCACCAGTAGGGGGCACCACTTCTTACTTTATAGTATATCATAACTTTATATAACTTACTGCTGCTCTGAGGTGGATCTTTCCAGAGTTTCAGATGATTCTGTATCTAGAAGGAAACAGAGCAGTGAAAATCTTTCCATCTTTGGTAATTTTTACATTAAGGCATCTATATAATATTCTTATAGAAATTCGAAAAATCTGCAGCCCTTGATTGAAAAGGAGTGAAGAGGCAGCAAATAATTATGTGCAATTCTCCTTTTTTACTCCTGTGACCACTTGTTGGCTATCAGGTCAAGGTGAATCTCTCTAATGTTAGATTATCTTTAGGAGAAATATATGTAAACTTTATAGATTGTAATATAATCCATAGTTTTGGACACTGACCAGTGACAGGAGATGATGGTTCTATTATTATACAGTCGTCATCATCGCTGTCAGTAATAGACTCTGGAGATCTGCATTTCTCAGGTTCTTCAGCAGATTCAATATCAGAAGTCCTGAGTCCTGTGATTAACAGAAAATGGATTAATGGACTGTGTCAAATACCAGAAATCTAGGTTGTGTCTAGAAAACACAGCTAATTAGTCCTTACTTTTGTGAGATGATGTTTCCTCCCAATAAGAATAATCGTCATCGTCAGAAATTACAATGACATCGATGGAACTGTGAAAACAAATATAGAAATAGGAATCAGTGGGGAAAATTCTAATATTAAAACTGAATTAAATTATGGATGAAATTATTAATTTAAATGGATCAGATAAAATAATCCAGAGCCCAGGAACCACCAGGATTTTATATAAAGATGAGATGATGGACACTTATTGTCCTCAATAGAAATGACTCCCAATGGGACCTGAGCTCAGAGTTGGAGAAGATGTGATTCATCCTACCTGAAGATGTCATTGCTGCATGACGGAAAAGATGTTACATGTTCTGATGAAGAAACGAAAATGAATATATTAGACGGTTCTCATGGATAACAGTAGTAAGTGATGACGAAAATGGTCTACTAGGAATTGACTTCCCTCCGGATAGGCTTATGATGAAGGTGCAAATAAATTCCAATGAGTGAGACATAGAAATAATAAAAAAGTATAGAGGCTGCAAACCCTAAAATCCCAAGCAAAGTTGTTCTTATAAACCCATTACTGTTAGGGCACATATCAGCAGAGACTAGATTGTATTGGGTATCAGTACCTGGGTCTCTAGATGTTATCCCAGTTTTTAATCCACCTTCCGCTTGATGGTTCGGAAGTCTTGATCTTTTTTTTCTGGGATGGGACTAGAAAAAGAAAAGAAATATAAGACCCCCAAATGTTACATAAATCATCAGAAACATCAGTAAGGGTATGAAAATAACACACGGGGCCAGTTCTGTCTTTTACAAGGAGCATATTAGTTTTATAGAATAATAATATAATATATTTATTAATATAATTGTTAGTGATGGTCTAGTAAGATGGATATGCAGTAAACTCTTTTGTGATTTCTTAAGGTCGGTGCTTATTAACCCAATACCCAAACAGGAATATTATTCTTCATTATCAGGTATTAAGGAACCAACAGTCAGCAATATTGATCATTCTAACAAGTTGTCACATAAATCATTAGACCATAGATTAGTTACAGTGGCATGTAAAAGTTTGGGCATCCCTGTAAAATGAAATAAAAAGACTATATATATATATATTTATTTATTTTTTTATTTTTGCCTAAAATACAAAGGAAATGTGTCACTTTAACTTTAGACCTTTTAGAGATCAATTCATCTTCAACTTGCTTAACTGTTCACAATAGCAGAAATTTTGACCAGGGGTTCCCAAACTTTTACATGCCACGGTATATATATGAATAATGTAGAGAAGTGACTGCTCACCTGATGAAAATCCTCATCATTGCTGTCCTCTGATTCGGACATAATAATACGCTTATATCGCTTTTTGTTCTCCATATTTGCACTCACTGAAAACTACACTCCTCTCTCTACAACGCCTTCAACAACCCTCAACGGAATTAGGCGTTACACGGCATGTAGAACTGTCCGGTATATTGTGATGTCACAATACTGACTCCATCAGCTATGGAACATTGTCGCGGTGACATCATCACATATACAATTATAAGCAGCTATATATGTATAGATAGGAGGCTGCATTAATACTCACAAATAGTTATTCTAATAACATGGAGAAATAATGGGATGATTATTTTAGATCATTTGTGTTTGTAAAAAGTGTTGTTGTGTATTAGTGAATACAGCCTAGATTTCTCCTTCCACCCCCTTTAATTTTCCTCCCCTCCTTTCTCTCTCCTTGTTGTTCTCCATTTTATCATTGCTATTATAATATCTTATAAACTATAAGTTTGTATGTCTGTTTCTCAAATCTTATTGTGCGGTTTATCTTTTTTCTGAATCTTTAATTAAAATTTAGTTTTAAAAAAATAGCGTACTGTTGTGGCAAACCAATCAGAGGAGCGATGGGGGCGGGGGTCCCACTCAAAGTTCACTTTATGTTCCTGTATCTTCTAGTTACACTCCTATATAGACCTTCTGCCGCATAAATAGACTTTATGTGTAATCTATTTTTAGTAAAGATTTTCATATTATACATATTTCATTACAGCAGAATATAAGGAAGAACGTACAATGAAGTAATCCATATTCAGTCTCACAAATAACATATAAAGAGCTTACACCCAATAGGTCTGACATTGTAATTTTCATCATTCCCATTATATATAATTCAGTTTGAATCCAAAATCACAACTCAACGAGCTAAAGTAGCAGAAAAGGGGAATGAAAAGGTATGTTTCATATCTTGAGACATTAAAAGAAAGATAAAGCTAGCAAAAAATCAAGAAGAAAAGTAAATAATGAAAAAATTGGGGGAGAGGGGAAATATTGGGATTATTAAAAAGGATCTCTATCTGTCTAAGTGCTCTCAGCTGGTGCATCAGTAAAGAGTAAATGAATCCAAAAAGAGAATCCATTAAAAAACTTGTGAGTTGTCTAAATTCGTCAGTTAAGTCTTATAACTTATATAGACAGGTCATCTCCTGAAACAATTCAGCCAAACTTGGGGATTGAGGTAGTGTCTAGAGATGAGCGTTGTTCTACTCGAACTGTTCGCCAATCTCAAATTCGAGCTGTTTTGGGCGGTGTTCGAGCCGTTTGGCGAACACGAACAATTTGAGAAAAATTCGGCTGTTCGAGGTTATGTTCGATAACTGTTCGTGCACCAAAATCATAACTGGATTTTTTCTCAGTAATGATGAAAATTAATGTTAATACGCAGTTTGAGTGTACAGCGGGGTGGGGGGAGGGGCAGGGGATGGATCTCTGCAGGAACAATGAAGATCTCCATTTTTTTTTCTCTTTCCCGCATTTACAGTGGGGAGGTGCAATCTGTCAGCCTATCAGCAGCGCACACACGGAGCGAAGTGCTTTTTTTCACACAAGCAAGGGCATGTGTCATTGGCAGTGTATGTCACATGTCCTTGCCCTATAAGACCAAGCCATTTTCCCCGTCGCCACCATTTTCTCACTGCTGCAGCTGCGTGTTAGACGGCACCGCTGTTGCTGTGTGCGCTATACCTTGTTAATTTCAAGCCAATTTTCGCACAAATATACAGATAGCTTGGGAGTAGGGAATAGTTGTGATTGCAGTCCTTTTAAGGACTAGGTTACAGCATTTCCTACGACTTTTATCAGGGAGGTCTGTGCTCTTAAATAGATAGGTTGTGGGAGTAAAGACTAATTGTAATTGCAGTCCTTTTCAGGACTAGGTTACATCAGTTCCTATCAGTTTTTGCCAGGCAGGTCTGTGCCAGTGCTGTGCAAGTTTTTTTCACAGCATTTGGCTGAATCTAGCAAAGCTAATCCTTTTTGGCCTATTGCAGAGTGTGTTAGTCAGTGGAGTAGCCTATCTGTGTTGCAAGATATACCACCTGTGTATAGAATACCAATTTTTTTACTGCACCTAGTGAAGTAAAATCTTTTGGGCATAGCATCATTCTATTAGTCCATCTATACTGACCTCCATCAGGTTGCAAATTAAAACTAATTTTTATCTGCATCTACAGTACCTCTGAAAAAATATTTGGGCTTCTAGCAGTGTGTGGGACTTGTTCTATTAGTCCATCTATACTGACCTCCATCAGGTTGCAAACTGAATATATTTTTTTCTGCATCTACCTCTGAAAAAATATTGGGCTTCTAGCTGTGTGTGGGTCTTGTTCTATTAATCCATCTATACTGACCTCCATCAGGTTGCAAACTGAATATATTTTTTTCTGCATCTACCTCTGAAAAAATATTTGGCCTTCTAGTAGTGTGTCGGACTTTCTCTATTAGTCCATTATACTGACCTCCATCAGGTTGCAAATTAAAACTAATTTTTATCTGCATCTACAGTACCTCTGAAAACATATTTGGGCTTCTAGCAGTGTGTGGGACTTGTTCTATTAGTCCATCTATACTGACCTCCATCAGGTTGCAAACTGAATATATTTTTTTCTGCATCTACCTCTGAAAAAATATTGGGCTTCTAGCTGTGTGTGGGTCTTGTTCTATTAATCCATCTATACTGACCTCCATCAGGTTGCAAACTGAATATATTTTTTTCTGCATCTACCTCTGAAAAAATATTTGGCCTTCTAGTAGTGTGTCGGACTTTCTCTATTAGTCCATCTATACTGACCTCCATCAGGTTGCAAATTAAAACTAATTTTTATCTGCATCTACAGTACCTCTGAAAAAATATTTGGGCTTCTAGCAGTGTGTGGGACTTGTTCTATTAGTCCATCTATACTGACCTCCATCAGGTTGCAAACTGAATATAGTTTTTTCTGCATCTACCTCTGAAAAAATATTGGCTTCTAGCTGTGTGTGGGTCTTGTTCTATTAATCCATCTATACTGACCTCCATCAGGTTGCAAACTGAATATATTTTTTTCTGCATCTAGCTCTGAAAAAATATTATGCCTTCTAGTAGTGTGTCGGACTTTCTCTATTAGTCCATCTATACTGACCTCCATCAGGTTGCAAATTAAAACTAATTTTTATCTGCATCTACAGTACCTCTGAAAAAATATTTGGGCTTCTAGCAGTGTGTGGGACTTGTTCTATTAGTCCATCTATACTGACCTCCATCAGGTTGCAAACTGAATATAGTTTTTTTCTGCATCTACCTCTGAAAAAATATTGGGCTTCTAGCTGTGTGTGGGTCTTGTTCTATTAATCCATCTATACTGACCTCCATCAGGTTGCAAACTGGATATATTTTTTTCTGCATCTACCTCTGAAAAAATATTTGGCCTTCTAGTAGTGTGTCGGACTTTCTCTATTAGTCCATCTATACTGACCTCCATCAGGTTGCAAACTGAATATAATTTTTTTCTGCATCTAGCTCTGAAAAAATATTTGGCCTTCTAGTAGTGTGTCGGACTTTCTCTATTAGTCCATCTATACTGACCTCCATCAGGTTGCAAATTAAAACTAATTTTTATCTGCATCTACAGTACCTCTGAAAAAATATTTGGGCTTCTAGCAGTGTGTGGGACTTGTTCTATTAGTCCATCTATACTGACCTCCATCAGGTTGCAAACTGAATATATTTTTTTCTGCATCTACCTCTGAAAAAATATTGGGCTTCTAGCTGTGTGTGGGTCTTGTTCTATTAATCCATCTATACTGACCTCCATCAGGTTGCAAACTGCATATAATTTTTTTCTGCATCTAGCTCTGAAAAAATATTTGGCCTTCTAGTAGTGTGTCGGACTTTCTCTATTAGTCCATCTATACTGACCTCCATCAGGTTGCAAATTAAAACTAATTTTTATCTGCATCTAAAGTACCTCTGAAAAAATATTTGGGCTTCTAGCTGTGTGCGGGACTTGTTGTATTAGTCCATCTATACTGACCTCCATCAGGTTGCAAACTGAATATATTTTTTTCTGCATCTACCTCTGAAAAAATATTTGGCCTTCTAGTAGTGTGTCGGACTTTCTCTATTAGTCCATCTATACTGACCTCCATCAGGTTGCAAATTCAAAATAATTTTTTTCTGCATCTAACCCAGCCAATAGTTTTGGCCTAATACCACAGTTTGGCCACTCAGCTCTGCTCGGTTACCAATCATTGTTTTTTTGTGCAAACAACTCCAGAGTTGTGAATTAGTTAACCACCAAAATGAGTGGAAAAAGGCCTGCTGCTGGTGGAAAGGGGAATAGGCGTGTTGGGAAGGGGAAAAAAGGTTGTGTCCGTGGGGTAGGTGTTAAAGCAACAGTAACATCTGCAGAAGAAAGACCATCTTCCAGCCCAACTAAAATGTCTACTTCTTTTAGCGGACAATGTGATAAGATCCCTTTCTTACGGCCACGCCAATCGCTACAAATTCCAGATGAGGCACAAAAACAGCAGGTGCTTCAACGGATATCAAGTGCTCCTTTAAGTGGGCTCTCCTCCACATCAACTTCAACATCACAAATACTCCAGTCCTCAAAGGTGTCACCCAAATCGCACTTGCTTCCTCACAGCTCCCAAATCTCCAGCTGCCCGTCTGAGTATGAGGTAGAACAGATGGTTGAGTCTGCAGAGCTGTTTACTCATACTATAGCCTGGGAATCAGAGGTCGACTCCAGCGCTTCTGTGAATCCAGACGAGGAAATGATCTGCACTGATGCCCAGAATCTTTATGAGTCGGATCCAGGACCAGACGCAGAAGGTTCTGACCATAATGTAGACCCTCATTCCCAAACTGTAACTCCTGTTGGTGGAGACAATGAGGAAGACGATGATAAGACTCAAATACCTGATTGGAGCGACAACTTTAGTTTTTTGTCAGGGCAGGAACAGGTTGGCTCTGAGGACGACGGGTGTGATAACGCACAGGGTGATGATGATGAGGTCGGAGATCCCACTTACTGTCAACCCACAGTCAGCCAAGAGATGAGGTCAGCAGAGGAGGTGGAGGAAGATGCTAGTGATGACGAGGTCAGGTTGCGCCTTCCTGGACAGAGACGTAGTACTGGAAGCACGTCAACAACTGCATCCTCAAACACAACTCTGCCTCTCACCACAAGTCGTGGTGGCTCTTCAGGTCGCATGGGTGCTAAGCCTTGCATAGCCTGGGCATTTTTTCAGATCGATAAAGATGACCCAACTCGTGTTATCTGTAACATTTGTCAGCAAAAGCTAAGTAGAGGCCAAAAAATACATAGTTTGAGTACTTCATGCATGATCCGGCACATGGACATGAAGCATAAGTTGCAGTGGGAAGCTCAGTGTGCTACAATGCGGCCTAGCCGGCCGGGCCAACCACCGTCTGCCATATCTTGTGCATCTGCGGCCTCTTCATCCTCTGTGACTGGGGGGACAGCAGTCACCCCTGTTTTGGGGCGCAGACCTGCCACCTCTTTACCCGCAACAGCCAGCGTGATTGGCAGGTCATCATTTTCTTTGGAGGTGGTAACACCAGCTGGTGTTGAGCGCTGTCCGACATCGATAGCACCACCTTTGGATGAAGGCAACCTAACATGTCCGCCTGCATCTTCCTCACAGACCGGCAGTTTGCCGGGGACACCCTTATCAACCCCGTCTAAGCACAATAGCCAGCCCTCGGTCCCTCAGATGTGGACAAGTAAAAGACCATTTCCTCCTAGCCATGAGAAAGCTAAGAGGTTGAATTTCACCATCTGCAAGCTCTTGGCTACAGAAATGCTGCCTTTCCGCCTGGTGGACACAGAGGATTTTCGAGACCTTATGTCCGTCGCAGTGCCCCAGTACCAGATGCCCAGTCGGCACTACTTCTCAAAGAAAGGTGTGCCTGCGCTCCACCAGCATGTCGCACACAACATCACCGCTTCTTTGAGAAACTCTGTGTGTGACAGGGTGCATTTCACCACAGACACTTGGACGAGTAGGCATGGACAGGGGCGTTACATGTCGCTGACTGGGCACTGGGTAACTATGGTGACAGCAGGACAAGGGGCTGCTGTCCAAGTCTTGCCGTCCCCACGAGTTGTGCGTCAATCCTCTTTATGTCAAAGTTCCTCCACTGCTTCTGCCTCCTCAACCTCCTCTCGGTCTTCCACCTGCACCCAAAGCCTGTCTGGTCATGCCACAAGCTTTCTAACTGCGCAGAAGGGATCCTGCACACCTCCTTACTATGCTGGCAGTAGGGCTCAACGTCATCAGGCGGTTTTTACATTGAAATGTCTGGGAAATGTGAGTCACACAGCTGAGGAGTTGTGGTCAGCTCTGGAGAACCAATTTCATGAATGGTTGTCTCCACTGGACCTGAAACCAGGGAAGGCCGTGTGCAACAATGCTGCAAACCTGGGTGCGGCCCTTCGCCGGGGCAATGTCACACACGTGCCTTGTATGGCTCACGTGTTGAACCTGGTTGTCCAGCAATTTTTAGCCCACTATCCCAGACTAGATGGCCTTCTGCAGAGGGCACGGTCGCTGTGTGCTCACTTCCGCCATTCGCATCCCGCAGCTCAGCGACTTACATCTCTACAGAAGTCGTTGGGCCTGCCACTTCACCGGCTAAAATGCGATGTGCCTACCCGGTGGAATTCAACTCTGCACATGTTGCAGCGACTGTGGCAGCACCGACAAGCCCTGGTGCAATACGTTCTGACGTATAGCCTGGGCCAACGAGATTCAGAGGTGGGGCAAATCACGCTGGAGGAGTGGTCTCAGATCAGGGACCTATGCACCCTTCTGCACAGTTTTGAAATGGCGACGAAGATGTTTAGTGCTGACGATGCCATTATCAGCATGACTATTCCGGTGATTTACATGCTGGAGCACATGTTAAACAGAATTCGGAGTCAGGTGGTGGCACAAGAGGAGGTGGAGGAAGTAGAGGAGGAGGAGTTGTATGCGGAAAGGCTAACATCTGCAAGGTCCAGAAGGTCGGCAGCACCAAGGCGGCAGGCATGTGAGGGTGGGGGAGATGGTTTTACCAGGGCGCATGGTAGCAGCCAAACTAGTGAGGAAGGTGCAGGAGCCCAGGAAGAAGTGGAGGACGAACTGATGGAAGACTCATCAGATGAGGGAGACCTTGATCACATTTCTGTTGTGCGAGGTTGGGGGGAGAGGACAGAGGAAGGAAGCATGATTGTTACCTCGCCACCAACACAACAGGGACTTGGTGCTCCTGGATGCACAACACACATGAGTGCCTTCTTGCTGCACTACCTGCAACATGACCCTCGAATTGTGAGAATTAGAAATAATCCTGACTACTGGGTTGCCACACTGTTAGATCCCCGGTACAAAAGTAAATTTGCAGAAATTATTCCTGCCATAGAAAGGGATGCACGCATGCAGGAGTATCAGCAGAGACTGTTGCAGAATCTTACATGTGCTTTTCCACAAAATACCAGTGGTGCACGTAGTGAATCTCACAGTTCCAACTTGCCAACCGTGGGACCGTCAAGTGTTCAGCACTCAAACCGTAACAGAACCACAGTATCTGCTGGTAACATCAATTTTGCGGAATCATTTCACCACTTTTTTAGCCCATCCTTTGCAAGGCCACAGGAGACAAGAAGTCTGACACATAGTCAACGCCTAGAGACGATGGTACAGGAGTATCTCCAAGTAAACATTGAAGCCACGACTGTGTCACTGGACCCTTGCTCTTTTTGGGCTTCCAATCTGGATAAATGGCCGGAGCTAGCCACTTACGCCTTGGAGATCTTGTCATGCCCCGCAGCCAGCGTTCTGTCTGAACGTGTGTTCAGCGCTGCTGGTGGTGTGCTGACAGATAAGCGCACGCGGCTCTCCACTGATAATGTAGACAGACTCACGTTCATAAAGATGAACAAATCATGGATCCGAAACGACTTTTCTACCCCTGTGTCATCCTGGGGAGAGTAAAAGCTTGATGATTGGTTAAAATCACCCTACCAAACGTTTTAAGCTTTCAAATTACTAATCATGTTTATCTGTATCTTGACTGGAAAATAATTTGGGCTTTGTAGCAGTGTGCAGCACTGATCCTATTAAGCCATCTATAATAAGCTCCACCAGATTTAAAATTAAAAATAATTTTTAGCTGCATCTAGCCCGGAAAATAATTTTGGGGCTCCGAGATGCGCAAGACACATAAGTGCCTTCTTGCTGCACTACCTGCAGCATGACCCTCATATTGTCAGAATTCGAAGTAATCATGACTACTGGGTTGCCACACTCTTAGATCCCCCAAACTTTTCGATCAACCTTTTCATTTTAATAAAGACCAAAAAAATGGTCATTTTTTAAATTATAAGCATTAGCAGGTTGTTAGAAACTGAAATCAAACAGTTTTCAACTCAAAACTTTATTCTAGGTGATGTTACATTTTCACATAGGACCCCTTGTTCGAAAGGAGCTTCTGAACTCTCTCGTCCATTGAATTTGTCAGGTTTTGGATGGTTTCTGCTTCAATTGTTTTGCATGAGGACAGAATACCCTCCCAGAGCTGTTGCTTAGATGTGAACTGCCTCCCGCCATCATAGACACTCCTTTTAATGATGCTCCAAAGGTTCTGAATGGGGTAGAGGTCAGGGGAGCATGGGGGGCACACCATAAGTTTGTCCCCTTTTATGCCCATATCAGCCAGAGATGCAGATGTTTTATGTGCAGCATGAGATGGTGCATTATCATGCAGAAAAATGATCTTGCTGTGAAATACACGGTTCTTCTTCTTGAACCATGGCAGGAAGTGCTGTTTGAGAAAATCCACATACATTATGGAGTTCATCTTTAGCGCCTTCAGGGATCCTAAAGGGGCCGACAATCTCTCTCCCCATGATTCCAGCCCAAAACATTACTCCACCTCCTCCTTGTTGGCGCTGTAGCCGTGTTTGCGTGGGGTGTCCATCAACCAGCCATCCTCCACTCCATCCATCTGGACCATCGAGCGCTGCACGGCACTCATCCGTGAACAAAACAGTTTTGAAATCAGTCTTCATGTAATGTTTGGCCCACTGGAGCCGTTTCTGCTTGTGTGAAGTGGATAGAGGAGGTCGACAGTATGGCGTATGCACAGCTGCAAACCTCTGAAGGACCCTGCATCTTGTTGTTCGGGGGACGTTGGAGGCACAAGCAGCTTCAAAAACTTGTCTGCTGCTATGACGAGGCTTTTTTGCCGCTGCTCTTTCAACCTGACGTAATTGCCTGTAGGAAAGAGTCCTCAATTTGCCCTTATCAGCACGCACACGTGTGTACTGTGAATCAGCTACATACTTCTTGATTGCCAAGACACTTCATCCTGATCATCGCACAATGTTGATTGTAGTCATGCCTTGACCTAAACACTCCACAATTTGTTGCTTCTCAGCAGCCGACACATCCTTTTTCTTTCCCATTTTGGCAGAAAATGTAGGCTGCTTAATAATGTGAGAGAGCCTTCTTAAGTAGTCTTGCCTTTCATTGGACACACCTGCCAAACTATTTAGCACAGGTGTCTGCAATTGCTTACAGTGATATAAAGAGCCCTGACACACATCACCATCAATGAGTTTAACTGACAAACAAACAAATTCTTCCCTTATCACTCCTAAACACTTTTTGCATAATAATTTGGAACGCGGTGTACATGTGCTTTTCCACAAAACACCAGCGGTTCACGTAGTGAATCTTACAGTTCTAACTTGCCAACCGTGGTCTGTATGGAATTGTTCAATAAAGGGCCCAAAATTAAGATAACATAGATGGGAGAGGTCTCTATGAATAGGAATTCCTAAGTATTTGATACCCTGTGAGGGCCAGGCAAAGGGAAAGTTGGACTGGATGGAATCCTATATGGATTTGGGGAGGGAGACATCGAGGGCCTCAGACTTCGCTGCATTGATTTTAAAATTTTACCATGTAACAAAGTGATCTATTTCAGCCATAACAGCATGGATGGATATATGTGATTGAGTGATATATACTAGGACATCATCAGCAAATAGAGAGCACTTGTACTCGGTGCCTCCCACCTCAATCCACCTAATATTGGGGTTATGGCGAATTGATGAGAGCAGGTGCTCCGTCACTAGGATGTATAAGAGAGGGGACAGAGGACATCCCTGCCTTGTCCCATTGGTGATTGTGAAAGGTGATGAAAATGTTCTGACGCACCCCCTGGGCCTTGGGACACCCGGAGCCGGACCCTTTTTGGTGGATGCTGGTGGTTGTAGTCTTCGTGGCGGCGACCCGGTTCCGTGGCTGAGGGCGGTCAAACCAGTGGCGGAACTATTTATGTGGTTTTGATGTTTAAATGTCCGACTACGCCACCCGTGGATTGCGGTCAGAGTGAACCGCCGCTACAGGCAGACCGCTGAGGCTGGTGTTGTGGGTGCAGCAGAGCGTAGCATAACTCCCCACGGGAGGAGTATAGCCTCAGGGCAGTGTATGCGGAGGATGGGGGTGATGGTGCAGGGCAGCAGCAGTAACGACACGGAGTCAGTGATGCAGTCCAGGGCCTTTACTCACAGTTCTTATTATCCAGACCACGTCTGCAGGTAACGGCTGCCCACGTCGTACTGTGCTCACCAGGTGAGGGGCTCAGACAACTCCCAGATAACTTTGGAGCACTTCACAGGACCCCCTTTGTGTGTCCTTTGTCTGGCCTTTCTTACCAACACTTCTGTCCGGCTGCCTCGGGCCTCCTCTTGGTAAACTTGGCGCCAGTTTCCCTGACCCTATGTGGTGCCTTCCTAGCGGGTGTAGCGAGGGGCTGCGCCACATAAAATGTCAGAGCCTCCGGTTTCTAGCTGAGGGTCGTTTCCTGCCTCCACTAGTTCGGGGACCGGTCTCCCCCTTTGGCCTGACCCCTCCACGCAGGTGGATTCGGGCGTGCGGTGGCGACTCGCCCGTCCGCACCCCTGGGATCCCTTCATTCCTCGTTCCTGGAGCCTTCTCCGTTCCTCTTCCTTCCTTCTCCCTCTTCCAGGCCTGGGCCTCTGTTACTAGGCCCGCCTCCGGAGCAGAGCTCATGCAGAGCCCCTGCTCCCTGCCACTTCTGCTCAGACTTCTCTGCACTGAACTAAGATGGTGCCCACCTTTTATACTCCCTTCTCAATGCACCCAGGAACTGCTTCCTCCCTGCTCCTGCACTACAGGGTTCCCCTTCCTCAGTGTTCCCTCCCCCCACTCCAGCCAGGGACAGGGACTGTCGTGCCCATCTCAGGGGCATATTGGTCGCCCTGCCCCACGGCAATGTGGTGTAATGCATGCAGGTGTCGGGTCCTGATCCACACTCCATCCTTACCTGAGAGTGAGATATCACACCTCTGGGTGAGGTGCAATACGTCTGTAGCAACCGAGCCCTCAGGGTGCTACAGTTCCATTTATCTTCAGCCTAGGTGACGTATTGCGATACAGGGCCGTGATTTTGGCTATAAAAGGGTCCCCTAGACCCCTACCCCAAGCTTTTTAAGAGAATCATATATGGCGTGCCAGGAGACTCTATGGAATGCTTTCTCAGCATCCAACGAGAGTATCTAATTACAAATTTTTAACTGCATCTAGCCCAGGAAATACTTTGTGCCTAGTAGCAGTGTCTGCTAGTCAGCGGATTATCCCGGCTGTTAAGCAAGCTACACCACCTGTAGTTTAGACACTTAATTTTTTCAAAGGAAATGCTTCGGGACCATGGGATACTCAGTGAAGAGCATCAGGAGGCACCCCAAGGCATAGGGGCTGGGACTGGCAGTAGGATGCCTTGCGGTGGACAGCCGAGCTCGATCCTTATAAAAGCTTTTTAACTGCAGCAGCTTTAGTGGACGCTACTGGAGCTGGAATTACGCGGCTGCTGGCATGAGACTTGCCCTCCAATAGATCCTTGTAAATGGATTTAAAGTGTATTCATTCAAATTAGAGAGACAATTTAAATTAAAAAGCTTAGAGCTGCCTCCACCACAGGGGGGCTCGCTCGACCCACCAGCGGACAGGCACCAGTATTGGGAGAGGGGGGCTGGCCATCAGGGTTCACCGCGGCTCTGGCACAAACCCGGCGACACGGAGGTGGCACGGGCAGGAGCGGACTGGCCGTGTCGGCTTCTCACTTTTTGGATTTTAGAAGGGCATGACATGCCTATATCTGTGTCTCCCCCTCCTTTTACTCCTCCACCTCTTTTATTTTCGCATGACTATATGTACTTGTCACTTTTCCATGTGTTAGTTGTGTCTTCTGAGCAGTTTGTCAGCTTTTGGACACCTTTGAAGGTGTTTTCTATGTGTTTCTATGTGTTTTTGTTTGCCTGCCATTGGTTTTAACGGTGTTCGAAGGTGTTCGACGAACAGTTCGGCGAACACACGGGTGTTCGACGAACCGAACCGAACTCGAACACTACGGGGGTGGCTCAACACTAGTAGTGTCCAATAATGGGGAATAACTAAACCAGCAGCCGTTAAGCAAAATCTCATGACAGGGCATGGCCAACTCTCTTCATTCCAAGCCTTTACCCCCGAATATTACCATACCCTTTATACCTTTTCCAAAAATTATACAAAGAGACCTTTGCTGGGATTAATTTGGCCACAGTGCCCATTTATTAACAAATAATAACAATGACAAAATATAACATCATAAATGAGGTGGGAGGTCCTTGAAGCTGCAAGATCTGGCACCCATCCCAACCCAATGGTTAAAACAGCAATATTTTACCCCCAGCCATAACCACCAGCTCCAGGGCACCACACCACTGTACATGGTGATTAAACCAACTACAGGCTCCCAGTATCCACCCCCGTCCAGAGCCCAACTAAATGCTAGATCAGCCGTTCTTAATTTCAACAAGAAGGGGAACTGCCAACTAATTTCCCCTCCAACACCAATTTTTCCAACTCCAAGAAACCCCCGCCACCACAAACGCACAAACAATGAGTCCTGACCTCAATCCCATTGAAAATCTTTGGGGTGAGCTGAAATCTGCTATTGGGAAAAAGAACCCTGCAAACATTCAAGAGCTTGAACAAACTGCAAAGGAAGAGTGGGAGAAAATTCCAGCTGAGAAGTGCAAGAAGCTTATAGATGGCTACAAGAAACGTTTGGAGGCTGTCAGCAATGCAAAAGGGTGTGCAACCAAGTATTAATTATGGGTGCCTTTATTGCTGCACATGCTGTTTATTCTGTTTCTTCTTTGAAATTGCAACATGGAAGTTGAAAACAATGTTTTATTGTTGTATTACTTTGGACCACTAATTCAAACATCCTGAGGATATAACTTTGGTACATTTCCATTTATTTCTGAAGATATTGTACAGTCTATGAAAAAAAGAAGGGGTGCCAATAATGGTGAGCAGCACTGTATTGTGATATAAGATTTTATGACTATTAATGCTGTGATTGATTCAAGTGTATTTTATTGACATTGACGTGTTCTAGTATTGCATTGTATTACATGATAAGATAGGGACAGTGTAAGGATAAGAGATTAACAGATACTGTGGCGACCACAAGTTTAGCATTTTTTTTTAAAGTGTGTACATCTGTCTGGTTGTTGTGATGCCATTTTCCTGGTGATTTTAGTAAACCGGAAGAATATGGTTGTCAGCCATAAGGATGAAAATTGTGTTTGCCATTGTTTTATCTCTTTACGTGTTAGTTTACAACATTTGCTGGGCCAAATGTTTTTCATATTTTTTCATGGGTGGTTGAACTTTGACTAAGTCAAATTTATCATCAGATGTCAGGAACCTTATTATTCTGAGAGTGAAGTCAGGCAAAAAGCCAAAAAGAGGTAGCTATGGAATTCAACTGTTCTCAGAGTCAAGTGTCACATATATTAAAGAAAGAAAAAGGAGGTTATGGAACAGCTGACAAACCTAGAAGTGGACGACCACGGAAAACTTCCTTCAGAGTTGAGCACATTATTAAGAAAAAGTCAGTATCTCATGTCCATAAAAGTGCAGTACATTCGCATAAAATGAATGAAGAATATGCGGTCAAAGTGAGACGCAAAACTGTGGTGTGACGGCTAAGAGCAGTAGGGCTGAATGCATGAGTTCCAGGCAAGAAGCCTTTCATCTCTGCAAAGAACCAGAAGGTCAGACTTGAGTTTACCAAAGAACACAGCCAATGGAAAGAGACAGATTGGTCTAAGGTGTTGTGGTTGAATGAATCCAAGTTCAATCTGTTTTGTAGTGATGGCAAGCACTATATATACTGCCCAATTTGAAAACATAATGATGTAAGGTGCCAAACACCTATAGTGAAACATGATGGTGACAATGTCATGGTTGGGGGCTGCTTTTCTGCATCTGCCACTGGCCCTCTGCATAGATATGATGGAATTATGAATGCTGCAATGTACAAGGATATACTGGAGAATGTAATGCTGCCACATGGTAAAACCAAAGTAGGCAGGGGATGGAAATTCCAGCAAGTCAATGATCCTAAGTAGAGATGAGCGGTGTTCGACTCGAACTGTTTTCCAATCTCAAATTCGAGCTGTTTTGGGCGTTGTTCGAGTCTTTCGACAAACTCGAACGATTTACAAAAGATTCGGCTGTTCGAGGTTATGTTCGATAATTGTTCGTGCACCAAAAGCGTAATTGGATTTTTTCACAGTAATACAGTTAATCAATCTTGATAGACAGTTTCAGTGTAGAGTGGGCGGGGGGAGAGGCAGGGGATGGATCTCTGCAGAAATAATGCCGATCTCCATTTTTTTTTTCTTTCCCGCATTTACAGGGGGCGGTGCAGTCTGTCAGCCTATCAGCAGTGCACACACGCAGCGAAGTGCTTTTTTTTCACACAAGCAAGGGCATGTGTCATTGGCTGTGTATGTCACATGTCCTTGCCCTATAAGACCCAGCCATTTTCCCCGTCGCCACCATTTTCTCACTGCTGTAGCTGAGTGTTAGACGGCACCGCTGCTGTTGTGGGCGCTATACAGTATAACTGTGTGAATTGCAAGAGAATTTCCAGTTACATAGAGAGATAGGTTTAGGGAGTAGGGACTAGTTGTAATTGCAGCCCTTTTGAGGGCTAGGTTACAGCAGTTCATAGCACTTTTTGCCAGGCAGGTCTGTGCCAGTGCTATGCAAGTGTTTTTCACAGCATTTGGCGAAGTTTAGCTCAGCCAATCCTTTTGGGCCTGTAGCAGTGTCTGATAGTCATTGGAGTAGCCTATATGTGTTGCAAGCTACACCACCTGTGTATCTAATACCAATTTTTTACTGCATCTAAGCCAGCCAATCCTTTTGGGCCTGTAGCAGTGTCTGGTAGTCAGTGGAGTAGCCCATCTGAAGCAAGCTACACCACCTGTGTATCTAATAACAATTTTTTACTGCATCTAACCCAGTAAATTCTTTTGGGCATAGTAGCAGTGTCTCATAATCAGCGGAGTAGCCCACCTGTGAAGGAAGCTACACCACCTGTGTATCTAATTCTAATTTTTTACTGCATCTAACCCAGGACATCTTTTTGGGCCTAGTAGCAGTGTCTGGTAGTCAGCGGAGTAGCCCACCTGTGAAGGAAGCTACACCACCTGTGTATCTAATTCAAATTTTTTACTGCATCTGACTCGCCCAGGGTAATATGGGGGACTCGGTACCTGGGCCTTTACCTTCTTGGGATGTCACGGCGGTCGGCTCCCGGGCCCGTACCCTGGGGTCACTCTTAAAAGGGGTTTGTTGCTTGAAGGGATGAATAATAGTTTTGTCTCCTGACTCCACCTGTGGTTCCTGGTAATGGGTACCAGCGCTTTTGGCAGTTGGGTTGGTGCGGCTCTCCACAGGCAGAGCTCAGCTCCAGGGCAGTGTAGGTGCAGATGGTGATGCTGGGCGTTGTAGTGCTGGAGCGATAACGCAGCAGCAATAACTGACAGAGACAGTGGGGTGCAGTCGTCCGAGTTTACTCACAGTTATTAGGTTCCTCAGGTTGCACTGTACAGGTGACAGCCTCCCACATCACGCTGGGTTTACCAGGCACGGGTTCAGCACTCCCTCAAGTATCTCAAGAGCACTTAACGGGACCCCTTTCTGTATGTTCCTTTCTTAGCCGACTTCCCGCGCTGGGTCTCTCCCTCCTGCCCTGTGGCCCGCCACACAAAGTCCCGATCAGGTACCTTGGGATCCCTCTGGGCAACTTGGAGTTCCCGGACCTTACCTGGTGCCCTTTTTCGGCGGCTTAGGTGCAGATGTGGCAACTGCACCTTGAAAGTGCAGAAGCCTCCGGTTTTCTAGCTGAGACCTAAAGTAACTCGGCTAGTCCAGGGACCGGTTCCCTTCTTGCGGCCTGATCCCTCTACCGCTTGGCAGATTCGGGCTTACGGGTGCCGTCCTCCACTCACCGTACCCCCTGGGATCCCTTCAGTTCCTGGAGCCTTCCTCCTGCTCCCACTCCTCTCTCAATCTTAGGCATGACAGGCCAAACCTGTCTCCCGAGCGGAGCTCCTGAAGAGCCTCTGCTCCTCATGTCCTCTCACTCCCTCTCCGTCCAACTCTCTCCCTTCAACTCCTAAAAGATGGCTTCCCATATATATGTATCTTCTTTAAGTGCTCCCCTGGTCTGCGTCCTCCACCCACACCCACTACATGGTTCCCCCTCACTTTGGTTCCCCCCTCTCCAGCCAGGGACGGGGCCAGCAGAAAGCAGTGCATAATGCCCTTCCAGCCGGCCTGGAGTAGTGTAGTGTTGAGTGCAGGTGTTAGGGTCCCGGGCAGCACTCTATCCTTACCTGAGAGAATGAGATGCCACACCTCTGGGTGAGGTGCAGTACCTCTGTGGCGAATGAACCCTCAGGGGCGCCACACATCTAACCCAGGAAATCTTTTTGGGCCTAGTAGCAGTGTCTGGTAGTCAGCGGAGTAGCCCACCTGTGAAGGAAGCTACATCGCCTGTGTATCTAATTCAAATTTTTTACTGCATCTAACCCAGAAAATCCTTTTGGGCCTAGTAGCAGTGTCTGGTAGTCAGTGGAGTAGCCCATCTGAAGCAAGCTACACCACCTGTGTATTTAATAACAATTTTTTACTGCATCTAACCCAGTAAATCCTTTTGGGCATAGTCGCAGTGTCTCGTAGTCAGCGGAGTATCCCACCTGTGAAGTAAGCTACACCGCCTGTGTATCTAATTCTAATTTTTTACTGCATCTAACCCAGGAAATCCTTTTGGGCCTAGTAGCAGTGTCTCGTAGTCATTGGAGTAGCCCAGCTGTGAAGCAAGCTACACCGCCTGTGTATGTAATAAAATTATTTTACTGCATCTAACCGAGCCAATGCTTTTGGGCTAGTACCACAGTTTGGCCACTCAGCTCTGCTCGGTTTCCATCGATCGTTCTTTGTGCAAACAACTACAGAGTTGCCAATTAGTTAACCACCAAAATGAGTGGCAAAAGGCCTGCTGCTGGTGGAAAGGGGAATATGCGTGTTGGAAAGGGAAAAAAAGGTTGTGTCCGTGGGGTAGGTGGTAAACAACAGTAACATCTGCAGAAGAAAGACCATCTTCCAGCCAAACTAAGATGTCTATGTAGCATCGGCGTCTCTGCCCCCTGCCAGGCAGAGATGCCGTCCCTCTCACCGCCGCGCTCCCCACCCGGTGTCCTCCAGAGCTCCTCTTCCTGCTTCTGCCGGCGCGCGCAGCTTCCCGGGCACTGTGCTTATGGCGCGCACGTGCTCCCTCCCTCTTAAAGGGGCTGCGCGCGCTGCCCTAAGGAGTCCCCGGCCAATTGCCGGAGGTCCTCCCATATATAAAGCACCTTCTCCAATATGGAGGTGCCCAAGCAATAGTTGTTGCACAGTATACTTACCTCTGCTTCAGCCCTCAGGTCCTGCTGCTTGCCTGACTACTAGTCCTGCCCGCCAGCCTGACAATCAGTCCAGTCCGCCAGCCTGACTACTCTCCAGCCCGACAGTCAGTCTTCCATTCAGTCCGCCAGTCTGTCTATGGGCTTTGCCCGCCTGCTTGCCTGGAAGCACCTGCCTGTTACCTGTCAGCCTATCTGGAGGCTCCTGCCCATCTCTTGCCATGACCACCTGACAGCCTACTTAGAGGCTCCCACCTGTCACTTGCCGTGACCACCTGTCTGCCTACCTGGAGGCTCCTGCCTGTCACTTGCCGTGACCACCTGACAGCCTACCTAGAGGCTCCCGCCTGTCGCCTGGTGTCTCTGCCAGTTCATCTACCCCGATCTCTCGTCAGCCTGCCTGCTGTGCCCATCTGCAGTATCGGTCAGTCTCAGCTATCTGACCCGTGGGAGTCACCTGCTCTCTTACAAGGTCGTCCCCAGAGTAGCACCTGGTCCCTCTGCTCGGTCCCTCCCTGGTCACGGAGTCGTTAGCCGCCGTACGACGTAGGTGGGTCCGAGTTGATACTTAGTTACGCCCCTGTGGGTCCATCCTTGCAATGCAGCACAGAGGTTCCACCACCCGGATCCGTAACAGTCTATTTCTTTTTGTGGACAATGTGATATGATCCCTTTCTTACAGACTCGCCCATCGCTACAAATTCCAGATGAGGCACAAAAACAGCGGCTGCTTCAACGGATATCAAGTGCTCCTTCAAGTGGGCTCTCCTCCACCTCAACTTCAACATCACAAATACTCCAGTCTTCAGAGGTGTCACCCCAATCGCACTTGCTTCCTCACAGCTCCCAAGTCTCCAGCTGCCCATCTGAGTATGGGATAACACAGATGGTTGAGTCTGCAGAGCTGTTTACTCATACTATAGCCTGGAAATCAGAAGTCTGCTCCAGAGCTTCTGTGAATCCAGACGAGGAAATGATTTGAACTGATGCCCAGAATGTTTATGAGTCGGATCCAGGCCCAGATGAAGAAGGTTCTGAGCATAATGTAGACCCTCGTTCCCAAACTGCAACTCCTGTTGGTGGAGACAATGAGGAAGACGATGATGAGACTCAGATACCTGATTGGAGCGACAACTTGACTTTTCGGTCAGGGCAGGAAGAGGTTGGCTCTGAGGACGACGGGTGTGAGAACACACAGGGTGATGATGACGAGGTTGGAGATCCCACTTACTGTCAACCCACAGTCAGCCAGTCGACGAGGTCAGCAGAGGAGGTGGAGGAGGATGCTAGTGACGACGAGGTTAGGTTGCGCCTTCCTGGACAGAGACCGAGTACTGGAAGCACGTCAACAACTGCATCCTCAACCACAACTCTGCCTCTGACCACAAGTCGTGGTGGCTCTTCAGGTCGCATGGGCTCTAAGCCTTGCATAGCCTGGGCATTTTTTGAGATCGCAAAGGATGACCCAACTCATGTTATCTGTAACATTTGTCACCAAAAGCTAAGTAGAGGCCAAAAAATCCATAGTTTGAGTACTTAATGCATGAACTGTCACATGGATATGAAGCATAAGTTGCAGTGGGAAGCTCACTGTGCTACAATGCGGCCTAGCCGGCCGAGCCAACCACCGTCTGCCCCTTCTTGTGCATCTGCGGCCTCTTCATCCTCTGTGACTGGGGGGACAGCAGTCACACATGTTTTTGGACGCAGACCTGCCACCTCTTTACCCGCAACAGCCAGTGTGATTGGCAGGTCGTCAGTTCATTTGGAAGTGGAAACACCTGCTGGTGTTGAGCGCTCTCCGACATCGAGAGCACCACCTTTGGATCAAGGCAACATAACATGTCCGCCTGCATCTTTCTCACAGACTGGCAGTTTGCCGGGGACACCCTACTCAACCCCATCTAAGCACAACAGCCAGCCCTCGGTCACTCAGATGTGGACAAGTAAAAGACCATTTCCTCCTAGCCATGACAAAGCTAAGAGGTTGAATTTCACCATCTGCAAGATGTTGGCTACAGAAATGCTGCCTTTCCGCCTGGTGGACACAGAGGATTTTTGAGACCTTATGTCTGTCACTGTGCCCCAGTACCAGATGCCCAGTCGCCACTACTTCTCAAAGAAAGCTGTGCCTGTGCTACACCAGCATGTCCCACACAACATCACCGCCTCCTTGAGAAACTCTGTGTGTGACAGGGTGCATTTCACCACAGACACTTGGACGAGTAGGCATGGACAGGGGCGTTACATGTCGCTGACTGGGCACAGGGTAACTATGGTGACAGCAGGACAAGGGGCTGCTGTCCAAGTCTTGCCGTCCCCACGAGTTGTGCGTCAATCATCTTTATCTAGAAGTTCCTCCACTGCTTCTGCCTCCTCAACCTCCTCTCGGTCCTCCACCTGCACCCAAAGCCTGTCTGGTCATGCCACCAGCTTTCTAACTGCGCAGAAGGAATCCTGCACACCTCCTTACTATGCTGGCAGCAGGGCTCAATGGCATCAGGCGGTGTTTACTTTGAAATGTCTGTGAAATGTGAGTCACACAGCTGAGGAGTTGTGGTCTGCTCTGGAGACCAAGTTTCATGAATGGCTGTCTCCACTGAACCTGCAGCCAGGGAAGGCCGTGTGCGTCAATGCGGCAAACCTGGGTGCGGCCCTTCGCTGGGGCAATGTCGCACACGTGCTTTGTATGGCTCACGTGTTGAACTTGGTTGTCCAACAATTTTTAGCCTTCTGCAGAGGGCACGGTCGCTGTGTGCTCACTTCCGCCGTTCGCATCCCGGAGCTAAACGACTTACATCTCTACAGAAGTCGTTGGGCCTGCCAGTTCACCGGCTGAAATGCGATGTGCCGACATGATGGAATTCAACTCTGCACATGTTGCAGCGACTGTGGCAGCACCGACGAGCCCTGGTGCAATACGTTATGACGTATAGCCTGGGCCAACGAGATCCAGAGGTGGGGCAAATCACGCTGCAGGAGTGGTCTCAGGTCAGGGACCTATGCACCCTTCTTCACAGTTTTGAAATGGCGACGAAGATGTTTCGTGCTGACGATGCCATTATCAGCATGACTATTACGGTCATTTACATGCTGGAGCACACTTTAAACAGTATTTGGAGTCAGGTGGTGGGACAAGAGGAAGGGGAGGAAGTACAGGAGGAGTCGTATGCGGAAGGGATAACATCTCCAAGGTCCAGACGGTCGGCAGCACCAAGACGGCAGGCATGGGAGGGTAGGGGAGAGGGATTAACGAGGGCGCATGGTAGCAGCCAAACTGTTGAGGAAGGTGCAGGAGCCGAGGAAGAAGTGGAGGGCGAACTGGCGATGGGCATGGAAGACTCATCAGATGAGGGAGACCTTGATCACATTTCTGTTGTGCGAGGTTGGGGGGAGAGGGCAGAGGAAGGAAGCATGATTCTTACCTCGCTACCAACACAACAAGGACTTGGTCCTCCTGGATGCGCAAGACACATGAGTGCCTTCTTGCTGCACTACCTGCAACATGACCCTCGGATTGTCAGAATTCGAAGTAATCCCAACTACTGGGTTGCCACACTCTTAGATCCCCGGTACAAAAGTAAATTTGCCGAAATAATTCCTGCCATAGAAAGGGATTCACGCATGCAGGAGTATCAGCAGAGGCTGTTACAGAATCTTACATGTGCTTTTCCACAAAACACCAGTGGTGCATGTAGTGAATCTCACAGTTCTAACTTGCCAACCGTGGGACTGTCGAGTCTTCATCACTCAAACCGTAACAGTAACACCGTATCTGCTGGTAACAGATGGAATCTTTGCACCAATTTTTTTAGACCATCCTTTGCAAGGCCACAGGAGACAAGAAGTCTGACACATAGTCAACGCCTAGAGAGGATGGTATAGGAGTATCTCCAAGTGAACATCGAAGCCATGACTGTGTCACTGGACCCTTGCTCATTTTGGGCTTCCAATCTGGAAAAATGGCCGGAGCTCGTCACTCACGCCTTGGAGATCTTGTCGTGCCCCGCAGCCAGCGTTCTATCTGAACGTGTGTTCAGTGCTGCTTGTGGTGTGCTGACAGATAAGTGCACGCGGCTGTCCACTGAGAATGTAGACAGACTCACGTTCATAAAGATGAACAAATCATGGAACCGCAAGGACTTTTCTACCCCTGTGTCATCCTGGGGAGACTAAAAGCTTGAGGATTTTCGATAATCACATCACCAACCATTTTAAGCAACTCTGGGGCTATTGATGCCACTTAAGTAGTGTCTGTGCCACAATTTTTGGAAAAAATGGAGACTTTTTTTGGAGTCCCCTTGCTGTGTTTTACATGACGCTGGCATCGTCAATTCCAGGTGGGTCGGGTCGCTCCCCCCCCTTTTAACCGTAAGAAACGACATACACTATGGCTTGGGGTAACACAGATGGTTGAGTCTGCAGAGCTGTTTACTCATACTATAGCCTGGGAATCAGAGGTCTGCTCTAACGCTTCAGTGTCTGCTAGTCAGCGTAATAGCCCAGCTGTGAAGCATGCTACACTGCCTGTGTATCTAATAACAATTTTTAACTGCATCTAGCCCAGGCAATACTATGGACCTAGTAGCAGAGTCTGCTAGTCAGCGGAGTAGCCCAGCTGTTAAGCAAGCTACACCGCCTGTAGATCTAATTACAAATTTTTAACTGCATCTAGCCCAGGCAATACTTTGGGCCTAGTAGCAGTGTCTACTAGTCAGCGGAGTAGTCCAGCTGTTAAGC
This sequence comes from Phyllobates terribilis, assembly GCF_046119375.1. Lineage (NCBI taxonomy): Eukaryota > Metazoa > Chordata > Amphibia > Anura > Dendrobatidae > Phyllobates > Phyllobates terribilis. Next base: position 768,160,989 of record NW_027362763.1, read on the forward strand.
AAGCTACACCACCTGTGCTTTAGACACTTAATTTTTTCAAAGGAAACGCTTCGGGCCCCCAGGACACTCAGTCAAGAGCATCGGGTAGGCGCCCCAAGGCAAAGGGGTTGGGACTGGCGGTAGCACGCCTTGTGGCGGACCGCCAAGCTCGATCCTTATGAAAGCTTTTTAACTGCAGCAGCTTTAATGGACGCTACTGGAGCTGGAATTACCGTGGCTGCTGGCACCAGACTTGCCCTCCAATAGATCCTTGTAAAAGGATTTAAAGTGTACTCATTCAAATTACAGAGCCAATTTAAATTACAGAGCTTAGACCTGCCTCCACCGCGGGGGGTCTCGACCCACCAGCGGACAGGCACCAGTATTGGGAGAGGGGGGCTGGCCGTCAGGGTCCACCGCGGCTCTGGCATAAACCCGGTGACACGGAGGTCGCACGGGCTGGAACGGCCTGGCCGTGTCGGCTTCGCACTCCAGCGTAGTCCCTCTGTCCGCTCGCGCCCGTAACCTCAAAGGGATGCGCAAGTGGCTTTTCTTCCCAGGGCTGTTCCCCGCCCAGCAGGAACGTGGGGGAGCTCAGGTCAGCCTTCCACCATACTCCCTTACCTCCCTCGCCTCCTTTCCTTCTTCCGTTCTCCATCTAACCCCTCGGCTCTGTGATGTCCGATCTCCCTCCAGCTCTCTCCTTCTCATAGGTGGACTACCCCGTGTATTCACACTGTGGCAAATCTTTTGGGCCCAGGCATAAGAAGTCGTCGAGGTAATGGATAATATGTGCCCCCTTAGAAACTTCCATGACGACCCATTCGAGGAAGCAACTAAACGCCTCAAATAGTGAGCAGGATATGGAGCACCCCATGAGCAAACAGCGATCTATATAGCATGCTCCTTCCCAGAAGCAGCCCAATAGGTGGATACTATTCGGAGGCACAGGTAGTAAGTAACCGGAATTCCCCCTCAATGTCTGTTTTGGCCATTAGGGTGCCCCTTCCCAACTTCTTGACCGGCCTGATTGCCTTGTCAAAGGAGGTACAGTATATACTACTGTGCTTGGTTCCGCATCGAAGTTGTCGTTTACTGACCTGCCCCTTGGATATGACAAATGGTGGATTAGTCCGAATGTATTCGGTTCCGTTTTTGGCACGACTCCCAACGGGGATACCACTACTAAAGTTGAGCCACCCCCGTAGAGTTCGGCTTCGGTTCGGTTCGTCTAACACCGGTGTGTTCGCCGAACTATTCATCGAACTGTTCGTCGAACACCGTCGAACACCGTTAAAACCAATGGCAGGCAAACAAAAACACATAGAAACACATAGAAAACACCTTCAAAGGTGTCCAAAAGCTGACAAACTGCTCAGAAGACACAACTAACACATGGAAAAGTGACAAGTACATATAGTCATGCGAAAAGAAAAGAGGTGGAGGAGTAAAAGGAGGGGAAGACACAGATATAGGCATGTCATGCCCTTCTAAAATCAAGAAAGGCTGGAGTAAAAATCTAAAATCAGCCTACGAACACCCAGACGTCGTGACAAGAAAATTAAAAAAAGAAATATCTTTAGGTTGAATGGCGGTTCCATTCAGAACTCTTTCCTTACAAGACGTAGTGGCATCCCCGTTGTGAGTTGTGCCAAAAACGGAACCCAATACATTCGGACTAATCCACCATTTGTCATATCCAAGGGGCAGGTCAGTAAATGACAACTTCGACGCTGAACCAAGTACAGTAGTATATACTGTACATCCTTTGACAAGGCAATCAGGCGGATCAAGAAGTTGGGAAGGGTCACCCTAATGGCCAAAACAGACATTGATGCGACGTTCCGGTTACTTACTACCTGTGCCTCCGAATAGTGTCCACCTATTGGGTTGCTTCTGGGAAGGAGCATACTATATAGATCGCTGTTTGCCCATGGTCCAGATCCTGCTCACTATTTGAGGCGTTTAGTTGCTTCCTCAAATTGGTTGTAATGGACGTTTCTAAGGGGGCACATATTATCCATTACCTCGACAACTTCTTATGCCTGGGCCCAAAAGATTTGCCACAGTGTGAATACACGCGGTAGTCCACCTGTGAGAAGGAGGAGAAGGAGAGAGCTGTAGGGAGAGCAGACACCACAGAGCCGAGGGGTTAGATGGAGAACGGAAGAAGGAAAGAGGGCGAGGGAGGTAAGGGAGTACAGTGGAAGGCCGACCTGAGCTCCCCCACATTCCTGATGGGCGGGGAACAGCCCTGGGAAGAAAAGCCGCTTGCGCATCCCTTTGAGGTTACGGGCACGAGCGGGCAGAGCGACTACGCTGGAGTGCGAAGCCGACACGACCAGTCCGTTCCTGCCTGTGCGACCTCCGTGTCGCCGGGTTTATGCCAGAGCCACAGTGGAGCCTGATGGCCAGCCCCCCTCTCCCAATACTGGAGCCTGTCCGCTGGTAGGTCGAGCCACTGGACCCTTGCTCATTTTGGGCTTCCAATCTGGAAAAATGGCCAGAGCTCGCCACTCATGCCTTGGAGATCTTGTCACGCCCTGCAGCCAGCGTTCTCTCTGAACGTGTGTTCAGCGCTGCTGGTGGTGTGCTGACACGCGCACGCAGCTGTCCACTGAGAATATAGACAGACTCATGTTCATAAAGATGAACAAATCATGGATCCGCAAGGACTTTTCTACCCCGTGTCATCCTGGGGAGACTAAAAGCTTGAGGATTTGGTAAAATCACCTCACCAACCGTTTTAAGCAACTCTGGGGCAATTGATGCCACTTAAGTGGTGTCTGTGCCACAATTTTTTGGAAAAAATGGAGACTCTTTTTGGTGTCCCCTTGCTGTGTTTTACGTGACGTTGGCATCGTCAATTCCAGGTGGGTTGGGACGCCCCCCCTTTTAACCGTAAGAAACTACATACACTATGGCTTGGGGTAACACAGATGGTTGAGTCTGAAGAGCCGTTTACTCAGAGGTCTGCTCCAAAGCTTTAGTGTCTGCTTGTCAGCGTAGTAACCCAGCTCTGAAGCAAGCTACACCGCCTGTGTATCTAATAAGAATTTTTAACTGCATCTATCCTAGGCAATACTTTGGGCGTAGTAGCCCAGCTGTGAAGCAAGCTGCACCGCCTGTGTATCTAATAAGAATTTTTAACTGCATTTAGCCCAGGCAATACTTTGGGCGTAGTAGCCCTGCTGTGAAGCAAGCTGCACCGCCTGTGTATCTAACAAGAATTTTTAACTGCATCTAGCCTAGGCAGACTGTGGGGACCCCCAACCAAACCCAGACGCTCAGCCCCCCTACCGCCCCCCTTTCCTTGACAATACAATAATGTAACTCTTACAACTGGATGGGTGAGGATCGGTCACAGCTTTATTAACTCTTTATACTCATTCCATTAGAAAGGCATTTTATTTCTAAAATAATTCAGCTAGTTGCAGCATGCCCTGGGTCTCCACACCGGCAAGTTGGCCAACAAGTGTAACTCTCCAACATGTCCTTTCTATTTCCAGGCCACGGAGGATCCTGCGTACTTGTATGCAGGACTCTGACCCCCATCCATCACTCTTAACGCTTGTTCCACTCTGTCCTGACAGGAATATGTCCAGTCCAATATCCATTAAGTGAACACCGTCGGGCCATATGAGGCCTGCTTTATCTCCTTCCAGTTGTCGGTGTCGTATCACTACACCGCCTCTGTCTCTTCTAAATTTTGCCATCCGAATATTTATTACCCGCCTTGTCCGTTCGATGGCCATGATTTCTCGCTCACCTTGCCATACCGCTATCTGCACAATCTCTGACCATACTATAGTTAGTTTTGTGAAAAATTCTCTGAAGCGCTCAGTGTCTAGTTTCATTATTGCCATTAGTTATGCGCTCTTGTGATGACCTAGGTCGTTTCCCCCGGCCTGTATAACTAAGATGACCGGACCTCTTGCCTCTCTCCCTACCTTGATTACCTCCATTAGTACCTGTGGCCATTGCAGGCCTCTAATACCTCTCCAGTTGAAATATGTGTTATGAAACTCTAATTTCCTCCCGCCTGGGCGGACTTTCGCCCTTTTTTCTGCCCAATATATATACGGGTGGCCTATTTCCCACACTGTTGGCTTAGCGTCACCTGTAAAAGAAACAAACCACGTTAGGATAACAAGTCCGGTCTTATGTGTCTCGCCAAACACGTGGATCGCCATCTCCCTATCCTCTGAACTTCCGTTTCTGACAGTCCTGCTCTTGCTGCTTCCGTGGCCGCGCCTATGCGGAATGAGTGTGTCCCGTAATCTTTGGGGTGGTTCCCTGCCGATGTTAGGCATTTATTAAATATAGCTTGGAACTAGTATCTTGATAATGGCGTTCCATCAATGTGTGATAGGAAGAAATTACTTTGTGATCTGATAGTTATATATGTTTTTACTATTGTTACCCGACTCAGTGTACCGTTTGTGGGTTGTAGAAGTACCCAAGTGCCCCTGCCCGCTGGAACCGTTTTCGATTTGCGTATGCGTAGACGTATTGCATTATTGGCTATGACTACGTCCTGGTGTAATAAGCCTCCACTGGTGGTAATTTTGGATTGAGGGACTAATTCGCTTATGCATAACGCCCCGAAGAAGGCGATCGCAAATGCAGTAGACAGTAGTGTTGCTTCAAATTGTGAGTGTCATGTTAATGGTGTTAGGGATATGATGTGAGAAATCAGTTTTACACGGGATGGGACGTCTACACTCCTGACTTGGCTGACCCCTTTTCCACCCTTTTATGGATTGTCTGATGATGAATCTCTTTGTCACATCTCCCCAATTCAATAGTTGGAAGTGAAATGTTACTCCGGTCAGACACCGCTGCGCTCACACCCCTGATATTCCCCTCATCATTAGCTGGTGGAGAAATTCTATGGTGACTTGTAATCTAGCTTGTTCACATTGGTCAACCTGTCTGCCTGCTACTAGTCATGTCCACTCTCCCCATACCTTACCGTATGCTTGCCACGTCGACGGGGCAACTGACGCTCTGATTAATGGCATCAACTATTCTCCACTAGATCCCATAGGGAGGGTGGGCAACTGTTGCCCGATGGGTGGGCGTTGGGGAGGAACTCTGTGAAAATCTGCCAATTGATTTGTGATAAAGCGTTAGCAGCAGCGTTAGACCCCTCAGCATCGTGGCTAGCGCGGACCCATTGTATTTTAGGCACAGGAATGCTAGCCGGCATAGTAGGCCTAGCACTGGGAGGATGATGCCATCTTATTAATGCAGTGCGCTAGGCTGGTGTTTTTTGTTATGAAGCATATATTTTTGTTAGCCAGGCGCGCGCCCCATATTTCTATTGCTACCACTATTGGGAAGAGTTCCAGGAGTGTCTGTTTTTTTGTCAGCACTTGTTCTGCCCAATACGGAGGCCATAAGCTTGTGCACCATTGGTTATTTAGTATCGCTGCATATCCGTACAGATGGGCTACTCCAATGAGTAACAGACACTGCTACAGGCCCAAAAGGTTTTACTTGGCTAGATACAGTAAAAAATTGTTATTAAATTCAAAGGTGGTATAGCTTGGTACAGATGGGCTACTCCAATGAGTAACAGACACTGCTACATGCCCAAAAGGTTTTACTTGGCTAGATGCAGTAAAAAAATTGTTATTAAATACAAAGGTGGTGTAGCTTGGTACAGATGGGTACTCCAATGAGTAACAGACACTGCTACAATGCCCAAAAGGTTTTAATGGGCTAGATGCAGTAAAAAATTGTTATTAAATACAAAGGTGGTGTAGCTTGGTACAGATGGGCTACTACAATGAGTAACAGACACTGCTACAGGCCCAAAGGTGGTGTAGCTTGGTACAGATGGGCTACTCCAATGAGTAACAGACACTGCTACTATGCCCAAAAGGTTTTACTTGGCTAGGTGCAGCAAAAAATTGGTATTAGATACACAGGTGGTGTAGCTTGCATCACAGATAGGCTACTCCACTGACTAACACACACTGCTAGAGGCCCAAAAGGATTGGCTTAGCTAGATTTAGCCAAATGCTGTGAAAAACACTTGCACAGCACTGGCACAGACCTGCCTGGCAAAAAGTCCTAGGAACTGCTGTAACCTAGCCCTCAAAAGGGCTGCAATTACAACTAGTCCCTACTCCCTAAACCTATCTGTCTATTTAAGAGCAAATTCGCTTGCAATTCACACAGTTACAAAGTATAGCGCCCACAGCAGCAGCGGTGCCTTCTAACACTCAGCTGCAGCAGTGAGAAAATGGTGGCGACGGGAAAAATGGCTGGGTCTTATAGGGCAAGGACATGTGACATACACAGCCAATGACACATGCCCTTGCTTGTGTGAAAAAAAAGCACTTCGCTGCGTGTGTGTGTGTCACCCCAGGCCTGGATGCCACAAATAATAAAGGCTGTGTCTGAAAGCAGGAGGGAGGTTCCCTGGTTAGGGACAATTAGCATACAGCACCTCCTGTCCCAGGCCAGTAGGGGGAGCAGGCTGCCCCTATAAAAGCTGGAACTGGGGGCAGGGTTAGGGAGAACTGGACGACCTAGCTCAGGACTGAGACTAGTCCCAGAGAAGGAGGGACAGTTCAGCTGTAGCTGAGGAGTCCATGAGGCAGAGGAGAAACTGCAAGCCAGGGACTGAGGCGACGAGAGCCGGTCCTGGCAGAGAACAATCTACCGGACATTGGGGTCCGAGGCTGTCAGGGTTATAAGCCCAGCAGCAGAGAACCAATCCGCGAGGGATTTCATGTCCTTTGGCCTAAGAAGCCCGGAGGCTCCGCCACAACAGAAGGGACCAGCAAGGCCAAGAGAGGCCAAAGGTAAAAGGAACCCAAGTTGCAAGACATACGGGCGAGAAGTTCACCGCCAGCTCAGGGACGTGGGCTATTACACCACGAAGATAGTCAGAAAGGGCATAGAGAGAACGGTAGGCCTACACACTCACCCTGACCAGTGGGGCTCGCCCGAATGCTCGCAGACACCCAGGCCATTCCTAACCGGTACCACTGTTGGGTCATTAATAATACCTACAATAAAGACCCTGGACTGTTTGAAGCGGACTCTGAACTCTTACTATTGCGGCCTGCACTATCACCCCCAGCATCCACCTACACTGCCCTAAGGCTACACTCTTCTCGTGGGGAGTTATCCTACCCCTGTGCTGCACACCAACACCAGCCTCAGCGGTCTGCCTTGCAGCGGCGGTTATCCCTGACCGCAATCCACGGGTGGCGTAGTCGGACATTCAAAACACTGATAAATAGACTGCCACAATTTGGTCTGACCACCCTGAGCCACGGGATCAGGTTGCCACTACTACCCCCAGCATCGTACAGAAGCCTGGTTCCGGGTACCCCACGGCCCAGGGGGCGAGTCATGTGCGCTGCTGATAGGCTGACACACTGCACTGCCCCACTGTAAATGCGGGAAAGAAAAAAAAAATGGAGATCGGCATTATTTCTGCAGAGATCCATCCCCTGCCCCTCCCCCCGCCCACTCTACACTGAAACTCTCTATTAACATTGATTAACAGTATTACTGTGAAAAAATCCAGTTACGATTTTGGTGCATGAACAGTTATAGAACATAACCTCGAACAGCCGGATTTTTTGCAAATCGTTCGGGTTCGTCGAACGGCTCGAACAATGCCCAAAACAGCTCGAATTTGAGATTGGCGAACAGTACGAGTCGAACACCGCTCATCTCTAACCACTACGTCTAGTAAGGAAAGTGTTCTGAATGGAACCGCCATTCTATCTAAAGATATTTCTTTTTTTAATTTTCTTGTCATGACGTCTGCGTGTTGGTAGGCTGATTTTAGATTTTTACTCCAGCCTTTCTTGATTTTAGAAGGGCATGACATGCCTATATCTGTGTCTCCTCCTCCTTTTACTCCTCCACCTCTTTTCTTTTCGCATGACTATATGTACTTGTCACTTTTCCATGTGTTAGTTGTGTCTTCTGAGCAGTTTGTCAGCCTTTGAAGGTGTTTTCTATGTGTTTTCTAAGTGTTTCTATGTGTTTTTGTTTGCCTGCTGTGGCGCCCCTGAGGGTTCGGTCGCCACAGAGGTACTGCACCTCACCCAGAGGTGTGGTGTCTCCCTTCTCTCAGGTAAGGAGGGAGCGCTGAACGGAACCCCAAACACCTACATCCAACACTACACTACCCCAGGCCAGCAGGAGGGGCAAGACGCAATGTAGTTTTCTGCTGAACCCTGACCCTGGCTGGGGTGGGGGGAACCCAAGGTTAGGGGGAACCAGTAGTGGGTGTGGGTGGAGGAAGTAGTTCATGGGAGCACTCATACAGTAAAGATATAAAATAGGGAAGCCATCTCAGGGTGGCAGTCTAGTGGTTGGAGAACAGTCTGGGAGCAGAGTCTCTTTAGGAGCTCTGCTCCACTACATTGGCCTGGGACTGAGGCCCAGGAGGGGAGCAGGGAGTAAGCTCTGTTCTACAGAGGGGATTCTAGGGGGTACGGCGAGTGCAGGTAGCAACCGTACACCCTGAACCTGCCAAGTGTCAGGAGGATCTAGGCCGCAAGAAGGGGACCGGCTCCTGGCCCAGTCGTGCAGCTTCAAGCCTCGGCTGGAAAAACCGGAGGCTTCTGGCTTTTATACCCAGAAGCCAAACTCTCACTTCAATCCAAAAGTAAGGTCAAGCAGGTCTGTGCAACTCCGACGGACAGGGGGGACCTCACAGCACCCGATCAGGATTCACAGTGGGAAGCGCAGGGCAGGAGGGAGTAAAGACCCAGCGTGAAGTCGGTCTAGGAAGGTACACGGGAAAGTGGGGTTCTGCCAGGCACACCCGAACTGCCTGAGGAAGGACTGAACCCATGCCCGGTGAACGCAGTGCGACGCAGGAGGTTTGCACCAGTACAGTGCACCTGTGGACTGTCTAAGAACTGTGAGTAAATCTTGGATGACTGCACTGAACTGCCTCCGCTCCTTTATTTCGCCGGTGCCATTTCCCTCCCTGCACCACAACGCCCAGCGCACCTCAATCTATTCTACACTGCCCTGAGGCCCGCTCCACCTGTGGGGAGCCGTCCCATCACAAGCTGCCCTTACATCTGCCTCAGAGGACTGTAGCAGCGCTGGTGATCATCACCAGGTACCACAGGTGGCGTCACCAAAAAAAATCCCAAAAACCCCATATAGAAGTTCCCCTTTTCACTGACCTGCCTGGGTCACGGAGCGGGCCAACCACCGTGATATCCCCCGGCAACCAGAGGGCCAGCTGCCGAGTACCCCACTGCCCTGGGGCGAGTCAGCGCCAATGGTTTTAACGGTGTTCGACGGTGTTCGACGAACCGAACCCGAACACTATGGGGGTGGCTCAACACTAATCCTAAGCACACATCCAATTAAGTAAAAAACTGGTTTGCAAAGAAAATGTTCGCCTGTTGCAATGGCCAAGCCAATCACCTGATTTAAACCCTATAGAGCACCTTTGGAATAAGTTAGGGCGACGAATTGGGGCCCAAACCCATAGCAATAAAGATGAATTGTTTGCAGATTTGCAAATGAAATGGAGCAATAGCCCTCAAGATGTCTTGAATACCCTAGTACCTTCAATGCCCCCGTAAGTTATGGCATTGTAAACAATGAATTACTCTCTATGTTGTGATCAATAAATAGTATATGCAAAACTTTTGGCAGTCAGTTTTCTGTAATTAAATGAGCATACCTATATTCAAAAGCATTTTGGTTAAAATTAAGGTCTTGCATGATGACAACTTCAGGCACTTTCAATTCATCACCACAGAAAAAAAAACCAGACAGAAGTAATCACACGTAATTAAAAAATTAAAAACTTTTGGTATCGCCACTGTAGGTATAGGAACAGAATAAGGTATTAAGCGTAGTTAGGGTAAGGTGAATGTGAAAGCAGTTCCTTTAAGAAAGGGAAAATAAAATGGGACTGTTCTGCGTCCCTGAGGGCAAGGAGCCCTGAAGGCACTGGAAAGTACGGGTGCTGGCCAGTGTGGCCGGAAGTTTGAATATAGAAGTGTGTTTTTTTCCCCCTCCGAGTTTGGTTACGCATGTTTAGCACATTCCCCTGCTGGATTATGGGACACTTTAACCACCCTTTGTAATGAAAATAGACTGTGTGCAGCTGCCCTATGGAATGTGCTCTTTTAACCATGAACTGTCTTTATTCTTACCTTGAACTTTTCCCGGAGGAGCTTATGGGCAGCGCACTTGTTTCTTTAAAGGGGCCGTAGTCTACAAAAAACGGGGAGGGGGAAAACCCTGAACAGGAAGACCCAAGGATCGAGCCAGGTCAGCATTGCAATAGCTAAAAGCGCTCCTGGACTATCAGTGCTCTGGTTAATTGGCCACTGAGCCGTTATGTTTAATGTGGACTTGCTGTGTTTGAATACTCAGAGCAGGATTAGTTGGCCAACTGGCCTGTTAGGTTTGAAAACGGACATGCTGTGTCTGGGTACCAGGAGCGAGGGGGCCAGAGTCAGTCGGACCTGCGTTTTAAAGAAGAAAAGTAACTTGGACACTTAACTCTTTAACAACCTTCGGATTTTCCATTTTTTCCTTCTTCCCAGAGCCATAGCCTTTTTATTTTTCTGTCAATATGGCCATGTGAGAGCTTATTTTTTGCGGGAGAAGTTGTACTTTTAAACGCCATCACTGGTTTTACCATATCTTGTACGGGAAAATGGGTAAAAAATTACAAGTGCAGTGAAAATGCAAAGAGAAATGCAATTCCACAGTTGTTTTTGGTTTTTCATTTTTACGACGTTCACTGAATGCTAACAATGACCTGCCATTATTATTCTCCAGGTCATTATGAGTTTGTAGACAGCAAATATGTATAGGTTCTTTTTTATTTAAGTGGCAAAAAAAAAATCCAAAATTTGCTAAAAAAATTAAAAAATGGCGCCATTTTCCGAGACCCATAGCATCTACATTTTTTGGTATCTGGGACTGGATGATGGCTTATTTTTTGCACGTTGAGCTTATGTTTTTATTGATACCATTTTGGGGTAGATCCAATGTTTTTATCGCCTGTTATTGCATTTCATTGCAATGTTGTGACGACCAAAAAAACATAATTCTGGAGTTTAAATTTTTTTTCTCGTTACGCCGTTTACCGATCGGATTAATTCTTTTTTGATATTGATGGATCGGGCGATTCTGAACGCGGCGATGCCAAATATGTGTATGTCGGTTTTTTTTATTATTATTTTATTTTGAATGAGGTTCAAGGGAGGTGATTTAAACTTTTATATATATTTTTTTGCTATTTTTAAAAACTTTTTTTTACACTTTCTGCATGCTTCAATGGTCTCCATAGAAAAATAGAAGCAACAGTTATCTGATTGTTTCTACTGCATACAAGCGATGAGCAGATCGCTTGTATGCAGCAGAAATGCTCACTTGCTATGAGTGCCGACCACTGGGTGGCGCTCATAGCAATCGAGACATGACAACCACAGGGGTCTGCTGCAGACCCCGGGTTGTCATGCCTACTCATCGGTGACCCGCGGTCATGTGACGGGGTCGCCGATGGGCAGGACTAATGAAGCACTTCCGGCGCGGTGATGAGAGATTGACAGCGGCATTTAACTGGTTAACAGCCGCGGGTGGATCGTGATGCCACCCGCGGCTGTTGCAGGCACATGTCAGCTGTATAAATCAGCTGACATGTGCTCGGTTCAGTGCGGGCTCAGTGCCGGAGCCCTCGCTGAACCGGGGGTGATGGCCTGGGGCGTAGTAATAGGCCCCAGGCAAGAAAGGAGTTAATGTGGGCCAAAAGGCCGGTATATAGAAATCGACTCTAGTAAAAAAGCATTGTAATCATATGTGAGAAAATGTGCATTGAATGTTTTAAAACAATACTTGCATAGATGTTTTATCAGCACAGTATGGTCGGGGAAGACCATGTTTTTGGAGGGAAGAATGTAAGGAAGTGTTCTGGGCAATTCATGCCCTTCATCCCTTCCTTTGGGAATAGGCATGCTCTTGTTCTAATGTGAACAATGTTGCAGAATGTGTATATATTGTGATATAATGTTTATGACTATTAATGATGTGAAAGATTCAAGTGTATTTTATTGACATTGATGTGATCTAGTATTGCATTATGTTACATGATAAGATAGGGACCGTGTAAGGATAAGAGGTTAACACATAGGTATAGGTGACTAGCCCAGGGGATGGGGATGACTCGGTACCCGGGCCTTTAGCCTGGCCTTTAGGGAAGTCGCGGTGGTCGGCTCCCGGGCCCGCACCCTGGGGTCTCTCCTTAAAAGGGGTGGATAATTTGTTAAGTTTATTAGAGTTCGTGATGCCACCTGTGGCTTCTGGTGAGAACAACCAGCACTGCGCAGTCCACTGAGGCCGATGATATGGCAGCTCGACGGTATAGCTCCCCACAGGTGGAGCTAGGCCTCAGGGCAGTGTACGGAAAGGGGATGCAGGACAGGCGAGACCCAGCTGGGTCAGAGCAAGAACAGGGACAGACACAATAGTCACTTCAGTACCTTTTACTGATGGAAATTCAGGCACGTCCCGGAGCACTTTAGGGTGAAGGGTGCATATCAGGATCCTCTCCAATGAGCAGGTGTAGCGCCTCCTGTTTCTTGCCTCTGCGTAGTAAGTTTCTGACCTGCCTGGAGCTAGGCCTAACTTTGTCTCTGTCCTGCGCTGGCTGACCTTGTGGTAGGGCCTTTTCTTGGAGTACACGCTCCTCAGCTTGCGGGGCCTATGTGTCTCCTGGCTCTGTTACGTATCAGCACTTTAGCGATCCTGGGACTTGTCCGGTAACTTATTCGGGGTGAGCTAGTTAAGCTCCTCTGCCCCCTATGTACTAACTCTCCACTCGCCTTCGGCTTACTTGGACCCTCACTAGGCTATACACACTAACGGCAGCTTGCCGCGCTTCAGCGATCTTATGGCGCCGGCACACCTAAAGCTCACTTCTCTGAGCTACACTGAGCCTTGGTCTGGATAAGCTCCACTGCAGGATAGCAATTGCAGGAGCTGGAACAGGCTTTTGTCCTCTGAGGTAACTCTTCTCAGACTGTACTGGACTCACTGCTGCCTGGCTCCACCTTCCCTATTTATCTATCCCTAACGGGCTCCCTCTGGTGGTCTGAGGTGGAAGGTGAAGATGTGTGAATGGTTATGGGGGCCTCTTGTGGAGGAATCCATCAATGCACTCTTCCAGGATTTGTGATACCAAGCGCAGCTGGGCGTCACATTCCCCCCTAGTTAAGCTCAGCACTCCCGGGCTGAAGTACATTTTTATAAAACAATAACAATATGAGACATGAACAATCTTCCCTTTATGGGAGGCATCAATTTTAAACGTTACATAACAATAACAAATACAGAGTGTCCTCAGAATTCAAGTCTCCTATGGTGAGGTTCCCAAGAATGATGTCCATCTCACTGGGTAGAGTACTTGGTGGTTTGAGGGACCTGTCCCAAACCCTCAACGTAGGCCCTGGGGTGGCTGCAGGGCATGAAGATCCCGAGTTGGACCTCCAACAGAGCCACTCCAGACAGGTTTTCCTTCTGAGGTCACCTAAAAGGGGCACTCCAGGGAGCGCAATTATATACAAAAGCAGTTTATGGGCTGCACACAGTCCTCAGCCACGCAGTTCTTTATGTATGCAATAAAGGGATTAATGAGGTTAAGCACAAATTAATAAAGACATATGCATGAAAATACACAATTATACAGTACATTTCAATTTAATACACAATACCCCAAGGGTAACTATCTACACTTTCAGAAATTTTGACCATTTACTGAGTGTACCTAACAGGGGGTTTGCCTCTCGTGCTACGTGTTGATTTGCGTAGTGCGGTGGTCTGTGGGGTGTCAGAGTCTGCATTGTCAGTGACCCTACCAGTTCTATGTGTGACTAAGTTGTAAAACTGCCTTAACCTCTCTCTTGGGCTGGCAAGTTCACCATTGGCTGGGCCCTCTTGCTCTGTTCCTACCGGGGATCCTTCATCCGGGGATACTTCTTGAGCTGGCTCTTCTGCAGCACTTACAGGTTCAACTTGCTGTGGAGGGTTTTCTGACTGTTCATAGAATTGGAGTACTGGGATGATTACTGCACCTCCTATTTGAGGCCAATCAGCTGGGAAGTCTCCTAGGTCAGTGTGTATCACCGCTTCTTCAGGTTCTTCCGGGATTGTGAAAGGTACTTCTTCCTGGGGTTTCAGTAAGTCTGGACACAACTTTAGGTGGTCCCTGGACACTGTTGTAGACGTTTTTCCTCCATCTGGACTGATTATGCATGTCTTCTTATTGTCAGATCTTGACGGTAACACAGTGTAGGGTTCTTTTTCCCACTGGTCATCAAGTTTGTGGTTACGTCTTTTCCTTTTCAATACTGTTTCACCAGGTGTGAAAGGTTCTGCTGGTGTGTTTTTGTTGTAGTGCGCCTCCTGCTTTTCACTCACCTGAGTGAGACTGTCCTCGACACAAGCTTGTACCCTTCTGTACTGCTCTTGTCTGGTGGTGTCCCAGTCCTCAGTGGTCATATCAGCTTCAGGCTCAACAACACCAAGCTCCAGATCCATGGGCAGCTTTCCTGGCCTTGCCCGCATGAGATATGCCGGAGTGCAATTGGTGGAACTTACTGGTATATGATTATACAGATCCACTAAGTCAGGTAGTAGGTCTGGCCACTGATTTCTCTCCTCCAGTGGTATGGTCTTTAGCAGGTCAATGATGATGTTGTTCATCTTTTAGCAGAGACCATTGGTTTGTGGGTGGTACGGTGTAGTTCTTATCTTCTTACAACCGTAGAGATGGCAGAACTCCTTGAACAACTCAGCCTCAAAGGCCGGGCCTTGGTCCGTCAGCACCTGCTCAGGGTAACCATGGGGTCTACAGAAATATGCTTGGAACGTCTTTGCTGCTGTCTCTGCCGTCAGGTCTTTGACGGGGGCGACCACCAGGAAACGTGAGTAGTGATCCACCATGGTCAGAGCATATGAGTACCCTGACCTGCTGGGGGACAGCTTGACATGGTCCAGGGCCACGATCTCCAGGGGTCGAGTCGTCTTGATGGGTTGCAGGGGTGCCTTCTGGCTGCTGAAGGTTTTTCTTCTTAGGCCACAGGGTCCACAGTCTCGGCACCACCTCTCAATGGAGCTGCTTTGCTTGCAGAGACGCTTCCTTCTCCAGGGAGGCACCTTCTTGGGTTATCAGCTCCTTGATGCGGCTGACAACCGGGTCACTGTCCTGGGTCTCTTTCCAGCTGTGGTGAGGCAGGGGGTTTAACGTCTTTCCACGCTGCCTCCTGGAGGCTCGTTGCTCATGGATCATCCCATTCCAGTGAAAGGCAGGTAGCTCTATCTCTTCCAGGTCATCCACTTCTTCTTCTGTGTCTGACTGGTGAGGCATCCTAGACAGGGCATCGGCATTGGCGTTCTTGCGGCCCGCCCGGTATTTAATTGTAAATTGGTAGTTTGACAGCCGAGCCATCCATCGTTGTTTCAGTGCCCCAAACTTAGCTGTTTCAAGATGGGTCAAGGGGTTGTTATCAGTGAAGGCAGTGAACTTACTGGAGGCCAGATAATGTTTGAACCTTTCAGTGACTGCACAGACCAAGGCCATGAACTCCAACTTAAAACTACTATAGTTCTCTGGGTTTCTCTCGGTCGGGCGGAGCTTCCTGCTTGCGTATGCGATCACCTTCTCTTGGCCATTCTGCTTCTGACTTAGAACAGCGCCTAGTCCTTCATTGCTGGCATCTGTATACAGCAGGAACGGTTGGCTGTAGTCAGGGTAGGCTAGGATCTCATTGCCTGTCAGGATCTCCTTCATCTCCTGAAATGACTCGGCTTGCTCCTTACCCCAGTGGAATGGGGGATTTCTGCCTTTGGGGGCCTGCCCTACCAGGAGGTCTTGCAGAGGAGCTGCTTTCTTAGTGTAGTCTTTTACAAACCTCTGGTAGTATCCTACTAGTCCCAAGAACTGACGCACCTCCTTGAGGTTCTTCGGCACCAGCCACTTCTGAATGGCTGTGACTTTCTCCGGGTCTGGTGCTACCCCTTCCGGACTGACTGTGCCTCAGGTACTGTACCTTTTTCTTGAGCAGGTGGCACTTTGAGGGCTTCAACTTCATCCCGTACCGCGACAGTGACTCAAATACCTCTGCCAGGTGTTTCAGGTGGTCCTCGTACGTTCTGGAGTACACTATTACATCGTCCAGGTAAAGTAACACAGTCTCGAAGTTGCGGTGTCCCAGGCAGCACTCCATCAATCTCTGGAACATTCCGGGGGCATTGCAGAGTCCAAACGGCATACTGTTGAACTCGCAGAGTCCCATCGGGGTGGTGAAGGCCGTCTTCTCCCGATCCTCCTGAGCCACAAATACTTGCCAGTACCCACTAGTGAGGTCAAGGGTGGAAAAGTAATTTGAAGACTTTAAGGCAGCTAGGGACTCCTCTATGCATGGTAAAGGGTATGCATCTTTATGCGTAATGCGATTTACTTGACGGTAATCTACACACATTCTCATGCTCCCGTCCTTTTACCTAACTAGCACTAGGGGAGCTGCCCAGGGACTACAACTATCCCTTATTACTCCCGCCTTCCTCATGTCATGCAGCATTTCTTTTGCCTTCTGGTAGTGAGCTGGTGGTATAGGCCTGTAACGTTCTTTGATTGGGGGATGGTCGCCTGTGGGGATATGATGTTGAACCCCCTTAATCCTCCCGAAGTCAAGTGGATGTTTACTGAACACCTGCGAGTATTCTTGAACCACCCGGTGTACACCCTGTTTTTGATGGGCAGGAGTGGTGTCTGTCCCAACATGGAGCTGTTGACACCAATCCTCCACCTGGGTTGCAGGGTCATTATCCTCCACTTCATCTGGTGAGGTTACCGACTCCGCCTTGTGGATGCAGTTGTTATTGACAGCATGTAAGTTGGCAACAGTGGCATAGCGGGGCAATCTGACCTCATCTTCCCCTAAGTTGAGAAGACGGACGGGCACCCTCCCGTAACATACATCTACCACTCCCCTGGCGGTTAAGAGTGTGGGTCTATGCTCGGAGCAAAGGGGCTCTACTACCGCCTGATAGCTCTGTCCTCTAAGACCTATGGCAGCTCTACACTAGATGAGCATTTCACTCATTGGGGGGACGACAATGGGTATGGGGTCTGTTACCCGCACGTTGCCGATTTCACCGTCTGTTAACCTTACTTGCTGTTGATACATCAGGACTCTGATCTCCCTCTGCAGTGCCCTCCTCTGTCTCGGCCTGGCAGTGTCGGCGATCTGTTGGAGCAAGAACACAACTTCTCCCAAACAGTTACCAACAATGTTAGTGCCTAGTACCATATACGGATTGGTGTTATCAGGATTAGTCTCTACTACAATTAGCCCCTGGTCCTTCAGCTCCACTCTCCCCACCTTTACAGTCACATTCTTAACCCCGAGTAGGTTAAGGGGGAGTCCGTTGGAGGCATAAACGGAAAGATTTGGAGCTGGCGGACGTAGGTCGTCCATGGACCAGAACCTCTTGTAGAGGACGTCAGGCATGATGGTTACCTGAGATCCTGTGTCCAGCAGAGCATGCGTCGGGATCCCGTCCAGCACTATGGACAGGAAAGGTCTTCCTCCGACGAACCTGTTGTACCAGTCTGATGGGCCTGGTGAGTTTACTCCTGGCTGTCGGCCCTCGGACCCAGGGTTTTATCGTTTAAAGGACAATTCTGGGCTATGTGTCCGGTCTTGCGGCAGCGGTAGCAGGCAGGGTCCTTCTGTGGCCGGCGTTGGTCACTGGTCCTCGGCGAGGGTGGTGTTGGCCTCTTCCTCCTTCGCATCCAGGGGACATCCTCAGGGCTGTCGGCTAACAGGATTTTCCCTCCTTCCTCGGGCTCCGTCCGCAGCTGCAGAGCACTCAGCACAGTGGTCAGGGTTTTGCTCAACTGACGCACTTCAGAGCGCAGACTGTTCAGCTCTCTAGGGGACTTTGCTGGAACCTTGGCTTCAGCAGCCACTGGGGAAAAGGTGGGTGCAGCAGGCACTGGGGTAGCCCCACCCTGGTAACGTTGGATGGCATTTGTTATCAGGGGCTGCAGTCCTTTTATAGCCATTTCCTTATGATTGTCAAAGGTGGCATCTGGATCATCCTCAGTCCCCGGACAAACTGGTCCTTTAGCATTTTGTTCTCATTTTCAATGCTGGTTGGACTGACCTGTTTAAGAGCCCACAGAGCCCCCTGTAGGCGCCAGGCGTAGTCCCGAACATTATCCTCCGGCTGTTGGGAACAGCTATAGAACCTCATCCGGAGGTCCGCCTCAGTAAGATCCTCAAAGACAGTCTGTAGTTTTTGAAATATTGTGGACACTGACTCCTGGTCTGCGGCCGACCATGTTTCCACTTCCCGTTCCGCAACACCGGTCAGTTGTCCTAATACTACAGCGGCTCTTTGCTTGCCTGTCATGGAGTACATATCCAAGATACCACATATCTTCCGTTTGAATCCAGACAGGGTATCGGGTTTGCCGTTGTACTGGGGGAGCCACTTTGCTCCAGGAATGTACGGCAGAGTCATGGGAATGACAGGGGTTACAGGCGCTGCTGGTGGAGGGCTGCTTCGGCCTGCTCATCATCGGGCGCGGGTTGAACCTCAGGGACGTTGACTGGCATGTCGGCGTTCTGCTGTTCGTCGGACATTCTGGTGCCCCCCTAGTTAACCGTGGCCTACCTTCTAGCTTTTCTTCCGGTAGGCCGCAGCTCCTCAGGTGACGGTCGTCTTCAGGACCTTGCGTCGCTTGCGTCCTACGTCAGAGCGTTCAACGACGCTCCTTACACGACCTGGCGCTTCCTGGCTTGACGTCGAGGCGTGGGGCGTGTCCGAGGCTTCGCGCTCTTTTGCAGGTACGCCCCTTAGTTTCCCGCAGTTACACCCTTCTTCTTGCTCGGCGGCCCAACAATGGCGGCAATCTTCACCACAGTCAAATATACAGTTCACTTTAATAAAGGCGCACAGTACCCGGTGGCAACGGGCATAACACTTCGCCGTTGCAGCGGGCATGCTATTATGTTCGTGGCGCCAGTTGGAGCTGACTAGACCAGGGGATGGGGATGACTCGGTACCCCGGGCCTTTAGCCTGGCCTTTAGGGATGTCGCGGTGGTCGGCTCCCGGGCCGGTATCCTGGGGTCTCTCCTTTAAAGGGGTGGATAATTTGTTAAGTTTATTAGAGTTCGTGACGCCACCTGTGGCTTCTGGTGAGAACCACCAGCGCTGCGCAGTCCACTGAGGCCGATGATATGGCAGCTCGATGGTATAGCTCCCCACAGGTGGAGCTAGGCCTCAGGGCAGTGTACGGAAAGGGGATGCAGGACAGGCGAGACCCAGCCGGGTCAGAGCAAGAACAGGGACAGACACGATAGTCACTTCAGTACCTTTTACTGATGGAAATTCAGGCACGTCCCGGAGCACTGTAGGGTGAAGGGTGCATATCAGGATCCTCTCCAATGAGCGGGTGTAGGGCCTCCTGTTTCTTGCCTCTGCGTAGTAAGTTTCTGACCTGCCTGGAGCTAGGCCTAACTTTGTCTCTGTCCTGCGCTGGCTGACCTTGTGGTAGGGCCTTTTCTTGGAGTACACGCTCCTCAGCTTGCGGGGCCTATGTGTCTCCTGACTCTGTTACGTATCAGCACTTTAGCGATCCTGGGACTTGTAGTTCTCCAGGGATTCCGGTTATGTCTTACTGGGTCATAGAGATCCCGGTAAACTTTGGACCCGGTGTCCGGTAACTGATTCGGGGTGAGCTAGTTAAGCTCCTCTGCCCACTATGTACTAACTCTCCACTAGCCTTCGGCCTACTTGGGCCCTCACTAGGCTATACACATTAACGGCAGCTTGCCACGCTTCACCGATCTTATGGCGCCGGCACACCTAAAGCTCACTTCTCTGAGCTACACTGAGCCTTGGTCTGGATAAGCTCCACTGCAGGATAGCAATTGCAGGAGCTGGAACAGGCTTTTGTCCTCTGAGGTAACTATTCTCAGACTGTACTGGACTCACTGCTGCCTGGCTCCCCCTTCCCTATTTATCTATACCTAACGGGCTCCCTCTTTTGGTATGAGGTGGAAGGTGAAAATGTGTGAATGGTTATGGGGGCCTCTTGTGGAGGAATCCATCAATGCACGCTTCTAGGATCTGTGATACCAAGCGCAGCTGGGCTTCACATAGGAACAGAACAAGGTGTTAAGGGTAGTTAGGGTAAGGTAGGGGTTAACAGTTATAGCGGCACTCCCAGTTAGGGAGGGGGAACTTAAATATATTAGGAGGGGCATTTCCTGGTAAATAGGAGAGTGAGGGAGATCAGAGAGGGTAGGTGTGAAAGGCCAGCTTAGGGCCAGCTCAGGAACAGAGCAACCTAAAGGAAACAAGTAACAGCAGCAGAAAGCAGTATGAGTACAGCAGCGATAGCATTCCATGGAACATCCCTTAAATCCTGCGGCCTACGGGCAGAGCAGGGTATGGAGGAGTCTACCCTAATTTCGTCTTCTGAGAGGAGAATTGGCGGCAATCCACAGAGGCAAGTCGGAGCAGAGTCCCGGGAAGCTGCGGCGCCAGGCGAGACCTCCCTAGTGCAGGAAGTGCCATTAGAGCTAGGGATAGCGCAGGCGACCAAAACCATCAATGCTGTGTAACACTTTGCTGTACCCAAGACCAATTCTGAACTGAGCCTATGGAGTAAAGTTGAACTGCTGGAAACAAGTCAAGAGTCTGGTGTGAACTGTGTGATCGAGCCCAGACCCACGACCGTGGGACAGATGGAGCCTCATGGAACGAAGGTGAGTGTTGTCCATTACAAACAAACCATACGACAGATAGGACACTATATTTTATTTGTGGGGAGCCAGGGTGTGGGAGAACAGCAGCCCCTTGCCCATGACTACCGCCTTGTGCCCTCTACAATGATCTAAGGAGATGGACGGTCCTCATCTTAAGCTGTGTTTTTCAAGAGAAGTTTTCTCCCACATTTACGGCAAAATGCTCTGTGTTCACCGATCTTCGTGAAACGTCCGACTCTAAGGATACAGAAAGAACATGGATTAGCAGTCAAGAAAGGGCAGGAATATCAGTTACTGGAGGAGGGGTATGGATTATTCATGGAAAATTAGATGTCAGTGTTCGGTGATCTCGTGGTATCAGAATATAAATTGCATAAATGTAGTTTCTTTATAATTATATAAAAAATAAAATACCTCCTTACCTGTATTCACACCCTGCACACGCGTAGTTGTATGGGTACTTAATCTCATAAGTGTGATACGTGCTCACGGGTGGTAATTCTGGGTGAGCCTGTATGACCTTTTCCGTGTAGGATCTCCAGAGTGCACCATGTCCATCGTTTTGTACTCCCTCCATGTGCCAGCAGGCAACATGGCATAATTCGTGTGCTAGTGCATCTCTGAGGCGCTCTAAAGATAGAAAATATACAATTACTATAAATTATGAAGGTACTTTACATCACACGTGCCAACCTGCTAGGCCATATGATAGGGAAGGCTCAAGAGACATTTGCCCTGGAGCTTTGGTGCTTTCACCAGCTATGGGACCTTAATGATCTCCATCACTCACACTGACTCTTCTGATTCATCGTCCCATTAATTTCTAGTTGCACCCTGGCAGTCACTATTTATGTGTATTTTATCCACTGTTTACCTCTGGATCCCCCACAATTATGGAAAAAGGGGTCCCTCAAGGTTTTTCAATGATCACATCCAGTGAACAATATATAGCCATGCATGTGTGTGTTTCTCTTGTTTGGAAGCTATAAAAATTGTACTAACATCAATCCAGCCTTAAATGGAAGCTGTCAAGTGAGAAGATACTATTAATCTGCAGATATGGGGTTAATCTGTAGGTTAATAACATTCTGAACCTTTCCGACACCGGCACTTAGACCCTCGCTGCAGGGAGGACATGAACTTTATTCCCTCTGGCAGCGTTTGGCTTCCAGCCATAGAGGCGGCGCTGGCGCGGGTAGAGTCACTGCTCTGTGTATAGAGCGTGGTGGCTGTAACTGCGCTCCCGGCACTGACTGACAGCAGCACAGCATTATACCTGGCTGTCAGTCAGTGCCGGGGGGCGCGGTTACAGAGTGGTGACTGAACCCTTGACAGCGTTGTCCTTATGACTGAAAGCTGAACGCAGCAGGAGGAATAAAGTTCATTTCCTTCCTTCAGCGAGGGTCTAAGTGCTGGTGCCGGGCAGGTTCAGAACACTATTAAACTGCAGATTTACCCTATATCTGCAGGTTAATAGCATTTTTTCACATGACGGGTTCACTTTAACAACTGTTATCAAAATGTCATGTTTTTACCAAATGATTGTCATATGGAACTTACCTGCGGAGTCACACACTTTGTCAGAGAATTCGATAGTGGAATATTGATCCCCGTCCTTATAGATGTTAGTGCAGAAAGCACATGTTGCCCTCAGTCTTTTGCTCCATGTGAATTGGATTTTGGACTCAGAAAGCTAAAGATGAGGAATTAGGAAATATAATACATTATATCTGTAATTCAATGAAAAACAGGTTAAAATGCAGTCCCTTCTAGGACACCATGAAAGGGAGGTATAAGTTGTGACTACTGGTCCTAAAGATGCTCTTAGGCACCAGGTCCCGGGGTGACTGCGACCTCCTCCGCACCAGTATAACTCTGCATTTACATGGAGGAATAGTACAGATAGCAGAATATAGATGAGGATGTACAACCCGGGGATTATAATATCTTACCTCGTTCTCAAACACGGTGCTGTTGTAGAGGTGGAACAATCTCGTTATCAACTCATGTTTAGTTTTTTGAAAATCCGTCACATACCGAGATGCCGGGGATGTGATCTCCTCTATAAAGCAGCCTTCAATGTCACAAATAGGACTGGAAAGAACAGAAGATCATACATGAAGCCTTAGGTTATATCTTAGAACATACAGAACATTTACCTATTCATTTGTTTCCCCGACAATGTAAAAGGGATTTCCCATTTAAGAATTAGGCCACCCCAATGGAAGAAGGTTAGGGGTACATATACAATAGGGGCAGCCAGCAATAAGCTATGAGTCCGGACAGGTGGAAGAATCAGCACTGAAATAAATCTCCCAAAAATGCCAATGTAAGAATCCAATATCATTGCTATGTGAGCGGAGCTGGAAGGTTTCATTGGATGCCAGGAGTTATACAGGGCAGAAAGGGGGATTAACTAAACCCTGACATGGATTGGGGTGTCAAACAATCAAAGATGTGAGAGTGCTGGATTATATGAACTGAGCTGATGGCTGAGGATGTCCACCAGTAGGGGGCACCGCTTCTTAGTTTATAGTATATCATAACTTTATATAACTTACTGCTGCTCTGAGGTGGATCTTTCCAGAGTTTCAGATGATTCTGTATCTGGAAGGAAACAGAGCAGTGAAAATCTTTCCATCTTTGGTAATTTTTACATTAAGGCATCTATATAATATTCTTATAGAAATTAGAAAAATCTGCAGCCCTTGATTGAAAAGGAGTGAAGAGGCACCAAATAATTATGTGCAATTCTCCTTTTTTACTCCTGTGACCACTTGTTGGCTATCAGGTCAAGGTGAATCTCTCTAATGTTAGATTATCTTTAGGAGAAATATATGTAAACTTTATAGATTGTGATATAATCCATAGTTTTGGACACTGACCAGTGAAAGGAGATGATGGTTCTATTATTATACAGTCGTCATCATCGCTGTCAGTAATAGACTCTGGAGATCTGCATTTCTCAGGGTCTTCAGCAGATTCAATATCAGAAGTCCTGAGTCCTGTGATTAACAGAAATGGATTAATGGACTGTGTCAAATACCAGAAATCTAGGTTGTGTCTAGAAAACACAGCTAATTAGTCCTTACTTTTGTGAGATGATGTTTCCTCCCAATAAGAATAATCGTCATCGTCAGAAATTACAATGACATCGATGGAACTGTGAAAACAAATATAGAAATAGGAATCAGTGGGGAAAATTCTAATATTAAAACTTAATTAAATTATGGATTAAATTATTAATTTAAATGGATCAGATAAAATAATCCAGAGCCCAGGAACCACCAGGATTTTATATAAAGATGAGATGATGGACACTTATTGTCCTCAATAGAAATGTCTCCCAATGGGACCTGAGCTCAGAGTTGGAGAAGATGTGATTCATCCTACCTGAAGATGTCATTGCTGCATGCCGGAAAAGATGTTACTGGTTCTGATGAAGAAACGAAAATGAATATATTAGACGGTTCTCATGGATAACAGTAGTAAGTGATGACGAAAATGGGCTACTAGGAATTGACTACCCTCAGGATAGGCTTATGATGAAGGTGCAAATTCCTATGAGGTAGACATAGTAATAATAAAAAAGTATAGAGGCTGCAAACCCTAAAATCCCAAGCAAAGTTGTTCTTATAAACCCATTAATGTTAGGGCACATATCAGCAGAGACTAGATTGTATTGGGAATCAGTACCTGGGTCTCTAGATGTTATCCCAGCTTTTAATCCACCTTCCGCTTGATGGTTCGGAAGTCTTGATCTTTTTTTTCTGGGATGGTACTAGAAAAGGAAAAGAAATATAAGACCCCCAAATGTTACATAAATCATCAGAAACATCAGTAAGGGTATGAAAATAACACACGGGGCCAGTTCTGTCTTTTACAAGGAGCATATTAGTTTTATAGAATAATAATATATTTATCAATATAATTGTTAGTGATGGTCTAGTAAGATGGATATACACTAAACTCATTTGTGATTTCCTAAGGTCGCTGCTTATTAATCCAATACCCAAACAGGAATATTATTCTTCATTATCAGGTATTAAGGAACCAACAATCAGCAATATTGATTATTCTAACAAGTTGTCACATAAATCATTAGACCATAGATTAGTTACAGTGGCATGTACAAGTTTGGGCATCCCTGTAAAATGAAATAAAAAGGCTATATATATATATATATATATATTTATTTATTTATTTTTGCCTAAAATACAAAGGAAATGTGTCACTTTAACTTTAGACCTTTTAGAGATCAATTCATCTTCAACTTGCTTAACCGTTCACAATAGCAGAAATTTTGACCAGGGGTGCCCAAACTTTTACATGCCACGGTACATATATGAATAATGTAGAGAAGTGACAGCTCACCTGATGAAAATCCTCATCATTGCTGTCCTCTGATTCGGACATAATAATACGCCTATATCGCTTTTTGTTCTCCATATTTGCACTCACTAAAAACTACACTCCTCTCTCTACAACGCCTTCAACAACCCTCAACGGAATTAGGCGTTACACGGCATGTAGAACTGTCCGGTATATTGTGATGTCACTATAGTGACTCCATCAGCTATGGAACATTGTCGCGGTGACATCATCACATATACAACTATAAGCAGCTATATATGTATAGATAGGAGGCTGCATTAATACTCACAAATAGTTATTCTAATAACATGGAGAAATAATGGGATGATTATTTTAGATCAATTGTGTTTGTAAAAAGTATTGTTGTGTATTAGTGAATACAGCCTAGATTTCTCCTTCCACCCCCTTTAATTTTCCTCCCCTCCTTTCTCTCTCCTTGTTGTTCTTCATTTTATCATTGCTATTATAATATCTTATAAACTATAAGTTTGTATGTCTGTTTCTCAAATCTTAATGTGGGGTTTATCTTTTTTCTGAATCTTTAATAAAAATTTACAGTTTAAAAAAAATAGCGTAGTGTTGTGGCAAACCAATGGGAGGAGCGATGGGGGCGGGGGTCCCACTCAAAGTTCACTTTATGTTCCTGTATCTTCTAGTTACACTCCTATATAGACCTTCTGCCGCATAAATAGACTTTATGTGTAATCTATTTTTACTAAAGATTTTCATATTATACATATTTCATTACAGCAGAATATAAGGAAGAACATACAATGAAGTAACCCAAATTCATTCTCACAAATAATATATAAAGAGTTTACACCCAATAGGTCTGACATTGTAATTTTCAGCATTCCCATTATATATAATTCAGTTTGAATCCAAAATCACAACTCAACGAGCTAAAGTAGCAGAAAAGGGGAATAAAAAGGTATGTTTCATATCTTGAGACATTAAAAGAAAGATAAAGCTAGTAAAAAATCAAGAAGAAAAGTTAATAATAAAAAAATAATGAGGGGGAGAGGGTAAATATTGAGATTATTAAAAAGGATCTCTATCTGTCTAAGTGCTATCCGCTGGTGTATCATTAAAGAGTAAATGAATCCAAAAAGAGAATCCATTAAAAAACTTGTGAGTTGTGCCATTAAATTCGGCAGTTAAGTCTTATATTTTATATAGACAGGTCATCTCCTGAAACAATTCAGCCAAACTTGGGGATTGAGGTAATTTCCAATAATGGGGAATAACTAAACCAGCAGCCATTAAGCAAAATCTCATGACAGGCCATGGCCGACTCTTTTCATTCCAAGCCTTTACCCCCAAATATTTCCGTACCCTTTATACCTTTTCCAAAAACTATACAAAGAGACCTTTGCTTCGATTAATTTGGCCACAGTGCCCATTAATTAACAAATAATAACAATGACAAAATATAACATCATAAATGGTGTGGGAGCTCCTTGAAGCTGCAAGATCTGGCACCCATCCCAACCAAATGGTTAAAACAGCAATATTTTAACCCCAGCCGTAACCACCAGCTCGAGGGCACCACACCACTGTACATGGTGATTAAACCAACTACAGGCTCCCAGGATCCACCCCCGTCCAGAGCCCAACTAAATCCTAGATTAGTCATTCTTAATTCCAACAAGAAGGGGAACCGCCAACTAATTTCCCCTCCAACACCAATTTTTCCAACTCCAAGAAACCCCCGCCACCACAAACGCACAAACAATGAGTCCTGACCTCAATCCCATTAAAAGTCTTTGGGGTGATCTGAAATCTGCTATTGGGAAAAAGAACCCTGCTAACATTCAAGAGCTTGAACAAACTGCAATGGAAGAGTGGGAGAAAATTCCAGCTGAGAAGTGCAAGAAGCTTATAGATGGCTACAAGAAATGTTTGGGTGCTGTCAGCAATGCAAAAGGGTGTGCAACCAAGTATTAATTATGTGTGCCTTTATTGCTGCACATGCTGTTTATTCTGTTTCTTCTTTGAAATTGCAACATGGAAGTTGAAAAACTATGTTTTATTGTTGTATTACTTTGGACCACTAATTCAAACATCCTGAGGATATAACTTTGGTACATTTCCATTTATTTGAAAGGAGATATTGTGCAATCTATGAAAAAAGAAGGGGTGCCAATTAGAGATGAGCGTTGTTCTACTCGAACTGTTCGCCAATCTCAAATTCGAGCTGTTTTGGGCGGTGTTCGAGCCGGTCGGCGAACACGAACAATTTGAGAAAAATTCGGCTGTTCGAGGTTATGTTCGATAACTGTTCGTGCACCAAAATCATAACTGGATTTTTTCTCAGTAATGATGAAAATTAATGTTAATACGCAGTTTGAGTGTACAGCGGGGCGGGGGGAGGGGCAGGGGATGGATCTCTGCAGGAACAATGAAGATCTCCATTTTTTTTTCTCTTTCCCGCATTTGCAGTGGGGAGGTGCAATCTGTCAGCCTATCAGCAGCGCACACACGGAGCGAAGTGCTTTTTTTCACACAAGCAAGGGCATGTGTGATTGGCAGTGTATGTCACATGTCCTTGCCCTATAAGACCAAGCCATTTTCCCCGTCGCCACCATTTTCTCACTGCTGCAGCTGCGTGTTAGACGGCACCGCTGTTGCTGTGTGCGCTATACCTTGTTAATTTCAAGCCAATTTTCGCACAAATATACAGATAGCTTGGGAGTAGGGAATAGTTGTGATTGCAGTCCTTTTAAGGACTAGGTTACAGCATTTCCTACGACTTTTATCAGGCAGGTCTGTGCTCTTAAATAGATCGGTTGTGGGAGTAAAGACTAATTGTAATTGGAGTCCTTTTCAGGACTAGGTTACATCAGTTCCTATCAGTTTTTGCCAGGCAGGTCTGTGCCAGTGCTGTGCAAGTTTTTTTCACAGCATTTGGCTGAATCTAGCAAAGCTAATCCTTTTTGGCCTATTGCAGAGTGTGTTAGTCAGTGGAGTAGCCTATCTGTGTTGCAAGATATACCACCTGTGTATAGAATACCAATTTTTTTACTGCACCTAGTGAAGTAAAATCTTTTGGGCATAGCATCATTCTATTAGTCCATCTATACTGACCTCCATCAGGTTGCAAACTGAATATAATTTTTTTCTGCATCTAGCTCTGAAAAAATATTTGGGCTTCTAGCAGTGTGTGGGACTTGGTCTATTAGTCCATCTATACTGACCTCCATCAGGTTGCAAATTAAAAATAATTTTTTTCTTCATTTAGCTCTGAAAAAATATTTGGGCTTCTAGCAGTGTGTGGGACTTGTTCTATTAGTCCTTCTATACTGACCTCCAGCAGGTTGCAAATTGAATATAATTTTTTTCTGCATCTAGCTCTGAAAAAATATTTGGGCTTCTAGCGGTGTGTGGGACTTGGTCTATTAGTCCATCTATACTGACCTCCATCAGGTTGCAAATTAAAAATAATTTTTTTCTGCATCTAGCTCTGAAAAAATATTTGGGCTTCTAGCAGTGTGTGGGACTTGGTCTATTAGTCCATCTATACTGACCTCCATCAGGTTGCAAATTAAAAATAATTTTTTTCTTCATTTAGCTCTGAAAAAATATTTGGGCTTCTAGCAGTGTGTGGGACTTGTTCTATTAGTCCTTCTATACTGACCTCCAGCAGGTTGCAAATTGAATATAATTTTTTTCTGCATCTAGCTCTGAAAAAATATTTGGGCTTCTAGCGGTGTGTGGGACTTGGTCTATTAGTCCATCTATACTGACCTCCATCAGGTTGCAAATTAAAAATAATTTTTTTCTGCATCTAGCTCTGAAAAAATATTTGGGCTTCTAGCAGTTTGTGGGACTTGGTCTATTAGTCCATCTATACTGACCTCCATCAGGTTGCAAATTAAAAATAATTTTTTTCTTCATTTATCTCTGAAAAAATATTTGGGCTTCTAGCAGCGTGTGGGACTTGTTCTATTAGTCCATCTATACTGACCTCCATCAGGTTGCAAATTAAAAATAATTTTTTTCTGCATCTAGCTCTGAAAAAATATTTGGGCTTCTAGCAGTGTGTGGGACTTGGTCTATTAGTCCATCTATACTGACCTCCATCAGGTTGCAAATTAAAAATAATTTTTTTCTGCATCTAGCTCTGAAAAAATATTTGGGCTTCTAGCAGTGTGTGGGACTTGGTCTATTAGTCCATCTATACTGACCTCCATCAGGTTGCAAATTGAATAAAAAAAATTTCTGCATCTAGCTCTGAAAAAATATTTGGGCTTCTAGCGGTGTGTGGGACTTGGTCTATTAGTCCATCTATACTGACCTCCATCAGGTTGCAAATTAAAAATAATTTTTTTCTGCATCTAGCTCTGAAAAAATATTTGGGCTTCTAGCAGTGTGTGGGACTTGGTCTATTAGTCCATCTATACTGACCTCCATCAGGTTGCAAATTAAAAATAATTTTTTTCTTCATTTAGCTCTGAAAAAATATTTGGGCTTCTAGCAGTGTGTGGGACTTGTTCTATTAGTCCTTCTATACTGACGTCCAGCAGGTTGCAAATTGAATATAATTTTTTTCTGCATCTAGCTCTGAAAAAATATTTGGGCTTCTAGCGGTGTGTGGGACTTGGTCTATTAGTCCATCTATACTGACCTCCATCAGGTTGCAAATTAAAAATAATTTTTTTCTGCATCTAACCCAGCCAATAGTTTTGGCCTAATACCACAGTTTGGCCACTCAGCTCTGCTCGGTTACCATCCATTGTTTTTTTGTGCAAACAACTCCAGAGTTGTGAATTAGTTAACCACCAAAATGAGTGGAAAAAGGCCTGCTGCTGGTGGAAAGGGGAATAGGCGTGTTGGGAAGGGGAAAAAAGGTTGTGTCCGTGGGGTAGGTGCAGAAGAAAGACCATCTTCCAGCCAAACTAAAATGTCTACTTCTTTTAGCGGACAATGTGATAAGATCCCTTTCTTACGGCCACGCCAATCGCTACAAATTCCAGATGAGGCTCAAAAACAGCAGGTGCTTCAATGGATATCAAGTGCTCCTTTAAGTGGGCTCTCCTCCACATCAACTTCAACATCACAAATACTCCAGTCCTCAAAGGTGTCACCCAAATCGCACTTGCTTCCTCACAGCTCCCAAATCTCCAGCTGCCCGTCTGAGTATGAGGTAGAACAGATGGTTGAGTCTGCAGAGCTGTTTACTCATACTATAGCCTGGGAATCAGAGGTTGACTCCAGCGCTTCTGTGAATCCAGACGAGGAAATGATCTGCACTGATGCCCAGAATCTTTATGAGTCGGATCCAGGACCAGACGCAGAAGGTTCTGACCATAATGTAGACCCTCATTCCCAAACTGTAACTCCTGTTGGTGGAGACAATGAGGAAGACGATGATAAGACTCAAATACCTGATTGGAGCGACAACTTTAGTTTTTTGTCAGGGCAGGAACAGGTTGGCTCTGAGGACGACGGGTGTGATAACGCACAGGGTGATGATGATGAGGTCGGAGATCCCACTTACTGTCAACCCACAGTCAGCCAAGAGATGAGGTCAGCAGAGGAGGTGGAGGAAGATGCTAGTGACGACGAGGTCAGGTTGCGCCTTCCTGGACAGAGACGTAGTACTGGAAGCACGTCAACAACTGCATCCTCAAGCACAACTCTGCCTCTCACCACAAGTCGTGGTGGCTCTTCAGGTTGCATGGGTGCTAAGCCTTGCATAGCCTGGGCATTTTTTCAGATCGATAAAGATGACCCAACTCGTGTTATCTGTAACATTTGTCAGCAAAAGCTAAGTAGAGGCCAAAAAATACATAGTTTGAGTACTTCATGCATGAACCGGCACATGGACATGAAGCATAAGTTGCAGTGGGAAGCTCAGTGTGCTACAATGCGGCCTAGCCGGCCGGGCCAACCACCGTCTGCCATATCTTGTGCATCCGCGGCCTCTTCATCCTCTGTGACTGGGGGGACAGCAGTCACACCTGTTTTGGGGCGCAGACCTGCCACCTCTTTACCCGCAACAGCCAGCGTGATTGGCAGGTCATCATTTTCTTTGGAGGTGGTAACACCAGCTGGTGTTGAGCGCTGTCCGACATCGATAGCACCACCTTTGGATGAAGGCAACCTAACATGTCCGCCTGCATCTTCCTCACAGACCGGCAGTTTGCCGGGGACACCCTTATCAACCCCGTCTAAGCACAATAGCCAGCCCTCGGTCCCTCAGATGTGGACAAGTAAAAGACCATTTCCTCCTAGCCATGAGAAAGCTAAGAGGTTGAATTTCACCATCTGCAAGCTCTTGGCTACAGAAATGCTGCCTTTCCGCCTGGTGGACACAGAGGATTTTCGAGACCTTATGTCCGTCGCAGTGCCCCAGTACCAGATGCCCAGTCGGCACTACTTCTCAAAGAAAGGTGTGCCTGCGCTCCACCAGCATGTCGCACACAACATCACCGCTTCTTTGAGAAACTCTGTGTGTGACAGGGTGCATTTCACCACAGACACTTGGACGAGTAGGCATGGACAGGGGCGTTA
Organism: Phyllobates terribilis; assembly: GCF_046119375.1. Lineage (NCBI taxonomy): Eukaryota > Metazoa > Chordata > Amphibia > Anura > Dendrobatidae > Phyllobates > Phyllobates terribilis. The sequence goes on from NW_027362763.1 coordinate 768,192,663, forward strand.
CATGTCGCTGACTGGGCACTGGGTAACTATGGTGACAGCAGGACAAGGGGCTGCTGTCCAAGTCTTGCCGTCCCCACGAGTTGTGCGTCAATCCTCTTTATGTCATTTTTCCTCCACTGCTTCTGCCTCCTCAACCTCCTCTCGGTCTTCCACCTGCACCCAAAGCCTGTCTGGTCATGCCACAAGCTTTCTAACTGCGCAGAAGGGATCCTGCACACCTCCTTACTATGCTGGCAGTATGGCTCAACGTCATCAGGCGGTTTTTACATTGAAATGTCTGGGAAATGTGAGTCACACAGCTGAGGAGTTGTGGTCAGCTCTGGAGAACCAATTTCATGAATGGTTGTCTCCACTGGACCTGAAACCAGGGAAGGCCGTGTGCGACAATGCTGCAAACCTGGGTGCGGCCCTTCGCCGGGGCAATGTCACACACGTGCCTTGTATGGCTCACGTGTTGAACCTGGTTGTCCAGCAATTTTTAGCCCACTATCCCAGACTAGATGGCCTTCTGCAGAGGGCACGGTCGCTGTGTGCTCACTTCCGCCGTTCGCATCCCGCAGCTCAGCGACTTACATCTCTACAGAAGTCGTTGGGCCTGCCACTTCACCGGCTAAAATGCGATGTGCCTACCCGGTGAAATTCAACTCTGCACATGTTGCAGCGACTGTGGCAGCACCGACAAGCCCTGGTGCAATACGTTCTGACGTATAGCCTGGGCCAACGAGATTCAGAGGTGGGGCAAATCACGCTGGAGGAGTGGTCTCAGATCAGGGACCTATGCACCCTTCTGCACAGTTTTGAAATGGCGACGAAGATGTTTAGTGCTGACGATGCCATTATCAGCATGACTATTCCGGTGATTTACATGCTGGAGCACATGTTAAACAGAATTCGGAGTCAGGTGGTGGCACAAGAGGAGGTGGAGGAAGTAGAGGAGGAGGAGTTGTATGCGGAAGGGCTAACATCTGCAAGGTCCAGACGGTCGGCAGCACCAGGGCGGCAGGCATGTGAGGGTGGGGGAGATGATTTTACCAGGGCGCATGGTAGCAGCCAAACTAATGAGGAAGGTGCAGGAGCCCAGGAAGAAGTGGAGGACGAACTGATGGAAGACTCATCAGATGAGGGAGACCTTGATCACATTTCTGTTGTGCGAGGTTGGGGGGAGAGGACAGAGGAAGGAAGCATGATTGTTACCTCGCCACCAACACAACAGGGACTTGGTGCTCCTGGATGCGCAACACACATGAGTGCCTTCTTGCTGCACTACCTGCAACATGACCCTCGAATTGTGAGAATTAGAAATAATCCTGACTACTGGGTTGCCACACTGTTAGATCCCCGGTACAAAAGTAAATTTGCAGAAATTATTCCTGCCATAGAAAGGGATGCACGCATGCAGGAGTATCAGCAGAGACTGTTGCAGAATCTTACATGTGCTTTTCCACAAAATACCAGTGGTGCACGTAGTGAATCTCACAGTTCCAACTTGCCAACCGTGGGACCGTCAAGTGTTCAGCACTCAAACCGTAACAGAACCACAGTATCTGCTGGTAACATCAATTTTGCGGAATCATTTCACCACTTTTTTAGCCCATCCTTTGCAAGGCCACAGGAGACAAGAAGTCTGACACATAGTCAACGCCTAGAGACGATGGTACAGGAGTATCTCCAAGTAAACATTGAAGCCACGACTGTGTCACTGGACCCTTGCTCTTTTTGGGCTTCCAATCTGGATAAATGGCCGGAGCTAGCCACTTACGCCTTGGAGATCTTGTCATGCCCCGCAGCCAGCGTTCTGTCTGAACGTGTGTTCAGCGCTGCTGGTGGTGTGCTGACAGATAAGCGCACGCGGCTCTCCACTGATAATGTAGACAGACTCACGTTCATAAAGATGAACAAATCATGGATCCGAAACGACTTTTCTACCCCTGTGTCATCCTGGGGAGAGTAAAAGCTTGATGATTGGTTAAAATCACCCTACCAACCGTTTTAAGCTTTCAAATTACTAATCATGTTTATCTGTATCTTGACTGGAAAATAATTTGGGCTTTGTAGCAGTGTGCAGCACTGATCCTATTAGGCCATCTATAATAAGCTTCACCAGATTTAAAATTAAAAATAATTTTTAGCTGCATCTAGCCCGGAAAATAATTTTGGGGCTCCGAGATGCGCAAGACACATAAGTGCCTTCTTGCTGCACTACCTGCAGCATGACCCTCATATTGTCAGAATTCGAAGTAATCATGACTACTGGGTTGCCACACTCTTAGATCCCCCAAACTTTTCGATCAACCTTTTCATTTTAATAAAGACCAAAAAAATGGTAATTTTTGAAATTATAAGCATTAGCAGGTTGTTAGAAACTGAAATCAAACAGTTTTCAACTCAAAACTTTATTCTAGGTGATGTTACATTTTCACATAGGACCCCTTGTTCGAAAGGAGCTTCTGAACTCTCTCGTCCATTGAATTTGTCAGGTTTTGGATGGTTTCTGCTTCAATTGTTTTGCATGAGGACAGAATACCCTCCCAGAGCTGTTGCTTAGATGTGAACTGCCTCCCGCCATCATAGACACTCCTTTTAATGATGCTCCAAAGGTTCTGAATGGGGTAGAGGTCAGGGGAGCATGGGGGTCACACCATAAGTTTGTCCCCTTTTATGCCCATATCAGCCAGAGATGCAGATGTTTTATGTGCAGCATGAGATGGTGCATTATCATGCAGAAAAATGATCTTGCTGTGAAATACACGGTTCTTCTTCTTGAACCATGGCAGGAAGTGCTGTTTGAGAAAATCCACATACATTATGGAGTTCATCTTTAGCGCCTTCAGGGATCCTAAAGGGGCCGACAATCTCTCTCCCCATGATTCCAGCCCAAAACATTACTCCACCTCCTCCTTGTTGGCGCTGTAGCCGTGTTTGCGTGGGGTGTCCATCAACCAGCCATCCTCCACTCCATTCATCTGGACCATCGAGCGCTGCACGGCACTCATCCGTGAACAAAACAGTTTTGAAATCAGTCTTCATGTAATGTTTGGCCCACTGGAGCCGTTTCTGCTTGTGTGAAGTGGATAGAGGAGGTCGACAGGATGGCGTATGCACAGCTGCAAACCTCTGAAGGACCCTGCATCTTGTTGTTCGGGGGACGTTGGAGGCACAAGCAGCTTCAAAAACTTGTCTGCTGCTATGACAAGGCTTTTTTGCCGCTGCTCTTTCAACCTGACGTAATTGCCTGTAGGAAAGAGTCCTCAATTTGCCCTTATCAGCACGCACACGTGTGTACTGTGAATCAGCTACATACTTCTTGATTGCCAAGACACTTCATCCTGATCATCGCACAATGTTGATTGTAGTCATGCCTTGACCTAAACACTCCACAATTTGTTGCTTCTCAGCAGCCGACACATCCTTTTTCTTTCCCATTTTGGCAGAAAATGTAGGCTGCTTAATAATGTGAGAGAGCCTTCTTAAGTAGTCTTGCCTTTCATTGGACACACCTGCCAAACTAATTAGCACAGGTGTCTGCAATTGCTTACAGTGATATAAAGAGCCCTGACACACATCACCATCAATGAGTTTAACTGACAAACAAACAAATTCTTCCCTTATCACTCCTAAACACTTTTTGCATAATAATTTGGAACGCGGTGTACATGTGCTTTTCCACAAAACACCAGTGGTTCACGTAGTGAATCTTACAGTTCTAACTTGCCAACCGTGGTCTGTATGGAATTGTTCAATAAAGGGCCCAAAATTAAGATAACATAGATGGGAGAGGTCTCTATGAATAGGAATTCCTAAGTATTTGATACCCTGTGAGGGCCAGGCAAAGGGAAAGTTGGACTGGATGGAATCCTATATGGATTTAGGGAGGGAGACATCGAGGGCCTCAGACTTCGCTGCATTGATTTTAAAATTTTACCATGTAACAAAGTGATCTATTTCAGCCATAACAGCAGGGATGGATATATGTGATTGAGTGATATATACTAGGACATCATCAGCAAATAGAGAGCACTTGTACTCGGTGCCTCCCACCTCAATCCACCTAATATTGGGGTTATGGCGAATTGATGAGAGCAGGTGCTCCGTCACTAGGATGTATAAGAGAGGGGACAGAGGACATCCCTGCCTTGTCCCATTGGTGATTGTGAAAGGTGATGAAAATGTTCTGACGCACCCCCTGGGCCTTGGGACACCCGGAGCCGGACCCTTTTTGGTGGATGCTGGTGGTTGTAGTCTTCGTGGCGGCGATCCGGTTCCGTGGCTCAGGGCGGTCAAACCAGTGGCGGAACTATTTATGTGGTTTTGATGTTTAAATGTCCGACTACGCCACCCGTGGATTGCGGTCAGAGTGAACCGCCGCTACAGGGCAGACCGCTAAGGCTGGTGTTGTGGGTGCAGCAGAGCGTAGCATAACTCCCCACGGGAGGAGTATAGCCTCAGGGCAGTGTATGCGGAGGATGGGGGTGATGGTGCAGGGCAGCAGCAGTAACGACACGGAGTCAGTGATGCAGTTCAGGGCCTTTACTCACAGTTCTTATTATCCAGACCACGTCTGCAGGTAACGGCTGCCCACGTCGTACTGTGCTCACCAGGTGAGGGGCTCAGACAACTCCCAGATAACTTTGGAGCGCTTCACAGGACCCCCTTTGTGTGTCCTTTGTCTGGCCTTTCTTACCAACACTTCTGTCCGGCTGCCTCGGGCCTCCTCTTGGTAAACTTGGCGCCAGTTTCCCTGACCCTATGTGGTGCCTTCCTAGCGGGTGGAGCAAGGGGCTGCGCCACATAAAATGTCAGAGCCTCCGGTTTCTAGCTGAGGGTCGTTTCCTGCCTCCACTAGTTCGGGGACCGGTCTCCCCCTTTGGCCTGACCCCTCCACGCAGGTGGATTCGGGCGTGCGGTGGCGACTCGCCCGTCCGCACCCCTGGGATCCCTTCATTCCTCGTTCCTGGAGCCTTCTCCGCTCCTCTTCCTTCCTTCTCCCTCTTGCAGGCCTGGGCCTCTGTTACTAGGCCCGCCTCCGGAGCAGAGCTCATGCAGAGCCCCTGCTCCCTGCCACTTCTGCTCAGACTTCTCTGCACTGAACTAAGATGGTGCCCACCTTTTATACTCCCTTCTCAATGCACCCAGGAACTGCTTCCTCCCTGCTCCTGCACTGCAGGGTTCCCCTTCCTCAGTGTTCCCTCCCCCCACTCCAGCCAGGGACAGGGACTGTCGTGCCCATCTCAGGGGCATATTGGTCGCCCTGCCCCACGGCAATGTGGTGTAATGCATGCAGGTGTCGGGTCCTGATCCACACTCCATCCTTATCTGAGAGTGAGATATCACACCTCTGGGTGAGGTGCAATACGTCTGTAGCAACCGAGCCCTCGGTGCTACAGTTCCATTTATCTTCAGCCTAGGTGACGTATTGTGATACAGGGCCATGATTTTGGCTATAAAAGGGTCCCCTAGACCCCTACCCCAAGCTTTTTAAGAGAATCATATATGGCGTGCCAGGAGACTCTATGGAATGCTTTCTCAGCATCCAACGAGAGTATCTACTTACAAATTTTTAACTGCATCTAGCCCAGGAAATACTTTGTGCCTAGTAGCAGTGTCTGCTAGTCAGCGAATTATCCCGGCTGTTAAGCAAGCTACACCACCTGTAGTTTGGACACTTAATTTTTTCAAAGGAAATGCTTCGGGACCACGGGATACTTAGTGAAGAGCATCAGGAGGCACCCCAAGGCATAGGGGCTGGGACTGGCACTAGGATGCCTTGCGGTGGACAGCCGAGCTCGATCCTTATAAAAGCTTTTTAACTGCAGCAGCTTTAGTGGACGCTACTGGAGCTGGAATTACGCGGCTGCTGGCATGAGACTTGCCCTCCAATAGATCCTTGTAAATGGATTTAAAGTGTATTCATTCAAATTAGAGGGACAATTTAAATTAAAAAGCTTAGAGCTGCCTCCACCACAGGGGGGCTCTCTCGACCCACCAGCGGACAGGCACCAGTATTGGGAGAGGGGGGCTGGCCGTCAGGGTTCACCGCGGCTCTGGCACAAACCCGGCGACACGGAGGTGGCACGGGCAGGAGCGGACTGGCCGTCTCGGCTTCTCACTTTTTGGATTTTAGAAGGGCATGACATGCCTATATCTGTGTCTCCCCCTCCTTTTACTCCTCCACCTCTTTTCTTTTCGCATGACTATATGTACTTGTCACTTTTCCATGTGTTAGTTGTGTCTTCTGAGCAGTTTGTCAGCTTTTGGACACCTTTGAAGGTGTTTTCTATGTGTTTCTATGTGTTTTTGTTTGCCTGCCATTGGTTTTAACGGTGTTCGAAGGTGTTCGACGAACAGTTCGACGAACAGTTCGGCGAACACACGGGTGTTCGACGAACCGAACCGAACTCGAACACTACGGGGGTGGCTCAACACTAGTGCCAATAATGGTGAGCAGCACTGTATTGTGATATAAGATTTTATGACTATTGATGCTGTGAATGATTCAAGGGTATTTTATTGACATTGACGTGTTCTAGTATTGCATTGTATTACATGATAAGATAGGGACAGTGTAAGGATAAGAGATTAACACATACAGTGGTGACCACAAGTTTAGCATTTTTTTTTAAAGTGTGTACATCTGTCTGGTTGTTGTGATGCCATTTTCCTGGTGATTTTAGTAAACCGGAAGCAAATGGTTGTCAGCCATAAGGATGAAAATTGTGTTTGCCATTGTTTTATCTCTTTATGTGTTAGTTTACAACATTTGCTGGGCCAAATGTTTTGCATATTTTGTCATGGGTGGTTGAATTTTGTCTAAATTTTTTTTTTCATGTGTGTGTTTTCTGGTTGACACATGGCAAAGACAAAGCCAAATTTATCATCAGATGTCAGGAACCTTATTATTCTGAGAGTGAAGTCAGGCAAAAGCCAAAAAGAGGTAGCTATGGAATTCACCTGTTCTCAGAGTCAAGTGTCACATATATTAAAGAAAGAAAAAGTAGATTTTGGAACAGCTGACAAACCTAGAAGTGGACGACCAGGGAAAACTTCCTCCAGAGTTGAGCACATTATTAAAAAAAAGTCAGTATCTCATGTCCATAAAAGTGCTGTACAGATTTCGCATAAAATGAATGAAGAATATGCGTTCAAAGTGAGTTGCAAAACTGTGGTGTGACGGCTAAGAGCAGTAGGGCTGAATGCATGAGTTCCAGGCAAGAAGCCTTTCATCTCTGCAAAGAACCGGAAGGTCAGACTTGAGTTTACCAAAGAACACAGCCAATGGAAAGAGACAGATTGGTCTAAGGTGTTGTGGTTGAATGAATCCAAGTTCAATCTGTTTTGTAGTGATGGCAAGCACTATATATACCGCCCAATTTGAAAACATAATGATGTAAAGTACCAAACACCTACAGTGAAACATGGTGGTGGCAATGTCATGGTTTGGAGTTGCTTTTCTGCATCTGCCATTGGCCCTCTGCATAGATATGATGGAAATATGAATGCTACCATGTACAAGGATATACTGGAGAATGTAATGCTGCCACATGGTAAAACCAAAGTAGGCAGGGGATGGAAATTCCAGCAAGTCAATGATCCTAAGCACACATCCAATTAAGTCAAAAACTGGTTTGCAAAGAAAAATCGTGACCAGGCCAATTTTTTCAATTCTGACCACTGTCACTTTATGAAGTAATTACTCTGGAACGCTTCAACGGATTCCCCTGATTCTGAGATTGTTTTTTCGTGACATATTGTACTTCATGATAGTGGTAAAATTTCTTCGACATCACTTGCATTTATTTGTGAAAAAATTGGAAATTTGGAGAAAATTTTGAAAATTTTGCAATTTTCAAATTTTGAATTTTCATGCCCTTAAATCAGAGAGATATGTCACACAAAATAGTTAATAAATAACATTTCCCACATGTCTACTTTACATAAGCACAATTTTGGAACCAAAATTTTTTTTTTTAGGAAGCTATAAGGGTTAAAAGTTGACCAGCAATTTCTCATTTTTCCAACAAAATTTACAAAACTGCACCCCTCAAGGTGCTCAAAACCACATTCAAGAAGTTTATTAACCCTTCAGGTGTTTCACGGGAAATTTTGGAATGTGGAAGAAAGCAATGAACATTTAACTTTTTTTCACAAAAATGTTACTTTAGACCCAATTTTTTTATTTTCACAAGGGTAACAGGAAAAAAGTGGACACACAATTTGTAGTGCAATTTCTCATGAGTGCGCTGATACCCCATATGTAAGGGAAAACCACTGTTTGGGCGCACTGCAGGGTTCGGAAGGGAAGGAGCGCCATTAGACTTTTTGAATGAAAAATTTGTTTAAATAATTAGCGGACGCCATGTTGCGTTTGGAGAACTCCTAATGTGCCTAAACAGTGGAAACCCCCCACAAGTGACACCATTTTGGAAACTAGACGCCTTAGGGAACTTATATAGATGTATGGCAAGCACCTTGAACCCCCAGGTGCTTCACAGGAGTTTATAATATTGAGCTGTAAAAATAAAATTTTCACATTTTTCCCAATAAAACGTTTTTCATCCCTTAATTTTGCATTATCATAAGGGTAATAGGAGAAATTGCACCATGAAATTTATTGTGCAATTTCTCCTGAACACGCTGATACCCCATATGTGGGGGAAAACCACTTCTTTGGTGTACGGCAGGGTTCGGAAGAGAAAGGAGCGCCATGTTGGCTGGGATAGGTTGCAGACACCATGTCACATTTGAAGAGTCGCTGACATGCCGAAACGGCAGAAACCCCCACAAGTGACCCCATTTTGTAAATTACACCTCTCAAGGAATTCATCTAGGGAAGTAGTGAGTATTTTTGAATTTTTTAATTTATACCATTGGGCAGTGAAGAAAACATAATTATATTTTTACCACAAAAAAATGTTTTACCCTCAGATTTTACATTTTCACACAGAGCAATGGGTAAAAATGGTGCCGAAATGTGTCACACAATTTCTTCTAAAAGTGGCAATACCCCATATGTGGCTGTATCGTACCTCTTAGCCATACGGCGAGATCTGGGAGGGACGGAGCGCTATTTGACAATTGGAGAACAAATTATTGTAGAATAGACATTTGGATTTGGGAGCACAAAATTTTCTGAATTTCTTTTGGGGGGCAAGGGTCATTTCGCTTTTCCAGAGCCTTTCTGCTACCAGTAATTTGGAAGTCCCTTATATTTTTAACAGATAACGGACATGAGTGGGGACTAGCTTTTTTTGAGGATTGAGTTGAAGCTTTTATTGGGGCAGCAGAGTTACTCTGGACTCCGTCTGATCTCTGTTTAGCGGTGTACTTTTTTTCAGAAGTGCACAAAACTGTGGCCAACCGCACTTTTATGCACACCTAAAAAAACTGACACCGTGTGATCACAGGCCAGACGGCATCCACAGTGGCCTATATCTGCCTCATTACAGGGAATCTTCCGTCATGGGTTCCGTCTGAATCACGTATTTCAGAGATTTACACGGAAACTCTGGTGTAAGTGCTTATCGCAGAGTGCAGGATAAATGTGCGCCGAGCCTTACTGCGATCTTTGGGAGACATAATAAACAAATCAGTAGCAGGGGAAGAATTGGTTTTATTTATTTTTTACGCCATTCCTCGTGCGGTATAAGTGATGAGATAACTTTATTCTTCGGGTCAGTGCAATTACAGCGATACCAGATTTATATCGGGTTTTTATGATTGACAGCTGTCACACACTAAAATGCGCTTTTTTTTGCAAAATCTAGTTTTTGCATCGCCATATTTTGAGAGCTATAATTTTTCCATATTTCGGCCGACAGAGTCATGTGATGGCTTGTATTTTGCGGGACGAGTTGTCTTTTTTATTGGTACCATTTCTGGGTGCGTGACATTTTTTGATCGCTTTCTATTCTGTTTTTTGGGAGGTAAAATTAACAAAAACCAACAATTCAGGAATTTTTTTTGAGTTTCTTTTTTATGCCGTTCTGCGTGTGGTAAAAGTGATAAGGCAGCATTATTCTTCGGGTCAGTACGTTTACAGCGATACTACACTTACCGTATTTTTTTTATATTTTGGCGCTTTTAAACAATAAACAATTTTATAAAAAAAATATTTTTTTGCATTGCTTTATTCTGAGAGCTATAATTTTTTTATTTTTCGGCTGATGGAGCTGTATGGCGGCTTTTTTTTGCGGAACAAGATGACGTTTTCAGCGGTACCATTTTTATTTCCATTTTGCTTTTTGATCGCATTTTTTTCCACTTTTTGTTTGGCGATATGATGAAAAAGCATAGTTTTTTGCTCTGTTTTTTATTTATTTTTATTACGGTGTGCACAAAAGGAGTTAATTAGTGTGACAGTATTATAGATCGGGTTGTTTCTGACGTGGAGATACCAAATATGTGTACTTTTTTTGTTTTTGCATAAATATACGGATTTATTGGTTTAATATTTTATTTATTTATTTGTATTTATTCTGTGATTTTTTTAAATAGTTTGAAAACATTTTTTAGACTTTTTTTTTACATTTTTACTTAGTCCCTGTATGGGACATTAATTTTTATTTTTCTAATAACTGTTCTCATGCAATGCAATAGACATGTATTGCATTGCATGAGAGCTTTGCTGACAGTTTCACAGTCAGTGTCTCCTGCTAGACTTCAGCCTCAGGCTGAGTCTAGCAGGACACCGTACATGGCAGACCCGGAGGCAAACATGTGACCTCCGGCTGCCATGACAACGGAGGGTCCTCTCAGACATCAGGGGGCCGTCGGAGAGGTAAGTGGATGACCCCCTCTCCTCTCACTATCTTCTAAATGCAGCGATCGCTATAGATCGCGGCATCTAGAAGATAGCAAAGGGTTAACATCATTGGGACCTGATCCAATCTGAACCGCAACCGCAGCGCCTGCAGGACCCTTGGGGTCCTGAGCGCTGTGGGACCACCGACCGTTTATAAATGTCGGCGCTCCCCAAGCCCAGGCAGCGCGGACGTTTATATACAGTGGGCGGTCGGGAAGCAGTTAAACCCTATAGAGAACCTTTGGAATGTGTTAGGCCGACGAATTGGGGCCCAAACCCATAGCAGTAAAGATGAATTGTTTGCAGATTTGCAAATGGAATGGAGCAATATCCCTCAAGATGTCTTGAATACCCTAGTAGCTTCAATGCCCCCGTAAGTTATGGCATTGTAAACAATGAATTACTCTCTATGTTGTGATCAATAAATAGTATATGCAAAACTTTTGGCAGTCAGTTTTCTGTAATTAAATGACCATACCAATTCATCACCACAGAAGCAACAACCATACAGAAGTAATCACGCGTTATTAAAAAATTCAAAACTTTTGGTATCGCCACTGTAGGTATAGGAACAGAATAAGGTATCAAGCGTAGTTAGGGTAAGGTGAAAGTGAACGCAGTTCCTTTAAGAAAGGGAAAATAAAATGCGACTGTTCTGTGTCCCTGAGGGCAAGGAGCCCTGAAGGCACTGGAAAGTACCGGCGCTGGCCAGTGTGGCCGGAAGTTTGAATATAGAAGTGTGTTTTTTTCCCCCTCCGAGTTTGGTTACGCATGTTTAGCACATTCCCCTGCTGGATTATGAGACACCTTAACCACCCTTTGTAACAAAAATGGACTGTGTGCAGCTGCCCTATGAAACGTGCTCTTTTAACCATGAACTGTCTTTATTCTTACCTTGAACTTTTCCCGCAGGAGCTTATGGGCAGCGCACTTGTTGCTTTAAAGGGGCCGTAGTCTACCAAAAACGGGGAGGGGGAAAACCCTGAACAGGAATACCCAAGGATCGAGCCGGGTCAGCATTGCAATAGCTAAAAGCGCTCCTCGACTGTCAGAACTGTGGTTAGTTGGCCACTGAGCCGTTATGTTTAATGTGGACTTGCTGTGTGTAGCATCAGCGTCTCTGCCCTCTGCCAAGCAGAGACGCTGTCCCTCTCACCTCCTCGCTCCCCGCGCTCCCCGCTCGGCATCCTCCAGCGCTCCTCTTCCTGCTGCTGCCGGCGCGCGCAGCTTCCCGGGAACTGTGCTTAGGGCGCGCGCGCGCTCCCTCTCTCTTAAAGGGGCCGTGCGCGCCTTCCTAAGAAGTCCCCGGCCAATTACCAGAGGACCTCCCATATATAAGGCACCTCCTCCAAAATGGAGGTGCCCGAGCAATAGTTGATGCACAGCATACTTACCTCTGCTTCAGACCTCAAGTCCAGTTGCCAGCCTGACTCCTGTTCCAGTCCACTAGTCTGACTACTCTCCTGCTCGACAGTCTGTCTTCTGTTCTATCCGCCAGTCTGTCTATGGGCAAGTCCGCCTGCTTACCAGGAAGCACCTGCCAGTTACCCGCCTGCTACCTGACGTGCCTGCTAGCCCTCTCACCTGGGAGCACTCGCCTGTTACCTGCCTGTTACCTGCTAGCCTACCTGGAGGCTCTGCCGTCACTTGCCGTGACCACCTGATAGCCTACCTGGAGGCTCCTGCTGTCACTTGCCGTGACCTCCCGCCTGCTAACCTAGAGTCTTCAGCCTGCTTGTCCGTCACTTGCCGTGACCACCTGATAGCCTACCTGGAGGCTCCTGCTGTCACTTGCCGTGACTACCTGTCTGCTAACCTAGAGACTTCAGCCTGCTCTGCCGTCACGTGCCGTGACCACCTGTCAACTAACCCAGAGACTTCTGCCTGCTTGTTGTGTCCATCCACTATACCGGTCAGTCCCAGTCTGCTGACCCGTGGGAGCCACCTGCTCTCTTACAAGGTCGTCCCCAGAGTAGCACCTGATCCCTCTGCTCGGCCCCTCCCTGGTCACGGAGTTGTTAGCCGACGTACGACCAGGGTCTGTCTGAGTTGATACTTAGTTACGCCCCTCTGGGTCCCTCCTTGCACCGCGGCACAGAGGTTCCACCACCCGGATCCGTAACACTGTGTTTTAATACTCAGAGCAGGATTAGTTGGCCAACTGGCCGGTTAGGTTTGAAAACAGACATGCTGTGTCTGGGTACCAGGAGCGAGGGGGCCGGAGTCAGTCAGACCTGCGTTTTAAAGAAATAAAGGAACTTGGACACTTAACCCTTTAACAACCTTGGGATTTTCCATTTTTGCGTTTTCATTTTTTGCTCCCCTTCTTCCCAGAGCCATAGCCTTTTTATTTTTCTGTCAATATGGCCATGTGAGAGCTTATTTTTTGTGGGAGAAGTTGTACTTTTAAACGCCATCACTGGTTTTACCATATCGTGTACGGGAAAATGGGTAAAAATTACAAGTGCGGTGAAAATGCAAAAAAAAAATGCAATTCCACAGTTGTTTTTTGGTTTTTATTTTTACCATGTTCACTGATTGCTAAAACTGACCTGCCATTTTTATTCTCCAGGTCATTATGAGTTTGTAGACACCAAACAAGTATAGGTTCTTTTTTATTTAAGGGGCAAAAAAAAAATCCAATATTTGCTTAAAAAAAAAATGGCGCCATTTTCCGAGACCCATAGCATCTACATTTTTTGGGATCTGGGGCTGGATGATGGCTTATTTTTTGCGTGTCGAGCTGATGTTTTTGTTGATACCATTTTGGGGTAGATCCAATGTTTTTATCGCCCGTTATTGCATTTTATGACGACCAAAAAAATATAATTCTGGAGTTTGAATTTTTTTTCTCATTACGCCGTTTACCGATCGGATTAATTCTTTTTTGATATTGATGGATCGGGTGATTCTGAACGCGGCGATACCAAATATGTGTATGTAGAGTTTTTTTTTTATTATTTTATTATGAATGAGGTTCAAGGGGGGTGATTTAAACTTTTATATATTTTTTTTTGCTATTTTTAAAAACTTTTTTTTTTACACTTTCTGCATGCTTCAATAGTCTCCATAGGAGACTAGAAGCAACAGTTATCTGATTGCTTCTACTGCATACAAGCGATGAGCAGATCGCTTGTATGCAGCAGAAATGCTCACTTGCTATGAGTGCCGACCACTGGGTGGCGCTCATAGCAATCGAGACATGACAATCACAGGGGTCTGCTGCAGACCCTGGGTTGTCATGCCTACCCATCGGTGACCCGCGGTCATGTGACGAGGTTGCCGATGGGCAGGACTAATGCCGCACTTCCGGCGCTGCGATGTTAAATCCCGCTGTCAGAGATTGACAGCGGCATTTAACTGGTTAACAGCCACGGGTGGATCGCGATCATATAAATCAGCTGACATGTGCTCGGTTCAGTTCGGGCTTAGTGTCGGAGCCCTCGCTGAATCGGGGGTGATGGCCTGGGGCATACTAATAGGCCCCATGCCAGAAAGGAGTTAATGTGGGCCAAAAGGCCGGTATATAGAAATCGACTCTAGTAAAAAAGCATTGTAATCATATGTGAAAAAATGTGCATTGAATATTTTAAAACAATACTTGCATAGATGTTTTATCAGCACCGTATGGTCGGGGAAGACCATGTTTTTGGAGGGAAGAATGTAAGGAAGTGTTCTGTGCAATTCATGCCCTTCATCCCTTCCTTTGGGAATAGGCATGCTCTTGTTGTAATGTGAACAATGTTGCAGAATGTGTATATATTCTGATATAATGTTTATGACTATTAATGATGTGAAAGATTCAAGTGTAGTTTATTGACATTGATGTGATCTAGTATTGCATTGTGTTACATGATAAGATAGGGACCGTGTAAAGATAAAAGGATAACACATAGGTATAGGAACAGAATAAGGTGTTAAGGGTAGTTAGGGTAGTGGCACTCCCAGTTAGGGAGGGGGAACTTAAATATATTAGGAGGGGCATTTCCTGGTAAACAGGAGAGTGAGGGAGATCAGAGAGGGTAGGTGTGAAAGGCCAGCTTGGGGCCAGCTCAGGAACAGAACAACCTAAAGGAAACAAGTAACAGCAGCAGAAAGCAGTATGAGCACAGCAGTGATAGCATTCCATGGAACATCCCTTAAATCCTGCGGCCTACGGGCAGAGCAGGGTATGGAGGAGTCTACCCTAATTTCGTCTTCTGAGAGGAGAATTGGCGGCAATCCACAGAGGCAAGTCGGAGCAGAGTCCCGGGAAGCTGCGGCGCCAGGCGAGACCTCCCTAGTGCAGGAAGTGCCATTAGAGCTAGGGATAGCGCAGGCGACCAAAATCATCAATGCTGTGTTACACTCTGCTGTACCCAAGACCAATTCTGAACGGAGCCTATGGAGTAAAGTTGAACTGCTGGAAATGAGTCAAGAGTCTGGTGTGAACTGTGTGATTGAGCCCAGACCCACGACCGTGAGACAGATGGAGCTTCATGGAACGAAAGTGAGTGTTGTCCATTGCAAACAAACCACACGACAGATAGGACACTATATTTTATTTGTGGGGAGCCAGGGTGTGGGAGAACAGCAGCCCCTTGCCCATGACTACCGCCTTGTGCCCTCTACGATGATCTAAGGAGATGGACGGTCCTCATCTTAAGCTGTGTTTTTCATGAGAAGATTTCTCCCACATTTACGGCAAAATGCTCTATGTTTTTGTAGACCTCTCCACCTCAGGAATAAGAGAGTGAAAGTTCTCCTTGTAGCGGGGGTCTAAAAGTGTCACCAACCAGTAATGACTGTCACCCAACATTTTGACAATGCGAGGGTCACGGTTAAGGCAGAGTAACATAAAGTAAGCCATGCATGCCAGACTGGTAACGGGCAAGACTTCCGTATCCTCACCAAGATGACGACTGACCATGCTCTCCTCCTCCTCCTCCTCAAGCAGTGTGAGGTTTATCACCTAAGCTTATGAGTTTCAGCACAGCCTGTTGCCGCTTGGCTGAGGCAGTACTGCAGTGTTTCCAGCTTGTAACTGATGTGGTGATATCTGAGATGGAGGCTGAACATGAGAAGGAGGCGGATGATGCGCAGGAGCTATACACTGAAGGGGCAACTCTAACTGACATAGGGCCCGCAATCTTCGGTGTGGGGAGGATGTGTTCTGTCCCAAGGTCCGACTGGGTCCCGGCTTCCACTATGTTTACCCAGTGTGTTGTAAGGGAGATGTACCGTCCCTGGCAACAAGCACTTGTCCACGTGTCCGTTGTCAGGTGGACTCTCCCAGTAACTGCGTTGTTGAGGGCACGGCAGATGTTTTGGGACACGTGCTTGTGTAGTGCGGGGATGGCACACCGGGCAAAATAGTGTCGGCTGGAGATCGAGTACCGAGGGTCGGCCACCACCATAAGGTTGCGGAAGGATTCCATCTCCACCAGCCTAAAAGGCAGCATTTCCAACGCAAGCAGTCGTGAAATGTGCGAATTTAGGACTGTGGCCTGTGGGGCGTTGGCTGCGAATTTGCGCTTTCATTCAAAGGTCTGGGATATGGACAATTGGACGCTGCGGTGGGACGTGGACATTGATGCTGTTTCTTGAGAAACTGCCATAACAAGTGAAGACTGAGAAGAGGGGGCATCTTTGCATGCAGTATGGACAGGGGATTGCCTTGCACGCACAACAGGGGGTTCTCTTACATGCACAACAGCGGAAGAAGCAGCGGTGACACTCGCTGACACTGGTCGTGGACCCTGGGGTTCACCCCACAAAGTCGGGTGCTTTGCTGACATGTGCCTGATCATGCTGGTGGTGGTCAGGCTGGTAGTTTTGTCACCCCTGCTGATGCTGGCATGGCAGGTGGTACAAATGGCCTTTTTGGGGTTATCAGCAGAGCCTTTAAAAAAATTCCAGACTCTGGAAGACCTACCGGTTGTACTGGCAACGTCCCTCATGTTGGTGTTACGGGGAACTGTTGCCCGCCTTCTGTCTGCGGCCACCACACTGCTTCTTCCTGCCTGTTGGGGTACACTGCCTCCCTCCCCCTGTGTGCTGCTGGCCTCGCTCTGCGTGTCCTCCTGCCACGTTGGGTCAGTTACTAGATCATCCACCACCTCCTCCTCTTCCACTTCCGCACCACGGTCCTCCTCCTCACTTCGCAGCAATTGTGTCTCGTCATCGTCCACCTCTTGTGACAAATTGCCAGCGTCGCCTTCCTGTGGCCGTGGCTGTTCAAATATTTGGCCATCGCTACATGGGATCTCCTCTTTCACCACTTCAAGTGGAGCAGGCGAGGGGCACAAATATAGAAATGGACCAGTGAACAGCTCTTCAGTAGAGATGAGCGGTGTTCGACTAGAACTGTTCGCCAATCTCAAATTCGAGCTGTTTTGGGTGGTGTTCGAGTCATTCGACAAACGCAAACGATTTGCAAAAAATTCGGCTGTTCGAGGTTATGTTCGAAAACTGTTCGTGCACCAAAAGCGTGTCCTGCATGTCTGGTGCTATTTAGAGCACCAATCATGCAGGGATTGTCTGCCACTCACTGAAATGCCACAGCCATGGTGGTTGTGGCATTACAGTGATTGCCCAAATCGATGGGAACAGTGCTCACAGTGAAACATGAAAAGCCTGCAATTCAGCAGCGGCATACACCGGTACCCAACAATTTAGAACCGAAAGAATAGAGTATCACACATAGATTAGATAGATAGAAACATGTCAGTCACATATATAAGAAGTACAGTGACAGTGTTGGTTACTGTACTTGTCATTTAGAGTTAAAGGATTTATTAAAAAAAATATTAGTGTTTTCATGCACCGTCTCTTTAAAAAAGCCGGCCGGCAATTCAGCATCGGTACCCGACAATTTATAACAGAAAGAATAGAGCATCACAGATAGATTTGATAGATAGAAACATGTCAGTCACATGTATAAGAAGTACAGTGATAGTGTTGATTACTGTACTTGTCATTTAGTGCTAAAATAAAGGATTTATTAAAAAAAAAATTGGCGTGGGGTTCCCCGTAATTTTAGTCTCTAGCGGAGGTTAAACAGACGGCTGGGGCAGATGTTTGAAGCCTGGGAAGGGGGTAATACCCACGGAGCTTCCCAGGCTACTAATATCAGCCCCCAGCTGAATACCTAGCCTTTACTAGCAATTAAAATGGGGGACCCCAAAAAAATGACGTGGGGTCCCCCTTATTTTAATAGCTAGCAAAGGCTAGGCAGACAGCTGGGGGCTGATATTAATAGCCCAGGAAGGGTGCCATGAATATTGGCCCCCTCCCAGGCTAGAAACACCAGCCGTCAGCCGCCCCAGAAATGGCGCATCCATAGGATGCGCCAATTCTGGCACTTAGCCTCGCTCTTCCCACTGCCCTGTAGCGATGGCAGTGGGGTAATAGTGTTGGGGTTGATGTCAGCTTATAATGCCTGCTAACATCAAGCCCAGATTAGTAACGGAGAGGCGTCTATAAGACACCCCCATTACTAACCCCATAGTCAAAGTTACAAAAAAACACAAACACCCAGAATAAAGTCCTTTAATTGAAATAAAGACACAATTCTTTATTGTTCTAAATTAAACCATACTTACCATAACGCCCATTCCAGCTGAAGCCAACGATCTCCTGCAATAAAAGTAAAATAATAAAGCAACATCATACTTACATTTCCATGGTTCACACGACAGCTTCAGCTCTGCTACATTCACATGACAGGCTGGACCGCAGCAGAACGCTGCCATCCAGCTTGCCATGTGGCAGACACTGAGAAGCGCAGGCATGCTTGCGCTCCTCAGTGTCTGGCTGTGACAGCATCCAGATGACCCGAGTTCATGTCCAATGAACTCAGCTCACCTCATGCACGTCACTGACAGCGTGGGAAAATTCTCCTGCGCATGCGGTGAGTGCAGGAGAATTTTCCCACACTGTCAGTGATGTGCATGAGGTGAGCTCATGTTTAATAAACTCGGCTCACCTCATGCACGTCACTGACAGCGTGGGAAAATTCTCCTGCGCATGCGGTGAGTGCAGGAGAATTTTCCCACGCTGTCAGTGACGTGCATGAGGTGAGCTCATGTCCAATGAACTCAGTTCACCTCATGCACGTCACTGACAGCGTGGGAAAATTCTCAGCGCTCAGTGCTTGAGCAGGAGAATTCTCCCACGCTGGGATGGCATTGAGATGACAGGCTGGATCACAGCTGAGCACTGCCATCCAGCATGCCATCATTGCAGAGTGTCTCAGAAGGATGACAAGCTGGATGGCAGCGCTCAGCTGTGATCCAGCCTGTCATCTCAATGCCATCCCAGCGTGGGAGAATTCTCCTGCTCAAGTGCTGAGCGCTGATAATTTTCGCACGCTGTCACTGACGTACATGAGGTGAGCTGAGTTCATTGGACATGAACTCGGCTCATCTGGATGCCGTCACAGCCAGAAACTGAGGAGCGCAAGCATGCCTGCGCTTCTCAGTGTCTGCCACATGGCAAGCTGGATGGCAGCGTTCTGCTGCGGTCCAGCCTGTCATGTGAATGTAGCGGAGCTGAAGCTGTCGTGGGAACCATGGAAAGGTAAGTATGATGTTGCTTTATTATTTTACTTTTATTGCAGGAGATCGTTGGCTTCAGCTGGAATGGGCGTTATGGTAAGTATGGTTTAATTTAAAACAATGAAGAATTGTGTCTTTATTTCAATTAAAGGACTTTATTCTGGGTGTTTGTGTTTTTTTGTAACTTTGACTATGGGGTTAGTAATGGGGGTGTCCTATTGACGCCTCTCTATTACTAACCTGGGCTTGATGTCAGCTGGCATTATAAGCTGACATCAACCCCAACCCTATTACCCCACTGCCACCGCTACAGGGCAGTGGGAAGAGCGAGGCTAAGTGCCAGAATTGGCGCATCCTATGGATGCGCCATTTCTGGGATGGCTGACGGCTGGTGTTTCTAGCCTGGGAGGGGGCCAATATTCATGGCACCCTTCCTGGGCTATTAATATCAGCCCCCAGCTGTCTGCCTAGCCTTTGCTAGCTATTAAAATAAGGGGGACACCACGTCATTTTTTTGGGGTCCCCCATTTTAATAGCTAGTAAAGGCTACGTATTCAGCTGGGGGCTGATATTAGTAGCCTGGGAAGCTCCGTGGGTATTACCCCCTTCCCAGGCTTCAAATATCTGCCCCAGCCGTCTGCTTAACCTCCGCTAGAGACTAAAATTACGGGGAACCCCATGCCAATTTTTTTTTTAATAAATCCTTTATTTTAACACTAAATGACAAGTACAGTAATCAACACTATCACTGTACTTCTTATAAATGTGACTGACATGTTTCTATCTATCTAATCTATGTGTGATGCTCTATTCCTTCTTGTCTAAATTGTTGGGTACCGGTGTATGCCGCTGCTGAATTGCCGGCCGGTTTTTTTAAAGAGAGTGTCTTCTGAGACGTTTGTCAGCTTTTGGACACCTTTGAAGGTGTTTTCTATGTGTTTCTATGTGTTTTTGTTTGCCTGCCATTGGTTTTAACGGTGTTCGACGGTGTTCTAAGGTGTTCGACGAACCGAACTGAACCCGAACACTACGGGGGTGGCTCAACACTACTCTTCAGAGTGTCCAAGTGTGGGATCAGATGTTGTCTGATGACACTCGGCATGGTGGGAGGAAGGAGCATCAGGGTGAGGAGGAGTATGCAGTCGAGACTCATGGCTGCTAACACTTGACCATGTGGAAGACAGACCGGAGGTGGTGGTGGTGCCCAGGTGACTGTAAGTATTATCTGCTATCCAATTAATAACCTGTTCACACTGATCAGTTCGCAATAGTGGTGCTGTTGTGTGCTTCACTAGTAATTCGGTCAAGAACTGGGAGCAAGAAGATATGGCTGTTGGTTGTGGCACATTTTCACCTTGGCCACAGCCCCGTCCTCTGCACGCACCATCACCAGAACGTCCAGTTCCACGTCCCTTGCCACGCACCTTGCCCTTTGTAAATGAAGTAAAATAGCTTACATTCGCACTATCAATGGCAAAAGGGTAATAGAAAGGAGATTTGAACCGTGGAAGAGGAAAACCACAGTTTTATTTCTCTGGCCTACACCAGACTCTTTTAAACAGATATATTGGTGTCTGAACAGTCAGCGAGACACTGAAAATGTTTTCTTTATGCAAAAAAGACAAAAAAGTGGATAATACAGAGATTTGAACCGTGGAACTGCAAAACCACAATTATAATTTCCTGGTGTATACCAGACTTGTTAAAATAGATATATTTGTGTCTGAACAGTCAGCGACACACTTTTTTTTTAATGGAAAAGAGGCAAACAGGTTGATAACACCCAGATTTGAGCCGTGGAAGAGGAAAAACACAGTTCTATTTCTCTGGCCTACATCAGACTCTTTTAAACAGATATATTGGTGTCTGAACAGTCAGCAAGACACTCATTTTTTTTTTGGGGGGGGGGTGAATACCAAAAGGTTAATAAGACGGGTATTTGTACAGTCTGACTGAGGGAAAAAAAAAACAACAGGATTTAGATGAAAAAAAAAGGATTTTTCCTGGCCCCTGAGACCTGGGGATAAGTCTAGCAATTTGACAAGCAGGAGCACACAGGACTGTAATGCAGTGTTTGTTGGTATAACCACTGCGTCTCCTATACAGCCTGCCTGCCTGCCTGATATCTGGGATTGATATTAGTCCTGAGAAGGACTGTTTGTTTGATTTGGCAGGCTTTAGAGACCGTACACTAACTATTTTGCAGTATAAATCTGTGGCACCCTGCTATTACAGGTACCACAGGACCCAAAAGGGTGCATGGACGGACTACTTCACAAGAGGCCCTCACTAAACACAGACACCTCCACCCTTCCACCTCATACCACCAGAGGGAGCCCTGTTAGGGATATATATACTGGAGGGTGGAGCTAGGTAGTCAGAGAGTGTGCTGACACTGAGATCAGTGAAGGAGCAGCAAGTCTGCTGCTGTGTTGAGGGCCCCGAGTGTGGCCGAGGCAAGGAGAGAGGAGAGAGGAGTTAAGGGGGCAGAGGAGCATCTGAAGCTCACCCCAGGACACAATCGGGTCCGCGCCTACAGGGTCCTCTATACCCAGTAGGGACAACCGGCAAACCAAGAGGATTCCAGACCGCTGGTTCACCTGAAGCTACCATCATTTTACAGAACTAGGAACCACGAAGGCCCAAGCGTCCAGGGATAGTGGTAGCCAAAGAAAAGTTCTACTACAAGCAGACAGGTGAGAGAGGAAATAGCATAAAAGCTAGGCCTAGTTCCAGGCTGGCCAGAAGCTTTAGAGAAAGGAAGAAACGGATCAGGAGGCCTTATACACGCTCACTGGGGAGAGTCCAGAAGTGCACCCTTCCTATCAAGTGCCCTGGACTGTACCTGCCATCAACACCAGTAAAGGTACTGAAGCGATCCCCCTGTGTGCATGTCCGTCATTCCCCCTGACCCAACCGGGCCACCTCTCACCTGCATCCCTTCCATCAACCCTGCCCTGGGGGCCCGCTCCGCCTGTGGGGAGCAGAAACATCCCAGCAGCCATCTCATCACCCCCGGAGGTCTGCAGCAGCGCCGGTACTCATTACCGGGAACCACAGGTGGCGTCACGAGACAAAACTGTTAACAAAACTCCTTTTAAAGAGTGACCCCAGGGTACGGGCCCGGGAGCCGACTGCCGTGACATCCCACAGAAGGTCAAGGCCCGGGTACCGAGTCTCCTCCAAATCCCCCTGTGCGAGTCAAATCTCTCCCTAGCTCTGCAGCACTGACCCTACACTGTCTGATCCGGAGCGACTGTTTCCAAGATGGCGGCGCCCGGTTTTAAATACTCGAGGTGACGCTGTGCGGCCAGCCAATCACTGTAATGCCCACAAACAACATGGCTGCGGCATTACAGTGACTGTCTTGCAATCCCTGCATGTTCATTGGCTCTGTAAAGAGCGCCAAACGTGCAGGGCGGAGACCCGAGCACCCGCCCGAGTAAGCCGGGCTCGGTGCTCGCCGAACATCCCGAGTAGTGAGATGCTCGGGCGAGTACAGAGCAGTGTCGAGCATGCTCGCTCAACACCTCAAATAACATATAAGGTATAAAGAGTTTACACCCAATAGGTCTGACATTGTAATTTTCAGCATTCCCATTATATATAATTCAGTTTGAAACCATAATCACAACTCAACGAGCTAAAGTAGCAGAAAAGGGGAATGAAAAGGTATGTTTCATATCTTGAGACATTAAAAGAAAGATAAAGCTAGCAAAAATTCAAGAAGAAAAGTAAATAATAAAAAAATAATGAGGGGGAGAGGGGAAATATTGGGATTATTAAAAAGGATCTCTATCTGTCTAAGTGCTATCCGCTGGTGTATAAGTAAAGAGTAAATGAATCCAAAAAGAGAATCCATTAAAAAACTTGTGAGTTGTGCCATTAAATTCGGCAGTTAAGTCTTCTATTTTATATAGACATGTCATCTCCTGAAACAATTCAGCCAAACTTGGGGATTGAGGTAATTTCCAATAAAGGGGAATAACTAATCCAGCAGCGTTAAGCAAAATCTCATGACAGGGCATGGCCGACTCTCTTCATTCCAAGCCTTTACCCCTGAATATTCCCGTACCCTTTATACCTTTTCCAAAAATTATACAAAGAGACCTTTGCTTGGATTAATTTGGCCACAGTGCCCATTTATTAACAAATAATAACAATGACAAAATATAACATCATAAATGGTGTGGAAGGTCCTTGAAGCTGCAAGATCTGGCACCCATCCCAACCAAATGGTTAAAACAGCAATATTTTACCCCCAGCCGTAACCACCAGCTCGAGGGCACCACACCACTGTACATGGTGATTAAACCAACTACAGGCTCCCAGAATCCACCGCCGTCCAGAGCCCAACTAAATCCTAGATCAGCCATTCTTAGTTTCAACAAGAAGGGGAACCGCCAACTAATTTCCCCTCCAACAACAATTTTTTCAACTCCAAGAAACCCCCGCCAGCACAAACGCACAAACAATGAGTCTTGACCTCAATCCCATTGAAAATCTTTGGGGTGAGCTGAAATCTGCTATTGGGAAAAAGAACCCTGCAAACATTCAAGAGCTTGAACAAACTGCAAAGGAAGAATGGGAGAAAATTCCTGCTGAGAAGTGCAAGAAGCATATAGATGGCTACAAGAAACGTTTGGGGGCTGTCAGCAATGCAAAAGGGTGTGCAACCAAATATTAATTATGGGTGCCTTTATTACTGCACATGCTGTTTATTCTGTTTCTTCTTTGAAATTGCAACATGGAAGTTGAAAAACAATGTTTTATTGCTGTATTACTTTGGACCACTAATTCAAACATCCTGAGGATATAACTTTGGTACATTTCCATTTATTTGAAAAGAGATATTGTGCAGTCTATGAAAAAAAGAAGGGGTGCCAATAATGGTGAGCAGCACTGTATTGTGATATAAGATTTTATGACTATTGATGCTGTGAAAGATTCAAGGGTATTTTATTGACATTAATGTGTTCTAGTATTGCATTGTATTACATGATAAGATAGGGACAGTGTAAGGATAAGAGATTAACACATACAGTGGCGACCACAAGTTTAGCATTTTTTTTAAAGTGTGTACATCTGTCTGGTTGTTGTGATGCCATTTTCCTGGTGATTTTAGTAAACCGGAAGCAAATGGTTGTCAGCCATAAGGATGAAAATTGTGTTTGCCATTGTTTTATCTCTTTATGTGTTAGTTTACAACATTTGCTGGTCCAAATGTTTTGCATATTTTGTCATGGGTGGTTGAATTTTGTCTACATTTTTTTTTTCATATGTGTGTTTTCTGGTTGACACATGGCAAAGACAAAGCCAAATTTATCATCAGATGTCAGGAAACTTATTATTCTGAGAGTGAAGTCAGGCAAAAGCCAAAAAGAGGTAGCTATGGAATTCAACTGTTCTCAGAGTCAAGTGTCACATATATTAAAGAAAGAAAAAGTAGATTATGGAACAGCTGACAAACCTAGAAGTGGACGACCACGGAAAACTTCCTCCAGAGTTGAGCACATTATTAAGAAAAAGTCAGTATCTCATGTCCATAAAAGTGCTGTACAGATTTTGCATAAAATGAATGAAGAACATGCGGTCAAAGTGAGTCGCAAAACTATGGTGTGACGGCTAAGAGCAGTAGGGCTGAATGCATGAGTTCCAGACAATAAGCCTTTCATCTCTGCAAAGAACCGGAAGGTCAGACTTGAGTTTGCCAAAGAACACAGCCAATGGAAAGAGACAGATTGGTCTAAGGTGTTGTGGTTGAATGAATCCAAGTTCAATCTGTTTTGTAGGGATGGCAAGCACTATATATACCGCCCAATTTGAAAATATAATGACGTAAGGTACCAAACACCTACAGTGAAACATGGTGGTGGCAATGTCATGGTTTGGGGCTGGTTTTCTGCATCTGCCATTGGCCCTCTGCATAGATATGATGAAAATATGAATGCTACCATGTACAAGGATATACTGGAGAATGTAATGCTGCCACATGGTAAAACCAAAGTCGGCAGGGGATGGAAATTCCAGCAAGTCAATGATCCTAAGCACACATCCAATTAAGTCAAAAACTGGTTTGCAAAGAAAAATCTTCGCCTGTTGCAATGGCCAAGCCAATCACCTGATTTAACCACTTCGCGCCAGAGTCTGTTTTTGCCGTCGTGACCAGGCCAATTTTTTCAATTCTGACAGCTGTCACTTTATGAAGTAATTACTCTGGAATGCTTCAACGGATTCTGAGATTCCCCTGATTCTGAGATTGTTTTTTCGTGACATATTGTACTTCATGATTGTGGTAAAATTTCTTCGATATCACTTGCGTTTATTTGTGAAAAATCAGAAATTTGCCGAAAATTTTGAAAATTTTGCAATTTTCAGACTTTGAATTTTCATGCCCTTAAATCAGAGAGATATGTCACACAAAATAGTTAATAAATAACATTTCCCACATGTCTACTTTACATCAGCACAATTTTGGAACCAAAATTTTTTTTTTAGGAAGCTGTAAGGGTTAAAAGTTGACCAGCGATTTCTCATTTTTCCAACAAAATTTACAAAAACATTTTTTTAGGGACCACATCTTATTTCAAGTGACTTTGAGGGGCTTTTATGACAGAAAATACCCAAAAGTGACACCATTTTAAAAACTGCACCACTCAAGGTGCTCAAAACCACATTCAAGAAGTTCATTAACCCTTCAGGTGTTTCACGGGAATATTTGGAATGTGGAAGAAAACAATTAACATTTAACTTTTTTTCACAAAAATGTTAATTTAGACCCAATTTTTTCATTTTCACAAGGGTAACAGGAAAAAGTGGACCACACAATTTGTAGTGCAATTTCTCATGAGCGCGCTGATTTCCCATATGTGAGGGAAAACCACTGTTTGGGCGCACTGCAGGGTTCGGAAGGGAAGGAGCGCCATTAGACTTTTTGAATGTAAAATTTGTTTGAATAATTAGCGGACACCATGTTGCGTTTGGAGAGCTCCTCATGTGCCTAAATAGTGGAAACCCCCCACAAGTGACACCATTTTGGAAACTATACCCCTTAAGGAACTTATCTAGATGTGTGGCGAGCACCTTGAACCCCCAGGTGCTTCACAGAAGTTTATAATATTGAGCTGTAAAAATAAATTTTTCACATTTTTCCCACAAAAACGTTTTTCATCCCTTAATTTTGCATTATCATAAGGATAACAGGAGAAATTGTACCATGAAATTTGTTGTGCAATTTCTCCTGAGTACGCTGATACCCCATATGTGGGGGAAAACCACTGATTTGCTGTACGGCAGGGTTCGGAAGAGAAAGGAGTGCTATGTTGGCTGGGATAGGTTGCAGACACCATGTCACATTTGAAGAGTCGCTGACATGCCGAAACGGCAGAAACCCCCACAAGTGACCCCATTTTGTAAGCTACACCTCTCAAGGAATTCATCTAGGGAAGTAGTGAGTATTTTTTAATTTTTTAATTTATACCATTGGGCAGTGAAGAAAACATAATTATATTTTTACCACAAAAAAATGTTTTACCCTCAGATTTTTCATTTTCACACAGGGCAATGGGTAAAAATGGTGCCGAAATGTGTCACACAATTTCTTCTAAAAGTGGCAATACCCCATATGTGGCTGTATCGTACCGCTCAGCCATACGGCGAGATCTGGGAGGGACGGAGCGTTATTTGACAATTAGAGAACAAATTATTGTAGAATAGGCATTTGGATTTGGGAGCACAAAATTTTCTGAATTTCTTTTGTGGGGCAAGGGCCATTTCGTTTTTCCAGAGCCTTTCTGCTACCAGTAATTTGGAAGTCCCTTATATTTTTAACAGATGACGGACCTCAGTGGGGACTAGCTTTTTTTGAGGACTGAGTTGAAGCTTTTATTGGGAACATTTTACATATTGTTTATTCGTCATGGGTTCCGTCTGAATCACGTATTTCAGAGATTTACACGGAAACTCTGGTGTAAGTGCTTATCGCAGAGTGCAGGATAAATGTGCGCAGAGCCTTACTGCGATCTTTGGGAGACATAATAAACAAATCAGTAGCAGGTGAAGAATTGGTTTTATTTATTTTTTACGCCATTCCTCGTGCGGTATAAGTGATGAGATTACTTTATTCTTCTGGTCGGTGCGATTACAGCGATACCAGATTTATATCGGGTTTTTATGATTGACAGCTGTCACACACTAAAATATGCTTTTTTGCAAAATCTAGTTTTTGCATAACCATATTTTGAGAGCTATAATTTTTCCATATTTCGGCCAACAGAGTCATGTGATGGCTTGTTTTTTGCGGGACAAGTTGACATTTTTATTGGTACTGTTTTTGGGTACGTGACATTTTTTGATCGCTTTCTATTCCGTTTTTTGGGATGTAAAATTAACAAAAACCAACAATTCAGGAATTGTTTTTTGAGTTTCTTTTTTATGCCGTTCTGCATGTGGTAAAAGTGATAAGGCAGCATTATTCTTCGGGTCAGTACGTTTACAGCGATACTACACTTACCGTATTTTTTTTTATGTTTTGGCACTTTTACACAATAAAACAATTTTATAGAAAAAATATTTTTTTTGCATCGCTTTATTCTGAGAGATATAACTTTTTTATTTTTCGACTGATGGAGCTATCTGGCGGCTTTTTTTTTGCGGAACAAGATGATATTTTCAGCGGTTCCATTTTTATTTCCATTTTGCTTTTAGATCGAATTTTTTTCCACTTTTTGTTTGGCGATATGATGAAAAAGCAAAGTTTTTTGCTCCGTTTTTTATTTATTTTTATTATGGTGTGCACAGAAGGAGTTAATTAGTGTGACAGTTTTATAGATCGGATTGTTTCGGACATGGCGATACCAAATATGTGTACTTTTTTGGTTTTTGCATCAATATACGGATTTATTGGTTTAATATTTTATTTATTTTTTTTTTTTATTTTGTGATTTTTTTAAACAGTTTGAAAACATTTTTTAGACTTTTTTTTACATTTTTACTTAGTCCCTGTATGGGACATTAATTTTTATTTTTCTAATCACTGCAATAGACATGTATTGCATTGCATGAGAGCTTTGCTGACAGTTTCACAGCTGCAGGCTGAGTCTAGCAGGACACCGTACATGGCAGACCCAGAGGCGGTCATGTAACCTCCGGCTGCCATGACAACGGCGGGTCCTCTCAGACATCAGGGGGCAATCGGAGAGGTAAGTGGACGACCCCCTCTCCTCTCACTATCTTCTAAATGCCACGATCGCTATAGATCGCGGCATCTAGAAGATAGCAAAGGGTTAATATCATTGGGACCTGATCCAATCAGGTCCCAATGATGTCCCCTGTCACTGCTACTCATCTGAACTGCAATCGCAGCGCCTGCAGGACCCTGGGGGTCCTGAGCACTGTGGGACCACCGACCGTTTATAAACGTCGGCGCTCCCCAAGCCCAGGCAGCGCGGACGTTTATATACAGTGGGTGGTCGGGAAGCGGTTAAACCCTATAGAGCACTTTTGGAATGAGTTAGGGCAACGAATTGGGGCCCAAACCCATAGCAATAAAGATTAATTGTTTGCATATTTGCAAATGGAATGGAGCAATATCCCTCAAGATGTCTTGAATACCCTAGTAGCTTCAATGCCCCCGTAAGTTATGGCATTGTAAACAATGAATTACTCTCTATGTTGTGATCAATAAATAGTATATGCAAAACTTTTGGCAGTCAGTTTTCTGTAATTAAATGACCATACCTATATTCAAAAGCATTTTGGTTAAAATTAAGGTCTTGCATGATGATAACTTCATGCACTTTCAATTCATCACCAGGAAAATGGCATCACAGCAACCAGACAGAAGTCATCACACGTTATTAAAAAATTAAAAACTTTTGGTATCGCCACTGTAGGTATAGGAACAGAATAAGGTATTAAGCGTAGTTAGGGTAAGGTGAAAGTGAACGCAGTTCCTTTAGGAAAGGGAAAATAAAATGGGACTGTTCTGCGTCCCTGAGGGCAAGGAGCCCTGAAGGCACTGGAAAGTATCGGTGCTGGCCAGTGTGGCCGGAAGTTTGAATATAGAAGTGTGTTTTTTTCCCCCTCCGAGTTTGGTTACCCCTTGTGGATTATGGGACACGTTAACCACCCTTTGTAATGAAAATGGACTGTGTGCAGCTGCCCTATGGAACGTGCTCTTTTAACCATGTACTGTCTTTATTCTTACCTTGAACTTTTCCCGCAGGAGCTTATGGGCAGCACACTTGTTTCTTTAAAGGGGCCGTAGTCTACAAAAAATGGGGAGGGGGAAAACCCTGAACAGGAAGACCCAAGGATCGAGCCGGGTCAGCATTGCAATAGCTAAAAGCGCTCCTGGACTGTCAGAGCTGTGGTTAGTTGGCCACTGAGCCGTTATGTTTAATGTGGACTTGCTGTGTTTGAATACTCAGAGCAGGATTAGTTGGCCAACTGGCCTGTTAGGTTTGAAAACGGACATACTGTGTCTGGGTACCAGGAGCGAGGGGGCCGGAGTCAGTCGGACCTGCGTTTTAAAGAAAAAACGGAACTTGGGCACTTAACCCTTTAACAACCTTGGGATTTTCCATTTTTGCGTTTCCATTTTTTGCTCCCCTTCTTCCCAGAGCCATAGCCTTTTTATTTTTCTGTCAATATGGCCATGTGAGGGCTTAGTTTTTGCGGTAGAAGTTATACTTTTAAACGCCATCACTGGTTTTACCATATCTTGTATGGGAAAATGGGTAAAAAATTACAAGTGCAGTAAAAATGCAAAAAAATGCAATTCCACAATAATTCTCCATAATTCTGGAGTTGAAATTTTTTTTCTCGTTACCGATCGGATTAATTCTTTTTTTATATTGATAGATCGGGCGATTCTGAACGCGGCGATACCAAATATGTGTATGTAGGTTTTTTTTTATTATTTTATTTTGAATCAGGTTCAAGGGGGGGTTATTTAAACTTTTATATATTTTTTTTGCTATTTTTAAAAACTTTTTTTTTACACTTTCTGCATGCTTCAATAGTCTCCATAGGAGACTAGAAGCAACAGTTATCTGATTGCTTCTACTACATACAAGCGATGAGTAGATCGCTTGTATGCAGCAGAAATGCTCACTTGCTATGAGCGCCGACCACTGGGTGGTGCTCATAGCAATCGAGACATGACAACCACAGGGCTCTGCTGCAGACCCCGGGTTGTCATGCTTACCCAATGGAGACCCGCGGTCATGTGACGGGGTCGCCGTTGGGCGGGACTAATGCCGCACTTCCGGCGCGGCGATGTTAAATGCCGCTGTCAGAGATTGACAACGGCATTTAACTGGTTAACAGCCGCCGGTGGATCGTGATTCCACCCGCGGCTGTTGCAGGCACATGTCAGCTGTATAAATCAGCTGACATGTGCCCGGTTCAGTGCGGGTTCAGTGCCGGAGCCCTCGCTGAAACGGGGGTGATGGCCTGGGGCATACTAATAGGCCCCAGGCCAGAAAGGAGTTAATGTGGGCCAAAAGGCCGGTGTACAGAAATCAACTCTAGTAAAAAAGCATTGTAATCATATGTGAGAAAATGTGCATTGAATGTTTTAAAACAATACTTGCATAGATGTTTTATCAGCACCGTATGGTTGGGGACGACCATGTTTTTGGAGGGAAGAATGTAAGGAAGTGTTCTGGGCAATTCATGCCCTTCATCCCTTCCTTTGGGAATAGGCATGCTCTTGTTGTAATGTGAACAATGTTGCAAAATGTGTATATGACGCGCCCCCTGGGCCATGTGGGGGTACCCGGAGCCCGGCCTGTAAATGCTGGGGGTTGTAGTCACCGTGGCGGTGACCCGGTCCATGACCCAGGGCAGTCAAACCAGGCTAGTTTATGTGTCTCTGTTATATATAGTCCGACTACGCCACCTGTGGGATGCGGTTATTGGGAACCGCCGCTGCGGAGCAGTCCACTGAAGTTGATGGTGTGTGCAGCAAGGTGATGTGACTCCCCACAGGAAGAGTCGAGCTTCAGGGCAGCGTGTTTGGATGATCGTGGTGATAGTGCCGCGATCAGTAATGACAACACGGAGTTGTTGCAGTGCAGTCCCAGGGTCTTTACTGGTGGCAATTATATAGGCCCCAACGGGAGTACTTGCTAAGGATGAGGGCCTGGTCAGTCTGGGAGCAATCATAGAATTCCCCTGGCCAGGTGGAGATGTAGGCCTGCCGTTCTGACTGAACTCTTTGGCTATCCCGCTTATAGTCGTGTTGTAGCCCACGTCCCTGAGTGTGACGTGCTGTGCTCACCCGTATGGCTGGCGACTCGGATCCCGTGTATTCCTCACTCCTCTGTGGTGGTACTGGTCCTTTCGTGTGGCTGAGCCTCCGGGCTTCTGTTGGCCAGGAGACCTGCAATCCCCTGCCCTGCGGTATCTGCTGCTGGGCCTGAAGGGTCCCACAGTCTCGGAATCCGGTGTCAGGTCCTCTGTATGCTGTCCAGGATGAGCTTTCTCCAGCTTCAGTCCCTGGCTTCTTACTCCTGAGTCTCCTACTTGACTCCAGTCCTGTCTCTGTCTTAGACTCTGACTAGACTGACTAACCCCGCCTCCAGATCCAGTTATAAAGGGCAGGATCCTCCCCTTTCTGGCCTGGGGCAGGAGGTATTGCATGTAGTGTGTTCCCTGACCAGGAAACTCCTGTCTTGCTCCCAGATATGGTATTACTACCATTGTGGCAACCAGACCCTCTGGGGTGCCACGTATATATTGTGATATAATGTTTATGACTATTAATGATGTGAAAGATTCAAGTGTATTTTATTGACATTGATGTGATCTAGTATTGCATTGTATTACACGATAAGATAGGGACCGTGTAAGGATAATAGGTTAACACATAGGTATAGGAACAGAACAAGGTGTTAAGGGTAGTTAGGGTAAGGTAGGGGTTAACAGTTATAGTAACATAGTAACATAGTTTTTAAGGTTGAAGGAAGACTAAGTCCATCTAGTTCAACCATAGCCTAACATGTTGATCCAGAGGAAGGCAAAAAAAAACCATGTGGCAAACACTAAGCTCCACATTGGGGAAAAAAATTCCTTCCCGACTCCATACGACAATCAGACTAGTTCCCTGGATCAATGCCCTATCAAGGAATCTAGTATTTATAACCCGCATATTATACTTTTCAAGAAAGGCATCCATGCCCTTCTTAAATTTTAACAGTGAATCACTCATTACAACATCATGCGGCAAAGAGTTCCATAGTATTGTATTGGTGGACGACAAGCTCACGTTTAATGGCCAGTGTCAGGCAGCTGCTGCAAAGGCAAATAAAATAATGGGATGCATTAAAAGAGGCATAGATGCTAATGAGGAGAGCATAATTTTACCTCTATACAAGTCATTACTGCTCTTACAGTAAAGAATCCCCATCTGTGATTATGATTAAACCTTCTTTCCTCCAGACGAAGAAGATGCCCCCTTGTCCCCGTCTCAGGCCTCAGAGTAAAAAGATCAGTAGAAAGGTCTTTGTACTGTCCCCTCATATACTTGTACATAGTAATAAGATCACCCCTAAGACTTCTTTTTTCCACAGTAAATAACCCCAAGTGTAATAACCTGTCTTGGTATTGCAGACCCCCCAGTCCTCTAATAACCTTGGTCGCTCTTCTCTGCACCCTCTCTAGTTCAGCTATGTCTTTCTTATACACCGGAGACCAGAACTGTACACAGTATTCTAAGTGTGGTCGCACTAATGACTTGTATAGAGGTAAAATTATGTTCTCCTCATGAGCATCTATGCCTCTTTTAATGCATCCCATTATTTTATTTGCCTTTGCAGCAGCTGCCATTAAACGTGAGCTTGTCGTCCACCAATACACCCAGGTCTTTTTCAGTTACAGTTTTGCCCAGTGTTTTACAATTAAGCATATAATTATATATGTTATTTCCCCTGCCCAAGTGCATTACCTTACATTTATCCCCATTAAAGCTCATTTGCCATTTATCAGCCCAAGCTTCTAGTTTACATAGATCCTCCTGTAATATAAAATTGTCCTCCTCTGTATTGATTACCCTGCAGAGTTTAGTGTCATCTGCAAATATTGAAATATTACTCTGTATGCCCCCTACAAGGTCATTAATAAATATTTTAAAAAGAAGGGGGGCCAATACTGACCCCTGTGGTACCCCACTGTTAACTGTGACCCAGTCTGAGTGTTTTCCATTAATAACCACCCTTTGTTTCCTATCACTGAGCCAATTCTTAACCCACATACATATATTTTCCCCTATTCCCATTGTTCTCATTTTATGTATCAACCTTTTGTGTGGAACCGTATCAAAAGCTTTTGAAAAGTCCATATACACAACATGCACTACATTTCCTTGGCCCAGTCCAGAACTTGCCTCCTCATAAAACCTGATCAGATTAGTTTGACAGGAACGGTCCCTCGTAAACCCATGTTGATATTGGGTCATGAGGTTATTCTTCTTCCGATACTCTATTATAGCATCTCTTAGGAAACCCTCCAGGATTTTACCCACAGTAGAGGTTAAGCTTACCGGCCTATAATTTCCAAGTTCAGTTTTTGTCCCCTTTTTGAAAATTGGCACAACATTTGCTATATGTCAGTCCTGTGGTACAGACCCTGTTATTATGGAATCTTTAAAGATTAAAAATAATGGTCTATCTATGGTGTTACTTAATTCCTGCAGTACTCGCGGGTGTATCCCATCCGGGCCCGGGGATTTGTCAACT
Source organism: Phyllobates terribilis (assembly GCF_046119375.1). Taxonomy (NCBI): domain Eukaryota; kingdom Metazoa; phylum Chordata; class Amphibia; order Anura; family Dendrobatidae; genus Phyllobates; species Phyllobates terribilis. The sequence goes on from NW_027362763.1 coordinate 768,226,739, forward strand.
TTAGTGATTTTTAGACGCCGCCGTACTTCCTGCTGGGTTAAGCAAGTGACATTTAATGGAGAATTTTTGTTATCACTGATCATGTTTTCTGTCATGCGATTTTATTGTGTACATACGGTTGAAAAAAATCATTTAGCATATTGGCTTTTTCCTCATCCTCATCCACCATTTCACCCAGACTATTTTTAAGGGGGCCAACACTATCATTTTTTAGTTTTTTACTATTTATGTAGTTAAAGAATATTTTGGGGTTATTTTTACTTTCTCTGGCAATGATTCTCTCTGCCTCAATCTTTGCTGCCTTGATTTGTTTTTTACATAATTTATTTAATTTTCTATATTTATTTAATGCCTCATCACTACCTACTTGCTTTAGTTCTCTAAATGCTTTCTTTTCTTTTTTCTAGTGGCACTCCCAGTTAGGGAGGGGGAACTTAAATATATTAGGAGGGGCATTTCCTGGTAAAGAGGAGAGTGAGGGAGATCAGAGAGGGTCGGTGTGAAAGGCCAGCTTGGGGCCAGCTCAGGAACAGAGCAACCTAAAGGAAACAAGTAACAGCAGCAGAAAGCAGTATGAGCACAGCAGCGATAGCATTCCATGGAACATCCCTTAAATCCTGCGGCCTACGGCAGAGCAGGGTATGGGGGAGCCTACCCTAATTTCGTCTTCTGAGAGGAGAATTGGCGGCAATCCACAGCGGCAAGTCGGGGAGAATCCCAGGAAGCTGCGGCGCCAGGCGAGACCTCCCTAGTGCAGGAAGTGCCATTAGAGCTAGGGATATCGCAGGCGACCAAAATCATCAATGCTGTGTTAAACTCTGCTGTACCCAAGACCAATTCTGAACTGAGCCTATGGAGTAAAGTTGAACTGCTGGAAGCGAGTCAAGAGTCTGGTGTGAACTGTGTGATCAAGCCCAGACCCACGATCGTGAGACAGATGGAGCCTCATGGAACGAAAGTGAGTGTTGTCCATTACAAACACACCACACGACAGATAGGACACTATATTTTATTTGTGGGGAGCCAGGGTGTGGGAGAACAGCAGCCCCTTGCCCATGACTACCACCTTGTGCCTTCTACAATGATCTAAGGAGATGGACGGTCCTCATCTTAAGCTGTGTTTTTCATGAGAAGTTTTCTCCCACATTTACTGCAAAATGCTCTCTGTTCACCGATCTTCGTGAAACGTCCGACTCTAAAGATACAGAAAGAACATGGATTAGCAATAAAGAAAGGGCAGGAATATCAGCTACTGGAGGAGGGGTATGGATTATTCATGGAAAATTAGATGTCAGTCTTCAGTGATCTCGTGGTAGCAAAATTTAAATTGCATTAATGTAGTTTCTTTATAATTATATAAAAAATAAAATATCTCCTTACCTGTATTCACACCCTGCACACGCGTAGTTGTATGGGTAGTTAATCTCATAAGTGTGATACGTGCTCACGGGTGGTAATTCTGGGTGAGCATGTATGACCTTTTCCGTGTAGGATCTCCAGAGTGCACCATGTCCATCGTTTTGTACTCCCTCCATGTGCCAGCAGGCAACATGGCATAATTCGTGTGCTAGTGCGTCTCTGAGGCGCTCTAAAGATAGAAAATATACAATTACTATAAATTATGAAGATACTTTACATCACATGTGCCAACCTCCTAGATCATATTGTAGGGAAGGCTCAAGAGACATTTGTCCTGGAGCATTGGTGCTTTCACCATCTATGGGACCTTAATGATCTCCATCACCCACGCTGACTCTTCTGATTCATCGTCCCAGTAATTTGCGGTTGCACCCTGGCAGTCAGTGTATTTTATCCACTGTTTACTTCTGGATCCCCCACAATTATGGAAAAAGGTCCCTCAAGGTTTTTCAATGATCACATCCAGTGAACAATATATAGCCATGCCTGTGTGTGTTTCTCTTGTTTGGAAGCTATAAAAATTGTAGTAACATCAATCCAGCCTTAAATGGAAGCTGTCATGTGAGAAAATACTATTAATCTGCAGATATGGGGTTAATCTGTAGGTTAATAACATTCTGAACCTTTCCGGCACCGGCACTTAGACCCTCGCTGCAGGGAGGAAATGAACTTTATTCCCTCTGGCAGTGTTTGGCTTCCAGCCATAGAGGCGGCGCTGGTGCGGGTTAAGCCACTCAGTGTATAGAGCGTGGTGGCTGTAACTGCACTCCCGGCACTAACTGACAGCAGCTCAGCATTATACCTGGCTGTCAGTCAGTGTCGGGGGGCGCGGTTACGGCCGCAGTGCTCTGTACACAGAGTGGTGACTGAACCCTTGACAGCGTCGTCCTTATGACTGAAAGCTGAACGTGGCAGGAGGAATAAAGTTAATTTCCTTCCTGCAGCGAGGGTCTAAGTGCTGGTGCCGGGCAGGTTCAGAACACTATTAACCCCTTAAGCCCCGCGGGTGGTTTGCACATTAATGACCGGGCCAATTTTTACAATTCTGACCACTGTCACTTTATGAGGTAATTACTCTGGAACGCTTCAACGGATCCCCCTGATTCTGAGATTGTTTTTTCATGACATATTGTACTTCATGATTGTGGAAAAATTTCTTCGATATCACTTGCGTTTATTTGTGAAAAAAACGGAAATTTGGCGAAAATTTTGAAAATTTTGCAATTTTCAAAATTGGAATTTTTAAGCCCTGAAATCAGAGCGATATGTCACACAAAAGAGTTAATAAATAACATTTCCCACATGTCTACTTTACATCAGCACAATTTTGGAACCAAAATTTTTTTTTGTTAGGGAGCTATAAGGGTTAAAAGTTGACCAGCGATTTCTCATTTTTTCAACAAAATTTACAAAACCATTTTTTTAGGGACCACATCACATTTGAAGTCACTTTGAGAGGTCTTTATGACAGAAAATACCCAAAAGTGACACCATTCTAAAAACTGCACCCCTAAAGGTGCTCAAAACCACATTCAATAACTTTATTAACCCTTCAGGTGCTTCATAGGAATTTTTTGAATGTGGAAGAAAAAAATGAACATTTAACTTTTTTCACAAAAATGTTACTTTAGACCCAATTTTTTTTATTTTCACAGGGGTAACAAGAAAAAATGGACCGCAAAAATTTGTTGTGCAATTTCCCCTGGGCACGCAGATACCCAATATTTGGGGAAAAAACACTGTTTGGGCGCACTGTAGGGCTCGGAAGGGAAGGAGCGCCATTTGACTTTTTGATTGTAAAATTTGCTTGAATAATTAGCGGACACCATGTTGCGTTTAGAGAGCCCCTGTATGCCCAAGCATTGGAGCTCCCCCACAAGTGACCCCATTTTGGAAACTAGACCCCCCAAGGCACCTATCTAGATGCATAGTGAGCAGTTGCAACCCCCAGGTGCTTCACAAATTGATTCGTAAAAATGAAAAAGTGAAAAAAAAAACACTTTTTCATTTTTACGAATCAATTTGTGAAGCACCTAGGGGTTCCAAGTGCTCACTATGCATCTAGATAGGTGCCTTGGGGGGTCTAGTTTCCAAAATGGGGTCACTTGTGGGGGAGCTCCAATGTTTGGGCACACAGGGACTCTCTAAATGCAACATGGTATCCGCTAACAAATTGAATGGAAAATCGGCTCAAATTGTTAGCGGACACCACATTGCGTTTGGAGAGCCCCTCTGTGCCCAAACTTTGGAGCTCCCCCACAAGTGACCCCATTTTGGAAACTAGACCCCCCAAGGCACCTTTCTAGATGCATAGTGAGCACTTGGAACCCCCAGGTGCTTCACAAATTGATTCGTAATAATGAAAAAGTGAAAAAAAAAACACTTTTTCATTTTTACGAATCAATTTGTGAAGCACCTAGGGGTTCCAAGTGCTCACTATGCATCTAGATAGGTGCCTTGGGGGGTCTAGTTTCCAAAATGGGGTCACTTGTGGGGGAGCTCCAAAGTTTGGGCACAGAGGGGCTCTCCAAACGCAATGTGGTGTCCGCTAACAATTTGAGCCGATTTTCCATTCAATTTGTTAGCGGATACCATGTTGCATTTAGAGAGTCCCTGTGTGGCCAAACATTGGAGTTCCCCCACAAGTGACCCCATTTTGGAAACTAGACCCCCCAAGGCACCTATCTAGATTCATAGTGAGCACTTGGAACCCCAGGTGCTTCACAAATTGATTCATAAAAATGAAAAAGTGTTTTTTTTTTTCACTTTTTCATTTTTACGAATCAATTTGTGAAGCACTTGGGGGTTCCAAGTGCTCACTATGCAACTAGATAGGTGCCTTGGGGGGTCTAGTTTCCAAAATGGGGTCACTTGTGGGGGAGCTCCAATGTTTGGGCACACAGGGGCTCTCCAAACGCAACATGGCGTCCGCTAACAATTTGAGCCGATTTTCCATTCAATTTGTTAGCGGACACCATGTCGCGTTTGGAGAGCCCGTGATGTGCCTAAACAGTGGAGCTCCCCCACAAGTGTCCCCATTTTGGAAACTATACCCCTCAAGGATTTTATTAAGGTGTATAGTGAACATTTTGAACCCAGAGGTACGGCACAGAATTTGTTTACATTAGGTCATCATATTGAATAAGTTGTCATTATTCTTGAGCGCAAGTGCTCGCTACTTGAGTTTGCATTGGGTACTCAGGTATGCACCATGTACAGCGTGTGCTCGAGTGACATGCTCGAGTCCCTGCTCCGCATGTTTCACGGTTATTAGACACCCAAAAAAAAACATGGGGGGATCGCTCGTGCATGGCAGGCAATCCCCGTAAAGTTTTTTGGCCGCGAAGCATATGGGGCAGAGACTCGAGCATGTCACTCAAATACCCACGATACTCAATGCATACCAGAGCACCCGATGCAAACTCAAGTAGCGAGCACTTGCTCTCAACACTAGTCGCCATATCGTCATCTTTTTTTCTTACTTTTGAAAAAAATCCCAACCCCAGCCCTAACCCTAGCACAACCCTAGCCCCAGCACAACCCTAGCCCCAGCACAACCCTAGCCCCAGCACAACCCTAGACCCAGCACAACCCTAGCTCCAAACCCAGCCCTAACCCTAGCCCAATCCTAACCCAAGAGTTTATTTTTGACGCCGTTCCTTGTGCGGTATAAGTGATTAGACAACTTTATTCTTCGGGTCGGTGTGATTACAGCAATGCCAGAATCATATGGGGTTTTTATGACTGACAGCTGTCACACACTAAAAGACGCATTTTTTGTAAAATCTAGTTTTTGCATCGCCATATTTTGAGAGCTATAATTTTTCCAGATTTTGGCAGACAGTCATGTGACGGCTCGTTTTTTGCGGGATGACTTGACGTTGTTATTGGTGCCATTTTCAGGCACGTGACATTTTTTGATCGCTTTCTATTCCGATTTTTGGGAGGCAGAATAAACAAAAACCAACAATTCAGAAATTGTTTTTTTTTTTTTTTTTTTTATTCTGTTCCGCGTGTGGTAAAATTGATGAGGTAGCTTTATTCTTCGGGTCAGTACGTTTACAGCGGTACCACATTTGTATCATTTTTCTATGTTTTGGCGCTTATACACAATAAAAGCTATTTTATAGAAAAAAATATTTTTTAGTATCGCTTTATTCTGAGAGCTATAACTTTTTTATTTTTCGGCTGATGGAGCTGTATGGCGGCTTGTTTTTTGCGGGACGAGATGACGTTTTCAGCGGTATCATTTTTATTTATAGGTGTCTTTTTGATCGCGTGTTATTCCACTTTTTGTTTGGCGGTATGGTGATAAAGCATTGTTTTTGGCTTTTTTTTTTTTTTTTTTTTTTACCGTGTTCACTGAAGGGGTTAACTAGTGGGACAGTTTTATAGGTCAGGTGGTTCCGGACGCGGCGATACCAAATATGTGTACTTTTATTGTTTTTTTTTAATTTTTTTTATAATAATATTTATTGATGGGTACATTATATTTTTATTTTGGTGTATTGTTTTTTTTATTTTTTTATAATATTTTTGCACTTTTTTTTTTTTTTTCCACTTTCACACAGTTTATACACTTTATTACTTTGTCCCACTCTGGGACTTTCACTTTTTTTTTTCTGATCGCCTGCATGGCACAGGAATGGAGCACCATCCCTATGCCATGAAGGCTGTGAGAAGTGCACAGTGTGAAGATTGCTTGGAGATGCACTGCGCATGTCCAAGCAATCTTCCTGCTCTCTGGTGACCCGGATGTTGTCATGACGACATCGGGTCATCATGGCAACACCCGGGAAGCCTTTGCAGACTGCGCTGGAAGCCGGAAGAGGAGGTGAGTATCGCCGATCACCTCCCCTTGCCCCCGCAATGCCGCGATCGACTTCGATCGCAGCATCGCGGGGGTTAATGTGCTGGGAGCGGTGCAGGACCGCTCCCTGCACATAGTACCGGGTGTCAGCTGTGACAATCAGCTGACACCCGGCGGCGATCGCGCCCGCACAGCCTGTGTGCGCGCGCGATCGCGATGACGTACTAATACGGGTCTGGCTCTTATGTCCCAGGGCACCGACGCGTATTAGTACGTCAGATATTATTAAGGGGTTAAACTGAAGATTTACCCTATATCTGCAGGTTAATAGCATTTTTTCACATGACAGGTTCACTTTAACAACTGTTATCAAAATGTCATGTTTTCACCAAATGATTGTCATATGGAACTTACCTGCGGAGTCACACACTTTGTCAGAGAATTCGATAGTGGAATATTGATCCCCGTCCTTATAGATGTTAGTGCAGAAAGCACATGTTGCCCTCAGTCTTTTGCTCCATGTGAATTGGATTTTGGACTCAGAAAGCTAAAGATGAGGAATTAAGAAATAAAATACATTATATCTGTAATTCAATGAAAAACAGCTGAAAATGCAGTCCCTTCTAGGACACCATGAAAGGTGTTATGCACACGCCTGGGCTAAGCGGCGTGTGCGTGTGATTGGTAGTGATTCCACTGGACCGTGCCGGAGAGTGAATGCCTGGAGGGGCGTGACTAGGTATTCACCCGATCCGACCAGGGTCGCACGACGGCATACGACGCCAGTGCACCAAGGAGGAACCGAGCAGAGGGACCAGGTGCTACTCCAGGACAGACCCCGGACACGGCTGTTGACCCACACAGGGGAATACAGGAACAGGCTGGTAGGCTGGCACACAGACTGGTGGGTATAGGCAGGCACGACTGGTATGCAGGCAGGCGGGTATGCAGGCAGGGGGGTAAAGGCAAGCACAGCTAGAGTGCAGACAGGGAGGCACTAGCAGGTAGGAACACAGGCGGGATAGGACCCAGTACACACCGGGACACAGGAACAATACAGGCAAAGGGGTACAGGCAAGCACGGCTAGAGTGCAGACAAGGCAGAGCAGGGAGGACAGGGCTCTGTTCACACGGAACAGACAGGAAGGGAAAGGCAGAGCCAGACACCCACAGGGTACTTGCAGTGAAGTAGCGAGTGGACCACAAACTCACAAACGGGAGTACAGAGACAACTGGCAGGAGTTAGGTACGAGTTCAGACTCTGCAGAAAAAGGAAGGGAACGGACATAGAGGCAAAAACAGGTAAAGGATAGGAGAGAGTTCAGACTGGAACTGAGTGTACGGAGGAGACCGACACTGCAGCGGGATACAGGAGCGGGTCTGGGAATACTGCCCCCAGAGAGGCGGGACGAACAGGCAAGGAGCGTGTTCAGACAGGACAGACAAGATACAGGAGCGGGTCTAGGTAATAGGCCCCTAGAAGGCAGGAGGAACAGGCTAGGAGCGTGTTCAGACAGGACAGACAAGATACAGGAGCGGGTCTAGGTAATAGGCCCCTAGAAGGCAGGAGGAACAGGCTAGGAGCGTGTTCAGACAGGACAGACAAGAGAACACAGAAAGGACTCAGTTCAGACAAGGGAACTAATACCGAAAAGCAGGAGACATACAGGACTCAGTTCAGACACGGGAGCTGATACCGCAAAGCAGAAGACATACAGGACTCAGTTCAGACAGGCCTGGAAATACAGCCTCCAGGAAAGGCAGACAAGGAAACAAAGAACGGGACCTGGCACCTTCAGAGTGCAAGCACACACTGAAGGAAACACTATGCTCAGGCAGGGATAGAAGGGAGCTGCTGAGCTATATACCAGGTGACAGACAGCAATAGGCTGAGGACGCACAAGGGGTGTGACCCACAGCAGGTACAAAAGGCAGGAAGTGATCGGGCGCCGCCCTTAAGCAGCAGAAACAGACACAAACAGACAGCATGGAGGGAAGCCAGAGAGACATTCTGGACAGGAGATCAAGTGCGCCCTCTTGCACAGTGGGAGATGGACCACCATGCAAGGACGCCGCCAGGTATGTTACAAAAGGGAGGTATAACTTTTGACTACTGGTCCTAAAGATGCCCTTAGGCACCAGGTCCCGGGGTGACTGCGACCTCCTCCGCACCAGTATAACTCTGCATTTACATGGAGGAATAGTACAGATAACAGAATATAGATGAGGATGTACAACCCGGGGATTATAATATCTTACCTCGTTCTCAAACACGGTTCTGTTGTAGAGGTGGAACAATCTAAAAGGGATTTCCCATTTAAGAATTAGGCCACCCCAATGGTAGAAGGTCAGGGGTACATATACAATAGGGGCAGCCAGCAATAAGCTATGAGTCCGGACAGGTGGAAGAATCAGCACTGACATAAATCTTCCAAAAATGCCAATGTAAGAATCCAATATCATTGCTATGTGAGCGGAGCTGGAAGGTTTCATTGGGTGCCAGGAGTTATACAGGGCAGAAAGGGGGATTAACTAAACCCTGACAATGATTGGGGTGTCAAACAATCAAAGATGTGAGAGTGCTGGATTATATGAACTGAGCTGATGGCTGAGGATGTCCACCAGTAGGGGGCACCACTTCTTAGTTTATAGTATATCATAACTTTATATAACTTACTGCTGCTCTGAGGTGGATCTTTCCAGAGTTTCAGATGATTCTGTATCTGGAAGGAAACAGAGCAGTGAAAATCTTTCCATCTTTGGTAATTTTTACATTAAGGCATCTATATAATATTCTTATAGAAATTAGAAAAATCTGCAGCCCTTGATTGAAAAGAAGTGAAGAGGCACCAAATAATTACAGTATGTGCAATTCTCCTTTTTTGCTCCTGTGACCACTTGTTGGCTATCAGGTCAAGGTGAATCTCTCTAATGTTAGATTATCTTTAGGAGAAATATATGTAAACTTTATAGATTGTGATATAATCCATAGTTTTGGACACTGACCTGTGACAGGAGATGATGGTTCTATTATTATACAGTCGTCATCATCGCTGTCAGTAATAGACTCTGGAGATCTGCATTTCTCAGGGTCTTCAGCAGATTCAATGTCAGAAGTCCTGAGTCCTGTGATTAACAGAAAATGGATTAATGGACTGTGTCAAATACCAGAAATCTAGGTTGTGTCTAGAAAACACAGCTAATTAGTCCTTACTTTTGTGAGATGATGTTTCCTCACAATAAGAATAATCGTCATCGTCAGAAATTACAATGACATCGATGGAACTGTGAAAACAAATATAGAAATAGGAATCAGTGGGGAAAATTCTAATATTAAAACTGAATTAAATTATGGATGAAATTATTAATTTAAATGGATCAGATAAAATAATCCAGAGCCCAGGAACCACCAGGATTTTATATAAAGATGAGATGATGGACACTTATTGTCCTCAATAGAAATGTCTCCCAATGGGACCTGAGCTCAGAGTTGGAGAAGATGTGATTCATCCTACCTGAAGATGTCATTGCTGCATGACGGAAAAGATGTTACTGGTTCTGATGAAGAAACGAAAATGAATATATTAGACTGTTCTCATGGATAACAGTAGTAAGTGATGACGAAAATGGTCTACTAGGAATTGACTACCCTCCGGATAGGCTTATGATGAAGGTGCAAATAAATTCCAATGAGAGAGACATAGTAATAAAAAAAAAGTATAGAGGCTGCAAACCCTAAAATCCCAAGCAAAGTTGTTCTTATAAGCCCATTACTGTTAGGGCACATATCAGCAGAGACTAGATTGTATTGGGTATCAGTACCTGGGTCTCTAGATGTTATCCCAGTTTTTAATCCACCTTCCGCTTGATGGTTCGGAAGTCTTGATCTTTTTTTTCTGGGATGGGACTAGAAAAAGAAAAGAAATATAAGACCCCCAAATGTTACATAAATCATCAGAAACATCAGTAAGGGTATGAAAATAACACACGGGGCCAGTTCTGTCTTAGTTTTATAGAATAATAATATAATATATTTATTAATATAATTGTTAGGGATGGTCTAGTAAGATGGATATACAGTAAACTCTTTTGTGATTTCTTAAGGTCGCTGCTTATTAACCCAATACCCAAACAGGAATATTATTCTTCATTATCAGGTATTAGGGAACCAACAATCAGCAATATTGATCATTCTAACAAGTTGTCACATAAATCATTAGACCATAGATTAGTTACAGTGGCATGAAAAATTTGGGCATCCCTGTAAAATGAAATAAAAAGACTATATATATATGTATATATATATATATACTGTGTATATATTTATATATATATTTATTTATTTATTGTTGCCTAAAATACAAAGGAAATGTGTCCCATTAACTTTAGACCTTTTAGAGATCAATTCATTTTCAACTTGCTTAACTGTTCACAATAGCAGAAATTTTGACCAGGGGTGCCCAAACTTTTACATGCCACGGTATATATATGAATAATGTAGAGAAGTGACAGCTCACCTGATGAAAATCCTCATCATTGCTGTCCTCTGATTCGGACATAATAATACGCTTATATCGCTTTTTGTTCTCCATATTTGCACTCACTAAAAACTACACTCCTCTCTCTACGCCGCCTTCAACAACCCTCAACGGAATTAGGGCGTTACACGGCATGTAGAACTGTCCGGTATATTGTAATGTCACAATAGTGACTCCATTAGCTATGGAACATTGTCGCGGTGACATCATCACATATACAACTATAAGCAGCTATATATGTATAGATAGGAGGCTGCATTAATACTCACAAATAGTTATTCTAATAACATGGAGAAATAATGGGATGATTATTTTAGATCAATTGTGTTTGTAAAAAGTGTTGTTGTGTATTAGTGAATACAGCCTAGATTTCTCCTTCCACCCCCTTTAATTTTCCTCCCCTCCTTTCTCTCTCCTTGTTGTTCTTCATTTTATCATTGCTATTATAATATCTTATAAACTATAAGTTTGCATGTCTGTTTCTCAAATCTTATTGTGCGGTTTATCTTTTTTCTGAATCTTTAATAAAAACTTACAGTTTAAAAAAAAATAGCGTACTGTTGTGGCAAACCAATCAGAGGAGCGATGGGGGCGGGGGTCCCACTCAAAGTTCACTTTATGTTCCTGTATCTTCTAGTTACACTCCTATATAGACCTTCTGCCGCATAAATAGACTTAATGTGTAATCTATTTTTATTAAAGATTTTCATATTATTCATATTTCATTACAGCAGAATATAAGGAAGAACATACAATGAAGTAATCCATATTCAGTCTCACAAATAACTAGTGTTGAGCGAGCACTAAAATGCTCAGGTGCTCGAAGCTCGGGCCGAGCTCACCGTGATACTCGGGTGCTCGACCCGAGCAACGAGCCCAATGTTAGTCTATGGGAAACCCGAGCATTTTTGCGGCGGCTCCCCCGGCAGTCTGTAGAAAGCCTAAAAAGTGCCCAAAACGATATTGACAGTACTCAAATGACATGGAGACAGCATGGGGATCACCCCAGGAAGCATTTCTGACCCCCAGGTCACTGCTGTCAACAATGTGGTCAGAGGTATTAAGCCACTTTTACAGGCTCACAATTAAACGTTCAAAAACGAAATAAACGGTTTTCCTGTGAAATATGTTAAGGAACTTCCTTTCCAGTGTAAAGACTTGTGTATAAGGTAAAATAAATAACTAAAAACAAAAATACTCCTCCGCACCTTGGGTCATGTTCACAGGTAGCATTTTTTATGCGTTTTTACACTTTTGTATTGCTTTCAACCGTGACAAATGCATTCACCGGGAAATGTAATTTTAACATTTTACAACCTTATCTGGCCATGTGCTGTGTGACACATGCATACAGTGCTGAAAAGACATGGGAACAGCATGGGGAAGATCCCTGGAAGTATCTCTGACACCCAAGTCACTGCCTAAAAGTGTGCCCATCAGAAGTGATCCTTGCCGCATCAGAACATGCAGACTTGCAACTATCCCCGTGCAAGTCCTTGTCCCAGGGCAGTGTTCAATTGTACCTCCCCCATTCCTTGCAATGCAAGCGCAAGTATGCAGCCTGCCACCCACCCACCCCCAGGCTGCAATACCATACTGCTTGCTTGCACTTGAAATTGGGCCTTTTAGGCATGTGGAGGCGGAATCTTGCCACCACGTCATGGCTGCATCGGCGGCCAGGTATTTGTAGCACCCCGAGGGTTCGGCCGCTACAGGGGTATTGCACCTCTGCCAGAGGTGTGATATTCCACTCCCGGGTAAGGATGGAGTATGGACCAGGGCCCAGTTAGCTGCATGCATCACACACACCCTATTTCCGGGAGACAGCTCAACGGTGCTCCCATTAGACAGCAATGCAGGCACGACAGAATCTGTCCCTGGCTGGAGTGGGGAGGGGGGAGGAAAACCCAGTGATGTAGGAGCAGAAGGGGACGGTTTCTGAGCATAGATAGGAGCTCATTGGTTGCTGGTCACCTGAGCTCACACACTAGGGAAGGGTATATAAGGTGGGCACCATCTTAGTTCTGGGAGAAGGTCAGTCAGAGAAGTGAGAGAAGGAGTTCAGCCAGAGTGGGCTGACAGGGAGCTGTGGCTCAGTCTGGGCCCAGCTCCACGAGGCAGGCCTAGAGTGAAGGCCGGAGCCAGAAGAAAGGAACAGAAAGGAACAGAAAGGAACAGAAACAGAAAGGAACAGAAAGGAACAGAAAGGAACAACAAGGAACAGAAACAGAAAGAGAAGTATCCAAAGTGTGGAAAGGCTCAGAAACAAGAAGGTGGCAGGGACCCTAAGAACCCATGAGAATACCGGGTGAAGGGTCAGGCAGATTAAGGGTACCGGATCCCAAGTTGGTGGAGGAGAAACAACACTCAGCCAAAGACCGGAGGTCGTGATCATTTATTGGTGCGACACCTCATCAAACCTGCTAGGAAGGCACCATATAGGACTGCGGGGAACGGGGCCCACATTTACCCGCGCAGATCCGCGGCAGCTGGACAAAAGTGGGTCACTGGTGAGGCAGGCCAGAGAAAGGATAAAAGGGGGTCCTGAGCCAGACTTCTGAATTGCCTGGGAGTTGACCGAGTCCCACACCTGGTGGACGCAGCACGGTTCGGGCGGTCACTACTGGTGCCAAAGTGACCCGGAGCACATGAACTGTGAGTAAAAGACATTGGACTGCAGTACGTTGTCTGTGTACTTTCTCGCTCCTCCAGCACTACCGGTACTGGGAGTCCCTGCACCATCCCCCCCACCATCCATTGCACTGCCCTGGGGCTACACTCTTCCCGTGGGGAGTTATCCAATCTCAGCTGCACACACCATCAGCCTCAGGGGATTACCTTGCAGCGGCGGTTCATAATAACCGCAATCCACGGGTGGCATAGTCGGACATTATCAACAGCACATAGCAGATTGGTCTGACCTCCCTGAGCCACAGGATCGTCTTGCCACTACTACTCCCATCATTGCCCTGAAGCCCGGTTCCGAGTGCCCCACGGCCCAGGGGGCGAGTCATATACATACTCAGTCCCCAGCCGCCCGGCGGCCGGGTGTCCACGCTCGGTCCCCCGCCGCCAGGGGGCGGCCGGGTGTCCATACACAAGCGCGCATACCAAAACATTACCTGTGCCCTCCCCAGTGCATTTAGTGGGACGGACAACCTAACCACAAACACGTGGACAAGTGAATGTGGCCAGGGATGGTCCTTCTCACTCATGCCTTCACACTGGGTTAATATTGTGGAAGCCAGGACACAGTTGGACACTGGGATGCAACACGTCCTCCAGACATAGAGGATTGCGGGTCCTGGGTAAATCAGGCTTCAACACAAAGTTCAGAAGGTAGACAGCAGCAGTGTTCGGCCTCCTACACAACGAGTAAATTATTCATGATCATGAGGCCATCCATCTCCTTAGCTTTCTGTTCCTTGGAATGCAAGCGCATGTATGTTGTAGCGACTAGACCTGAGGTGGTCAGCGTTTTGGCGCATATCCTTCCTCCTCCGAGGATTGCTGGATGTTTTCCTGCTACTATCCCAGTTCTATGACTCCCGTTAAAACAAAGCTTCAGGCGATGAATGATGGATGAGGTGGCGGCAAAGGAGAAAGAGCAGGAGGAACAGGGACCATTCACATCAATATCAGGCCAGTCAACCACAAATGTCTTGTAGGATCGGTTCGGCTACACAGTTATAGGGCATACAGTGAGTGCAATGCCTACCAAAAATTTCGAGGCATTCCAATGCCCCTTGGAAGTGACATGGAGGTCAGAGGGCCTTAACTAAACCGTTTTTTCCATTTATAGCAACTGGGTCTCCTGTACACTGTTTGCCTAAGCAGTGAATGGAAGGCTTTCCAAAAATTAAGAGGAACTGCAATGCCCCTTGAAACAGACATGTATTACAGCGTACTAAAAACCTTCTACCCATTATTGGGGAGTGGGTCTCTCTTAGTGTTCGCCTATGCATTGAAAAGCAAAAGCTGACAAAAATTAGGAGGAAATGCAATGCCCGTTGGAAGAGTCGTGGAGGTTAGAGTTAATTAAAAACAACATTTCAATGCCCATTAGAAGAGCTGTGGAGTTCACAGTGGTTTAACAAGACGGTTTTAATGCCCCTTGGAAGAGACGTGGAGGTCACAGTAGCTTAACAAGACAGTTTTAATGCCCCTTGGAAGACTGGTGGAGTTTACAGTGGAATAAAAAGACAATATCAATGCCCCTTGGAAGAGTGGTGGAGGTTGCAGTGGAATAAAAAGACAATATCAATGCCCCATGGAAGAGACGTGGAGGTCACAGTAGCTTAACAAGACGGTTTTAATGCCCCTTGGAAGAGACGTGGAGGTCACAGTAGCTTAACAAGACGGTTTTAATGCCCCTTGGAAGAGTCACCCTAGGGTACGGGCCCGGGAGCCGACTGACGTGACATCCCACGGAAGGTCAAGGCCCGGGTACCGAGTCTCCCCAAAATCCCCCTGGGCGAGTCAAATCTCTCCCTAGCTCAGCAGCACTGACCCTACACTGTCTGATCCGGAGCGACTGTGTCCAAGATGGCAGTGCCCGGTTTTAAATACTCGAGGTGACGCTGTGCGGCCAGCCAATCACTGTAATGCCCACAAACAACATGGCTGCGGCATTACAGTGACTGGCTGGCAATCCCTGCATGTTCATTGGCTCTGTAAAGAGCGCCAAACGTGCAGGGCGGAAACCCGAGCTCCCGTCCGAGTAACCCGGAAATGCTCGGTGCTCGCCAAACATCCCGAGTAGTGAGATGCTCGGGCGAGTACCGAGCAGTGTCGAGCATGCTCATTCAACACTACAAATAACATATAAGGTATAAAGAGTTTACACCCAATAGGTCTGACATTGTAATTTTCAGTATTCCCATTATATATAATTCAGTTTGAATCCAAAATCACAACTCAACGAGCTAAAGTAGCAGAAAAGGGGAATGAAAAGGTATGTTTCATATCTTGAGACATTAAAAGAAAGATAAAACTAGCAAAAAATCAAGAAGAAAAGTAAATAATAAAAAAATAACGAGGGGGAGAGGGGAAATATTGAGATTATTAAAAAGGATCTCTATCTGTCTAAGTGCTATCCGCTGGTGTATCAGTAAAGAGTAAATGAATCCAAAAAGAGAATCCATTAAAAAACTTGTGAGTTGTGCCATTAAATTTGGCAGTTAAGTCTTCTATTTTATATAAACCGGTCATCTCCTGAAACAATTCAGCCAAACTCGAGGATTGAGGTAATTTCCAATAATGGGGAATAACTAAACCAGCAGCCGTTAAGCAAAATCTCAAGACAGGCCATGGCCGACTCTCTTCATTCCAAGCCTTTACCCCCGAATATTCCCGTACCCTTTATACCTTTTCCAAAAATTATACAAAGAGACCTTTGCTTGGATTAATTTGGCCACAGTGCCCATTTATTAACAAATAATAACAATGACAAAATATAACATCATAAATGGTGTGGGAGGTCCTTGAAGCTGCAAGATCTGGCACCCATCCCAACCAAATGGTTAAAACAGCAATATTTTACCCCCAGCCGTAACCACCAGCTCGAGGGCACCACACCACTGTACATGGTGATTAAACCAACTACAGGCTCCCAGGATCCACCCCCGTCTAGAGTCCAACTAAATCCTAGATCAGTCATTCTTAATTCCAACAAGAAGGGGAACCGCCAACTAATTTCCCCTCCAACACCAATTTTTCCAACTCCAAGAAACCCCCGCCACCACAAACGCACAAACAATGAGTCCTGACCTCAATCTCATTGAAAATCTTTGGGGTGAGCTGAAATCTGCTATTGGGAAACAGAACCCTGCAAAAGAGCTTGAACAAACTGCAAAGGAAGAGTGGGAGAAAATTCCAGCTGAGAAGTGCAAGACGCATTTAGATGGCTACAAGAAATGTTTTGGGGCTGTCAGCAATGCAAAAGGGTGCACAACCAAGTATTAATTATGTGTGCCTTTATTACTGCACATGCTGTTTATTCTGTTTCTTCTTTGAAATTGCAACATGGAAGTTGAAAAACAATGTTTTATTGTTGTATTACTTTGGACCACTAATTCAAACATCCTGAGGATATAACTTTGGTACATTTCCATTTATTTGAAAAGAGATATTGTGCAGTCTATGAAAAAAAGAAGGGGTGCCAATAATAGTGAGCAGCACTGTATTGTGATATAAGATTTTATGACTATTGATGCTGTGAATGATTCAAGGGTATTTTTTTGACATTGACGTGTTCTAGTATTGCATTGTATTACATGATAAGATAGGGACAGTGTAAGGATAAGAGATTAACACATACAGTGGCGACCACAAGTTTATCATTTTTTTTTAAAGTGTGTACATCTGTCTGGTTGTTGTGATGCCATTTTCCTGGTGATTTTAGTAAACCGGAAGCAAATGGTTGTCAGCCATAAGGATGAAAATTGTGTTTGCCATTGTTTTATCTCTTTATGTGTTAGTTTACAACATTTGCTGGGCCAAATGTTTTGCATATTTTGTCATGGGTGGTTGAATTTTGTCTAAATTTTTTTTTTCATGTGTGTGTTTTCTGGTTGACACATGGCAAAGACAAAGCCAAATTTATCATCAGATGTCAGAAACCTTATTATTCTGAGAGTGAAGTCAGGCAAAAGCCAAAAAGAGGTAGCTATGGAATTCAACTGTTCTCAGAGTCAAGTGTCACATATATTAAAGAAAGAAAAAGGAGGTTATGGAACAGCTGACAAACCTAGAAGTGGACGACCACGGAAAACTTCTTGCATAGTTGAGCACATTATTAAGAAAAAGTCAATATCTCATGTCCATAAAAGTGCTGTACAGATTTCGCATAAAATGAATGAAGAATATGCGGTAAAAGTGAGTCGCAAAGCTGTGATGTGACGGCTAAGAGCAGTAGGGCTGAATGCATGAGTTCCAGACAAGAAGCCTTTCATCTCTGCAAAGAACCGGAAGGTCAGACTTGAGTTTGCCAAAGAACACAGCCAATGGAAAGAGACAGATTGGTCTAAGGTGTTGTGGTTGAATGAATCCAAGTTCAATCTGTTTTGTAGTGATGGCAAGCACTATATATACCGCCCAATTTGAAAACATAATGATGTAAGGTACCAAACACCTACAGTGAAACATGGTGGTGGCAATGTCATGGTTTGGGGCTGCTTTTCTGCATCTGCCATTGGCCCTCTTCATAGATATGATGGAAATATGAATGCTACCATGTACAAGGATATACTGGAGAATGTAATGCTGCCACATGGTAAAACCAAAGTAGGCAGGGGATGGAAATTCCAGCAAGTCAATGATCCTAAGCACACATCCAATTAAGTCAAAAACTGGTTTGCACAGAAAATTCTTCGATGATGCAATGGCAACGCCAATCACCTGATTTAACCACTTTGCGCCAGAGTCTGTTTTTGCCTTCGTGACCAGGCAATTTTTTCAATTCCGACCACTGTCACTTTATGAAGTAATTACTCTGGAACGCTTCAACGGATTCCCCTGATTCTGAGACTGTTTTTTCGAGACATATTGTCCTTCATGATTGTGGTAAAATTTCTTCGATATCACTTGTGTTTATTTGTGAAAAAATCGGAAATTTGGCAAAAAATTTGAAAATTTTGCAATTTTCTAACTTTGAATTTTCATGCCCTTAAATCAGAGAGATATGTCACACAAAATAGTTAATAAATAACATTTCCCACATGTCTACTTTACATCAGCACAATTTTGGAACCAAAATTTTTTTTTTTAGGAAGCTATAAGGGTTAAAAGTTGACCAGTGATTTCTCATTTTTCCAACAAAATTTACAAAAACATTTTTTTAAGGACCACATCTTATTTGAAGTGACTTTGAGGGGCCTTTATGACAGAAAATACCCAAAAGTGAGACAATTCTAAAAACTGCACCCCTCAAGGTGCTCAAAACCACATTCAAAAAGTTTATTAACCCTTCAGGTCTTTCACGGGAATTTTTGGAATGTGGAAGAAAACAATGAACATTTAACTTTTTTTTCACAAAAATGTTACTTTAGACCCAATTTTTTTATTTTCACAAGGGTAACAGGAAAAAGTGGACCACAAAATTTGTAGTGCAATTTCTCATGAGCGCGCTGATACCCTATATGTGAGGGAAAACCACTGTTTGGGCGCACTGCAGGGTACGGAAGGGAAGGAGCGCCATTAGACTTTTTGAATGTAAAATTTGTTTGAATAATTAGCGGACGCCATGTTGCATTTGAAGAGCTCCTGATGTGCCTAAACAGTGGAAACCCCCCACAAGTGACACCATTTTGGAATCTAGACCCCTTAAGGAACTTATCTAGTTATGTGGCGAGCACCTTGAACCCCCAGGTGCTTCACAGAAATATATAATATTGAGCTGTAAAAATAAAATTTTCACATTTTTCCCACAAAAACGTTTTTCATCCCTTAATTTTGCATTATCATAAGGGTAATAGGAGAAATTGCACCATGAAATTTGTTGTACAATTTCTCCTGAGTACGCTGATACCCCATATGTGGGGGAAAACCACTGCTTTGGTGTACGGCAGGGTTCGGAAGAGAAAGGAGCGCTATGTTGGCTGGGAAAGGTTGCAGACACCATGTCACATTTGAAGAGTCGCTGACATGCTGAAACGGCAGAAACCCCCACAAGTGACCCCATTTTGTAAACTACACCTCTCAAGGAATTCATCTAGGGAAGTAGTGAGTATTTTTTAATTTTTAAATTTATACCATTGGGCAGTGAAGAAAACATAATTATATTTTTACCACAAAAAAATGTTCTACCCTCAGATTTTACATTTTCACACAGGGCAATGGGTAAAAATGGTGCCGAAATGTGTCATACAATTTCTTCTAAAAGTGGCAATACCCCATATGTGGCTGTATTGTACCGCTTAGCCATACGGCGAGATCTGGGAGGGATGGAGCGCTATTTGACAATTGGAGAACAAATTATTGTAGAATAGGCATTTGGATTTGGGAGCACAACATTTTCTGAATTTCTTTTGGGGGGCAAGGGCCATTTCGCTTTTCCATTGCCTTTCTGCTACCAGTAATTTGGAAGTCCCTTATATTTTTAACAGATAACGGACCTGAGTGGGGACTAGCTTTTTTTGAGGACTGAGTTGAAGCTTTTATTGGGAACATTTTACGTAACATTTATCCGGCGCTTTATGCTGAGCACTTACATCGGGGTTTCCAACTAAATTTCCAAGTGATGTAATTCAGATGAAACCCCTGCGGGATCCATTCACTATAATGAGGCAGCAGTGTTATTCTGGACTCTGTCTGGCCTCTGTTTAGCGGTGTCCTTTTTTTCAGAAGTGCACAAAACTGTGGCCAACCGCACTTTTATGCACACCTAAAAAAACTGACACCGTGGGATCACAGGCCAGACGGCATCCACAGTGGCCTATATCTGCCTCATTACAAGGAATCTTCCGTCATGGGTTCCGTCTGAATCACGTATTTCAGAGATTTACATGGAAACTCTGGTGTAAGTGCTCAGCGCAGAGCGCAGGATAAATGTGCGCCGAGCCTTACTGCGATCTTTGGGAGACATAATAAACAAATCAGTAGCAGGTGAAGAATTGATTTTATTTATTTTTTACGCCGTTCCTCGTGCGGTATAAGTGATGAGATTACTTTATTCTTCAGGTCAGTGCGATTACAGCGATACCAGATTTAAATCGGGTTTTTATGATTGACAGCTGTCACACACTAAAATACGCTTTTTTGCAAAATCTAGTTTTTGCATCGCCATATTTTGAGAGCTATAATTTTTCCATATTTTGGCCGACAGAGTCATGTGATGGCTTGTTTTTTGCGGGACGAGATTACATTTTTATTGGTACCATTTTTGGGTACGTGTCATTTTTTGATCGCTTTCTATTCCGTTTTTTGGGAGTTAAAATTAACAAAAACCAACAATTCAGGAATTGTTTTTTGAGTTTCTTTTTTATGCCGTTCTGCGTGTGGTAAAAGTGATAAGGCAGCATTATTCTTCGGGTCAGTACGTTTACAGCGATACTACACTTACCGTTTTTTTTTTATGTTTTGGCGCTTTTACACAATAAAACAATTTTATAGAAAAAATATTTTTTTTGCATCGCTTTATTCTGAGAGCTATAACTTTTTTATTTTTCAGCTGATGGAGCTGTATGGCGGCTCTTTTTGCGGAACAAAATGACGTTTTTATTTCCATTTTGCTTTTTGATCGCATTTTTTTCCACTTTTTGTTTGGCGATATGATGAAAAAGCATATTTTTTTGCTCCGTTTTTTATTTATTTTTATTACGGTGTGCACAGAAGAAGTTAATTAGTGTGACAGTTTTATAGATCGGGTTGGTTTGGACGTGGCGATACCAAATATGTGTACTTTTTTTGTTTTTGCATAAATATATGGATTTATTGGTTTAATATTTTATTTATTTTTATTTATTTTGTGATTTTTTTTAAACAGTTTGAAAACATTTTTTAGACTTTTTTTTACATTTTTACTTAGTCCCTGTATGGGACATTAATTTTTATTTTTCTAATCACTGTTCTCATGCAATGCAATAGACATGTATTGCATTGCATGAGAGCATTGCTGAAAGTTTCACAGTCAGTGTCTCCTGCTAGACTTCAGCTGCAGGCTGAGTCTAGCAGGACACCGTACATGGTAGACCCAGAGGCGGTCATGTGACCTCCGGCTGCCATGACAACGGCGGGTCCTCTCAGACATCAGGGGGCCATCGGAGAGGTAAGTGGACGACCCCCTCTCCTCTCACTATCTTCTAAATGCCGCGATCGCTATAGATCACGGCATCTAGAAGATAGCAAAGGGTTAACATTATTGGGACCTGATCCAATCAGGTCCCGATGATGTCCATTGTCACTGCTACTCATCTAAACCACAACCGCAGCGCCTGCAGGACCCTGAGGGTCCTGAGCGCTGCGGGACCACCAACCGTTTATAAACATCGGCGCTCCCCAAGCCCAGGCAGCGCGGACGTTTATATACAGTGCGCGGTCGGGAAGCGGTTAAACCCTATAGAGCACCTTTGGAATGAGTTAGGGAGACAAATTGGGGCCCAAACCCATAGCAATAAAGATGAATTGTTTGCATATTTGCAAATGGAATGGAGCAATATCCCTCAAGATGTCTTGAATACCCTAGTAGCTTCAATGCCCCCGTAAGTTATGGCATTGTAAACAATGAATTACTCTCTATGTTGTGGCCAATAAATAGTACATGCAAAACTTTTGGCAGTCAGTTTTCTGTAATTAAATGACCATACCTATATGACTCTCCCCATACAGGGCAATAATGGGGGTAGTAGTGGCAACCCGGTCCGTGGCTCATGGTGGTCAGACCAGTGGCAGTCTTCTATATGTTTTGCAATGTCCGACTTCGCCACCCGTGGATTGCGGTCTGGGCTAACCGCCGCTGCAGTGCAGACCGCTGGGGCTGATATAAATGTGCAGCACTGAATAGTACAACTCCCCACGGGAAGAGTATGGCCCCAGGGCAGTATATAATGGATGATGGAGGGGATGATTCCGACCGCGATAGCCAGGAAACGGAGGCCTCTTAAACAGTTCAGGGTCTTTATTAGAACAGGTGAAACGACCCAAAAACAGGCCCGGCTAGGAGGGGGCCTGGATGTCTGAGAACAAGTGGGAAGCTGGCCCTGATCAGGGTGAGGGTGTAGGCCTACCGTGCTCTCTGCGCTCTCTCTGGCTATTTCCCTCCTCGTGGTGTAATAGCCCACGTTCCTAAGCTTGCCGTGTCTTCTCGCCCTTATGGCTTGCAACTTGGGTCCCTTTCTGCTCCCGGCCTGGTACGGCTTTGCTGGTCCCTTCTGCTGTGGCGGAAACTCCAGGCTTCTTAGGCCAGGGAACATACAATCCCCTGCCGACTGGTTATTTGCTGCAGGACTTGGAATCCTCACAGCCTCAGACACCAAAGTCTGGTAGATTAGTTTCTCTATTTACCAGGACAGGCTCGCTTCACCTCTTGTCCCTGGCTCGTGGCTCTCCTACTGCCACACGGCCTCTTAGGCTGCAACACAACTGTCTGTCCCTGCTCTTGGACACCTCTCAATCCAGAGACAGGTTGTCCAGTTCTCCTCTAACCCTGCCCCCAGCTCCAGCCTGCTCCCCCTACTGGCCTGGGACAGGAGGTGCTGCATGCTAATGGTCCTTGACTAGGGAACCTCCCCCTTGCTCTCAGACACAGCTTTATTATATTTGTGGCATCCAGGCCTGGGGTGACACATTCCCCCCTAGTAAAATTTAGTACTCCGGGACTAAACAAGAAACAAGAATAATATGCATGACCATACAACATTAGTAGACAAACGACGCACAGGTTGAGTTCTTAAGGTCACAGTGTGGTCTGTGATCGGGTGTCCATATCACCAACACAACGGGGAGCCTTAACCAGGTGGGGGTCTGTCCTAGCCCCAAGTCCTTTTCAGTCTTAGTTCATTCCTTGGTTAGGCTCCGAACGCAGTCCATACAAAGTCCCGGTTATTAAAAGTTCATAACCTTTGAGTCCGTACGGCAACTGTAAGAAACTGAAATACACAATTACTAATCATGCATGTAACTTTGCAAACATTTCAACACTTGGCAACAGGGTTATT
Source organism: Phyllobates terribilis (assembly GCF_046119375.1). Lineage (NCBI taxonomy): Eukaryota > Metazoa > Chordata > Amphibia > Anura > Dendrobatidae > Phyllobates > Phyllobates terribilis. The sequence continues at coordinate 768,250,159 of NW_027362763.1, forward strand.
TACAGTTTTAGTGCACCCTATATTCTCCAGCGAGCGGGTATCTGCCCCTTTGTGCTCCTGGTTGATCTGCGTAACCCACTGTCTGGTGGTGGTCTAACCTGGTTTTCTTCACTACCATTTAGGGTACAGTCACTGGCTAGACTTACAGGCAGGGCAGGCAGCCGTCTGCGGGTCCTTTGACTTACCGCAGGCATGGCAGGCTCACTGTCAGCAGAGGGTTGATTCTCCTGGGCTGCTGGTACAGGCTCTTCTGCCTCTGGGACTGTTTGTTCTTCTTCACTTTCCTGCTCTGGTGTAGGTTGCTGCTGAGTTGGTTGCAGGAAATGCAGGACGGGTACCACTATGGCATCGTTTATTCGAGTCCAGGACTGAGGGAACTCTCCGAGAACGGTGCTGATCATTTCTTCCTTGTCCTCTGCGGGTTCAAGGTCTCTTTGATCCTCTTCTGCATTCCGTAGTTGCTCTGGGCACCTTTTTAGGTGGTCTCTGGAGACGGTACTAGTGGTTTCTTCTCCATCCTTAGTGACCACGCATACCTTCGGGTTGTCGTGATCAGACTGCAGTACGGTGTAGGGTTCCCTTTCCCACTGGTCGTCCAGCTTGTGTAGCCTTCTCTTTCGCTTCAGGACCTGCTCACCAGGTTCTAGGGGACCAGCAGGGGCGTGTTGGTTGAAGAGTCTCTCTTGCCTTTCTCTCACCTGGGCCAGGCTCTTCTTCACACTCTCCTGTACCTTCTTGTACTGCAGTCGCCTTTCCGCATCCCAGTCCGCATCTGGGGAGGTGTCCTCGGGTGTTAGGACTCCCATCTCCAGGTCTATGGGCAGCTTACCTGGTCTGGCTCGCATCAGGTAAGCCGGGGTGCAGTTTGTAGCATTCACCGGGATATGGTTGTATAAGTCTATCAGTTCCAGCAGTTTTTCTGGCCACAGGCTGTGTTCCTCCAGGGGCAACGTCTTCAGGAGATCGATGACTATATTGTTCATTTTCTCACACATCCCGTTGGTTTGTGGGTGGTAAGGCGTTGTCCGAATCTTCTTACAGCCATTGAGGTTGCCGAACTCTTGGAAGATTTCGGCCCCGAACGCTGGACCCTGGTCTGTCAAGACTTGTTCCGGATACCCGTGTGGGCGGCAGAAGTATTGCTGGAAGGCTCTGGCCGCCGTTTGAGCTGTCAAGTCTTTTACAGGGACCACCACTAGAAATCGGGAATAGTGGTCCACGATTGTCAGGGCATAAACGTATCCCGACCGGCTTGGAGCCAATTTGACGTGATCCAGAGCTACCAGCTCAAGAGGCTGCGTGGTGATGATGGGCCTCAAGGGTGTCCTCTGGCTGGTGTGGTCCTTCCTCCTTAGGTTACAAGGGCCACAGTCTCTGCACCACTTCTCTACAGCCCCTCTCATACCGACCCAAAAGAACCGGCCTCTTATCAGGAACTCCAGTTTCTTCCAGCCGAAGTGTCCCGCTCTGTCATGGTAAGCCTCCAGGACCATAGCTGCGTCTCGTCTTGGGACCACGACTTGCCAGGTCAGCTCGTGCGTCCGATGGTTGACGAGCCTTCTGCACAGCTTACCTTCATAGAGGAACAGCTTGCTCTTCTCTTTCCATAGCTGCTTGGCTTCCTCTGGAGCATCCAGATCTAAGCGGGCGTCTTCCTGGGTCAGCAGGTCTTTCACCATGCGGATTGCAGGGTCACTATCTTGGGTCTCGGCCCAGCTGTGGTGAGGTAGGGGATTGATCATAACGGTTGTTAAATCTTCCTCCTTCACGCGGTGGAAGTATTGAGCGGCTCCATACCGGTGAAACGAGGGGAGTTCTACCTCCTCCAGCTCTTCTGGGTCTTCGTCACCTTCAGGTAAGTGAGGCATTCTCGATAGGGAGTCAGCGTTGGCATTGGTTTTGCCTGCCCGGTACTTGATCACGAAGTCATAAATAATTCGAGAGTCGCGCCATCCACCGCTGTTCTAGGGCACCTAGTCTTGCATTGTCCAGGTGTGTCAATGGGTTGTTGTCCGTGTACACAGTGAACTTTGCGGAGGCCAGGTAATGCTTAAACCATTCTGTGATGGCCCTCACCACTGCCAAGAATTCTAGCTTGAAGGAGCTGTAATTCTCCAGGTTCCTTTCAGTGGGCCTCAGCTTCCGGCTGGCATACGCGATCACCCTTTCTTTGCCCTGTTGGTTTTGCGACAGTACGGCTCCCAGCCCCACATTACTGGCGTCTGTGTGGAGAATGAAAGGCTGGCCATAATCAGGGTAGGCCAGGATCTCATCTCCTGTGAGGGCCATCTTCAACTGGCGGATGGACTCCTCTTCCGGCCTGTCCCACTTGAAGGGTGGCTTTTGGCTTCTGGACTTAGACTGTCCTATCAGGAGGTCCTGCATAGGGGCTGCCATCTTAGTGAACCCGGGGATGAACCTTCGGTAGTAGCCTACCAACCCGAGAAATTGCCTCACTTCTTTGATGTTTGAGGGGCTTGGCCAGCTCTTGATTACCGTGACCTTGTCAGGGTCGGGGGCTACTCCTTCTGCACTTACCACGTGCCCTAGGTACTGGACCTTCGGTTTCAACAGGTGACACTTTGATGGCTTCACTTTCAGGCCATAGCCTGCCAGGGCTTTGAACACCTCTGCCAGGTGTTTTAGATGGTCCTCGTAGGTATTTGAATAGACGATCACGTCGTCCAGGTAAAGTAGGACCGTCTCGAAGTTTCAGTGCCCTAGACAGCATTTCATCAGCCTCTGGAAGGTCCCTGGTGCGTTGCAGAGCCCGAAGGGCATACAGTTGAACTCGCTCAGTCCCATCGGGGTGGTGAAGGCGGTCTTCTCCTTGTCAGCCTCTGCCACAGGAACCTGCTAGTAACCGCTAGTAAGGTCCAAAGTAGAAAAGAAGTTAGCTGATTTTAGTGCGGCTAAAGACTCCTCTATTCTAGGCAGCGGATATGCGTCTTTGTGGGTGATACGGTTGATTTGTCTATAGTCCACGCACATTCTCATGGTGCCGTCTTTCTTTTTTACCAGAACCAAGGGGGCTGCCCAGGGGCTACTGCTATCTCTAATGACCCCGGCTTCTTTCATTTCCCTCAGCATGCCCTTTGCGTTCTGATAATGTGCAGGGGGTACAGGTCTGTGCCTCTCTTTTATTGGTGGGTGGCTCCCTGTGGGGATGTGGTGTTCCACTCCCTTTACTCGGCCGAAGTCTAGCGGGTGCTTACTAAAAATTCTCTCGTACTCCTGAACCACCCGGTAGACTCCCTGTTTTTTGTGCAGGGGAGTGGAGTCAGCACCCACATGGAGTTTCTGGCACCAGTCCTCCTTTTGTTTCTGGGAGCCATTACCCTCCGCCTGTGGAGATGGAGGCAAAGGTTCCACGGCCCTGATAGCTTTGTGTTCAACAGCAAACAGTTTGGCAAGCGTAGCGTACCTGGGTAAGTGTACCTCCCTCTCCCCAATGTTGAGAATGCGAACGGGCACCCTCCCATGACGGACATCAATCACCCCCCGGCCTGTCAAAATGGTGGGCCTGCTGTCTGAGTACACGGGTTCTACCATGGCTTGGTAGTCTCTACCTCTCAACCCGATTGCAGTCCGACACCAGATCATCATTTCACTTTTGGGAGAAATGGAAATGGGGAATGGGTCACTCATTCTTACGCTACCGATCTCACCACCAGACAGTTCTACCTGCTGCCGTCTCATCAGGGCTTTTATCTCTTTGTTGAGGACTCTCTGTTGGCTGGAACTAGCATTCACCGCCACCTGTTGTAGAATTACAATTACCTCTGAAAGACAATTTTCAATCACGTTAGTACCCACAGTTATTTTAGGGTGACTTTCACGACGGTCAATGTCCACAATAATCACTCCCTGTGCCGGCAGTTCAACTTTACCAATCTTAATGGTCATCTCCTTGAACCCCATCTGAGGCACGGGCAAGCCGTTACTGGTGATGATGCTCAAGTCACTGTCTGGATATCGTGTTATATCAGCATCAGTCCAATACTGCTTAAAAGGTACATAAGGGATAGTAGTTACTTGCGACCCGGTATCCAGCAAGGCGCTCATGGGGATACCGTCCAGCACCACGGGTAAAACCGGGCGCCCCCCAACGTACTTATTACGCCAATTGTAAGGGCCTGGTGATCTTATGCCTGGGGGTTGGCCCTCTGCCCCAGGTTGGACCCGTTTAAATTACAGTACCTGGAAATGTGTCCGGGCTGGTTGTATCGACGGCAAATGGGCTGTCCACCGTCTGCGTAGCGGTCTGTGGGCCTCCCTCGGAACGACGGGGTCCTCCTCTGTCGACGCCACGGGACATCCTCCGGACTTGAAGCCAACTCGATGGGTCTTGACGGTCCTGGTCAACGCCGTGACGCTCCTGGTCAGCTCCTGGACTTGGCGGTGCAGATCTTTAGACGGGGCTTGGTTCAGGGCCTATGCATCGGCCCCCACAGAGTCCATAGAGGAGGGCGCCGCCTCCTGGTGGTAGGTGAGAGCAGGGCGCCGGGAGTTTATAGCGCCAATTGTTGCGGGTTCACGGAGCACCCTTATGGCCCTGTCCTTGAATTGGGAAAAGGTCAGTTCAGGGTTCTGAAAGAACATGAGGCGCATCTGGGTCCTGTAGGCGCTAGACAGCAGACCTTCTATGAACTGTTCTGTTAGTAGCTTATCCGTATCCTGCACGCTGCCAGGGTCAGCTTGTTTGATGGCTCTCAAGGCTTCCTGAAAATTTAGGTCATAGTCTCTGATGCTGTCCTGTGCCCGCTGCTTACATCCGTAGAACCGCATTTTAATTTCAGCGGAGGTACGTGTATCAAAGGTACCCCGCAGCCGGGCCAGAATGTCCTTTACAGTTCTTTTCTCCTCAGCGGGCTATGACTTTACCTCCCGCTGGGCTGCGCCAGTTAACTACCCTGTCATTATGCTAATCTTCTGTTCCTCTGTTAGGGGGTAAACTTGGAATAAACTGTACAGCCTTTCCTTAAAGTCAGTTAGTGCATGGGGCTCCCCTGAATACTTGGGCAGCCAGGCCGCTCCAGGGATGTAAGGCAGGGAGAATGGCATCACCGCTGCTGCAGCTGCGCTGGTGGTAGTGGGCGCCTCTGTGTCCGACATCTTCCTCCCCCCTAGTTAAGCGTGGCCTACCTTCCGACGATCCTCTTCTGTAGGCCGCGGTGACGTCAGCGTCGCTCTCTCTCCCTTCCAGGACCTTGCGCAGCGTCGGTGCGTAGGGCGGAGCTTCGGGTCTCACGCGGTTTGGACGTCCACGCCCCTCTTCTTCCCGCGCGGCGTCCTGCAGATGGCGTCCGATGGCGGGAAAACGGGTGAAGATGGCGGGAAGCTGCTGAAGATGGCGGGAGACGGCTGAAAATGGCGGGAAACGGCTCCGGATGGCGGGAAACCTCTTTTTAAGGAACGTGTACAGTCCTTTTCAGGCACGCAATACCCGTTTGTGGCGGGTTGGTCACAATCCTGCCGACTACGCCAAATCAGACTCGCCCCCTGGGCCGTGGGGCACTTGGATCGGGGCAACAGGGCAATAATGAGGGTAGTAGTGGCAACCCGGTCCGTGGCTCAGGGTGGTCAGACCAGTGGCAGTCTTCTATATGTTTTGCAATGTCCGACTACGCCACCCGTGGATTGCGGTCTGGGCTAACCGCCGCTGCAGTGCAGACCGCTGGGGCTGATATAAATGTGCAGGACTGATTAGTACAACTCCCCACGGGAGGAGTATGGCCCCAGGGCAGTATATAATGGATGATGGAGGGGATGATTCCGACCACGATAGCCAGGAAACGGAGGCCTCTTAAACAGTTGAGGGTCTTTATTAGAACAGGTGAAACGACCCAAAAACAGGCCCGGCTAGGAGGGGGCCTGGATGTCTGAGAACAAGTGGGAAGCTGGCCCTGATCAGGGTGAGGGTGTAGGCCTACCGTGCTCTCTGCGCTCTCTCTGGCTATTTCCCTCCTCGTGGTGTAATAGCCCACGTTCCTGAGCTTGCCGTGTCTTCTCGCCCTTATGGCTTGCAACTTGGGTCCCTTTCTGCTCCCGGCCTGGTACGGCTTTCCTGGTCCCTTCTGCTGTGGCGGAACCTCCGGGCTTCTTAGGCCAGGGAACATACAATCCCCTGCGGACTGGTTATTTGCTGCAGGACTTGGAATCCTCACAGCCTCAGACACCAAAGTCTGGTAGATTAGTTTCTCTATTTACCAGGACAGGCTCGCTTCGCCTCTTATCCCTGGCTCGTGGCTCTCCTCCTGCCACACGGCCTCTTAGGCTGCAACACAACTGTCTGTCCCTGCTCTTGGACACCTCTCAATCCAGAGACAGGTTATCCAGTTCTCCTCTAACCCTGCCCCCAGCTCCAGATTTTATAGGGGCAGCCTGCTCCCCCTACTGGCCTGGGACAGGAGGTGCTGCATGCTAATGGTCCTTGACTAGGGAACCTCCCCCTTGCTCTCAGACACAGCTTTATTATATTTGTGGCATCCAGGCCTGGGGTGACACATATATTCAAAAGCATTTTGGTTAAAATTAAGGTCTTGCATGATGACAACTTCATGCACTTTCAATTCATCACCACAGAAACAACAACCAGACAGAAGTAATCACACATTATTAAAAAATTAAAAACTTTTGGTATCGCCACTGTAGGTATAGGAACAGAATAAGGTATTAAGCGTAGTTAGGGTAAGGTAAAAGTGAACGCAGTTCCTTTAAGAAAGGGAAAATAAAATGGGACTGTTCCGCGTCCCTGAGGGCAAGGAGCCCTGAAGGCACTGGAAAGTACGGGTGCTGGCCAGTATGGCCGGAAGTTTGAATATAGAAGTGTGTTTTTTTCCCCCTCCGAGTTTGGTTACCCCTGGTGGGTTATTGGACACGTTAACCACCCTTTGTAACGAAAATGGACTGTGTGCAGCTGCCCTATGGAACGTGCTCTTTTAACCATGAACTGTCTTTATTCTTACCTTGAACTTTTCCCGCAGGAGCTTATGGGCAGCGCACTTGTTTCTTTAAAGGGGCCGTAGTCTACAAAAAACGGGGAGGGGGAAAACCCTAAACAGGAAGACCCAAAGATCGAGCCGGGTCAGCATTGCAATAGCTAAAAGTGCTCCTGGACTGTCAGAGCTGTGGTTAGTTGGCCACTGAGCCGTTATGTTTAATGTGGACTTGCTGTGTTTGAATACTCAGAGCAGGATTAGTTGGCCAACTGGCCTGTTAGGTTTGAAAACGGACATGTTGTGTCTGGGTACCAGGAGCGAGGGGGCCGGAGTCAGTTGGACCTGCGTTTTAAAGAAAAAAAGGAACTTGGACACTTAACCCTTTAACAACCTTGGGATTTTCCATTTTTGTATTTTCATTTTTTGCTCCCCTTCTTCCCAAAGCCATAGCCTTTTTATTTTTCTGTCAATATGGCCATGTGATGGCTTATTTTTTATGGGAAAAGTTGTACTTTTAAACGCCATCACTGGTTTTACCATATCGTGTACGGGAAAATGGGTAAAAAATTACAAGTGCAGTGAAAATGGAAAAAAAAATGCAATTCCACAGTTGTTTTTTGGTTTTTATTTTTACCACGTTCACTGAATGCTAACCCTGACCTGCCATTATTATTCTCCAGGTCATTACGAGTTTGTAGATACCAAACATGTATAGGTTCTTTTTTATTTAAGTGGCCCAAAAAAAATTCCAAAATTTGCTACAAAAAAAAAATGGCGCCATTTTCCAAGACCCGTAGCATCTATATTTTTCGGGATCTGGGGCTGGATGATGGCTTATTTTTTGCGTGTCGCGCTGATGTTTTTATTGATACCATTTTGGGGTAGATCCAATGTTTTTATCGCCCACTATTGCATTTTATTGCAATGTTGTGACGACCAAAAAAACATAATTCTGGAGTTTAAATTTTTTTTCTCGTTACGCCGTTTACCAATCGGATTAATTCTTTTTTTATATTGATAGATCGGGCGACTCTGAACGCGGCGATGCCAAATATGTGTATGTAGGGTTTTTTTTTTATTATTTTATTTTGAATGAGGTTCAAGTGGGTGTTATTTAAACTTTTATTTTTTTTTTTGTTGCTATTTTTAAAAACTTTTTTTTACACTTTCTGCATGCTTCAATAGTCTCCATAGGAGACTAGAAGCAACAGTTATCTGATTGCTTCTACTGCATACAAGCGATGAGCAGATCGCTTGTATGCAGTAGAAATGCTCACTTGCTATGAGCGCCGACCACTGGGTGGTGCTCATAGCAATCGGGACAAGACAACCACAGGGGTCTGCTGCAAACCCCGGGTTGTCATGCCTACCCATCGGTGACCCGCGGTCATGTGACGGGGTTGCCGATGGGCGGGACGATGGCGCGGCGAAGTTAAATGCCGCTGTCAGAGATTGACAGCGGCATTTAACTGGTTAACAGCCGCAGGTGGATCGTGATTCCACCCGCGGCTGTTGCAGGCTCATGTCAGCTGTATAAATCAGCTGACATGTGCCCGGTTCAGTGCGGACTCAGTGCCGGAGCCCTCGCTGAACCGGGGGTGATGGCCTGGGGCGTACTAATAGGCCCCAGGCCAGAAAGGAGTTAATGTGGGCCAAAAGGCCGGTGTACAGAAATCGACTCTAGTAAAAAAGCATTGTAATCATATGTGAGAAAATGTGCATTGAATGTTTTAAAACTAAACTTGCATAGATGTTTTGTCAGCACCGTATGGTCGGGGACGAACATGTTTTTGGAGGGAAGAATGTAAGGAAGTGTTCTGGGCAATTCATGCCCTTCATCCCTTCCTTTGGGAATAGGCATGCTCTTGTTGTAATGTGAACAATGTTGCAGAATGTGTATATATTGTGATATAATGTTTATGACTATTAATGATGTGAAAGATTCAAGTGTATTTTATTGACATTGATGTGATCTAGTTTTGCATTGCATTACATGATAAAGTAGGGACCATGTAAGGATAAGAGGTTAACACATAGGTATAGGAACAGAACAAGGTGTTAAGGGTATTTAGGGTAAGGTAGGGGTTAACAGTTATAGTGGCACTCCCAGTTAGGGAGGGGGAACTTAAATATATTAGGAGGGGCATTTCCTGATAAAGAGGAGAGTGAGGGAGATCAGAGAGTGTAGGTGTGAAAGGCCAGCTTGGGGCCAGCTCAGGAACAGAGCAACCTAAAGGAAACAAGTAACAGCAGCAGAAAGCAGTATGAGTACAACAGTGATAGCATTCTATGGATCATCCCTTAAATCCTGCGGCCTACGGCAGAGCAGGGTATGGAGGAGCCTACCCTAATTTCATCTTCTGAGAGGAGAATTGGCGGCAATCCACAGAGGCAAGTCGAGGCAGAGTCCCAGGAAGCTGCGGCGCCAGGCGAGACCTCCCTAGTGCAGGAAGTGCCATTAGAGCTAGGGATAGCGCAGGCGACCAAAATCATCAATGCTGTGTTACACTCTGCTGTACCCAAGACCAATTCTTAACGGAGCCTATGGAATAAAGTTGAACTGCTGGAAACGAGTCAAGAGTCTGGTGTGAACTGTGTGATCAAGCCCAGACCCACGACTGTGAGACAGATGGAGCTTCATGGAACGAAAGTGAGTGTTGTCCATTACAAACAAACCACACGACAGATAGGACACTATATTTTATTTGTGGGGAGCTAGGGTGTGGGATAACAGCAGCCCCTTGCCCATGACCACCGCCTTGTGCCCTCTACAATGATCTAAGGAGATGGACGGTCCTCATCTTAAGCTGTGTTTTTCATGAGAAGTTTTCTCCCACATTTACGGCAAAATGCTCTGTGCTCACTGATCTTCGTGAAACGTCCGACTCTAAGGATACAGAAAGAACATGGATTAGCAATCAAGAAAGGGCAGGAATATCAGTTACTGGAGGAGGGGTATGGATTATTCATGGAAAATTAGATGTCAGTCTTCAGTGATCTCGTGGTAGCAGAATATAAATTGCATTAATGTAGTTTCTTTATAATTATATAAAAAATAAAATATCTCCTTACCTGTATTCACACCCTGCGCACGTGTAGTTGTATGGGTAGTTAATCTCATAAGTGTGATACGTGCTCACGGGTGGTAATTCTGGGTGAGCATGTATGACCTTTTCCGTGTAGGATCTCCAGAGTGCACCATGTCCATCGTTTTGTACTCCCTCCATGTGCCAGCAGGCAACATGGCATAATTCGTGTGCTAGTGCATCTCTGAGGCGCTCTAAAGATAGAAAATATACAATTACTATAAATTACGAAGATATTTTACATCACACGTGCCAACCTGCTAGGCCATCTTATAGGGAAGGCTCAAGAGACATTTGTCCTGGAGCTTTGGTGATGTCACCAACTATGGGACCTTAATGATCTCCATCACCCACGCTGACTCTTCTGATTCATTGTCCCAGTAATTTGTAGTTGCACCCTGGCAGTCACTATTTATGTGTATTTTATCCACTGTTTACTTCTGGATCCACCACAATTATGGAAAAAGGGGTCCCTCAAGGTTTTTCAATGATCACATCCAGTGAACAATATATAGCCATGCCTGTGTGTGTTTCTCTTGTTTGGAAGCTATAAAAATTGTAGTAACATCAATCCAGCCTTAAATGGAAGCTGTCATGTGAGAAAATACTATTAATCTGCAGATATGGGGTTAATCTGTAGGTTAATAACATTCTGAACCTTTCCGGCACCGGCACTTAGATCATCGCTGCAGGGAGGAAATGAACTTTATTCCCTCTGGCAGTGTTTGGCTTCCAACCATAGAGGCGGCTCTGGCGTGGGTTGAGTCACTGCTCTGTGTATAGAGCGTGGTGGCTGTAACTGCTCTCCCGGCACTGACTGACAGCAGCTCAGCATTATACCTGGCTGTCAGTCAGTGCCGGGGGGCGCGGTTACAGCCGCCGCGCTCTATACACAGAGTGGTGACTGAACCCTTGACAGCGTCGTCCTTATGACTGAAAGCTGAACGCGGCAGGAGGAATAAAGTTCATTTCCTTCCTTCAGCGAGGGTCTAAGTGCTGGTGCCGGGCAGGTTCAGAACACTATTAAACTACAGATTTACCCTATATCTGCAGGTTAATAGCATTTTTTCACATGACAGGTTCACTTTAACAATTGTTATCAAAATGTCATGTTTTTACCAAATGATTGTCATATGGAACTTACCTGCGGAGTCACACACTTTGTCAGAGAATTCGATAGTGGAATATTGATCCCCGTCCTTATAGATGTTAGTGCAGAAAGCACATGTTGCCCTCAGTCTTTTGCTCCATGTGAATTGGATTTTGGACTCAGAAAGCTAAAGATGAGGAATTAAGAAATAAAATACATTATATCTGTAATTCAATGAAAAACAGCTGAAAATGCAGTCCCTTCTAGGACACCATGAAAGGGAGGTATAAGTTGTGACTACTGGTCCTAAAGATGCCCTTAGGCACCAGGTCCTGGGGTGACTGCGACCTCCTCCGCACCAGTATAACTCTGCATTTACATGGAGGAATAGTACAGATAACAGAATATAGATGAGGATGTACAACCCGGGGATTATAATATCTTACCTCGTTCTCAAACACGGTGCTGTTGTAGAGGTGGAACAATCTCGTTATCAACTCATGTTTAGTTTTTTGAAAATCCGTCACATACCGAGATGCCGGGGATGTGATCTCCTCTATAAAGCAGCCTTCAATGTCACAAATAGGACTGGAAAGAACAGAAGATCATACATGAAGCCTTAGGTTATATCTTAGAACATACAGAACATTTACCTATTCATTTGTTTCCCCGACAATGTAAAAGGGATTTCCCATTTAAGGCCATCCCAATGGTAGAAGGTCAGGGGTACATATACAATAGGGGCAGCCAGCAATAAGCTATGAGTCCGGGCAGGTGGAAGAATCAGCACTGAAATAAATCTCCCAAAAATGCCAATGTAAGAATCCAATATCATTTCTATGTGAGCGGAGCTGGAAGGTTTCATTGGGTGCCAGGAGTTATACAGGGCAGAGAGGGGGATTAACTAAACCCTGATATGGATTGGGGCGTCAAACAATCAAAGATGTGAGAGTGCTGGATTATATGAACTGAGCTGATGACTGAGGATGTCCACCAGTAGGGGGCACCACTTCTTAGTTTATAGTATATCATAACTTTATATAACTTACTGCTGCTCTGAGGTGGATCTTTCCAGAGTTTCAGATGATTCTGTATCTGGAAGGAAACAGAGCAGTGAAAATCTTTCCATCTTTGGTCATTTTTACATTAAGGCATCTATATAATATTCTTATAGAAATTAGAAAAATCTGCAGCCCTTGATTGAAAAGGAGTGAAGAGGCACCAAATAATTATGTGCAAATCTTTTTTACTCCTGTGACCACTTGTTGGCTATCAGGTCAAGGTGAATCTCTCTAATGTTAGATTATCTTTAGGAGAAATATATATAATCTTTATAGATTGTGATATAATCCATAGTTTTGGACACTGACCTGTGACAGGAGATGATGGTTCTATTATACAGTCGTCATCATCGCTGTCAGTAATAGACTCTGGAGATCTGCATTTCTCAGGGTCTTCAGCAGATTCAATATCAGAAGTCCTGAGTCCTGTGATTAACAGAAAATGGATTAATGGACTGTGTCAAATACCAGAAATCTAGGTTGTGTCTAGAAAACACAGCTAATTAGTCCTTACTTTTGTGAGATGATGTTTCCTCACAATAAGAATAATCGTCATCGTCAGAAATTACAATGACATCGATGGAACTGTGAAAACAAATATAGAAATAGGAATCAGTGGGGAAAATTCTAATATTAAAACTGAATTAAATTATGGATTAAATTATTAATTTAAATGGATCAGATAAAATAATCTAGAGCCCAGGAACCACCAGGATTTTATATAAAGATGAGATGATGGACACTGATTGTCCTCAATAGAAATGTCTCCCAATGGGACCTGAGCTCAGAGTTGGAGAAGATGTGATTCATCCTACCTGAAGATGTCATTGCTGCATGACGGAAAAGATGTTACTGGTTCTGATGAAGAAACGAAAATGAATATATTAGACTGTTCTCATGGATAACAGTAGTAAGTGATGACGAAAATGGTCTACTAGGAATTGACTACCCTCCGGATAGGCTTATGATGAAGGTGCAAATAAATTCCAATGAAAGAGACATAGTAATAATAAAAAAGTATAGAGGCTGCAAACCCTGAAATCCCAAGCAAAGTTGTTCTTATAAGCCCATTACTGTTAGGGCACATATCAGCAGAGACTAGATTGTATTGGGAATCAGTACCTGGGTCTCTAGATGTTATCCCAGTTTTTAATCCACCTTCCGCTTGATGGTTCGGAAGTCTTGATCTTTTTTTTCTGGGATGGGACTAGAAAAAGAAAAGAAATATAAGACCCCCAAATGTTACATAAATCATCAGAAACATCAGTAAGGGTATGAAAATAACACACGGGGCCAGTTCTGTCTTTTACAATGAGCATATTAGTTTAATAGAATAATAATATAATACATTTATTAATATAATTTTTAGTGATGGTCTAGTATAATGGATATACAGTAAACTCTTTTGTGATTTCTTAAGGTCGCTGCTTATTAACCCAATACCCAAACAGGAATATTATTCTTCATTATCAGGTATTAAGGAACCAACAATCAGCAATATTGATCATTCTAACAAGTTGTCACATAAATCATTAGACCATAGTTTAGTTACAGTGGCATGTAAAAGTTTGGGCATCCCTGTAAAATAAAATAAAAAGACTATATATATATATATATATATATATATATATTTATATTTATATTTATTTATTTTTATCTAAAATACAAAGGAAATGTGTCACTTTAACTTTAGACCTTTCAGAGATCAATTCATCTTCAACTTGCTTAACTGTTCACAATAGCAGAAATTTTGACCAGGGGTGCCCAAACTTTTACATGCCACGGTACATATATGAATAATGTAGAGAAGTGACAGCTCACCTGATGAAAATCCTCATCATTGCTGTCCTCTGATTCGGACATAATAATACGCTTATATCGCTTTTTGTTCTCCATATTTGCACTCACTAAAATCTACACTCCTCTCTCTACAACGCCTTCAACAACCCTCAACGGAATTAGGCGTTACATGGCATGTAGAACTGTCCGGTATATTGTGATGTCACAATACTGACTCCATCAGCTATGGAACATTGTCACGGTGACATCATCACATATACAACTATAAGCAGCTATATATGTATAGATAGGAGTCTGCATTAATACTCACAAATAGTTATTCTAATAACATGGAGAAATAATGGGATGATTATTTTAGATCATTTGTGTTTGTAAAAAGTGTTGTTGTGTATTAGTGAATACAGCCTAGATTTCTCCTTCCACCCCCTTTAATTTTTCTCCCCTCCTTTCTCTCTCCTTGTTGTTCTCCATTTTATCATTGCTATTATAATATCCTATAAACTATAAGTTTGTATGTCTGTTTCTCAAATCTTATTGTGCGGTTTATCTTTTTTCTGAATCTTTAATAAAAATTTACAGTTTAAAAAAATAGCGTACTGTTGTGGCAAACCAATAGGAGGAGCGATGGGGGCGGGGGTCCCACTCAAAGTTCACTTTATGCTCCTGTATCTTCTAGTTACACTCCTATATAGACCTTCTGCCGCATAAATAGACTTTATGTGTAATCTATTTTTATTAAAGATTTTCATATTATACATATTTCATTACAGCAGAATATAAGGAAGAACATACAATGAAGTAATCCATATTCAGTCTCACAAATAACTAGTGTTGAGCGAGCACTAAAATGCTCGGGTGCTCGAAGCTCGGGCCAAGCTCACCGTGATACTCGGGTGCTCGACCCGAGCAACGAGCCCAATGTTAGTCTATGGGAGACCCGAGCATTTTTGCGGCGGCACCCCCGGCAGTCTGTAGAAAGCCTAAAAAGTGCCAAAAACGATAGTGACAGTGCTCAAATGACATGGGGACACCATGGGGATCACCCCAGGAAGCATTTCTGACCCCCAGGTCACTGCTGTCAACAATGTGGTCAGAGGTATTAAGCCACTTTTACGGGCTCACAATAAAACGTTCAAAAACGAAATAAACGGTTTTCCTGTGAAATATGTTAAGGAACTTCCTTTCCAGGGTAAAGACTTGTGTATAAGGTAAAATAAATAACTAAAAACAAAAATACTCCTCCACACCTTGGGTCATGTTCACAGGTAGCATTTTTTATGCGTTTTTACACTTTTGTATTGCTTTCAACTGTGACAAATGCATTCACCGGGAAATGTAATTTTAACATTTCACAACCTTATCTGGCCATGTGCTGTGTGACACATGCATACAGTGCTGAAAAGACATAGGAACAGCATGGGGAAGACCCTAGGAAGCATCTCTGACACCCAGGTCACTGCCTAAAAGTATGCCCATCAAAAGTGATCCTTGCCGCATCAGAAGATGCAGACTTGCAACTATCCCCGTGCAAGTCCTTGTCCCAGGGCAGTGTTCAATTGTACCGCCCCCATTCCTTGCAATGCAAGCGCAAGTATGCAGCCTGCCACCCACCCCCAGGCTGCAATACCATACTGCTTGCTTGCATGCACTTGAAATTGGGCCTTTTAGGCATGTGGAGGCGGAATCTGGCCACCACGTCATGGTTGCATCGGCGGCCTGGTATTCATACTCAGTCCCCAGCCACCCGGCGGCTGGGTGTCCACACTTGGTTCTCAGCTGCCAGGGGGCGGCCGGGTGTCCATACTCGGTCCTCAGCCGCCTGGGGGCGGCCGGGTGTCCATAAACGGTCCCCAGCCGCCCCTATTTGTCCCGGTGCGCCTTATAAACAAGCGCGCATACCAAAACATTACCTGTGCCCTCCCCAGTGCACTTAGTGGGAAGGACAGCCTAACCACAAACACGTGGACAAGTGAATGTGGCCAGGGCTGGTCCATCTCACTCATGCCTTCACACTGGGTTAATATTGTGGAAGCCAGGACACAGTTGTACGCTGGGATGCAACACGTCCTCCAGACATAGAGGATTTCGGGTCCTGGGTCAATCAGGCTGCAGCACAAAGTTCAGAAGGTAGACGGCAGCAGCCTCCTACACAACTAGTAAATTATTCATGATCATGAGGCCATCCATCTCCTTAGCTTTCTGTTCCTTGGAATGCAAGCGCATGTATGTAGTAGCGGCTAGGCCTGAGGTGGTCAGCGTTTTGGCGCATATCCTACCTCCTCCGAGGATTGCTGGATGTTTTCCTGCTACTATCCCAGTTCTATGACTCCCGTTAAAACAAAGCTTCAGGTGATGAATGATGGATGAGGTGGTGGCAAAGGAGAAAGAGCAGGAGGAACAGGGACCATTCACATTATTATCAGGCCAGTCAACCACACATGTCTTGTAGGATATGTTTCTGTACCAAAAGGAGCGGTTTGGCTACACAGTTATAGGGCATACAGTGAGTGCAATGCCTACCAAAAATTCCGAGGAACTCCAATGCCCCTTGGAAGTGACATGGAATTCAGAGGTCCTTAACTAAACCATTTTTTCCATTTATAGCAACTGGGTCTCCTGTACACTGTTAGCCTAAGCAGTGAATGGAAGGCTTTCCAAAAATTATGAGGAACTGCAATGCCCCTTGAAACAGACGTGGATTACAGCGTACTGAAAACCTTCCACCCATTAATGGGGAGTGGGTCTCCCTTAGTGTTCGCCTATGCATTGAAAAGCAAAAGCTGAATAAAATTAGGAGGAAATGCAATGCTCCTTGGAAGAGACGTGAAGATCACAGTAGCTTAGCAAGATGGTTTTAATGCCCCTTGGAAGAGTGGTGGAGGTTACAGTTGAATAAAAAGACAATATCAATGCCCCGTGGAAGAATGGTGGAGGTCGCAGTAGCTTAATAAGACGGTTCTAATGCCCCTTGGAAGAGACGTGGAGGTCACAGTAGCTTAACAAGACGGTTTTAATGCCCCTTGGAAGAATGGTGAAGGTCACAGTAGCTTAACAAGACGGTTTTAATGTCCATTGGAAAAGTGTTGGAGGTCGCAGTGGAATAAAAAGACAATATCAATGCCCCTTGGAAGAGTGGTGGAGGTAGTAGTGGAATAAAAAGACAATATCAATGCTCCGTGGAAGAGACGTGGAGGTCACAGTAGCTTAAAAAGACGGTTTTAATGCCCCTTGGAAGAGACGTGGAGGTCACAGTAGCTTAGCAAGACGGTTTTAATGCCCCTTGGAAGAGCGGTGGAGGTTACGGTGGAATAAAAAGACAATATCAATGCCCCGTGGAAGAGTGGTGGAGGTCGCAGTAGCTTAATAAGACCGTTTTAATGCCCCTTGGAAGAGACGTGGAGGTCACAGTAGCTTAACAAGGTGGTTTTAATGCCTCTTGGAAGAGTTGTGGAGGTCACAGTGGAATAAAAAGACAATATCAGTGCCCCGTGGAATAGACGTGGAGGTCACAGTAGCTTAACAAGATGGTTTTAATGCCCCTTGGAAGAGTGGTCGAGGTCGCAGTGGAATAAAAAGACAATATCAATGCCCCTTGGAAGAGTGGTAGAGGTCGCAGTGGAATAAAAAGACAATATCAATGCCCCTTGGAAGAGTGGTGGAGGTCGAAGTGGAATAAAAAGACAATATCAGTGCCCCGTGGAAGAGACGTGGAGGTCACAGTAGCTTAACAAGACGGTTTTAATGCCCCTTGGAAGAGACGTGGAGGTCACAGTAGCTTAACAAGACGGTTTTAATGCCCCTTGGAAGAGTGGTGGAGATTACAGTGGAATAAAAAGACAATATCAATGCCCCGTTGAAGAGTGGTGGAGGTCGCAGTAGCTTAACAAGACGGTTTTAATGCCCCTTGGAAGAGTGGTGGAGGTCGCAGTGGAATAAAAAGACACTATCAATGACCCTTGGAAGAGTGGTGGAGTTCGCAGTGGAATAAAAAGACAATATCAATGCCCCGTGGAAGAGACGTGGAGGTCACAGTAGCTTAACAGGACGGTTTTAATGCCCCTTGGAAGAGTGGTGGAGGTTACAGTGGAATAAAAAGACAATATCAGTGCCCCGTGAAAGAATGGTGGAGGTCGCAGTAGTTTAATAAGACGGTTTTAATGCCCCTTGGAAGAGACGTGGAGGTCACAGTAGCTTAACAAGACGATTTTAATGCCCCTTACAAGAGCCATGCAGTACAGCATATTAAAAACATTATTTCCATTATTGGGGAGTGGGTCTCCCATAGTCTTTGCCTATGCCTTCCAAGCAAAAGCTGCCAAAAATTAGGACGGAGGAACTTGCAATGCTGGCAACACAGACCATGGTCACTCTGGTGGTATAGTGGTGGTAGAGGCTGAGGATAAGGAGAAGAGCAAAAAACTGCCAAAATGAGGAAGCGTATACCCAGGTGTGGGTGTGAAGCGGTGCATGGGAATACACCTCACGAAACAACACAGTGGATTTGACTTTATGTTACTCTGCTGTCATTTGGTGGTGATGAGAAGTCTGGCCCAATCCTGCCCTTGTTCATTTTGATAAGGGTCAGCTTGTCAGCATTGTCAGTTGACAGGCGAGTGCGCTTATCAGTTATAATTCCCCCAGCGGCACTAAAAACACGCTCCGATAACACGCTAGCGGCAGGGCAGGCCAGGACCTCCAAAGCGTACAGAGCGAGTTCTTTCCAAGTGTCCAGCTTGGATACCCAATAATTAAAAGGCACAGAGGAATCACGGAGGACGCTGGTATGGTCGGCAAGGTACTCCCTCACCATCTTTTGAAACTTTCCACTCCTTGTGAGAGTACCCCGCGCCTCAGGGCCTGTAAGCTGGGTGGGTCTCAGAAAACTGTCCCAGAACATTGACAGTGTTCCCCTGCCTCTGCTGGATTGGAGTTGCGTCTCTCTCACCTGTACGCCTTGGTTGGTCAACGAACTGTGACCTCTGCCGCTAGCGTGTTCAGATGGGAATTTTTTTAACAGTTCTACAGCAAGGGCCTTCTGGTACTGCCCCATTTTTGTAGACCTCTCTACCTCAGGAATAAGAGAGTGAAAGTTCTCCTTGTAGCGGGGGTCTAAAAGTGTCACCAACCAGTAATGACTGTCACCCAACATTTTGACAACGCGAGGGTCAAGGTTAAGGCAGCGTAACATAAAGTCAGCCATGCGTGCCAGACTGGTAACTGGCAAGACTTCCGTGTCCTCACCAAGATGACGACTGACCATGCTCTCCTCCTCCTCCCCCCTGTCCTCAGGCCACCCACGCTGAACCGACGGTATGACAGTTGTACAGGTACTACCGTCTACAGCGCATGATACCAGCTCTTGTTCTTCCTCCTCCTCCTCCTCTCCCTCACTGTCCCCCAAAGCACGTTGGGATGAGATGAGGCTGGGCTGTGTGTAATCGCCCGCTACAGCTTCTTGATCCATCTCATCATACTCTGCCTGCAATGCCTCCTCTTTAATTCTCTGCAGAGAGCGTTGCAAAAGACAGACAAGTGGGATGCTGACGCTAATGATGGCATCATCGCCACTCACCATCTTGGTGGACTCCTCAAAGTTTGTCAGGATGGTACATATGTCAGACATCCAGGTCCACTCCTGAGGTCTTATGTGTGGAGTCTGACCTGAATATCGACGGCCTTGTTGCAGCTGGTACTCCACAACTGCTCTCTTCTGCTCACAAATCCTTTGCAACATGTGGAGGGTAGAGTTCCAACGTGTGGGGACATCACACACCAGTCGGTATGACGGAAGCTGCAAACACTGCTGCAACACAGCAAGGGCGGCGGAAGCTGTAGCCGACTTCCGAAAATGAGTTGACAGGCGGCGTACTTTGACGAGCAGATCTGGCAACTCGGGGTACGATTTAAGAAACCGCTGAACCACGAGGTTAAGCACATGAGCCAGGCATGGTACGTGTGTGATCTCGCCTCGCCTCAGAGCCGCCACCAGGTTACGGCCATTGTCACACACAACCATGCCTGGATGTAGGTTCAGCGGTCTCAGCCATAGATCTGCCTGCTGTTTCACAGCTGTCCACAACTCACAAGCAGTGTGAGGTTTATCACCTAAGCTTATGAGTTTCAGCACAGCCTGTTGCCGCTTGGCTGAGGCAGTACTGCAGTGCTTCCAGCTTGTAACTGATGTGGTGATATCTGAGATGGAGGCTGAACATGAGGAGGAGGAGGATGATGCGCAGGAACTGTACACTGTGGGGGCAACTCTGACTGACATAGGGCCCACAATGCTCGGTGTGGGGAGGATGTGTTCTGTCCCAAGATCCGACTGGGTCCCGGCTTCCACTTTTTTTACCCAGTGTGTCGTAAGGGAGATGTACCGTCCCTGACCACAAGCACTTATCCACGTGTCCGTTGTCAGGTGGACTCTCCCAGTAACTGCGTTGTTGAGGGCATGGCCGATGTTTTGGGACACGTGCTTGTGTAGTGGGGGGATGGCACACCGGGCAAAATAGTGTTGGCTGGGGACCTAGTACCGAGGGATGGCCACCGCCATAAGGTTGCGGAAGGATTCCGTCTCCACCAGCCTAAAAGGCAGCATTTCCAACGCAAGCAGTCGTGAAATGTGCGAATTTAGGACTGTGGCCTGTGGGGCTTTGGCTGTGAATTTGCGCTTTTGTTCAAAGGTCTGGGATATGGACAATTGAACGCTGCGGTGGGTCGTGGACGTTGATGCTATTTCTTGAGAAACTGCCATAACAAGTGAAGACTGAGAAGAGGGGGCATCTTTGCATGCAGTATGGACATGGAATTGCCTTGCACGCACAACATGGGGTTCTCTTACATGCACAACAGCGGAAGAAGCAGTGGTGACACCCGCTGACACTGGTCGTGGACCCTGGGCTTCACCCCACAAAGTCTGGTGCTTTGCTGCCATGTGCCTGATCATGCTGGTGGTGGTCAGGCTGGTAGTTTTGTCACCCCTGCTGATGCTGGCCTGGCAGGTGGTACAAATGGCCTTTTTGGGGTTATCAGCAGAGTCTTTAAAAAAATTCCAGACTCTGGAAGACCTACCGGTTGTTCTGGCAACGTCCCTCGTGTTGGTGTTACGGGGAACGATTGCCCGCCTTCTGTCTGCGGCCACCACACTGCTTCTTCCTGCCAGTTGGCGTACTCTGCCTCCCTCCCCCTGTGTGCTGCTGGACTCGCTCTGCGTGTCATCCTGCCACGTTGGGTCAGTTACTAGATCATCCACCACCTCCTCCTCTTCCACTTCCGCACCACGGTCCTCCTCCTCACTTCGTGGCAATTGTGTCTCGTCATCGTCCACCTCTTGTGACAAATTGCCAGCGTCACCTTCCTGTGGCCGTGGCTGTTCAAATATTTGGCCATCGCTACATGGGATCTCCTCTTCCACCACTTCAAGCGGAGCAGTCGAGGGGCACAAATATGGAAATAGACCAGTGAACAGCTCTTCAGAGTGTCCAACTGTGGGATCAGTTGCTGTCTGATGACTCTCGGCATGGAGGGAGGAAGGAGCACCAGGGTCAGGAGGAGTATGCAGTCGAGACTCACGGCTGCTAACACTTGACCATGTGGAAGACAGACTGGAGGTGGTGGTGCCAAGGTGACTGGAAGTATTATCTGCTATCCAATTAATAACCTGTTCACACTGATCAGTTCGCAATAGTGGTGCTGCTGTGTGCTTCCCTAGTAATTCGGTCAAGAACTGGGAGCGAGAAGATGTGGCTGTTGGTTGTGGCACATTTTCACCTTGGCCACGGCCCCGTCCTCTGCACGAACCATCACCAGAACATCCAGTTCCACTTCCCTTGCCACGCACCTTGCCCATTGTAAATGAAGTAAAATAGCTTACACTCGCACTATCAATGGCAAAAGGGTAATAAAAAGGAGATTTGAACCGTGTAAGAGGAAAACCACAGTTCTATTTCTCTGGCCTACACCAGACTCTTTTAAACAGATATATTGGTGTCTGAACAGTCAGAGAGACACTGAAAATGTTTTTTTTTTATGCAAAAAAGACAAAAAAAAGTGGATAATACAGAGATTTGAACCCTGGAACTGCAAAACCACAGTTATAAATTCCTGGTGTATATCAGACTTGTTAAAATAGATATATTTGTGTCTGAACAGTCAGCGACACACTCAAACTGTTTTTTTCAATGGAAAAAAGGCAAGCAAGTTAATAACACCCAGATTTGAACCGTGGAAGAGGAAAACCACAGTTCTACTTCTCTGGCCTACACCAGCCTCTTTTAAACAGATATATTGGTGTCTGAACAGTCAGCGAGACACTTGCCTGTATTTGTACAGTCTGACTGAGGAAAAAAAAAAAAAACAGGATTTAGATGAAAAAAAAAAGGATTTTTCCTGGCCCCTGAGACCTGGGGATAAGTCTAGCAATTTGACCAGCAGGAGCACACAGGACTGTAATGCAGTGTTTGTTGGTATAACCACTGCGTCTCCAATACAGCCTGCCTGCTGCCTGCCTGCCTGATATCTGGGATGGATATTAGTCCTGAGTAGGACTGTTTGTTTGATTTGGCAGGCTTTAGAGACCCTACACTAACTATTTCGCAGTATAAATCTGTGGCACCCTGCTATTACAGGTACCACAGGACCCAAAAGGGTGCATGGACGGACTTCTCCACAAGAGCCCCTTACTAAACACAGACACCTCCACCCTTCCACCTCATGCCACCAGAGGGAACCCTGTTAGGGATATATATATACTGGAGGGTGGAGCTAGGTAGTCAGAGAGTGTGCTTACACTGAGATCAGTGAAGGAGCAGCACGTCCGCTGCTGTTTTGAGGGCCCCGAGTGTGGCCGAGGCAAGGAGAGAGGAGAGAGTAGTTAAGGATCATCTGAAGCTCACCCCAGGACACAAGCCAGACACCGGGTCCGCGCCTACAGGGTCATCTATACCCAGTAGGGACAACCGGCATACCAGGAGGATTCCAGACCCCTGGTTCACCTGAAGCTACCATCATTTTACAGAACTAGGAACCACGAAGGCCCCAGCATCCAGGGATAGCGGTAGCCAAAGAAAAGTTCTACTACAAGCAGACAGATGAGAGAGGAAACAGCATAAAAGCTAGGCCTAGTTCCAGGCTGGCCAGAAGCTTTAGAGAAAGGAAGAAACGGATCAGGAGGCCTTATACCCCCTCACTGGGGAGAGTCCAGAAGTGCACCCTTCCTATCAAGTGCCCTGGACTGTACCTGCCATCAACACCAGTAAAGGTACTGAAGTGAACCCCCTGTGTGCGTGTCCGTCATTCCCCCTGACCCGACTGGGTCACCTCTCACCTGCATCCCTTCCATCAACCCTGACCGGGGGCCCCCTCTGCCTGTGGGAAGCAGAAACATCCCAGCTGCCATCCCATCACCCCCGGAGGTCTGCGGTAGCGCCGGTACTCATTACCGGGAACCACAGGTGGCGTCACGAGACAAAACTGTTAACAAAATCCCTTTTAAAGAGTGACCCCAGGGTACGGGCCCGGGAGCCGACTGCCGTGACATCCCACAGAAGGTCAAGGCCCGGGTACCGAGTCTCCCCCAAATCCCCCTGGACAAGTCACACTCTTCCTGGCGTCACAAACAGGATTTCGTGCCCGGGTACTGTGTGCCATATTTGAACTGTGTTAACTGTGGTGAAAATCGCCGCATTACTGTGTCGCCGCGAAGGAAGAAGAGGGGCGTAACCGTGGGAACCAGAGAGGCAGGACCGTTGGTAGCGCGCGAAGCTCAAGCCCCGCCTCGCGCTCTGACGCAGCAACAGGAAGCGTCAGGTCCTGGAAGGAGACCGCCGTCTGCAGAGCTGCGGCCTACCTGATAAAAGCAAAGAAGGTAGGCTACGGTTTACTAGGGGGGTGCAACCATGGCTGACGACGAGCAAGACGCCGGAGCACCAGTTAACGCTCTCGATGCTCAACTCGCGCCCGGCGCTGCACAGGCTGGAGCGGCCGCCCCACCAGCAGGGGTCGTGACTCCGTTGATTCCCATGGCTCTGCCGTATATCCCTGGAGCAAAATGGCTTCCCCAGTATGACCGCAAACCAGACATCCTGTCTGGATTCAAAAGGAAAATATGTGGTGTATTGGACATGTACTCAATGACTGGTAAACAGAGAGCCGCTGTTGTGCTGGGACAATTGACTGGTGCCGCAGAGCGGGAAGTTGAAACCTGGCCGGCTGCAGACCAGGAATCAGTATATATTATATTCAAGAGACTGCAAACTGTCTTTGAAAACCGCACTGAGACAGATCTTCGGATGGGGTTCTACCACTGAACCCAGAAACCTGAGGACAGTATCCGGGACTATGCCTGGCATTTACAAGAGGCCCTGCGGGCCCTGAAACAGGTTAGTCCAGCCAGCATATGACGCGCCCCCAGGGCCGGGCCTCTTATGGATGCCGGTGGGGGATATCACGGTGGCAGGCCTGGTCCGTGACCCAGGGCGATCAGTAAAAAGGGGGAATATTTTATAGGAGAATTTGGAAAGTGTTCGTGACGCTACCTGTGGATTGCGGCTAAAGTGTGCCGCCGCTGCGGAGCAGTCCTCTGGAGCTGGTGTTACGGCAGCAGGGATGGTATGGCTCTCCACAGGTAGAGCTAGCTCCAGGGCAGTGTAGGGATAGATGGTGGATGCTGGTGAACAGACGGCAGGACAGTCCCGGAGGCAAGATGGACACTCACACGGGGGTAAGCTTCAGTACCTTTACTGGTGATGATGCAGGCACGGTCCAGGGTACTCCGGACGAAGGGCGCACTTTTGGACTGTTAGAACCTTGCTGTTAGGTTTTTTTTCCTTTGCTGGTCACATGACCTTGTTGGCCTATTTAATCCTGCTCCGCCCTTCTGGCTTTGCTGGACTTCATTGTATATCTACTTTCTAGCTAGCCTGTGCTCTGTGTCTTGCTCTGTTAGTTTGCTTGGTTTACTGACCTCTATGTTCTTTATATTTTGTTTGTTCGTCTGTCTGCTACTATTTCTGTTAGGAGGTGTCCCATATTCCTCCCAGTCCTTAGTACTTGTAGGGATTCCTCCCCCACATCTATAGGTCTTCGTACAGACTAGCTTAGGACTTTAGCAGGTCTGATCGCAGGATCAGGTTCCCTGTTACATCGTAGGGATTCAGCTGAGTTCTATCGTAGGGACAGATCTCCTCTCTTTCCTTAGCTCTGGTAGCAGAACATAACATGGACTCTCCCCAGTGAGCGAGTATAGGGCCTCCTGATCTGTGGCTTTACTCGCTAAGCTTCTGACCTGCCTGGAGCTAGGCCTAGCTTGATTATTGTCTCTCTCTCGCACCTGCTGACCTGGTGGTAGGGCCTTCTCTTGGAGATCACTCTCCCTGGACGCTGGGGCCTCCGTGACTCCTAGCCCTGGTACTGTAGTCAGCGTTTGGTAAACCTGGGACCTGTAGTTCTCCAGGGGTTCCGGTGGTCCCTACTGGGTATAAAGGGTCCCTGTAGGCGCGGACTCGGTGTCCGGTATATATCTCGAGGGGTGAGCCTGGTATGCTCCTCTGTCCCCTCGCTACTTCTTCCTTCTCCTCTACCTTTGGCCACACTCAGGGCCCTCACTCGTGCTGTAGGCCTTGGCTCACCTAAGCACAGCAGCCAGCGTGCTGCCTCTTGGCTGCATTTCTGAGCGTCAGCATGCTCTCTGCTCAACAACTCACTGAACAACTAACTGAGCTGCCTGGCTCCACCCTCTCTCTATATATCCCTATCAGGGCTCCCTCTGCTGGTCTGAGGTGGCAGGGTGGAGGTGTGTGAATGTGTGAGGGCCTCTTGTGGAGAAGTCCATCCATGCACCCTTCTGGGTTCTGTGTTACCAATGCGCAGCAGGGCGCCACATCCCCCCCTAGTTAAACTCTGTACTCCTGGACTGAAGCATTTTTCTCAAAACAAGTTAAACAATAACATTTCTTCCCTTTATGGGAGGCACTTTTCTTGAACATTATAGGCAACATTATAAGGCTGCGTGCACAAGATACGTTTTTCATGCATTTCCGCAGCGTTTCTGCAGCGCTCATAAATCCGCAGCATGTTCATTAATTTTGTGGAAGCGCAGTGGAAGCGCCGCCATTGACTTGCATTGAGACGCATAGAATCCGTGTCTGTACATTTGTACACGCGGATATTATGTGATTCAATGTGCGTATGGTACCCAGTTCTGGAGGAGAGAAGACTCTCATCCAGACCTGGGTACCATTGTACCTGTGAAAAAAAGAATTAAAATAAAAAATAAAGTTTATATTCACCTGTCCGGCGGCCCCTGCAGCGCTTCTTCTTCCAGGACCTGAGATGACGTCGCAGTCATGTGATCGCAGGCTGTCTCGCGAGAGCCCGGCAACCAGGAAGAAGCCAGGACGAGCGCGACAGCACACGCGGCGGGGCATCGGGGGTAAGTATAGCTTTATTTTTTTATTTTTACTGTCACATTGTATAAATCCATGCCATTTGCATGGATTTATACAGTGTGACCTAGTTGTCAAGCACTTTCCAAGTGATGCTATCGCCTGGAAAGTGCTTGTCAGTCCACATGCGGAAACACATGCGTTAACGCATGTGAATCTGCATGTGAATCCGCATGTATTCTGCAGGAAAAACGCATGCACAATCTGCATGCGTTTTTTCTGCCAGGGAGATGCAGAAATGCTGCAGAAATGTTCTGCTTCATTTCTGCATCGTGGGCACATAGCCTAATACAATAATATAAAGTATCTTCAGAGTTTCTCAAATCAGTTCCAGTGAGATCCCAACAGGGTATCCCTTTCACTGGTTACTGTGCAAAGGTAGCTTGAAGGACCTGTCCATAAACCCTCCACGTAGGCCCTGGGCGTGGCTGCAGGGCATAGGCGATCCGGGGTCGGACCACGACTTCTGCCACGCCAAACAGGTTTTTGTTCTGAGGTCGCTTAAAAGGCACTCCAGGGAGTGCAACTATGTACATGACAGTTTTTGGGCTGCTCTCAGTCCTCAGCCATCGAGTCCTTTATGTATACCCTTATGGGTAACTAAATGCAATGAGAAGTGTCCGTGTCACATAAATTGTCCATTAGCAAGGCAAAATAAATCAATAAATAAATACATGAAATTATTGCAAGAACATACCCTACGGGGTAACTATTTATACTGTCAGTGTTTCTCTATTCACTCCCTATACCTGACAGGGGTCTGGCCTTTTGTGCTACGCGATGACCTACGTAGTACTGGGATGCGTGTAGTGTGGATGCTTGCGCTATTTTCCGCTCTATCATCTCTATGTGTTGGTGGACTGCAAGACTGCCTTAACCTCTCTACGGGACTGGCAAGTACACTGCTTACTGGGCCTACTGGCTCTGCTTCTACCGGTGAGCCTTCTTCTGGGGATTCTTCCTGAGCAGGATCTTCCGGGGCACTTACAGGTCTTACTTGCAGTGGAGAGTCTTCTGGCTGTTGGTAGAAGTGTAGCACAGGTATTATTACCGCTCCATCCAGTTGAGGCCAATCTGCCGGGAAATGTCCTAAGACAGTATGGAGTACTTCTTCTTTAGGCTCCTCCGGTACAGTGAGAGGCACTTCCTCCTGGGGCTTCAGCGGACTTGGGCACAACTTCAGATGGTCTCTCGATACCGTTGCAGTTGTTCTTCCTCTGTCTTTGCTAATTAGACAGATTTTTCTATTGTTGAATCTGGAATTCAACACAGTGTAAGGTTCCCTTTCTCACTGGTCATCAAGCTTGTGGCTTCTTCTCTTTCGTTTCAGCAATACTTCTCCAGGTGTCAAGGGTTCAGCTGGTGCACTCTTGTTGTACTGTGCTTCCTGCTTATCTCTCACCCTCCACAGGCCTGTGCTCTCCTGTACTGCTCCTGTCGAGTCACATCCCAGTCTTCAGTGGACATCCCTGCTTCTGGCTCCACCACTCCAAGCTCCAGGTCGATGGGCAACTTTCAGGATCTTGCTCTCATGAGGTACGCTGGAGTACAATTGGTGGATCTCACAGGTATGTGATTGACCAGATCTACCAGGTCAGGTAGTTTGTCTGGCCACTGATTCCTTTCTTGTAGAGGTAAGGTCTTCAACAGGTTGATGACTATGCTATTCATCTTTTCACATAGAGCATTAGTTTGAGGGTGGTACGGAGTAGTCCGAATCTTCTTACACCCGTACAGATGGCAAAACTCTTTGAACAGCTCGGCTTCAAAGGCAGGGCCTTGATCCATCAGCACCTTATCCGGGTATCCATGGGGCCTGCAGAAATAGGCTTGAAACATCCTTGCTGCAGTTTCTGCCGTCAGATCCTTGACGGGGGCTACCACCAGGAACCGGGAGTAGTGATCCACCATGGTCAGGGCATACGAGTAGCCTGACCTGCTGGGTGACAGCTTGACGTGGTCCAGAGCGACGATCTCCAGGGGCTGGGTTGTTTTGATAGATTGCAAGGGTGCTTTCTGGCTGCTGTAGTCTTTTCTTCTGAGGTTACAGAGTCCACAATCCCAGCACCACCTCTCTATGGAGCTCCGCATTCCAACCCAATAAAACCGACTCTTCAGGAGAGTTTCCAGCTTTTTCCAGCCAAAGTGCCCAGCTTGATCGTGGTAGGCCTCCAACACCATCTGGATGTCTGTCCTGGGCACTACGATCTGCCCTCCCATCTCATGGGTCCTGGGGTTAACATACCTTCGGCACAGCTTCTCTCATTCCACAGTTGCTTGGCTTGTGGAGAAGGGTCCTTCTCCAGGGAGGAACCTTCCTGGGTTATCAGTTCTTTGATACGGCTGACAACCAGGTTGCTGTCCTGGGTCTCCTTTAAACTGTGGTGAGGTAAAGGGTTTAGTGTCTTTCCACGATACCTCCTGGAGGTGCGCTGCTCGTGGACCATCCCATTCCTATGGAAGGCAGGTAGCTCAATCTCCTCCAGGTCATCCACTTCTTCTTCAGTATCCGACTGGTGAGGCATTCTGGATAGGGCATCGGCATTGGCATTCTTGTGGCCTGCCCGGTACTTGATGGTGAACTGATAGTTTGACAGTCGGGCCATCCAACGCTGTTCCATGGCTCCCAACTTGGCTGACTCTAGATGTGTCAAGGGGTTGTTGTCAGTATAGGCCGTGAACTTAGTGGAGGCCAGGTAGTGCTTGAATCGTTCAGTGACGGTCCAGACCAAGGCCAGGAGCTCAAACTTCAAGGAGCTATAGTTTTCTAGATTCCTCTTGGTAGGACGGAGCTTCCTGCTGGCATAGGCAATCACCTTCTCTTTGCCATACTGCTTCTGGCTTAACACAGCTCCTAGTCCCTCGTTGCTGGCATCAGTGTACAGCAGGAATGGTTGGTTGTAGTCAGGGTAGGCCAGGATTTCTTCGCCAGTCAGGATCTCTTTCATCACTGCAAAGGACTCAGCCTGCTCCTTGCCCCACTGGAAGGGGGGTGTTTTGCCTCTGTTGGACTGTCCTACCAGGAGATCTTGCAAAGGCGCTGCCTTCTTGGTGTAGTCCTTTACAAATCTCCGGTAATACTCGACCAGTCCCAGGAACTGATGTACCACCTTGAGATTCTTCGGCTCCGGCCATTTCTGGATGCCAGTGACCTTCTCCGGGTCTGGTGCTACTCCTTCTGGACTGACGATGTGCCCCAGGTACTGAACCTTCTGTTTGAGCAGGTGGCACTTGGAAGTCTTCAATTTCATCCCATACCGGGACAATGCTTCAAATACCTCCGCCAGGTGCTGCAAATGGTCCTCATACATCTTGGAGTACACTATCATGTCATCCAGGTATAGCAGCACGGTCTCGAAATTATGGTGTCCCAAACAGCACTCCATCAATCTCTGGAACGTTCCAGGGGCGTTGCAGAGTCCGAACGGCATACTGTTGAACTCGCAGAGTCCCATCGGGGTAGTGAAGGCCGTCTTCTCCCGGTCCTCCTCAGCAACTGCTACTTGCCAGTACCCACTAGTGAGGTCAAGGGTAGAGAAGTAATTTGCAGACTTTAGTGCAGCCAGGGATTCCTCTATACGCAGCAAAGGGTATGCATCTTTATGTGTTATATGGTTTACCTGTCTGTAATCTACATACATCCTCTTGCTTCCATCCTTTTTCCTGACCAGGACCAGGGGAGCTGCCCAGGGGCTACAGCTATCTCTTATTACCCCTGCCTTCTTCATGTCATGCAACATTTCCTTCGCTTTCTGGTAGTGTGCTGGTGGTATAGGCCTGTAACGTTCTTTGATGGGTGGATGGTCACCTGTGGGTATATGGTGTTGTACCTCTTTAATCCTCCCAAAATCAAGTGGGTGTTTGCTGAATACCTGTTCGTATTCCTGGACCACCCTGTATACACCTTGTTTCTGATGGACAGGAGTGGCGTCAGTCCCAACATGGAGCTGTTGACACCAATCCCCCACCTGGGTTTCTGAGTCATTGTCCTCCACTGTATCTGGTGGGGTCAAGGATTCCACTGTGTGTATGGAATCATCATTCACGGTATACAACCTGGCAACAGTGGCGTATCTTGGTAATTTAACTTCATCCTCCCCACAATTTAGGAGATGTACGGGTACCCTCCCATTGCGTACATCAACCACCCCCTGGCAGTTAAGAGTGTAGGTCTATGCTCTGAGCTAATGGGCTCCACTACTGCCTGGCAGTTCTGTCATTTGAGACCTATGGCTGCCCTACATCAAATCAGCATTTCACTCTTCGGGGGAATCACAATGGGTATCTGGTCTGTCACCCGTACATTACCAATCTCACCACCTGTTAGCTTTACCTGTTCCTGATACAGGAGGGCTAGTATCTCTCTCTGGAGCACCTTCCTCTGCCCTGGTTTGGCAGTGTCAGCAATCTGTTGGAGCAAAAACAACACTTCTCCCAAACAGTTACCAACAATATTTGTACCAAGTATCATGTACAAGTCTGTATCACCAGGGTTAGATTCCACTACAATCAGTCCTTGGTCCTTCAGTTCCGCTCTCCCCACCTTCACTGTCACGTCCTTAACCCCTACTAGGTTAAGAGGAAGGCCGTTAGAGGCATACACAGAGAGGTTCGGGGCTGGCGGCCGGAGTTCATCTACGGACCAGTACCTTTTGTAGAGGACATCAGGTATGATGGTTACCTGTGAGCCGGTGTCCAGCAACGCAGGTGTTGCTATCCCGTCCAGCACGATGGACAGGAAAGGCCGTCCTCCTACAAACCGGTGATACCAGCTGAATGGGCCGGCTTGATCTACTCCTGGGTGTCGGCCCTCGGCCCCAGGGTTTGCTCGTTTAAAGGACAGTGGCCTGCCTTGTGGCAGCGGTAGCAGATGAATTCTCCTGGAGGATGACGTTGGTCGTTGGTCCTCCCACGGGGTGGCGCTGTCCTCCTCCGGGGTAGCTGTGTCCTCCTACGGGGTGGCGTTGTCCTCCTTTTTCTCCTCATCCAGAGGACATCCTCAGGGCTGTCGGCGAGTAGGATCCTTCCTTCCGGCTCGGGCTCCTCCTGTAGCTGCTGGGTGCTCAGGACAGTGGCCAGGGTTTTACTTAGCTGACGCACTTCAGAGCGCAGGCTGTCTGTAGCATCGGCGTCCCTGCCCCCTGCCAGGCAGAGACGCCGTCCTACTCACCTCCCCGCTCTGCGTTCACCAGCGCTCCTCTTCCTGCTGCCGGCGCGCGCAGCTCCCGGGGCACTGTACTTAGGGCGCGTGTGCGCTCCCTCCCTCTTAAAGGGGCCGCGCTTGCCGTCCTAAGGAGTCCCCAGCCAATTGCCGAGGGTCCTCCCATATATAAGGCACCTCCTCCAAAATGGAGGTGCCTGAGCAAAAGTTGTTGCACAGTGTTTCTGACCTCTGCTTTAGCCCTCAGGTCCCGCTGCTAGCCTGACTACCAGTCTTGTCCGCCAGCCTGTTACCTGTCTGTTACCTGCCAGCCCGCTCACCTGGGAGCACTTGCCTGTTGCCTGCCTGTTACCTGCTGTGCCTGCCAGCCCGCTCACCTGGGAGCACTTGCCTGTTGCCTGCCTGTTACATGCCGTGCCTTCCAGTCCGCTCACCTGGGAGCACTTGCCTGTGACCTGCCTGTTACCTGCCGTGCCTCCTAGCCCACTCACCTGGGAGCACTTGCCTGTGACCTGCCTGTTACCTGCTTGTTACCTGCTGTGCCTACCCGGAGGCTCCTGCCGTCACTTGCCGTGACCACCTGTCAGCCCACCTAGAGACTCCTGCCGTCACTTGCCGTGTCTACCTGATAGCCTACCTGGAGGCTTCTGCTCGCCAGCCAGCCTGCTGTGCCTACCTGCTATTCCGGTCAGTCCCTGCCATCTGTACTGTGGAAGTCACCAGCTCCAAGACAAGGTCGTCCACAGAGTAACACCTGGTCCCTCGACTCGGTCCCTCCCTGGTCACGGAGTCGTTAGCCGCCGTACGACCAGGGTCGGTCCGAGTTGATACTTAGTTACGCCCCTCTGGGTCCCTCCTTGCACCGTAGCACAGAGAGTACACCTCCCGAACCCGTAACAGTTTGCTCGGGCCATGGAACCCGGTGGGCCCCAAGCCCCCTCGCTTACGGACCAGTACCAGGAGGTTTCTCATCAGAGATCCCAACAGGAAACCATCCTTAACTACCTGCGGAATGTCAACTCCCGTCTGGACAAGCTGTCTGTCCCACCTGTTTCCACCTCGAGTCGTGTGACTTCCACTCCAGCAGCACCACTGCCCACCTATACCACGGCATCCAGCCCTGGACCCCGGCTCTCGGCACCTCCACGTTTTGCTGGCAACCCCGCCTTAGCTCGAGGTTTCATAAACCAGTGCACCCTGCACTTTGAACTCTTGGCACATCAGTTCATCTCCGACCGGGCCAAGGTGGCATTCATCATGTCCCATCTCACTGGGGAAGCACTGGCATGGCTAAATCCCCTGTGGGAGAGAGGGGATCCCCTGGTGTCTGACCTATCCTCTTTTCTCGCTGCTTTCCGGAAAGTCTTCGATGAACCAGGACGAAACTCCTCTTCTGCCTCCTCTCTGCTACGT
Organism: Phyllobates terribilis; assembly: GCF_046119375.1. Classification (NCBI taxonomy): domain Eukaryota; kingdom Metazoa; phylum Chordata; class Amphibia; order Anura; family Dendrobatidae; genus Phyllobates; species Phyllobates terribilis. The sequence continues at coordinate 768,283,151 of NW_027362763.1, forward strand.
CTCCGCCAAGAGAGTCTCACCGTGGGCCAATATGCCATACGGTTCCGTGCCCTCGCTTCTGAGCTTGACTGGGACAACGAGGCTCTGGTGTCCGTCTTCTGGGAGGGTCTTTCCGGTCGGATTAAGGATGAGTTAGCCGGACGGGACATTCCTACCACCCTGGATGACCTGGTGTAATTAGCTACCCGGATTGACATCCGTTTCGAAGAACGTACCAAAGAGACTACCCGGGAGAGAAAGTTTCCTCGCCTTGCTCCTACTTTCCAGCGACCTGCCTCTCAACCAGTCACTCCCCGGGCACACTCGCCCGAACCTATGCAGATCGACCAGACCAAGATGGTCAAATCTCTCCAAGAGTCACGCCGAGCTGAGGGGAGCTGTTTCTATTGTGGCAGTAAGGAGCACTTCATCGGTTCCTGCCCGGAGAAGCCAGGAAACTCCAGTGTCTAGGACCGCTCTGAGAGGTCGTCCTAGGCAAAAGTAAGCCCTCTCCGTCCCTGACTTTGTCTGTCTCTATCTCCTGGGGAGAGAACCGTCACTTTGAAATTGCTCACCTGGATTCTGGAGCTGCTGGAAACCTCATTTCCCAGTCCCTGGTAGAGAGATACCGGATTCCCACCAAACCTCTAGCTGAACCATTGTCAGTCGCCTCCGTGGATGGAAGACTCCTTCCGGTGACCATCCTGCTTGTCACTGAACCCATAACCCTGCAGGTGGGAATGCTGCACTCTGAGAAGATCTCCTTCCATGTGCTGTCCGGACTCATTCCCTATTGCTAGGTCTACCCTGGCTCCAGACACATGAACCCGTGCTGGACTGGCAATCCGGTGAAGTACTCCGGTGGGGGCAGGATTGCCATAGAACCTGCCTGGTTCCGGTTCGCCCGGCTCGTCCTCCACCTACCCTGGCTAATTTACCCGGTCTACCAGCACCTTACTGGTCCTATGCAGATGTCTTCAGTAAAAAGAAAGCAGAGACACTGCCATCTCATAGGCCACATGATTGCCCAATCGACCTGGTACCCGGCGCCACTCCACCCCGTGGGCGTATTTACCCGTTGTCGTCGGCCGAGACCCGGGCCATGTCAGAGTACATCGAGGAGAATCTGGCCAGAGGATTCATCTGGAAATCTACTTCCCCGGCTGGAGCCGGATTCTTCTTCGTCAAGAAGAAAGATGGTTCATTACGCCCCTGTATTGACTATAGAGGACTCAACCAAATCACGGTAAAAAACAAATACCCCCTGCCGCTCATCTCCGAGTTGTTTGACCATCTTAAGGGTGCTAGGATCTTTACCAAGCTAGATCTACGTGGGGCGTATAACCTTGTCTACCCCGTGGGCGTATTTACCCGTTGTCGTCGGCCGAGACCCGGGCCATGTCAGAGTACATCGAGGAGAATCTGGCCAGAGGATTCATCTGGAAATCTACTTCGTCAAGAAGAAAGATGGTTCATTACGCCCCTGTATTGACTATAGAGGACTCCTGCCGCTCATCTCCGAGTTGTTTGACCATCTTAAGGGTGCTAGGATCTTTACCAAGCTAGATCTGCGTGGGGCGTATAACCTGGTCCGAAAACTTCAAGGAGACGAGTGGAAGACGGCATTCAATACCCGGGACGGTCACTATGAATACCGTGTGATGCCCTTCGGTCTCTGCAATGCTCCCGCTGTCTTCCAAGAATTGGTCAACGACATCTTCCGTGATCTTCTTTACTCTTGCGTGGTGGTGTACCTGGACGATATCTTGGTCTTCTCTCCGGATCTTCCCACACACCAGAGGGATGTTCGTCAGGTCCTGCTTAGGCTCAGGCAGAATCACCTCTATGCAAAATTTGAGAAGTGCCTCTTCGAGCAGACCTCTCTTCCTTTCCTGGGCTATGTTATCTCCCAGACAGGCCTACGAATGGATCCCGAAAAGCTCTCTGCTGTCCTAAAGTGGCCCCGTCCGGAGGGGTTGAAGGCGATTCAGTGATTCCTGGGCTTTGCCAACTACTATCGTCTCTTCATCCCACACTTCTCTTCCCGGACTGCTCCCATATCTGCGCTCACCCGTAAGGGAGCAAATCCCAAGGAATGGTCGCCCGAAGCTGAGGAGGCCTTCCTTTCCTTAAAGCAAGCTTTCTCCTCTGCCCCAGTGCTGCACCGTCCGGACTGCAGCAAACAGTTCTACCTGGAGGTTGATGCTTCCTCCTCTGGAGCCGGAGCGGTGCTCACCCAAAAGTCTTCATCCGGGAGAATGGTAACCTGCGATTTCTGCTCCAAACTCTTCTCCTCGTCTGAGCGCAACTACTCCATAGGAGACCGGGAACTGTTAGCTGTTAAATTGGCGCTGGAGGAGTGGCGTTACCTGCTTGAAGGGGCTCTATACCCGGTGATCATCTATACGGATCACAAAAACCTGGCATATCTCCAGAATGCCCAAAGACTCAATCTGCGTCAGGCTCGGTGGTCTTTGTTCTTCGCCCGCTTCGACTTCGTCCTACATTTCAGCCCGGCGGACAAGAATGTCAAAGCCGACGCCTTGTCCCGATCCTTCCTGTCCTCCGATCAAGAGGAGGAGCCTATGCACATCATTGAACCCTCCAAAATGATGAATGTGGCCCCCTTGGATCTGACTCGTCTTCCACCCGGTAAGATGTTTGTAGCGGTACCAGATCGTGAGAAGGTTCTTCACTGGGGTCATTCATCTAAACTAGCCGGCCATGCTGGCCAAAAGAAGACCTTCCTACTCATTACCCGGCATTACTGGTGGCCTACCATGCGCAATGATGTGGTAGACTTCGTCTCGGCCTGTTCGTCCTGTGCCCGCAACAAAGTTCCCAGACATCTTCCAGCCGGTCGCCTCCTGCCTGTTCCCGTACCTGCCGCCCCGTGGCAGCACATTGCCATGGACTTTATTACTGATCTCCCTGTTTCTGCCGGTTGTACAGTCATTTGGGTGGTTGCCGACCGCTTCTCTAAGATGGTCCACTTCATCCCTCTGCCTGGTCTCCCGTCTGCATAAGAGCAGGCCAAGGATTTTTTCCGTCATATCTTCCGTCTCCATGGCCTACCCCTCCACATTGTGTCGGATCGAGGGGTTCAGTTCACCTCACGTTTCTGGAGAGCTACCTGTAAGCTACTGGATGTCACCCTGGATTTCTCCTCCGCCTACCATCCACAGTCCAATGGCCAAGTGGAGCGTATCAACCAAATCCTTACCAGCTACCTCCGGCACTTTGTTAACGCTCACCATACCGATTGGTTGGAGCTCCTACCATGGGCCGAATTCTCCTACAACAACCATGAGAGCGAATCTACTTCTAAATCCCTGTTTTTTGTGGTCTACGGTCAACATCCCCGGATTCGGTTTCCCATCTCCGCCTTGGTGGACAACCCTGCCACAGAGGCTCTTGTCAGCGAATTCTCCTCCATTTGGGAAAATACTAGGTCCGCACTTCTTCAGTCCTCCGAGCGGATGAAGAAACATGCTGACAAGAGACGTCTGGATCTGCCTCAATTCCGCCTGGGAGATTAAGTCTGGCTCTCTTCTAAACATGTCCGACTCAAAATACTCTCCTATAAGTTGGGTCCTCGGTTTATCAGTCCATTTTAAGTTCTCAAACAAATCAATCCAGTGGCCTACAAGTTAAAACTCCCGGACACCTTACGGATTCCCAACTCCTTCCATGTATCTCTCCTCAAACCAGTTGTGTTTAACTCTTTTTCCAATCTAGGTACTCCCCCTGCTCCGGTTTCCCCTGAGGATGTTTTTGAGGTAGAGAACATTCTGGCCACTAAGAGGGTAAGAGGAAAGACCCTTTTTCTAGTGGATTGGAAGGGGTTTTGCCCAGAGGAGAGAACTTGGGAACCCAGGGAGAACATTCATGCCCCGCTTCTCCTTGAAAAATTCCTTTCTGGCCTAAAAAAGAGGGGGCGTAAAGGGGGGGTACTGTAGCATCGGCGTCTCTGCCCCCTGCCAGGCAGAGACGCCGTCCCACTCACCTCCTCGCTCCCCGCGCTTCCCGCTCTACGTTCACCAGCGCTCCTCTTCCTGCTGCCGGCGCGCGCAGCTCCCCGGGCACTGTGCTTAGGGCGCGCGCGCGCGCTCCCTCCCTCTTAAAGGGGCCGTGCGCGCCGTCCTAAGGAGTCCCCGGCCAATAGACGAGGGTCCTCCCATATATAAGGTACCTCCTCCAAAAGTTGTTGCACAGTGTTTCTGACCTCTGCTTCAGCCCTCAGGTCCCGCTGCTAGCCTGACTACCAGTTTTGTCCACCAGCCTGTTACCTGCCTGTAACCTGCCGTGCCTGCCAGCCCGCTCACCTGGGAGCACTTTCCTGTTGCCTGCCTGTTACCTGCCGTGCCTGCCAGCCCGCTCACCTGGGAGCACTTGCCTGTGACCTGCCTGTTACTTGCTTGTTACCTTCTTTGCCTACCCGGAGGCTCCTGCCGTCACTTGCTGTGACCACCTGCCAGCCCACCTAGAGACTCCTGCCGTCACTTGCCGTGTCTACCTGATAGCCTACCTGGAGGCTTCTGCTCGCCAGCCTGCCTGCTGTGCCTACCTGCTATTCCGGTCAGTCCTTGCCATCTGTACCGTGGCACTCACCTGCTCCCTTACAAGGTCGTCCCCAGAGAAGCACCTGGTCCCTCAGCTCGGTCCCTCCCTGGTCACGGAGTCGTTAGCCGCCGTACGACCAGGGTCGGTCCAAGTTGATACTTAGTTACACCCCTCTGGTTCCCTCCTTGCACCGTAGCACAGAGGTTCCACCTACCGGACCCGTAACACTGTCCAGCTCGCTAGGGGGCACTGTTTGCATCTTTGTTTCAGCCGTTAGTGAAGGAGCAGTGGGTGCTGCGGGCACTGGGGTGGCCCCACCCTGGTGATGCTGGATAGCAGTATCTGATGTTTCCAGGGGCTGCAGACCCTTTATAGCCATGTCCTTAAGGGTGTCAAAGGTGGCATCTGGATGGTCTAAGGCCCACCACCGTACAGTCCTGCTCTCCTCCTGGGACCTCAACCCTCGAATGAACTATTCCGTCAGCATTTTATTTTCATTTCGTATGCTGCCTGGACTAACCTGTTTCAGGGCCCGCAGGGCTTCCTGTAAGCTCCAGGCATAGTCCCGGACACTGTCCTCAAGTTTCTGGGCGCAGTGGTAGAACCTCATCCGAGATCTGTCTCAGTGCGGTTTTCAAACACAGTTTGCAGTCTCTTAAAGATGATGGATACTGATTCCTGGTCTGCGGCTGGCCAGATTTCGACTTCCCGCTCTGCGGCACCAGTCAATTGTCCCAGCACAACAGCAGCTCTCTGTTTACCAGTCATAGAATACATGTCTAGCACACCGCATATTTTTCTCTTGGATCCGGACAGGGTGTCTGGTTTGCCATTATACTGGGGAAGCCATTTTGCTCCAGGGATATACGGTAGGGCCATGGGTATCAACGGAATCATGACCCCTGCTGGTTGAGCGGCCGCTCTGGCCTGTGCAGTGCTGGGTGCAGGTTGGGCATCAGGAGCGTTAACCGGTGCTATGGCGGCTTGCTGGTCATCGGCCATGGTTGCACCCCCCTAGTGAACCGGAGCCTACCTTCTTCACGTCTTATCAGGTAGGTTGCAGCTCCGCGGGCGACGGTCTTCTTCCAGGACCTTGCGTCGCTCGCGTTTGACGTCAGAGCGTCCTCTGGACTCCTTCCAGGACCTGATGCTTCCTGGTTCGACGTCAGGGGCGGGGCCTGTCCTCGGCTTCGCGCGCTTCCAGCGGTTACGCCTCTCTGATTCCCGCGGTTATGCCCCTCTTCTTCCCGCGCGGCGACAGGAAGATGGCGGAGAATGGCGGGAAATCTCGGGAATGGCGGGAAACTTTCACCACAGTGAGTATTACAGTCCTTTAAGGCGCACAGTACTCGGTAGCAACGGGCACGGAATCCTGTTCGTGATGCCAAGGCTGACGCACCCCCAGGGCCGTGGGGTACTCGGCAGCCGGGCTTCTTATGGATGCCGGTGGGAGATATCATGGTGGCTGGCCCGGTCCGTGACCCAGGGCGGTCAGTAAAAAGGGGAAATATTTTATAGGGGGATTTGGAAAGTGTTCGTGATGCCACCTGTGGATTGCGGCCAAAGGGTGCTGCCGCTGCAGAGCAGTCCTCTGGAGCTGGTGTTAATGCAGTAGGGATGGTACTGTAGTCAGCGTTTGGTAAACCTGGAACCTGTAGTCCTCCAGGGGTTCCGGTGGTACCTACTGGGTATAAAGGGTCCCTGTAGGCGCGGACCCGGTGTCCGGTATATATCTCGGGGTGAGCCTGGTATGCTCCTCTGCCCCCTCACTACTTCTTCCTTCTCCTCTCACCTTCGGCCACATTCAGGGCCCTCACTCGTGCTGTAGGCCTTGGCTCACCTTAGCACAGCAGCCAGCATGCTGTCTCTTCGCTGCTCTCTGAACGTCAGCACGCTCTCTGGTCAACAACTCACTGAACAACTAACTGAGCTGCCTGGCTCCACCCTCCCTATATATATCCCTATCAGGGCTCCATCTGCTGGTCTGAGGTGGCAGGGTGGAGGTGTGTGAATGTGTGAGGGCCTCTTGTGGAGAAGTCCATCCATGCACCCTTCTGGGTTCTGTGGCACCAATGCGCAGCAGGGCGCCACAAATACACGATGAAGACAAAATGCTGATAGAACAATTCATCCGGGGGTTAAGGTCCCAGGAGGAGAGCAGAACTGTACGGTGGTGGGCCTTAGATCATCCAAATGCCACCTTTGACGCCCTGAAGGACATGGCTATTAAAGGCCTTCAGCCCCTGGAAACATCAGATACTGCTATCCAGCGTTACCAGGGTGGGGCCACCCAAATGCCCACAGCACTCACTGCCCCTTCATTAGCGGCTGAGGCAAAAGTGCAAGCAGCATCCTCTAGCGAGCTGGACAGCCTGTGCTCTGAGGTGCGTCAGCTAAGTAAAACCCTAGCCCTTGTCCTGAGCGCCCTGCAGCTACAGACGGAGCCCGAAGGAAGGAAGGAAGGAAGGATCCTACTCGCCGACAGCCCTGAGGATGTCCCCTGGATGAGGAGAAGAAGGAGGACAACTCCACCCCGTGGGAGGCCCAACGACCGACGTCGCCCTCCAGGAGAACTCATCTGCTACCATTGCCACAAGGCAGGGCACACCACACGGATCTGTCCATTAAACGGGCAAACCCTGGGGCCAAGAGCCGACACCCAGGAGTAGATCAACCAGGCCCATCGAGCTGGTACGACCGGTTTGTAGGAGCAAGGCCCTTCCTGTCCATTGTGCTGGACGGAATCGCAACTCCTGCACTACTAGACACCGGGTCACAGGTAACCATCATACCTGACGTTCTTTACAAAAGGTACTGGTCCATAGATGAACTCCGCCCACCAGCCTCAAACCTCTCTGTGTATGCCTCCAATGGCTTCCTCTGAACCTAGTCGGGGTCAAGGACGTGACAGTGAAGGTGGGGAGAGTGGAACTAAAGGACCAAGGACTGATTGTAATAGAGTCTAACCCTGGTGATACAAACCCATATATGATACTTGGCACAAATGTTGTTGGTAACTGTTTGGGAGAAGTGTTGTTTTTACTCCAACAGATTGCTGACACTGTCAAACTGGGGAGAGGAAGGTGCTCCAGAGAGAGATTCGAGTCCTCCTGTACCAGCAACAGGTAAAACTAACAGGTGGTAAGATTGGTAATGTACGGGTGACAGACCCGATACCCATTGTGATTCCCCCAATGAGTGAAATGCTGATTTGGTGTAAGGCAGCAATAGGTCTCCAGGGACAGAACTACCAGGCGGTAGTAGAGCCCGTTAACTCAGAGCACAGACCTACACTCCTAACTGCTAGAGGGGTAGTTAAGGTGCGCAATGGGAGGGTACCCGTATGCCTCCTAAATTGTGGGGAGGAGGAAGTCAAATTGCCAAGATACGCCACTGTTGCCAGACTGTATACTGTGAATAATAATGCCATACACACCGCGGAATTCTTGACCCCACCAGATACAGTGGAGGACAATGACTCCGAAACCCAGCTGGAGTAATGGTGTCAACAGCTCCATGTTGGGACTGACGCCACTCCTGTCCATAAAAAACACGGTTCAGGAATATGAACAGGTGTTTTAGTAAACACCCACTTGATTTTGGAAGGGTCCAAGGGGTACACCACATACACACAGGTAACCATCCACCCATTAAGGAGCGTTACAGACCCATACCGCCAGCACACTACCAAAAAGCAAAAGAAATGTTGCATGACATGAAAAAGGCAGGGGTATTAAGGGATAGCTGTAGCCCCTGGGCAGCTCCCCTGGTCCTGGTCAGAAAGAAGGACAGTAGCATGAGGATGTGTGTAGATTACAGACAAATTAATCGAATAACACATAAAGATGCATACCCTTTGCCCCGTATAGAGGAATCCCTGGCTGCACTAAATTCTGCCCAATATTTCTTCACATTGGATCTCACTAGCGGATACTGGCAAGTCTCTGTTGCTGAGGAAGACCAGGAGAAGACAGCCTTCACCACCCTGATGGGATTATGCGAATTCAACAGCATGCCGTTTGGACTCTGCAACGCACCCGGAACGTTCCAGAGGTTGATTGAGTGTTGCTTGGGACACCGGAACTTTGAGGACATATGAAGACCATCTAAAGCACCAGGCGGAGGTATTTGAGGCATTGTCCCGGTATGGGATTAAACTAAAACCTTCCAAGTGCCACCTGCTCAAGCGGAAGGTTCAGTACCTGGGACACGTAGTCAGCTCAGAGGGGGTAGCACCAGACCCGGAGAAGGTCACTGCCATCCAGAAGTGGCCTGAACCAAGGAACATCAAAGAAGTACGTCAATTTCTGGGACTGGTTGGGTACTACAGGAAGTTCATTAAGGACTACACCAAAAAGGCAGCACCTTTACAAGATCTCCTAGTAGGACAGTCCAAAAGAGGTAAAAGTCCCCAATTCCAGTGGGGCAAAGAACAGACTGAGTCCTTTGCATTGATGAAGGAAGCTCTAACAGAGGAGGAGTTCCTGGCTTACCCCGACTACATCCAAGCCTTCCTGTTATACACAGATGCCAGCAACGAGGGAATGGGAGCTTTTTTGTCCCAGAAGCAAAACGGCAGAGAAAAGATAATTGCCTATGCCAGTAGGAAGCTTCGCCCTACTGAGAGGAACCCGGAGAATTATAGTTCCTTTAAGCTGGAGTTCCTGGCTTTGGTCTGGGCTATCACTGAAAGATTCAAACATTACCTAGCCTCAACTAAATTTACAGCCTTTACCGACAATAACACCTTGACACACCTGGAGACAGCCAGGTTGGGAGCCATGGAACAGCGTTGGGTGGCCAGATTGTCGAATTACCAGTTCTCAATCAAGTACAGGGCAGGTCACAAGAACACCAATGCTGATGCCCAGTCAAGAATACCCCACCAGTCGGACACCGAGGATGAAGTGGATGACCTAGAAGAAATTGAATTACCTGCTTTCCACAGAAATGGAATGGTCCACGAGCAACACACCTCCAGAAGACGTCATGGTAAGACGCTAAACCCTTTACCTCATCACAGCTGGAAGGAGACCCAGGACAGTGACCCGGTTGAAGGATTTATAACTCAAGAAGGTTCCCACCTGGAGAAGGATGCTCCTCCACAAGCCAGACACCTGTGGAATGAGAGAAGCCGGCTGTTCATCTACAGAGAAAAGCTGTGCAGGAGGTATGTCAGCCCTAGAACCCATGAGATGGTGTGGCAGATCGTAGCACCCAGGGTGGATATCCAGCAGGTAATTTTGGCTGGAAGAAGCTGGAAACCCTGCTGAAGGACTGGTTCTATTGGGTTGGGATGCGGAGTTCCATAGAAAGGTGGTGCCGTAATTGTGGTTCCTGTAGCCTCAGAAGGAAGGACTACGGAAGTCAGAAAGCACCCTTGCAGTCCATCAAAACAACCCAACCCCTGGAGATTGTCGCTCTGGATCACGTCAAACTGTTACCCAGCAGATCAGGCTATTCTTATGCCCTGACCATAGTGGATCACTATTCCCGGTTCCTGGTGGCCCCTGTCAAGGATCTGACAGCATAAACTGCAGCAAGAATGTTCCAAGCCTACTTCTGCAGGCCCCATGGATACCCGGACAAGGTGCTAACAGATCAAGGCCCTGCCTTGGAAGCTGATCTGTTTAAAGAATTCTGTCACCTGTACGGATGCAAGAAGATCCGGACTACACTGTATCATCCTCAAACCAATGGTATGTGCGAGAAAATGAATAACATCGTCATTGACCTGTTAAAAACCCTACCTTTGGAAGAGAGGGACCAGTGGCCAGAAAAGCTACCTGACCTAGTGGACCTGTATAACCACATACCTGTGAGTTCTACTAATTGTACCCCAGCGTACCTCATGAGAGCAAGACCTGGAAAATTGCCCATGGACCTGGAACTCGGTGTGGTAAAACCTGCTGCGGATATGTCCACTGAATACTGGGACAAAAATCGGCAAGAGCAGTACAGGAGAGTACAGGCCTGTGTTGAAGACAGCCTAAACAGAGTCAGGGAAAGACAAGAAGGCCAGTATAACAAGCATGCACCAGCAGAACCCTTGGCACCAGGAGAATTAGTGCTAAAGCGGAAAAGAAGAGGTCACAAGTTCGATGACCAGTGGGAAAGAGAGCCCTACATCATGTTAAATTCCAGATTTGACAACACCAAAACCTGCCTGATCAGCAAGGATGGAGATAGGACAACCACAACAATCTCAAGAGACCACTTGAAATTGTGCCCAGGTCTACTGAAGACACAGGAGGAAGAAGTACCTCTTATAATACCGGAAAAACCCAAGGAAGATGTAGTTCATACAGTTCTAGGAGACTTCCCTGCGGGCTGGCCTCAACTCGATGGAGCAGTTATTAGACCAGTGATACACTTCTGTCAGCCACCAGAAGAACCTCCACCACAAGAAGAACATGTGAGCACCCTGGAAGAACCTGCTTAGGAACAAGAAGAGTCCCCAGTAAGAGAAGGATCACCAGTTGAAGCAGAACCTGAGGGTCCAGTAAACAGTGCAGTTGCCAGTCCTATAGAGATGTTGAGGCAGTTCTATAACTTACCTGCACGTACACCTGATAGGTTAGCGGATAGTGCATACACAGACACCAGTATCACCCCAGTGCTACGTAGATCCACACGCAGCACACAAGGCCAAATCCCTACCAGGTATAGGGTATAAAATACTAAATGACTACACTGTAAATAGTTAGCCGTAAGGAAAGTTAGTTTCTGTGTGAACTGAAAATAATGTGTGCCTTAGTTACCCGTGAGGGTATAAAGACTTGTAGGATGAGGACTGTGAGCAGCCAAAAACTGTCCATTGTAAATAGTTGCACTTATTAAAGTGCCCCCTATTGGTTTTATGTCAAAAGACCACTGAACAAAAACTCGTTTGGCGTGGACGAAGACGTGGTCCACTACCTGGATCACTTATGCCCTGTAGCCATGCCCAGGGCCCACGTTGAGGGTTTTCAGGCGGGTCCCTCATGCTGCTCATTTTGCGCCTTTACCAGTGAGATGGACACTTGGTTATGGGACTCACTGTAACTTTGAAAAGCTGTTTTGAAAATCTTCTATGTGTTATTGTTATTGTTACCTGTTAAAAATGCTGCAGTCCGGGAGTACTGAGTTGTACTAGGGGGGAATGTGGCACCCTGCTATTACAGGTACCACAGGACCCAAAAGGGTGCATGGACGGACTTCTCTACAAGAGGCCCTCACTACACACAGACACCTCCACCCTTCCACCTCATACCACCAGAGGGAGCCCTGTTAGTAATATATATACTGGAAGGTGGAGCTAGGTAGTCAGAGAGTGTGCTGACACTGAGATCAGTGAAGGAGCAGCATGTCTGCTGCTGTGTTGAGGGCCACGAGTGTGGCAGAGGTAAGGAGAGAGGAGAGAGGAGTTAAGGGGGCAGAGGAGCATCTGAAGCTCACCCCAGGACACAAGCCGGACACCGGGTCCGCGCCTACAAGGTCCTCTATACCCAGTAGGGACAACCGGCATACCAGGAGGATTCCAGACCCCTGGTTCACCGCAAGCTACCATCATTTTACAGAACTAGGAACCACGAAGGCCCCAGCGTCCAGGGATAGTGGTAGCCAAAGAAAAGTTCTACTACAAGCAGACAGGTGAGAGAGGAAACAGCATAAAAGCTAGGCCTAGTTCCAGGCTGGCCAGAAGCTTTAGAGAAAGGAAGAAATGGATCAGGAGGCCTTATACCCCCTCACTGGGGAGAGTCCAGAAGTGCACCCTTCCTATCAAGTGCCCTGGACTGTACCTGCCATCAACACCAGTAAAGGTACTGAAGCGAACCCCCTGTGTGCGTGTCTGTCATTCCCCGTGACCCGACCGGGCCACCTCTCACCTGCATCCCTTCCATCAAACCTGCCCCGGGGGCCCGTTCCGCCTGTGGGGAGCAGAAACATCCCAGCTGCCATCCCATCACCCCCAGAGTTCTGCAGTAGCGCCGGTACTCATTACCGGGAACCACAGGTGGCGTCACGAGACAAAACTGTTAACAAAACCCTTTTTAAAGAGTGACCCCAGGGTACGGGCCCGGGAGCCGACTGCCGTAACATCTCACAGAAGGTCAAGGCCCGGGTACCGAGTCTCCCCCAAATCCCCCTGGGCGAGTCAAATCTCTCCCTAGCTCTGCAGCACTGACCCTACACTGTCTGATCCGGAGCGACTGTGTCCAAGATGGCGGCGCCCGGTTTTAAATACTCGAGCCAATCACTGTAATGCCCACAAACAACATGGCTGCGGCATTACAGTGACTGGCTGGCAATCCCTGCATGTTCATTGGCTCTGTAAAGAGCGCCAAACGTGCAGGGCGGAGACCCGAGCTCCCGCCCGAGTAACCCGGAAATGCTCAGTGCTCGCCGAACATCCCGAGTAGTGAGATGCTCGGGCGAGTACCGAGCAGTGTCGAGCATGCTCGCTCAACACTACAAATAACATATAAGGTATAAAGAGTTTACACCCAATAGGTCTGACATTGTAATTTTCAGCATTCCCATTATATATAATTCAGTTTGAATCCAAAATCACAACTCAACGAGCTAAAGTAGCAGAAAAGGGGAATGAAAAGGTATGTTTCATATCTTGAGACATAAAAAAAAAGATAAAGCTAGCAAAAAATCAAGAAGAAAAGTAAATAATAAAAAAATAATGAGGGGGAGAGGGGAAATATTGGGATTATTAAAAAGGATCTCTATCTGTCTAAGTGCTATCCGCTGGTGTATCAGTAAAGAGTAAATTAATCCAAAAAGAGAATCCATTAAAAAACTTGTGAGTAGTGCATTAAATTCGGCAGTTAAGTCTTCTATTTTATATAGACAGGTCATCTCCTGAAACAATTCAGCCAAACTTGGGGATTTAGGTAATTTCCAATAATGGGGAATAACTAAACCAGCAGCCGTTAAGCAAAATCTCATGACAGGGCATGGCCGACTTTCTTCATTCCAAGCCTTTACCCCCGAATATTCCCGTACCCTTTATACCTTTTCCAAAAATTATACAAAGAGACCTTTGCTTGGATTAATTTGGCCACAGTGACCATTTATTAACAAATAATAACAATGACAAAATATCACATCATAAATAATGTGGGAGGTCCTTGAAGCTGCAAGATCTGGCACCCATCCCAACCAAATGGTTAAAACAGCAATATTTTACCCCCAGCCGTAACCACCAGCTCGAGGGCACCACACCACTGTACATGGTGTTTAAACCAACTACAGGCTCCCAGGATCCACCCCCGTCCAGAGCCCAACTAAATCCTAGATCAGCCATTCTTAATTCCAACAAGAAGGGGAACTGCCAACTAATTTCCTCTCCAACACCAATTTTTCCAACTCCAAGAAACCCCCGCCACCACAAACGCACAAACAATGAGTCCTGACCTCAATCCCATTGAAAATCTTAGGGGTGAGCTGAAATCTGCTATTGGGAAAAAGAACCCTGCAAACATTCAAGAGCTTGAACAAACTGCAAAGGAAGAGTGGGAGAAAATTCCAGCTAAGAAGTGCAAGAAGCATATAGATGGCTACAAGAAACATTTGGGGGCTGTCAGCAATGCAAAAGGGTGTGCAACCAAGTATTAATTATGGGTGCCTTTATAGCTGCACATGCTGTTTATTCTGTTTCTTCTTTGAAATTCCAACATGGAAGTTGAAAAACAATGTTTTATTGTTGTATTACTTTGGACCACTAATTCAAACATCCTGAGGATATAACTTTGGTACATTTCCATTTATTTGAAAAGAGATATTGTGCAGTCTATGAAAAAAAGAAGGGGTGCCAATAATGGTGAGCAGCACTGTATTGTGATATAAGATTTTATGACTATTGATGCTGTGAATGATTCAAGGGTATTTTATTGACATTGACGTGTTCTAGTATTGCATTGTATTACATGATAAGATAGAGACAGTGTAAGGATAAGAGATTAACACATACAGTGGTGACCACAAGTTTAGCATTTTTTTAAAGTGTGTACATCTGTCTGGTTGTTGTGATGCCATTTTCCTGGTGATTTTAGTAAACCGGAAGCTAATGGTTGTCAGCCATAAGGATGAAAATTGTGTTTGCCATTGTTTTATCTCTTTATGTGTTAGTTTATAACATTTGCTGGGCCAAATGTTTTGCATATTTTGTCATGGGCGGTTGAATTTTGTCTACATTTTCTTTTTTCATGTGTGTGTTTTCTGGTTGACACATGGCAAAGACAAAGCCAAATTTATCACCAGATGTCTGGAAGCGTATTATTCTGAGAGTGAAGTCAGGCAAAAGCCAAAAAGAGGTAGCTATGAAATTCACCTGTTCTCAGAGTCAAGTGTCACATATATTAAAGAAAGAAAAAGGAGGTTATGGAACAGCTGACAAACCTAGAAGTGGACGACCACGGAAAACTTCCTCCAGAGTTGAGCTCATTATTAACCCTAGAACGCATACCTGGGGCCTCGCAGACCCGCCCTGTTAATTGCTTTCTGTTTTCTGCAAGATTACTTTAGTTAGAATTTTGAAACTCTAGGTATTCCTCAGGTATATAGTTGTTTGTCATTTCCAGTTGTTCATTTATTTTTATGTTACAGGCATTTTCGGTATAACAACTCTTTTTTGAAAATACCCATTTTTAGGGTCATGCGTTCTAGGGTTAAGAAATAGTCAGTATCTCATGTCCATAAAAGTGCTGTACAGATTTTGCATAAAATGAATGAAGAATATGCGGTCAAAGTGAGTCGCAAAACTGTGGTGTGTCGGCTAAGAGCAGTAGGGCTGAATGCATGAGTTCCAGACAAGAAGCCTTTCATCTCTGCAAAGAACCGGTAGGTTAGACTTGAGTTTGCCAAAGAACACAGCCAATGGAAAGAGACAGATTGGTCTAAGGTGTTGTGGTTGAATGAATCCAAGTTCAATCTGTTTTGTAGTGATGGCAAGCACTATATATACCGCCCAATTTGAAAACATAATGATGTAAGGTACCAAACACCTACAGTGAAACATGGTGGTGGCAATGTCATGGTTTGGGGCTGCTTTTCTGCATCTGCCATTGGCCCTCTGCATAGATATGAAGGAAATATGAATGCTACCATGTACAAGGATATACTGGAGAATGTAATGCTGCCACATGGTAAAACCAAAGTAGGCAGGGGATGGAAATTCCAGCAAGTCAATGATCCTAAGCACACATACAATTAAGTCAAAAACTGGTTTGCAACGAAAAATCTTCGCCTATTGCAATGGCCAAGCCAAGCACCTGATTTAACCACTTCGCGCCAGAGCCTGTTTTTGCCTTCGTGACCAGGCCAATTTTTTCAATTCTGACCACTGTCACTTTATGAAGTAATTACTCTGGAACGCTTCAACGGATTCCCCTGATTCTGAGATTGTTTTTTCGTGACATATTGTATTTCATGATAGTGGTAAAATTTCTTCGATATCACTTGCGTTTATTTGTGAAAAATTTGGAAATTTGGCAAAAATTTTGAAAATTTTGCAATTTTCAAACTTTGAATTTTCATGCCCTTAAATCAGAGAGATATGTCACACAATATAGTTAATAAATAACATTTCCCACATGTCTACTTTACATCAGCACAATTTTGGAACCAACATTTTTTTTTAGGAAGCTGTAAGGGTTAAAAGTTGACCAGCGATTTCTCATTTTTCCAACAAAATTTACAAAAAAAATTTTTTAGGGACCACATCTTATTTGAAGTGACTTTGAGGGGCCTTTATGACAGAAAATACCCAAAAGTGACACCATTCTAAAAACTGCACCCCTCAAGGTGCTCAAAACCACATTCAAGAAGTTTATTAACCCTTCAGGTGTTTCACAGGAATTTTTGTAATGTGGAAGAAAACAATGAACATTTAACTTTTTTTCACAAAAATGTTATTTTAGACCCAATTTTTTCATTTTCACAAGGGTAACAGGAAAAAGTGGACCACACAATTTGTAGTGCAATTTCTCATGAGCGCACTGATACCCCATATGTGAGGGAAAACCACTGTTTGGGCGCACTGCAGGGTTCGGAAGGGAAGGAGCGCCATTAGACTTTTTGAATGTAAAATTTGTTTGAATAATTAGCGGACGCCATGTTGCGTTTGGAGAGCTCCTGATGTGCCTAAACAGTGGAAACCCCCCACAAGTGACACCATTTTGGAAACTATACCCCTTAAGGAACTTATCTAGATGTGTGGCGAGCACCTTGAACCCCCCCAGGTGCTTCACAGAAGTTTATAATATTGAGCTGTAAAACTAAAATTTTCACATTTTTCCCACAAAAACGTTTTTCATCCCTTAATTTTGCAATATCATAAGGGTAATAGGAGAAATTGCACCATCAAATTTGTTGTGCAATTTCTCCTGAACACGCTGATACCCCATATGTGGGGGAAAATCACTACTTTGCTGTACGGCAGGGTTCGGAAGAGAAAGGAGCGCTATGTTGGCTGGGATAGGTTGCAGACACCATGTCACATTTGAAAAGTCACTGACATGCCGAAACAGCAGAAACCCCCGCAAGTGACCCCATTTTGTAAACTACACCTCTCAAGGAATTCATCTAGGGAAGTAGTGAGTATTTTTTAATTTTTAAATTTATACCATTGGGCAGTGAAGAAAACATAATTATATTTTTACCACAAAAAAATGTTTTACCCTCAGATTTTACATTTTCACACAGGGCAATGGGTAAAAATGGTGCCGAAATGTGTCACACAATTTCTTCTAAAAGTGTCAATACCCCATATGTGGCTGTATCGTACCGCTTAGCCATACGGCGAGATCTGGGAGGGACGGAGCGCTATTTGACAATTGGAGAACAAATTATTGTAGAATAGGCATTTGGATTTGGGAGCACAAAATTTTCTGAATTTCTTTTGTGGTGCAAGGGCCATTTCGCTGTTCCAGAGCCTTTCTGCTACCAGTAATTTGGAAGTCCCTTATATTTTTAACAGATGACGGACCTGAGTGGGGACTAGATTTTTTTGAGTACTGAGTTGAAGCTTTTATTGGGAACATTTTACATATTGTTTATCCGGCGCTCTATGCTGAGCACTTACATCGGGGTTTCCATCTAAATTTCCAAGTGATGTAATTCAGATGAAACCCCTGCGGGATCCATTCACTGTAATGAGGCAGCAGAGTTACTCTGGACTCCGTCGGGCCTCTGTTTAGCGGTGTCCTTTCTTTCAGAAGTGCACAAAACTGTGGCCAACCGCACTTTTATGCACACCTAAAAAAACTGACACCGTGGGATCACAGGCCAGATGGCATCCACTGTGGCCTATATCTGCCTCATTACAAGGAATCTTCCGTCATGGGTTCCGTCTGAATCACTTATTTCAGAGATTTACACGGAAACTCTGGTGTAAGTGCTCAGCGCAGAGATCAGGATAAATGTGCGCCGAGCCTTACTGCGATCTTTGGGAGACATAATAAACAAATCAGTAGCAGGTGAAGAATTGGTTTTATTTATTTTTTACGCCATTCCTCGTGCGGTATAAGTGATGAGATTACTTTATTCTTCTGGTCGGTGCGATTACAGCGATACCAGATTTATATTGGGTTTTTATGATTGACAGCTGTCACACACTAAAATACGCTTTTTTAGCAAAATCTAGTTTTTGCATCGCCATATTTTGAGAGCTATAATTTTTCCATATTTCGGCCAACAGAGTCATGTGATGGCTTGTTTTTTGCGGGACGAGTTGACATTTTTATTGGTACTATTTTTGGGTACGTGACATTTTTTGATCTTTTTCTATTCCGTTTTTTGGGAGGTAAAATTAACAAAAACCAACAATTCAGGAATTGTTTTTTGAGTTTCTTTTTTATGCCGTTCTTCATGTGGTAAAAGTGATAAGGCAGCATTATTCTTCGGGTCAGTACATTTACAGTGATACTACACTTACCGTATTTTTTTTAATGTTTTGGCACTTTTACACAATAAAACAGTTTTATAGAAAAAATATTTTTTTTGCATCGCTTTATTCTGAGAGCTATAACTTTTTTATTTTTCGGCTGATGGAGCTATTGGCGGCTTTTTTTTTGCGGAACAAGATGATATTTTCAGTGGTACCATTTTTATTTCCATTTTGCTTTTAGATCGCATTTTTTTCCACTTTTTGTTTGGCGATATGATGAAAAAGCATGTTTTTTTGCTCCGTTTTTTATTTATTTTTATTATGGTGTGCACAGAAGGAGTTAATTAGTGTGACAGTTTTATAGATCGGATTGTTTCGGACGTGGCGATACCAAATATGTGTACTTTTTTTGTTTTTTCATAAATATACGGATATATTGGTTTAATATTTTATTTATTTATTTTTATTTATTTTGTGATTTTTTTAAACAGTTTGAAAACATTTTTTAGACTTTTTTTTTACATTTTTACTTAGTCCCTGTATGGGACATTAATTTTTATTTTTCTAATCACTGTTCTCATGCAACGTAATAGACATGTATTGCATTGCATGAGAGCTTTGCTGACAGTTTCACAGCTGCAGGCTGAGTCTAGCAGGACACCGTACATGGCAGACCCAGAGGCGGTCATGTGACCTCCGGCTGCCATGACAACGGCGGGTCCTCTCAGACATCAGGGGGCCGTCGGAGAGGTAAGTGGACGACCCCCTCTCCTCTCACTATCTTCTAAATGCCGCGATCGCTATAGATGGCGGCATCTAGAAGACAGCAAAGGGTTAACATCATTGGGACCTAATCCAATCAGGTCCCGATGATGTCCTCTGTCACTGCTACTCATCTGAACGGCAATCGCAGTGCCTGCAGGACCCTGGGGGTCCTGAGCGCTGCGGGACCACCGACCGTTTATAAACGTCGGCGATCCCCAAGCCCAGGCAGCGCGGACGTTTATATACAGTGGGCGGTCGGGAAGCGGTTAAACACTATAGAGCACCTTTGGAATGAGTTAGGGCGATGAATTGGGGCCCAAACCCTTAGCAATAAAGATGAATTGTTTGCAGATTTGCAAATGGAATGGAGCAATATCCCTCAAGATGTCTTGAATACCCTAGTAGCTTCAATGCCCCCGTAAGTTATGGCATTGTAAACAATGAAATACTCTCTATGTTGTGATCAATAAATAGTATATGCAAAACTTTTGGCAGTCAGTTTTCTGTAATTAAATGACCATGCCTATATTCAAAAGCATTTTGGTTAAAATTAAGGTCTTGCATGGTGACAACTTCATTCACTTTCAATTCATCACCAGGAAAATGGCATCACAGCAACCAGACAGAAGTAATCACACGTTATTAAAAAATTCAAAACTTTTGGTATCGCCGCTGTAGGTATAGGAACAGAATAAGGTATTAAGCGTAGTTAGGGTAAGGTGAAAGTGAACGCAGTTCCTTTAAGAAAGGGAAAATAAAATGGGACTGTTCTGCGTCCCTGAGGGCAAGGAGCCCTGAAGGCACTGGAAAGTACCGGTACTGGCCAGTGTGGCTGGAAGTTTGAATATAGAAGCGTGTTTTTTTCCCCCTCCGAGTTTGGTTACCCCTGGTGGATTATGGGACACGTTAACCACCCTTTGTAATGAAAATGGACTGTGTGCAGCTGCCCTATGGAACGTGCTCTTTTAACCATGTACTGTCTTTATTCTTACCTTGAACTTTTCCCGCAGGAGCTTATGGGCAGCACACTTGTTTCTTTAAAGGGGCCGTAGTCTACAAAAAATGGGGAGGGGGAAAACCCTGAACAGGAAGACCCAAGGATCGAGCCGGGTCAGCATTGCAATAGCTAAAAGCGCTCCTGGACTGTCAGAGCTGTGGTTAGTTGGCCACTGAGCCGTTATGTTTAATGTGGACTTGCTGTGTTTGAATACTCAGAGCAGGATTAGTTGGCCAACTGGCCTGTTAGGTTTGAAAACGGACATACTGTGTCTGGGTACCAGGAGCAAGGGGGCCGGAGTCAGTCGGACCTGCGTTTTAAAGAAAAAAAGGAACTTGGGCACTTAACCCTTTAACAACCTTGGGATTTTCCATTTTTGCGTTTTCATTTTTTGCTCCCCTTCTTCCCAGAGCCATAGCCTTTTTATTTTTCCGTCAATATGGCCATGTGAGGGCTTAATTTTTGCGGTAGAAGTTATACTTTTAAACACCATCACTGGTTTTACCATATCGTATACGGGAAAATGGATAAAAAATTACAAGTGCAGTAAAAATGCAAAAAAAAATGCAATTCCTCAATAATTCTCCATAATTCTGGAGTTTACATTTTTTTTCTCGTTACGGCGTTTACCGATCGGATTAATTCTTTTTTTATATTGATAGATCGTGCGATTCTGAACGCGGCGATACCAAATATGTGTATGTAGGTTTTTTTTTATTATTTTATTTTGAATGAGGTTCAAGGGGGTTATTTAAACTTTTATATATTTTTTTTGCTATTTTTAAAAACTTTTTTTTACACTTTCTGCATGCTTCAATAGTCTCCATAGGAGACTAGAAGCAACAGTTATCTGATTGCTTCTACTGCATACAAGCGATGAGCAGATCGCTTGTATGCAGCAGAAATACTCACTTGCTATGAGCGCCGACCACTGGGTGGTGCTCATAGCAATCGAGACATGACAACCACAGGGCTCTGCTGCAGACCCCGGGTTGTCATGCTTACCCATCGGTGACCCGCGGTCATGTGACGGGGTCGCCGATGGGCGGGACTAATGCCGCACTTCCGGTGCGGCGATGTTAAATGCCGCTGTCAGAGATTGACAGCGGCATTTAACTGGTTAACAGCCACCAGTGGATCGTGATTCCACCCGCGGCTGTTGCAGGCACATGTCAGCTGTATAAATCAGCTGACATGTGCCCGGTTCAGTGCGGGCTCAGTGCCAGAGCCCTCGCTGAACCGGGAGTGATGGCCTGGGGCATACTAATAGGCCCCAGGCCAGAAAGGAGTTAATGTGGGCCAAAAGGCCGGTGTACAGAAATCGACTCTAGTAAAAAAGCATTGTAATCATATGTGAGAAAATGTGCATTGAATGTTTTAAAACAATACTTGCATAGATGTTTTATCAGTACCGTATGGTTGGGGACGACCATGTTTTTGGAGGGAAGAATGTAAGGAAGTGTTCTGGGCAATTCATGCCCTTCATCCCTTCCTTTGAGAATAGGCATGCTCTTGTTGTAATGTGAACAATGTTGCAAAATATGTATATGATGCGCCCCCTGGGCCGTGTGGGGGTACCCGGAGCCGGGCCTGTAAATGATGGGGGTTGTAGTCACCGTGGCGATGACCCGGTCCATGACCCAGGGCATTCAAACCAGGCTAGTCTATGTGTCTACGTTATATATAGTCCGACTACGCCACCTGTGGGATGCGGTTATTGGGAACCGCCGCTGCGGAGCAGTCCACTGAAGCTGATGGTGTGTGCAGCAAGGTGATGTGACTCCCCACAGGAAGAGTGGAGCTTCAGAGCAGCGTGTTTGAATGATGGTGGTGATAGTGCCAGGATCAGTAATGACAACACGGAGTCGTTGCAGTGCAGTCCCAGGGTCTTTACTGGTGGCAATTATATAGGCCCCAACGGGAGTACTTGCTAGGGATGAGGGCCTGGTCAGTCTGGGAGCAATCCTAGAATTCCCCTGGCCAGGTGGAGTTGTAGGCCTGCCGTTCTGACTGAACTCTTTAGCTATCCCCCTTATAGTCGTGTTGTAGCCCACGTCCCTGAGTGTGACGTGCTGTGCTCACCCGTATGGCTGGCGACTCGGATCCCGTGTATTCCTCGCTCCTCTGTGGCGGTACTGGTCCTCTCGTGTGGCTGAGCCTCCGGGCTTCTGTTGGCCAGGAGACCTGCAATCCCCTGCCCTGCGGTATATGCTGCTGGGCCTGAAGGGTCCCACAGCCTCGGACTCCAGTGTCCGGTCCTCTGTATGCTGTCTAGGACGAGCTTTCTCCAGCTCCAGTCCCCGGATTCTTACTCCTGAGTCTCCTACTTGACTCCAGCCCTGTCTCTGTCTTAGACTCTGACTAGACTGACTAACCCCGCCTCCAGATCCAGTTATAAAGGGCAGGATCCTCCCCTTTCTGGCCTGGGGCAGGAGGTGTTGCATGTAGTGTGTTCTCTGACCAGGAAACTTCTGTCTTGCTCCCAGACATGGTATTACTACCATTGTGGCAACCAGACCCTCTGGGGTGCCACATTCCCCCCTAGTTAATTTCAGTACTCCGGGACTGAACATATTTTGCAAAAGTAACAGGTAACAATAAACAAGGTACATTAGAATATTACATACACTACAGTCTTTATAGGTCACGGCATCATCCGTATCCAGGTGTTCATTTCACCCAACAAGGTGCACTTCTTGAGGGACCCGTCCCAAACCCTCCACGGGGGCCCTGGGGTGGCTACAGGGCATTAATGATCCGGATGTTGGACCACATCTTCAGCCACCTCCACAGGTTTTTGTTCTGTGGTCTGGCACAAAAGGGGCACTTTACAGGTGCAACTATTTACAGGCAAAGTTTTTGGTTATCCATTGTCCATAACCTGAAAGTCTTTTTGGACCCTGTGGGGTAACTGGAAAAACATATTTAATACACACATATACAACATTTGCAATAATACAGTTATACATTACACTTTAAATTCTCCAACAAGCAGGGATCTGACCTCTGGTGATTCTGGTAGATCTACGGAGTACACTTTCTGTCTGTGTTCTACCTTGGTCCCCTGTATTTACCCCTGGTGTGGTGGGCTCAATGTTCACCTCACTACAGGTGTTTGGAGGTGTCTCTGGTAGTTTGGGCAGCTTCCTACGGATCCTTTGGCTTACCGTGGGTACGACAGGTTCGCTACTAGCAGAGGGTAGATTCTCCTGGTCTGCTGATGAGGAATCTTCTGTCTCCGGGGCCAATGGTTCATCCAACTCTACTGGGACTTCTACAGCTTCTTGAGGGGCTGGTTGGAGAAATGTAAGGACTGGCACAACTATTGCATTATTTACTTGTGTCCACGACTGTGGAAATTCTCCGAGTACTGTGCTGACCATTTCTTCCACTTCCTCTGCGGCTTGAAGGATATCTTGGCCTTCTTCAGCATGCTGTAGCTGCTCGGGACATTTCTTCAGGTGGTCTCTGGAAATTGTTGCTGTTGTCTCACCTCCGTCCTTACTTATGAGGCACACCTTGGTGTTATCATGGCTTGAGGGTAGAACGGTGTACGGCTCTTCCTCCCACTGGTCATCCAACTTGTGGAGTCGCCTCTTCCTCTTTAGGACTTGCTCTCCAGGTGACAGGGGAACAGCAGGTGCATGTTGATTGTGAGTCTTCTCCTGCCTTTGTCTTGCTTGAGACAGACTTCTCTCAACACTTTCCTGTACCTTGCGGTATTGCTGCTGCCGCTCAGTATCCCAATCTGCATCTGGTGAGGCGTCTCCTGGAGTCAGAACTCCCATATCCAGGTCGATGGGCAGCTTACCAGGTCTTGCTCTCATCAGGTAAGCAGGTGTGCAGTTGGCGGAATTCACTGGGATATGATTGTACAGGTCCACCAGGTCTGGCAACTTTTCTGGCCACAGGCTGCGTTCCTCCAGGGGCAACGTCTTCAGTAGGTCTATCACCACCTGATTCATCTTTTCACACATCCCGTTGGTCTGGGGGTAATAAGGCGTTGTCCTGATCTTCTTGCAGCCGTACAGGTTGCAGAATTCCTGGAATACTTCTACTTCGAAGGCCGGACCTTGGTCAGTTAGCACACATTCTGGGTAACCATGCGGGCGGCAGAAGTGCTGTTGGAAAGCTCTGGCTGCTGTCTGAGTCGTTTGGTCCTTGACTGGCACCAATACCAGGAACCGGGAGTAGTGGTCTACAATGGTGAGAGCGTAGACATAGCCTGACCTGCTCGGGGATAGCTTCACATGGTCCAGGGCTACCAGTTCGAGTGGCTGCTTGGTGACGATGGGCTGCAGGGGAGCCCTCTGGCCGTCACGGTCTTTTCTTCTCAGGTTGCATGGTCCGCCTTCTCGACACCACCTCTCGATTGCTTTCCTCATGCCAGCCCAATAGAACCGTTCTCATAGCAGGACTTCCAGCTTCTTCCATCCAAAGTGTCCTGCTCCATCGTGGTACGCTTCCAAGACCATAGACGCATCCCGCCTCGGGACTACCAACTGCCAGACCAGCTCATGTGTCCGGGAGTTGACAGTTCTTCGACACAGCTTCCCTTCATAGATGAACAGCTTGCTCTTTTCTTTCCACAGCTGTTTGGTCTCTTCTGGAACATCTGAATCAGGGTATGAGTCAGCTTGTGTCAGCAACTCTTTGACTAGGCAGACAGCCGGGTCACTGTCTTGTGTTTCTGCCCATCCATGGTGGGGCAATGGATTGAACGTGGCTTCTCTGTTGGCAGAGCACCTGTTCTTCACACAATGGGAGCACTGCTTTATCTCATGGCGGTGGAACGCGGGGATTTCTATCTCTTCTAGCTCCTCTGGGTCTTCTCCCCCATCTGGCAAGTTAGGCATTCTGGACAGCGCATCTGCGTTTGCATTCTTGTGCCCAGCCCGGTACTTGATGGTGAATTCGTAATTAGACAGTCAGGCCATCCATCTTTGTTCCAGGGCACCAAGCTTTGCAGTGTCCAGGTGTGTCAGCGGGTTATTATCCGTGAAGACGGTGAATTTGGAGGAGGCGAGATAATGCTTGAAGCGCTCTGTCACGGCCCAGACGATGGCAAGGAACTCCAACTTAAAGGAGCTGTAGTTTTCTGGGTTTCTTTCTGTGGGCCAGAGCTTCCTGCTGGCATAAGCTATTACCCTCTCCCTGCCTTGTTGGATCTGGGACAGCACTGCTCCCAGTCCCACGTTGCTCGCGTCCGTGTGAAGGATGAAGGGCTGTCCATAATCAGGGTAGGCCAGGACCTCGTCTCCTGTGAGAGCCATCTTCAGCCTGGTGAAGGACTCATCTTCCAGCTTGTCCCATTTGAATGGTGGTTTCTGGTTCTTGGCCTTTCTGGACTGGCCTATCAGGAGGTCCTGCATAGGTGCCGCCATCTTGGTGAAGCCTGGTATAAACCTTCGGTAGTAGCCTACCAACCCGAGGAACTGCCGCACTTCTTTAATGGTGGAAGGTCTCGGCCAGTTCTTGATTACGGTGATCTTGTTGGGGTATGGTGTTACACCGTCAGCGCTTACCACGTGTCCTAAGTACTGTACTTTGGGCTTCAGCAGGTGGCACTTTGATGGCTTCACCTTCAGGCCAAAGCCAGCCAGGGCTTCAAACACTTCCGCCAGGTGCTTCAGATGATCCTCGTATGTCTTGGAGTATACTATGACGTCATCCAGGTACAGGAGGACTGTCTCGAAATTCTTATGTCCTTGACAGCACTCCATCAACCTCTCGAAGGTTCCTGGGGCTTTGCAGAGCCCGAATGGCATGCAGTTGAACTCGCTGAGGCCCATCGGGGTGGTGAATGCGGTCTTTTCCTTATCCGCCTCTGCTACAGGAACCTGCCAATACCCACTAGTAAGATCAAAAGTAGAGAAATAATTAGCAGATTTTAATGCAGCTAGTAGTAACTCCTCTATCCTGGGTAGCAGGTATGCATCTTTATGAGTTATGTGGTTAATTTGCCTGTAGTCTACACACATTCTCATTGTGCCATCCTTTTTCTTTACAAGAACTAATGGAGCTGCCCAGGGGCTACAACTGTCTCATATTACCCCAGCCTCATTCATCTCTCGTAACATCCCTTTGACATTTTGGTAGTGTGCTGGCGGTACAGGCCGGTACCTTTCTTTAATGGGTGGATGGTCTCCCATGGGGATATGGTGTTGAACCCCCTTTACCTGCCCGAAGTCGAGTGGGTGTTTACTGAAGACCCTCTCATACTCCTGGACCACCCGGTATACTCCTTGTTTTTGGTGTGGAGGGGTGGAGTCAGTGCCCACATACAGCTTCTGGCACTAGTCCTCCATCTGTCCCTTGGAGCCATTATCCTCCGCCTGTTTGGATGGAGGTAAGGGTTCCACTGTCTTTATAGAATTTTTTATTGACGGTGAATAGCTTGGCTAGGGTGGCATACCGGGGCAAATGGACTTCTTTTTCCCCAATGTTCAGGATGCGGACTGGCACTCTCCCATGGGGGACATCAACCACCCCCCTGGCTGTCAAAATGGTGGGCCTACTGTCAGAGTAAACGGGCTATACCAGGGCCTGGTAATCTCTACCCCTTAGACCGATGGCTGCCCGGCACCATATCAGCATTTCACTTCTTGGGGGCATGGCAATAGGGAATGGGTCACTCATCCTAACACTGCCATTCTCACCACCAGACAGTTCTACCTGTTGTCTTTTCATCAGGGCTCTGATCTCTCTTTGTAGAACCCGCTGCTGACAGGAACTGGCGGTTTCCGCAACCTGCTGTAACAAGACAATTATTTCTGCAAGACAATTTTCAAAGACATTAGTGCCTAAGGTTATCATGGGATGACTTTCTCGGCGATCAATGTCGACAATAATCAGTCCTTGTGCTGGCAGTTCGACTTTGCCAACCTTTATGGTCACTTCTTTGAACCCCACCTGAGGTACGGGTTGAACATTGCTAGCATAAATGCTCAAATGTTCATCTGGACGGCGGGTGATGTCAGAGTCAGTCCAGTACCGTTTGAAAAGAATGTTGGGGATGGTGGTCACCTGGGATCCAGTGTCCAGCAACGCGCTCATTGGAAAGCCGTCCAGCATTACAGGTAGGACCGGTCGTCCTCCCATATATTTGTCTTGCCAGCTTGATGGGCCTGGGGGTCTTATGCCTGGGGGTTGGCCCTCTGCCCCAGGTTTTGCTCGTTTAAATGACAGTACCTTGCATAATGTCCTGGCTGGTTGCAGCGGTGGCAGATGGGTTGTCCGTCCTGGTCGTAGCGGTCGCTGTTCCTCCCTTGGGATGGTGGAATCCTCTTCTGTCGGCACCACAGGACGTCCTCCGGACTGGAAGCCAGCTGGATCTTTCCTTTGGGAGACACCTGCAAGGACTGCACAGTTTTGGTTAATGCAGCTACACTTTTAGTTAGCTCTTGGACCTGATGGTGCAGGTCCGTTGACGGGGCGTTGTCCAGAGTTTGTGCATCAGCTCCTACAGGCTCCGGGGAAAAGGGTGCCACCTCCTGGTGGTAGGTGATAGCTGGGCGGCGGTGAGCTGTAGCGCCACCTGGTGCTGGTTCTCGTAGTACCCGGATGGCCCTGTCCTTAAACTGAGCAAAGTCCCAGTCAGGGTTTTGCAGAGCCATTATGCGCAGCTGGGTTCGGTGGGCGCTGGACTGTAAACCCTCAATAAATTGCTCAGTTAACAGTCTGTTTTCATCACGCACACTGTCAGGGTCTACCTGTTTGATGGCCCTCAGTGCCTCCTGCAGGTTTAAAGCATAGTCCCGTACACTGTCCTGTGCCCGTTGATTGCACCCATAAAACTTCATCTTTATCTCTACTGTAGTACGGGTGTTGAAAGTGTCCTTTAGGTGGGCCAGTATCTCTTTTACAGTCCCTTTTTCCCTGGTTGACCAGGACTTTACTTCTCTCTGGGCTGCACCAATCAACTGGCCTATTAGGATGCTCATTTTCTGCTCCTCGGACAGGGGGTATACTTTAAATAAACTGCTTAGTCTCTCCTTGAAGTCACTCAGGGTGTGCGACTCTCCTGAGTACTGGGGCAACCACGCTGCCCCCGGTATATAAGGCATGGTGAATGGAATTACTGCGGCAGAGGTCGCGCCGGTGGTTGAAGTTCCCTCCATATTGGGCGTCTTCCTCCCCCCTAATGAACCGTGGCCTACCTTCCTTCTCTTTCCTTCCATAGCCGCAGTTCCGCAGGCGATGGTCTCCGTTGAGGACCTGGCGTCGCATGCGTCTGACATCAGCGCTTGCTGTGGCTCCTTCCAGGACCTGGCGCTGCGTCAGTGCGTGGGGCGGGGCTTTGGACTTCGCGCGTTTTCAGCGATCACGCCCCTCTTCTTCCCTCGCGGCGACCTGAAAATGGCGGACAATGGCGGGAAAATGGCAGCAGATGGCGGGAAATCTTCACCACGTTATGCAACACAGTCTGTGAAGGCGCGCAGTACCCGGTGGTAGCGGGCGCGTAATCCTGCTGACTACGCCAAAGTTGACGCGCCCCATGGGCCGTGCGGGGGTACCCAGAGCCGGGCCTGTAAATGCTGGGGGTTGTAGTCACCGTGGCGGTGACCCGGTCCGTGACCCAGGGCGGTGAAACCAGGCTAGTCTATGTGTCTCTGTTATATATAGTCCGACTATGACACCTGTGGGATGCGGTTGTTGGGAACCGCCGCTGCGGAGCAGTCCACTGAAGCTGATGGTGTGTGCAGCAAGGTGATGTGACTCCCCACAGGAAGAGTGGAGCTTCAGGGCAGCGTGTATGGATGATGGTGGTGATAGTGCCGGGATCAGTAATGACAACACAGAGTCGTTGCAGTGCAGTCCCAGGGTCTTTACTGAGTGGCAATTATATAGGCCCCAATGGGAGTACTTGCTAGGGATGAGGGCCTGGTCAGTCTGGGAGCAATCCTAGAATTCCCCTGGCCAGGTGGAGTTGTAGGCCTGCCGTTCTGACTGAACTCTTTGGCTATCCCTCTTATAGTCGTATTGTAGCCCACGTCCCTGAGTGTGATGTGCTGTGCTCACCCGTATGGCTGGCGACTCGGATCCTGTGTATTCCTCGCTCCTCTGTGGCAGTACTGGTCCTTTCGTGTGGCTGAGCCTCCGGGCTTCTTTTGGCCAGGAGACCTGCAATCCCCTGCCCTGCGGTATCTGCTGCTGGGCCTGAAGGGTCCCACAGTCTCGGACTCCGGTGTCCGGTCCTCTGTATGCTGTCCAGGACGAGCTTTCTCCAGCTTCAGTCCCTGGCTTCTTACTCCTGAGTCTCCTACTTTACTCCAGCCCTGTCTCTGTCTTAGACTCTGACTAGACTGACTAACCCTGCCTCCAGATCCAGTTATAAAGGGCAGGATCCTCCCCTTTCTGGCCTGGGGCAGGAGGTGTAGCATGTAGTGTGTTCCCTGACCAGGAAACTCCTGTCTTGCTCCCAGATATGGTATTACTACCATTGTGGCAACCAGACCCTCTGGGGTGCCACGTATATATTGTGATATTATGTTTATGACTATTAATGATGTGAAAGATTCAAGTGTATTTTATTGACATTGATGTGATCTAGTATTGCATTGTATTACATGATAAGATAGGGACCGTGTAAGGATAAGAGGTTAGCACATAGGTATAGGAACAGAACAAGGTGTTAAGGGTAGTTAGGGTAAGGTAGGGGTTAACAGTTATAGTAACATAGTAACATAGTTTTTAAGGTTGAAGGAAGACTAAGTCCATCTAGTTCAACCATAGCCTAACATGTTGATCCAGAGGAAGGCAAAAAAAAACCCATGTGGCAAACAGTAAGCTCCACATTGGGGAAAAAAATTCCTTCCCGACTCCATACGACAATCAGACTAGTTCCCTGGATCAATGCCCTATCAAGGAATCTAGTATTTATAACCTGTAATATTATACTTTTCAAGAAAGGCATCCATGCCCTTCTTAAATTTTAACAGTGAATCACTCATTACAACATCATGCGGCAAAGAGTTCCATAGTATTGTATTGGTGGACGACAAGCTCACGTTTAATGGCTAGTGTCAGGCAGCTGCTGCAAAGGCAAATAAAATAATGGGATGCATTAAAAGAGGCATAGATGCTAATGAGGAGAGCATAATTTTACCTCTATACAAGTCATTACTGCTCTTACAGTAAAGAATCCCCATCTGTGATTATGATTAAACCTTCTTTCCTCCAGACGTAGAAGATGCCCCCTTGTCCCCGTCTCAGGCCTCAGAGTAAAAAAATCAGTAGAAAGGTCTTTGTACTGTCCCCTCATATACTTGTACATAGTAATAAGATCACCCCTAAGCCTTCTTTTTTCCACAGTAAATAACCCCAAGAGTAATAACCTGTCTTGGTATTGCAGACCCCCCCAGTCCTCTAATAACCTTGGTCGCTCTTCTCTGCACCCTCTCTAGTTCAGCTATGTCTTTCTTATACACCAGAGACCAGAACTGTACACTGTATTCTAAGTGTGGTCGCACTAATGACTTGTATAGAGGTAAAATTATGTTCTCCTCATGAGCATCTATGCCTCTTTTAATGCATCTGTGACACCCCAGGGGTCTGGTTGTCACAGTGATAGAGATATTACGTCTGAGAGCAGGTGGGAGGTCCTTTGGTCAGGGATCCTGTGCATGCCACACCTCCTGCCCAGCCTTGGGAGGGGAAGAACTTCCCCTGTATAAACCCGGGGCTGAGGCAGGGTTAGTGAGTCCAGGAAGAGTAGAGACAAGAGCAGCATAGGAAGCAGCAGAGTCACAAGGAGTCAGGGGCTGGCAGCTAAAGAGCTCGCCCTGACTAAGAAGATTCTTTACCGGACCCGGAGTCCGAGGCTGTGGGGACTAACTTCTACCCAGCAGCAGAATCCGTCAGGCAGGGGATTTCAGGTCCCCTGGCCCAGAAGCCCGAAGGCCCGGTCACACGCGTGGGACCAGCACCGCCATCGTGGAGCGGAAGCCATTAGAAGGCCCCGAGTCACCGGCCATACGGGTGAGCACCACACGGTACACTCAGGGACGTGGGCTACTTACATCAGCTTCTAGCAAGGTAGCCAGAAGAGTACAGTCAGCTTGGGAGGCCTACAACTACGCCTGGCCAGGGGAGATCCCATCTGCTCAAGGACTGACCAGGCCCCGTTCGCTAGCAAGTACTCCGGGAGGGTCTATCGTTGTTACCAGTAAAGACCCTGAACGCTACCATACCGTCTCTGAGTGGTTCCTGCTACCCCCATCATCCACGTCGGCTGCCCTGAGGCCATACCCCTCCCGTTGGGGGTTATACTATCACGCTGCACCATCCTTCCACCGGCCTCAGCGGTCTGCCCTGCAGCAGCAGCCCCCTGGCTGCATTCAACGGGTGGCGTAGTCATCAACCATTTTCTACCGCTAACAGACTGCCGTCCAGTTTGACTCCCTGGGCACGGACCGGGTCACCGCCACGAGACTACAACCCTAAACAGATCCGGCTCCGGGTAAGCTCCCGCGTGCGCAACGCAGCGCGACACAGGCCCAGGGGCGCGTCAAATTTGGCGTAGTCGGCAGGATCACGTGCCCGCAACCACCGGGTACTGCGTGCCTGAAAAGCAAAGACTGTTCAAACTTACCAGTGGTGAAGATTCCCGCCATCGGTGAAGATTCCCGCCATCCGGCGCCATCTTCAGCCTTCTTCCCGCCATCGGTGAAGTTTCCCGCCATCCGGCGCCATCTTCAGCCTTCTTCCCGCCATCCGTGGAGTTTTCCCGCCATTGGACGCCATCTTGAGGACGCCGCGCGGGAAGAAGAGGGGCGTGGACTCCGAAAGCGCGCGAGAACTGAAGCCCCGCCTCACGTCCGGACGTTGCGTAAGGTCCTGGAAGGAGCCCAGCAGACGCCGACGTCACAGGAGCGCGACGGAAGGTCCTCAACCCTGACGATCCACTGCGGAGCCGCGGCCTACGGAACAGGATCATCGCAAGGTAGGCCACGGTCCACTAGGGGGGAGGAAGATGTCGGATACGGAGGAGAGCTCCACTGCCTCAACCCCCGCCAGCGCTACCGCTGTTGCAGTTATGCCCTTCACCATGCCCTATATCCCGGGAGCAGCTTGGCTACCCCAGTACTCAGGGGAGTCACATACCCTGCATGACTTTAGAGAAAAGCTGGATAGCCTCTTCCAGGTGTACCCCCTCACAGAAGAGCAAAAAGTGAGCATCCTGGTGGCCCAACTAACTGGGGCAGCCAAAAGGGAAGTAAAATCCTGGCCACCTGGGAGGAAGACTGTCGCAGGGATACTAACCCGGCTGAAGGACACCTTTGATACCCGCACCTCAGCCGAGATTAAACTTAGATTCTACGGGTGCAAGCAGCGAGCGCATGAGAGTATAAGGGACTATGCACTCAACCTACAAGAGGCCCTGAGGGCCATTAAGCAGACCGACCCTAATGGAGTGGGAAACGAGGACAGGCTGTTGACCGAACAATTTATAGAGGGTTTATATTGCAATGCCCACCGCACCCAGTTGCGGGCAATGGCCTTACAGGACCCTCATCTAGAATTTGCACAGTTCAAGGACAGAGCCATCCGGGTGCTCCGAGAACCGGCACCAGGTGGCGTTGTGACCCACAGACGCCCCACTACCACTTACTACCAGGAGGCGGCGCCCTTGTCAGCAGGGCCTGTGGGAGCTGATGCGCAGGCTTTGGACAATGACCCGGCTCCAGACCTACACCATCAGGTCCAAGAGCTAGCTAAAAGCGTTGCTGCGCTAACCCGAACTGTGCAGTCTTTACAGGTTTCCACTCCAGGGAAGATCCAGCTGGCATCCGGACCGGAGGACATCCCGTGGCGTCGACCAAGGAGGACCCCACCGGCCAGAGGAAGACCCAGTGACCGATACAGCGAGGACGGACGACCCATCTGCCGCCGCTGCAATCAACCCGGACATATGGAAAGGTACTGTTCTTTAAACGGGCACAACCTGGGGTAGAGGGCCAACCCCCAGGAAAAAGATCACCAGGCCCATCGAACTGGCGCGACAGATATGTGGGAGGACGTCCAGTCTTGCCTGTGGTACTGGATGGCATTCCCATGAGTGCCCTACTGGACACCGGGTCACAGGTCACCACCATCCCGTACGTGCTCTTCAAGCAGTACTGGAATGACTCGGATATTACCCGCTACCCTGACGACGACTTGAGTATCATCGCCAGCAATGGTCAGCCCGTGCCACAGATCGGATTTAAAGAGGTGACCATCAAAATTGGTAGAGTCGAACTGGCCGCACAGGGACTGATCATTGTAGATATTGACAAACATGAGAGTCACCCAAAAATAACTCTAGGAACTAATGTAATTGAAAATTGTCTTGCAGAGGTGATTTTCCTTTTACAGCAGGTTGCCAAGAATGCCAGCTCCGGCGAGCAGCGGGTGCTCCAGAAAGAGATCCGGGCACTGATGCAACGGCAACAAGTGGAACTCTCCGGCGGTGAGATTGGTAGCGTAAGAATGTGTGACCCTTTTCCTATTGCCATGCCCCCAAAAAGTGAAATGATGATTTGGTGCCGGGCAGCTATTGGTCTGAGAGGTAGAGATTACCAGGCAATGGTAGAACCAGTTTACTCAGACAGTAGGCCCACCATTTTGACAGCACGGGGGGTGGTCAATGTACGCCATGGGAGGGTGCCCGTTCGCATAATAAATATCGGGGAGAGGGAAGTGTACCTGCCCCGGTATGCCACGCTAGCCAAATTATATACCACTAATCAAAATTCTATACAATCTGTGGAACCCTTGCCTCCATCTCACCCGGAGGAAGGTAACGGCTCTAAGAAAGACATGGAGGACTGGTGTCAGCAACTACATCTGGGTACTGACTCCACTCCCTCACACCAGAAACAAGGAGTCTATCGGGTGGTTCAAGAGTATGAGAGAGTGTTTAGTAAACACCCGTTAGACTTCGGGCGAGTCAAGGGGGTAGAACACCGCATCCCCACGGGAGATCATCCTCCCATAAAAGAGAGGTATCGACCCGTACCCCCTGCACATTACCAACACGCCAAGGGGATGCTTAGAGACATGAAGGAGGCTGGGGTAATCCGGGATAGCTGTAGCCCCTGGGCAGCCCCACTAGTTTTAGTCAAAAAGAAAGACAACACCATGAGGATGTGTGTAGATTACCGGAAAATCAATCGTATCACACACAAGGATGCGTACCCCTTACCAAGGATAGAGGAGTCATTGGCTGCTTTAAGATCTGCTAACTTCTTCTCTACCTTGGATCTCACTAGCGGGTACTGGCAGGTTCCTGTAGCAGAGGCGGACCGGGAGAAGACCGCATTCACCACCCCGATGGGACTTAGCGAGTTCACCTGCATGCCGTTCGGACTCTGCAACGCCCCAGGAACCTTCCAACGATTAATGGAGTGCTGTCTGGGCCACAGAAACTTCGAGACGGTCCTGTTGTACCTGGACGATGTCATCGTATACTCCAAAACTTATGAGGACCACCTGAAACACCTGGCGGAGGTGTTCGAAGCTCTGGCGAGTTACGGCCTAAAGGTGAAACCCTCCAAGTGTCACCTCCTGAAACCAAAGGTGCAATACCAGGGACACGTGGTGAGCGCTGACGGAGTGGCTCCCGACCCCGATAAGATCACCGCAATTAAGGGATGGCCAAGCCCCTCCAGCGTAAAAGAAGTGCGGCAGTTCCTAGGGTTGGTAGGCTACTACCGAAGGTTTATTCCCGGTTTCACCAAAAAGGCAGCACCTATGCAGGACCTCCTGATAGGCCAGTCCCGGAAGGCCAAGAACCAGAAGCCGCCCTTCAAATGGGAAAAGCTAGAAGAAGAGTCCTTCCGCCAGCTGAAGATGGCCCTCACGGGGGATGAAATCTTGGCGTACCCGGACTATAGCCAGCCCTTCATCCTCTACACCGACGCCAGTAACATCGGGCTAGGAGCCGTACTGTCCCAGATTCAGCAGGGGAGAGAACGAGTAATCTCCTATGCCAGCCGAAAACTGCGACCCACCGAAAGGAACCCCGAAAATTACAGCTCATTTAAGCTAGAGTTCCTGGCCGTGGTATGGGCAGTCACCGAGCGCTTTAGGCATTACCTCGCTTCTTCCCGGTTCACCGTATACACGGATAACAACCCGTTGACACACCTGGACACGGCAAGACTCGGTGCCCTGGAGCAGAGGTGGATGGCCCGTCTGTCCAACTACGAGTTCACAATTAAATACCGGGCAGGGCGCTCCAATACCAACGCGGACGCCCTGTCCAGGATGCCCAACCTGCCGGACGGAGGAGAAGATCCGGAGGGACTGGAAGAAGTTGAACTCCCTGCGTTCCACCGTCATGGGACTATCCAGTATTCCCACCGGGTAAGGAGTAAGCAGGCTGCTACGTTGAACCCCTTACCTCACTACAACTGGGCGGAAACGCAAGACAGCGACCCTGCCGTCCGACTGGTGAAGGAGATGCTGACTCGCCCGGAGGCTAGCCTGGAATCAGACGCTCCAGAGGAAGCCAAACAACTATGGGCAGAGAAGAGTCGACTGTTCCTTTACAAGGGGAAGTTGTTCCGCAGAATGGTTAACTCCAGGACGCATGAACTACTCTGGCAAGTAGTGGTGCCACGAAGAGACGCAGCCATGGTGATGGAGGCATACCACGACGGAGCTGGACACTTCGGGTGGAAAAAGCTGGAGTTCCTGCTGCGCGAGCGGTTCCACTGGGTAGGCATGAGGGGAACCATCGAGAAGTGGTGCAGAGACTGTGGCCCGTGCAATCTGAGAAGGAAGGACCGGGCCAGCCAGAAGACTCCCCTGCAGTCCATCGTCACCCGGCAACCGTTGGAACTGGTAGCCTTGGATCATGTAAAACTGACCCCCAGCAGAAGTGGCTACGTCTACGCGTTAACCATCGTGGATCATTACTCCCGGTTTCTGGTTGTCGTCCCCGTCAAGGACTTAACGGCTCGAACAGCAGCTAGAGCCTTCCAGCAGCACTTTTGCCGTCCACACGGGTACCCGGACCAAGTGCTGACGGACCAGGGACCTGCCTTTGAAGCGGAGGTCTTCCAGGAATTCTGCAATCTGTATGGCTGCCGGAAGATAAGGACGACACCCTACCATCCGCAAACTAATGGACTTTGTGAGAAAATGAACCAGGTGGTAATGGATCTTCTAAAAACGTTGCCCCTGGAAGAACGCAGTCTGTGGCCTGAGAAGTTGCCCGATCTGGTGGACCTATACAACCACATCCCGGTAGGTTCCACCAACTGTACCCCGGCTTACCTAATGAGGGCAAGACCTGGTAAGTTACCTGTTGACCTGGAAATGGGAGTCCTGACGCCCGAGGACACTTCACCAGAAACAGACTGGGACACAGAGAGGCAGCAGCAGTACCGGAAAGTACAGGAGAGCGTGGAGCGAAGTCTCTGTCAGGCTAGGGAAAGACAAGAGAAGACTTACAACCAGTATGCTCCCGCTGTTCCCCTGGTACCCGGAGAGCAGGTCTTGAAGAGGAAGAGACGGCTCCACAAGTTGGACGACCAGTGGGAGAAGGACCCGTACACCGTACTGCCCTCAAGCCACGAGAACCCGAAGGTCTGTACCATCAGTAAAGACGGAGGGGAAACCACAGCCATTGTATCCCGGGACCACCTGAAGAAGTGCCCCGAACAACTGAGGAACCCTGAGGAGGAACAGGAAGACCATCGACCCGTGGAAGAAAGGGAAGATATGGTTAGTACCGTGCTCGGGGACTTCCCTCGGTCTTGGACTCAAGTCAATGGTGCAGTTGTGGTACCCGTACTCACCTTCCTTCAACCATCATCCCAAGAACCTACGGAGCAACGGGTAGAGCTGGAAGAGCAGCCGGTCCAGGAGGCAGAAGACTCCACCCAAGCGGAACAGGAGAATCCACCCTCTGCTTATAGTGAGCCTGCCGTACCCCTAGTGAGACAAAGAGCCGGTAGACAGCTGCCCAGTTTACCCTTGACAGCTCCTACACCCTGTAGTTCAGGGCCAGACAGTCAGCTCCGTAGGTCCACTAGGGCCACTAGAGGCCAGTTACCCGCACGTTGGAGGATCTAAATGTTTAAGTTGTTTTACAATGTTTACCTGTTTATTGTTGCTTGTGTGTAATTTTGTGTTTCTAGTTGTTTTTAGGAGTCTTCGGTGGATTTACTGGGAATCCTTTGTATATAGTTGGAGCGTAACCCAGGATGGACTAGAGACTGTTAAGGACTTGGGGTAGGACAGACCCCTACCTGGTTACGTCTCCCTGTGTTGGTGAAATGGACACCTTTGCTTTTCTTCAAAGACTGCACCCGGTTGCGGACATCCGTGACCATCTTATTGTGTTTCCTTATTGTATTTTATTGTTCTTTGATATACCTTGTTATATTTTTCTAAAAAAGTGTTTAGTCCCGGAGTACTAAATTTCACTAGGGGGGAGTGTGACACCCCAGGGGTCTGGTTGTCACAGTGATAGAGATATTACGTCTGAGAGCAGGTGGGAGGTCCTTTGGTCAGGGATCCTGTGCATGCCACACCTCCTGCCCAGCCTTGGGAGGGGAAGAACTTCCCCTGTATAAACCCGGGGCTGAGGCAGGGTTAGTGAGTCCAGGAAGAGTAGAGACAAGAGCAGCATAGGAAGCAGCAGAGTCACAAGGAGTCAGGGGCTGGCAGCTAAAGAGCTCGCCCTGACTAAGAAGATTCTTTACCGGACCCGGAGTCCGAGGCTGTGGGGACTAACTTCTACCCAGCAGCAGAATCCGTCAGGCAGGGGATTTCAGGTCCCCTGGCCCAGAAGCCCGAAGGCCCGGTCACACGCGTGGGACCAGCACCGCCATCGTGGAGCGGAAGCCATTAGAAGGCCCCGAGTCACCGGCCATACGGGTGAGCACCACACGGTACACTCAGGGACGTGGGCTACTTACATCAGCTTCTAGCAAGGTAGCCAGAAGAGTACAGTCAGCTTGGGAGGCCTACAACTACGCCTGGCCAGGGGAGATCCCATCTGCTCAAGGACTGACCAGGCCCCGTTCGCTAGCAAGTACTCCGGGAGGGTCTATCGTTGTTACCAGTAAAGACCCTGAACGCTACCATACCGTCTCTGAGTGGTTCCTGCTACCCCCATCATCCACGTCGGCTGCCCTGAGGCCATACCCCTCCCGTTGGGGGTTATACTATCACGCTGCACCATCCTTCCACCGGCCTCAGCGGTCTGCCCTGCAGCAGCAGCCCCCTGGCTGCATTCAACGGGTGGCGTAGTCATCAACCATTTTCTACCGCTAACAGACTGCCGTCCAGTTTGACTCCCTGGGCACGGACCGGGTCACCGCCACGAGACTACAACCCTAAACAGATCCGGCTCCGGGTAAGCTCCCGCGTGCGCAACGCAGCGCGACACAGGCCCAGGGGCGCGTCACATCCCATTATTTTATTTGCCTTTGCAGCAGCTGCCTGACACTGCCACTAAACGTGAGCTTGTCGCCAACCAATACACCCAGGTCTTTTTCAGTTACAGTTTTGCCCAGTGTTTTACAATTAAGCATATAATTATACATTTTATTTCCCCTGCCCAAGTGCATTACCTTACATTTATCCCCATTAAAGCTCATTTGCAATTTATCAGCCCAAGCTTCTAGTTTACATAGATCCTCCTGTAATATAAAATTGTCCTCCTCTGTATTGATTACCCTGCAGAGTTTAGTGTCATCTGCAAATATTGAAATATTACTCTGTATGCCCCCTACAAGGTCATTAATAAATATGTTAAAAAGAATGGGGCCAAATACTGACCCCTGTGGTACCCCACTGTTAACTGAGACCCAGTCTAAGTGTTTTCCATTAATAACCACCCTTTGTTTACTATCAATGAGCCAATTCTTAATCCACATACATATATTTTCCCCTGTCCCCATTGTTCTCATTTTATGTATCAACCTTTTGTGTGGAACCGTATCAAAAGCTTTTGAAAAGTCCATATACACAACATCCACTGCATTTCCTTGGTCCAGTCCAGAACTTGCCTCCTCATAAAACTGATCAGATTAGTTTGACAGGAACGGTCCCTTGTAAACCCATGTTGATATTGGGTCATGAGGTTATTCTTCTTCAGATACTCTATTATAGCATCTCTTAGGAAACCCTCCAGGATTTTACCCACAGTAGAGGTTAAGCTTACCGGCCTATAATTTCCAAGTTCAGTTTTTGTCCCCTTTTTGAAAATTGGCACAACATTTGCTATACGCCAGTCCTGTGGTACAGACCCTGTTATTATGGAATCTTTAAAGATTAAAAATAATGGTCTATCTATGGTGTTACTTAATTCCTGCAGTACTCGTGGGTGTATCCCATCCGGGCCCGGGGATTTGTCAACTTTAGTGATTTTTAGACGCCGCCGTACTTCCTGCTGGGTTGAGCAAGTGACATTTAATGGAGAATTTTTGTTATCACTAATCATGTTTTCTGTCATGCGATTTTCTTGTGTAAATACGGTTGAAAAAAATCATTTAGCATATTGGCTTTTTCCTCATCCTCATCCACCATTTCACCCAGACTATTTTTAAGGGGGCCAACACTATCATTTTTTAGTTTTTTACTATTTATGTAGTTAAAGAATATTTTGGGGTTATTTTTACTTTCTTTGGCAATGATTCTCTCTGCCTCAATCTTTGCTGCCTTGATTTGTTTTTTACATAATTTATTTGATTTTCTATATTTAGTTAATGCCTCATCACTACCTATTTGCTTTAGTTCTCTAAATGCTTTCTTTTTTTTTTCTAGTGGCACTCCCAGTTAGGGAGGGGGAACTTAAATATATTAGGAGGGGCATTTCCTGGTAAAGAGGAGAGTGAGGGAGATCAGAGAGGGTAGGTGTGAAAGACCAGCTTGGGGCCAGCTCAGGAACAGAGCAACCTAAAGGAAACAAGTAACAGCAGCAGAAAGCAGTATGAGCACAGCAGCGATAGCATTCCATGGAACATCCCTTAAATCCTGCGGCCTACGGCAGAGCAGGGTATGGGGGAGCCTACCCTAATTTCGTCTTCTTAGAGGAGAATTGGCGGCAATCCACAGAGGCAAGTCGGGGCAGAGTCCCAGGAAGCTGCGGCGCCAGGCTAGACCTCCCTAGTGCAGGAAGTGCCATTAGAGCTAGGGATAGTGCAGGCGACCAAAATCATCAATGCTGTGTTAAACTCTGCTGTACCCAAGACCAATTCTGAACGGAGCCTATGGAGTAAAGTTGAACTGCTGGAAACGAGTCAAGAGTCTGGTGTGAACTGTGTGATCGAGCCCAGACCCACGATCGTGAGACAGATGGAGCCTCATGGAACGAAAGTGAGTGTTGTCCATTACAAACACACCACACGACAGATAGGACACTATATTTTATTTGTGGGGAGCCAGGGTGTGGGAGAACAGCAGCCCCTTGCCCATGACTACTGCCTTGTGCCCTCTACAATGATCTAAGGAGATGGACGGTCCTCATCTTAAGCTGTGTTTTTCATGTGAAGTTTTCTCCCACATTTACGGCAAAATGCTCTGTGTTCACCGATCTTCGTGAAACGTCCGACTCTAAAGATACAGAAAGAACATGGATTAGCAATCAAGAAAGGGCAGGAATATCAGTTACTGGAGGGGTATGGATTATTCATGGAAAATTAGATGTCAGTCTTCAGTGATCTCGTGGTAGCAAAATTTAAATTGCATTAATGTAGTTTCTTTAAAATTATATAAAAAATAAAATATCTCCTTACCTGTATTCACACCCTGCACACGCGTAGTTGTATGGGTAGTTAATCTCATAAGTGTGATACGTGCTCACGGGTGGTAATTCTGGGTGAGCATGTATGACCTTTTCCGTGTAGGATCTCCAGAGTGCACCATGTCCATCGTTTTGTACTCCCTCCATGTGCCAGCAGGCAACATGGCATAATTCGTGTGCTAGTGCGTCTCTGAGGCGCTCTAAAGATAGAAAATATACAAATGCTATAAATTACGAAGATACTTTACATCACACGTGCCAACCTGCTAGGCCATATTGTAGGGAAGGCTCAAGAGACATTTGTCCTGGAGCTTTGGTACTTTCACCAACTATGGGACCTTAATGATCTTCATCACCCATGCTGACTCTTCTGATTCATCGTCCCAGTAATTTGCAGTTGCACCCTGGCAGTCACTATTTATGTGTATTTTATCCACTGTTTACTTCTGGATCCCCCACAATTATGGAAAAAGGTCCCTCAAGGTTTTTCAATGATCACATCCAGTGAACAATATATAACCATGCCTGTGTGTGTTTCTCTTGTTTGGAAGCTATAAAAATTGTAGTAACATCAATCCAGCCTTAAATGGAAGCTGTCATGTGAGAAAATACTATTAATCTGCAGATATGGGGTTAATCTGTAGGTTAATAACATTCTGAACCTTTCCGGCACCGGCACTTAGACCCTCGCTGCAGGGAGGAAATGAACTTTATTCCCTCTGGCAGTGTTTGGCTTCCAGCCATAGAGGCGGCGCTGGCGCGGGTTGAGCCACTCCTCTGTGTATAGAGTGTGGTGGCTGTAACTGCACTCCCGGCACTGACTGACAGCAGCTCAGCATTATACCTGGCTGTCAGTCAGTGCCGGGGGGCGCGGTTACAGCCGCCGCGCTCTATAAACAGAGTGGTGACTGAACCCTTGACAGCGTCGTCCTTTTGACTGAAAGCTGAACGCGGCAGGAGGAATAAAGTTCATTTCCTTCCTGCAGCGAGGGTCTAACTGCTGGCGCCGGGCAGGTTCAGAACACTATTAAACTGCAGATTTACCCTATATCTGCAGGTTAATAGCATTTTTTCACATGACAGGTTCACTTTAACAACTGTTATCAAAATGTCATGTTTTCACCAAATGATTGTCATATGGAACTTACCTGCGGAGTCACACACTTTGTCAGAGAATTCGATAGTGGAATATTGATCCCCGTCCTTATAGATGTTAGTGCAGAAAGCACATGTTGCCCTCAGTCTTTTGCTCCATGTGAATTGGATTTTGGACTCAGAAAGCTAAAGATGAGGAATTAAGAAATAAAATACATTATATCTGTAATTCAATGAAAAACAGGTTAAAATGCAGATCCTTCTAGGACACCATGAAAGGGAGGTATAAGTTGTGACTACTGGTCCTAAAGATGCCCTTAGGCACCAGGTCCCGGGGTGACTGCGACCTCCTCCGCACCAGTATAACTCTGCATTTACATGGAGGAATAGTACAGATAACAGAATATAGATGAGGATGTACAACTCGGGGATTATAATATCTTACCTCGTTCTCAAACACGGTTCTGTTGTAGAGGTGGAACAATCTCGTTATCAACTCATGTTTAGTTTTTTGAAAATCCGTCACATACCGAGATGCCGGGGATGTGATCTCCTCTATAAAGCAGCCTTCAATGTCACAAATAGGACTGGAAAGAACAGAAGATCATACATGAAGCCTTAGGTTATATCTTAGAACATACAGAACATTTACCTATTCATTTGATTCCCCGACAATGTAAAAGGGATTTCCCATTTAAGAATTAGGCCACCCCAATGGTAGAAGGTCAGGGGTACATATACAATAGGGGCAGCCAGCAATAAGCTATGAG
Organism: Phyllobates terribilis; assembly: GCF_046119375.1. Classification (NCBI taxonomy): domain Eukaryota; kingdom Metazoa; phylum Chordata; class Amphibia; order Anura; family Dendrobatidae; genus Phyllobates; species Phyllobates terribilis. The sequence goes on from NW_027362763.1 coordinate 768,325,945, forward strand.
TCCGGGCAGGTGGAAGAATCAGATTCAGCACTGAAATAAATCTCCCAAAAATGCCAATGTAAGAATCCAATATCATTGCTATGTGAGCGGAGCTGGAAGGTTTCATTGGGTGCCAGGAGTTATACAGGGCAGAAAGGGGGATTAACTAAACCCTGACATGGATTGGGGTGTCAAACAATCAAAGATGTGAGAGTGCTGGATTATATGAACTGAGCTGATGGCTGAGGATGTCCACCAGTAGGGGGCACCACTTCTTAGTTTATAGTATATCATAACTTTATATAACTTACTGCTGCTCTGAGGTGGATCTTTCCAGAGTTTCAGATGATTCTGTATCTGGAAGGAAACAGAGCAGTGAAAATCTTTCCATCTTTGGTCATTTTTACATTAAGGCATCTATATAATATTCTTATAGAAATTAGAAAAATCTGCAGCCCTTGATTGAAAAGGAGTGAAGAGGCACCAAATAATTATGTGCAATTCTCCTTTTTTACTCCTGTGACCACTTGTTGGCTATCAGGGCAAGGTGAATCTCTCTAATGTTAGATTATCTTTAGGAGAAATATATATAATCTTTATAGATTGTGATATAATCCATAGTTTTGGACACTGACCAGTGACAGGAGATGATGGTTCTATTATTATACAGTCGTCATCATCGCTGTCAGTAATAGACTCTGGAGATCTGCATTTCTCAGGGTCTTCAGCAGATTCAATATCAGAAGTCCTGAGTCCTGTGATTAACAGAAAATGGATTAATGGACTGTGTCAAATACCAGAAATCTAGGTTGTGTCTAGAAAACACAGCTAATTAGTCCTTACTTTTGTGAGATGATGTTTCCTCACAATAAGAATAATCGTCATCGTCAGAAATTACAATGACATCGATGGAACTGTGAAAACAAATATAGAAATAGGAATCAGTGGGGAAAATTCTAATATTAAAACTGAATTAAATTATGGATGAAATTATTAATTTAAATGGATCAGATAAAATAATCCAGAGCCCAGGAACCACCAGGATTTTATATAAAGATGAGATGATGGACACTGATTGTCCTCAATAGAAATGTCTCCCAATGGGACCTGAGCTCAGAGTTGGAGAAGATGTGATTCATCCTACCTGAAGATGTCATTGCTGCATGACGGAAAAGATGTTACTGGTTCTGATGAAGAAACAAAAATGAATATATTAGACGGTTCTCATGGATAACAGTAGTAAGTGATGGCGAAAATGGTCTACTAGGAATTGACTACCCTCCGGATAGGCTTATGATGAAGGTGCAAATAAATTCCAATGAGAGAGACATAGTAATAAAAAAAAAGTATAGAGGCTGCAAACCCTGAAATCCCAAGCAAAGTTGTTCTTATAAACCCATTACTGTTAGGGCACATATCAGCAGAGACTAGATTGTATTGGGAATCAGTACCTGGGTCTCTAGATGTTATCCCAGTTTTTAATCCACCTTCCGCTTGATGGTTCGTAAGTCTTGATCTTTTTTTTCTGGGATGGGACTAGAAAAAGAAAAGAAATATAAGACCCCCAAATGTTACATAAATCATCAGAAACATCAGTAAGGGTATGAAAATAACACACGGGGCCAGTTCTGTCTTTTACAAGGAGCATATTAGTTTTATAGAATAATAATATATTAATATTATTAATATAATTGTTAGTGATGGTCTAGTAAGATGGATATACAGTAAACTCTTTTGTGATTTCTTAAGGTCGCTGCTTATTAACCCAATACCCAAACAGGAATATTATTCTTCATTATCAGGTATTAAGGAACCAACAATCAGCAATATTGATCATTCTAACAAGTTGTCACATAAATCATTAGACCATAGATTAGTTACAGTGGCATGAAAAATTTGGGCATCCCTGTAAAATGAAATAAAAAGACTATATATATATATATATATATATATATATATATATATATATATACCGTATATATATATATATATATATATATATATATATATATATACTGTGTATATATTTATATATATATATATTTATTTATTTATTTTTGCCTAAAATACAAAAGAAATGTGTCACATTAACTTTAGACCTTTTAGAGATCAATTCATCTTCAACTTGCTTAACTGTTCACAATAGCAGAAATTTTGACCAGGGGTGCCCAAACTTTTACATGCCACGGTACATATATGAATAATGTAGAGAAGTGACAGCTCACCTGATGAAAATCCTCATCATTGCTGTCCTCTGATTCGGACATAATAATACGCTTATATCGCTTTTTGTTCTCCATATTTGCACTCACTAAAAACTACACTCCTCTCTCTACACCGCCTTCAACAACCCTCAACGGAATTAGGCGTTACACGGCATGTAGAACTGTCCGGTATATTGTGATGTCACTATAGTGACTCCATCAGCTATGGTACATTGTCGCGGTGACATCATCACATATACAATTATAAGCAGCTATATATGTATAGATAGGAGGCTGCATTAATACTCACAAATAGTTATTCTAATAACATGGAGTAATAATGGGATGATTATTTTAGATCAGTTGTGTTTGTAAAAAGTGTTGTTGTGTATTAGTGAATACAGCCTAGATTTCTCCTTCCACCCCCTTTAATTTTCCTCCCTTCCTTTCTCTCTCCTTGTTGTTCTCCATTTTATCATTGCTATTATAATATCTTATAAACTATAAGTTTGCATGTCTGTTTCTCAAATCTTATTGTGCGGTTTATCTTTTTTCTGAATCTTTAATAAAAACTTACAGTTTAAAAAAAATAGCATAGTGTTGTGGCAAACCAATGGGAGGAGCGATGGGGTGGGGGTCCCACTCAAAGATCACTTTATGTTCCTGTATCTTCTAGTTCCACTCCTTCTGCCGCATAAATAGACTTAATGTGTAATCTATTTTTATTAAAGATTTTCATATTATTCATATTTCATTACAGCAGAATATAAGGATGAACATACAATGAAGTAATCCATATTCAGTCTCACAAATAACTAGTGTTGAGCGAGCACTAAAATGCTCAGGTGCTCGAAGCTTGGGCCGAGCTCACCGTGATACTCGGGTGCTCGACCCGAGCAACGAGCCCAATGTTAGTCTATGGGAAACCCGAGCATTTTTGCGGCGGCACCCCAGGCAGTCTGTAGAAAGCCTAAAAAGTGCCCAAAACGATATTGACAGTACTCAAATGACATAGGGACAGCATGGGGATCACCCCAGGAAGCATTTCTGACCCCCAGGTCACTGCTGTCAACAACGTGGTCAGAGGTATTAAGCCACTTTTACAGGCTCACAATTAAGCGTTCAAAAACGAAACTGAAACGGTTTTCCTGTGAAATATGTTAAGGAACTTACTTTCCAGGGTAAAGACTTGTGTATAAGGTAAAATAAATAACCAGAAACAAAAATACTCCTCCACACCTTGGGTCATGTTCACAAGTAGCATTTTTTATGCGTTTTTGCACTTTTGTATTGCTTTCAACCGTGACAAATGCATTCACCGGGAAATGTAATTTTAACATTTTACAACCTTATCTGGCCATGTGCTGTGTGACACATGCATACAGTGCTGAAAAGACATGGGAACAGCATGGGGAAGATCCCTGGAAGTATCTCTGACACCCAAGTCACTGCCTAAAAGTGTGCCCATCAGAAGTGATCCTTGCCGCATCAGAAGATGGAGACTTGCAACTATCCCCGTGCAAGTCCTTGTCCCAGGGCAGTGTTCAATTGTACCTCCCCACATTCCTTGCAATGCAAGCGCAAGTATGCAGCCTGCCACCCACCCACCCCCAGGCTGCAATACCATACTGCTTGCTTGCACTTGAAATTGGGCCTTTTAGGCATGTGGAGGCGGAATCTGGCCACCACGTCATGGCTGCATCGGCGGCCAGGTATTTGTAGCGCCCCGAGGGTTCGGCCGCTACAGGGGTATTGCACCTCTGCCAGAGGTGTGATATTCCACTCCCGGGTAAGGATGGAGTATGGACCAGGGCCCAGTTAGCTGCATGCATCACACACACCCCATTTCCGGGGGACAGCTCAACGGTGCTCCCATTAGTCAGTAATGCAGGCACGACAGAATCTGTCCCTGGCTGGAGTGGGGAGGGGGGAGGAAAACCCAGTGATGTAGGAGCAGAAGGGGACGTTTTCTGAGCATAGATAGGAGCTCATTGGTTGCTGGTCACCTGAGCTCACACACTAGGGAAGGGTATATAAGGTGGGCACCATCTTAGTTCTGGGAGAAGGTCAGTCAGAGAAGTGAGAGAAGGAGTTCAGCCAGAGAGGGCTGACAGGGAGCTGTGGCTCAGTCTGGGCCCAGCTCCACGAGGCAGGCCTAGAGTGAAGGCCAGAGCCAGAAGAAAGGAACAGAAAGGAACAGAAAGGAACAGCAAGGAACAGAAACAGAAAGAGAAGTGGAAAGGCTCAGAAACAAGAAGGTGGAAGGGACCCTAAGAACCCATGAGAATACAGGGTGAAGGGTCAGGCAGATTAAGGGTACCGGATCCCAAGTTGGTGGAGGAGAAACAACCCTCAGCCAAAGACCGGAGGTCGTGATCATTTATTGGTGCGACACCTCATCAAACCTGCTAGGAAGGCACCATATAGGACAGCGAGGAACGGGGCCCACGTTTGCCCGCGCAGATCCGCGGCAGCTGGACAAAAGTGGGTCACTGGTGAGGCAGGCCAGAGAAAGGATAAAAGGGGGTCCTGAGCCAGACTTCTGAATTGCCTGGGAGTTGACCGAGCCCCACACCTGGTGGACGCAGCACGGCTCGGGCGGTCACTACTGGTGCCGAAGTGACCCGGAGCACATGAACTGTGAGTAAAAGACATTGGACTGCAGTACGTTGTCTGTGTACTTTCTCGCTCCTTCAGCACTACCGGTACTGGGACTCCCTGCACCATCCCCCCCCACCATCCATTGCACTGCCCTGGGGCTACACTCTTCCCGTGGGGAGTTATCCAATCTCAGCTGCACACACCATCAGCCTCAGGGGATTACCTTGCAGCGGCGGTTCATAATAACCGCAATCCACGGGTGGCGTAGTCGGACATTATCAACAGCACATAGCAGACTACCATTGGTCTGACCACCCTGAGCCATGGGATCGGGTTGCCACTACTACTCCCATCATTGCCCTGAAGCCTGGTTCCGAGTGCCCCACGGCCCAGGGGGCGAGTCATATTCATACTCAGTCCCCAGCCACCCGGCGGCCGGGTGTCCACGCTTGGTCCCCAGCCGCCAGGGGGCGGCCGGGTGTCCATAAACGGTCCCCAGCCGCCCCTATTTGTCCCAGTGCACCTTATACACAAGCACGCATACCAAAACATTACCTGTGCCCTCCCCAGTGCATTTAGTGGGAAGGACAGCCTAACCACAAACACGTGGACAAGTGAATGTGGCCAGGGATGGTCCATCTCACTCATGCCTTCACACTGGGTTAATATTGTGGAAGCCAGGACACAGTTGGACACTGGGATGCAACACGTCCTCCAGACATAGAGGATTGCGGGTTCTGGGTAAATCAGGCTTCAACACAAAGAGTAAATTATTCATGATCATGAGGCCATCCATCTCCTTAGCTTTCTGTTCCTTGGAATGCCAGCGCATGTATGTTGTAACGGCTAGACCTGAGGTGGTCAGCGTTTTGGCGCATATCCTACCTCCTCCGAGGATTGCTGGATGTTTTCCTGCTACTATCCCAGTTCTATGACTCCCGTTAAAACAAAGCTTCAGGCGATGAATGATGGATGAGGTGGTGGCAAAGGAGAAAGAGCAGGAGGAACAGGGACCATTCACATCAATATCAGGCCAGTCAACCAGATATGTCTTGTAGAATATGTTTCTGTACCAAAAGGAGCGGTTCGGCTACACAGTCACTCTCCTCTGCTCCACTTTGACCTGACATTATGCACATTACGTTTGTCTGCCATACAAATCAAGTTTTACCTTATCACAAATCTTAATGTTTACTAATAATTGATACAAGGAAGACATATTATTGTAGCACTGTGCACTTTATCTGTTCCCTATGTTATTTTTATGGCGATATAATATTGGCGTAATAGCTTTGCTTATGCCTACTTATACTTAGCAATGTGATGATGTCGAGCTGTGAGTTATGAATTTTCATTATTCATACCTCATTTTTTTATCCCCAGTGCATCCTTCTGTTGGGCATCCCTGTTCCTATTTCCCTTACCCTATATTTTTTTTTAATTTTAATTGATCAATAAAATTGTAATATTTTATTATTACACTCTAGTTGATGTGTCCCTTTCTAGGTTTTTATTTACAGGACCATGTACAATTTCCTATGTTACAAAATTGCAATGTATCTGTAAAAATCAAATGCCACTCTGATTGCCCGCATGGTAACCGATTTTTTTCTTGCACCCATTTGATTTCAGAGTGAAATTGCAGTATGCTGCACATTTTTTCCTCACACCGAATAATGTGAGAAAAAATATGCTGATCAGCACTGCTTCATTGAATAACATTGGTGCCATACCTTTTTTAATTGGATTGTACTCGTCCAATTTATACGGTTGTGTGAGCGAGCCCTTAAGTGTTTTTCAGGATCCTTGCACATGGCTGTGAAGGAGGGTGGTGGATAGATGAAGACACCGTGGCAACAGAGGGGTTAAGTGTGATGTGCTATGTTATGTTTATTGGTTATGTGATAAAAGAGTGTTATATTTTATCCCTATGGCAGGTGTTGTATTTCGGTTTTACTCTACGCTTTGCCTAAGGCTGTCCCTGGAATGCAGGAGGTCTGTCCACTAGGGGAGCCATACAGCAGACAGGGATACAGTTTGAATTACACTGAATAGGACACTAAGTAGTTAACATTGGGATTAGCCCACAGTTTGGGAGGGGTTGGAGGAGTTTTATAGAAAATCTTTTTCCGGGGTAGTGAGTCTACACTAGAGTCCAGACAGGGAAACAGGTTCCACAGAAAGCAGAAACAGAAGAGAGAAAATGTTCAACCAGTGCTAGCTTCGAAATAAGAATGAGGACACATCTAAAACTACATATGGATGCCGGGACAGTCTTGGGCCTAAGTTCCAGAAGAGGTACTGAGAAGCAGACCTCTGTATCCCTGATGAGGAAGATGTCAGCCGGGTCGCAGAGGGAGAGGAAGATGGTGGGTCTCAGGATAAGACAGGGATAAGGACTGTTAGGACAAAGAACCAAGGGAACATCACTAAAAAGAGACCCTGTCTTAATCTGTATGTTGCAGCCGTGTGTAAATGAATTGCAAAGTAATGTCAAACCTATTAACCCGGCCCCAAGGTCTCCTGTCTTATTTGTAGCCGGATCCGGTGAGTAAGCAATGAACTCCACCACACAGAACACTCCACTCAAATTCCTGTTTAGAAGAGGGGTTTCAGGGCAAGGATAACTCAATTCCAGCCCACAGCATACCGGCACTGTGCCCTCCTTCAGCTGCAACAAGTCAAAGCAGTACTGACAAAACAGAACCAGATAAAGCAAGAAGCGACTGCATCCACCGTGGCAGAGAAAAGTCTAAAATATGTCTCTTCAGCGTAGATCTACAACATTTTGACCTTCACAGATGTATTTGTCATGCATGCATTCATTGTAATTTACATGTCCTGTCCTTGACAGAAACTTTTGTGAATATTAAAATATTGTGGAGCTATGTTGAAGAAAGAAAAAGATGCTTTTTGCACTTTATTCTGTCCCTGTGTATGCTGTTACTTCTTGCTATATTTGAATATTGATGTCCAAGAGGATTCTTTAAATTGGAGACCTTTGCACCATAATTAGTAAACTGCTTGAATTTGTTCTTGGAATATCTTTGTTTATTTATCCAATCAGAACCATGTCATGATCAACCAATGTCAGGTAGACACTATGGCTCCAATTCATTGTGACTGGTGTTGTACATTCCTCCGGTCTTGATGAAGGCGTGCAGCGGAGTAAGAAACTCATGATTAATTAGGGGGCGCATGCCAAGTAATGTACTAGGCGAAACTTTCAAGTGGCGTGTTCCTCCGTGCACCTTAGCAGAATCCTTAATTTAGTCAGAGGTAAAGTATGCATCATCTGGCCATCAATTAGATGGGTGGGCATTGCCACTCTCCGTTCCACCTATGTTTTACCCATTTTGTTCAGAGCTGGTAAGGACCGATGTGAAATCGTCCAAAGTCGCAAAGTTTTGTACAACTTCTCGATGTGCAAAAATATTGTGACTTTTCAAAATGTTTTACTCCAGTTTTCACTTTGATGAATCGGGGTCTATAGCTCTGTTGCGGTTCCCGGCAGTATTGGATTTTATCGGTAAGTGAGTGGGTGGTTAAAGTATGATGGTAAAAATCAGATTGGTGGTATAACCTTACATGTTATTTGGCTAACTGGATCCCAATGATACCTGTTGATTGGAGGTGATATTTCTGACATCCTTTAAGATAAAAAATTTCCAATGCAGTTAAAATCAACGGCTTTGTAGGTAGATGCTATGCAGTGGCATCTTATTCACTTTATGTCTGCATGAGATATTGTCCACTATTTCTATTCCACTTCTAAACTTCTAGGATAAATTAAAATTTTTCTTGAATTATTCAAGTGCAATAAAGCGCTTATCCAATATATATACGGTATCACAATTAACCATAACATTTTAGCAATCTTTCTCAGAGTTGTTTGATGAGTGAACAAAATAACCTGCTATCTTCATAGTCTACGGTATTAAACGGAAACACAAATCAACCTCCTCCATCTCTGGGGCTTGAGGACTCGCCATTGAATGCTATTACTATATAGCCTGGATAAGAGTGGCTTTAAATTATGGACAACGTAAATGTATAAAATTCATAAGCAAAAGTCTTCAGCTTTAACTGTGTGAATGTCTAATGTCTCTCACTGTAATTTAGTTGTCCTTTTGTCCTTTATAAATATTGTTACAGGATAATAGGAGGCGGCACTGGCTATTTTCTTAACAGTTCTCTTATACATCGGGGGTGAATATTTTGCATTATATAAATAATATATAACTTAATATTGGTCAATACTTCAGTAATGGGCAGAGTACCGCCAATGTATACATTAGTCATCAGTAATGCTGACAAATCTATATACTAGATACATACTTGCACTCAGATGTAAATCCTATGCTGTCAAAATGCTTTAGATTACACTGCACAATAATCGACACAGCTATAGGAAAACCTAAGGTCTTCTAATGCTGCAATAGCCGACTCATCTCACTGCTTGTTTTTACTTAAAGTTTACAATAGACCCAATATATTGATGTCTTAGATTGTGAGCTTATATGGAAAAGACTTGTCTGCTAATTAGTCTTTTTTTTTTTTGTTTTTTAGCAAAGTGCTGGTTGTAAAAATATTATTAGCTCTCAGACATGCACAATTCAGTGGGACAATTTGGGATTTGTGTATGTCCGGAAGCAAAGAAGAAGATTGATCTTTGCTCCTCCATTGACATCAGGCTTCTTCTTTGCTTCCAGACATGCGTAGTGCGCCTCTACACCTGGCTTCAAGATGCAATGACATGTAGGAAAGAAAGTCACGCACATGCACAAGATTTGAAGAGAGCAGGTGATGACACTGGCTTTGGCATATCATGTTATCATGTCAACAGGGGTGTGATAACGAGCTGAGTGGGACTACTAATCTGGGGAAACAAAAGCCCCATCGACTTGTCAAACGGTTGTTTGCATATTAAAAACAGATTTTAAAAATCCTTTTTTTTAAAGATCTGTTAATGTGTCAAACAGTATAAAGGGCTTGTTAGGTAGGGTGTTTATAAAGGAATAGAGAAATGTTGGTAGTTTGGAGTGCATGGGGGACCTGCCTGGTTCCCTTTAAAGGGATTGTCCGACAAGCACAATTTACATTGTCACCCAATCAACTTTGTAATATATCTTATCAGAGAAATATGCTTCTTTCTTCTCCTGGACTTATCAAAATTCTCAATGCATGATCAGTCCAGGAGAAAAAAGCGGATTTCGCTAATAAGATATGTTTCAAAGTTGCTTATTTTAATGTGTACTATTGATTTATGACATAAAAATTAAAATAACAGTTTCTCTTCAACACCTTCATCCCGAAGCCTGTTTTCACAATCTTGACCACACCAGGTCACTTTATGAGGTAATAAATCTGAAACACTTCAGTGGATCCCAGTGATTCTGAGACTGTTTATATTTATTAATTTTACTCCCTTATATAGTAGCATTAATTCAACAGCGCTTTACAGGCATTATCGGGCTCACAATCTACATTCCCTATCAGGATGTCTTTGGAGTATGGGTGGAAACCGAAGAACCTGGGGGAAACCCACGCAAACATGGGGAGAACATACAAACTCCTTGCAGATGTTGTCCATAGTGAGATTTGAACCCTGGATCCAAGCTCTGCAAGGCTGCAGTGCCAACCACTGAGCCACCATGATACCCTTTTTTGTGACACATTGTATATCATGTTAGTGGTAAATTTAGGATGATATTTTTTATTTTTTATTTGTAAAAATATCAGAATTTTGGTGAAAAATTAGAAAATTTCAAAATTTTCAAACTTAATTTTTATGCCCTTTAACCAGGGAATTATGTCATACAAAAAAGTTAATAAATAACATTTACCACATGTCTACTTTACATTTGCATAATTTTTTAAACATAATTTGTTTTTGTTAGGAAGTTATAAGGGTTAAAAGTTTATCAGAAATTTCTAATTTTTCCAACAAAATTTACAAAACCATTTTTTTTAAATACCACATCACATTTGAAGTGATTTTAAGGGGCTTATGTGACAGAAAATGCCTAAAAGTGACACCAATCTAAAAACTGCACCCCTCAAACTGCTCAAAATCACATTCAAGAAGTTTATTAACTCTTCAGGTGCTTCACAGGAATTAAAGAAATGTGGAATGAAAAAATGAAAATTTTACTTTTTTCCCACAAAAATATTACTTTAGCCCCAAATTTTGCATTTTCACAAGGGTAACAGGAGAAAATGCACAATACAATTTGTGTTGCAATTTCTCCTGAGTATACTGATACCCCATATGTGGGGGAAAACTACTGTTTGGACGCACGGCAGGGCACAGAAGGGATGGAGTGCTATTTGACTTTTGGAACACAAAATTGGCTGGAATCGATAGTGGACGCCATGTCGTGTTTGGAGAGCTCCTGATGTGCCTAAGCAGTGGAAACCCACCCACAAGTGACCCCATTTTGAAAACTAGACCCCTCAAGGAATTTATCTAGATGTGAGGGGAGCACCTTGAACCCCCGGGCGCTTCACAGAAGTTTATAACCTTCAGCCGTGAAAATAAACAATCACATTTTTTCCCACAAAAAAATGTTGTTTTAGCACCAAATTTTTTATTTTCACAAGGGTAGCAAGAGAAAACAGACCCCAAAATTTGATACACAATTTTCCCTGAGTGCGCCAATACCCAATATGTGGTGGGAAACTATTGTTTGGACACACAACTGAGCTCCAAAATGAAGGAGTGAAGTTTTGAAGCGCAGACTTCCAGACTTGATGGACTGGTCTGCGGCCACCATGTTGCATTTGGAGAGCCCTTGATATGCCCAAACAGTAGAAACCCCCCACAAGTGACCCCATTTTTGGAAACTCCCCTCAAGGAATTATCTATAGGCATAGTTATAGTAATGAAAATAATGCTTTTGATTTTACAGATGTATAAATTAATGATGTGGTGGTATGTGTAAGTTGTGCAAAGTATATCAGACTATAAAAGGGGGTTGTGTCAACAGAGTAAAACCAAATTTTATCAATTCATGGACGTGTGGTAGGATTTGAAGCAGTTCGTAATGCAAAGGGCAGGTTTTTCAGGGCAGGTTTCACAATAGTAAATTGTGTCCTTTCGAATTCCCCTCTTGGAGCATACTCTGCACCTTTTCTTGTTTTTCCCTTCCTCGCAGTTTGGGGAACCTTACCGGGAAAATTTTGACCTGGTACAATAAGGGCACTATCAGTTTTAGAAGTACTGGGATCCTCACCTTCCTGGCAAACATTAGGGCTTTGCTGACTACCTCTTGAAGCTCCCCATATTGGCATATTCAAATACCTATAGCTTATATATGTGGTAACTAATAGTGATGAGCGAGTATGTTTTGTTAACCCTTTCGCCGAGTATATTCGGGTGAGCACCGAGTATTTACAGTGTGCTCTGTGATATGTTTGAATCACTCCCGTGTGCATGATTTGCGACTGTTTGACAGCTTTAATACATGTGAGGAATGTCTGCTTCTTAAGGCCCCGTCACACATAACGAGATCGCTAGCGAGATCGCTGATGAGTCACGTTTTGGTGACGCAATAGCGATCTCTCTAGCGATCTCGTTATGTCTGACAGGTAGCAACGATCAGGCCCCTGCTGTGAGATTGCTGATCGTTACAAAGCTTCCTGGACCATTCCTGGATCGCTGCGCTCCCGCTGGGCAGTGTGTATCGCTGTATTTGACACCTTGTCAACGACCTCGCTAGCGATTCAGAACTGAGACACGTAGAGGTGCATAAATTGGACTTTTCTGCGTTCATCGTCCCCGATTGGTGGTCGCTACTGCGTCCTTGTTTTTTCAGATCCCACCAGCGTTCTCCGGCTGTGACTCCACTTTGAACAAATCAGACATCTTTAGCGAAGTAGGTATTGTTTGGGGTCTCAAATGAGTTTCCATTTTTAATTCATTTATAGGACATCTACCAATTATCTGCTATCGTTGCTCTTCAGGGAGGGAGGGCTTGGCTTCTATCTGTATATATATGCTTTTGCATGGGCAGATATTTTAGGGGTCTCGTGCACACACACCCACACAGCACGTTTTCTGACATGCTGTCGTGGCCAACCGCTTCAGAGTTTTTCATGCGCCAATTAACATGAAGCTTAAATCAATAGACTCTGTTCTTTTGGCCTGTTGCACGCTTCAAAACTTTCTTCGTCGACGTGATGCAATTACGTACTGTCCGCCTGGCTTTGTGGACTCTGTGGACCGAGCCAATGGGGAAGTGGAGCTCGGTGAATAGCGTGCAAACGATCCTGCAATTGCAGCCTTCAACCAGTGGGACATGGCAGAAACACCCACGATGCGAAGACCTGCCGCGACAACTGCTGCCAGTATTTTAACGGTCCTGGTGCCCCGTCACACATAACGAGATCGCTAATGAGATCGCTATTGAAGCCAAGCCCTCCCTCCCTGAAGAGCAATGATAGCAGATAATTGGTAGATGTCCTATAAATGAATTAAAAATGGAAACTCATTTGAGACCCCAAACAATACCTACTTCGCTAAAGATGTATGATTTGTTCAAAGTGGAGTCACAGCCGGAGAACGCTGGTGGGATCTGAAAAAACAAGGACGCAGTAGCGACCACCAATCGGGGACGATGAACGCAGAAAAGTCCAATTTATGCACCTCTACGTGTCTCAGTTCTGAATCGCTAGCGAGGTCGTTGACAAGGTGTCAAATACAGCGATACACACTGCCCAGCGGGAGCGCAACGACCCAGGAATGGTCCAGGAAGCTTTGTAACGATCAGCGATCTCACAGCAGGGGCCTGATCGTTGCTACCTGTCAGACATAACGAGATCGCTAGCGAGATCGCTATTGCGTCACCAAACCGTGACTCATCAGCGATCTCGCTAGCGATCTCGTTATGTGTGACGGGGCCTTTACACATTCCTCACATGTATTAAAGCTGTCAAACAGTCACAAATCATGCACACGGGAGTGATTCAAACATAACACCGAGCAGCTGTAACTTCTCGGTGCTTGCCAGAGCATACTTGGCGAAAGGGTTAACAGAACATACTCGCTCATCACTAGTGGTAACCCCAAGATGATCAATTCTATGTAGCGACTAGGGTTAAAACTTAATTTTTATACTTTAAAAACTTAAATCAATAGAACAAACACCTAAAGTGCACTCTGCAAAAATGAACATTGTATGCCCAGATAACATATAAAAATATGGCCAAAGCCCTTTTAGTTTTTAGTTAGGCCAATATCTAAGATGCAAGGCAATTCTATGGAAATTGTACAATGTAATTTCTATAATTACAAGAAATAACAAAGCCTCTTAGGCTGCGTGCCCACTATGCGTTTTTCAAGCGTTTTTGCTGCGGAATTTCCACAGCGAAAACGTTTAAAAACGCTTGGAAATACTTGCCCCATGGTCCCAAATGATAATCCGCATGTGCTGTGCACATGCTGCGGAAATTTCCGCTGCGGATTATCATTGCAAAAAAATCCGCAGCATGTCCATTATTTTTGCTGAAACGTGGCGTAATTGCCGCCATTGACTTGCATTGAATCGCATAATATCTGCATGACTACATGTGCACATGCGGATATTAAGCGATTCAATGTGCAGATGGTACCCGGGTCTGGAGAAAAGAAGACTCTCATCCAGACCCGGGGTACCATAGTACCTGTTAAAAAAAAGAATTTAAAATAAAAAGTAAACATTATACTCATCTTGTGATGGCCCCTGGTCTCCTGTACGGTGTGTCCTGGCTTCCCGGAGGCTCGCGATGGTGTAAAAGGACCTTCTATGACGTCATATAGTCATGTGACAGGTCATGCGACCGCTGAGGTGTTTGGATCACACAGAAGAACATTTGTGAGACGCAGAACAACTCAAAAGATGCTGGAAGAGTGCCTGACGCCATCTGTCATGCATGGTGGAGGTAATGTGATGGTCTGGGGTTGCTTTGGTGCTGGTAAAGTGGGAGATTTGTACTAGGTAAATGGGATTTTCAATAAGGAAGGCTATCACTCCATTTTGCAACACCATGCCATACCCTGTGGACAGCGCTTGATTTGGAGCCAATTTCATCCTACAACAAGACAATGACCCAAAGCACACCTCCAAATTATGCATGAACTATTTAGGGAAGAAGCAGGCAGCTGGTATTCTATCTGTAATGGAGTGGCCAGCGCAGTCACCAGATCTCAACCCCATTGAGCTGTTGTGGGAGCAGCTTGACCGTATGGTACGCAAAAAGTTCCCATCAAGCCGATCCAACTTGTGGGAGGGGCTTCAGGAAGCATGGGGTGAAATTCCTCAAAATTACCTCAGCAAATTAACAGCTAGAATGCCAAAGGTCTGCAATGCTGTAATTGCTGCAAAAGGGAGCATACTTTGATGAAAGCAAAGTTTGAAGGAGAAAATTATTCTTTTAAATAAAAATAATTATTTCTAACCTTGTCAATGTCTGGACTATATTTTCTATTCATTTTACAACTCATTTGATAAATCAAAGAATGAGTTTTCATGGAAAACACAAAATTGTCTGGGTGACCCCAAACTTATGAACAGTAGTGTACGTGGTGTCTACTCTTTTACATCTACACGTGTCACCATAGGAACCACCGCAAACTATGAACTGCATTCGATAGGAATTGTGACAGTCTTACCCAGCCTCATGGAGAAGGTGTTCAATGGCACTATTAGTTATCCTCCTGGTCAGGGCCGGCGTCAGCACCCAGCGTACCCGGGCAAGTGCCGGGGCCCTGGACCATCAGCGGGCCCACTCGCCATCGGGGCCCGGGCCGCTTCCCTGGCATCTGTGCAGGGCTGGCGGTGCTGTTCAAGCCCTGCTCTGCTTCACACAGCAGCAGTCAGTGTGCGGTCAGTGTGCTGCTGCTCCACCAATCAGGCCAAGTGCTGTCACTTACCAGACATGGCCGCACGCTGTGCGATGTGCGGCTGTGTCTGGTAGTTATGACACAGCAGGGAGACACTGTGCCTTTAATTGTGCTTGTGTGTCGCACCTGCCGCGTCATTACTACCAGATACAGCCATGTCAGGAAAGTGACAGCACTGGGCTTGATTGGTGGAGCAGCAGCCAGCACACTGACCGCACACTGCTGCTGCATGAAGCACAGCAGGGCTCGGACAGCACCGGCGGCCCTGCACAGATGCCGGGGAAGCGGCCCGGGTCCTGATGGTGAGTGGGCCCCCCCATATGGTTCAGGGCCATGTGACACGCCGGAAGCCCTGCACTGCCACATGACTGAGGAGCTGGATGGGACAAAGGCCGGGGGCAGGTGAGCGAGCTTCCCCAATCCCCATATTAAAAATATTTCTAATGTATGTGTGCATGTATGATGTGAATGTCTGTGTATGTCAGTGTATATGACTGTGTACATATATTTCTGTCTGTTTTATATGTGTTTTTAAGAATGTGTTCAAATATGTATGTGCATATATCTATGCGTGTCTGCGTATGGTTGCCAAATCCCAAATGGCCGTCCCTTATAAACCCCACTCCTCCCCTACACATGACGCTACCCCAAAAATGCCCTCCCCTGCAGCATCCTCCAACTAAGTTAACCCTAACTTCACTGCCCAAAGGAGAGTCAAACCCCTCCTCAGCAAGTCCCCTCCCCCTTTTTACCGCACTAAACCTGTCATGCCGGCCTCCCTCTTTGGCCAGGGGCCGAGTACAGCCTTTCTTGGCAACGGGTATCTGCGAGTCTTAGGGCTATCAGTACCCCTTTACTATAACCTTTCCTATTGCCCTTTTCCAAATAAACACACCACACACTTACGTTGGATTAAATTGGCCACAGCAGACGTTTATTGACATATAAATACAAACATTATAAACCTCCTCCTAGAGGGGTGTTCCTTGAAGCCCCAAACTTTTTAACCAAGAAACCAATTGTGTCTTTGCCTCAGGCCAGATTGCGTATTACCTCCAGCAGCTAAGCACCAGCTCAGAGGCACCAATTCAAACAGCCTGGCCAATCAACTATGCCCCAAACCATGGGCCCTCCCATCTCTTTCCTTGGGATCAACCACCCGTGACCACTGAATACCATGTAGGGGGGTCCAGAACTTCCTGAGGCCCCCCCCCACCGATCCGCCATTAACCAAGACCACCAACTTCGAGGACCCCCCCCATGCCATGAGCACAAATATTCTGACACCTCAAATATTTGTGTCCCTCCACACCCTTAAACCTTTCTCCATGCCCTCCTGAATTGCCAGGCAACACATGTCAGTACTGACTGCATTTAGGTGCACCCCATCCCTCCTCCAAAACTCCCCTTTGCCCGACTCTAAATCTACTTGACGTATAGTCAACGTAGAACCATGAGCCACATCACCGCCCTATTCACTTTTATCCTGGCTCTATTAATTCCCTCGTTTGACTGGGCCCCTCGCCAAACTTGTCGTGGAACGATGTCGGACCAAATTACCAAAACCTTCAGAAACATTGCGCACAATCTCAATATATCGAATTTGATGTCCTTGATGAGTTCGCTACAAGACCTCTTACCCAGGTCATTGCCTCCCAAGTGTAGCACCAACAAATCAGGGGCCCGATCAAGCCTCACAAAGTGATGGAATTCAGCCGAGAGTTGCCGCCACACCATTCCCCACTTCCCAATCCACCGCAGAATGGCTTCGTCATCCAAGAATCCTAACTGACGAGCGGCCGGCCGTATTGCTGCCCGTAATGCAGCCCAGAAGACAAAAGAGTGGCCCATGATCCATACAAGCCAGGGACCCTCATCTGTGAAGTCAAGCATAATACAATTCTAACAAGAGCTCCGAACATTCTCTTGATTATAACCATGCCGGGCGTATATAAGATCTAAACCGTATAGATTCCCACCGTTCGATCTTCTTGACTAGCTCGTCACCCAGCTCCCTCCTGGCTGCCTCAGTGGCTGCCCCAATCCTGAAGGAGTGACCGCTATAATCTTTTGGCGAGATACCGCCAGCCTCAAGACACTGTTTAAACACTGCTAAAAACTGGTATCGAGATAGAAAAGAACCATCTTCATGTTTCAATAATGGTGAACTGTGGCCCCCTGGACCCAAGCCAAATTTTCTCACACAGCGTACCCGACACATGACGGACCCGACCACTGAGAACAGCACCACTTTACACCCTTTTCTGAATTGATCCGTTTTTGAAGACTGAATGAATACTTCTATTCTATCCAAATATAAATTCACGTCCTCTTTTGAAAGACCCCCACCAACGAATCTTGATGGGCTAACCAACTCACTCAAATGCAAGGCCCCAAAAAAAGCCAGAGAAAAGACTAGCCTAAATAATTTGATCTCCCATGGGGACTTACATACTGACGCGAGTAGCTGCCCTAGTGTCAACAATAGTTCATACGATTCAGGCCGTCTCCAATCTCTCACCTTCCAACCCTTCCGCCAACCTTTTAGTGTCTGGCGAACCAAGATTGTTTTGGTTACGTCCGGAAGACCCCTCACTTTAAAGCCAAAGGCTAAGCCTGCTATGAAATTATTAATTTTTGACACTGACCAACCTTCCTCCCAGCAATGTCCAACCAATAATAGTAACAGGCTGTCGTCCTCTAAAGAGTGGCCAATCGCCAATTTCCATTCCTCCCACAACTGCCATGCGACCTCATATGATGACCAGGTCCTCGCAGATAATGATTGGCCAATCAGATTCCTTACAGCTCGAAGGGAAGATTCCGTAGTTCTGGGGGGCATACCAAACCTGTCATTGACGCCTGAGGTGCCAGCAGCTGGAACTGATCCCACTGCGAATGAGAAATAGCATTGGCGATCGGATTTAGGGCAACCAACTTAAACTCCACCACTATTCACATGTTCAACGATAGACTCATTAATACAAGCCTTTGCAATACTTTCATCACCGGTGGTGATGCGGCCGCCAGAGAATTGATAGCGGACACTACCCCTTCGTTCTCACTGGAAAAACAGAATTTTTTGTTCTGAAAATACTCCCTCCACAGCGCTAAAGAGACCACAATAGGGAAAAGATTGATCAATGTAGGATTACCCAACAGATTCCTCCGGCCATTTTTCCCCAATCCAACTGCCTCGGAAAAAGATAGCAAAACCATGCTGCCCTGACACATCCATGAACAATTCCAATTCGTTAGCGTTCACCACCTGTGCAATCCAGACCGACTTGCCGTTATATGCCTCCAAAAAACGAGCCCACACTCCCAAGTCGTCCCACAACTCCTTCCACAACCTGATAAAGTCCCTAAAGTCAAACATGGCGGAGGTTCCCTGATGTTTTGGGGTTGCTTTGCTGCCTCTGGCACTGGACTGCTTGACCGTGTGCATGGCATTATGAAGTCTGAAGACTACAAACAAATTTTGCAGCATAATGTAGGGCCCAGTGCGAGAAAACTGGGTCTCCCTCAGAGGTCATGGGTCTTCCAGCAGGACAATGACCCAAAACACACTTCCAAAAGCACTATAAAATGGTTTGAGAGAAAGCACTGGAGACTTCTAAGGTGGCCAGTAATGAGCCCAGACCTGAATCCCATAGAACACCTGTGGAGAGATCTCAAAATGTCAGTTTGGAGAAGGCACCCTTCAAATATCAGTGACCTGGAGCAGTTTGCCAAAGAAGAATGGTCTACAATTCCAGCAGAGCATTGTAAGAAACTCATTGATGGTTATCGGAAGCGGTTGTTCGCAGTTATTTTGGCTAAAGGTTGTGCAACCAAGTATTAGGCTGAGGGTGACAATACTTTTGTCTGGCCCATTTTTGGAGTTTTGTGTGAAATGATCAATGATTTGATTTTTGCTTCATTCTCTTTTGTGTTTTTTCCTTGCAAGCAAATTAAACGAAGATAATAATACCAAAGAATTTGTGATTGCAATCATTTTCAGGAAGAAACTGAGTATTATCTGACAGAATTGCAGGGGTGCCAATACTTTTGGCCACCACTGTAATACAGCACACAAAATTCAACTTCCTGAGAAGAGACTGTAACTCACGCAATGTAATTTTTTGCAGCTTTCTGACTCTGGATACCTATTCCAACAAATCAACAACTTTATCAACGGGTAGCCTGCACTCCATTTTGACTGTATCAATTAGAATCCAGAGAAAACTCAAAGACGTCACCGGACCCACAGTCTTTTCAACTGCCAATGGCACTCCAAACTTCTTAGCCACGCTCTCCATTGTATGCAACAACACCGAACAGATGGGAGAATTAGCCGGATCAACATACAAAAAATCATTCAAATAATGGATGCAAGAATTTAGTCTGGAAAAATCCCTGACAACTCATTCAAGAAAGGTGATAAAAGTTTCAAAGTATGCACAGGACAGCAAGCAACCCATTGAGAGACACCGGTCTATAAAAAAGCTGCCGTTCCAAGAACAACCCAGTAGGTGCATGCTGTCCGGGTGTACTGGTAACAGTCTAAAGGCTGCCTCTGTGTCAGCCTTCACCAATAGTGTCTCTTTACCAAAATAATGGACCCAGCTAACTGCCATATCGAATGAAGTATAACTCACCGAACACAAATCTGGGTCAATACCATCATTCACCGACATGCCCTTTGGAAAGGAGAGGTGATGAATTAGCTTGTATTTATTTGGTTCCTTTTTTGGGACAATGCCTAATGGATACACCCGCAAGTTTTTTATGGGCTTTGAAACAAAAGGACCTGCCATTCTCCCAAAACTACCTCTTTTGCCAATTTTTCCGCAACCACCTCAGGAAACTGTAACGTGGATTTTAATTTTTTTGTATTAAATTGAACTTCATTATCGATAAACGGTATCCTAAAACCAACTTCGAAACCTTCTTTTATTAGCAAAGCAGCTGCCCTGTCCGGGTATCTAGTTAGGAAGGGCTGCATCTCTGCCAGTCGCACCGGAGTCACACCTCTTTTCATTACCCTCATTGTTTCTGAACTTCCCCCCTCTGAAGCATTTGGATGCGCTATGGCTGCCACCGCATGAGGAGCAGTCATGTTTTAATTTACATTTATTTCCAAATTTACAAGATCCCTCGTTGAAGAGGAAACATAATCCCTTCTGTACAGCTGCCGAGTGTCCTGTCTGGCAGAGACCGCCGCTGCTCCTGAGAAATAACTGATTAGTTTGCCCTCTCCTACTCGGCGCCGTTACCCTCAGCCATAAGGCAATATCCTTACGGTCCTAGCGGATACTGGATCGTACCGCCTTCCTCTGACGAAATTGTTCATCATAATATAACCACCCTTGTCCCCCATACACCCTATATGCCTCCCCGATTGCATCGATGTAACAAAAGAGCCCTGAACAATTTTCCCGGGGCTTTTTCTCCTATCACACTGGCTACAATTGCGAATGTTTGTAACCAGTTTGTGAAAGTCTGTGGTATCAGACGGTACCTCCGTTTCTCCTCATCCTCTTTCTTCGAATCGTCCTTCAAGCCCTGTCTAGGTTAAAACGTTCCAATGGTAGCAACGAGAATATTTCTATATATTCCCCCTTCGATATTTTTTCCCTCACCTCTGGCTTTAGATGTGCCCCCAAAGTCCCCTCAAAGCATACATATAGTTCTCATTTTGCCATATCATCTAACCTTATATTGTCATCCTTGTCGCCCTCAACCCCCACAGCCTGCTCTGCTCCCGTTACTCCAGTGCTAGATCCATTCATTGACAAATCCCCTCTCGTGCGCCCGCTCTACCTGAACTCTTCAAATCCTCTGTGTTACTGCAGCCCATGCCGCCTTGTCCTGTTTGGGCCGACTGAAAGTTACCCAGCCACGCCGAGGTAGGAGAAACTATGCCCTGGGACGTGTTCGTCCCCGTCCCCAGTAGTAAGGCTAAATCCCTTAAACCCTGCATCAACATACCCATACCTCCGCCAACCCCCCCAGAAATGTCCTGACCGCTTATCGCCTAAAAAGGTAACGGGGGCCTAAAAGGAAAACTTAGCGACGACTCACCTGGCTGCCTAGGTGCTGTGAACCCAGCAGCCGCTGTTACTGAATCCTGATGCCCCTCCATCTGACTATCACAGGGAACGGCCGTTATCACTGGAGTGTTCAAGAGCCATGTAGCTCGAAATGCGTATGGACTGATTTCTGTTATACACACCACCCCTCTTTATTGCTTTGTTGTCTGAGATGCGCAATTTTTCAGCAATTTTATTTTTAAAGGATTTCCAATAAAGATTTTGTGAATTTTTAATTACTCCGGTGTGTTGAGCTGGTTCCAACTCTAATTTCCTCAATTGCCTTCAGCGCTGTGCAGCAGCAAGGATACCGTGCTCCTCCCGGATTGGAACAGCATCTCTGGGGTGAGTTGAATTTTTTCCTATTATTTATTGCCAATAAGGTTGAAAGATAAGATAAGTCCATCCAGTCCAACCAATAATCCTAATGTGTTGATCCAGAGGAAGACAAAAACCCCATGAAGCAGATGTTAATTGCCCCATATTAGAAGAAAAATT
Source organism: Phyllobates terribilis (assembly GCF_046119375.1). Classification (NCBI taxonomy): domain Eukaryota; kingdom Metazoa; phylum Chordata; class Amphibia; order Anura; family Dendrobatidae; genus Phyllobates; species Phyllobates terribilis. The sequence goes on from NW_027362763.1 coordinate 768,348,183, forward strand.
CCTTCCTATGTTAACATGATTGTTCTCTAGATGATCATCTAAAGATGGCCACACAACATTTATTTTCAGAGATTCATATAACATTCTGGCCGTTTCTTCAACACTGGTGTCACTTATGCTAGTCTAGACGAAAAGTCTACTGGAGTAAAATGGCATCTTTCAGTCTGGCCATGTGCCAGAATCAGTAATCTGCTATAATTTATGCCACTTTTTGATGGCAGCTTTAATGAATTTGTTGGGCCATGCTTGACCACACTCCCTCCTGCTAAGTCCTGCCCACAATTAGATATGTGGCGGGGTCACCACAAAAATGTGCAACTTTTATATTGCAGAAAACGGGCATAAATTACATGACAAATCCCCCCATTGTGATTCCTCTTTATTTTGGCTCACGGTTGAATCATTATCCCCTTTTCCTTGGTACACACGTGGTCAAAATTGTTGGTACCCCTCGTTTAATGAGAGAAAAACCCACAATCGTCACAGAAATAATTTGAATCTGACAAAAGTAATAATAAATTAAAAATCTATGAAAATAAACATATGAAAGTCAGACATTGCTTTTCCACAGACTTTTTAAAAAAATTAAACTCATGAAATACAGTAGACCTGAACAGAAATGATGGTACTTCTGAAAATAACTTCTGAAGTGGCCTTCTATGAGCACTGACATAAATCCTACTGAGCATCTTTGGAAAGAGCTGAAACATGCCGTCTAGAAAAGGCAACCTTCAAACACGAGACAACTGGAGCAGTTTGTTCATGAGGAGTGGGCCAAAATACCTGTCGAGACGTGCAGAAGTCTCATTGACAGTCACAGGAATTGTTTGATTGCAGTGATTGCCTCAAAAGGTTGTTCAACAAAATATTAAGTTAAGAAGAACCATCATTTCTGTCCAGACCTATTTCATGAGTTTAATATTTTAAAAAGCAGGGTTGAAAAGCAATGACTGACCTTTACCTTTAACATGCTTGTCTATAATTTTCTTTCTAATCTCCTGAGACAACTCTTTCCTTTGCTTCCTCTGGTCCATGTTGAGTGTGGTACACACCATGTCACCAAACAGCACCGTGAGTATCTGTAGCCCTATATACAGGCCCACTGACTGATTACAAGATTGTAGACACCTGTGATGCTGATTAGTGGACACAACTTGATTTAAATGTCCCTTTTGCCACATTATTTTCAGAAGTACCATCATTTCTGTTCAGGTCTACTGTATTTCATGAGTTTAATTTTTTTAAAAATTCTGTGGAAGCCGGGTTGAAAAGCAATGTCTGATTTTCATATGTTTATTTTCATAGACTTTTAATGTATTGTTACTTTTGTCAGATTCAAGTTATTTCTGTGACCATTGTGGGTTTTTCTTTCATTAAACGAGAGGTACCAACAATTTTGACCACGTGTATAAGTATAATATGTCCAATAATCTTGAGATGTAATAACCGCACTTCCATAATTGTCTTCTATTTGTTAGGTTACATCAGCAGCTTTCTTACAAACACTTTCCATGCGTTCCTTTGAGAGACCGGATACCTAATTGTGTAGAGAACATTAGTTATTGGCATGTAATGTAATAAAAGGAAGAATAATAGCTCTCACAAACCTATACAGCTCATTTCATGTGCATTATCCTATTATCGCTACGGTATTAGAGTATGAAATTGTAATTCTTTTGCAAGAAGAGAAAAAAAAGGAAGATAAGAAGCAGAAATATTTCATTTAATACAACTATGTGTAGAGCATTATGACTATTAGGACACCTTCAGAACATTCTTTGGCCGCAAAATGAATTGCTAGAAGTCCCTCATTATGCTCCTTGTTTTCACTCTCAGAACATTTAGAGAATAACTAACCTATCTTCAAGACCTTCATAGTTAGCAGCCACTTGCATTGCCTGCAGATCGGTGGGGTTCCGGGTTCTAAGCCCTACTGATCTTGCAATAGAATCTCAAAAAGTATGCAGCTCAGCAGACAGGAGCGACAGGTCCTGTCTGAGCGAACACACAGACCGGCATACGGATTCAATAGGAAACATAGACCCCATTCTGTGTGCATGCTCAGACAACTGTGCGATCCTGTCTGCTGAGCTGCGCACTTCTCAAAGGTCTATTATAACATTGGAGAGGGTCTCAAGATCTGGACCCCCACAGATCTACAGGCAGTTCATGTGCCAGGTAAATAAGAAAAATCATTAAAATAGTTCAGTTATTCTTTAAACAAGCATCTCTTTCATAATAATAGTGCTGCTCGCTTATAGACTTGGGAGTCGAGGTGAGTAGATATTAGCCCTGAGCGAAGACTAGATCTTGGTACAATTGCCCTTATTAGTTGCCAGCACTAGTTGCAATCATCATAAGGAGCATTTTCCCCAAAATATTGTATATCACTCATCAATCTCCAATGACTACAATCTCAATTTAAAATAAAGAAAACTAAAGGGATTTTCTCGGCTCAAGAGAATTTTTTGCAGTCACTCTGTGTGAATGCATATAGAGATGAGCGGTGTTCGACTCGAACTGTTCGCCAATCTCAAATTCGAGCTGTTTTGGGCGGTGTTCGAGCCGTTCGGCGAACACGAACAATTTGAAAAAAATTCGGCTGTTCGAGGTTATGTTCGATAACTGTTCGTGCACCAAAATCATAACTGGATTTTTTCTCAGTAATGCGGAAAATTAATGTTAATACGCAGTTTGAGTGTACAGCGGGGCGGGGGGAGGGGCAGGGGATGGATCTCTGCATAAATAATGAAGATCTCCATTTTTTTTTCTCTTTCCCGCATTTACAGTGGGGAGGTGCAATCTGTCAGCCTATCAGCAGCGCACACACGGAGCGAAGTGCTTTTTTTCACACAAGCAAGGGCATGTGTCATTGGCAGTGTATGTCACATGTCCTTGCCCTATAAGACCAAGCCATTTTCCCCGTCGCCACCATTTTCTCACTGCTGCAGATGCGTGTTAGACGGCACCGCTGTTGCTGTGTGCGCTATACCTTGTTAATTTCAAGCCAATTTTCGCACAAATCTACAGATAGCTTGGGAGTAGGGAATAGTTGTGATTGCAGTCCTTTTAAGGACTAGGTTACAGCATTTCCTACGACTTTTATCAGGCAGGTCTGTGCTCTTAACTAGATAGATTGTGGGAGTAAAGACTAATTGTAATTGCAGTCCTTTTCAGGACTAGGTTACATCAGTTCCTATCACTTTTATCAGGCAGGTCTGTGCTCTTAAATAGATAGGTTGGGAGTAAAGACTAATTGTAATTGCAGTCCTTTTGAGGGCTAGGTTACATCAGTTCCTATCACTTTTTGCCAGGCAGGTCTGTGCTAGTGCTGTGCAAGTTTTTTTCACAGCATTTGGATAAATCTAGCAAAGCAAATCTTTTTTGGCCTCTTGCAGTGTGTGTTAGTCAGTGGAGTAGCCTATCTGTGTTGCAAGCTACACCACCTGTGTATAGAATACAATTTTTTTTACTGCACCTAGTGAAGTAAAACCTTTTGGGCATAGCATCATTCTATTAGTCGATCTATACTAACCTCCACCCGGTTGCAAATTCAAAATAATTTTTATCTGCATCTAGCTCTGAAAAAATGTTTTGGCTTGTAGCAGTGTGTGGGACTTGTTCTATTAGTCCATCTATACTAACCTCCACCAGGTTGCAAATTCAATATAATTTTAATCTGCATCTAGCTCTGAAAAAATATTTTGGCTTGTAGCAGTGTGTGGGACTTGTTCTATTAGTCCATCTATACTAAGCTCCACCAGGTTGCAAATTCAAAATAATTTTTATCTGCATCTAGCTCTGAAAACATATTTTGGCTTGTAGCAGTGTGTGGGACTCGTTCTATTAGTCCATCTATACTAACCTCCACCAGGTTGCAAATTCAATATAATTTTTATCTGCATCTAGCTCTGAAAAAATATTTTGGCTTGTAGCAGTGTGTGGGACTTGCTCTATTAGTCCATCTATACTAACCTCCACCAGGTTGCAAATTCAATATAATTTTTATCTGCATCTAGCTCTGAAAAAATATTTCAGCTTGTACAAGTGTGTGGGACTTGTTCTATTAGTCCATCTATACTAACCTCCACCAGGTTGCAAATTCAATATAATTTTTCTCTGCATCTAGCTCTGAAAAAATATTTTGGCTTGTAGCAGTATGTGGGACTTGTTCTATTAGTCCATCTATACTAACCTCCACCAGGTTGCAAATTCAATATAATTTTAATCTGCATCTAGCTCTGAAAAAATATTTTGGCTTGTAGCAGTGTGTGGGACTTGTTCTATTAGTCCATCTATACTAACCTCCACCAGGTTGCAAATTCAATATAATTTTTATCTGCATCTAGCTCTGAAAAAATATTTTGGCTTGTAGCAGTGTGTGGGACTTGTTTTATTAGTCCATCTATACTAACCTCAACCAGGTTGCAAATTCAATATAATTTTTATCTGCATCTAGCTCTGAAAAAATAATTTGGCTTGTAGCAGTGTGTGGGACTTGTTCTATTAGTCCATCTATACTAACCTCCACCAGGTTGCAAATTCAATATAATTTTTATCTGCATCTAGCTCTGAAAAAATATTTTGGCTTGTAGCAATGTGTGGGACTTGTTCTATTAGTCCATCTATACTAACCTCCACCAGGTTGCAAATTCAATATAATTTTTATCGGCATCTAGCTCTGAAAAAATATTTTGGCTTGTAGCAGTGTGTGGGACTTGTTCTATTAGTCCATCTATACTAACCTCCACCAGGTTGCAAATTCAATATAATTTTTATCTGTCTAGCTCTGAAAAAATATTTTGGCTTCGGCTTGTAGCAGTGTGTGGGACTTGTTCTATTAGTCCATCTATACTAACCTCCACCAGGTTGCAAATTCAAAAATATTTCGGCTTGTAGCAGTGTGTGGGACTTGTTCTATTAGTCCATCTATACTAACCTCCACCAGGTTGCAAATTCAATATAATTTTTATCTGCATCTAACCCAGCCAATACTTTTGGGCTAGTACCACAGTTTGGCCACTCAGCTCTGCTTGGTTCCCATCAATTGTTTTTTGTGCAAACAACTCCAGAGTTGTCAATTAGTTAACCACCAAAATTAGTGGAAAAAGGCCTGCTGCTGGTGGAAAGGGGAATAGGCGTGTTGGGAAGGGAAAAAAAGGTTGTGTCCATGGGGTAGGTGTTAAAGCAACAGTAACATCTGCAGAAGAAAGACAATCTTCCAGCCAAACTAAGATGTCTACTTCTTTTAGCGGACAATGTGATAAGATCCCTTTCTTACGGCCACGCCAATCACTACAAATTCCAGATGAGGCACAAAAACAGCAGGTGCTTCAACGGATATCAAGTGCTCCTTTAAGTGGGCTCTCCTCCACCTCAATTTCAACATCACAAATACTCCAGTCCTCAGAGGTGTCACCCCAATCGCACTTGCTTCCTCACAGCTCCCAAGTCTCCAGCTGCCCATCTGAGTATGGGGTAGAACAGATGGTTGAGTCTGCAGAGCTGTTTACTCATACTACAGCCTGGGAATCAGAGGTCGGCTTCTGTGAATCCAGACGAGGAAATGATCTGCACTGATGCCCAGAATCTTTATGAGTCGGATCCAGGACCAGACGCAGAAGGTTCTGACCATAATGTAGACCCTCGTTACCAAACTGTAACTCCTGTTGGTGGAGACAATGAGGAAGACGATGATGAGAATACCTGATTGGAGAGACAACTTGAGTTTTTTGTCAGGGCAGGAAGAGGTTGGCTCTGAGGACGATGGGTGTGATAACACACAGGGTGATGATGACGAGGTTGGAGATCCCACTTACTGTCAACCCACAGTCAGCCAGTCGATGAGGTCAGCAGAGGAGGTAGAGGAGGATGCTAGTGACGACGAGGTCAGGTTGCGCCTTCCTGGACAGAGACGTAGTACTGGAAGCACGTCAACAACTGCATCCTCAAACACAACTCTGCCTCTGACCACAAGTCGTGGTGGCTCTTCAGGTCACATGGGTGCTAAGCCTTGCATAGCCTGGGCATTTTTTCAGATCGATAAGGATGACCCAACTCGTGTTATCTGTAACATTTGTCAGCAAAAGCTAAGTAGAGGCCAAAAAATACATAGTTTGAGTACTTCATGCATGAACCGGCACATGGTTATGAAGCATAAGTTGCAGTGGGAAGCTCACTGTGCTACAATGCGGCCTAGCCGGCCGGGCCAACCGCCGTCAGCCACATCTTGTGCAGCCGCGGCCTCTAAATCCTCTGTGACTGGGGGGACAGCAGTCACATGTCCGCCTGCATCTTCCTCACAGACCGGCAGTTTGCCGGGGACACCCTTCTCAACCCCGTCTAAGCACAACAGCCAGCCCTCGGTCCCTCAGATGTGGACAAGTAAAAGACCATTTCCTCCTAGCCATGAGAAAGCTAAGAGGTTGAATTTCACCATCTGCAAGCTCTTGGCTACAGAAATGCTGCCTTTCCGCCTGGTGGACACAGAGGATTTTTGAGACCTTATGTCCGTCGCAGTGCCCCAGTACCAGATGCCCAGTCAGCACTACTTCTCAAAGAAAGGTGTGCCTGCGCTCCACCAGCATGTCGCACACAACATGACCGCTTCTTTGAGAAACTCTGTGTGTGACAGGGTGCATTTCACCACAGACACTTGGACGAGTAAGCATGGACAGGGGCGTTACATGTCGCTGACTGGGCATTGGGTAACTATGGTGACAGCAGGACAAGGGCCTGCTGTCCAAGTCTTGCCGTCCCCGCGAGTTGTGCGTCAATCCTCTTTATCTCAAAGTTCCTCCACTGCTTCTGCCTCCTCAACCTCCTCTCGGTCCTCCACCTGCACCCAAAGCCTGTCTGGTCATGCCACAAGCTTTCTAACTGCGCAGAAGGGATCCTGCACACCTCCTTACTATGCTGGCAGCAGGGCTCAACGTCATCAGGCAGTTTTTACTTTGAAATGTCTGGGAAATGTGAGTCACACAGCTGAGGAGTTGTGGTCAGCTCTGGAGAACCAGTTTCATGAATGGTTGTCTCCACTGGACCTGAAACCAGGGAAGGCCGCGTGCGACAATGCTGCAAACCTGGTTGCGGCCCTTCGCCGGGGCAATGTCACACACGTGCCTTGTATGGCTCACGTGTTGAACCTGGTTGTCCACCAATTTTTAGCCCACTATCCCGAACTAGATGGCCTTCTGCAAAGGGCACGGTCCCTGTGTGCTCACTTCCGCCGTTCGCATCCCGCAGCTCAGCGACTTACATCTCTACAGAAGTCGTTGGGCCTGCCACTTCACCGGCTACAATGCGATGTGCCTACCCGGTGGAATTCAACTCTGCACATGTTGCAGAGACTGTGGCAGCACCGACAAGCTCTGGTGCAATACGTTCTGACGTATAGCCTTGGCCAACGAGATCCAGAGGTGGGGCAAATCACGCTGGAGAAGTGGTCTCAGATCAGGGACCTATGCACCCTTCTGCACAGTTTTGAAATGGCGACGAAGATGTTTAGTGCTGATGATATCATTATCAGCATGACTATTCCAGTGATTTACATGCTGGAGCACATGTTAAACAGAATTCGGAGTCAGGTGGTGGCACAAGAGGAGGTGGAGGAAGTAGAGGAGGAGGAGTTGTATGCGGAAGGGCTAACATCTGCAAGGTCCAGATGGTCGGCAGCACCAAGGCGGCAGGCATTTGAGGGTGGGGGAGATGGTTTTACCAGGGCGCATGGTAGCAGCCAAACTAGTGAGGAAGGTGCAGGAGCCCAGGAAGAAGTGGAGGACGAACTGATGGAAGACTCATCAGATGAGGGAGACTTTGATCACATTTCTGTTGTGCGAGGTTGGGGGGAGAGGGCAGAGGAAGGAAGCATGATTGTTACCTCGCCACCAACACAACAGGGACTTGGTGCTCCTGGATGCGCAAGACACATGAGTGCCTTCTTGCTGCACTACCTGCAACATGACCCTCGAATTGTGAGAATTAGAAATAATCCTGACTACTGGGTTGCCACACTGTTAGATCCCCGGTACAAAAGTAAATTTGCAGAAATTATTCCTGCCATAGAAAGAGATGCACGCATGCAGGAGTATCAGCAGAGACTGTTGCAGAATCTTACATGTGCTTTTCCACAAAACACTAGTGGTGCACGTAGTGAATCTCACAGTTCCAACTTGCCAAACGTGGGACCGTCGAGTGTTCAGCACTCAAAAAGTAACAGAAACACAGTATCTGCTGGTAACATCAATTTTGCTGAATCATTTCACCACTTTTTTAGCCCATCCTTTGCAAGGCCACAGGAGACAAGAAGTCTGGCACATAGTCAACGCCTAGAGACGATGGTACAGGAGTATCTCCAAGTAAACATTGAAGCCATGACTGTGTCACTGGACCCTTGCTCTTTTTGGGCTTCCAATCTGGATAAATGGCTGGAGCTCGCCACTTACGCCTTGGAGATCTTGTCATGCCCCGCAGCCAGTGTTCTGTCTGAACGTGTGTTCAGCGCTGCTGGTGGTGTGCTGACAGATAAGCACACGCGGCTCTCCACTGATAATGTAGACAGACTCACGTTCATAAAGATGAACAAATCATGGATCCGAAACGACTTTTCTACCCCTGTGTCATCCTGGGGAGAGTAAAAGCTTGATGATTTGTTAAAATCACCTCACCAACCGTTTTAAGCTTTCAAATTACTAATCATGTTTATCTGTATCTTGGCTGGAAAATAATTTGGGCCTTGTAGCAGTGTGCAGTACTGATTCTATTAGGCCATCTATACTAAACTCCACCAGATTTAAAATTACTAATCATGTTTATCTGTATCTTGGCTGGAAAATAATTTGGGCCTTGTAGCAGTTTGCAGTACTGATTCTATTAGGCCATCTATACTAAACTCCACCAGATTTAAAATTACTAATCATGTTTATCTGTATCTTTGCTGGAAAATAATTTGGGCCTTGTAGCAGTTTGCAGTACTGATTCTATTAGGCCATCTATACTAAGCTCCACCAGCTTTCAAATTAATAATAATTTTTAGCTGCATCTAGCCCAGAAAATAATTTTGGGGCTCCTAGATGCGCAAGACACCTGAGTGCTTTCTTGCTGCACTACCTGCAACATGACCCTCAGATTGTCAGAATTCAAAATAATCTTGACTACTGGGTTGCCACACTCTTAGATCCCCCACACTCTTCGATCAACCTTTTCATTTTAATAAAGAACAAAAAAATGGTCATTTTTGAAATTATAAGCATTAGCAGGTTATTACAAACTGAAATCAAACAGTTTTCAACTCAAAACTTTATTCTAGGTGATGTTACATTTGCACATAGGACCCCTTGTTCGAAAGGAGCTTCTGATCTCTCTCGTCCATTGAATTTGTCAGGTTTTGGATGGTTTCTGCTTCAATTGTTTTGCATGAGGACAGAATACCCTCCCAGAGCTGTTGCTTAGATGTGAACTGCCTCCCGCCATCATAGACACTCCTTTTGATGATGCTCCAGAGGTTCTGAATGGGGTTGAGGTCAGGGGAGCATGGGGGTCACACCATAAGTTTGTCCCCTTTTATGCCCATATCAGCCAGAGATGCAGATATGTTATCTGCAGCATGAGACGGTGCATTATCATGCATGAAAATGATCTTGTTGCAGAATACACGGTTCTTCTTCTTGAACCATGGCAGGAAGTGCTGTTTGAGAAACTCCACATACATTATGGAGTTCATCTTTACCCCTTCAGTGATCCTAAAGGGGCCGACAATCTCTCTCCCCATGATTCCAGCCCAAAACATTACTCCACCTCCTCCTTGTTGGCGCCGTAGCCGTGTTTGCATGGGGTGTCCATCAACCAGCCATCCTCCACTCCATCCATCTGGATCATCGAGCGTTGCACGGCACTCATCGGTGAACAAAACAGTTTTGAAGTCAGTCTTCATGTATTGTTTGGCCCACTGGAGCCGTTTCTGCTTGTGTACAGTGGATAGAGGAGGTCGACAGGATGGCCTACGCACAGCTGCAAACCTCTGAAGGACCCTGCATCTTGTTGTTCGCGGGACGTTGGAGGCACCAGCAGCTTCAAAAGCTTGTCTGCTGCTATGACAAGGCTTTTTTGCCGCTGCTCTTTTAACCTGACATAATTGCCTGTAGGAAAGAGTCCTCAATTTGCCCTTATCAGCACGCACACGTCTGTACTGTGAATCAGCTACATACTTCTTGATTGTGCGATGATCAGGATGAAGTGTCTTGGCAATGTTGATTGTAGTCATGCCTTGACCTAAACACTCCACAATTTGTTGCTTCTCAGCAGCCGACACATCCTTTTTCTTTCCCATTTTGGCAGAAAATGTAGGCTGCTTAATAATGTGGGACAGCCTTCTTAAGTAGTCTTGCCTTTGATTGGACACACCTGCCAAACTAATTAGCACAGGTGTCTGCAATTGCTTACAGTGATATAAAGAGCTCTGACACACGTCACCATCAATGAGTTTAACTGACAAACAAAAAAATTCTTACCTTATCACTCCTAAACACTTTTTGCATAATAATTTGGAACACAGTGTACATGTGCTTTTCCACAAAACACCAGTGGTTCACGTAGTGAATCTTACAGTTCTAACTTGCCAACCATGGTCTGTATGGAGTTGTTCAATAAAGGGCCCAAAATTAAGATAACATAGACGGGAGAGGTCTCTATGAATATGAATCCCTAAGTTTTTGATACCCTGTGAGGGCCAGGCAAGGGGAAAGTTGGACTGGATGGAATCCTGTATGGATTTGGGGAGGGAGACATCGAGGGCCTCAGACTTCGCTGCATTGATTTTAAAATTTGACCATGTAACAAAGTGATCTATTTCAGCCATAACAGCAGGGATGGATATATGTGATTGAGTGATATATACTAGGACATCATCAGCAAATGCAGAGCACTTGTACTCGGTGCCTCCCACCTCAATCCACCTAATATTGGGGTTATGGCGAATTGATGAGAGCAGGTGCTCCGTCACTAGGATGTATAAGAGAGGGGACAGAGGACATCCCTGCCTTGTCCCATTGGTGATTATGAAAGGTAATGAAAATGTTCCATTTATCTTCAGCCTAGGTGACGTATTGCGATACAGGGCCGTGATTTTGGCTATAAAAGGGTCCCCTAGACCCCTACCCCAAGTGTTTAAGAGAATAATATATGGCATGCCAGGAGACTCTATGAAATGCTTTCTCAGCATCTAACGAGAGTATCTAATTACAAATTTTTAACTGCATCTAGCCCAGGAAATACTTTGTGCCTAGTAGCAGTGTCTGCTAGTCAGCGGATTATCCCAGCTGCTAAGCAAGCTACACCACCTGTAGTTTGGACACTTAATTTTTTCAAAGGAAATGCTTCGGGCCCCCGGGACACTCAGTGAAGAGCATCGGGGAGGCACCCCAAGGCACAGGGGCTGGGACTGGCGGTAGGATGCCTTGCGGTGGACCGCCAAGCTCGATCCTTATAAAAGCTTTTTAACTGCAGCAGCTTTAGTGGACGCTACTGGAGCTGGAATTACGCAGCTGCTGGCATGAGACTTGCCCTCCAATAGATCCTTGTAAAAGGATTTAAATTGTACTCATTCAAATTAGAGAGACAATTTAAATTAAAAAGATTAGACCTGCCTCCATCACAGGGGGGCTCGCTCGACCCACCAGCGGACAGGCACCAGTATTGGGAGAGGGGGGCTGGCCGTCAGGGTCCACCGCGGCTCTGGCACAAACCCGGCGACATGGAGGTCGCATGGGCAGGAACGGACTGGCCGTGTCGGCTTCGCACTTTTTTGGTTTTAGAAGGGCATGACATGCCTATATCTGTGTCTCCCCCTCCTTTTACTCCTCCACCTCTTTTCTTTTCGCATGACTATATGTACTTGTCACTCTTCCATGTGTTAGTTGTGTCTTCTGAGCAGTTTGTCAGCTTTTGGACACCTTTGAAGGTGTTTTCTATGTGTTTCTATGTGCTTTTGTTTGCCTGCCATTGGTTTTAACGGTGTTCGAAGGTGTTCGACGAACAGTTCGACGAACAGTTCGGCAAACATACGGGTGTTCGACGAACCGAACCGAACTCGAACACTACGGGGGTGGCTCAACACTAAATGCATATTGCTGAATCAGGCCAGTGTGCATTGTCAGGATTCCCCTCTATTTCCAGCGTGATTGGGCAGTCCTGTGACCCCAATATGTGATTTGAAGTCACGTGTCACTAGATTCTCATCTGCTTCTCTCAATATTCTATTTAATTCTTGGGACTTGGTGGTTCCTGATACCCAGCTATACTACACTGGAGCACAACTTGCCACAATTATTCATTAGGGTGGTCTGGAAAAACAAAATTGTTGGTAATTGACAAAATTGTTGACACCCTTTTGATAAAGTAAGAAAAACCCACAGTGGTCACTGAAGTAGCTTGAAACTGATAAAAGTAAATTTCTATTTCAATTTACTAACAACTGATTAAAATCAGACATTGCTTTTGAATTGTGGTTCAACAGAAAAATTTAAAATGAAAAAGAAAAACCTCATGAAACTGGCGTGTACAAAAATGATGATTCCCTTAATTTAAAATTTTCTTTCACAATCTTTTGAGGCAATCACTGCAAACAAACTATCTCTGTAACTCTCAATGAGACTTCTGCCCCTGTCCTTAGGTATTCTGGCCGCTCCTCATGAGTAAACTGCTCCAGCCGTCTCAGATGTGAAGGCGCTTTCTCCAGACGTCCTGTTTCAGCTTTTTACACAAATGTTCAATAGGATTTAGATCAGGGCTCATGGAATCCACTTCAGAAGAGTCCAATGCTTTGCTCTTAGCCACTCTTGGATGATTTTAGCTGTATATTTTGTGTCATTATCCTGTTGGCGAACCCAAGACCTGTAACTCAGATCAAGCTTTCTGACACGGGACATCAAATTTCACTCCAGAATGCCTTGATAATTTGGAGATTTCATTGTACCTTGCACAGATTTAAGGCCCCCCTGTGCCAGATGCAGCAAAGCAACCACAAAACATAACCCAGCCCCCTCCATGTTTCACAGTACGCACAATGCTTTTTTTGGTATGCTTCAATTTTTGAATGTGTCAAAAAGCTCCAGTTTTGTCATCTGCCCAAAAGACATTCTCTAAGAAGCTTTGTAGCTTGGCAATATGGATTTTGTCAAGTTCCAGTCTAGCTTTTTTATGATTTGCATTCAACAGTGGTTTCCTCCTTGGTTATCTTACATGAAGTCCACATTGGACAAGACAGTGATGGATGGAGGCGATCTGACACTGATGTACCTTGACCATGGAGTTCACCTCTAATCTCTTTGGAAGTTGTGCCGGGCTGTTTGGTTACCATTGCGATTATCCCTATCTTCAATTTGTCATCAATTTTCATCTTGCCAGGGAGGTTGGCTACAGTCCTATAGACCATAAAGTTCTGAGCAACTGTAGTAACAGGAACATCAAGCTGTTTGGAGATGGTCTTAAAGCCTTTACATTTAACATGTTTCTCTTTAACTTTCTTCCTATTCTCCTGAGACCAATCTCTTCTTAACTTTCTTTGGTCCATGTTCAGCGTGGTAAACACCATGATACCAAACAGCACAGTGACTACTTTTCACTCTTCAAATAGGCAGACTGACTGACTATAGGTTTGTAGACACCTGTGAAGCTAATTACATGACACACCTTAGTTTCACAAGTGCCTATAGTCAAATTATTTTCAATCTTTTCTAGGGGTAACATTATTTTTGTCAAGGTCATTTTTATTAGTTAGTTTTTTTTAATTTTATGTTGAATGTTTATCCAAAAGAAATGTTTGATTTTTATTAGTAGATATTCAGTAGATTAAATTAAAAATTACTTTTGTCAGTTTCCAGATATTTCATTGACCATTGTGGGTTTTTCTTTAAGAGAAAGGCACCAACAATTTTGTTCACGTGTGTAGGCACTTACAAGCAGTGATTACAGATGATTTATCCACTCAGAAAACTATTCCAAGATGTACAATTCTGATAATGGGGCATGCATCCACCCTTTTCTAAGAAGCCTCTATTATACATCCCGCTGTGGCCAGAAAGGTCTAGGCAAGTGTTGTGACTTCTAGTACATCCTTCACCTCAATGCATATGTAGGGATGTGTACTATCTTACTCTATTCCTGTCCCTGAAGGCGCATCTGTTTCCCTGAAGACAAAAGAAGCGCCATGTGAATACCATTGTGCGGTTTTATATGTAGAAGTAACATGCCGAATGGCAAAAGAAGGTCAAGTCGTTGAAGCAGGTGTTGTGGACAGGAGGACTGCGGCCGCTGCAGGATCTACCAGAACCCTCTGTGAAGCTTCTTCATCTGGAACCGGACAATGAGTTCAAGGATTCCTTGTCAGTCTCTGAGCCCAAACGCTACTCCCAGGTAGAAGGATCCGTATCAGGGTGACCAAAACCCTGAGGCCGGGCGGCGCTGCTGAAGGTGATGGTGGCGGCCCTCACAGTAAGTAGACCTTAGCCCCCTGGAGCGGTCCCACTTCAGATGGTGGCCACGGTTCCATTGCCCCGGGTCTACGTGGAATAGCCCTCGTACCCCGTTAAGGCTAAGTGATTGGCCAAAGTTGTACAGAAAAAGAAGGAGAAAGAAAAGTGGGTGCAGGCCCAGCTACAGCGTCCCGGAGGTGGCGAGTTTGATGACATGGGGAGTAGTGCGGCACTACAAGTCTGCAAAGGGACAAAGGGATACTGGTTTATCCAGGAGGTGGTCACGGGCGGTAAAGTGTATGTGAACGCCTTGCCACATGGGTCCTACACGCTGTAAACAGGAGACCGCCTCCGTTTTGCTCAAGAAAACACACTGCGCTTGTTAACTACCTATATTGGGCAAGCTGGAGTGAGAGACACCCTGGTATAAGGTGGTCGTAAGTAAAATGCAGCCTGAAGACTTAGTTGTGCTCGTTGCACCTGAAAAGAGCCAATAAAAGAAACTGTTCCACGTTCCTGAGGACAGGAGGCCCTGTGTCGGGAACCCCCGATGTTGGCCAGGAAGACCAAGGAGTTTTTGTGTTTCCTTCCCCCCTCCCAGTTTGTTTTACGCACATTGCGTATCCTCTTACTCTCCTACTGTGAACCACTAAGGGTCTGAAACCCTTTCTGCCTTATGGACTGTGTAACTTGAAAGGACTGTTGTTCACAAAAGCAGGAGGGGAGGAAATGGACAACCCACAGATTCGAGCTGGGTCAGGACTGTGTTAATTGCACCCTTGTCTTAAAAGACAGATGAGTAACTGTATGGACTGTGCTCCAGAACTACTGTTGTTGCTGTGTTGGCTAACAGGCCTGTGAGTACAAGGGACTTAGACATGTGGTGTCATGGTCACCAAACTGGTGAGACCCGGGTCATGCGGACCCATGAAGGAACTGGACTATGTCCATGGACTGTCGGGCAACTGTTAGTGTGTAGGCCTAAGGGCCATTGTTTTTCCAGAATAGGGACTCGAATGGACATTGATCTGCGGTTCTGACCAAGAGGATTGCCTACTCAAAGTTTCGTGCAGGAGAAGGACATAGTATGCGCCTAAAGACTATTGGGCAATTGTTATGTTGGCCTACGGGCCCAGGAACTTGTGCTCTTTAATTTCAGGGTCAGTGCACTCACCGGCAATGGACACTCTATACCCCAGAAGAGAGGAGACTAACTGTTTAAATTTTTTAATGTGATTGTTGCATGCTGTATGTTTTCTTCCAGGTCCTAGAATGGTCGAGGATGACCATGTTTACAGAGGGGAGGAATGTAGGGATGTGGACTGTCTTTCCTTGTTCCTGCCCCTGAAGACAACAGACGCGCCATGTCAATACTGTCGTGTGGTTTTATATGTAGAAGTAATGTGTGTCTAATGTAATTGTATTGTGGTGATATACAGTATATAAGGTGTTAATGCATAATGTGAGTATACCATATGGTTAAGCTTAGGACAACAGAGGATATATAATAAGGATAAGTAGGTTTAGCATGAAAGATAGGAAATGGCTAAGAATAGGATTAGCCCAGTGGATGGGCACTAATGTTGAAAAAAAAGGGGGCACTTCCTGGTTAGAGGGCGTTCAGTGTCAGCTAGTGAAGTGTATAGTGGAGTTCAAGTTCAGATGGGGTGGGTTGTTAGGGGCAGCATGGGCCAAACGTTCAAGGCATTGGGAGGCCAAATAAAGTTCCCTGATGGACATTCCAACCTAGAACTTGGGCCAGGTACCATGGAGCGGGCCTGGTCTTCTGACATCACGAGGTCTGTGGATGTGGAATTACGTGGGGGGTAGGTGGTTAGTCCCGGGTGCACTGCCGGAGTGCAGAAAGAATCCCTCAGGCTGTTGGAGTCAGCTGGCTTGGGGGGTAGTCCAGAATGAACGGGTGGCAAGACAGAAAAGGAGTTGTATTAAGGAGGAAGGAAGTGCGAATTGCTGTGCCCTATCCCACCTGTGCCTACCTGATGAACTTGGACTGTTTAGTAAAAGTTTGACTATTACAAAGAACTTGATGTCCCATGCATTGTGTGCGGTGGCTCCTGAGGACGGAGGCCTGAAGAAAGCGGAGACCTGCAGCCTATAAGTGAGTGTGATGCATACCACATCCTACTTTGCTTGGTAATGATGAAATAGACTTTTTTTCTACGCATTTCATGGTGATAGACTGTCATGAGGAAGTGGTGTGATCACCACGAAACGGGTAGAAATAAAGTCTATATCATCGTTACATCGACTTGGATTCCTCTGGTACATTATTCTGACAGGCAAGCAGCACATTTTGATGTCCCACTCTCTTCACCCAACAAAGGATCATTGCTTTGGGGTTTGCAGCAGCTGCCAATGCTAAGTACAGTGGTTGTGTCTTACACAACCCTAATAGGTGAGTGAATTTGAATTATCTTTCACGAATATTCCTTTTATCTCGGATAAGACCCTATGTGCGTGCTATATTCCTTCTAGTTACCTTGTTACACCACACCCTACGGCATACTGGGACTGGGACACCCCTTGTCTGTAAAGTGCCAGAAAGCAACTAGACAGAAGCTCGGTCGCGACTACCTCTCTCGAACACTTAACACATACACACCTTTGTGGTATGCTAATCAGTTACCTGAATTGTTCCAAACCATTGCTCATGAAAAGTAACCCAAAGTATAGCATCCCAACATTGTATGGATGCCTTCTCTCCTATCGGAAAGACTAAGTAATTGCACAAATCTAAGTTATTTGCTTTGGTGGGTGAAATCCCTAAGATGAGTGGTAATACTTGCTGTTCCCCAAAAAAAGTCTATTTCAGAGGCCACAAAAGTCCTACCCCGCCAGCTATCAATTATTCATCAGGTTTAATGTGACTTCAGTGACCAAATTCTGTCTGAATAGAAGAGATATTTGTCCTGAATGTAAATGGGATTTAGGGCCTATACATATACACGGGTTACAGGGCACATGCAATTAGGTTTTCGAACTAAATCATGAGAGTTCCAATCCTGCTAACACCCAGTTATGTTTTTTGGACTTTCTCCTTATTTCTCATTGCAAAGTCAACTATTACACAAAACACTCCTCCAACCTAGGAAATTAATTCCTTTCAATTGGATGAATGACGCTATGGCTACCCTGGCTGAATACACTGAAAGTGTAAATAAAGCTCTTTCATATTACATATAGTTACAGAACAGGGAATGCCCTTTCAGGACAATTTCAACGCATTGTGTCTTTCTCCAACATACTGCAATACAAGCCACCAGTCTTAACAAATGGACACATGTGACATGCAGAAGTAGTGCTGTCGCTTCCAAAGCATTTAGCAACTGTTACAAGTAACACAAGCACAGGAGACAGGAAGTGTTGTGCTTCAGAAGCATCCAGCAACTAAAGGGGTTAACACAGTCACAGGAGACAGGGAGTGTTTTAGCAGAGCCCCAGGGGGATTGTGGGGAACTTGTTATTGTAGTCTGGCTGAAGCCGAAGAGAAAGGTGGTGTGTTATCTGGATCTGACAGAAGGCAACTTAACAGGATTCAGATCAGGAGAGAAACTAAACACAGGTCGGATAAACTCCCTGAACTAATGGTGCAGAGTATTATCGGGCAGAAAGACTGGAAGAAATCGGGTCATAGGGATTTTCTCCCTCATCAAACCCTCTCCTCCTCTATCTCCATGCAGGATAAAGAATGCTGTGTACTATTGTGTCCTTGTGAAGGAAAAGCCTGTGGATGTGTATGCATAGAAATGTGCTGCTAAGAGATCTAATCTATGCTAAATTATGCTACTGAAGAGACTGTAATACTTTGCCTTGTGAATAAACTACTGTATTGTTACTGGAGCTGGTTGCTAAAGAAACTCAGACTGTACTGTAATAAAGATTGTTGCTGTAATGTCCCTGAATTGCACTGGCTAAGCTTCAGATTAAATTCCACTGTTAAACTGTTGAAAAAGACTCTTGTCAGATGTGTCTGGACAGCAATTGAATCTATTGCGGGCCTGAGAGAAGCTGCCGCCTATGGTCGCTGTGAGTAACAGTTCCCCCAGGATTCCAAAGAATTCATGAAACCCGTCTCGCCCTATCTGAACCTAGCAGCGTGCCTATAACATTGGTGGCCCGTACGGGGAGCCCTAAGTGGGAATTAGCGTGTAGAGGAAAAGTGTCTGGAAACACACAGCAGCACAGCACCTCAATTCAACTCTGCTACACCAGTTGAAGGGGACCAGCCCTAAAGAAAACTCACTAGCAGCAATGGATGTGGAAATACAAATGAACAGAATTAGTGAGCTGCTTCTTCAGTTAACCTGTGAAGAATTGAGAACAGTAGCAGAACATATAAAAATTCCAGAATAACAAATTGTTAGCTGCCATTAATGGAAAAATGGATGAGCTAGGGGAGAAAGAAGCTGAAGATGTCATGGGGACGTTCCTCGAGGAGCTAACACAGTTTCTAACCGGGTTGAAGTTGAAGAATGGAGAAGGCGCTACCTGCCTTCGGTAGCTAAAAGAACTCTTAGGACCAGTGGAACTCCACGGCAAAGCAGTCAACTAGACCAAAATCCCTTTCATATGCTGGGTGGAAGTGACTTTCCAACTGAGTGCCACGAAGAATAGCAACATCATTGAGCTTTTGGTACCTTTTCTCGTGACCAGTGATCAAATGTGGCAGAGGATCCCATCCTGGGTTATAATGTAATCAGTGAGGGCATCACAAAACACAAGTCAGGGACTCTGGTGGTGGATGCAATTGCCACATCACTTGCCATACCCAGCGCCGTGGTGGAAAATGTGATTCATAGAGTAAAGAAAGCACAGAATACAATGGACCTAAAAGAAGTTAAGGTAGGCTGGCGCCCAGCCATCATCCCTGCAAACCAAATGGTGGGGGTGAGGTGTGGAGTCCAGAAAAAGACTGCTCATGCCAAAAGACTCGTCAGAACTTCCGGAAGGCCTAGTTCAAGGTGAGACTGTGCTTACGATTCCTACTGGTGGGTTTGCTCGAGTGACAGTACTGGTGATGAATACTACGAAATACAAAATTAAAAATTGGATCCAAAGACTGTGTTAGGTCACATTGAAACCGTTAAAATGGTATATCCAGCCAGTGTGAGATCCGCCCAGGGGTCAACCGTGAATACAGTCTCCCCACCAAAGAACAGGAGTTGCCCAGGGGAGGAAATTGCACGACCCACCTCAGGGTCCTGGGATCCCCTAGTATCCCTGGAACACTTGTGTGCTGAAGATATAGAGATAGCAAAACAGATGCTGAGAGAAGAGTGTCATGCATTCTCTAAAGATGACTCTGATATAGGCTGTATCCCATCGTTGCAAATGAAAATCAATTTGAAAGACACGACCCCAGTAACCAGAAGTTACATGTCTGTGCCGAAACCATTACACCGTGAAGTGAAAGAGTATTTACAAGATCTAATCAACAGAGGTTGGGTCCAAAAGTCGAAGTCGTCTTATTCCTCTCCTATTGTTTATGTTTGGAAGAAGGACGGTACTTTGAGACTCTGCTGTGATTACCGGGAACTAAACCGAAAGTCAGTACCTGATCGGCACCAGATACCAAAGATTCAAGATATGCTGGATAGCCTATCAGGAAGTACCTGGTTCTCTGTCCTTGATCAGGGTAAAGCATATCATCAAGGGTTTGTTGAAGAGTCCAGTAGACCCTTGACAGCATTCATCACACCGTGGGGGTTATATGAGTGGATCCGCATACCATTTGGGCCCAGTTCAGCTCCAGCAGAATTTCAGAGGAGCATGGAGACCTGTTTGGAAGGATTGAGGGACGATATCTGCCAGCCGTACTTGGATGGCAATGTGGTACATAGCAAAACCTTCCGGGAGCATGTTGAACACGTGAGGACTGTATTACAGCGGTATCAACAACATGGAGTTAAGTTGACCCCAAAGAAGTGTGAACTGTTCAAAAGGCAAGTCTGATTTCTAGGGAAAATTTTGTCTGGAGAAGGATATACCATGGGCCCAGCAGAAATCGCTCCGGTACTGGCCTTAAAAGACAAGCGGCCCTCTACTGTCGGGGAGTTGAGGCAGATCTTAGGATTCCTCTCCTCCTATCGTACTTACGTTCGGAATTTCTCCAGGATTGCCGTCCCACTATACCTCCTCTTGGGGGGTACGACAGAGTCAACAACACCCATGGAGAAAAAGAAGAACGCGGGTAGGACTGGGCTTAAAAGAAACAACGCCGTTTCGTCCCAACAGCCCATTCTCTGGACAGCAGACCACCAGGAGGTATTGGAAGAACTACAGTTATATGAAAAAGTTTGGGCACCCCTATTAATCTTAAGCTTAATGTTTTATAAAAATTAGTGTTTTTGCAACAGCTATTTCAGTTTGATATATGTAATAAATGTTGGCCACAGTAATGTTTCTGCCTTGAAATGAGGTTTATTGTACTAACAGAAAATGTGCAATCTGCATTCAAACAAAATTTGACAGGTGCATAAGTATGGGCACCTCACCAGAAAAGTGACATTAATATTTAGTAGATCCTCCTTTTGCAAAAATAACAGCCTCTAGTCGCTTCCTGTAGCTTTTAATGATTTCCTGGATCCTGGATGAAGGTATTTTTGACCATTCCTCCTTACAAAACAATTCCAGTTCAGTTAAGTTTGATGGTCGCCGAGCATGGACAGCCCTCTTCAAATGATCCCACAGATGTTCAATGATATTCAGGTCTGGGGACTGGGATGGCCATTCCAGAACATTGTAATTGTTCCTCTGCATGAATGCCTGAGTAGATTTGGAGCGGTGTTTTGGATCATTGTCTTGCTGAAAGACCCATCCCCTGAGTAACTTCAACTTTATCACTGATTCTTGAACATTATTGTCAAGAATCTGCTGATACTGAGGGGAATCCATGCGTCCCTCAACTTTAACAAGATTCCCGGTGCCGGCATTGGCCACACAGCCCCAAAGCATGATGGAACCTCCACCAAATTTTACTGTGGGTAGCAAGTGTTTTTCTTGGAATGCTGTGTTTTTTTGCCGCCATGCATAACGCCTTTTTGTATGACCAAACAACTCAATCTTGATTTCAGCAGTCCACAGGACCTTCTTCCAAAAAGAAATTGGCTTCTCCAAATGTGCTTTTGCATACCTCAGCCGACTCTGTTTGTGGCGTGCTTGCAGAAACGGCTTCTTTCGCATCACTCTCCCATACAGCTTCTCCTTGTGCAAAGTGCGTTGTATAGTTGACCGATGCACAGTGACACCATCTGCAGCAAGTTGATGCTGCAGCTCTCTGGAGGTGGTCTGAGGATTGTCCTTGACTGATCTCACCATTTTTCTTCTCTGCCTTTCCGATGTTTTTCTTGGCCTGCCACTTCTGACCTTAACAAGAACTGTCCCGGTGTTCTTCCATTTCCTTACTATGTTCCTCACAGTGGAAACTGACAGGTTAAATCTCTGAGACAGCTTTTTGTATCCTTCCCCTGACCAACTATGTTGAATAATCTTTGTTTTCAGATCATTTGACAGTTGTTTTGAGGAGCCCATGATGCCACTCTTCAGAGGAGATTCAAGCAGGAGAACAACTTGCAAGTGGCCACTTTAAGTAGCTTTTCTCATGATTGCATACACCTGGCTATGAAGTTCAAAGCTCAATGAGGTTAGAAAACCAAAATAAGTGCTTTAGTAAGTCAGTAAAAAGTAGGTAGGAGTATTTAAAACAAGAAAATGATAAGGGTGCCCATACTTATGCACCTGTCAAATTTTGTTTGAATGCAGATTGCACATTTTCTGTTAGTACAATAAACCTCATTTCAAGGCAGAAACATTATTGTGTCCAACAGTTATTACATATATCAAACTGAAATAGCTGTTGCAAAAACACCAATTTTTATAAAACATTAAGCTTAAGATTAATAGGGGTGCCCAAACTTTTTCATATAACTGTAGTAGACTACCTGGTAAAACCACCCATCTCGGGATATCCTGATTTCAACTTACCATTTGTTCTTCATTATGACGCTTCACAAGTTGGACTGGTAGGTGCCCTGTATCAGCATCAAGATGGAAAATTGAGAGTCATTGGTTACGGTTCTAGAACGTTGACAGACGCCGAGAAGAATTACCATCTACATTCTGGAAAATTGGAGTTCCTGGCATTGAAATGGGATATCTGTGAACGATTTAGAGATTATCTCTACTACAGCAAATAGTTTGAGGTATACACTGACAACAACGCTTTGACCTATGTCCTCACTACAGCCAAACTGAATGCAACGAGTCAGAGATGGGTCGCTGAACTAGCTGACTTCAATTTCAGCCTCAAGTACAGGCCAGGAAAATGCAATGCGGATGCTGACGGATTGTCAAGAATGACACTAGAGCCTGAGGAGTTCATGCAAGAATGCTCAGAGCAAGCCTGACTGGAAGCAATTGAGAGCACTACCCAAGCAGTGGAAGCTTATCAAGAGGAAGACACACCTTTGTGGTGTCCGTTGATGGTGGAAACCACCATAAAACTGAGAGAACAAGATCACCCTCTGTCTGTTCAACAACTACCAAAAGGAAAAATCCATAGAGCAGATAGTTGGTAGACTACTACTTTATGTGAACCAAAATCGGTTTCCAAGTAAACGGGAGAGAGATAATGAGTCACCAGTAGTATCTGTTTTAGTTAAAGAGTGGACGAAGCTCTAACTCCCTGAAGACGGTATCCTGTATCGTAAAGGAGGACAAAACCGGCAGTTGGTACTACCCAGAGTATTCCATAGGTTTGTCTTCAAAGAACACCATGGAAACATGGGACACCTGGGAGTGGAAAGGACAACCAACTTGATCCGCGAACGTTTCTTCTGTCCGTACATGCAGAGAGATATTGAGAGGTACGTGGCCAGGGAGTGTTGGTGTCTGAAAGATAAACGTCCCAACACATCAACACGGGCACCTATGGGCAACATCCAAACTACATATCCATTTGAGATGGTCTCAATAGACTTTCTACATCTCGAGACGTGCAAGGGTGGTTACGAATACATATTGGTGGTGATGGACCATTTTACTCGATTTGCCCAAGCATATGCCACCACCAATAAAGCTGGTCGAACAGCGGCAGAGAAGATCTTCAATGATTTTGCTTTGAGGTTTGGGTTCCCTACGAGGTTACATCACTACCAAGGAAGAGAATTTGAGAACCAGCTCTTTGCCAAGCTAGGAAAGTACTGTAGAACTCAGAGATCCCACACAAAGCCAGATCACCCAGAGGGTAATGGAAAAGTGGAACATTTAACTGGTCATTATTGTCCATGTTTTGCACTTTAACAGCTGACAAGAAGAAAGACCGGAAAAGTTCTCTGTCAAAAGTGGTACATGCCTATAACTGTACAAAGAGCGATGCAACGGGTTACTCACCCTTCTTCCTATTGCATGGACAATCGCCAAGACTGCCAATCGATATCATGTTTGACACTCCTGTGTCAGAGACTTACAGAACGTATCCGGAGTACGTTCGAAAATGGAAGGAACGGATGGCAGAGGCATACAATGTCCAAAGTGGTTACACAAGGGCAGAGCAAGAGTAAGGAGTACTATGATCGAAAATGTTATGGAGCAGAATTGGCTAGTCAAGAACGTACATGAGAAAGGTGGTCCAGGAAAACTTTGTTCGTACTGGGAAGACAAGGTGTATGTGGCTGTACAGAGGAAAGCTGATGACAGTCCAGTGTATGAAATCCAATTGGAAAGAGGGGACAAGAAAACCAGAATAGTCCATCGGAATTTATTACTACCCTGTGATTATCTCCCACCACAACAAGACTTCGCAAAGCAGACTGACATCGACCGAGATCGACTAAGAGACCACCACAGATTGAAGCTCGGGTGGTGGATAGTGACCTTGAAAGTTCCGATGAAGAAGGGCACACTGTTGTATTTCTCGGACCGGCAAGGAGAGGGATGTACCATCCTCAGGAGAGTGAACTAAGTCCCGAGGCTCCAGAGTTTGTACCAAGGAGTACAGATGAAGTCCAATTCAGATCTGATGATCGAACACCGGTCACTGGAGAGAACGATCGACACTCAGGAGAAGTGGAATTACCAGACCGTGTGGAACCAGGCAATTCCGGAGAAGTACAGGAACTTACAGAGATAGTTCCAGAAGCATCTGAGGAAGCACGGGAAATGAGTGCAGCGGAAGAAACTCCTGTGACCGAAGAACCCGTGGTATCTGAGGAACAACCCACCAGCAGGATATCAACTCAAGAAGTGCGGAGCGCCCGTGATGCTGACATATGAGACACTTGGTGAACTGAGTCAAGTGCCAAGAACTGTCGACTGGAAACAGGTATCTCTGCCTACGGACCAGGTAAGCCCATTGGAGTGGTATTCATCACCGAGAGGCAGTATGGAAGATATTGCCAGGTGGAAAGACTTGTTTTCATGCTTTGATTTTCCTTAAAAGACTTTGTAGAAACAAACATCTGTTAAGGCCTAGTGAGAGAGAGAGCTGGTTGAAGACGTACTAAAAGCTCCAGTGGAAGAGATGCTGATTGTTTTAATTGTGTTAATTGTTTATTTCTTCCAGGAGTCCTACAAGAAAAAGGTCGTAAGAATAGGTTGTTATCAATGTTTATAAATGTTATACCAATTTGACAATGACAAATTTATATATATAGTTACTAAGCTTTCACCACTGTCTCAGAATTGGACAGATTGATCAATTAAGACGAATCTCGAAGACGACATTCAAAAAGGAGGGAAGAGTGTGACATGCAGAAGTAGTGCTGTTGCTTCCAAAGCATCCAGCAACTGTTACAAATAATACAAGCACAGGAGACAGGAAGTGTTGTGCTTCAGAAGCATCCAGCAACTAAATGGGTTAACATAGTCACAGGAGACAGGGTGTGTTTTAGCAGAGCCCCAGGGGGATTGTGGGGAACTTGCTATTGTAGTCTGGCTGAAGCCAAAGAGAAAAGTGGTGTGTTATCTGGATCTGACAGAAGGCAACTGAACAGGATTCAGATCAGGAGAGAAACTAAACACAGGTCAGATAAACTCCCTGAACTAACAGTGCAGAGTATTACCGGGCAGAAAGATAAGGACTGGAAGGAATCAGGTCATAGGGATCTTCTCTCTCATCAAATCCCCCCTCCATCTCCATGCAGGATAAAGAATGCTGTGTCTCCTTGTGAAGGAAAAGCCTGTGGTTGTGTATGCATAGAAGTGTGCTGCTAAGAGATCTAATCTATGCTGAATTATGCTACTGAAGAGACTGTAATGCTGTGCCTTGTGAAGAAACTACTGTATTGTTAGTGAAGCCGGTTGCTCAAGAAACTCAGACTGTACTATAATGAAGGCTGTTGCTGTAATATCCCTGAATTACACTGGCCGTGCTTCAGATTAAATTCCACTGTTAAACTGTTGAAAAAGACTCTTGTCAGATGTGTCTGGACAGCAATTGAATCTATTGGGTGCCTGAGAGAAGCTGCAGCCTATGGTCGCCCTGAGTAATGGTTCTCCCAGGATTCCAAAAAATTCATGAAACCCGTCTCGCCCTATCTGAGCCTAGCGGCATGCGTGAACAATTATTGATGGAACATGTAACTGTGGACGTCTGAACAGGGCAAACAGTTCATTATTTTTATCTTGCTGGGTCCCGCCATGGGCTTTAGCATTTGCATGTGATTGCAGCTATTTGAACTAAATCTGATGGTGGCTGTTTAACTCCATAGTGCAAGTGGAGACACAGTGTTGTCCATTTATGTGATTAAATATCGGAAGTCCCTTCAATTATCCATCATAATACTAAAGAGTTGCAGTGTAGTGTACAAGCAATTAAGATATCGCAGGTTAAAGTTCCCTAAGTAAATGTAAAAATAATTTATGTTTAACCTGATTTTATTAAATTTAAAGAGGAAATACAATCATGGCTAATTGCCAAAGAACCTCGTAAAAAATAAGATATGAACAAAAACAAGCATAAGTCCAATAATAAACCATAAACCTGATGGGGTTGATCTGAGAAACAGGAGCGGCTTAAATACAGTACATAAGTAGTGAAAACGAAAGGCCTCTGTGTCCCAAAGTCTCAATATCGCTACAAATAAAAGATGATACATTGAGCCAATACAAGCATCATACTGAAAAGCTAGAGTCTTGTTTGCCAAGCAAAGAAAATGAAAGAACATAGAGAAGACAATTACTTAAAATAGGAGATGAGGGGATCAATTTCTCAGCTCAATTAAGTCATGTGGATGTCACTGTGCATTCACCTCCCCTAGCGATGATGGCACCTACCAATATCTCACACAGGCACCATCATTGCAGGAAAGATTCCATAGCCCTAATCTCTAACCAGCAAGCCCAAGTGCAGAAAAAACTTTCTTGGCGACTATGGTCATCAGCCGAGAACTCCTCCATATGCATTATGCTGTTTAGTTCCAGGGCTCATTCACAGATACATGTGACAATCGATGATCTCCGATGATGAAGGATCTCAGCACAAGTCACAGCCAAAAATAAGCTCAGGGCAGTCTTATTGGTATTGAAAAAAAGAAGTAAACAATAATTTAAATTTAAAAAAAAAAAAATCACCCAAATTTCTAATTCCTACCCTTTTCTCAATTAAAAAACAAAAAATAAACATATGTGGTAATGCCATGTGCGGGAATATAAATAAAAAAGTGAAAAGGCCAGAATTGGCGTTTTTTCGCTAGACCACCCCCAAATAAAAAATAAAAAACAAGATCAAAAAACAAGAAAAAATATATATATATGTATACACTCTAAAATATCACAATAAAATCTAAGACAAGCCCTCACAAAACTTGATCAATGGAAAAAAAAAACCTTAGTGCTCATTTCTATTTGTCCAGCCATCTGGCTGTTCTTCTTTTGGCATAGTACAGAAGGTAAACCAATGCAAGAACTGATCACATAGATTTCTATAGGATCATCTCCATTCATCCAGTGCATCAATTGCTGCTCCGGAAAGGTTTTAAAGCCAGATAAGAAAATGCTACAAATGTCTTTGGAGCTGCACAATAAAGTTACCAGATAACTTTATTTCTGGCATTTCTGGCCATCAGAAGTATCAAGATACGAGATGTGCAGCATCTGAAACAACGGATACTGGAAGCCTGTGCTAGCATTTCTTCTGCGGTGTTGCTATCAGTGTGTCAAGAATGGGATAAGAGGGTTGCATTGACAATCCAACACAATGGGCAGCACTTTTTATAAGTGGTCATAAACTTGTAAAAAACTCATGAAAGAATAAAGTTACGTTAAAACCAAGCACACCATTGTTTTTCTTATGAAATTCTCAATTTTATTATTATTATTTATTATTATAGCGCCATTTATTCCATGGCGCTTTACATGTGAAAAAGGGGTATAATAAAAGAACAATTACAATAATCTTGAACACAATGTGACAGCGACTGGTACAGGAGGAGCGAGGACCCTGCCCGCGAGGGCTCACAATCTACGAGGGATGGGTGAGGATACAGTAGGTGAGGGTAGAGCTGGTCGTGCAGCAGTATGGTGGAGCGGTGGTTACTGCAGGTTGTAGGCTTGTCGGAAGAGGTGGGTCTTCAGGTTCCTTTTGAAGGTTTCCACGGTAGGCGAGAGTCTGATACGTTGGGGTAGAGAGTTCCAGAGTAGGGTGGAAGCATGGGAGAAATCTTGTATACGGTTGTGGGAGGAGGAGATAAGAGGGGAGTAGAGCAGGAGATCTTGTGAGGATCGGAGGTTGCGTGCAGGTATGTAACGGGAGACTAGGTCGGAGATACATGGAGGAGACAGGTTGTGAATGGCTTTGTATGTCATGGTTAGGGTTTTGAACTGGAGTCTCTGAGCAATGGGGAGCCAGTGAAGAGATTGACAGAGAGGAGAGGCCGGGAAATAGCGGGGGGACAGGTTGATTAGTCGAGCAGCAGAGTTTAGGATAGATTGGAGGGGTGCGAGAGTGTTAGAGGGGAGGCCACAGAGCAGGAGGTTGCAGTAGTCAAGGCGGGAGATGATGAGGGCATGCACTAGTGTTTTTGCAGATTCATGGTTTAGGAATGTGCGGATCCGGGAGATGTTTTTGAGTTGGAGTCGGCAGGAAGTGGAAAGGGCTTGGATATGTGGTTTGAAGGAGAGTTCCGAGTCCAGGGTTACCCCAAGGCAGCAAGCTTGAGGGACTGGGGAGAGTGGGCAGCCATTGACGTTGATAGATAGGTCAGTTGGGAGGGTTGAATGAGATGGCGGAAAGATGATGAATTCTGTTTTGTCCATGTTAAGTTTTAGAAATCTGGCAGAGAAGAAGGCTGAAATAGCAGACAGACATTGTGGGATTTTGGTTAATAAGGAGGTGATATCGGGTCCAGAGAGGTAGATCTGTGTGTCATCAGCATAGAGGTGATAATGAAAGCCATGAGACTCTATGAGCTGTCCCAGGCCTAAGGTGTAGATGGAGAAGAGCAGGGGTCCTAGAACTGAACCTTGGGGGACACCGACAGATAGGAGGCGAGATGAAGAGGTGGTGTGTGAGTGGGAGACACTGAATGTCCTGTCTGTTAGATATGAGGAGATCCAGGATAGGGCCAAGTCTGTGATGCCGAGAGATGAGAGAGTCTGGAGTAAGAGGGAATGGTCCACTGTGTCAAAGGCAGATGACAGGTCTAGGAGGAGGAGGACAGAGTAGGGTCGCTTAGATTTGGCGGTTAGTAGGTCGTTTGTGACTTTAGTCAGTGCAGTTTCAGTAGAATGGTGCGGTCGGAAAGCAGATTGTAGGTGGTCAAAGAGGGATCAGGAGGAGAGGTGGGAGGACAGTTCAGAATGGACATGGTGTTCCAGTAGTTTTGAGGCATAGGGGAGAAGTGATATGGGGCGATAGCTAGACACGGAGGATGGGTCAAAGGAGGGCTTTTTGAGGATGGGTGTGATTGAAGCATGTTTGAAGCATGAGGGGAAGACACCAGTTGTTAGTGACAGGTTGAAGAGGTGGGCTAGGGCTGGGATGAAGATAGTGGTAAGGTTTGGGATGAGGTGGGACGGGATTGGGTCAAGTTTACAGGTGGTGAGGTGTGATTTGGAGAGTAAAGAGGAAAGTTGATCTTCAGAAATGGTGGAGTATGTAGTTTTGGAGGAGGAGGGTTGAGTAGGTGTGGGGAGGGGCTGTGGGGGCTTTAGGCAAAAACTTTGTCTGATGGTGTCAATCTTCTGCTTGAAGAATGAGGCAAAGTCTTCAGCTGAAATAAGAGGAGAGGGAGGAGGCACTGGGGGACGGAGGAGAGAATTGAAGGTGTTGAATAGTTGTTTAGGGTTGTGAGACAGGGAGGATATGAGAGATGCAAAGTATGTTTGTTTTGCTGCAGTGAGTGTGGACTTGAAGGTAGTGAGGGACTGTTTGAATGCGATGAAGTGCTCATGGGAGGGGGACCTTTTCCATCTATGTTCAGCAACCCTGGAGGCCCGTCGCAGTTCTTTAGTTAGGCTGGTGTGCCAGGGTTGTCTGTTGATTGTGCGAGCCTTGGTATGCGTGAGGGGGGCGACCGAATCGAGAGCTGCAGCTGTTGTGGTGTTGTATAAAGTGGCAGCAGCATCTGCATCATGTAAGGAACTAATGTCTGTAAGTGGGAGGAGGGATTCAGAAAGAGAGTGTAGGTCAAGGTGTTTGAGATTTCTACGAGGGTATGCAAGTTTGTGGAGTGGGGATTGTTGCCCCTGGGAGGAGAGAGAAGAGAATGTGAGTAGGTTGTGGTCAGAAAGAGGGAGAGGTGAGTTAGAGAGGTTAGATAGGGAACAGAGGCGGGTGAAGATGAGGTCCAGCGTGTGGCCGTCTTTGTGGGTGGGTGTGGAAGACCACTGAGTAAGACCAAAGGAGGAAGTGAGGGATAGAAGCTTAGAGGCAGCTGAGAGGGAAGTGTCAATGGGGATGTTAAAGTCGCCCATGAGGATAATGGGGATGTCAACGGAGAGGAAATGAAGTAGCCAGGTGGTGAAGTGGTCAAAGAAAGTGGTGGTTGATCCTGGGGGGCGGTAAATGACAGCTAGTTGGAGGTTGGATGGGGAGTAGATGCGTACGCAGTGCACTTCAAACGAGGGGAGAGTAATTGCGGGCAGCAGTGGGATATGGGTGAAGGAGCAGTTATCTGAGAGGAGGAAACCTATTCCTCCACCGTGCTTGCCGGTGGGGCGGGGGTATGGGAGTGGTGGAATCCGCCATACGAAAGTGCAGCAGGAGAGGCTGTATCAGAGGGGGTGAGCCAGGTTTCAGTGATGCCGAGGAAGGAATGCTTGTTAGTGATGAAGAGATCGTGAATGAAGGAAAGTTTATTGCAGACAGAGCGAGCGTTCCATAGAGTTCCTGTTAGTGGAACTGGGGAAGCGGGGGCTGGGCGTATAGGTATAAGGTTAGAAGGGTTACGAGAGTTTGGGATAGATCATGGGTAGGAGATGGAAGTGATTGTAGGGATTTGGTGAGGAGGGCCAGGATTTGGAGATATGTCGCCGGCAGTAAGGAGGAGCAGAGAAAGCGTTATTAGGTGGGAGCAGGAGAGGGCATGAGGTGGCTGTCTGTGTTTGGAGACAAAGGATTGTATGTTGTGGAATAGCTCTGAGGAGGAGGTGAGATGGGTGGGGATAATGGAGGGAGAGATGAAGAGTTCCTTACTAGGTGTAGGGATTAGGGGTGGTTGAAAGAAGTGAAGGATTAAGGGGGTGAGAGTGAAAACAAAGACAAACATTGTTTACTGGGATTTAGCATCCAGTTACCTTCAGTTCACTTCAGATTCAATTCAGGATTAATTTGAAATTTCAGACACTTCAGCTCAATAAGTTTGATGTGTCACATGACCCTCTTTCCATTGAAAAAAATAAAGTTGGATCCAAAATGGCTGACTTCAAAATAGCCGCCATGGTCACCACCCATCTGGAAAAGTTTTCCCCCTCCCATATACTAATGTGCCACAAACAGGAAGTTGATATCACCAACCATTCCCATTTAATTTAGGTGTATCCATATAAATGGCCCACCCTGTATTACAACATATGGTAAAGTGAAAATCGTCTTTCAAAATTACAATTCATCACACAATAAAATGATATTTTAAAAATTAAGTTATGGCAAAATAATTAAAATGGCTGTGGCGGGAAGGGGTTAAAGAATGAATGGTATGCACGTCATTATAGTAGAGTGAATCATGTGTTTCTTTTTTTAAGATCTTGGAAAACCCCTTTAATTTCTATTACATTAGCGTTGGTGTAATTGGTACTTTCTATTATTCCTTTTGGTTGCATTACTAGTCAGAGATGGCGATCTGGGAACAATCTCTGAGTTTTCTGTTTAACTTTCTTGTACTTTTGTTACAGTTTGGTTTGTTCTAAATTTCTGCTTGTGTTCTTTTATGTTGTAATGTATTATTCACAAATTTCCACATTTGCATTCAACAAAGCTTCTTTGGGGGGAAAAAAATATGATATAGAAAATATGAGTTTGTTGACTGCCACTTTATGGGCTGTACAAACTTATAGGGATATATTTCCATACTGCACATGGTCACCGTCTCATTGACTTCTATGAAGAAATTAGCTGATATGAAAAGGCACAGTAATAATTTGGGCTCAGTTGTTTTTAATTATTTTGTTATTTACCTTGTGGATGATACAGAAAGTCAAAGTGGTTGTCCAGGACTAACATATTAGTGTCCTATCTCTAAGGTCATCAATATAAGATCAGGGGGGATACGTCATCCAGCTCCCTGCTCCACCTATCAGCCGTCCCAAGCTCTGGTAATGAACAGATGTAAGCAATGTACAGTTGTGGCCCAAAATTTGAGACTAACACAAATTATGGTTTTCACAAAGTTTGCTGCTTTAGTGTTTTTAGATCTTTTAGTCGGATGTTTCTTTGGTTACTAAAGTACAATTATCAGCATTTCATAAGTGTTTGAACTTTTGTTGACAAATATTTATTTATTTATTTATTTTACTCATTTATATAGCGCCATTAATTCCACAGCGCTTCACAGACAATATTGGCACTGTCCCCATTGGGGCTCACAATCTAAATACATCAATGACTCAATATTTACAGTGATGAGTCTTATTTTACAAGTTTTCTGCCCTTCGCCCTGGCAGCTGGGTATCAGTTTCTGGGCCAAATCCTGGCTGATAACAACCCATTTTTGCCTAATCAGTGGTTGAAGTTTACCACAATTTATGTGTTTTTATATGACCACCTGCTTTTTGAAGATTGACCACAGGTTTTCAATGGGATTGAAATCTGAGAAGTTTCCTGGCCACGGACCCAAAATTTCAATGTTTTGTTTTTTGGTTATGACTTCTGACACGGTGCTGAATCATGTCGGACAAAGCAATGTTCATCACCAAATTGCTTCTTGATCATTGGGAGAAGTTGCTTTTGGAGGATGTTTAGATACGCCTGGAATGCCTGGTCCATTCCTGTCTAATCCTCTGTCTCTCAGATAACTCTCTTCTTGACCCTTTACAATCTGGCTTCTGCTCTTTACATTCTAAAAAGCTGAAACTGCCCTCACCAAAGTCTCTAATGATCTACTAACAGCTAAATCTAATGGTCACTACTCCCTGCTGATTCTCCTACAGTCATGGCCAAAAGTTTTGAGAATGACACCAAAATTATATTTTCACATGATCTGCTGGCCTCTGGTTTTTATTAGTGTTTGTCTGATGTTTATATCACATACAGAAATATAATTGCAATCATATTATGAGTACCAATAGGTTATATTGACAGTTAGAATGAGTTAATGCAGCAAGTCAATATTTGCAGTGTTGCCCCTTCATCTTCAAGACCTCTGTAATTCTCCCTGGCATGCTCTCAATCAACTTTTGGACCAAATCCTGACTGATAGCAGTCAATTCTTGCATAATCAATGCTTGCATTTTGCCAGAATTTGTTGGTTTTTGTTTGTCCATCCGTCTCTTGATGATTGACCACAAGTTCTCAATGAGATTAAGATCTGGGGAGTTTCCAGGCCATGGACCCAAAATCTCTATGTTTTGTTCCATGAGCCATTTTGTTATCACCTTTGCTTTATGGCAAGGTGCTCCATCATGCTGGAAAAGGCATTGTTGGGCGCCAAACTGCTCTTGGACGGTTGGGAGAAGTTGCTCTTGGAGGACATTCTGGTACCATTCTTTATTCATGGCTGTGTTTTTAGGCAAGACTGTGAGTGAGCCAATTCCCTTGGCTGAGAAGCAACCCCACACATGAATGGTTTCAGGATGCTTTACACTTGGCATGAGACAAGACTGGTGGTAGCGCTCACCTCTTCTTCTCCGAATAAGCTGTTTTCCAGATGTCCCAAACAATCGAAAAGGGGATTCATCAGAGAAAATGACTTTGCCCCAGTCCTCAGCAGTCCACTCCCTGTACCTTTTGCAGAATATCAGTCGGTCCCTGATGTTTTTTCTGGAGAGAAGTGGCTTCTTTGCTGCCCTCCTTGAAACCAGCCCTTGCTCAAAGAGTCTCCGCCTCACAGTGCGTGCAGAAGCACTCACACCAGCCTGCTGCCATTCCTGAGCAAGCTCGGCACTGCTGGTAGTCCGATCCCGCAGCTGAAACAGTTTTAAGATACGGTCCTGGCGCTTGCTGGTCTTTCTTGGGTGCCCTGGAGCCTTTTTGACAATGGAAGCTCTCTCCTTGAAGTTCTTGATGATGTGATAGATTGTTGACTGAGGTGCAATCTTTGTAGCTGCGATCCTCTTCCCTGTTAGGCCATTTTTGTGCAGTGCAATGATGGCAGCACGTGTTTCTTTAGAGATAACCATGGTTAACTGAAGAGAAACAATGATATCAAGAACCAGCCTCCTTTTAAAGTGTCCAGTGATGTCATTCTTACTTAATCATGACTGATTGATCGCCAGCCCTGTCATCATCAACACCCACACCTGTGTTAATGGATCAATCACTAAAACGATGTTAGCTGCTCCTTTTAAGGCAGGACTGCAATGATGTTGAAATGTGTTTTGGGGGTTAAGGTTCATTTTCTGGGCAAATATTGACTTTGCAAGTACAGTAATTGCTGTTAAGCTGATCACTCTTTGACATTCAGGAGTATATGCAAATTGCCATTACAAAAAATGAAGCAGTAAACTTTGGAAAAATTACTATTTGTCTCATTCTCAATACTTTTGGCCATGACTGTAGATCTCTCTGCAGCATTCGACACTGTGGATCATCAGCTGCTCCTCACTATGCTCCGCTCTATTGGCCTCAAGGACACTGTTCTCTCCTGGTTCTCCACCTACCTCTCTGACCGCTCCTTCTCTGTGTCTTTTGCCTGCTCCTCCTCCTCTCTCCTTCCCCTTAACGTTGGGGTTCCTCAAGGATCAGTCCTAGGCCCCCTTCTTTTCTCCTTATACACTGCTCCTATTGGACAAACAATCAGCAGATTTGGTTTTCAGTACCATCTCTATGCTGATGACACCCAATTATACACCTCTTCTCCGGACATCACTCCTGCATTATTACAAAAGACCAGTGATTATCTTTCTGCTGTGTCTAACATTATGTCCTCCTTCTATCTAAAACTGAATCTGTCAAAAACTGAACTACTCGTATTTCCTCCCTCCACTAACCTACCAATGCCCGATATTGCCATTTCCGTTTGAGGCTCAACTATTACTCCCCAGCAACTTGCCCGCTGTCTTGGGGTCATTTTTGATTCAGATCTTTCCTTCACTCCTCACATCAAATCACTCGCTCGCTAATGTCATCTACACCTCAAAAACATCTCAAGAATCAGGACTTTTCTTACCTTTGAGTCTGCAAAAACTCTTACTGTAGCTCTTATTCATTCTCTTCTTGACTATTGCAACTCTTTACTTATCGGCAGCAGCCAGGATTATAATCCTCGCCAACCGCTACACCGATGCCTCTTCCCTGTGCCATTCATTGCATTGGTTGCCCATACAATATAGAGTTCAATATAAACTTATCACGCTTACCCACAAAGCACTCCATCCTTTAGCACTCCCCTACATCTCCTGCCTTGTCTCAGTCTACCATCCTACCCGTGCCCTCCATTCTGCCAATGACTTAAAACTAAAATCCTCCATAATCCGAACTTCCCACTCCCGTCTCCAAGATTTCTCGCGTGCTGCGCCAATTCTTTGGAATGCACTACCCAGGACAGTTTGATTAATTCCTAATAGCCACAGTTTCAAGCGGACCCTAAAAACCTAATTTCTTTAGACTGTCCTATCGCCTCAACACACTATCTAACTGTCCCAGTTTTGGCCCATATTAAAATCGTCTTCAATTTCAGGTTCACATCATCCATGTACTTAATAGCTTCGGTCTGGACTGTACACGTACTGGCTGGTGACCAGTTCATGTATTATTATTTATCCTATTTAGTATATCAAGGCTGCATTATACAATATATGTACATTTTACCTTTTGTGTCTCCCCCACTTCCTCATAGACTGTAAGCTCGCGAGCAGGGCCCTCACTCCTTTCGATATGAGATATGCTTATTCTGTATTGTCTGTATAAGTCCCCCCTAAAATTGTAAAGTGCTGCGGAATATGATAGCGCTATAAAAATAAAAATTATTATTTTTATTATTATACCGTTCTTTATGCATGGCACTGTACTTAAGCAAAATTGGGAGTGAGCCCATTCCCTTAGATGAAAAGCAACCCCATACATGAATGGTCTCAGGATGCCTTACTGTTCGCAGACACAGGACTTGTAATGACAGGAGGTCCGAGAGAGATCCAGTGAGTCACAAACTGAGACAGAGATAGAAATAAACAACACTTTCTTTACTAAAACAGGGGTTAGACTAAAATTCAGTATGCATGAATCAGTCTCGGGTTCCACCTGGGACATTGTCTCCACTAACTACACACAATCAGCAAAAGATGAAATCAATGTGCCAATCTCAAGTAGAGATGAGCGTTGTTAGACTCGAACTGTTCGCCAATCTCAAATTCGAGCAGTTTTGGGCGGTGTTCGAGCCGTTCGGCGAACACGAACGATTTGAGAAAAATTCGGCTGTTCGAGGTTATGTTCGATAACTGTTCGTGCACCAAAATCATAACTGGATTTTTTCTCAGTAATGATGAAAATTAATGTTAATACGCAGTTTGAGGGTACAGCGGGGTGGGGGGAGGGGCAGGGGATGGATCTCTGCAGGAATAATGAAGATCTCCATTTTTTTTTCTCTTTCCCGCATTTGCAGTGGGGAGGTGCAATCTGTCAGCCTATCAGCAGCGCACACACGGAGCGAAGTGCTTTTTTTCACACAAGCAAGGGCATGTGTCATTGGCAGTGTATGTCACATGTCCTTGCCCTATAAGACCCAGCCATTTACCCCGTCGCCACCATTTTCTCACTGCTGCAGCTGCGTGTTAGACGGCACCGCTGTTGCTGTGTGCGCTATACCTTGTTAATTTCAAGCCAATTTTCGCACAAATCTACAGATAGCTTAGGAGTAGGGAATAGTTGTGATTGCAGTCCTTTTAAGGACTAGGTTACAGCATTTCCTACGACTTTTATCAGGCAGGTCTGTGCTCTTAAATAGATAGGTTGTGGGAGTAAAGACTCATTGTAATTGCAGTCCTTTTCAGGACTAGGTTACATCAGTTCCTATCAGTTTTTGCCAGGCAGGTCTGTGCCAGTGCTGTGCAAGTTTTTTTCACAGCATTTGGCTGAATCTAGCAAAGCTAATCCTTTTTGGCCTATTGCAGAGTGTGTTAGTCAGTGGAGTAGCCTATCTGTGTTGCAAGATATACCACCTGTGTCTAGAATACCAATTTTTTTACTGCACCTAGTGAAGTAAAATCTTTTGGGCATAGCATCATTCTATTAGTCCATCTATACTGACCTCCATCAGGTTGCAAATTGAATATAATTTTTTTCTGCATCTAGCTCTGAAAAAATATTTGGGCTTCTAGCAGTGTGTGGGACTTGTTCTATTAGTCCATCTATACTGATCTCCATCAGGTTGCAAACTGAATATAATTTTTTTCTGCATCTAGCTCAGAAAAAATATTTGGCCTTCTAGCAGTGTGTGGGACTTGTTCTATTAGTCCATCTATACTGACCTCCATCAGGTTGCAAATTCAAAATAATTTTTTGTCTGCATCTAGCTTTGAAAAAATATTTGGCCTTCTAGCAGTGTGTGGGACTTTCTCTATTAGTCATTCTATACTGACCTCCATCAGGTTGCAAATTAAAAATAATTTTTATCTGCATCTAGCTCTGAAAAAATATTTGGCCTTCTAGCAGTGTGTGGGACTTTCTCTATTAGTCCATCTATACTGACCTCCATCAGGTTGCAAATTAAAAATAATTTTTTGTCTGCATCTAGGTCTGAAAAAATATTTGGCCTTCTAGCAGTGTGTGGGACTTTCTCTATTAGTCCATCTATACTGACCTCCATCAGGTTGCAAATTAAAAATAATTTTTTGTCTGCATCTAGCTCTGAAAAAATATTTGGCCTTCTAGCAGGGTGTGGGTCTTTCTCTATTAGTCCATCTATACTGACCTCCATCAGGTTGCAAACTGAATATATTTTTTTTCTGCATCTAGCTCTGAAAAAATATTTGGGCTTCTAGCAGTGTGTGGGACTTGTTCTATTAGTCCATCTATACTGACCTCCATCAGGTTGCAAACGGAATATAATTTTTTTCTGCATCTAGCTCTGAAAAAATATTTGGCCTTCTAGCAGTGTGTGGGACTTGTTCTATTAGTCCATCTATACTGACCTCCATCACATTGCAAATTCAAAATAATTTTTTGTCTGCATCTAGCTCTGAAAAAGTATTTGGCCTTCTAGCAGTGTGTGGGATTTTCTCTATTAGTCCATCTATACTGACCTCCATCAGGTTGCAAATTAAAAATAATTTTTTGTCTGCATCTAGCTCTGAAAAAATATTTAGGCTTCTAGCAGTGTGTGGGACTTTCTCTATTAGTCCATCTATACTGACCTCCATCAGGTTGCAAATTAAAAATAATTTTTTGTCTGTATCTAGCTCTGAAAAAATATTTGGCCTTCTAGCAGTGTGTGGGACTTTCTCTATTAGTCCATCTATACTGACCTCCATCAGATTGCAAACTGAATATATTTTTTTTCTGCATCTACCTCTGAAAAAATATTTGGGCTTCTAGCTGTGTGTGGGACTTGTTCTATTAGTCCATCTATACTGACCTCCATCAGGTTGCAAACTGAATATAATTTTTTTCTGCATCTACCTCTGAAAAAATATTTGGGCTTCTAGCTGTGTGTGGGACTTGTTCTATTAGTCCATCTATACTGACCTCCATCAGGTTGCAAACTGAATACAATTTTTTTCTGCATCTACCTCTGAAAAAATATGTGGCCTTCTAGCAGTGTGTGGGACTTTCTCTATTAGTCCATCTATACTGACCTCCATCAGGTTTCAAATTAAAAATAATTTTTTGTCTGCATCTAGCTCTGAAAAAATATTTGGCCTTCTAGCAGTGTGTGGGACTTTCTCTATTAGTCCATCTATACTGACCTCCATCAGGTTGCAAACTGAATATCTTTCTTTTCTGCATCTACCTCTGAAAAAATATTTGGGCTTCTAGCTGTGTGTGGGACTTGTTCTATTAGGCCATCTATACTGACCTCCATCAGGTTGCAAACTGAATATAATTTTTTTCTGCATCTAACTCTGAAAAAATATTTGGCCTTCTATCAGTGTGTGGGACTTGTTCTATTAGTCCATCTATACTGACCTCCATCAGGTTGCAAATTGAATATAATTTTTTTCTGCATCTAGCTCTGAAAAAATATTTGGGCTTCTAGCAGTGTGTGGGACTTGTTCTATTAGTCCATCTATACTGACCTCCATCAGGTTGCAAACTGAATATAATTTTTTTCTGCATCTAGCTCTGAAAAAATATTTGGCCTTCTAGCAGTGTGTGGGACTTGTTCTATTAGTCCATCTATACTGACCTCCATCACGTTGCAAATTCAAAATAATTTTTTGTCTGCATCTAGCTCTGAAAAAATATTTGGCCTTCTAGCAGTGTGTGGGACTTTCTCTATTAGTCATTCTATACTGACCTCCATCAGGTTGCAAATTAAAAATAATTTTTATCTGCATCTAGCTCTGAAAAAATATTTGGCCTTCTAGCAGTGTGTGGGACTTTCTCTATTAGTCCATCTATACTGACCTCCATCAAGTTGCAAATTAAAAATAATTTTTTGTCTGCATCTAGGTCTGAAAAAATATTTGGCTTTCTAGCAGTGTGTGGGACTTTCTCTATTAGTCCATCTATACTGACCTCCATCAGGTTGCAAACCGAATATATTTTTTTTCTGCATCTACCTCTGAAAAAATATTTGGGCTTCTAGCAGGGTGTGGGACTTGTTCTATTAGTCCATCTATACTGACCTCCATCAGGTTGCAAACTGAATATAATTTTTTTCTGCATCTAGCTCTGAAAAAATATTTGGCCTTCTAGCAGTGTGTGGGACTTGTTCTATTAGTCCATCTATACTGACCTCCATCAGGTTGCAAACTGAATATAATTTTTTTCTGCATCTAGCTCTGAAAAAATATTTGGCCTTCTAGCAGTGAGTGGGACTTGTTCTATTAGTCCATCTATACTGACCTCCATCAGGTTGCAAACTGAATATAATTTTTTTCTGCATCTACCTCTGAAAAAATATTTGGGCTTCTAGCTGTGTGTGGGACTTTCTCTATTAGTCCATCTATACTGACCTCCATCAGGTTGCAAATTGAATATAATTTTTTTCTGCATCTAACCCAGCCAATAGTTTTGGCCTAATACCACAGTTTGGCCACTCAGCTCTGCTCAGTTCCCATCCATTGTTTTTTTGTGCAAACAACTCCAGAGTTGTGAATTAGTTAACCACCAAAATGAGTGAAAAAAGGCCTGCTGTTGGTGGAAAGGGGAATAGGTGTGTTGGGAAGGGGAAAAAAGGTTGTGTCCGTGGGGTAGGTGTTAAAGCAACAGTAACATCTGCAGAAGAAAGACCATCTTCCAGCCAAACTAAAATGTCTACTTCTTTTAGTGGACAATGTGATAAGATCCCTTTCTTACGGCCACTCCAATCGCTACAAATTCCAGATGAGGCACAAAAACAGCAGGTGCTTCAATGGATA
Organism: Phyllobates terribilis; assembly: GCF_046119375.1. Classification (NCBI taxonomy): domain Eukaryota; kingdom Metazoa; phylum Chordata; class Amphibia; order Anura; family Dendrobatidae; genus Phyllobates; species Phyllobates terribilis. The sequence continues at coordinate 768,388,784 of NW_027362763.1, forward strand.
TCAAGTGTTCCTTTAAGTGGGCTCTCCTCCACATCAACTTCAACATCACTAATACTCCAGTCCTCAAAGGTGTCACCCCAATCGCACTTGCTTCCTCACAGCTCCCAAATCTCCAGCTGCCTGAGTATGAGGTAGAACAGATGGTTGAGTCTGCAGAGCTGTTTACTCATACTATAGCCTGGGAATCAGAGGTCGACTCCAGCGCTTCTGTGAATCCAGACGAGGAAATGATCTGCACTGATGCCCAGAATCTTTATGAGTCGGATCCAGGACCAGACGCAGAAGGTTCTGACCATAATGTAGACCCTCATTCCCAAACTGTAACTCCTGTTGGTGGAGACAATGAGGAAGACGATGATGAGACTCAAATACCTGATTGGAGCGACAACTTTAGTTTTTTGTCAGGGCAGGAACAGGTTGGCTCTGAGGACGACGGGTGTGATAACGCACAGGGTGATGATGATGAGGTTGGAGATCCCACTTACTGTCAACCCACAGTCAGCCAAGAGATGAGGTCAGCAGAGGAGGTGGAGGAGGATGCTAGTGACGACGAGGTCAGGTTGCGCCTTCCTGGACAGAGACGTAGTACTGGAAGCACGTCAACAACTGCATCCTCAAACACAACTCTGCCTCTCACCACAAGTCGTGGTGGCTCTTCAGGTCGCATGGGTGCTAAGCCTTGCATAGCCTGGGCATTTTTTCAGATCAATAAAGATGACCCAAATCGTATTATCTGTAAAATTTGTCAGAAAAAGCTAAGTAGAGGCCAAAAAATACATAGTTTGAGTACTTCATGCATGAACCGACACATGGACATGAAGCATAAGTTGCAGTGGGAAGCTCACTGTGCTACAATGCGGCCTAGCCGGCCGGGCCAACCACCGTCTGCCATATCTTGTGCATCCGCGGCCTCTTCATCCTCTGTGACTTGGGGGACAGCAGTCACACCTGTTTTGGGGCGCAGACCTGCCACCTCTTTACCCGCAACAGCCAGCGTGATTGGCAGGTCATCATTTTCTTTGGAGGTGGTAACACCAGCTGGTGTTGAGCGCTGTCCGACATCGATAGCACCACCTTTGGATCAAGGCAACCTAACATGTCCGCCTGCATCTTCCTCACAGACCGGCAGTTTGCCGGGGACACCCTTATCATCCCCGTCTAAGCACAATAGCCAGCCCTCGGTCCCTCAGATGTGGACAAGTAAAATACCATTTCCTCCTAGCCATGAGAAAGCTAAGAGGTTGAATTTCACCATCTGCAAGCTCTTGGCTACAGAAATGCTGCCTTTCCGCCTGGTGGACACAGAGGATTTTCGAGACCTTATGTCCGTCGCAGTGCCCCAGTACCAGATGCCCAGTCGGCACTACTTCTCAAAGAAAGGTGTGCCTGCGCTCCACCAGCATGTCGCACACAACATCACCGCTTCTTTGAGAAACTCTGTGTGTGACAGGGTGCATTTCACCACAGACACTTGGATGAGTAGGCATGGACAGGGGCGTTACATGTCGCTGACTGGGCACTGGGTAACTATGGTGACAGCAGGACAAGGGGCTGCTGTCCAAGTCTTGCCGTCCCCACGAGTTGTGCATCAATCCTCTTTATCTCAAAGTTCCTCCACTGCTTCTGCCTCCTCAACCTCCTCTCGGTCCTTCACCTGCACCCAAAGCCTGTCTGGTCATGCCACAAGCTTTCTAACTGCGCAGAAGGGATCCTGCACACCTCCTTACTATGCTGGCAGTAGGGCTCAACGTCATCAGGCGGTTTTTACTTTGAAATGTCTGGGAAATGTGAGTCACACAGCTGAGGAGTTGTGGTCAGCTCTGGAGAACCAATTTCATGAATGGTTGTCTCCACTGGACCTGAAACCAGGGAAGGCCGTGTGCGACAATGCTGCAAACCTGGGTGCGGCCCTTCGCCGGGGCAATGTCACACACATGCCTTGTATGGCTCACGTGTTAAACCTGGTTGTCCAGCAATTTTTAGCCCACTATCCCGGACTAGATGGCCTTCTGCAGAGGGCACGGTCGCTGTGTGCTCACTTCCGCCGTTCGCATCCTGCAGCTCAGCGACTTACATCTTTACAGAAGTCGTTGGGCCTGCCACTTCACCGGCTAAAATGCGATGTGCCTACCCGGTGGAATTCAACTCTGCACATGTTGCAGCGACTGTGGCAGCACCGACAAGCCCTGGTGCAATACGTTCTGACGTATAACCTGGGACAACGAGATCCAGAGGTGGGGCAAATCACGCTGGAGGAGTGGTCTCAGATCAGGGACCTATGCACCCTTCTGCACAGTTTTGAAATGGCGACGAAGATGTTTAGTGCTGACGATGCCATTATCAGCATGACTATTCCGGTGATTTACATGCTGGAGCACATGTTAAACAGAATTCGGAGTCAGGTGGTGGCACAAGAGGAGGTGGAGGAAGTAGAGGAGGAGGAGTTGTATGTGGAAGGGCTAACATCTGCAAGGTCCAGACGGTCGGCAGCACCAAGGCCGCAGGCATGTGAGGGTGGGGGAGATGGTTTTACCAGGGCGCATGGTAGCAGCCAAACTAGTGAGGAAGGTGCAGGAGCCCAGGAAGAAGTGGAGGACGAACTGATGGAAGACTCATCAGATGAGGGAGACCTTGATCACATTTCTGTTGTGCGAGGTTGGGGGGAGAGGACAGAGGAAGGAAGCATGATTGTTACCTCGCCACCAACACAACAGGGACTTGGTGCTCCTGGATGCGCAACACACATGAGTGCCTTCTTGCTGCACTACCTGCAACATGACCCTCGAATTGTGAGAATTAGAAATAATCCTGACTACTGGGTTGCCACACTGTTAGATCCCCGGTACAAAAGTAAATTTGCAGAAATTATTCCTGCCATAGAAAGGGATGCACGCATGCAGGAGTATCAGCAGAGACTGTTGCAGAATCTTACATGTGCTTTTCCACAAAACACCAGTGGTGCACGTAGTGAATCTCACAGTTCCAACTTGCCAACCGTGGGACCGTCGAGTGTTCAGCACTCAAACCGTAACAGAACCACAGTATCTGCTGGTAACATCAATTTTGCGGAATCATTTCACCACTTTTTTAGCCCATCCTTTGCAAGGCCACAGGAGACAAGAAGTCTGACACATAGTCAACGCCTAGAGACGATGGTACAGGAGTATCTCCAAGTAAACTTTGAAGCCATGACTGTGTCACTGGACCCTTGCTCTTTTTGGGCTTCCAATCTGGATAAATGGCCGGAGCTAGCCACTTACGCCTTGGAGATCTTGTCATGCCCCGCAGCCAGCGTTCTGTCTGAACGTGTGTTCAGCGCTGCTGGTGGTGTGCTGACAGATAAGCGCACGCGGCTCTCCACTGATAATTTAGACAGACTCACGTTCATAAAGATGAACAAATCATGGATCCGAAACGACTTTTCTACCCCTGTGTCATCCTGGGGAGAGTAAAAGCTTGATGATTGGTTAAAATCACCTTACCAACCGTTTTAAGCTTTCAAATTACTAATCATGTTTATCTGTATCTTGGCTGGAAAATAATTTGGGCTTTGTAGCAGTGTGCAGCACTGATTCTATTAGGCCATCTATAATAAGCTCCACCAGATTTAAAATTACTAATCATGTTTATCAGTATCTTGGCTGGAAAATAATTTGGGCTTTGTAGCAGTGTGCAGTACTGATTCTATTAGGCCATCTATACTAAGCTCCACCATATTTAAAATTACTAATCATGTTTATCTGTACCATGGCTGGAAAATAATTTGGGCTTTGTAGCAGTGTGCAGCACTGATTCTATTAGGCCATCTATACTAAGCTCCACCAGATTTAAAATTAATAATAATTTCTAGCTGCATCTAGCCCGGAAAATAATTTTGGGGCTCCGAGATGTGCAAGACACATAAGTGCCTTCTTGCTGCACTACCTGCAACATGACCCTCATATTGTCAGAATTCGAAGTAATCCTGCCTACTGGGTTGCCACACTCTTAGATCCCCCAAACTTTTCGATCAACCTTTTCATTTTAATAAAGACCAAAAAAATGGTCATTTTTGAAATTATAAGCATTAGCAGGTTAGTGGAAACTGAAATCAAGCAGTTTTCAACTCAAAACTTTATTCTAGGTGATGTTACATTTTCACATAGGACCCCTTGTTCGAAAGGAGCTTCTGAACTCTCTCGTCCATTGAATTTGTCAGGTTTTGGATGGTTTCTGCTTCAATTGTTTGCATGAGGACAGAATACCCTCCCAGAGCTGGTGCTTAGATGTGAACTGCCTCCCGCCATCATAGACACTCCTTTTGATGATGCTCCAGAGGTTCTGAATGGGGTAGAGGTCAGGGGAGCATGGGAGTCACACCATAAGTTTGTCCCCTTTTATGTCCATATCAGCCAGAGATGCAGATGTGTTATGTGCAGCATGAGATGGTGTATTATCATGCATAAAAATGATCTTGCTGTGGAATACACGGTTCTTCTTATTGAACCATGGCAGGAAGTGCTGTTTGAGAAACTCCACATACATTATGGAGTTCATCTTTACCCCTTCAGGGATCCTAAAGGGGCCGACAATCTCTCTCCCCATGATTCCAGCCCAAAACATTACTCCACCTCCTCCTCGTTGGCGCTGTAGCCGTGTTTGCGTGGGGTGTCCATCAACCAGCCATCCTCCACTCCATCCATCTGGACCATCGAGCGTTGCACGGCACTCATCCGTGAACAAAACAGTTTTGAAGTCAGTCTTCATGTAATGTTTGGCCCACTGGAGCCATTTCTGCTTGTGTGAAGTGGATAGAGGAGGTCGACAGCATGGCGTATGCACAGCTGCAAACCTCTGAAGGACCCTGCATCTTGTTGTTCGGGGGACGTTGGAGGCACCAGCAGCTTCAAAAACTTGTCTGCTGCTATGACAAGGCTTTTTTGCCGCTGCTCTTTTAACCTGACTTAATTGCCTGTAGGAAAGAGTCCTCAATTTGCCCTTATCAGCACGCACACGTGTGTACTGTGAATCAGCTACATACTTCTTGATTGCCAAGACACTTCATCCTGATCATCGCACAATGTTGATTGTAGTCATGCCTTGACCTATACACTCCACAATTTGTTGCTTCTCAGCAGTCGACACATCCTTTTTCTTTCCCATTTTGGCAGAAAATGTAGGCTGCTTAATAATGTGGGACAGCCTTCTTAAGTAGTCTTGCCTTTCATTGGACACACCTGCCAAACTAATTAGCACAGGTGTCTGCAATTGCTTACAGTGATATAAAGAGCCCTGACACACATCACCATCAATGAGTTTAACTGACAAACAAACAAATTCTTCCCTTATCACTCCTAAACACTTTTTGCATAATAATTTGGAACACAGTGTACATGTGCTTTTCCACAAAACACCAGTGGTTCACGTAGTGAATCTTACAGTTCTAACTTGCCAACCGTGGTCTGTATGGAGTTGTTCAATAAAGGGCCCAAAATTAAGATAACATAGATGAGAGATGTCTCTATGAATAGGAATTCCTAAGTATTTGATACCCTGTGAGGGCCAGGCAAAGGGAAAGTTGGACTGGATGGAATCCTGTATGGATTTGGGGAGGGAGACATCGAGGGCCCCAGACTTCGCTGCATTGATTTTAAAATTTGACCATGTAACAAAGTGATCTATTTCAGCCATAACAGCATGGATGGATATATGTGATTGAGTGATATATATTAGGACATCATCAGCAAATAGAGAGCACTTGTACTCGGTGCCTCCCACCTCAATCCACCTAATATTGGGGTTATGGCGAATTGATGAGAGCAGGTGCTCCGTCACTAGGATGTATAAGAGGACATCCCTGCCTTGTCCCATTGGCGATTGTGAAAGGTGATGAAAATGTTCTGATGCACCCCCTGGGCCTTGGGACACCCGGAGCCGGACCCTTTTTGGTGGATGCTGGTGGTTGTAGTCTCCGTGGCGGCGACCCGGTTCCGTGGCTCAGGGCGGTCAAACCAGTGGCGGAACTATTTATGTGGTTTTGATGTTTAAATGTCCGACTATGCCACCCGTGGATTGCGGTCAGAGTGAACCGCCGCTGCAGGGCAGACCGCTGAGGCTGGTGTTGTGGGAGCAGCAGAGCGTAGCATAACTCCCCACGGGAGGAGTATAGCCTCAGGGCAGTGTATGCGGAGGATGGGGGTGATGGTGCAGGGCAGCAGCAGTAACGACACGGAGTCAGTGATGCAGTCCAGGGCCTTTACTCACAGTTCTTATTATCCAGACCACGTCTGCAGGTAACGGCTGCCCACGTCGTACTGTGCTCACCAGGTGAGGGGCTCAGACAACTCCCAGATAACTTTGTAGCGCTTCATAGGACCCCCTTTGTGTGTCCTTTGTCTGGCCTTTCTTACCAACCCTTCTGTCTGGCTGCCTCGGGCCTCCTCTTGGTAAACTTGGCGCCAGTTTCCCTGACCCTATGTGGTGCCTTCCTAGCGGGTGTAGCGAGGGGCTGCGCCACATAAAATGTCACAGCCTCCGGTTTCTAGCTGAGGGTCATTTCCTGCCTCCACTAGTTTCGAGGACCGGTCTCCCCCTTTGGCCTGACCCCTCCACGCAGGTGGATTCGGGCGTGCGGTGGCGACTCGCCCGTCCGCACCCCTGGGATCCCTTCGTTCCTCGTTCCCGGAGCCTTCTCCGCTCCTCTTCCTTCCTTCTCCCTCTTCCAGGCCTGGGCCTCTGTTACTAGGCCCGCCTCCGGAGCAGAGCTCATGCAGAGCCCCTGCTCCCTGTCACTTCTGCTCAGACTTCTCTGCACTGAACTAAGATGGTGCCCACCTTTTATACTCCCTTCTCAATGCACCCAGGAACTGCTTCCTCCCTGTTCCTGCACTACAGGGTTCCCCTTCCTCAGTGTTCCCTCCCCCCACTCCAGCCAGGGACAGGGACTGTCGTACCCATCTCACGGGCATATTGGTCGCCCTGCCCCACGGCAATGTGGTGTAATGCATGCAGGTGTCGGGTCCTGATCCACACTCCATCCTTACCTGAGAGTGAGATATCACACCTCTGGGTGAGGTGCAATACCTCTGTAGCAACCGAGCCCTCAGGGTGCTACAGTTCCATTTATCTTCAGCCTAGGTGACGTATTGCGATACAGGGCTGTGATTTTGGCTATAAAAGGGTCCCCTAGACCCCTACCCCAAGCTTTTTAAGAGAATCATATATGGCGTGCCAGGAGACTCTATGGAATGCTTTCTCAGCATCCAACGAGAGTATCTAATTACAAATTTTTAACTGCATCTAGCCCAGGAAATACTTTGTGCCTAGTAGCAGTGTCTGCTAGTCAGCGGATTATCCCGGCTGTTAAGCAAGCTACACCACCTGTAGTTTGGACACTTAATTTTTTCAAAGGAAATGCTTCGGGACCACGGGATACTCAGTGAAGAGCATCAGGAGGCACCCCAAGGCATAGGGGCTGGGACTGGCAGTAGGAAGCCTTGCGGTGGACAGCCGAGCTCGATCCTTATAAAAGCTTTTTAACTGCAGCAGCTTTAGTGGACGCTACTGGAGCTGGAATTACGCGGCTTCTGGCATGAGACTTGCCCTCCAATAGATCCTTGTAAATGGATTTAAAGTGTATTCATTCAAATTAGAGAGACAATTTAAATTAAAAAGCTTAGAGCTGCCTCCACCACAGGGGGGGCTTGCTCGACCCACCAGCGGACAGGCACCAGTATTGGGAGAGGGGGGCTGGCCGTCAGGGTTCACCGCGGCTCTGGCACAAACCCGGCGACACGGAAGTGGCACGGGCAGGAGCGGACTGGCCGTGTCGGCTTCTCACTTTTTGGATTTTAGAAGGGCATGACATGCCTATATCTGTGTCTCCCCCTCCTTTTACTCCTCCACCTCTTTTCTTTTCGCATGACTATATGTACTTGTCACTTTTCCATGTGTTAGTTGTGTCTTCTGAGCAGTTTGTCAGCTTTTGGACACCTTTGAAGGTGTTTTCTATGTGTTTCTATGTGTTTTCGTTTGCCTGCCATTGGTTTTAACGGTGTTCGAAGGTGTTCGACGAACAGTTCGACGAACAGTTCGGCGAACACACGGGTGTTCGACGAACCGAACCGAACTCGAACACTACGGGGGTGGCTCAACACTAATCTCAAGGTTCCCAGTTTATGTGAATTATACTAAAGATCTGGAACAATTTTACCTAAACACGGTGTCAATCTAGTGAGGGTGTTCTATGGGGACCCCTGAAATGGCACACTGAGTACAATCCTACCACAATTAACAATAACAATGCATGAAACTATACCAATTGCTCTTATACCCATAGTATAGGGATACCCTGGTATTTTAAAGTTACGGTACCGTTAACCTCAGATGTAGTCTATCACAGGCCTGTGAATTGCAGTGGCTGCATCTAGTCCTGGTAAACTTTGGCGCCAAATAAAATGCAACGTTTACAAAAACAGCAAAGGTTCTGTAGTATCGGCGTCTCTGCCCCCTGACAGGCAGAGACGCCGTCCCATTTACCGCCGCGCACCCTGCCGGTGTCCTCTGGAGCTCTTGCCTCTGTTGCTGCCGGCACGCGCAGCTTCCTGGGCACTGTGCTTAGGACGCGTGCCCAATCCTCCTTTCGCCCAATCCAAAGGTGTTTTTCCAAGAACACACGGCATCCCTGTGCCACCCCACTTGAATGTACCACACTTCGGAAGATAGGTACCTGCCCCAAGTCAGGGGTTTCCGTGTGCTCAAGCTGGTCATCAACATTTTCCCCCGAGGACTCAAGGGGCACCCTTGCCAGTGCATCCGCATTTTCGTTTTCCCACCCAGAGCGAAACTTAATTCGATTGTTAAACTTAGCAAGCGAGCAACCCACTACTGCTCCAACGCTCCCAATTTTGCATTTTCTAGGTGAGCCAGAGGGTTATCATCAGTCATGACCAGCACCTCAGCTCCTGTTAAATACTCGGCAAAGCATTCTGTCATCGCCCACGCCATTGCCAGTAGCTGTAGGCGAAAAGAGCTGTAGTTAGCTGGGTTGCGTTCAGTGTCTCTTAAAGACCTGCTGCCATAGGCGATTACTCGCTCCTGACCATCCTGTGTTTGTGCTAGTACCACCCCCAGCCCATGCAAACTACGATCGGTGTATAACAGGAAAGGGGAATCAAACTGGGCATACGCCAACAACGGAGCACTCGTTAGGACGGCCTTCACCTCCTCAAATGCCTTTTGCTGCTGGGGTGATTTTGAGGTCCCTGTGCCATCCCTCTTTAAAGCTCATTCAGGGAACACACTACTTGTGAAAACTTAGGTACAAATTGCCGATAGTACGCAGCTAAACCCAAGAAGGCCCGAACCTCTCGCAGGGTACAGGGAGGTGGTCACTCCTGCACGACCATGACCTTACTGGTCGCAGGCAGCACCCCGTCTGGAGTTATCACATGGCCTAAATACTCAATCTGACTCTGTAACAGTTCGCACTTCTTTGGTTTTAATTTTAGGCTGTAACAACTGAGCCACTGGAGAACTTGACGTAACTTCTCAAGATGGTCTTCAAATTAAGTCCCTAACTCCACGATGTCATCTAGATATATCAGGACTAGTGTTGAGCGAACATGCTCGACACTGCTCGGTACTCGCCCGAGCATCACGCTACTCGGGATGTTCGGCGAGCACCGAGCATTTCCAGGTTACTCGGGTGGGAGCTCGGGTCTGGTATTCACCAGTAAATTATAACTGTGGTTTTGCTGTTTCACGGTAAAAAATCTCTATTATCCTGCTTTTGGCATTTTTTGCCGTAAAAAAAAAACTAATAGTGTCTCCCTGATTTTTCAGACACAAATATATCTGTTGAAAAAAGTCTGGTGTAGGCTAGAGAAACAGAAGTGTGGTTTTGCAGTTCCACGGTTCAAACCTCTGTATTATCCACTTTTGGGCCATTTGTATCTAAAAAAAAACAGCTTGAGTGTGTCGCTCACTGTTCAGCCACAAATATATATATTTAAAAAAGTCTGGTATGCAGCAGTAAATTATAACTGTGGTTTTGCCGTTCCACGGTAAAAAAGCTCTATTATCCAGCTTTTGTTATTTTTTCCGTAAAGAAAAACAGTAATAGTTTTTCCCTGATTGTTCAGATTGTTTAAAAGAGTCAGGTGTAGGCCAGAGAAATAGAACTGTGGTTTTCCTCTTCCACGGTTCTAATCTACTTTCTATTACCCTTTTTCCATTGATAGTGCGAGTGTAAGCTATTTTACTTCCTTTACAATGGGCAAGGCGCGTGGCAAGGGAAGTGGAACTGGACGTTCTGGTGATGGTGCGTGCAGAGGACGGGGCCGTGGCCAAGGTGAAAATGTGCCACAACCAACAGCCACATCTTCTCGCTCCCACTTCTTGACCGAATTACTAGGGAAGCACAAAGCGACACCAGTATTGCGAACTGATCAGTGTGAACAGGTTATTAATTGGATAGCAGATAATACTTCCAGTTACCTGGGCACCACTACCTCCGGTCTCTCTTCCACATGGTCAAATCTTAGTAGCCGTGAGTCTCAACCGCATACTCCTCCTCACCCTGATGCTCCTTCCTCCCACTATGCCGAGTGTCGTCAGACAGCAACTGATCCCACACTTGGACACTCTGAAGAGCTGTTCACTGGTCCATTTCCACATTTGTGCCCCTCGCCTGCTCCGCTTGAAGTGGTGGAAGAGGAGATCCCATGTAGCGATGCCCAAATATTTGAACAGCAACGGCCACAGAAAGTCGACGCTGGCAATTTGTCACAAGAGGTGGACGATGACAAGACACAATTGCCAGGAAGTGAGGAGGAGGATCCTGGTGCGCAAGTGGAAGAGGAGGATGTGGTGGATGATCTAGTAACTGACCCAACGTGGCAGGAGGACATGCAGAGCGAGGCCAGCAGCACACAGGGTGAGGGAGGCAGAGTACCCCAACAGGCAGGAAGAAGCAGTGTGGTGGCCGCACACAGAAGGCAGGCAACAGTTCCCCGTAACACTAACACGAGGGACGTTGCCAGTACAACCTGTAGGTCTTCCAGAGTCTGGAATTTTTTTAAAGACTCTGCTGATAACCCCAAAAAGGCCATTTGTACCACCTGCCATGCCAGCATCAGCAGGGGTGACAAAACTACCAGCCTGACCACCACCAGCATGATCAGGCACATGGCAGCAAAGCACCCAACTTTGTGGGGTGAACCCCAGGGTCCACGACCAGTGTCAGCGGGTGTCACCACTGCTTCTTCCACTGTTGTGAGTGCAATAGAACCACCTATTGTGTGTGCAAGGCAATCCCCTGTCCATACTGCATGCAAAGATGCCCCCTCCTCTCAGTCTTCACTTGTTATGGCAGTTTCTCAAGAAACAGCATCAACGTCCACGTCCCACCGCAGCGTTCAATTGTCCATATCCCAGACCTTTGAACGAAAGCGGAAATTCGCAGCTAATGCCCCACAGGCCACAGTCCTAAATTCGCACATTTCATGCCTGCTTGCGTTGGAAATGCTGCCTTTTAGGCTGGTGGAGATGGAATCCTTCTGCAACCTTATGGCGGTGGCCGTCCCTCGGTACACGGTCCCCAGCCGACACTTTTACCCGGTGTGCCATCCCCGCACTACACAATCAAGTGTCCCAAAACATCTGCCGTGCCCTCAACAACGCAGTTACTGGGAGAGTCCACCTGACAACGGACACATGGACAAGTGCTTGTGGCCAGGGACGGTACATCTCCCTGACGGCACACTGGGTAAACATAGTGGAAGCCGGGACCCAGATGGACCTTGGGACGGAACACATCCTCCCCACACCGAGGATTGCGGGCCCTATGTCAGTCAGAGTTGCCCCCACAGTGTACAGTTCCTGCGCATCATCATCCTCCTCCACCTCATGTTCAGCCTCTATCTCAGATATCACCACATCAGTTACAAGCTGGAAGCACTGCAGTACGGCCTCCGCCAAGCGGCAACAGGCTGTGCTGAAACTCATAAGCTTAGGTGAGAAACCTCACACTGCTTGTGAGCTGTGGACAGCTGTGAAAGAGCAGGCAGATCTGTGGCTGACACCGCTGAACCTACATCCAGTCATTGTCGTGTGTGACAATGGCCGTAACCTGGCGGCGGCTCTGAGGCGAGGCGAGATCACACACGTACCATGCCTGGCTCATGTGCTTAACCTCGTGGTTCAGCGGTTTCTTAAATCGTACCCCGAGTTGCCAGATCTCCTCGTCAAAGTACGCCGCCTGTCAGCTCATTTTCGCAAGTCAGCTACAGCTTCTGCCGCCCTTGCTGTGTTGCAGCAGCGTTTGCAGCTTCCGTCACACTGACTGGTGTGTGGTGTCCCCACACATTGGAACTCTACTCTCCACATGTTGCAAAGGATTTATGAGCAGAAGAAAGCAGTTGTGGAGTACCAGCTGCAACAAGGCCGTCGATATTCAGGTCAGACTCCACACATAAGACCTCAGGAGTGGACCTGGATGTCTGACATATGTACCATCTTGACAAACTTTGAGGAGTCCACCAAGATGGTGAGTGGCGATGACGCCATCATTAGCGTCAGCATTCCACTTGTCTGTCTTTTGCAACGCTCTCTGCAGAAAATTAAAGAGGAGGCATTGCAGCCAGAGTATGATGAGATGGATCAAGAAGCCATAGCGGTCGATTGCATACAGCCCAGCCTCATCTCATCCCAACGTGCATTGGGGGACAATGAGGGAGAGGAGGAGGAGGAAGAACTGAAGCTTGTATCATGCGCTGTAGACGGTAGTACCGGTACAACTGTCATACCGTCGGTTCAGCGTGGGTAGCCTGAGGACAGGGGGGAGGAGGAGGAGGAGGAGAGCATGGTCAGTCGTCATCTTGGTGAGGACACGGAAGTCTTGCCCGTTACCAGTCTGGCTCGCATGGCTGACTTTATGTTACGCTGCCTTAACTGTGACCCTCGCATTGTCAAAATGTTGGGTGACAGTCATTACTGGTTGGTGACACTTTTAGACCCCCGCTACAAGGAGAACTTTCACTCTCTCATTCCTGAGGTGGAGAAGTCTACAAAAATGGGGCAGTACCAGAAGGCCCTTGCTGCAGAACTGTTAAAAAAATTCCAATCTGAACACGCTAGGGGCAGAGGTCACAGTTCGTTGCCCAACCAAGGCGTACATGCGAGAGAGACGCAACTCCAATCCAGCAGAGGCAGGGGAACACTGTCAACGTTCTGGGACAGTTTTCTCAGACCCTCCCTTCGGACAGATCCTGAGGCGCGGGGTACTCTAACAAGGAGTGGAAAGTTTCAAAAGATGGTGAGGGAGTACCTTGCCGACCGTACCAGCGTCCTCCGTGATTCCTCTGTGCCTTTTAATTATTGGGTATCCAAGCTGGACACTTGGAATGAACTCGCTCTGTACGCCTTGGAGGTCCTGGCCTGCCCTGCCGCTAGCGTGTTATCGGAGCGTATTTTTAGTGTCGCTGGGGGAATTATAACTGATAAGCGCACTCACCTGTCAACTGACAATGCTGACAAGCTGACCCTTATCAAAATGAACAAGGGCTGGATTGGGCCAGACTTCTCATCACCACCAAATGACAGCAGAGTAACATAAAGTCAAATCCACTGTGTTATTTTGGGAGGTGTATTCACATGCACCGCTTCACACCCACACCTGGGTATACGCTTCCTCATTTCGGCTGTTTTATGTTCTTCTCCTTATCCTCAGCCTCCACCACAACTATACCACCAGGGTGACCGTGGTCCGTGTTGCCATTATTGAAAGTTCCTCCGTCCTTATTTTTGTCAGCTTTTGCTTGGAAGGCATAAGCAAAGACTGTGGGAGACCCACTCCCCAATAATGGGAATAATATTTTTAAGATGCTGTACTGTATGGCTCTTGTAGGGGGCATTAAAACCATCTTGTTAAGCTACAGTGACCTCCACCACTTTTCCAAGGGGCATTCAAACCGTCTTGTTAAGCTACTGCGACCTCCACCACTTTTCCGAGCGGCATTAAAACCGTCTTGTTAAGCTACTGCGACCTCCACCACTTTTCCGAGGGGCATTAAAACCGTCTTGTTAAGCTACTGCGACCTCCACCACTTTTCCGAGGGGCATTCAAACCGTCTTGTTAAGCTACTGGGACCTCCACGTCTCTTCAGAGGGGCATTAAAAGTGTCTTGTTAAACCTCTCTGAACTCCACAGCTTTTCCAAGGGGCATTGAAATGTTGTTGTTAATTAACTCTAACCTCCACGACTCTTCGAACGGGCATTGCATTTCCTCTTAATTTTTGGCAGCTTTTGCTTGGAAGGCATAAGCAAAGACTATGGGAGACCCACTCCCCAATAATGGGAATAATGTTTGTAATATGCTGTACTGCATGGCTCTTGTAAGGGCCATTGCAAGTTCCTCAGTCCTAATTTTTGGAAGCTTTTGCTTGGAAAGCATAAGCAAAGACTATGGGAGACCCACTCCTCAATAATGGGAATAATGTTTGTAATATGCTGTACTGCATGGCTCTTGTAAGGGGCATTGCAAGTTCTTCCGTCCTAATTTTTGGCAGCTTTTGCTTGGAAGGCATTAGCAAAGACTATGGGAGACCCAATCCCCAATAATGGGAATAATGTTTGTAATATGCTGTACTGCATGGCTCTTGTAAGGGGCATTCAAACCGTCTTGTTAAGCTACTGCAACCTCCAGCACTTTTCCAAGGGGCATTAAAACCGTCTTGTTAAGCTACTATGACCTCCACGACTCTTCCAAGGGGCATTCAAACCGTATTGTTAAGCTACTGGGACCTCCACGTCTCTTCCAAGGGGCATTCAAACCATCTTGTTAAGCTACTGCGACCTCCACCACTTTTCCGAGGGGCATTAAAACCGTCTTGTTAAGCTACTATGACCTCCACGTCTCTTCAAAGGGGCATTAAAAGCGTCTTCTTAAGCCACTCTGAACTCCACAGCTCTTCCAAGGGGCATTGAAATGTTGTTTTTAATTACCTCTAACCTCCATGACTCTTCCAACGGGCATTGCATTTCCTCCTATTTTAGTCAGCTTTTGCTTTTCAATGCAAAGGCGAAAACTAAGGGAGATCCACTCCCCAATAATGGGTAGAAGGGTTTTAGTACGCTGTAATCCACGTCTGTTTCAAGGGGCAGTGCAGTTCCTCATAATTTTTGGAAAGCCTTCCATTCACTGCTTAGGCCAACAGTGCACAGGAGACCCAGTTGCTATAAATGGAAAAAATGGTTTAGTTAAGGCCCTCTGACCTCCATGTCATTTCCAAGGGGCATTGGAGTGCCTCGAAATTTTTGGTAGGCATTGCACTCACTGTATGCCCTATAACTGTGTAGCCGAACCGCTCCTTTTGTTACAGAAACATATCCTACAAGACATATGTGGTTGACTAGCCTGATATTGATGTGAATGGTCCCTGTTCCTCCTGCTCTTTCTCCTTTGCCACCACCTCATCCATCATTCATCACCTGAAGCTTTGTTTTAACGGGAGTCATAGAACAGGGATAGTAGCAAGAAAACATCCAGCAATCCTCAGAGGAGGTAGGATATGCGCCAAAACGCTGACCACCTCAGGCCTAGCCGCTACTACATACATGCGCTTGCATTCCAAGGAACAGAAAGCTAAGAAGATGGATGGCCTCATGATCATGAATAATTTACTTGTTGTGTAGGAGGCCGACCACTGCTGCTGTCTACCTTCTGAACTTTGTGTTGAAGCCTGATTGACCTAGGACCCGCAATCTTCTATGTCTGGAGGACGTGTTGCATCCCAGTGTCCAACTGTGTCCTGGCTTCCACAATATTAACCCAGTGTGAAGGCGTGAGTGAGATGGACCATTCCTGGCCACATTCACTTGTCCACGTGTTTGTGGTTAGGCTGTCTTTCCCACTAAATGCACTGGGGAGGGCACAGGTAATGTTTATCACCAGAAGCTTTGTTTTAACGGGAGTCATAGAACTGGGATAGTAGCAGGAAAACATACAGCAATCCCCGGAGAAGGTAGGATATGCCCCAAAACGCTGACCACCTCAGGCCTAGCCGCTACTACATACATGCGCTTGCATTCCAAGAAAACAAAGCAGATGCTAACTTCTATCATCATCATCATGCTCCTCACCTTGGCACTCTCAACTCCACTGATGGAGAAGCCAGGGCCCACCGGAGGAGTCTGGTTCTCTGGTGGGCTCGTCCAATGCTGCCCTAAAGCAGGCCGGGCTAAGAAAAGTGTGTGGGGGGGAAGTTGACAGGAGAAATAGGGGCGGCTGGGGACCGTTTATGGACACCCGGCTGTGCCCAGGCGGCTGGGGACCATGTGTGGACACACGGCCGCGGGGCGGCTGGAGACCAAGTATGGACACCCGGCCGCCCCCTGGCGGCTGGGGACCGAGCGTGGACACCCGGCCGCCGGGCGGCTGGGGACTGAGTATGGATACCAGGTCGCCAATGCAGCCATGACGTGGTGGCCAGATTTCGCCTCCACATGCCTAAAAGGCCCAATTTCAAGTGCAAGCAAGCAGTATGGTATTGCAGCCTGGGGGTGGGGGGGTAGCAGGCTGCATACTTGGACTTGCATTGCAAGGAATGGGAGAGGTACAATTGAACATTGCCCTGGGACAAGGACTTGAACGGGGATAGTTGCAAGTCTGCAACGACTGGTGCAGGGTGGGAGGCATCTTCGCATGTACCATGAACAGGGGTTTGGCATGCACACACTACAGCGGAATAGGCTGTCCTTCCCACTAAATGCACTGGGGAGGGCACAGGTAATGTTTTGGTATGCGCGCTTAATTTTATGTATAAGGCACTCCGGGACAAATAGGGGCGGCTGGGGACTGAGTATGGATACCTCGCTGCCGAAGCAGCCATGAGGTAGTGGCCAGCTTCGGCCTCCTCCAAACTAAAAGGCCCCATTTCAAGTGCAAGCTAGCAGTATGGTATTACAGCCTGGGGGTGGGTGGGTGGCAGGCTGCACACTTACGCTTGCATTCCAAGAAAACAAAGCAGATGCTAACTTCTATCATCATCATCATGCTCCTCACCTTGGCACTCTCAACTCTCAACTGATGGAGAAGCCAGGGCCCACCAGAGGAGTCTGGTTCTCTGGTGGGCTCGTCCAATGCTGCCCAAAAGCAGGCCAGGCTAAGAAAAGTGTGTGGGAAGGTGACAGGAGAAATAGGGGTGGCTGGGGACCGTTTATGGACACCCGGCTGCCCCCAGGCGGCTGGGGACTGTGTGTGGACACCCGGCCGCGGGGCGGCTGGGGACCGAGTGTGGACACCCAGCCGCCGGGCGGTTTGGGACTGAGTACGGATACCAGGCCGCCAACGTAGCCATGACGTGGTGGCCAGATTCTGCCTCCACATGCCTAAAAGGCCCAATTTCAAGTGCAAACAAGCAGTATGGTATTGCAGCCTGGGGGTGGGTGGGTGGTTGGCTGCATATTTGCGCTTGCATTGCAAGGAATGGGGGAGGTACAATTGAACACTGCCCTGGACAAGGACTTACACGGGGATAGTTGCAAGTTTGCATCTTCTGATGCGGCAAGGATCATTTCTGATGGGCACACTTTTAAGCAGTGACCTGGGTGTCAGAGATGCTTCCAGGGGTCTTCCCCATGCTATTCCCATGTCTTTTCAGCACTGTATGCATGTGTCACACAGCACATGGCCAGATAATGTTGTAAAATGTTAAAATGACATTTCCCAGTGAATGCATTTGTCACGGTTGAAAGCAATACAAAAGTGCAAAAATGCATAAAAAATGCTACTTGTGAACGTAGCCCAAGGTGTGGAGGAGTATTTTTTTGGGGGTTATTTATTTTACCTTATACACAAGTCTTTACCCTGGAAAGGAACTTCCTTAACATATTTCACAGGAAAGCAGTTTCAGTTTCGTTTTTGAACGTTTTATTGTGAACCCTTAAAAGTGGCTTAATACCTCTGACCACGTTGTTGACAGCAGTGACCTGGGGGTCAGAAATGCTTCCTGGGGCGATCCTCATGCTGTCCCCATGTCATTTGAGCACTGTCACTATCGTTTTGGGCACTTGTTAGGCTTTTAAAAGACTGCCGGGGGTGCCGCCGCAAAAATGCTCGGGTCTCCCATAGACTAACATTGGTCGAGGATCACGGCGAGCTCGGCCCGAGCTTCGAGCACCCGAGCATTTTAGTGCTCGCTCAACACTAATCAGGACTGATTCAAAATTCAGATCGCCTAAGCAATGTTCCATCAGGCGTTGGAAAGTCCCTGGGGCGTTAGTGAGCCCGAAGGGCATCCGGTTGAATTCATAAAGCCCCATTGGTAGGACAAACGCCGTCTTGGCCCAATCTTTTTTGGCCATTGGTACCAGCCAATAGCCACTTGCTAAATCCAACGTCGAGAAATATTTGGCCCGACCCAATGCCGACAGAGACTCTTCTATGCGAGGTAATGGATATGCGTCCTGCACCGCGTGAGCATTTAATTTGCGATAGTCCACACAAAACCGAAGGGTCCCATCCTTCTTCCGCACCAAGACCACAGGGCTCGCTCAAGTGCTCTGCCTCTCTCAGATCACTTGGTTGTCAAGCATACTGGCCACCTTGCCCTTCACCTCTTGATAAACTGTTGGGGGAATTTGATGATAACGTTCCCTAATAGTAGGGGTATCCCCCGTGGGAATCTCATGCTCAATCGTTCGAGAACAACCGAAGTCCTCCGAATGTCGCGAAAAGGTCTCTTGATGTTCCCACAAGATCCTCTCCAGCTGCTCCAATTGCACGTGGGTCAGTTTCCCCTGATCCAATCCCATCTGGTCCATGATCACACGACCATTCCATTCTTCGGTAGGAGGTTCGGTCCGGCCTACTTTGACCGCGTATGTCCAGGAAGACTGTTCATCTGGGCGCAGTTCGAACACTGCCTTGTCAGGCACCTTCCCCACCAGCATGAACAGTTCAGCCAGAATGGTCCCAGCAGGATTTGTAACAGCCTCATCTAAAACGTTGATGCATCTGACCGGCACCCGTTCATTCTTCACAATCGCCAGAGACCGGGCCACGTGCACCTTAGAGAATGAGGAAATCTGGGGCTGGCTCAAGTAGTACTTCAAGCCCATTCAGTCTCTGCGCAGCCCCCACCGGTAGCATTAAAAGTTCTTCTTGTCAGGGCGCTAGCGAGATCGTCGTCCACGATGGCACTCGGACCAGACCCACTTGGCCCCCAGGGACCGCACTCTTCAGGAGATCGCAGCTCAGCACTAGACGGTGTAACAGTCTCTGTGTGGGTTGTTGGTGGGTAGCACGAGCCCAGTATCGGGGTCCCTCACTGGCATACATCTGAGGATTTAAATCTTGCAGAATGTTGATTCCGAGCATCACCTCCATCCCTCTTCTAGGAGGGTGGTCCACCAGCACTATCCCTTTCTGACCCAGCTCTTGACCAAACATTTTCAGTTCCATCCGCACAATCCCCTTCACCGTCAGTTGGCCATTGTTAGCGGCGGTAAGTCGTATCACTCGGCCATCCTCAGGAACCACTAGTTGACTGAAGTGACTCTCGTACACCTCTAAGGGCGTTACGGTACATTCGGATCCCGTGTCAACCAAACATCTTATCTTCCGCCCTTCAAACTCTACTTCCAGCACTGGACTGCATGTGAACAAATCTTGTTCATCCCGTCGAGAGCTTTGTGGGGGGTGGACCGCTGCTGCTCGCCCTCTCACGGCAGCGGTTGGGAGTTTAACACCGGCAAAGGAGGCTCGGGGGCTGCAGACATCCAGCAGTATCGGGAGATGTGTCCCCGATGCCCACACCTCCAGCAGGTGACTGCTCCTCGTGGACGAGAACTTGAATCATTTGAGGGTGACTACCTGGCAGACTGCGGAACCACCATTCCAGTCTGGTGGCCCTTCCGTGGGAGTAGGGACCGGCCCATCTCTTGGATTAAACACCTCCAGCTTTAGCTCCTTCAGTTTGGCACACAGAGCCTGTACAACGTTTACCAGTCCTTCCCCTCCTGAAACTGGCACCTGCCCTCCCTCTAGCTCTGCACTGTCCACTGCCCCCAGAGTAGACTCCTCCTCCCTTTCCACCACGGCTCGATAAATCTAACGGAAGGATAATTCCAGGGTAGCCCGGGTCATCTCCATCAGTTTGCCTTGAAGGAGTTTATTGGCTAACCCTGTTATGAATTGATCCCGGAGCAAGCGATCTACCTCTCGGAATGCCCCCATGGCACCTGGGTATGGTCGCTGCACCTCATTCAACGTCTCCTGTAAGGTATTTGAGTACTGCATCAAGGTCTCACATTCCCTTTGGGGCCAATTGAAAAACAAGGATCGAAGCTGGGCCACACGAGCCCGGCCTCCCGAACCCCCCTCTAACAACTCCAAGATTTTCTCTAACATGCTCCTCTCTGTCTCTGGATGTACTATCACCATCCGCCTAGCGTCGCCCTCTAGTGCATTTAATGCCAGCTCTGCTCGTAACGCGGGGGCCAGATTACACATCCGCAGAATAATCCGGACCCTCTCAGCCCAATCCTGCAACGGCATGTTACGCCCGTCATATTTCGGCATGTGCTGGAGTAAAGCTCCTACCGGCACATACCCTCCCAAAGTTGCCGCGGCTGCCAGGGGTTCCACAACCAGTGAAGGGGCTGCTAGTGCGGCAGAGTCATTTCTTCACTCGCCTCCATCCATGACAAGCACTGGATCCTGCCGACTACGTCAAAAATGTAATGACCGGAGGTCCGAGAGAGATCCAGTGAGTCACAAACTGAGACAGAAATAAACAACACTTTCTTTACTAAAACAGGGGTTAGACTAAAATTGTGTATTGCATGAATCAGTCTCAGGTTCTACCTGGGACACTGTCTCTACTAATTACACACAATCATCAAAAGCTGAAATCAATGTGCCAATCTCAAGGTTCCCAGTTTATGTGAATTATACTAAAGATCTGGAACAATTTTACCTAAACACTGTGTCAATCTAGTGAGGATATTCTATAGGGACCACTGAAATGGCACACGGAGTACAATCCTACCACTATTAACAATAAGAATGCATGAAACTATACCAATTGCTCTTATACCCCTAGTATAGGGATACCTGGGTATCTTAAAGTTACGGTACCGTTAACCTCAGATGTGGTCTATCACAGGCCTGTGAATCGCGGTGGCTGCAGCTAGTCCTGGAAAACTTTGGCACCAAATAAAAAGCAACGTTTACAAAAACAGCCAAGGTTCCTTGTCTTGTCGGCCGATGCAGAGTCCACACGCCGGGGACTTTAGTCCTGTAGCCTCAGATTAAGGTCCGGGAAGAACTCTTCACCAGGCTTGTCAGTATCCTCTCAATGGCACTGGACCCCGTGTTTCCTCTCGCAGTCACTCACTGTTTTCCAGACCATTGACCACGTGCTCCATCAGAGAGATGGTATCCTCAGTCTCCTCAGTCTCTTTCCCTCTCACTCGACACTTGGCTCATTCAGCATGGACTTACACAAAACTCCAAAGAGCCACACAGCTCTTCCCAACTTAGAACTCGCTCTTAAGCAGGGACACAGCTTCCCCAGGGCCAGGGATTAACAACCCCCATAGGAGAGCTTGTAGAGAGAAAGATTTGTTGAAGTTCAGTCCTCACAGTTCTCCTCAGACTCTGCTTCCAGTGTCTCACACAGCAGACACAGGGTCTCCCAGTCTGCCCCTGCTCTTTGCTCAGCCAGGCAAAACCCACAGGGTCCTAATGCTCTCCTGCTGCTATCACAATTCACACTCTCACAGGACTCCTGGAAAGGCTAAGTGCTCACGATGCAGAAATGGATTTTTCCTGAGCGTTTCTGCATCTCCCTGGCAGTGTAAGTGAAGCGTTTTGATCATGCGATTTCGCATGCGGGTTGTCAATCGCTTTCCAAGCGATTTTAGCATCACTTGGAAAGTGCTTGACAACTTGGTCACACTATATAAATCCATGCAACCGGCATGGATTTTATATAGTGTGACCAAGTTAGTTAAAAAAAAATAAAAAAATAAAAAAAAACATATACTCACCTTCCGACGGCCCCTGGTCTCCTTATCCGATGCGTCCGGTCTTCCCGGTGTCTTGCGGTTGTGTAAAAGGACCTTCCAGGATGTCATTTAGTCATGTGACAGGTCACACAACAACTAACGTCAGCGGTCGCGTGACCCGTCACATGACTAAATGATGTCATGAGACCATCGCGAGCTGCCGGGGAGCCAGGACGCATCGCTATGGAGACTGGGGGCCATCAAAAGGTGAGTATAATGTATATTTTTTATTTTAATTCTTTTTTTTTTACAGGTACTATGGTAACCGGGTCTGGAGGAGAGTCATTGAATCGCTTAATATCCGCATGTGCACATGTAGTTATGCGGATATTAAGCAATTCAATGCAAGTCAATGGCGGCGAAAACACCGCGATTACGCAAAATAATTGGTAGTGCTGCGGATTTTTCCACAATGATAATTCGCAGCGGAAATTTCCGCAGCATGTGCACAGCACATGCGGATTATCATTGGGGAACATGGCAGACCTTCTACCAAGCGTTTTTTAAGCGTTTCTGCAGCGGAATTGCCGAACAGCCTTACACTCACCTTCTCTTGTCTGGAAAATCATTCTTCCAGATCTCCCAAACAGTCTAAAAGATACTTAATCAAAGAATAGATCTTTGCAGGAAGTAAAGGAATTGAACTGCAGAGGATTGGGTTAAAGTTATTTTCTCTGAAGTCCCTTTTAGTAGTGAGCCACAGGCTACGTTATTAAGTACAGGAGAATTTTCCCTGCCTAAATATAAATATAAGATCTAAATCATCTAAAATGTATTTTTCTTCATTATAGGCGTACATAGCAGTACATGTCATCTCCATATACAGTGGTGTGACAAGTGTTTGCCCCCTTCCTGATTTATTATTTTGCATGTTTGTCACACTTAAATGTTTCAGATCACAAATCAAATTTAAATATTAGACAAACATAACACAAGTAATCACAAAATTCAGTTTTTAAATGAAGGTCTTTATTATTAAGGGAAAAAGAAATCCAAACCTACAGGGCCCTGTGTGAAAAAGTGGTTTCCCCCTAAACCTAATAACTGATTGGGTCACCCTTAGCAGCTACAGCTGCAATCAAGCATTTGCAGTAACTAGCAATGAGTCTTTTACAACGCTTTGGAGGAATTTTGACCCACTCATCTTTGCCAAATTGTTGTAATTCAGCCACACTGGAGGGTTTCTGAGCATGAGCTGCTTTTTAAAGTCATGCCACAGTATCTCAATCAAATTAATGTTAGGACTTTGACTAGGCCACTCCAAAGTCTTAATTTTGTTTTTCTTAAGCCATTCAGAGGTGGACTTGCTGGTGTGTTTTGGATCATTGTCCAGCTGCATAACTCAAGTGCGCTTCAGCTTGAGGTCATGAGGACACGAACAGATGGCCGGACATTCTCCTTCAGGATTTTTTGGTAGACTCCAGAATTCATGGTTCCATTTACCACAGCAAGTCTTCCAGGTCCTGAAGCAGCAAAAAAGCTCCAGACCATCACACTACCACCACCATATTTTACTGAAGGCATGATGTTTCTTTTCTGAAATGCTGTGTTACTTCTACGCCAGATGTAATGGGACATACACCTTACAAAAAGTTCAATTTTTGTCTCGTCAGTCCACAGAGTATTCTCCAAAAAGTCTTGGCGATCATCAAGATGTTTTCTGTCAAAACTGAGTCGAGCCATTATGTTCTTTTTGCTCAGCAGTGGTTTCATCTTGAAACTCTGCCATGCATGCCATTTTTGCCCAGTCTCTTTCTTATGGTGGAGTCATGAACACTGACCTTAACTGAAGCAAGTGAGGCCTGCAGTTCTTTGGATGTTGTTGTGGGGTGTTTTGTGACCTCTTGGATGATTCGTTATTGCTCTCTTGGGGTAATTTTGGTCGGCTGGCCACTCCTGGGAAGGTTCACCACGGTTCTATGTTTTTGCCATTTGTGGATAATGGCTCTCTCTGTGGCTTGCTGGAGTCCCAAAGCTTTAGAAATGGCTTTATAACCTTTTCCAGACTGATAGATCTCAATTACTTTGTTTCTCATTTCTCCTGAATTTCTTTGTATTGCAGCATGATGTCTAACTTTTGAGGATCTTTTGATCTACTTCACTTTGTCAGTCAGGTCCTATTTACGTGATTTCTTGATTGAGAACAGGTGTGGCAGTAATCAGACCTGTGTGTGGCTAGGAAAATTGAACTCAGCTTCCCAAAGATGTGATAAACCACAGTTAATCTATATTTTAAGGAGGGTGGGGAGCAATCACTTTTTCACACAGGGTAGGTTTTGATTTCTTTTTCCCTTAATAATAAAGATCTTCATTTAAAAACTGCATTTTGTGTTTACTTGTGTTATCTTTGTCTAATATTTAAATTTGTTTTGTGATCTGAAACATTTAACCCCTTAAGCCCCGGAGCATTTTCCATTTTTGCATTTTCGTTTTTGCTCCCCTTGTTCCCAGAGCCATAGCGTTTTTATTTTTTGGTCAATATGGCCATGTGAGGGCTTATTTTTTGCGGGACGAGTTGTACTTTTCAACGCCATTACTAGTTTTACCATATCCTGTACGGGAAAACGGGAAAAAAATTCCAAGTGCGGTAAAATTGCAAAAAAAGTGCAATACCACAGTTGTTTTTTATTTATTATTTTTACCACGTTCACTGAATGCTAAAACTGACCTGCTCTTCTTATTCTACAGGTCATTACGAGTTCATAGACACCAAACATGTATAGGTTCTTTTATATTTAAGTGGTGAATAAAAATTCCAAAATTTGGTAAAAAAATAAATAAAAAAATAGCGCCATTTTCTAAGACCCATAGCGTCTCCATTTTTCGCGATCTGGGGCTGGTTGATGGCTTATTTTTTGCGCGCCGGGCTGACATTTTTATTGATAACATTTGGGGTAGATCCGATGTTTTGATCGCCCGTTATTGCATTTTATTGCAATTTTGCGGCGACCAAAAAACGTAATTCTGGCGTTTAGAATTTTTTTCTCGTTACGCCGTTTACCGATCGGATTAATTCTTTTTTTATATTGATAGATCGGGCGATTCTGAACGCGGCGATACCAAATATGTGTATGTGGGGTTTATTTTTTATTATTTTTTTTGAATGGGGCAAAAGGGGGGTGATTTAAACTTTTATATTTTTTTATTTTTTTTTATATTTTTAAAAACTTTTTTTTTTTACTTTTTGCATGCTTCTATACTCTCCTTAGGAGACTAGAAGCAGCAACTATCCGATCGCCTCTGCTACATACAGGGGACGAGCAGGTCCCCTGCATGCAGCAGAAATGGTCCTGTGCTATGAGCGCCGACCACTAGGTGGCGCTCATAGCGACAAGATCATGACAACCACAGGCGTCTGCTGCAGACCCTGGGTTGTCATGCCCACCCATCGGCGACCCGCGATCACGTGACGGGGTCGCCGGTGGGCGGGGCTTATGACGCGCTACCCGGAAGCGCGCGTTAAATGCTGCTGTCAGAGATTGACAGCGGCATTTAACATGTTAACAGCAGCGGGTGGATCGCGATTCCACCCGCGGCTGTTGCGGGCACATGTCAGCTGTAAGAATCAGCTGACATGTGCTCCGTTCAGTGAGGGCTCAGCGCAGCAGCCCTCACTGAACGGGCAGTACGCAAATATGCGTACTAATACGTCCCCGGTATGAGTAATTTTATATAGACAATATATTATGCAAAACTATACAGAAAATTAATTCAGATCACATCCAGTCCTAATGGAACCAAAAATGTTTTTCCTTTTTACAGATACATTTACACATTGCAATTATCATTCATGATGTTCATGGTGGAATAGGTCACCACACAAATTAATGATTTCTTGTAATTGAATCACTTCCCCAAATTGTCAAAGAAAAACACTGGTAAATAATGGGTTTAAAGAGAACCTGTCACTAGCTCAATCAAACTGAGTTAAATACCATTTAAAAATCCCTGAGCTCCCCTGATTCTGATGCTCTTTTTCTTTTTGCGCGGTGTCGCTCCATTGCAGAGATATTCACATTTGACATTTTTGGAGTGCAGTATGTGACATTTCTGTTTGCAGATCAACTGGCCATTTCTTCAGAGTCTTCTCTGGGAGTGTGCACTTTCACCCCTTCTAGACATTGCCAGTTACAGCTGAGCAGTGTCTTAAGAGTGCTAGACTGCTAGATCAGCAGCCAAGCTGTGATTCACAGTATCTGCGAGGGAGAGGTGAAAGTGAATGCCCCCAGAGAAGACTGAAGAAACACACGGTTGATCTACAAGTAGAGATTTCACATACTGCACTCTAAAAATAACAAATGTGAATATCTCTGCAATGGAGTGACGCAGCTCAAAACGGAAAAAAAGAGTCAGAACCAACGGAGCTCAGGGATTTTTACAAGGTATTTAACTCAATTTTTTGGAGCAAGTAAAAGGTCCTCTTTAACTATGGTAATAAGTGTGTTAAACCAGTAGTTTTGAGACTCCTCTTCTGCATTTGTCTTTGAAGAAAACGAAGTGATAATTGGAGTGAGACAACTTTGTGTGGGAAGTAAAATGATCAAAGCGACAGCGCAATTTATATTCTTTTGTCATCAACGACAAAGCTCCAGCTTAGATAATTTTCATTTTGCTTTTCTAAATCAACTCCACAGTCCTAGCGACAAATAACACGGCTTATGTGCCGCACTCATGGTCAGAGTCGCTGTTTTCCTTACTGAGGTGAAAAGCATTCAGCCGTTCTCGACACCTGTGGTAAATGCAAGTGAAAGATGGAACATTTATTAATATCGGGGGGAAATAATGGAACCTGAGATAAGCAGGTGAGCGATGCAGCCGAAGAATAGTAATTACAGATACATAGAAAAAGGAAGAGAACTGTGATGTCGGTCATATGTCACAATTGTCTTTTGTTCCAAATTTACCCAGTCTGACAAATAGAAATTAATTCTATTTTTACTCTGATGCGGTAATCTTTAAATACAGCCTTGACTTTACGTTAAAGTATCTGTTCATAACAGCAGAGACATGCCGGTAATGACATAACCACTCTACACGCAGAATAGGACTCTAGATACATTTAGTTAATGGGGAAGAGAAGATCAACTTTCTCCCTTGCTACATGACCCAGTTTATTGGACACATGTAGTGTTGATTTTTAATTGTATCTGTTTTTTTCTCACAGCAAAGACTGCTGGGGACATAATTCCAAATACTCATTGAAGCCCTTCCAGGAGGATTTGGCCATTGAATACTTTCACTCAAGACCACTCCCTTTTTCATATCACATCTCCTCCATGCCTCTTTTGTAAAGTGACCAAGGACGGTAGTCGTGGATGAGCTGCTGCTCCATAACGCCCTGGCACTTTACAGGGAAATCGTGTCCCAGTTCCAATGTGCTGTCAAGTGTGGGGTGCATCACACTCACTTGTAGGCCGCTGGCCTCCGTTGTCTCCAGGCCTCCATATTCAGGAGCCGCCACACATAACTCAGGGGACACCAAGTTCGGCTTAACAAACAGAAGTTTACTGGACAGTTCATCAGATTGTAACATGCAGTATAGGGCACAACACTTTCTAGCTTCTTTAATACAATACATCTTCAGAATTACTATCCGTTCCTCCTGGACTAACCCTATGTTTACTGGTTCTGTGAGCCCCAGGGATTTCCCATCCAGTCCCGCAGTGCACCTGGGATCCGTTATCTTCCCTTTATGTGGTTCCACGTCCATCTTCTCCTGTACACCAGGGAATAAGGCACTCTCCATAGTACCTGTACTGAGCCTTGAGATCTGGACGTTGCAGGAATGTCCGCAAGGGATTCCAGTAAGGCCTCCCACTGCCATAAACAATAGATACTTGCTAACACTAGCAGCCCACTGCTTTGAACTTCACCTTGGTTGCTGTACTTCCCTATCTCAGTCACTATCAGGAAGCAGTCCCCTCTTACTAGCACTATACCTCTCCCACTGTGGGCTAGTCCCAAATATTAACCATATATTACCCTATGTCTTTCGCTAACGAAAGTCACTATTTTTTAACCTTATGTACAATGCCTATCCCACTCTATACATTAAATATATTATAGTTATGATGTTTACTATTATGCTCTAAGGTGGCGAAAGTGGTTTGTGGACCCACTGTGACACAGACCGGAACTACCCTGGAGGGCATAACTAAGTAGCTACCTTGGTGTTCACCGGAGCCTGTAGTGGTGAGGTCAGGCTTGTGCGGCAGGTAGCTGCCAGATATCACTCCAGGGCGACGTCCAGTTGTAGCTGCAGACCCTAAAGGGCAGAGACGTTACTACGGAGCAGAACAGCAACTTGGGACAAGTTCAGACACACTGGTCTCGGGATAGCTGACAGGTATCACCGGTGCGTCCACAGGATGCAGGTACCGCAGACGCGGTTTCAGAATACGGGACAGGTTCAGAGAGACTGGTAATGGGATAGCAGACAGGTACCGCTGATGCGGCCATGGGGTACAGGTTCAGGGCTCTGGCCTGGGTACTCAGCCCCCAGGGTGGCAGTCAGGTACCGCAGATGCGGCTGCAGGTAAAGGACTCTGCCGAAGCGGTCACAGGAACAAGGACAGCTATACTGGACTAAAATGACAGGACACAGGATACGGGGAACTATAACAGGCTATGGGGGAAGAACCCTTATATGCAAGATGTCACCCAGCTATTGGCTGGGAGACACTTTGCAGGTGAATACAATCAAAATGCCGCCCAGCTGGGGGTATTTTGCCATGTGCACGCGCTGCCCCATTAAGGGCAGGGAAGCATGTGCACATGAAGACTAGGCATGCCGCCAACCCACAGTGCGGCATGCACAGCAGAGGACCAGGAGGCACGCTGGAGAGCAGGGAGCAGGGAACGCGCTGGGGGCCGCGCCAAGGGGCAGTGAGTAAACCAGCTTCCCTGCACGGAGGGAGAAGGGGACAGCGTGCAGGGGCGCTAGAGCATTACACTTAACCTATAGCCACTATCTATCCTATGTCCTAAATCCTACACTGTACACTAAAGACATTACGTTTGTATTACACATTAGCATAGATATAAAAGACACATAGCCTTGTTCACACTATATTATAATGCGATTGGTGACTTCAGAGGCAGGAATACAATAGTACAGACCACCATTCATACATTTTCACACCCCCTCCATGCCTCCATAAAGGGGTCATCCAGGCTTGGGGTTCAAGTCTGCAGTCACTCTATGTGACTGCAGGCTTGTGAATCCTCACTGCGCGCAGTGTGCATAGTGTGTACAGGCGCCGGAAACTGGCGAGCGCTTGACCACAATTATGCGATTTGCATACATGCAGTCAAGTGTCAACTAGACTTGCACGGCCTCCATGGACTGCAGACTTAAACCCCAAGCCTGGACAATCTCTTCAATGTGCTTTTGGACATCGGGGCTTCATTGATTATGGAAACCTACTACAAACCTACTGGAACCTTCCAGGACACTTCTGAACCCTTGGTTGGCACTAGGGAAATTTGACAACTTTTAATGGAGACCTCATCAGGCACATTTTGTGCTTTTTTTTTCGTATGAGTGATTTTTAAAGCACTCAACATTTTTCTTACTAGGATTATCAAATCCTATAGTTTTTGAATCTTTTTTTGTAATACATGGGGCATAATTCTTATGTTATTTTTTTTTTTTTTACAATATCGGACGCTATTGGGGGAAAAAAAGAAATATGTGTCTATTTTTCACATTAGAAAAAAAATTATAACAACAAAGGTCCACTAAAATACATTTAAAGTTTTGATTTCCTTTTCATTAGAGTTACTTTTATATATCAGACACTGGGTTTTTTTGGCCATAGCCTGGCGAGTAATAGTGAACCAAAATGTTAGCAGTTTTTTTAATGTAATTTTTCCTGCTTTATTTACTTATTTCATTAATTTCCCACATTAATTTCCCACATTAATTTCCCACATTGTGCCCCCCATTAAGTCAACATTTAAAGGGGTTGTCCACTACTAGGACAACCACTTCTCGATCTGAATGTTTGCCCCCGTTAAAATAAATACACTTATACTCACCTCCCATGTCGGCGCCATTCCAGCAGTGTCAGCACTCGCATTTCCGGGGTTCATGTGAGGTTGTTACATCACGTGAGCCCTGCGCCCCAATCAGCACTGGTGTCACTGTCCCTGCCTTCAGACGTATAAGTAATCAAGAGACAGTGGGAGCTGCAGCTGGTTGCTCTCTTCCTCTTAATCACTTATATGTCTAAATGCGGGATCAGCGACGCCAGTGCTGATTGGATTCAGGGCTCATGTGACACAACAACCTCACGTGAACCCCGGAAATGTGAGTGCGGACACTGCTGGAATGGCGCCGGCATGGGAGGTGAGTATAAGTGTTTTTATTTTGCCAGGGGCAAAGATTCAGATCGAGAAGGGGTTGTCCTAGTAGTGGATAACGCTATCAGCGATTCCAAATCTGCATACACAGTGCTCATACCATGTACACAGCGATCAGGAAGGCAGAGATGGTTATAAGTCATTAATGTGGTTGCTGGTGTAAACGCATGGGGCGGAAAGTGCTGGATCCAGGTAAGTCCTGGGATGGGAGTATCTCTTAGTTTGTTATTTTTTAAGATTAATGTATTTAAAGCTGCGTTCCCACAGTTTTTGCTGAATTTTTTTACGCTGTGTATTTTTTGGAAAAAATGCAAGTAAACTATTTTACTTAATAGGTGCAGAAATCGTGCAGAAAAGCTGCAACATCAAAAGCTCACCAAAAGCTCAATGTGGCAATGTAGCCTTAGAATTTATGTTTGTTGGCACATTTTTTGTGTGTTTTTTTATTAAAAGTTATGTGATTAAATTATTATGTGATTACAGAGTTCTTGTAGAATCACTAGTTGTAATAAAAAAAAAACTCATAAAAACCAGCAGTCAAAACCTGCTCTCTTGTCAGTAAACACACTGCATTGAAAACTCCTGTTTTTTAGCATTTTTGCAGTGTTTTTTGCAGCACTTTTTGGTGCGGATTACTTGTGTGATTTGTCTACAGTACATGTTTATTAAAATTTATTTTATTTACCAAAAATGCTTAGTTGGGTTTTTGCTGCGTTTTTGCACTTTCTCACTACTTTCTAAGAGAAATGACATGCTGCAGATTTAAAAAAAGCTACAGTTTTTCAATTCAGTCAGGGAAAAAAAGTGTATGCAAGGGATTTGTGAAATCTCATAGCTTTAGCTCGTACTGGAAAAAGTAGCTTTTCATTTGCATAAAACTGCAAAAAAAAAAGGAGCAGCAAAAATGTAAGGTGTGAACATAGCCTTACATATACTTTTTCACCAATTTTGAAATGTATAAATGGGTGCTGTTTTTCTATTAGAGAAAGCAGAACATACTACAAGAAAATAAAATATATACCAGTACCTATACTGAGTTAGTTGAAATTTCATAACCTCATATTGACTTCCACCAAACACTGCATTGTTTTTCCACCACCAAAAAAAAAATAAAAATGTATTTTTCTATAAAAAAAAAATGCTGTTATTTAACACAATTGAATTAAAATAAAAAAATTAATAGCACAAATATTTAGAATGGAATTTAATTTAAGCTTTTTTTCTGAAATAATTGTATAAAAATCATCATTTGGAAAGAATTATTTTTAATGCCAAAACTATTATAAACAAAAGCTAAAATATCCATAATTTACTGCATAATCATTATAATAAATTATAGGCCATAATGAAATTCTATAATATGTTAACTACAATGGGATACATTTAATTTAGACAGCTGAAGGGGAAGCTAATATCTGGAAATTACCTATTTTTAAAATCAGGTTTTGTGTTAAATGCATTGTCCTTACATTTTTGGCAATGGTTATTTTTTTCCATATCACAATCTATATTTATAATAAAATACAGAAATCTTGCAATTTTCACATTGGCCATTGGAGCTTTTTAGACTCTATTTTTTGTTGACTCAGGAAACAACACATGTACATAGCTACAATTGTTAGACTCCAACTATATCTTTTGTATTGAAGCAGCTACTGAGCATGTGCAAAGGTCATTGTGAATGGAGGGGAGTAGAGTCAGCTATGCCATCACCTATGGTGGTTGGTGGATTCTGTGTTATCAGTAGGGTATGGAGTGTAACGTGACATTATAATCTTGCTTCTAAAAACTCTTCCTGAAAGGATAGCAGGTATGAGTCTAAGGCCACGTTCACACGTTCAGTATTTGGTCAGTATTTTACATCAGTATTTGTAAGCCAAAACCAGCCATGGAACAATTAGGGGAAAAGTGTAATAAAAACTCATGTACTATTTCTGTATTTATCACCCACTCCTGGTTTTGGCTTACAAACACTGATGTAAAAAACTGACCAAATACTGAACGTGTGAATGTGGCCTTAAAAAGCCATATTAGCCAGGGTAAAAAATAATTTTGTTTTTAATAAAAGATTGTGATATAAAAAAAAATATTGCCTGAATTGAAAAAAAAAATCAGAAAAACTTGAATTAAAGGGGTTTTCCCATGAACAAAGGTTCATTTTATTCAATAGATCTTGGAATAATAATAAGTTCCACAATTGGATGTGATTAAATAAAATGTCCCTGTGCTGAGATAATCTTATAAATGTGCCCCTCCTGTGTACTGTGTAATGACTGTGTCTGACCGTACAGGGACATGGTCTGATCATACCACATCTCCTGGGCAGGGGAGGAAGCAAAAGAGAATATACAGACACTACAGCAGGGGATCACAAATGATTATTTCTTTGAAGTAAAACATTGCTTTAAAACAGGCAGTGAAATGTTTTACCTCACAAAAATCAATCAGCTGTGATCCCCTGCTGTAATGTCTGTATTGTCTTTAGCTTGCCCCCCTCCCCCCTGCCCAGGAGCTGTGGTATGATCAGACCATGTTCCTGTACAGTCAGACACAGACATTACACAGTACACAGCAGCAAGATTATCTCAGCACAGGAACATTTTATTTAAACACATCTAATTGTGGAAATTATTATTATTCCAAGATCTATTGATTACAATCAACTCTTGTTCGTGGGAAAACCCCTTTAAGGAATAGGTCATTTTCTGATGATAGCTTCCCTTTAAAACTAAACCAGGCAGGAAGAAGATAATTTAACTTTGTCACACTGGCGCTCACTGTGTGATAGATTTGGTGCATCTTTATAGAAATGATGAAACACTTTTCTCGCCTTTATCCCACCTCTATGTTGTCTTATTCTTTTACTTTTGAGCGATTTTTCATTTTACTACTATTTGTTCCTCCCCTTCTTACAATAGCCATAACTTTTTTAATTTTCTGTCATCATAGCCATTGTAGGGCTTGTTCTTTTGCGGAACGAGTTATAGTTTTGAATTGCACCATTTATTTCCATGTTCCAGAATGTGATCACATGATTATATGTAAATAAATATAAATTTTTATTTTTTTGTTTAAGAATAAATGTGGATTGTTGTTCATGGGAAAAAAAATAAGACATTTCCTGAAAATAAGCCCTAACCCATCTTTTGGAGCAAAAAATAATATAAGATCCTGTCTTATTTTCGGAGAATCAAGGTATATGTGAGCAGCCACACACAGAGGAGAAGGGGCAGCAGCTGAGGAGCAAGTACTAATGGTACCCTGGGTGGACATCTCTGGATGCCTCATATATCAGGAGAATGGGGTCTCTTAACCCATTTGGCACTCCAGAAAATAGTATGTGAATTATACAGGTGGTCTCCGTGTCTGTGGCTCACTCCACTGTAGTTTATGGGAGTTATGAATCATTAGACAGTAAGCAAAATACCCATGATCTATTATAGAGAGCTATGTGCAGGCATCACCTCTTCTTCTTTAGGGCCTATTCGCACAGTTTTTTAACGAGGATTTAGAAGCAGATTTTACTGCAAATCTACAGTAAGAAAAGGTTCAAATACTGTATGCAATAAAGGAACTTATCTCATTAAAATCAGTGGGAGACTTATTCAAAGAGAATGTGATACATTTTTTATGTGCATTTTTGAACAGAATCTATTTCTAAATCCTTTTAAAAAAACTCTAACCTACAATTAGAGTGCTAATTTTTGCAGGTAATAGTCCTGTAAGTAGACATTTATTGTCTATATTTTGACATGCCACAAATGTCAAAGATGACAATAATAGTGCTTTCATTTTTTACTGCGGCCCTTGGATTGATTCAGTATGACAATGTGGCCCTTGGATCCAAAAAGGTTATGTGCCCCTGCTTTAGACCCATTGACTCATTTCTAAAGCCTTCGCGGATCACATGAAAATCCCATGATTTGCAATGTCAAAGTGATCACAAGATGTGCTACAATGTATAGTATTAAAGAACAACTGCTTAATTAATGTATTTATGACAAAGTTAAAAGGGTCGTCCAGTCATCTGATATTGATGATCTATCCATAGTGTCAGCTGTTATTAGCTCCTGCGGTGGCCGGGTATAACACTGAGCGGAGTTGAACAGCACATCTCCATACAACGTGTGACCGCTGCTACTGGCCAAACATTGTCGAATCCCTACCAATCTGATATTGATGAATTAACCAAATAATAGGTCATCAATAACGTATATATGACTGGATAACCCCTTTAAGGACTGGCATTGTAAATATTATAGAACCGATAGTGGTGGCCATAGAGTTTTATCTCAGATTTATTACATGTCAGGTCTATTTCATGTAAACTTGTCCACAAGGATCTATTGAACTGCACATTGAAGGCTCATTGTGTCATTAGTCCCAATGATTTCTCCATTAGATTCTTGTTAAATGGCATCTGGAAGTTTTCAAAGTCAACTTCATATGTAAATCGTTCCCTCCGTTGCTCTCTCCTCCTTATACGATCTGAAGTTGAGGGCTCAGTAATCCAAACCTTGATAGAGATAACATAATGTTAAGGATTAGGAGACAGCAGAGATTTAAATATAAATCTTATCGAAAAAATATAAAAAAATATACAAATTACATATTTTTCATTTTTGGACCCTGCCAAAATGCATAAGTAAAGGGGTTTTCTGGTTTCAGAAAATCGGTCTTCCCAGCTGCAGTTTATTTTAAAGGAAATCTATCAGCAGATAGTTTTAAATAGTTTGGGGGGTGAGCTCCTGCTGACAGAATCATTTAAAAAAATAAAAGTGTCCTTTACTCATCATTCCCAGGTCCAGCGCTGAGTCTTTACTGTTGTTCCCATTGTCTGTTATTGTCTTCATGTCGATCAGTTATTGGCTGCAGCACTGTCGACATGACATCAACGTTGCAGACAATAATGGAGCAGCGGTACAGACTCATTGCTGGACCCGGGGAGGGTGAATGAATCAGTTTGTTTGTATTCTTGAACAAACTACACCTGAAGACTGTGGTTTACCAGAATTGAAAACCCCTTTAAATCAGGTGTCTATTCACTATGAACATTTTATCTATTTTTTGTAGACCTAGTTTCCACTTGAAAAAAAGCAGTCAATAGCATCATTGAGGATGGGGGTGGAAAAAAAGTCTCCTATTGTTTTTAACTCATGTCCTAGTGGGACAAAAGTGGAATTTGGAAATCTTGATGAACAATGGATCCAGAAAAGATAAAATGCAATGTCCCCAAATAAGACATCATGGAGTAGTATTATTGTAAAAACTAGAAAATGAATTGGGGGCACAATCTAAAAAATGATTGTTTGCATCAGCAGAAATCCTTAACATCTGAAGGAAATCTTTAAAAGATCCAGAATTATTATTTTCTATTAAACAATCACGTATTGTATTACTTGCAAACTAACTACAAGAATCGAAACATTGGTCCTTACAAAGTGACGTTTGTCAGGTGGTGATCAGATAATACACAAAATCGATAGATGGAAAATATCATAATTTTTCTTAACAATATGAAATAACCCAAAGTGCTAGGATCACATTAGACCAGGAGATAACTCAGATGTCCAACCTACAAGCTGGATGACTTTGTAGTTGGGTATTAGTAGTAGTATCTCCTTGCTGATCAAGGGTATATTCACATGGAGTTTTTTTCAAGTAGAAAAATTCACTGTGGTTTTCAATCCACATATTTTATATGAGGTTTTTTTTTATCTGATGCAGTTTTAATCAGTTTTCAGAACATGTCTTTCCCACACTATTTTTTGCTGACTTTTGACATGACAGTGTCAAGTTTGGAGTGGATTCCATAATGAAAAGTAGTCACAATTCAGTAGTTGTCAATTCTTTTTCCATGACACGGTTATAAATTCAAAACCTCATAAAAAAATTGCAAAAACTCGCTGCAATATAGATTTTTTATTGAAATCAATAGGCAGCATTTTTAAAGGGAATTTGTCACCAGGTTTTGTTATGTAATCTGAGAGCAGTATGATGTACGGGTTGAGAGCCTGATTACAGAAATGTATCACTTACTAGGCTGTGTGTTGTTATTTCAATAAAATCAGTGTTTTATCAGCAGGAGATTATCACTAGAGGAATAGGTGTCTTCTGCCATCTAGTCCTGCTGCTCTGAATTACTCCACCCTCACTACTACTTAGCAGCTGTCTGTGTACACTGTATATTGACAGAAAGCTGCCAATCAGAGGTGTGGGTGTGGTTATACAGAGCTCAGTATTCTGAGCTCTGCTAGATCTGCAGCAGAAATGTTTTTTATTTTATCACAACTGCGGCTCCTAGTTAGTTAACTGATAAATAGCAGGAATTAGGGTCTCTGTCCCTACATTATGCTGTTCTCAGATGGGGTAGCAAAAATATGGTGACAGATTTCCTTTAAAGAGCACTTGAAGATTTTTTTAACTGGATTTTACAGCAGATCAGCTTCAAAATTAATGTAGAAAAACTTTGTTTGAATATACCCTTTGACTGCTTTCACATGGAAATTCTGAAAAGGAAACCGATCCAGCAATCCCAAGTAAAAAATATATGTATAAAACTTCACATTTAGTGAAAAAATATTAAAAACATGGTGAGAAAATAGGAAAAAGAGGGACTAAAATATTAAGGGGATGACGCATTTCAAACCACCATGGTTTTTAATCATAACCAAAACTAGGAGTTGTGCCTAAACAAAGAAAAATATAATGGAAAGCTTTGCATCTTTCATATTTTGGATCCTGCCTTAGATTTAGTTTTAAGTAAATCTGCTCTGGAATTGAAGGTTGTTTAATATAGATTAAAAAAATGGTTTCAAAATATCTTACTGTTTTTGGAATAAATGTTATGTCAACTTTGTTAGTTTCTCCCAAAGTTATCAGATTATTTAGTTGAGAAATGGCACTCTTCTCCTTTCTTGGGAGTAGAAGCTCTGTCGGTGTTGGTATCTGGCAACAATATAAAATATCAGAATTGGATACAACTTTTTTTTTTTTAACTATAGAACTTTCACAAAACAAAATGCTAATCAATATGAATCGCATCTTTATTATGACACATATAGAATGTCTACAACTATTAAACTAGAACAAGGGGATCACTACTAGTGTAGGGAACATGGGTTGCGAGCTTGCATTTTTTGGCTAAAATATGGACCAGTATCTCATGCATTTCAAACATATTGTCATCTTTTTTTGTAGCACATTTTTCATCTTTTGCAGGGTGCAGACAGGCTCATTAGTGTTGGCTTGGGAAATTGAGTTATATGTCCTAGAGGGGTGAACTTATATAGTGCTGGGCAGTAGTGATACATGAAAGTGCTTGGATAAGGGGTTTTCCAAGCACGCTTAGGTGCTAACCGAGTATCTTTAGCATGCTCGAAAAATATGTTTCAGTCGCCAAGGCGGCAAGTCTCGCAGCTGTTCAACAGCCGCAACACATGCAGGGATTGCCTGTTTGTTAGACAATCCCTGCATGTGTTGCAGCCGTCGAACAGCCGCGAGACATGCAGCCGTAGCAATTCTAACATTTTTTTGAGCACGCCGAAGATGCTCAGTCAGCACCCGAGTGTCCTCTGAAAACCCCTTATCCGAGCACGTTCGCGCTTCACTATTGGGCAGCCCACCTGATCTACTAGTATGGGTGTCACTAATAGCTTGTAAGCTGGCATGGTGCACTACACTTATCCGTGTGACTGATGCCCTATGCAAGCCTCATCTGTAAGCCGAAACCAGGAGTGGAACAATCAGAGGAAAAGTATATAAAAATACGTCACCACTTTTGTATTTATCACCCACCCCTGGCTTTGGCTTACGAATACTGAAGTGAAATACTGAACAAATATTGAACGTGTGAACGTGGCCTTAGACAACAAATCTGGATCCCGCAGTGAATTAAAGGGGTTGTCCAGCCTCTGGCTACAAGTCTGCAGTCACTCTACGTGACTGCAGACTTGTGAATCCTCACATCACGCACACTGTGAGGATGTGCCAGTGCCGGGTGGTCTTGCAACTTCAAATATGCGATTTGCATACAGTACAGACCAAAAGTTTGAACACACCTTCTCATTTAAAGATTTTTCTGTATTTTCATTACTTTGAAAATTGTACATTCACACTGAAGGCATCAAAACTATGAATTAACACATGTGGAATTATATACTTAACAAAAAAGTGTGAAACAATTGAAAATATGTCTTATATTCTAGGTTCTTCAAAGTAGCCACCTCTTGCTTTGATGACTGCTTTGCACACTCTTGGCATTCTCTTGATGAGCTTCAAGAGGTAGTCACCAGAAATGGTATTCACTTCACAGGTGTGCCCTGTCAGGTTTAATAAGTGGGATTTCTTGTCTTATAAATGGGGTTGTGTTGTGCAGAAGTCAGGTGGATACACAGCTGATAGTCCTACGGAATAGACTGTCAGAATTTGCATTATGGCAAGAAAAAAGCAGCTAAGTAAATAAAAACGAGTGGCCATCATTACTTTAAGAAATGAAGGTCAGTCAGTTTGAAAAATTGGGCAAACTTTGAAAGTGTCCCCAAGTGCAGTTGCAAAAACCATAAAGCGCTACAAAGAAACAGCCTCACATGAGGACCGCCCCAGGAAAGGAAGACCAAGAGTCACCTCTGCTTCTGAGGATAAGTTTATCCGAGTCACCAGCCTCAGAAATCGCAGGTTAACAGCAGCTCAGATTAGAGACCAGGTCAATGCCACACAGAGTTCTAGCAGCATTCACATCTCTACAACAACTGTTAAGAGGAGACTTTGTGCAGCAGGCCTTCATGGTAAAATAGCTGCTAGGAAACCACTGCTAAGGACAGGCAACAAGCAGAAGAGACTTGCTTGGGCTAAAGAACACAAGGAATGGACATTAGACCAGTGGAAATTTGTGCTTTGGTCTGATGAGTCCAAATTTGAGATCTTTGGTTCAAACCACCGTGTCTTTGTGCGACGCAGAAAATGTGAACGGATGGACTCTACATGCCTGGTTCCCACCGTGAAGCTTGGAGGAGGAGGTGTGATGGCGTGTGAGTGCTTTGCTGGTGACACTGTTGGGGATTTATTGAAAATTGAAGGCATACTGAACCAGCATGGCTACCACAGCATCTTGCAGCGGCATGCTATTCCATCCGGTTTGCGTTTAGTTTGACCATCATTTCGTTTTCAACAGGACAATGACCCCAAACACACCTCCAGGCTGTGTAAGGGCTATTTGACCAAGAAGGAGAGTGATGGGGTGCTATGCCAGATGACCTGGCCTCCACAGTCACCAGACCTGAACCTAATCGAGATGGTTTGGGGTGAGCTGGACTGCAGAGTGAAGGCAAAAGGGCCAACAAGTGCTAAGCATCTCTGGGAACTCCTTCAAGATTGTTGGAAGACCATTTCCGGTGACTACCTCTTGAAGCTCATCAAGAGAATGCCAAGAGTGTGCAAAGCAGTCATCAAAGCAAAAGGTGGCTACTTTGAAGAACCTAGAATATAAGACATATTTTCGGTTGTTTCACACTTTTTTGTTAAGTATATAATTCCATATGTGTTAATTCATAGTTTTGATGCCTTCAGCGTGAATGTACAATTTTCATAGTCATGAAAATACAGAATAATCTCTAAATGAGAAGGTGTGTCCAAACTTTTGGTCTGTACTGTACATGAGGTTACATGCCGACTAGATGGGCACGGTATCACTCAATACAAGTGTATTAAGTGAGGCCAGATAGAGTCTAGTTGGAATGTGACCAGAAGTATGCAAATCACATACTTGCAGTCACTTGACCGCCCTCTTCGGGAGCCGGCATCGGAGAATCCTGATGGTGCAGCAATCATAGAGTGACTGCAGACTTGTAGCCTAAGGTGGACAACCCCTTTAATATTGTGTCTGTGATATTTTTTGGATCACTACTCTTTTATTTTGCATCAAGATGACCCATAAAGATTCATTTGCCTCAATTAATGGACCATTGTTTTATCGGAAATGATTTTATTTCCTGTCTAACAATCCGGGTTTCATAGTTGTCGCTGCACATCTCTGCTCCTTGGTCCTGACTACTATGGAGGCAGCTGCTATATGGTGGCAGGATTCTCCTATATCGGCTGTGTTTTTCTAGTGTTGTTCGTTTTTATTAACCATTCATCAGAATTTAACAATTACAGAGACTTGCAGGTGGCAAACATGATTGTAATGTTCCAGGTAACAATATAATGAAGATGATATATACAAAAAAAAATCAATATTCCTATCATTTAGATTTTGTTAATTATAGTAAAGTCTCCCACATATTAAAGGGAGTCGGTCAGCACAAAATGACCATTCAAACCAAGCGCAGTCTCTTGTAGAGGACAAAACTGTAATAGAAAAAAAAAATCTGAACTTTAGTGTCCAAATTTGCTCCATTTTCAATAAATAGTTTTTTATTCAAATATGCTAAGTAGATGCTCATTGCACCCTTGGCATTGTCATGGAGCTCAGTGTTGCTTCCCACCTACTTGGCTTCAATCTATCTCCATCCTCCTCTACCTCCTGCAAAGCCAGAGCTGTCAATCAAGAAACACTGGGAAGAGATAGATAGAAAACAAGCATGTGGGAAGGTGCACTGAACTGCTTGGCCACACCCAGGGTGCACCTAACGTTTAGCTTATTTCAATAAAAAATAAATTTCTGGCAGATGCAGTAATGGTCACTGAAGGCACAAATTGTTTTTAGAGCTTTGTCCTCTTCAGGAAGTTGTGATTGATTTGAACAGTCATTTTGTGCTGACAGACTCCCTTTAAATTACAGTTGACCATCTAACAAGTATGGGGGCCTTCTGAACCATTGGGAATGTTTAATTATGACTCTCAATTCTTTTGTTTCCGAAGGAGGTAAGCCACTGACATTGATGTCTAGGAACTATTAGGCTATGTTCACACATCATGTTTTTTTTCAGCGTTTTTTTATGCTTTTTTTATGCAAATTTTCATCATAGACTTTGCAGCACCAGCAAAGTCTATGAGAGTCCAGATTTCTAAATTCCACACATCATGTTTTTTTTTTTGCTCAAGATTTTATGCCTTGCATGTTTTTTTGGAAAACTGAGCATGTCACTTCTTTCAGTGTTTTTTCACCCATAGGAAGTAATGAGTGGTGAAAAAAATGCTGAAAAAAACGCACCAAAAACTGGTAACTTTTTTTCAGCATTTTTGATGCCAAAATAGAATGGTGGTTTTTTTTCACCAAACTTTACGTACATGCATAAAAAGAGACAGAAGGACAGTGAAAAAAACGCTGAAAAAACACACCAAAACTCACCAAAACTGCAAGAAAACTCAAATCCTGAACAAACCTCCCTTGGGAGATCAGACTTTGCTGCAGAAAATTGACGCCAAGAAAACAATGATGTGTGAACACAGCCTTAGTCTAGGAGTGACACATGTTGCGCTGGAAACACATGCATGCTCGGCCTAGCTGAGTGTGAAAGTGTGTGGTGGGTTTGCATGAGATACTTGGTAGCTGTACAAACTACAATAAATAAATACAGAAAGCATCAAAAAGTCTTTAAAAATGTCAATGATTAAATCGCCTTTCTACCTCTTTCTTTGCGGATCCGACCTCTGGGATAGCAGGGGTTTGCAGCTTAGATAACGCTTTGGATTTGCCTTCCATTCTACCTTTTTTCTTGCCCCCTTTCTTGTCTTTTGGTTTTGGCAAGCTCTCCAGTTTGGCTTCAATCAAGTCAATGAGTCTATAATCGGCATACGCTTTTGCCACATCAAGAACATTTTGTCCTATGAACATAAAATCATCATGTTGGGGATTACTACCTTATTACATGATGAAGCCACTTATTCTTCATTCACTCAACATGCAGAAAATATTTATCACAAATAACCTCAAAATATATTCAGGCAAAAATTATCCAAAAATTGGTGAAGATGCTTCATTTTTCTTAGAGAGATATTGTCCTTTTCTACTGTAACTGAATAGAAAATTGCCAAAACAAAAAAAATCATTTTGGCTGCCGCTCTAATTTCTGTTATATTAAAGTGTTTGTCTGGGATTTCAAAATTGATGGCCTAGTCTTTAGTCCCTGACAAACTCTTTAATATTTGCCAAAAATTATGTTTTTACTGGTAGTCCACTCTAACCTCTTGGATTTGCAGCCATTTTTTTTTTTTTTTTAGAATAAAGTTTTTGTACTGACTTTGTAAGAAATATTTTTTAAAATCTCCTTCGACATTGCCCTGTATATGGGAATGATTTTTGTGAGACAAGTTGTATATTTCTATGGAACCATCTTAGTATATAATCTACTGAAGAGAGGTAAGAAAAATTCCAGGTGGGGTGGAATTGAAAAAAAACAACAATTCATTGCGCCATTGTTTTTTGTGTTTTGTTTTTAGACTGTTCGCTTTGCAGTAAAAATGACATGTTAATTGTTCATTTGGTCACTATGGTTTATGGTGATTGCAGATTTATATTATTTCTTTCTTCTTGGAATAAAAACGCGAAAAAAAATAAAATTGAGTCAACATTTTATGAGATCTATGACTTTTATTTTTTAGCTCTGTGTTTTTACATGGCAAATTAATTTTTATTATTAGCGTTTTGCGGTACATGCGACTTTCTGATATCTTTTTATTCCATCTTTTTTGGTAAGCAAACTGATTAAAAAAAAACAATGATCCTATTATTTAAATGTATTTTTTCATTACTATTTTTGGCATTCACCGTATAGAATAAATGCAAAAACACAACACATTTTGAAAACAACAAAGCCTCATATGGCTAAGCAATGAAAAAAAAAGGCTATTGGGAGATGAGGAGGCGAAAAAAAAACAAAGTGAAAAAAGGGACCAGAAAAAAATGATCAATTTACATCACATTTAATTACCTAAACTGAAATACAACTGTACCAAACTCTCAGCCGTGAGAAGTTTCAGATTAGTTTAGGTTTTCAGCCTCGGGATTTCCAGGAGAAAAATTTTTTTTTAGTTTACAAGCATGCAATATGTAAGAATCCAAAAATTAGCCCCACACCAGTGCTGTCTCTCCACATCTGCCCCCTAGTCTTTGTGACATGGCAGCAATGGTGACTTCATGGATACAGCACCAATGCACTCAATCAAGGGGATCGGTCGGTCCTGTGCTATCTACATTTCCATCACTATTGAGCCCGGTGATTGGCTGCAGCAGTCATGTGCTGTAGTCGT
Organism: Phyllobates terribilis; assembly: GCF_046119375.1. Taxonomy (NCBI): domain Eukaryota; kingdom Metazoa; phylum Chordata; class Amphibia; order Anura; family Dendrobatidae; genus Phyllobates; species Phyllobates terribilis. The sequence goes on from NW_027362763.1 coordinate 768,432,390, forward strand.
GACATCCCGGTTGCTGCCAAGACTAAAGAGGCAGCGAAGAATCCTGGGTGGCGGTGATATGGGAGGAGCTGATTTTCTGATACATGCTTGTAGACAGTGCCACACGGCCAACTATGGCACCTAGCTCGTTGTTGGGGGTTTTGGGTCTCATCACGGCCTCTGCATACTTGGGGCTGAAGTCCTGGGTTTAGGCATCCTACTAAACCTCTATCCATGGACTTCTTCCACCATTTACCTTTCTTGTTCTCTATCTGCACCTTTGCTCCGGATTTCATTAATATCTGAACACAGTCCAGGCTTGCACTTTCCACTGCTCTCATGAGTGGTGTGGATCCGTTCATGGCAACGGCATCGATCTTGGCTCCATATTTTAGCAGCAGTTCAGCAATGTCACTCTGGCCAGCATGACAAGCATGATGAAGCGGTGTCCACATGAAATTATCCCTTGTATTGACGTCAGCACTGCGAATATAAAAAAGATTTTTAAATTCTTTAGCCCATATGGCAACCCTCTGGAAAATTAAAATCCCCACTTAGAAAAAAAAATTATATATCTCAAGGTTTTTTCAAAATATTTTCTATAACAATATTTTCAAGTTAATTTCTTGTAGAAATTAGATAGAAAGTTTCAATGTTGACTTCTGGAGCATAAAAATCTGTCCTGGAAACATAGATGTAGTGCTGAGTATGGCACAGCTGTCTTGTACAGGACTGTGCACCTACCCGTACATCATCCATCAGAAAAGTTTTTCACCCTTTGGTAATGAAAAGTTATTACTTCCATTCACTTACAGCAAGTAAAGATCTTAAAAAACCATGAAGAACTCATATGTTAAATGGGAGAGTCTGGAGGACTCCATACACAGTAGACTGATGGCTGATTCCACCGATATCGGAGGGTTCATCCAACTTTAGTCTCATTTGTATGTGGACTTTAGATACTTTTGGATTTGTCTTACATTCTACCCTTTGTCTTGCCCCCTTTCTGACTTTTTTGGTCCACAGGATACGCCATAAATGTCTGATAGATGCAGGTGCCAAATCTGGGAATCACACCTATTTTTGGAATGAAGAGATGACTGCGTATGCATGGCTCTCTGTTCACTTCTATGGGTGTTCATAGAAATCGATGAGCAAACATGATTGACAAATTTCAGAAGTGAATGGGCCGAGTCTCGCATGTGCAGAAAAACTCCTCACTCCTGGCAGCCTGAGATGGGTTTCCATTATTGAGGAAGGTGCAGGTCCCTGGAGAAAAGCCATAAATGTCCAAGATAGGAAATAACCCTTTATGTTATAAAAGTATGGTAATAAGGTTATCTATTAAATAGATTTATCACCTAATTTCAATTAACCATAAATATTTTTTGAATGTAAATATTTTGCAATTAGAAAAAAATAAATTTTTATAAAATTAGGTTCCATTAACTTGTTTTATCAATTACAATAATGGGGAATTATGAAAAAAATTGTTATAGTCAGAAAGCCCAAAACACACAGGATCAGATGTAGACATATTGGTACAGCCGCACAGAGGCCCAAGAGACAAGAGGGTCCACGTCCACTAAACCGGTGGGAATTGTGCATTATCCTGAGCTATTTGAATACAAAGGGCCTATATATTGTTTTTGCACAGGGGCCCTCTTCTGTCTGTGTCCATTACTGCACAGAATAAATTAGTATCAGGTGCTTGGGACCTATATAAAACTGCAAAATACCAGGTCAGGTGAATGCATTTATAATAAGGACAAGTAATCTATTAAGTATTAATAAATGGGATAATTGTAGCCCTTACTGTAAAATCTAAGGAAGAAAAGCTCACAGGCCCTAAGGCAATGTATCATCAGAAAATTACCTATTTAAGTCAGATTTTTGTGTTAATAGTATTTCTAAACATTTTTGGGGAATATTTTTTTTATATCACAATCTGTAATATTAATAAAAAATATAGAGAAATCTTACAATTCTCACAACATCCACTAGGGTTATTTTAGGCTTACAATTCCTGTTCTTTACAGAAAACTTTTCAGCATTCTCACTATCATCAGAGACATGATAACATAGACAGGTATCACCTATAGGATTGGCTCGAACTGATGTATAACTCAGACGAGTGCAATCGGATAAAAAACATCGGATTGCACTCGGACCAATGTTATTTAGTGAGGCAGTGCAGATCTGCTTATTTTTTCTCAGCTGTATTTAGTATGAGAAAAAATATTGCAGCATGCTGCGATTTCACTCTGAAATCTGATGGGTGTGACCAAAAAAAATCAGAAGACATACAGACCATCAGTATGGCATCTGACTGTGATCCGATTCTTTCCATCTTCTCCATTGTTTCTATGCGTGTACATCAGACTGCACTCGGAAGACATCCGAGTGCAGCCCGATATTTCACATGCACCCATAGACTTGTATGAGTGCGCGTGATCCGAATATCCCATGTGCTCGACCGCTACTCCATTCATATTCTATGGCCGAGCACAGTCCTATAGAGAATGAATGGAGTGGCATATGGAGGTCCCATAGAGAAAGAATAGAGTGGCAATTGCTAGAATGGGGGACTTATACAAGATACTGGAATGCTCCTGTGTAGGTGATAACATCTTCTACCTGGAATACCCTTTTAATGCAAAGCATATACGTACTGTTCTATTACACGGTGTTCCAAATTATTATGCAAATAATATTTTCTCAGATTTTCCCAAATTACCTATATGAATTGCAGTCATTGTCATGATGCTCCAGAGGTTCTCAATGGGGTTGAGGTCAGGGGAGCATGGGTGCCACACCATAAGTTTGTCCCCTTTTATGCCCATAGCAGCCAGAGATGCAGATGTGTTATGTGCAGCATGAGACGGGGCATTGTCATGCATGAAATGATCTCGATGGTCCAGATGGATGGAGTGGAGGATGGCTGGTTGATGGACACCCCATGCAAACACGGCTACGGCGCTAACAAGGAGGAGGTGGAGTAATGTTTTGGCTGGAATCATGGGGAGAGAGATTGTCGGCCCTTTTAGGATCCCTGAAGGGGTAAAGATGCACTCCATAATGTATGTTGAGTTTCTCAAACAGCACTTCCTTCCATGGTTCAAGAAGAATAACCGTGTATTCCGCAGCAAGATCATTTTCATGCATGATAATGCACCGTCTCATGCTGCACATAACACATCTGCATCTCTGGCTGCTGTGGGCGTAAAAGGGGACAAACTTATGGTGTGGCCCCCATGCTCCCCTGACCTCAACCCCATTGAGAACCTCTGGAGCATCATCAAAAGGAGTGTCTATGATGGCGGGAGGCAGTTCACATCTAAGCAACAGCTCTGGGAGGGTATTCTGTCCTCATGCAAAACAATTGAAGCAGAAACCATCCAAAACCTGACAATTTCAATGGACGAGAGAGTTCAGAAGCTCCTTTTGAACAAGCGGTCCTATGTGCAAATGTAACCACCTAGAATAAAGTTTTGAGTTGAAAACTGTTTGATTTCAGTTTGTAATAACCTGCTAATGCTTATAATTTCAAAAATGACCATTTTTTTGTTCTTTATTAAAATGAAAAGGTTGAAAACTCTGCTGTGCATAATAATTTGGAACATGCATTTTGAGTGCAGTTTGAGTTTATTATTTTTTAAAAAATATACTGTTATCATAGGCAGTTTGTACAAAAAACTTTCAATTGTACTCTAATAGTTATTTGATTGGAAAATAACAATGACTGCAATTCATATAGGTAATTTGGGAAAATCTTAGAAAATATTATTTGCATAATAATTTGGAACACAGTGTAATCTAGGATCTGCATTTTTTGGGACAACGACCATAGACCATGCAAAATGTTCAGTATAAGGACAGCAAAATGCAAAGACCTCTAGAAGTCTCAAGGAAAGTGTCAGGGAACAATGGTGAGCAGCTGAGCTGTCCATCTATACTGCAGCTGCTGGGGAGGTGTGGTTCTGCAGATGAATGATGCTCCTTACTGGTCCTGCTCTCACAGTCACAGTACAGCAGCACTGTCTCTGCGCCCTCTGCTGGTATCATATGTAATATTTATGCCATTGCCAAATACTTAGATACTATATCATATGTACACACATTATATATATCTATATCTACAGTACAGACCAAAAGTTTGGACACACCTCATTTAAACATTTTTCTGTATTTTCATGACTATGAAACTTGTACATTCACACTGAAGGCATCAAAACTATGAATTAACACATGTGGAATTATATACTTAACAAAAAAGTGTGAAACAACTGAAAATATGTCTTATATTCTAGGTTCTTCAAAGTAGCCACCTTTTGCTTTGATGACTGCTTTGCACACTCTTGGCATTCTCTTGATGAGCTTAAGAGGTAGTCACCGGAAATGGTCTTCCAACAATCTTGAAGGATTTCCCAGAGACGCTTAGCACTTGTTGGCCCATTTGCCTTCACTCTGCAGTCCAGCTCACCCCAAACCATCTCGATTGGGTTCAGGTCTGATGACTGTGGAGGCCAGGTCATCTGGCTTAGCACCCCATCACTCTCCTTCTTTGTCAAATAGCCCTTACACAGCCTGTGTAAACGCAAACCGGATGGAATAGCATGCCGCTGCAAGATGGTTCCCAGTGTAAAGCATGGAGGAGGAGGTGTGATGGTGTGGGGGTGCTTTACTGGTGACACTGTTGGGGATTTATTCAAAATTGAAGGCATACTGAACCAGCATGGCTAACACAGCATCTTGCAGCGGCATGCTATTCCATCCGGTTTGCGTTTAGTTGGACCATCATTTATTTTTCAACAGGACAATGACCCCAAACACACCTCCAGGCTGTGTAAGGGCTATTTGACCAAGAAGGAGAGTGATGGGGTGCTACGCCAGATGACCTGGCCTCCACAGTCACCAGACCTGAACCCAATCGAGATGGTTTTGTGTGAGCTGGACCAAAGAGTGAAGGCAAAAGGGCCAACAAGTGCTAAGCATCTCTGGGAACTCCTTCAAGATTGTTGGAAGACCATTTCCGGTGACTACCTCTTAAGCTCATCAAGAGAATGCCAAGAGTGTGCAAAGCAGTCAACAAAGCAAAAGGTGGCTACTTTGAAGAACCTAGAATATAAGACATATTTTCAGTTGTTTCACACTTTTTTGTTAACTATATAATTCCACATGTGTTAATTCATAGTTTTGATGCCTTCAGTGTGAATGTACAATTTTTATAGTCATGAAAATACAGAAAAATCTTTAAATGAGAAGGTGTGTATACACATATATATATATATATATATATATATATATATATATATATATATACACAGACATGCATACATACACATATATACATACATACACACACACACACACACACATACACACAGTTGTGTTCAAAAGTTTACAAACCCCAGCGGAATTTTTCCTTTCTTGGCCTTGTTTCAGAGAATATGAATGATAACAAAAAAACTTTTTCTCCACTCATGGCTATTGGTTGGGTGAAGCCATTTATTGTCAAACTACTGTGTTTTCTCTTTTTAAATCTTAATGACAAAAACATCCAAATGACCCTGATCAAAAGTTTACATACCCTGGTGATTTTGGCCTGATAACATGCACAGAATTTGACACAAATGGGTTTGAATGGCTACTAAAGGTAACATCCTCACCTGTGATCTGTTTGCCTGAAATCAGTGTGTGTGCATAAAAGCTGAGTGAGTTTCTGGGATCCAGACAGACTCTTGCATCTTTCATCCAACCACTGATGTTTCTGGATTGTGAGTCATGGGGAAAGCAAAAGAACTGTCAACGGATCTACGGGAAAAGGTAGTTGAACTGTATAACATAGGAAAGGGATACAAAAAAATATCCAAGGAATTGACAATGCCAGTCAGCAGCGTTCAAACTGTGATTAACAAATGGAAAATGAGGTGCTTTGTAAAAACCAAACCATGGCCAGGTAGTCCAACAAAAATTTCGGCCACAACTGCCAGGAAACTGTTCGGGATGCAAAGAAAAACCCACAAATAACATCAGCTGAAATTCAGGACTCTTTGAAAACTCAGCGGTGTGGCTGTTTCAAGATGCACAATAGGGAGGCACTTAAAGAAAAATGGGCTGCATGGTCAAGTCGCCAGAAGAAAGCCATTACTGCACAAATGCCACAAAGTATCTCACCTACAATACGCCAAATAGCACAGAGACAAGCCTCAAAACTTCTGGAACAAGGTAATTTGGAGTGATGAGATCAAAATTGAACTTTTTGGCCACAACCATAAACGTTACATTTGGAGAGAGGTCAACAAGGCCTATGATGAAAGGAACACCATTCCTACTGTAAAGCACGAAGGTGGATGGCTGATGTTTTGGGGATGTGTGAGCTACAAAGGCACAGGAAACTTGGTAAAAGTTGAAGGAAAGATGAATGCAGCACGTTATCAGCAAATACTGGAGGCAAATTTGCACTCATCAGCCCTGAAGCTCCGCATGGGACGTACTTGGACGTTCCAACATGACAACAATCCAAAACACAAGGCCAAGTCGACCTGTCATTGGCTACAGCAGAACAAAGTGAAGGTTTTGGAGTGGCCATCTCAGTCTCTTGACCTCAATATCATTGAGCCACTCTGGGGAGATCTCAAGCGCGCAGTTCATGCTAGACAGCCCAGGTATTTACAGGAACTGGAGGATTTTTGCCAAGAAGAATGGGCAGCTTTACCATCTGAGAAAATAAAGAGCCTCATCCACAAGTACCACAAAAGACTTCAATCTGTCATTGATGTTAGAGGGGGCAATACACGGTATTAAGAACTGCGGTATGTGAACTTTTGATCAGGGTCATTTGGATGTTTTTGGTTTTCACTAAGATTTAAAAAGAGAAAACACCATAGTTTGACAATTAATGACTTCACCCAACCAATAACCATGAGTGGAGAAAAAGTTTTTTTTGTTATCATATTCTCTGAAACAAGGCAAAGAAAGCAAAAATTCTGCCGGGTTATGTAAACTTTTGAGCACAACTGTATATCAGCTTGCACTGTTGATAGTTGTGCCCATCAGGCAGGCATGGTAGCAGCCTATACCCTGTGACGCCTGCAGGTCTGTACTTTGGACAGGTCACTAAAGAGGTCGGTACTTGCTGTCTGGTGTCACAATGGAGCCGGTCATGTCAGGAATAGCTAAACAGGAGGGGGCGCAGACATGAAGGCAGGCGGCGGCAGAGGAGGAGGGGGTGATCCGCTTGATATGTCCCGGGCCGGTACCGGCCAGATCACAGCACCGCTCCCGCCGGTGGCGCAGTGGGATTTGCACTCGCTCGCTATCCGCCCGCTACTGCGAGGCTCGGGCCCAGCTCAGCGCCCAGAGCGGAGGCCACGGCCTGCGCCTCTCTGTGCAGACTCTCTCTCTCCTTCCCTCCCTCCCTCGCTTGTTGTTTCACAGTCGGAAATAAGACTCACTTGCCGCAAAAGAAGAAGAAGCCGTAGCAGCAGCGGTGCCGGACAGCAAAGGCGGCCGCCTCTCAGGCGGTGGTGGTGATGAGCAGCAGTATCTTTTGGCCTTGAACAGACGATCTCATCATTCCCCTTCCCTCCAACCCCCACAGAGGAGACGAAAGGAGCAGAGCACAGGCAGCGGCTGGGGCGAATGAAGGAGAGGGAGAAGGGTTTATGAATGAGATGTCACTAAGGTGGGGAGAATGCAGGGCAGCCAGGGAGAGTCAGCCTGGGACAGAGCTCGTAACACTCCCGTCTTGCTGTTGCTTTTATGTCCAACAGCTGGTATATAAAAACATAGTAAGTATATAAAAACATGCATGTATTCGAATGCAACGTTATGTCAAAATTTCAAAGCAATCGGTGAAGAACTTTCGGAGGTTTAAGATTTTGAACAAACGAACATTTACATTTTTATTTATATAGATATATATATACATACATACATACATACATACATACACAGAACAGAACTCTCCAGCAATATTTGGACAGTGACAGAATCCTTTTGATTTCAGCTCTGCAGGCCACTATTTTGGATTTAAAATGAAACCACTGAGATGCAATTGAAGTGTACACTTTCAGGTTTAATTGAAGGGGTTGAACAAAAATATCCTGTGAATGTTTATGAATTACAACCATTTTTCTACAAAGCCTCCTCATTTCAGAGGCTCAAAAGTAATTGGACAAATTAACTTTACCATAAATAAAATGTTAATTGTTAATACTTTGCAGAGAATCCTTTGCAAGCAATGCCTGCCTGAAGTCTGGAAGCCATAGACCTCACCAAATGCTGGGTTTTCTCCTTTGTGATGCTTTGCCGGCCTTTACTGCAGCTGACTTTAGTTGTTGCTTGTTTGTGAGTCTCTCTGCCTTAAGTTTCATCTTAAGCATGTGAAATGTATGCTCAATGGGAGTGAGATCTGATGATTGACTCGGCCATTGCAGAATATTCCACTTCTTTGCCTTAAAAAACTCCTGGGTTGCTATTACAGTATGTTTTGGGTCATTGTCCATCTGTACTGTGAAGCGCTGCCCAATCCACCTTGCTGCATTTGGTTGAATTTAAGCAGACATTATAGCTCTGTACACTTCAGAATTCATCCGGCTGCTTCTGTCTTCAGTCACTTCATCAATAAACACTAGTGACCCAGAGCCCGTGGAAGCCATGCATGCCCACCATGCCATCACACTGCTTCCACCATGTATTACAGAGGATCTGGTGTTGAGACGCTGGCAAGCGTCACTTCTTATGGACAAGCCGCGAGGCAGGAGAGTCAAGAAGTCCAGCGTCAAATACCAAGAGAGTACGTCAAAAGCAGAAGGGCAATACAAAAGAGTAAACAGGTCATACTCCAAAATCAACAGTCCAAAGTGGTGCAGATATAGACAAAGGGGCTAGGCAAACCTATAGTCAAAGGCAAGGTCAGGCAACAAAGATCAGAACAGCAGAACACTAAAGCTCAGAGCACGTGCTCCACCAAGCAAAGCTATAACTGACAATGGCCTCACCATTGGCAGACAGCTAAATAGCCAAGGGATCACTCTGAAAGGGAGACACCTGGAGGAAGCCCAGCGGGCCCAGGATTTGATTGGGCTGCTGGGCAATCCTAAATTTGCATGGGGACAGCCCAGCACGCTCCAGGCCTGATTGGGCGGCTATGCTATCAAACTCACAATACTGACAGCCAAGTACGCCCTGCCATCTATTGCAAGGCATAGCTGTCACTCACTATGTCCCTAGGACACAGTGAGCGGTGGATTCGTGACAGGTGTGCTTTGAAAGTCTTCTCTTTATGGTAGACTTAGATACTGAAACACCTGCTTCCTAGAGAGTGTTGTTCACTTGTGTGGATGACATGACGGGGTATTTCTTCACCATTGAAAGGATTTTGTGATCATCCATCACTGTTGTCTTCTGTGGAAGTCCAGACCTTTTTGAGATCTCAAGCTCATCAATGCACTCTTTTTTTTCAGAATGTACCAAACTGTTGATTTGGCCACACATGGCAGAAATGTTATCTCTCTGATGGATTTCGTCTTTTTTTCTTCAGCCTGATGATGATCTGTTTCTCGTAAATTGAGAACTTCTTTGACTGCATGTTGTAGGTTCACAAAAACAGATTACAAATGCAAATTCCACACCTGGGATCAGCTCTAGACCTTTTACCTACTTAATTGATGATGGATTAAAGACGGAATAGCCCATGCAGCCCATTAAAAAGCTTTTGAGATAATTGTCCAATTACTTTTGGTTACTTTAAAAAGAGGCAGCTATGTATTATAGAGCTTTAAGTCCATGATGCGTTTTTTTAAGCGTTTCCGCAGCGGCAAAAGTGCTGCAGAAACACTTAAAAAACGCATGGTAGAAGGCCTGTCATGTTCCACAATGACAATCCGCATGTGCTGTGCACATGCTGCGGAAATTTCCGCTGCGGGTTATCATTGCGGAAAAAAACGCAGCACTACCAATTATTTTGCGGAAGCGCTGCGTTTTCGCCACCATTGACTTGCATTGGAACGCATGGATTACGCATCACTGCATCTGTACATGCGGAATCCATGCGTTTCAATGTGCGGATGGTACCCGAGTGTGGAGGACAGGAGACTCTCCTCCGGACCCAGGTACCATAGAACCTGTAAAAAAAAGGATAAAATAAAAAATAAATATTATATTTACCTTCTAATGGCCCCAGATCTCCTTGTCTTCCCTTGCCAGCAGATCGCGGATGACTGAAGGACCTGCGCTGACGTCATAGTCATGTGACGGCAGGTCCTTCAGTGTAGTGTACCGCGAGCTGCTGGCAAGCGAGGACGGAGCGAAGCAAGACTCCGGGGGCCATCGGAAGGTAAGTATAGATTTATTTTTTTATTTTTTACCATTCTTTAAGGTCACAGTATATAAATCCATGTCGTTTGCATGGATTTATATAGTGTGACCAAGTTGACAAGCACTTTCCAAGTGATGCTAAACTCGCTTGGAAAGCGCTTGTCGTGAAAGGGTTAAAGCTGAGAGTCTGCACTTTAAGCCTATATTGATTATATTACGTTTTTTGGGGTCTATAATACGCATCAAGCCATAAGACGAACCCGAAATTTTGAGGAGGAAAATAATCAATTTTTTTTCTATGTCAAAATGGGGGTCCGTCTTATAGTTTGAATTTAGTTTACCGTAGACGGGGCAGCGGCAGTGGAGCGGTGTCACAGGAGGCAGGGTAGCTGCTGCAGGAAGCTGGCCCTCCGGTAAGCTACATTAGGACTATAAGACACACCCCCATTCTCCTTAGAAATTTGGAGGGAGAAAAGTGGTGCGTCTTATACTCTGAAAATTGCAGTATATCTTGAATATGTTTTGGTAAACAGCTAAAATGCCAAAACTTGTGTCACTGATCAAATATTTCTGGACCTAACCATGTATATCTATATTATATATATACAGTGGGGAAATTAGTATTTGAAACACTGCCGATTTTGCAACTTTTTCCACCTACAAAGAATGGAGAGGTCTGTAATTTTTATAGTAGGTACACTTCACCTGTGAGAGATAAAATCTAAAAATAAAAAAACAGAAAATCACATTGTATGATTTTTACATAATTAACTTGCATTTTATTGCATGAAATAAGTATTTTATCACCTACAAAACCAGCAAAAATTCTGGCTCTCACAGATCTGTTAGTTTTTCTTTAAGAAGCCCTTCTACTCTGCACTGATTACCTGTATAAAAGACACCTGTCCACACACTCAATCAATCACACTCCAACCTCTCCAACATGGCCAAGACCAATGAGCTGTATAAGGACACCAGGACAAAATTGCAAACCTACACAAGGCTGGGATGGGCTATGGGACAATAGGCAAGCAGCTTGTTAAGAAGGCAGCAACTGTTGGCACAATTATTAGAAAATTGAAGAAACACAAGATAATTGTCAATCTTCCTCCTGTTAGAACCCTCTTGTTTGTTTTTTCCATCTTGTGTTTTGCGGTCAAGTGACCATCTGACTTTATATTCCAGCTCCGCCTTTTTGGCTGTGCTGGACTTCAGTGTTGTTTGACTGTTTCTCTAGCCAGGTGCTTCTGTGCCTATCTCTGTCAGTTCGCTTGGTCCCTTGGGACCTCTAGTACCTTTTTGTCAGTTTATCTTTTTGTGTTCTGCAACAACTCTCTCTGTTCAGGAGGTGTCCCATTTTTGTTCCAGTCCTTAGTTCTTTTAGGGACCCCTCCCCTTTATTCTATAGGTCTTTGTTCAGACTAGTCTAGGACTAAGGCGGGTCTGTTCGCAAGGAACAGGCAGCCCACTATATCATAGGGATTCAGCTTAGTCTTAATGTAGGGAAAGCTTTCCCCTTCTTTCCTTAGTACTTGTTGCAGATCATAACACTAAGTCCAGACAAAAAAAAAAAAAACTAAAAGAAAAGAAATACGGGGATCAGTATGGCTTCCATCTAGGATTTGGCTCGATGCTTGCAGGAATTGACTCTGGAGGTGGCCGAGCTCCAGCAACACGTGAGTAGCTGTTCTGGAGCGCATTTTGTGGAACCCAAGGTAGGACTGCCTGATGTTTTTTATGGTAAACAGCAAGATTTTATTTCCTTTAAAAATGCTTGTTTGTTATATTTTCTATCGAGACCAAGGTCCTCTGGGAATGAATCACAGTACATTGGTTTTATTATGTCACTTTTGCGTAATGAACCACAAGGGTGGGCCTTTTCTCTTCAACCTAATGATCCATGCTTAAGGTCTGTAGAAGAATTTTTTTCTGCTATGGGGCTATTATATGACGATCATGATCGAATCTCATCTGCTGAGGCAGAACTCAGGCGTTTGATTCAGGGGTCAGGTGATGTTGAGAATTATTGCACACACTTTAGAAGGTGGGCTTCTGAAGTCAGATGGAATGATCCTGCTTTGAAATGTCTATTTCTTGCTGGTCTGAGAGAAAGAGTTAAGGATTTGCTAATTGCATTCCCCGCACCTGAGACTCTGCAGGATGCCATGCAATTAGCCGTTCGTGAGGATAGGAGGCTGAGATATAGGCAGAATGAGGTAAAGGCTCCTGTAAAGCCAGGTCCTAGTCCCCAGAAAATCTACTCAGACGGCGGAGAACCGATGGAGGTTGCGGCGATGTCGCTCCGCTCTCAGGAAAGGGAGGGATTGTGTCTTTATTGTGGTAAAGCTGACCATTTGATTAAGTATTGTGAGCTTCGTTTAAGTAAAGAAAAAAAAAAGGTCAGGTACACCCGTATAGCTTGTTTACACTCTTCAGGAGTATTTCTTTCAGGGAGTACTACTTTGCAGGAAAATTTGATTGAATTTCAGGTTTTTGTGGATTTTGGTTCAACACTTAATGTGATTGATAAAGGGTTTTTGGAAAAACTTAAATTGAAATCCAAACTTTTGTCATCACCTATTTCTGTGATTGCAATTGATAACACTCCCTTGAAATGTATTACTCACAAGGTTGCTGCATTTCCCCTCACTATCAATGGACTTCACCAAGAAATTTTGGACTTGGTTGTATTATATAATTTATCCTCTCCGGTCGTTGTAGGATTGCTTTGGTTAAAACTGCACAATCCTTTACTGGACTGGTCTACTAATGTGATTAAGTCTTGGAGTCCGAAGTGCTATGATAAATGTTGTAATGGTCGCATTGCGGTTGTGTGAAAAGGGGAATTACCGATACCTAAACAAGATTTTTGGAGGGTTTTTTCGGAGGAGGAGTCGCAAGTTTTACCTCCTCATAGGGATTATGATTGCGCCATTGAGTTTATTCCGGGAGCTATTCTTCCCAAGAGTCGTTTGTTTAATCTAACTATCCCTGAAAGAAAGGCCTTGGAGGAGTACATACAGACTAGCATGACTGCTGGTCACATTAGACCTTCTAAGTCGCCTGTGGCAGTTGGATTTTTCTTTGTTAAAAAAAAGGACGTGAAATTAATAAGATTACCATACGCAATTCCTACCCATTGCCGTTAATTCCTGACTTGTTTAACCAGTTAGTGGTTCTCTAAATTGATCTCCGGGGGGCATACAATTTGTTATGAGTGAAGGAGGGTCATGAATGGAAAACTGCTTTTAACACACCGGTAGGTCATTTTGAGAATTTGGTGATGCCTTTTGGTCTTACCAATGCACCTGCATTTTTTCAGAACCTTATTAATGACATCCTGAGACCTTTGATTGGTAAGAATGTGGTTGTGTATTTGGATGACATTTTGATTTATTCGCCAGATCTGGAGTCCCATTGGCAGAGTGTACGTGAAGTTTTGCAGTTATTGAGTGATAATTCACTCTTTGCTAAGCTGGAGAAATGTGAGTTCGTGTGCAGAAAATTAGCTTTTTGGGCTACATTGTCTCCAGCGAGGGCTTTGAGATGGACCCGGTGAAGGTTGAGGCTGTACAGGAATGGCCTAGGCCTATTGGTTTGAAATCTATACAGAGATTTTTGGGTTTTGCCAATTATTACAGGAAATTCATTAAGAATTTTTCTGTAATTGTTAAGCCTCTAACCGATCTCACCAGGAAAGGTGCAAATACGGTCCAGTGGACTACTGAGGCCATTGAAGCGTTTTAGTATCTCAAAGAGAGGTTCAGTTCTGCCCCTATCCTTATGCAGCCTGGTGAGACCAAGCCTTTTTTTGGTCGAGGTCGATGCTTCATCGGTGGGGGTCGGAGCAGTTTTGTCTCAGGAGAACAGGGATGGAGTACATCTGTGTGCCTTTTTTTCGAAAAAAATTTCGGAAACCAAATTGAATTATGATGTTGGAAATCGGGAGCTGCTGGCTATTAAACTCGCATTTGAACATTGGCGTCATTTTTTGGAAGGTGCTAGATTTCCTATTCAGGTTTTCACAGATCATAAGAATTTGATCTATCTGGATGCTGCCAAGCGCTTGAATGCCCGTCAAGCTAGGTGGGCACTTTTTTTTTCTCGGTTTCATTTTTCTGTTACCTATATCCCTGGTACTAAGAATGTTAAAGCAGATGCTTTATCTCGCAGCTTCTCTCCTGCTGTCGGTGCCGAGGAGGAGGAGAGCATTTTACAGAAAGGAGTTGTGGTGGCAGCATTGGACTCCGTTTTGGAGAATGGGATTCTAAAAGCTCAAGATGATGCTCCATCTAACACTCCCCATGAGAGGTTGTTCGTGCCTAGAACCTTTAGGAGAGACTTGTTTGTGGAGTGTCATGAGTCTCGGTTTGGCAGGTCATCCAGGAATTTCGGAGACTAAGAGACTTATCAGTCGCAGTTTTTGGTGGCCTGGATGGCAGAAAGAAGTCATCAAGTGGGTGCGTCAATATACGGTGTGTGCTAGGTCAAAGGCTTCACATACTCCTGCTGCGGGGTTGCTTAGCCCTCTGGAGGTTCCTAGTGCACCTTGGACGCATCTCACAATGGATTTTATTACTGATCTGCCCGTGTCCGAGGGTTTTACTGTCATCTGGGTGGTCGTGGACCGTTTTAGTAAGATGTGTCATTTGGTTCGATTCATTAAGTTGCTCTGCGCCAAGACACTCGCTAAGCCGTTGGTTAAGGAGATTGTCAAGCTTCATGGCGTTCCCACGGATATTGTTTCTGATAGAGGACCTCAGTTTGTGGCTCACTTTTGGTGTGCTTTTTGTGACAGGTTGGGAGTCCATTTGTCATTTTCGTCTGGGTATCATCCTGAGTCTAATGGACAGACTGAAAGAAAGAACCAGGGTGTAGAACAGTTTTTGCGATGTTTTGTTGCGGACAATCAAGAGGTGTGGTCTGAGTTTCTGCCTCTCGCAGAATTTGCTCTTAACAATCATATATCCTCCTCAGCTGGGTGTTCTCCTTTTTTTTTGTTGTACTGAGAGACATCCGTCTTTTGGTTCGTTCTCCAAATTGGGGTTGGCAGTGCCGGAGGAGGAGGATTTTTCCGGTGATTTGGAGAGAGTTTGGACTAATGTACGCTGCAATCTTCAAGAGGCTAACAAGAAGTCCAAGAAGTATTTTGACAGGAAACGTAAGGAGGTTTTGTTTACTGTGGCTGATATGGTTTGGTTGTCCTCAAGGAACCTGCAGTTGAGGATTCCCTCTAAAAAACTGGGTCCTAAGTTTGTGGGTCCATTTAAAGTGCTTCAGGTTGTTAACCTGTCTGCGGTTAGGTTGGATGTCCCTACTTTCTGGAAGATTAATCCTGTGTTTCATGTTTCCTTGTTGAAAAAGGCGGATGTATCAGATAGGGATGCCACTGTCACAGTTCCTCCTGTGGTGGAAGACGGCGAATATGAAGTTTCACGTATATTGAATTCTAGATGGCATAGAGGGAGAGTACAGTATCTCGTCTCCTGGAAGGGTTTTGGTCCCGAAGATAACTCCTGGGTAAGGGCGGATGATGTCTCTGCTCCTAGGCTTGTTAGAGCTTTCCACAAGAGGTTTCCAGATAGGCCTGGGCCTGGAGGATCCTCTTAAAAGAGGGGGCACTGTTAGAACCCTCCTGTTTGTTTTTTCCATCTTGTATTTTGCGGTCACATGACCATCTGACTTTATATTCCAGCTCCGCCTTTTTGGCTGTGCTGGACTTCAGTGTTGTTTGACTGTTTTGCTAGCCAGGTGCTTCGGTGCCTATCTCTGTCAGTTCGTTTGGTCCCTTGGGACCTCTAGTACCTTTTTGTCAGTTTATCTTTTTGTGTTCTGCAACAACTCTTTCTGTTCAGGAGGTGTCCCATTTTTGTTGGAGTCCTTATTTTTTTTAAGGACCCCTCCCCTTTATTCTATAGGTCTTCGTTCAGACTAGTCTAGGACTAAGGCAGCACGCTACATCGTAGGGATTCAGCTTAGTCTTACTGTAGGGAAAGCTTTCCCCTTCTTTCCTTAGCACTTGTTGCAGATCATAACACCTCCATCTGGGGCTCCATGTAAAATCTTGCCTCGTGGGGTAAGGAAGATTCTGAGAAGGACTCAGGACCAGGAATCAGCCCAGAACTACACGGGAGGACCAAGTCAATGACATGAAGAGATCTGGGACCACAATCTCAAATATTACCCTTAGTAACACACTACGGGGTCATGGATTAAAATCCTGTAGGACACGTAAGGTCCCCCTGTTCATGCCAGCACATGCCCAGGCCCGTTTGAAGTTCGCCCATGACCATCTGGATGGAGACATAGGAGATAGTCATGTGGTCAGATGACACCAAATGCGAACTTGCCATGTTTGGAGGAAGATGAAGGATGAGTACAACCTCAAGAACACAGTCCCAACCGTGAAGCATGGTGGCGGAAAGTTCATACTTTGGGGGTGATTTTCTGCAAAAGGGATAGGACAACTGCACCGTATTGAAGGGAGGATGGATGGGGTCATGTATCGAAAGATTTTAGCCAACAACCTCCTTCCCTCAGTAAGAACACTGAAGATGGGTCGTGGCTGGGTCTTCCAGCATGACAATAACCCGAAACACAGGGCAATTAAGGAGTGGCTCCGTAAGAAGCATTTCAAGGTCCTGGAGTGGCCCAGCCAGTCTCCAGGCCTGAACCCAATAGAAAATCTTTGGAGGGAGCTGAAACTCAATGTTGCCCAGTGACAGTCCTGAAACCTGAAAGATCTGGAGAAGATCTGTATGGAGGAGTGGGCCAAAATCCCTGCTGCAGTGTGTGCAAACTTTGTCAAGAACTACAGGAAAATATCTGACCTCTGTAATTGCAAACAAAGGTTTCTGTACAAAATATAAAAGTTCAGTTTTTCTATTGTATCAAATACTTATTTTGTGCAATAAAATGCAAATTAATTATGTAAAAATCATACAATGTGATTTTCTTTAGATTTTGTCTCTCACAGTTGAAGTGTAACTACGATAAAAATTTCAGATCTCTCCATTCTTTGTAGGGGGGGGGGGGAACTTGCAAATTCGGCAGTGTATAAAATACTTATTTTCCCTACAGTATATCTTTGTATATTTTATGTTATTTATTATGATAATAATTTGATATATTTCTATATAGATTTCAAATATAAAGAAAACTGCAAGAATAAAAAAGATATTATCACATCATATTAGATGTCAAAATAGGCCTGTTGTTAATCAATGGCATAAGTAAGATATAGTAAGGGGCTCATTCAGACGTCTGTTTTTCACGGACGAGTTCTATCCATATTTGTCACGGATGGCACTCATACCTAGTATAGTTTATGAGGCTGTTCACATATCCAATTTTTTGTGGGATTGAGTGGTCCGTGCAAAATCATGAAGACATGTCGGATATTGATCTGAGTGTCATATCAAAATCAGCAGTGCAAGTCTATGGGTTCTTGAAAAAAATCAGGCAGTGCTCGGATGCTATCCAAGTGCTCTCCATTTCTCATGGACTATATAGGAGAAGCTGGGGAGACTTTTTTTTCTCATCCAAGAAAAACTGATGAAACTTGTACAAAACTGATGATACCATGATGAAAGTTGGATGTGACTCTTACCAAAATACTGATAAAACTGTTTTTCTCGTCCATGAATAAAAATAATCTGAATAAGGCCTAAGGGAAGCCTAGTTCTCCTAAGAAGGATTAACACTGCCCCTGTCACAGAGTGCATCTTCTTATAGTCACCACTGTACTTACGAGAGCTTCAATCAGCAAGATATCTTGAGTAAACAGTATTTACTTCATACTGGTTAAACATGAGATACAATTCAGTGTCACACAGTCTGTGTGCTGCTGACATAGCACATTCAGGAAAGGAAGAAAAAAAACAGGAAGTAAAAACAACCAACAATTGAGAGCTTTCCTCCCCCACATTACAACAAGCATATAACTTTACACACTATCGCCATCTGCTGTCTGGTTAGTATAAAGTCCTCCTTTCACTTATAATAAGTCCTAATCTGTTGTATATGCCAACAGCCCCTAGGGTATGTTCACAAGCTCTGCCTACAAGCTCTGCCTACAGAATATTTTTTTGCAGTGATTTTCAGGGAATCAAGGCAAAAAAAACACACTGCTGGAGCCACGTGTATACGCAGCCTTAAACGGTTAGTCTCAACATGATAATTGGTTAAAATTGCAAAGTGCTTGTGAAAAAACAGGTAACTTTGCATTTTACTTATTATAAATCTTTTATGTTATCAAGAACAAAGGGACTTTTTTATATTCTGTACTGTTCATTGCCATGGTTACTGGTCACCGCTGCAGTCAATCAACACTGGCCGGTTTCCTAAGCAACGCAGTGGTCCTCGGATGCTCCAGAGACAAAGCTGCCTCATATAACAGCACTAGAGAGAGCAGAGTTTGGGTCAGTAGAGCAACCATGCCATTGGTTCATACTGTCAATCAATCAAGAATGCACCTCCAGCTATCTCCCAAAAAACAGCTCCAACCTTTTTTAGAGGTTGTGTGTGGTACTACAACTCAACTCCATTTACTTTAATGCAGCCAAGTTGCAATTCTAGCCACTAGTAGCCATGTTTTTTTAACCCTGTACAACTCCCATGCAGATTATTGGCTTTTACTGTTAAAAGTAATAAAAGTAATGCGTGATGTCTGAGGCTGTCATATCTATTAGCTTAACAGCAGATGTTACTAAAATAAGCTGGATCGGCCCTTGACCTGCCGATAAATATCTCATCAGGGCCCTGGTCCAGTGGCCACGCTGGTAGTCAGTGGACATCGAACCAGAGCCCTGCAAACCTCCTACCGGCTGGCATCCCCGGCACCTCTTCTGATTACCCAGCCCAGCGAGACGTCATCATTGTAGAATGACACACATATGGCGTTGCACCTGGCATACGAATCAAAAGCAGTTGGACCAACTCCGAAATGCGTTGTCAAATAACATAAAGCCACCTCACACACCTGGATCTGTGACTCCTGGGGCATGGCAGCGCCCTCATAACACCGCATTTTCCACGCCGACTAATTAATTAATCAGAAGAAGCACTGGGGATGCCAACAGGTTGGAGGAGATTTTAGGGCTCTGGTCCGGCAGTCAGTCTACCGATGAATTTTTCTGCTCAATTGTATTTGAGACCCTCTGGGAGTTGTGTGCCACTGAGTTTTGGAGCTGTATTGTCTATGCAGGATAATTTGCAAAGTACACTGTATCTTAATTCGCTTGCAAAATTACTGCGTTTTTTGTCGTTTTCTTTTTTTCCAAAGACGGCATCGGTTTTGTGTCTGGTACTGCAACTCACCATATTCAAGTGAATATGGATAAGCAACAATGCCAGGCAGAGCTTGTTGGCCAGGGTCGTACTATTTAAGGAAAATAAAGTAAACCCTTTAAAGAAATTGTCCACTACTATATGCCCCCAATGTAAACTGTGGAGAGAATTTTTTTTGTAAATACCTTGCTTGTTCTTTATTGCCTGTAAGTGGCACTATCGCTGGCCGCTCATAGGCATCACGTGACCCCCGGCTGCAGCCGACTCTGGCATCCTCTGATGTCACATCAAGTCAGGCGTGGCTCAGTGACGGATCCCCGCTGAGTGATGGACTGTGGGCAGGATTACCCCGCGCGTCAAGTCCAGCTTCCAGTGCACACATTCCCTCTCCTGCATTCATTGGGAAAGCACGCGGTGGGTGGGTTGTCCACTACTTTAAATAGTAGTGAACAACCTCTTTAATATAATTCTGGACAACCCCTTATAATATCATACTCCTACACAAACCCATGCTGGTCAGTTTCATAGGTACAAATAACTATTATGTAGGGAAGAGATATGCATAAATCATAATGGCGACTTATAGAGATGAACAAATCTTTTGAAATTCAAATTTGCCAGATGTGAGGAATTTAAAAAAATGTTGAGTCATAGCAAATCGATTCACAAGTACTGAAAAGCTTCCAAATGTGTATGACAGTCAGAGGTCTCCTAGGATTGTAGCCAGAGGCTTTCAAGCTTTTTAATGCAGTAGCCTTACTATTGTCACTGACCTCAACATACTGAATATGGCTACGGGTAGACGAATGATAACAGTTTTTCACTGCTGTACCATCACACACTGTCTGTTATGTTAATTTACTGCTTTATGACTTTCTCTCAATTTCTCTGTTGCTGAGCTGTGACATTCTTTCACTATCAAGACTCATTTTGGCTGCTCGTTTCCTTCCTTGGCTTTTATACAGGCTATGAAAGTCCTTCCTGTCTGGCTGTTCTATACCATGTGATGTGATAGCTGCATGACAATATAAGGAAGCCCGCATGACCATGCCTGAATTTATGTGAGCTTTCTCTGGCTGATGAAACCTTCTGCTATGTGCAAAATGGCAGATGGCATTTTATTGGTGATTTACGCAAATTGAATGGCAAATTGGTGGGTCCAGCGAATTCCCAAGAAATCAAAGCAAATTTAAATTGTATCAAATAGATTCACTCATCTCTAGTGTTTTTTTCAGTAGCTTAAAAGAAAATAAATCCTACCCTTTTTCTAGAAGGAATTTGACAGCGTCCATATTCCCGTAAGCACACGCTGATATTAGAGGGGTTTTATAAAAGATGTCTTTCACATTCACTGATACACCCTCTTCAAAGGCCCTCTTCAGGGACTCAAAGTCTCCAGCTTTTGCAGCAAAGTTTATATGAGTATACACATTTTCCAGGTCATCGACATACCAGCCGGTATCATCTGTCACTGGGTTTTGGGGTGGATGGTCAGAATCAAATCGGTTGACATCAGTAACATTATGGTAAGATTTAATCATAAAATTAGGTGGTCCACCATCTTCTCTACGTGAGATTAGGTGACTTGGCATTGTACATATTGGCATAGGTAGTGTACGTTTTCCTTTTTTCCCTTTCTTCCCTTTCTTTCCTTTTTTCTTTTTGGGTCCATAAGAGGATAGTAAAAAAGCTTTTTGTAGGTACTTTGACCCTTTCAAAAACTCCTCCAGAATGATGTTCCCACTTCTACCTTTTTCGTGAAGATGAACAATACCCTCCATTTGTTCTGTGGTCACTGGAGCCCCATTCTTTGTAAGGACTTCAACAAAATCTGCCTTGGAAACAGTTTCTTCACCTTGTTTCAAGGCGGCAAAAGCTTCTCGAAGAGGCAACTGGTGCTCAAATGACCAATCATGTAATGTAATGGCCCATAGTGGATTGGGATTTTTTACACTTGGCTTGGAGTATTTTTTAAATAGACGCATTGCTTTTCCTAGTTCCTTCATTGCAGCTTTGAATCCGCCTTCTTTGGCAATGGCTTTAGGGGTTAGGGTTTTTATATTTTTCCAGGTGGGATCACAACCTGTTAAAAAATACAATTATTAATTTATGCGCAACGTTTCAATGTTACAACAATAAGACAATTATAAATCAATATTGAATACCAAAAGCTTAAACTTTGTAGATAAAATGTTTCTGTAAAAACAATCATATTTATCACTACTGTCCTTTATTTGGAGAGTGCAAATTTAGACTACACAGTCTGAAAATGTGTGAAAATTAACAAGGTTAACAGGTTTTTGCTGTGTTTTTGCGGCAATTTTTGTGCATTTTTGTGGCGTTTTTCAGTGCATTTTTTTATTGCAGATTACGTGTTTGATTTGTCTATAGCACATTTTTAATAAAGTTAGTTTTATTCACCAAAAACGAAGCAAAACCTTGTTGCTGCGTTTTTTGCAGCGTTTTTGCACTTCAGCATTGCTTTCTATGGCTGAAAAAAAATGCAAAAACCCTAAAAGAATTGACATAAATTCAGTCAGAAAAAAAACAAGTGTGCGCATAAGGATTTCTGAAATCTCATAGCTTTTGCTGGTACTGTAAAACGCAGCTTATTTGCATACAAAAACACAGAAAAAAATGCTGCAAAGATGCTGCTTGTGTACAGAGCCTTATAGTGAAGCATAAACAGCAGTTTAAACAATGAATATTTGTTCTAAAATGAAATGAAAAAATTTGTGCCAAAATGCACCAATCTTTGTTCATTTTCCACCAAGGTGGAGACACAATCACAAATCTGTATTTCGGAACTAATGAGGTGCTCTGTAGCCATTTATAAGGCTGCGTGCCGACGATGCGTTTTTCAGCGTAAACGCTTGGGAAACGCTTGGTAAACCTTCCCCCATGGTCTCCAATGCAATTCCGCACTTTCAATGCCCATGCTGCGGATTTTTCCGCAGCGTTTATGCTGCGCTCAAAAATCCGCAGCATGTCCATTAATTTTGCGGAAGCGCTGCGTTTTCGCCGCCATTGACTTGCATTAGAACGCGCCAATTCCGCAAGACTGCATCTGTACTTGCGTAATTGGCGCGTTCTAATGTGCGGATGGTACCTGGGTGTGGAGGACAGGAGACTCTCCTCCACACCCAGGTACCATTAAAAGCTGTAAAAAATAAAATAAAATAAAAAATAAAGATTATATTCACCTTCCGACGGCGCCCGGACTCCTTCACTCTGCCGACAGATCGCGCAGGACTGAAGGACCTGCGGTGACGTCACAGTCATGTGACGGCAGGTCTTTCAGTACAGCGTACTGTGATCTTTTGGCAGTCAGGACCGAGCGAAGCAAGACTCGGGGACCATCAGAAGGTAAGTATAGGTTTATTTTTTTTTTTTTTTTTAACCATTCTCTCGGGTCACACTATATAAATCCATGCCGGTTGCATGGATTTATATAGTGTGACCAAGTTGTCAAGCACTTTCCAAGTGATGCGAAAATCGCTTGGAAAGCGCTTGACACCCGCATGCGGAAATGCAAGTGAAGAACGCTTCACATCCGCATGTGTAGCGCCCCGAGGGTTCGGTCGCTACAGAGGTATTGCATCTCACCCAGAGGTGTGATATCTCACTTCCAGGTAAGGATGGAGTGTGGCTCAGGACCCTAACACCCACATGCACTACACCACATTTCCGGGGGACAGGGCGACAATGCTCCCAAGAGTGAGCACAACTGCCCCTGTCCCTGGCTGGAGTGGGGGAGGGAACACCTAGAAAGGGGGAACCCGGTAGTGCGTGGGTGGGGAGAGTAGATCCTGGGTGCACTGGGTAGAAGATATATAAGGTGGGCACAATCTTAGATCAGTGTTCAGTTGAGTTCAGGCAGAGAGGAAAGGAGACAGGGAGCAGGAGCTCTGTACAAGCTCTGCTCCGCAGGCAGGCCAAGTCTCAAGGCCTGGGCCTGGAGGAGAAGAAAGGAGAGGAGAGGAACGGAAGAGGCTCCAGGAGTGGAGTGAAGGGACCCTAGGAGTGCGGACCGGCCAGTCGCCACCGTACGCCCGCCGCTACCAGAGTAGGGGGGTCAGGCCAAGAAAGGGAACCGGATCCCTCATCTAGTGGAGGAGAGCAACTACCCTCAGTTAGTAACCGGAGGCCGTGGCATTGCACGTGTTACGGTCCCTCACTACACCCGTTAGGAAGGCACCATATAGGGCCCATGGAAACGGAACATACGTTTGCCCGCCAAGGCCCGAGGCACCTGGACAGAAACGTGGTCAATTGTGGGGTACGACAGGCCAGAGAAAGGACACACGAAGGGGGTCCTGAAAAGCATTCCAAAGGTACCTGGGAGTTGGCCGAGCCCCTCACCTGGTGAGCACAGTACGACGTGGGCAGCCATTACGTGCAGAAGTGGCTTGGAGTGTAAAACTGTGAGTAAAGACCCTGGACTGCATCACTGGACTCTGAGTCATTACTGTTGCTCCCGCGCACCATCACCCCCATCATCTGCACTCACTGCCCTGAGGCTATACTCCTCCCGTGGGGAGTTATACTACCCTCTGCTGCGCACACAACATCAGCCTCAGCAGTCTGCCCCGCAGCGGCGGTTCTCAGTGACCGCAATCCACGGGTGGCGTAGTCGGACACTTAAACATTACAAAACCAAATAAACAGATCCGCCACTGGTTTGACCACCCTGAGCCACTGGACCGGGTCGCCGCCACGGAGACTACAAACCTCCAGCATTACACAGAGACCCGGCTCCGGGTATTCTCCTACACACGGCCCAGGGGGCCCGTCACATGTATTTGGCAGGAAAAACGCATGTACAATCTGCATGCGTTTTTTCTGCCAGGGAGATGCAGAAATGCTGCAGAAATTTTCTGCATCGTGGGCACATAGCCTTATAGCCTGCATAAGTACAGGAATAATGGTAACAAGCAGGGTGTAATTATAATGAGGGAACATGGTGAACCTGCCATGGAGCAGTCACCATTTTTGGAATGTAGGAGACCTCAAACCATCTACCAGTCCTAATGACAGTTCAGGTCATTTATCCAGCAGAGAAGTAGCTATACCAGCATGTGGTTCTCATGTTTTTAATGCCTTAGGTCATTATTTTTATTTTCTTTTTAACCTTTGGCAATTACCATTTGTGTAAAAAAAATTGAATATTTTATTAGTTTGTACCATTATGGATGTGGAAATATAAACCTCTCTTGAAGTTGGCTATTTTTTCCTTTAGCCATAATAGATCTGTCTGCTAACTGCATGTGGTTCTGTCACTCCACTTACAAGTTATTTTGCCAAATTCAGCATACACCTTGTGACATTTTGATAAATTTGGTGAAAAGTCTGTTTTCATAAGAATAAAAGCACACTCCAAACAACTGATACTTTAATACTAAAGGTGTGCGGGCCCTACTTTTCTTTTTTTGTGCATTTATTATGATGAGTCAGACAGTCACTTTGTGCTCCATCTGACCTACGTTCTGGCAAAATCTGTTTTTTAGGTGGACGAAAAAGCGTGATAGCAGCGTTTTGGGCCTAAAAAGATGGACATTACAGGAATGGGGTCCAGATAGAGTACAAATGTACTCCATTTGGCTCATAATAGTGAACGGGTTCCTTGTGGGTTCCGTTTAAATCCCGTGTTATAGGGCCTCAGATGGAAGCCCTGACGGAGCCAGAAATGCGTGGCCTGAATGTAATGTGAACCTGACCAAAGTGGAAGACCTATCAAAGTTTCTAAAAGAAAAACAGTCTTTGTTGGAAATGGCAAACTAATCATTACCCAGCTATCATTTTGTCAGACAAAATGAATAAAATTAAAGCCCCAAAAGGAGCCACAAACCAGTGGCAGAAATGTAATGTGCCCATAACCTTAAGCCCTGCATACACATTAGATTAATGTCTGCTAAACTCGTTGATATCCACAGTCTGATTTCGGTCTGCCAATCGTATTGTTCTCCCTAAGATAAGCAGACATGTCAGTCATGCTGCTATGCACATGCCTTTTTTTTTACATGGACTATATGTCCGTGGAAAACACACGAAGACATGTCCGTTTTTTTTCCGGAAGAACGAATGACAAAGGCCAATACAAGCCTATGGGTCTATGAAAAACATGTACAGCACATGTATGGCATCGTATGGCATCCATGTGCTGTTCATGTTTAACATTGCAGACTTGTTTCTTTATCCGTACGTGAAAAAAACTGATGACTGATGGTAAAAATGGACACACTGATGACACAGTGATGGAAAACACTGATGGCTCCAGTACCGGTTTTTCACATGTTTAAACACGGACCTGTGAAGGAGGTCTAATAGACATAATATATTACTGATACATGAATAATGTATATGGAACGTTTTAGTATGCTACTTATCAGCATCAATCTGGTTTAGTCATCATGTACTTATACGATGTATGTTCCCCTATATATTATGTATGGAATACATTACCTGAAAGAGTTTTCCAATATTTTGCGGAAAATAATATTTTAGATAATACAATTTAATTAATTACAATTCTGAGTATTAACCCGTTCAGTACATCAAAAGTGAAGTCTCTTTCTATATTTTCAGTTTGAAATATATTTCACTTCCAAACTGATGCAAAACAGAAACTACATGTAATCTTTCATCACATGCATTGAATATAATCATACATATTTACAGAAGAAAAGTTAATCAAAGAAAATCAAAATTTAGTGTGTAGTGGAATATGTAATAAGGATTTAAGTCTGATATATAGCAGGAATCGGTCACAGATCACTGACCTGGCCGATGGACTGGGGTCTTGAGAATCAATTTGCCCAATTCTACTATTTACTATTTATTGTACTTGACCCCTGATTGTCTCACTGCCCATAGACCTGAAATTTGCCTAGTGTTACGCACCTGTCCCGGATCTGGGCTTGACTCCCCTCTCCCAGATCCAATAATCTGTGTTGTGCTCCATGTCAGTTTTGCAGATGGCCTTGTGTGATCCCATGTGATCATCCACCTAGACCTATATAAGGCCTACCAAGACACCGGAGTAGCGTAGCACCGGACCTGCTCCATTCCCAGGTGGGAGAACTGAGCCACGATTCTTAACACTCTGCTACCTGTTCTGGGTCTCCTGTTCGCCTGTGGTCTCCAGAACCTCTGTTACCTGTCTGCGATCTCCAGGACCTCTGCTACCTGTTCCGGGCTTATTGTCCGTCTGCGGTCTCTAGGACCTCTGCTACTTGTCTGTGGTCTCCAGGACCTCTGATACCGGTCTGCGGACTCTAGAACCTCTGCTACCTGTTCCGGGCTTATTGTCCGTCTGCTGTCTCTAGGACCTCTGCTACCTGTCTGCAATCTCCAGGACTTCTGCTACCAGCTCCGGGCTTATTGTTCGTTTGTGGTCTCCAGAACCTCTGTTACCTGTTCCCGGTCTCCTGTGCGCCTGCAGTCTCCAGAACCTCGGCTACCTGCTTCTCTGCCTCCTATCCACCTATGGTCTTCAGTACCTTTGCTACCTGTTTCCCATGTGCCTCACCTGCTTTCTGCACTGAGGCCCATGGCCGTGTTGGCTTTCTTGATCCACCTCACCAGGTGATCCTAACACCTAGTAAAATGACATTCGGTCCTGAATATCTAAGTACAGGACTTGAAATATAAAAAATGATTTGAACAATAGAGAGGGGTTCACATACTTTGGGTCAGCCAAGTCTGAGTGTGTTCCATTATTCTCATATCCTTAGAGATACAGAAGAACATCAATAGATTGAAGCCTTTAGGTATTCTCTTTTTATTTTGCCTTATTTGTATGTTGCCTTACTTTGTCTTTTTTTTATATATACCTTTTTCTTTCACAGTTCTTTTTGTTTTAAAGCCTAAAACTTTAAAACGTTTGCACCTTGTATGCTCAAATCCATAGCCTTTCTAAGAGTATATGGCCATTTGACTGTTGGACAGTGGTGGGAAATCATTACCCTACCTATTTGGTGACTGATTGCCAGCATGTTGTGTATACGGCTTGTGGGGACAGTGTTGGGGTGTGATTTAAAGGGGTTGTCCACTACTATTGAAAATGTATTTTTATGATGAATAGAAGTATCATTGTAATCACCTTCCTCTGCTGTTTCTGCCTGTGAGCGGCGCTATTGACGCGCCCCCTGGGCCTCTGTTGTGTAGCGTTGCGCACTCGGGGACTACCCGGAGCCGGATCTGATAGGGGTAGTAGTCCTCGTGGCGACGATCCGGTCCGTGCCCAGGGTGTCAAACCAAGTGGCAGAATTTAGTAGAAGATGTTATACAGTCATGGCCAAAAGTATTGAGAATGAGACAAATAGTAATTTTTCCAAAGTTTACTGCTTCATTTTTTGTAATGGCAATTTGCATATACTCCTGAATGTCAAAGAGTGATCAGCTTAACAGCAATTACTGTACTTGCAAAGTCAATATTTGCCCAGAAAATGAACTTTAACCCCCAAAACACATTTCAACATCATTGCAGTCCTGCCTTAAAAGGAGCAGCTAACATCGTTTTAGTGATTGATCCATTAACACAGGTGTGGGTGTTAATGAGGACAGGGCTGGCGATCAATCAGTCATGATTAAGTAAGAATGACATCACTGGACACTTTAAAAGGAGGCTGGTTCTTGGTATCATTGTTTCTCTTCAGTTAACCATGGTTATCTCTAAAGAAACACGTGCAGCCATCATTGCACTGCACAAAAATGGCCTAACAGGGAAGAGTATCGCAGCTACAAAGATTGCACCTCAGTCAACAATCTATCGCATCATCAAGAACTTCAAGGAGAGAGCTTCCATTGTTGTCAAAAAGGCTCCAGGGCGCCCAAGAAAGACCAGCAAGCGCCAGGACCGTATCTTAAAACTGTTTCAGCTGCGGGATCGGACTACCAGCAGTGCCGAGCTTGCTCCGGAATGGCAGCAGGCTGGTGTGAGTGCTTCTGCACGCACTGTGAGGCGGAGACTCTTTGAGCAAGGGCTGGTTTCAAGGAGGGCAGCAAAGAAGCCACTTCTCTCCAGAAAAAACATCAGGGACCGACTGATATTCTGCAAAAGGTACAGGGAGTGGACTGCTGAGGACTGGGGCAAAGTCATTTTCTCTGATGAATCCCCTTTTTGATTGTTTGGGACATCTGGAAAACAGCTTATTCGGAGAAGAAGAGGTGAGCGCTACCACCAGTCTTGTCTCATGCCAACTGTAAAGCATCCTGAAACCATTCATGTGTGGGGTTTCTTCTCAGCCAAGGAAATCGGCTCACTCACAGTCTTGCCTAAAAACACAGCCATGAATAAAGAATGGTACCAGAATGTCCTCCAAGAGCAACTTCTCCCAACCGTCCAAGAGCAGTTTGGCGCCCAACAATGCCTTTTCCAGCATGATAGAGCACCTTGCCATAAAGCAAAGGTGATAACTAAATGGCTCATGGAATAAAACATAGAGATTTTGGGTCCATGGCCTGGAAACTCCCCAGATCTTAATCCCATTGAGAACTTGTGGTCAATCATCAAGAGACGGGTGGACAAACAAAAACCAACAAATTCTGGCAAAATGCAAGCATTGATTATGCAAGAATGGACTGCTATCAGTCAGGATTTGGTCCAAAAGTTGATTGAGAGCATGCCAGGGAGAATTACAGAGGTCTTGAAGAAGAAGGGGCAACACTGCAAATATTGACTTGCTTCATTAACTCATTCTAACTGTCAATATAACCTATTGGAACTCATAATATGATTGCAATTATATTTCTGTATGTGATATAAACATCAGACAAACACTAATAAAAACCAGAGGCCAGCAGATCATGTGAAAATATAATTTTGGTGTCATTCTCAAAACTTTTGGCCATGACTGTAGTGTTCGACTACGCCACCCGTTGAATGCGGTTATGAAGCCGCCGCTGCAGGGCAGACCGCTGAGGCCGGTGGTACAGTTGTGCAGCGTGGATAGTATAACCCCCAACGGGAGGGGTATGGCCTCAGGGCAGCGGACGTGGATGATGGGGATAGCAGAATTGCACGCAGGCACCAGGAACCACTCAGAGACGGTGCGGTGTAGTTCAGGGTCTTTACTGGTGGCAAAGGTAGACCCTCCCGGGAGTACTGGCTAGCGATCGGGGCCTGGTCAGTCCGTGAGCAGATAGGATCTCCCCCGGCCAGGCGGAGTTGTAGGCCTCCCCAACTTATTGTACTCTCCCTGGCTACCTTGCTAGAAGCGGGTAAAAGTAGCCCACGTCCCTGAGTGTACCGTGTGGTGCTCACCCGTATGGCCGGTGACTCGGGGCCTTCTGGTAGCCTCCGCTCCACAACGGCGGTGCTGGTCCCTTGCGTGTGACCGTGCCTTCGGGTTTCTTGGCCAGAGGACCTGAAATCCCCTGCCGGTCGGTTTCTGCTGCTGGGTATGGATCAGTCCCCGCTGCCTCGGACTCCGTGTCCGGTGAGATCTCTTCAGTCAGGACGAGCTCTATAGCTTCCAGTCTCTGACCCCTTTTATCACTGCTCCCACATAGCTCCTGATCTTGCTCTCCCTGTATCTGCTCCACTCCAGACCAGACTGTGTCTCTGTCTGGGACTCCTCTTCTTCTCCTCTAACCCCGCCTCAGCCCCAGTTTATATAGGGGAAGTTCTTCCCCTCCCAGGACTGGGCAGGAAGTGTTGCATGCTTAGGGTTCCTGACCAGGAGACCTCCCACCTGCTCTCAGACGTAATATTGCTATTACTGTGGTAACCAGACCCCTGGGGTGCCACATTCCCCCCTAGTAAAATTTAGTACTCCGGGACTAAACATATTTTTGAAAACATAACAGGGTATAAACAGGAACAATACAATAAGGGAAAACACGTTAGGGCGGTCACAGCGTGTCCGCAACCGGGTGCAGTTTTTGAAGCAATAAGGGTGTCCATTTCACCAAAGAACAGGGAGCCGTAACCAGGTGGGGGTCTGTTCTACCCCGAGTCTTTAGCAGTCTTAGTCCATTCCTGGGTTACGCTCCAAACATATATACAAAGAATTCCGGTTAATCCACAAAAGACACCTATAAAATAACTGGAAAAACATAATTATTTACAAGCAACAGTAAACAGGTAAATACCAATAAAACAGTCTGAACACTTTAGATCCTCCAACGTACTGGCAACTGGCCTCTAGTGGCCCTAGTAGACCTACGGAGCTTACTGACCGGTCCTAAGCTACAGGGTGTAGGAGCTGTCAAAGGTAAGCTGGGCAGCTGTCTACGAGTTCTTTGGCTCACTAGGGGCACGGCAGGCTCACTATAAGCAGAGGGTCGATTCTCCTGGTCTGCTTGTGTGGGGTCTTCTGCCTCCTGGACCGGCTGCTCTTCCAGCTCTACCTGTTTTTCCGTAGGCACTTGGGATGCTGGCTGGAGGAAGGTGAGGACGGGTACCACAACAGCGCCATTTACTTGTGTCCAAGACCGAGGGAAGTCTCCGAGTACAGTACTGACCATTTCTTCCCTTTCCTCTGCGGGTCGAGGGTTTTCTTGATCTTCTTCAGGGTTTCGTAGCTGCTCGGGACACTTCTTCAGGTGATCTCGGGAGACAATGGCTGTGGTTTCTCCTCCATCCTTACTGATTGTGCAGATTTTTGGGTTTTCATGGCTTGATGGCAGTACGGTGTACGGGTCCTTCTCCCA
This sequence comes from Phyllobates terribilis, assembly GCF_046119375.1. NCBI lineage: Eukaryota > Metazoa > Chordata > Amphibia > Anura > Dendrobatidae > Phyllobates > Phyllobates terribilis. The sequence continues at coordinate 768,463,635 of NW_027362763.1, forward strand.
CTGGTCGTCCAACTTGTGGAGCCGTCTCTTCCTTTTCAAGACCTGCTCTCCAGGTACCAAGGGAACAGCGGGAGCATACTGGTTGTAAGTCTTCTCCTGTCTTTCTCTTGCTTGACAGAGACTTCGCTCAACGCTCTCCTGTACTTTCCGGTACTGCTGCTGCCTCTCTGTGTCCCAGTCTGCTTCTGGTGAAGTGTCCTCGGGTGTCAGGACTCCCATATCCAGATCAACAGGCAGCTTACCAGGTCTTGCTCTCATTAGGTAAGCCGGGGTACAGTTGGTAGAACCTACAGGGATGTGGTTGTATAGGTCCACCAGATCAGGCAGTTTCTCAGGCCACAGACTGCGTTCTTCCAGGGGCAACGTTTTCAGAAGGTCTATCACCACCTGGTTCATCTTCTCGCAGAGTCTATTGGTTTGCGGATGATAGAGTGTTGTTCTTATCTTCCGGCAGCCATACAGAGTGCAGAACTCCTGGAAGACTTCCGCTTCAAAGGCAGGTCCCTGGTCCGTCAGCACCTGCTCTGGGTATCCGTGTGGACGGCAGAAGTGCTGCTGAAAGGCTCTAGCTGCTGTTTGAGCCGTTAAGTCCTTGACGGGGACTACAACCAAGAACCGGGAGTAGTGATCCACGATGGTTAACGCATAGACGTAGCCACTTCTGCTGGGGGTCAGTTTTACATGATCCAAGGCTACCAGTTCCAACGGCTGCCTGGTGACGATGGACTGCAGGGGAGTCTTCTGACTGGCACGATCCTTCCTTCTTAGGTTGCATGGGCCACAGTCTCTGCACCACCTCTCGATGGTTCCTCTCATGCCTACCCAGTGGAACCGCCCGCGCAGCAGGAACTCCAGCTTCTTCCATCCGAAGTGCCCAGCTCCGTCGTGGTATGCATCCAGTACCATAGCCGCGTCTCTTCTTGGCACCACTACTTGCCAGATCAGTTCATGCGTCCGGGAGTTAACCATTCTACGGCACAACTTCCCCTTGTAAAGGAACAGTCGACTCTTCTCAGCCCACAGTTGCTTGGTTTCCTCCGGAGCGTCTGGGTCAAGGCGAGCATCTGGCTGAGTCAGCATCTCCTTCACCAGTCGGACGGCGGGGTCACTGTCTTGCGTTTCCGCCCAGTTGTAATGAGGTAAGGGGTTGAACGTAGCGGATTGCTTACCCCTTACACGGTGGGAATACTGGGTAGTCCCATGACGGTGGAACGCGGGGAGTTCAACTTCTTCCAGTTCCTCTGGATCTTCCCCTACGTCCGGTAGGTTTGGCATTCTGGACAAGGCATCCGCGTTGGTATTGGAGCGTCCTGCCCGGTATTTGATCGTGAATTCATAGTTGGACAGGCGGGCCATCCATCTCTGCTCCAGGGCACCGAGTCTTGCAGTGTCCAGGTGTGTCAACGGGTTGTTATCCGTGTACACGGTGAACCGGGAAGAGGCGAGGTAGTGCTTAAAGCGTTCGGTGACTGCCCACACCACTGCCAGGAACTCTAGCTTGAATGAGCTGTAATTCTCAGGGTTTCTTTCGGTGGGTCGCAGTTTTCGGCTGGCGTAAGCAATTACCCGTTCTCTCCCCTGCTGGATCTGGGACAGTACGGCTCCTAGCCCGATGTTACTTGCGTCGGTGTAGAGGATAAAGGGCTGGCTGTAATCAGGGTATGCCAGGATTTCATCCCCCGTGAGGGCCATCTTCAGCTGGCGGAAGGACTCTTCTTCCAGCTTCTCCCATCTGAAGGGCGGCTTCTGGTTCTTGGCCTTCCTGGACTGGCCTATCAGGAGGTCCTGCATAGGAGCTGCCTTTTTGGTGAAACCGGGAATGAATCTTCGGTAGTAGCCTACCAACCCGAGGAACTGCCGTACTTCCCTTACGCTAGAGGGTCTTGGCCATTCCTTAATCGCGGTGATCTTATCAGGGTCGGGAGCCACTCCGTCAGCACTCACCACGTGTCCCAGGTACTGCACTTTTGGTTTTAGCAGGTGACACTTCGACGGTTTCACCTTCAGACCGTAGTTTGCCAGGGCTTCAAACACTTCCGCCAGGTGTTTCAGGTGGTCCTCGTAGGTTTTGGAATAAACTATAACATCGTCCAGGTACAGCAGGACCGTCTCAAAGTTCCGGTGTCCCAGACAGCATTCCATCAATCGTTGGAAGGTTCCTGGTGCGTTGCAGAGTCCGAACGGCATGCAGGTAAACTCGCTAAGTCCCATCGGGGTGGTGAATGCGGTCTTCTCCCGGTCCGCCTCTGCTACAGGAACCTGCCAGTACCCGCTAGTGAGATCCAAAGTGGAGAAGAAGTTAGCAGATTTTAAAGCAGCCAAAGACTCCTCTATCCTTGGTAAGGGGTACGCATCTTTGTGTGTGATACGGTTGATTTTCCGGTAGTCTACACACATTCTCATGGTGTTGTCTTTTTTTTTTAACCAAGACTAGTGGAGCTGCCCAGGGACTACAGCTATCCCTGATTACCCCAGCCTCCTTCATGTCTCTAAGCATCCCCTTGGCGTGTTGGTAGTGTGCAGGGGGTACGGGTCGGTATCTCTCCTTTATGGGAGGATGGTCTCCCGTGGGGATGTGGTGTTCTACCCCCTTTACTCGCCCGAAGTCTAACGGGTGTTTACTAAACACTCTCTCGTACTCTTGAACCACCCGATAGACTCCCTGTTTCTGGTGTGAGGGAGTGGAGTCAGTACCCAAATGTAGTTGCTGACACCAGTCCTCCATTTGTTGCTTAGAGCCGTTACCTTCCTCTGGTTGAGATGGAGGCAAGGGTTCCACGGCCTGTACAGAATTCTGGTTTATGGTGAACAATTTGGCTAGCGTGGCATACCGGGGCAGGTGTACTTCTCTCTCCCCGATATTTATGATGCGAACGGGCACCCTCCCATGGCGTACATCGACCACCCCCCGTGCTGTCAAAATGGTGGGCCTACTGTCTGAGTAGACTGGTTCCACCATTGCCTGGTAATCTCTACCTCTCAGACCAATAGCTGCCCGGCACCAAATCATCATTTCACTTTTCGGGGGCATGGCAATAGGGAAAGGGTCACACATTCTCACGCTACCAATCTCACCACCGGAGAGTTCCACCTGTTGCCGTCGCATCAGTGCCCGGATCTCTTTTTGGAGCACTCGCTGCTGGCCGGAACTGGCGTTCTTGGCAACCTGCTGTAAAATGAGAATCACCTCTGCAAGACAATTTTCAATCACATTAGTTCCTAGAGTTATCTTTGGGTGACTCTCGCGCTTGTCAATGTCCACAATGATCAGTCCCTGTGCTGCCAGTTCGACTTTACCGATTTTAATGGTCATCTCTTTAAATCCGATCTGTGGCACGGGCTGACCATTGCTGGCGATGATACTCAAGTCGTCGTCAGGGTAGCGGGTTATATCCGAGTCATTCCAGTACTGCTTGAAGAGCACGTACGGGATGGTGGTGACCTGTGACCCGGTGTCCAGTAGGGCACTCATAGGAATGCCATCCAGTACCACAGGCAAGACTGGACGTCCTCCCACGTATTTGTCACGCCAGTTCGATGGGCCTGGTGATCTTATTCCTAGGGGTTGGCCCTCTACCCCAGGTTGTGCCAGTTTAAAGGACAGTACCTTGCCATATGTCCGGGTTGATTGCAGCGGCGGCAGATGGGTTGTCCGTCCTCGTTGTATCGGTCGCTGGGTTTTCCTCTGGCCGGTGGGGTCCTCCTTGGTCGGCGCCACGGGATGTCCTCCGGTCCGGATGCCAGCTGGATCTTCCCTGGAGTAGAAACCTGTAAAGACTGCACAGTTCGGGTTAGCGCAGCAACGCTTTTAGTTAGCTCTTGGACCTGATGGTGCAGGTCTGTAGCCGGGTCATTGTTTAAAGCCTGCACATCAGCTCCCACAGGCCCTGCCGACAAGGGCGCCGTCTCCTGGTGGTAAGTGGTAGTAGGGCGTCTGTGGGTCACAGCGCCACCTGGTGCCGGTTCTCGGAGCACCCGGATGGCTCTGTCCTTGAACTGTGCAAAGTCCAGATGAGGGTCCTGTAAGGCCATTGCCCGCAACTGGGTTCGGTGGGCATTGCAATGTAGACCCTCTATAAATTGTTCAGTCAACAGCTTGTCTTCGTTTCCCACGCCGTCAGGGTCGGCCTGCTTAATGGCTCTCAGGGCCTCTTGTAGGTTTAGTGCATAGTCCCTTATATTCTCATGTGCTCGCTGCTTGCACCCGTAGAATCTAAGCTTGATCTCGGCTGAGGTACGGGTATCAAAGGTGTCCTTCAGCCGGGCTAGTATCTCTGCGACAGTCCTCCTCCTCCCGAGTGGCCAGGACTTTACCTCCCTTTGGGCTGCCCCTGTTAATTGAGCCACCAGGATGCTCACTTTTTGCTCCTCTGTGAGGGGGTACACCTGGAAGAGGCTATCCAGCCTTTCTCTGAAGTCATTTAGGGTATGTGACTCCCCTGAGTACTGGGGTAGCCAGGCTGCCCCCGGGATATAGGGCATAGTGAAAGGCATGACCGCAGCAGCGGTGGCGCTGGCGGTGGCTGTGGCAGTGAAGCTCTCCTCTGTATCCGACATCCTCCTCCCCCCTAGTGGACCGTGGCCTACCTTGCGATGATCCTCTTCCGTAGGCCGCGGCTCCGCAGTGGATCGTCAGGGTTGAGGACCTTCCGTCGCGCTCCTGTGACGTCGGCGTCTGCTGGGCTCCTTCCAGGACCTTACGCAACGTCCGGACGTGAGGCGGAGCTTCAGTTCTCGCGCGCTTTCGGAGTCCACGCCCCTCTTCTTCCCGCGCGGCGTCCTCAAGATGGCGTCCAATGGCGGGAAAACTCCACGGATGGCGGGAAGAAGGCAGAAGATGGCGTCGGATGGCGGGAAAACTCCACGGATGGCGGGAATCCTCACCACAGGTAAGTTTAACAGTCTTTTTTTTTTCCAGGCACGCAGTACCCGGTGGTTGCGGGCACGGAATCCTGCCGACTACGCCAAAGTTGACGCGCCCCCTGGGCCTCTGTTGTGTAGCGTTGCGCACGCGGGGACTACCCGGAGCCGGATCTGATAGGGGTAGTAGTCCTCGTGGCGACGATCCGGTCCGTGCCCAGGGTGTCAAACCAAGTGGCAGAATTTAGTAGAAGATGTTATAGTGTTCGACTACGCCACCCGTTGAATGCGGTTATGAAGCCGCCGCTGCAGGGCAGACCGCTGAGGCCGGTGGTATAGTTGTGCAGCGTGGATAGTATAACCCCCAACGGGAGGGGTATGGCCTCAGGGCAGCGGACGTGGATGATGGGGATAGCAGAATTGCACGCAGGCACCAGGAACCACTCAGAGACGGTGCGGTGTAGTTCAGGGTCTTTACTGGTGGCAAAGGTAGACCCTCCCGGGAGTACTGGCTAGCGATCGGGGCCTGGTCAGTCCGTGAGCAGATAGGATCTCCCCCGGCCAGGCGGAGTTGTAGGCCTCCCCAACTTATTGTACTCTCCCTGGCTACCTTGCTAGAAGCGGGTAAAAGTAGCCCACGTCCCTGAGTGTACCGTGTGGTGCTCACCCGTATGGCCGGTGACTCGGGGCCTTCTGGTAGCCTCCGCTCCACAACGGCGGTGCTGGTCCCTTGCGTGTGACCGTGCCTTCGGGTTTCTTGGCCAGAGGACCTGAAATCCCCTGCCGGTCGGTTTCTGCTGCTGGGTATGGATCAGTCCCCACTGCCTCGGACTCCTTGTCCGGTGAGATCTCTTCAGTCAGGACGAGCTCTATAGCTTCCAGTCTCTGACCCCTTTTATCACTGCTCCCACATAGCTCCTGATCTTGCTCTCCCTGTATCTGCTCCACTCCAGACCAGACTGTGTCTCTGTCTGGGACTCCTCTTCTTCTCCTCTAACCCCGCCTCAGCCCCAGTTTATATAGGGGAAGTTCTTCCCCTCCCAGGACTGGGCAGGAAGTGTTGCATGCTTAGGGTTCCTGACCAGGAGACCTCCCACCTGCTCTCAGACGTAATATTGCTATTACTGTGGTAACCAGACCCCTGGGGTGCCACACTATCACTGGCCGCTAACAGGCAAAATGTGACCCTCCGTCAAGTGAGGCGTGACTCAGTGCTAGGGTCCCTGCGGTGGCTGCTGGGCTGTGGGCGGGGTTACCCAACGTCACACCCAGCATCCACCACGTGCTTTCCCAATGAATGAGGAGAGGGGATGCCGGGTGTAACGCGCGGGGTAACCCCGCCAACAGCCCAGCATCCACCGTGGAACGCAGAAGACAGAGACCCCCGGCTGCATCCGGAACCATGACGTGACATCAGCGGATGTTAGAGCCGGCTGCAGCCGGGGGTCACATGATGCCTGTGAGCGGCCACCGATAGCGCCGCTCACAGGCAGAAACAGCAAAGGAAGGTATTTACAAAGAAGCTTCTATTTATCATAAAAATACATTGGGCTATTTTCAATAGTAGTGAACAACTCCTTTAGGAACCAGGAAGATCCAGCTGAACAAATCTTCTAAAATCCATATTTTATTGGGTCATGCAAAAAATATTTTAAAAGTCCACCTTGGAGAAGAACAGCAAACACGTTTCGAACTAAAAGTTCTTAATCATTGCATGCAAGACTTGTTCTTTCTGGTCAATGATGCAGCAGCTGCCATATGCTTGGCATTACCCACTAGGACTAAAGCTGGTATTAGGAACATTTCCCCCACAATATACCAAGGCAAATGTGTGATAAGTAAGTCTGTTCAATGTATGCGTATATTTTGATAGCTGGATTAATATTTATACATGTACTACTAAATGTGCAGAAAATCCCTTAAGCGCTGGGACTTGTTTTTTCAGCACATCCTTTGCTTGATTGGACTGAGATCTGAGAATTTGGAGAAATGTCATCACCTTGAACTCATGTTCCTCAAACTATTCCTAAATAATTTTTGCACTGTGGCAGAGGCATTATCTTGCTGTCAGAGACCATAGCCCAGGAGAACATTGCCTAGATCATCACCACACTACCTACTATGCCTTGTCATCTTCCAATAATGTAGCTTGATTTCTACTCATGGTAAGTGACGCACATGCACCTGTCCATCCACATGAAGTAAAAGGAACATGTGACAAGTGACAAGTTCCCTTTATTTCTTACATCAAAAGTTGAAATGAGCAAAAAAGATTTGCAGGGCCCTAGTCTAGTGGCCACATCGGTAGCTGTGACCACCGACCAGAGCCCTGTGAACCTCCACCAACTTGGTGGAATCCCTGTTGTGCCTCTAAATTGTAGTCCCAGTGCGATGTCACTGTTGCATTGCGACGCACACATGACATTGTGCCAGGCCTACTAATCAAAAAATACCTGGTGCTTCCGGCCGGTAGGTGTAGGTTCACAGGGCACTGGTCAGCAGCCACGGACTACTGACATGGCTACTAAACCAGGGTCATGTGAATCTTTTTGATCATCTCTAATTAAAGTCATTAGCAGAAAACAAAGATCATTAAATCCTGATCACATTCAGAGCTTCCTATTACCTCTTTGTCCAAGGAACTTGCAGCAATCAACAAATCCACCACTGGCTGCATGGTGAAGGGCTGTGTTCCCATCCATTGCAATAATTCCCATGTCTCCTTTGTATGCGGACAGCACCTTCAAGATCTACAAACGTAGAGGAACTAATTTTAGTATCATGACGAGATGTGTGGTGTGGACCCATCACTCAAAGACACATAATTATCAGGTGTAAAGGAAATGTATGGCTCCATTTATTGATTATGTGGATCAGGTGCCTTACCTTACGCAGGCAGTAAAAGACGCCGATCCTTCCAAACTTTATTACATTATACATAAGGAGAGTGCAGTTATACAGATTACTGAACCGGAAATAATTAGATTTTTACCTGTATTTCATGGGAATAAAATCAAGAGACACAAATAAGAATAAGTCGCACAGTACCTCAAAAAATCCACCTTTAGCAGCAAAATGAACTGCATGATACCGCTGGTTATCAATAGCATTCACATCCCCTCCTTTCTGTAATATGCTGCGCACAACCTCCAGAGCTCCTTCTCTTGATGCTTCCATCAAAGCTGTGCGACCGGTTTTCTAAATGGAACCATATAACATTGATTTTATGCCATATTAAAAGGACTCCATCACCAAAAATAGTCAGGATCACTAAAGTGTGGATTTTTTATTCTTCTACTTCATAAAGAAACCCCCGAAGCACTAAGCAGAGGGGGACATGACTTTGGGAGGGGTGGACCCTTAACACTGGCAGCTTTGTTTGTATAGCTGAGCAGACTTTAAGCAAGAGTGATTCTGCTTTAAGAGGAAGGATCACAGAATTGTTTGTGGTCTTACTGTGAGGAGGGTGGGGCTTATATAGAGTAGGGAACTCTCTGACTTGTCTTATTTTCTTTCTTTCATCAGATGAAATGGAGGAAACATTACCCGCCCTTCCGCCCTATTATAATCACTGTCCTACAACACTTTATTCACCCATAACTTGTATATTGAGGTATGCTTTATTGTATTTGTTTTATTTAGCCACTGTATATCTTGTACCATGTCCAATTTTATCATGGCTATAAAGAGTTAAGATTAACATTAACCTTCTAAGCCCAAAAGTAGGGCAATCCTTCAGCCATGGTTCCCTAGAGGTTTCCTCCACAGGGTGTTTTTCCTCTCCTGAGTGCTGTAGGATGACTCTTTGTGAGTCGGAGGTTTGCCAAGTTTGCCCTTTGCAGGGGTATCTACTTTGTAAGTTTACCAAAGTGATTTATAAAATAAAAAAATAAAAAAAGACTAAAAGTGTCATATGTGGCTTGGAATTTATAACCCATCACAGCTTTGCGGTTTAGGAGTCAGGTGGAAGTTGCAGACAAGTTAAGGTGGACTCATTTTAACTAATAGAGGATGTAAAACCTCATGGTGGTGAAGAGGCTCGGCTTTGGTGGCCAGCCTCAAGGATGTTGTAAATGTAATGTCAATCAGGGGCGGGCATGGTGGTTAAGCACAGGAGTGAGGATAATAGGATCATTGGTGCCCTGAAAGTTTACTGGCTCTGCTTGAATGGCAAGCCAGTGCGTGCCACCCATTTATGGCTGTCTGTCCCGGTGCTGTATGTCAGACAGCTGGGAATATCACAGTACTGGTGAATCCCAATGTACTAGCACTTTACCTGACTCCTAATGTGATTGGTTTAATCCTGTGATTTAAATAAAAGCTGTGGCCATTTTGACAACCAAAATAATGGGCTTTGTGTATTTATTCCAGTGTCAAGGATTACTGTAGTTATGGTTGTTTTAAGATGGAGTGGTCCGTCCCATATCCAAAAGTCAAGCACATAAGCCTGTGTCCGGCACTGCGGTTTATCCTGTGCTATGCCCTATTCGCCTGAATGGGGCTGAACTGTGGGATCGGGCAATGGCACATATACAGATTCTCCACTCTGACCAGGACTACAAAATACTGTGCTGCACCAAATGCTTTGGCTACCAGTTTTTCCACTGAACACATATTGATGGATTAAGGCTACCAAAAAAATAATCCTAGAAAACCGCTTTAGACTCTGTCAGATATAAACATCATGGACATTCTTACCGGATTAAATGCATTGGGATTTGCTTCTTTCTCCAGCAATCTTAGACACATTTCTTTACAATCTCGAGCCTGTTCACACGCAGCCAGTAGCACCGGTATTCCTTCTGCTGATGTGTTATTGACATCAGCTCCAGAGGCTAACACCAATTGAAAGCAACGGAAATATCTCTTACTCGGTGAGATACAATAAAACAGAATTCCTGTGGATGGAGCAAAATAATCACTTTTATAATAATAGAAGACATGGTTCGTGCTACATTTTCCACAACATGAACGTAAGAGAATTACCTATTTTTTGGACTATGTATAAGACGCACTTTTAAGCAAGAAAAAATCTTGCTAAAAAGTGTGTGCATCTTATAGTCTGGAGACAGCTTCCTATGACCGAGGAGGATGCTGACACAGCATCCTTCCCGATCACTGAGAGAACTGTACATCAGTGTAGCTCTTTCTCCTACTGCACGACACTCATCAATCTGACCAGTGCAGGGCAACAGAGGAGGCTACCAGGACCTGCACATCACTAGAGCTGCACAACTGCTGCAGGTCCTGACCAGCTGAAGGTCCTGTCAGGTCATGTGATCAGTCACATACCTAGAAGGAGCTTCAAAATGTGGTAGTGTATACATAGTGTGCATGTGTGTGTGCGCGTAAATGATGATAAGCAGAGCTGGGAACTACTGTGTTAGTGGTCACCAGCCCATTTTCAATATAGACGGGTGTGGAGATTAAGTCTCGCCACCTATCACCTAAGCAATGAACATCCAGAAAAATTAGTTCTTCATACACAGTGTTAAGGATAAACTAATCCATAACTACAACATATTTTGTACACTTGAAACTAGAAATCCAATTTCACACTGATAAAATTACATAATATAAACTTTCTATAGAATTATAGGTACAATAAAACTTGAGGCACATGTGGCGCCCCTGAGGGTTCGACCGCCACAGGGATGCTGCACTTCTCTAATGGAGTGTGGTGTTCCTCCTCTGAGGTAAGAACAGTGCGATGGTCAGGACCCTACCTCCACATCCAACACCACACTTCTCCCACCAGAGGGGGCTAGTAGGCACTAGGTGCTGCCCCTACTAGGAATTGGGAGATTGGGGAACCAAGAGATAGGGGGAACCAACTAGTGGTGAGGGTGGAGGATTCACATTTTAGTGACACTTTAAATTTCATATTTAATACACAGCCATTTTGGTTCTGGGTTCTTTGATCGTTCTTTGATCGTGACCTCCCTCTCTGAGCGTGGATCCTGTGTTGACCTGCAGAGGATGGAGACACGGCCCTCGTACCCCGGCCTTGGGTCGAGGGGCAGGTTGCAGATAAGGAATGTCTCAGCCCGGTCAAGGACCATGACCAAGAAGGCCCGGAGCTTAGGAGTGTAGCTCCACAGCAAATGGATCCCGGGCAGGATGCAGACGGAGCAGTATACGCCACCTGTCCTCGCCAACCTGATCTATTCAGAGGGATTCCGGCTGCAAGAGGGGTACCGGCCCCCGACACCTGACCTTGCTACTCTATGTCCTGGTCAGGGAAGTCCGGTAGGCCCTGAGGATCCCACCGGGTAACGGAAGGAGCGGAGCTGCCACCCGTACCCTTTTTCTGAGTCAAGTTCAGAGGGAGACCCAGCCTATCTACACACACACAGACAGGAAAGGACCCGGTCTGAAGTCTAGGAACACTCTGGTGCAGGGTCCTGATTGAACACTGGACTTACTCGGAGGTTGTCGGACCCCCCCGTCTCTGGTGACCGCAGAACTCCGCGAGGAGCAGGGAGAAGCCTTTCAACTGCAATCTCCACCGTGAATAAAAACCCTGGATGTTAACCCCTATGGCCTCCGGACTCTTTATTCTGCATTACACCGCACTACTCAGCACCAGAACTCCTATACTACAACCCCCTCCATCCTGTCTCTCTGCCCTGAGGCCCTGCTCCGCCTGTGGGGAGTAGTAACAACGACGGCTGCCATAACATCCGGCCTCAGCGGACTGCAGCAGCACTGGTGGCCTTCACCAGGTGCCACAGGTGGCGTAGTCGAGATCAGCCACTCAACCCGGATAAGCCCGTACCATCCTTTTTTTAATGTGACGGCCCTGGGCACGGAGCGGGTCCGGGCCACGGCTGCACCCCATCGACAACATAGGACCCGGCTCCGAGTCCCCCATGTCCCAGGGTAGGGCTTCCAGTAGCGTCACACACACAATTAAAACAAATTGTTGCAAAACAATTACCGATACCTTTTCCTTCTTTATTCACAATGGTCATGTCAGCCTGAGCCTCCAGAAGAACCTCCAGCACTAAGTCATGACCTAATTCTGTAGCCTTCATAGCTGGTGTACATCCCTTTAAGTCTTGCATGTTAGGGTTGGCTCCCTGGATAAGCAAAAAGTGACACATGTCCACATTATTGGCCACAGCAGCCTCGTGTAGAACGCCATCTCCATTTTTGGGTTCAGTGAGGTTTATGAGGTTTGGGACACCAAATTTGGTGAGTTTTTCGATCTGTTCCTTGTCTTGCTGTCGGACGCACTGAAGAACTTTGTAGATCTGGAGAGTTTCTAGTCTTCCTTTTGCTACAGATGATTCTAATGCCATTTGTTGTACAATATGCAGAGTTTCTGTAGATAAAATGTATTCTTTATTGTAAATTATATCAGCAACGCTACAACAAAACACACTGTCATTCACTAATATTCACCACATCAAAAAGTTCAAAATACCATTTTCCTACATTTTTGCAAAGCAAATTAGCCTCATTCTGCTCCGTCCTCTTTAAGCAGATAGGAAGTTACATGTCACTGGGTTATCGCCCAATTTTACATTTATCTTAATCTCCCCATGACAAGATCTGCTATTTAGATTTAGGTAATGTTCTTTAATATCCAAACCTAAAACCTCAAAGTAGCAGCTCAGAATGTCATTACCAAAGTTAATTACTGTATGTTCAAGGCAATAGGTGTTCAACTTGTCTCTCTCCAATAACTAATTAATTGACTGGTAAAGAATGCTGGAGAGAGGGATTTTTTTGGAGCTGGAGACAAACAAGTTGGACATCAGAATTTTCGGGCAATGATTAAAAGTGTTTTCTAGAATATTTTTCAGGCTCATATTCTCCAATTCTCCAAACTATTTTCTTTCACCTTCTAGAACAAAGTCTAATATTGTGTGAATTCTCTGGGTCACAATACTGACTTATATATGTCCTGTGCAGTAAAAAAAATTCAGTGTAAATGTTTATATGGAATATGGACACTTTGGGGGCATTTATACTTTTATGAATTTATTTTTGTCTAAGATGCAATAAAAGCTGTTCTTTGATTTGGTGATAAATCAGCTTAGAAGAGTTCATGAGAAGAAACACAAGAGAGATACAGACTGTGCCGCCAGATGAGCTCACTGACAGGTGCACTGCTAACTCTTTCTGCCATCTGCTATGTATACTGGTACACTGAAACTGTAGAAGCCAAATTATACTTTTTTTTAACCACAAACACATGCATTTAGATAACAACAATGCCTTTTATATTTATCTGCTTTTTTCTAATGGTGCCCATAGACATGAGTTGTTTTTAAAGGGAACCTGTCATGTGAAATAAATGCTATTAGACTGCAGATATGGGGTTACTCTGCAGGTTAATAGTGTTCTGAAGCCGTGCAACCGCCACACTGAAAGCCTGGCTACTGGGAGGAAATTAATTTTATTCCTCCTGGCCGCCTCTGGCTTTCAGTCATAGAGGCGCAAGTGGCCTCAGTATTTAGTGAGCGGTGGCTGTAAACGCACCCCAGCACTGACTGACAGCCGGCTCTGTACTGATGCACTGCTGAGCAGGCTGTCAGTCAGTGCAGGATCATGTTCACAGGCACTCAATATGTACTAAGTGGTGGCTGAATCCGCGCCGGCTGCACCTCAATGACTGAAATCCCAAGGCTGCCGGGTAGAATAAAGTTTCTTTTCTTCGGATAGCCGTGTCTTCGGTGCGGTTTCCGCATGACTTCAGGACGCTATTAACCTGCAGATTAACCGCAATATCTGTAGGTTAGTAGCGTTTTTTTCCCTTTAACAGGTTCTGCCTACATTCTAATATCTACAGTATATCGAATATGTTTTGACCCACAATTATTTCATACCTATGGATAGCGATAACTTTTTCTATTCTAAAGAGGAAATGTAAGTATAGTATAATGCAAGATTTAGGCTGCATTGACATGTCTGTGTTTCATGGTATCTACACAGACTGCAGTAACAGGACTGACTGTGGGTCTCCTGACCCAAACTAACAGCCTCACAGGCATGTATATGGGTGTCACGTCTGGTGAGGAAATGGACGCTAGTTCTGCACATTGTGGTCCATAAACAAACCATGAAACACGAACATGTGAATGCAGCCTTATGGTCCTGGTACGCTATATTTACTGAATAGAAAATAACCAAAACTAGAATTTTATTTCTATTGGGTAACATTTCATATGGTGTTAAGATTAGGTTCCTCTCTGGGTATAAAATATGTATATCTGTTGTTTTATAATTCATTTTTAAATAAATACTTTATTAGAGAATTCTGGGTTGATAAAGGATCAGTTCCCTGTGTTTGAGCTAATAGTGAACAGCTGCAAAGAGCGTCTAATGCTCTGAAGGTCCCAGCACATCTGGCCATATGGTCCCAAATATGTAGTAGTCCTCCCTTTGATTGCATAAACACTGTGTAATCTTTCATTTCCCCTGTGGTGGCGCTGCAGAGGAACAGAACACCTACTGCCTAATGGGCCATTCAGATGAATTAATAACCTGCAAACAATTATCCAATTATCTGTCAGTCTAAAAAGGCCAGCGGTCACCCAATGAACATGAAAAACACTCTTTTGTCAGGTGCAATGATTTTTATGCATGAATTCGGCAGCACATCGCCATCCATGTGTAAATAGGAGATGTGTTGCCGATTATATACATTATGTGGACAGAATTATTGTATTAGCAATCGTTCTGTCCCCATCATTGTTTCATCGGCTTGTGTAAGCAGGCAAGTAAAGAACGGCCAATCAGTGTATACAGCCAAAGGGCAGGCACTTTATGGCCTGGAGCAACCTGTCTAAATGGGCCATGACAGCGGGATACCTTCTAATTAGCTTACTGTTGGATGTCATTCCAAAAAAAAGTTCAGTATAAAAGTTTTAAAAAAATACATTTTTGACTTATTATGTATTGTACATTTTGCGATTAGCTTCCATCACACAACTGATTTGCTTTGGAAATGTTAAACCCAATAGAAACGTTACTTTTTCAACACGACTGTGTCATTCTATGGCGCCTTCATGGGTGATAAGAGTGACTGTAGTTTATTTGCTGCTCTTTCGGAGAGTGCGTCAAAAAGTCAGTAACTGAGTTCATCTAAAATCATTTGATAATATTGTTCCTCTTTTGAATCAATAGATATTCTGGGAACTTTGTCACACAAAGAGCAGCTCTGTGACGTGCTTATGACTCGCCCCCTGGGCCGTGGGGCACTCGGAACCGGGCAATAGGGAGACGATGGGGGTAGTAGTGGCGACCCAGTCCCGTGGCTCAGGGTGGTCAGACCAGTGGCAGTCTTTTAGATGTCTTAGATAATGTCCGACTACGCCACCCGTGGATTGCGGTTATTAGGAACCGCCGCTGCAGGGCAGACCGCTGGGGCCGATGATGTATGCAGCTGGGATGGTGTGACTCCCCACGGGAAGAGTGCGGCCCCAGGGCAGTGTAGTGGATGGTGGGAGTGATGGTGGTGAGAGTCCCCGTGCTGTTAGTGCTGGAGGAGCGAAAGAGCACACAGACAACGTACTGCAGTCCAATGTCTTTTACTCACAGTTCAGGTGCTCCGGGTCACTTCTGCGCAAGCAGTGACCACCCAAGCCGTGCAGTGTCCACCAGGTGAGGGCTCGGTCAACCCCCAGGCAGTTCAGGAGCATGGCACAGGACCCCCTTCAATCCTTTCTCTGGCCTGCCTCACCAGTGACCCACTTTTGTCCAGCTGCCGCGGACTTGTGCGGGTAAACGGTCCGCTGTCCTATATGGTGCCTTCCTAGCAGGTTTGATGAGGTGCTGCACCAATAAATGGTCACAGCCTCCGGTCTTTGGCTGAGGGTTGTTTCTCCTCCACCAACTTGAGATCCGGTACCCTTAATCTGCCTGACCCTGCACCCTGGATTCTCGTGGGTTCTTAGGGTCCCTTCCACCTTCTTGTTCCTGAGCCCTTCTGTTTCTCTGTCTCTTCTTCTCCTTTTCTGTTCTGTCTTCTCCTCCTTCCCTTGGCCTCTTCTCCAGGCCCACTTCTCCTTCTCCTCTCAGGCTCCGGCCTTTTCTCTAGGCCTGCCTCTGAGCAGAGCTCCTACAGAGCCTCTGCTCCCTGTCTTCTCCTCTCTCTGCACAGACTGAACTGAACTTCTCCCAGAGCTAAGATGGTGCCCACCTTTTATACCTCCCTCTGACCATGAGCCCAGGTGACCAGCAACCAATGGGCTCCTACCTACGCTCAGGAACCAACCCCTATCTGCCCCTACAGCACTGGGTGTTCCACCCCCCTCCCCACTCCAGTCAGGGACATAGTCGGTCGTGCCTGCACTTCTGTCTAGTGGGAGCACCGTTGAGCTGTCCCTCGGAAATGCGGTGTGTGTGCTGTATGCAGCTAACTGAGCCCAGGTCCATACTCCATCCTTACCTGGGAGTGGAATACCACACCTCTGGCAGAGGTGCAATACCCCTGTAGCGGCCGAACCCTCGGGGCGCTACACTTACACATGGTAACCATTCTTTGGAATCAACATTGTTGTTTCCAATCATCGATTGAACTGGCAAAATCTAATGGTGCCTAAGAGACATGAAAATATAACTCTAAAGGGGTATTCCACTTTCACCAAAGTGGAGTCCAAATGCTGGACTGTGCCTCTCACAGGGGTTTCCCATTAATTCCATATATAAGATATTCACAGGATAGGTTATAAATGTATGGTCCTTGCACTATGACCCTTCCCAACCTCAAGAATGGGGGGTTCTAGAGCCACCTGTCTGAATAGAGTGCGAGGGTGTATGGATAAGCACCATGCTATTTACTCTGTGTCTATGGGAGAGAGAGTGCGCATATGTGACCACTGCACCTATGCCATGAATATAGTGTGGTACCCCAGGAGTCCGGTTGCCACATTGGGATTGCCTCCCTCAAAGGGGGTGATGCCATGCCTAGAAGCAAGGAGGTGTCCCCTAATCAGGCATACCAGCATCCAACACTTTCCTGGCTCCAGACCAGCAAGGGGAGCTCCTCCCCTTTAAACTGGAATCTGGCGGCGGGGTTAGGGGGAGTTAGTCGAAGAGAGTTGGAGACAGGAGAGCGACGAGGAAGGACCTGGGCAAGGGAGCTGTGGACAAGCTCACCCCAGAGAGAAGCGCAAGGGAACCGGACACTGGAGTCTGTGGTTGTGCAGGCACTGAAGGCCCGGCAGCTAAATCCGGAGGGCAGGACGCCCGGCGGCTCAGCAGCATCCTAGGGCCCAGCGCCGCAACGAGGGAGCGACACTTCAAGAAGGCCTGAGCTGCCTGCCATACAGGTGAGGAATAGATGTTTTGCTCAGGAACGAGCACCGCAGCATAGCTTCAAGCAA
This sequence comes from Phyllobates terribilis, assembly GCF_046119375.1. Classification (NCBI taxonomy): domain Eukaryota; kingdom Metazoa; phylum Chordata; class Amphibia; order Anura; family Dendrobatidae; genus Phyllobates; species Phyllobates terribilis. Next base: position 768,480,833 of record NW_027362763.1, read on the forward strand.
CAGGGCCAAAGAGAATAGCGCAGAGGGAAGGCCAACTCCACCTGGCGAGGTGGATCCCCAACCTGCTTCTAGCCTGCCCAGACCTTCACTACCAGCTAGTACCCATGCCCCGGTCTGCTCTGACAAACCGCAAGTAAAGCTAGAGGAAACCGCCATTAATTTGTTATCTGGTCATTATCTGCGCCCTCAGCCCTGCATTACACCGCACCAACAACATCTACCTCCACAATTCTTCATATACTGCCCTGGAGCCTAGCTCTGCCTGTGGAGAGCTGAACCAACTCTGCTGTGTCACCATCAGCTCCAGAGGATCTGCACCGCAGCGGCGGCCCCATATAGCTGCATACCGTCACGAACATTATCTCCAAAAACTTTATTCCCCTTTTACTTTAATTGACCTCCCTGGGTCACGGACCGGGTCACAGCCACCGTGACATCCCCAGCACCGACTGGCCCGGCTACTGAGTACCCCATGGCCCAGGGGGCGCGTCAATAGCGGTGGCCCACATGCGCACTATTACTCCATTGACAGATGAAACTCTCAGACCCCTATTTTCAGTATTAGTAGGGGTTTCAGTAGTCGGACTCCTAGCTGGCATACATTCATTATCTATCCTGTGAATAGGTCATGAATGCATTTAGTGGTAAACCCCTAGAAGTACCTTTAGAATAAAATAAATGACACCACATTTGACCAAAACTATGATGAATGTATCAGAATTTAGCCTCCATTTGCACCACATAAAATGTCATACATGCTTTGCACCACATTTATGTACATCTAATGTGCCTTACTCCACAAGTGAAAGTGGTCTAATGAAAAGGATCATGCTTAAAATAAAACAAAGCATGTCAAAACGTATAAAAATATTGCCGTAAATCAGGGTTGTAGGCAAGAGGAAGGGTGTCATGTCAGGCAATGCATGTGCCCTGTGAGTAATTAGCAGGACGGAACAGGCAGGGTGCCCATAGGACTTCATCGTCTTCAACAGGCAATTGCCACCAGGCTCAGCTGCCCTCAACTTCATAGGTGTGAAAAAGGAGGGATATGGTAGAGCAGTCAGTGTAAAGAGGGGGTCAGCATTAGTGTTGAGCCACCCCCGTAGTGTTCGAGTTCGGTTCGGTTCGTCGAACACCCGTGTGTTCGCCGAACTGTTCGTCGAACTGTTCGTCGAACACCTTCGAACACCGTTAAAACCAATGGCAGGCAAACAAAAACACATAGAAACACATAGAAAACACCTTCAAAGGTGTCCAAAAGCTGACAAACTGCTCAGAAGACATAACTAACACATGGAAAAGTGACAAGTACATATAGTCATGCGAAAATAAAAGAGGTGGAGGAGTAAAAGGAGGGGGAGACACAGATATAGGCATGTCATGCCCTTCTAAAATCCAAAAAGTGAGAAGCCGACACGGCCAGTCCGCTCCTGCCCGTGCCACCTCCGTGTCGCCGGGTTTGTGCCAGAGCTGCGGTGAACCCTGATGGCCAGCCCCCCTCTCCCAATACTGGTGCCTGTCCGCTGGTGGGTCGAGCGAGCCCCCCTGTGGTGGAGGCAGCTCTAAGCTTTTTAATTTAAATTGTCTCTCTAATTTGAATGAATACACTTTAAATCCATTTACAAGGATCTATTGGAGGGCAAGTCTCATGCCAGCAGCCGCGTAATTCCAGCTCCAGTAGCGTCCACTAAAGCTGCTGCAGTTAAAAAGCTTTTATAAGGATCGAGCTCGGCTGTCCACCGCAAGGCATCCTACTGCCAGTCCCAGCCCCTATGCCTTGGGGTGCCTCCTGATGCTCTTCACTGAGTATCCCATGGTCCCGAAGCATTTCCTTTGAAAAAATTAAGTGTTTAAACTACAGGTGGTGTAGCTTGCTTAACAGCCGGGATAATCCGCTGACTAGCAGACACTGCTACTAGGCACAAAGTATTTCCTGGGCTAGATGCAGTTAAAAATTTGTAATTAGATACTCTCGTTGGATGCTGAGAAAGCATTCCATAGAGTCTCCTGGCACGCCATATATGATTCTCTTAAAAAGCTTGGGGTAGGGGTCTAGGGGACCCTTTTATAGCCAAAATCACGGCCCTGTATCACAATACGTCACCTAGGCTGAAGATAAATGGAACTGTAGCACTCTGAGGGCTTGGTTGCTACAGAGGTATTGCACCTCACCCAGAGGTGTGATATCTCACTCTCAGGTAAGGATGGAGTGTGGATCAGGACCCGACACCTGCATGCATTACACCACATTGCCGTGGGGCAGGGCGACCAATATGCCTCTGAGATGGGCACGACAGTCCCTGTCCCTGGCTGGAGTGGGGGGAGGGAACACTGAGGAAGGGGAACCCTGTAGTGCAGGAGCAGGGAGGAAGCAGTTCCTGGGTGCATTGAGAAGGGAGTATAAAAGGTGGGCACCATCTTAGTTCAGTGCAGAGAAGTCTGAGCAGAAGTGGCAGGGAGCAGGGGCTCTGCATGAGCTCTGCTCCGGAGGCGGGCCTAGTAACAGAGGCCCAGGCCTGGAAGAGGGAGAAGGAAGGAAGAGGAGCGGAGAAGGCTCCAGGAACGAGGAATGAAGGGATCCCAGGGGTGCGGACGGGCGAGTCGCCACCGCACGCCCGAATCCACCTGCGTGGAGGGGTCAGGCCAAAGGGGGAGACCGGTCCCCGAAACTAGTGGAGGCAGGAAACGACCCTCAGCTAGAAACCGGAGGCTGTGACATTTTATGTGGCGCAGCCCCTCGCTACACCCGCTAGGAAGGCACCACATAGGGTCAGGGAAACTGGCGCCAAGTTTACCAAGAGGAGGCCCGAGGCAGCCGGACAGAAGGGTTGGTAAGAAAGGCCAGACAAAGGACACACAAAGGGGGTCCTGTGAAGCGCTCCAAAGTTATCTGGGAGTTGTCTGAGCCCCTCACCTGGTGAGCACAGTACGACGTGGGCAGCCGTTACCTGCAGACGTGGTCTGGATAATAAGAACTGTGAGTAAAGGCCCTGGACTGCATCACTGACTCCGTGTCGTTACTGCTGCTGCCCTGCACCATCACCCTCATCCTCCGCATACACTGCCCTGAGGCTATACTCCTCCCGTGGGGAGTTATGCTACGCTCTGCTGCACCCACAACACCAGCCTCAGCGGTCTGCCCTGCAGCGGCGGTTCACTCTGACCGCAATCCACGGGTGGCGTAGTCGGACATTTAAACATCAAAACCACATAAATAGTTCCGCCACTGGTTTGACCACCTTGAGCCATGGAACCGGGTCGCCGCCACGAAGACTACAACCACCAGCATCCACCAAAAAGGGTCCGGCTCCGGGTGTCCCAAGGCCCAGGGGGTGCATCAGAACATTTTCATCACCTTTCACAATCACCAATGGGACAAGGCAGGGATGTCCTCTGTCCCCTCTCTTATACATCCTAGTGACGGAGCACCTGCTCTCATCAATTCGCCATAACCCCAATATTAGGTGGATTGAGGTGGGAGGCACCGAGTACAAGTGCTCTCTATTTGCTGATGATGTCCTAGTATATATCACTCAATCACATATATCCATCCATGCTGTTATGGCTGAAATAGATCACTTTGTTACATGGTCAAATTTTAAAATCAATGCAGCGAAGTCTGAGGCCCTCGATGTCTCCCTCCCCAAATCCATATAGGATTCCATCCAGTCCAACTTTCCCTTTGCCTGGCCCTCACAGGGTATCAAATACTTAGGAATTCCTATTCATAGAGACCTCTCCCATCTATGTTATCTTAATTTTGGGCCCTTTATTGAACAACTCCATTCAGACCACGGTTGGCAAGTTAGAACTGTAAGATTCACTACGTGAACCACTGGTGTTTTGTGGAAAAGCACATGTACACTGCGTTCCAAATTATTATGCAAAAAGTGTTTAGGAGTGATAAGGGAAGAATTTGTTTGTTTGTCAGTTAAACTCATTGATGGTGATGTGTGTCAGGGCTCTTTATATCACTGTAAGCAATTGCAGACACCTGTGCTAATTAGTTTGGCAGGTGTGTCCAATGAAAGGCAAGACTACTTAAGAAGGCTGTCTCACATTATTAAGCAGCCTACATTTTCTGCCAAAATGGGAAAGAAAAAGGATGTGTCGGCTGCTGAGAAGCAACAAATTGTGGAGTGTTTAGGTCAAGGCATGACTACAATCAACATTGTGCGATGATCAGGATGAAGTGTCTTGGCAATCAAGAAGTATGTAGCTGATTCACAGTACACACGTGTGCGTGCTGATAAGGGCAAATTGAGGACTCTTTCCTACAGGCAATTACGTCAGGTTGAAAGAGCAGCGGCAAAAAAGCCTTGTCATAGCAGCAGACAAGTTTTTGAAGCTGCTTGTGCCTCCAACGTCCCCCGAACAACAAGATGCAGGGTCCTTCAGAGGTTTGCAGCTGTGCATACGCCATCCTGTCGACCTCCTCTATCCACTTCACACAAGCAGAAACGGCTCCAGTGGGCCAAACATTACATGAAGACTGATTTCAAAACTGTTTTGTTCACGGATGAGTGGCGTGCAGCGCTCGATGGTCCAGATGGATGGAGTGGAGGATGGCTGGTTGATGGACATCCCACGCAAACACGGCTACAGCGCCAACAAGGAGGAGGTGGAGTAATGTTTTGGGCTGGAATCATGGGGAGAGAGATTGTCGGCCCCTTTAGGATCCCTGAAGGCGCTAAAGATGAACTCCATAATGTATGTGGATTTTCTCAAACAGCACTTCCTGCCATGGTTCAAGAAGAAGAACCGTGTATTTCACAGCAAGATCATTTTTCTGCATGATAATGCACCATCTCATGCTGCACATAAAACATCTGCATCTCTGGCTGATATGGGCATAAAAGGGGACAAACTTATGGTGTGACCCCCATGCTCCCCTGACCTGTACCCCATTCAGAACCTTTGGAGCATCATTAAAAGGAGTGTCTATGATGGCGGGAGGCAGTTCACATCTAAGCAACAGCTCTGGGAGGGTATTCTGTCCTCATGCAAAACAATTGAAGCAGAAACCATCCAAAACCTGACAAATTCAATGGACAAGAGAGTTCAGAAGCTCCTTTCGAACAAGGGGTCCTATGTGAAAATGTAACATCACCTAGAATAAAGTTTTGAGTTGAAAACTGCTTGATTTCAGTTTCTAACAACCTGCTAATGCTTATAATTTCAAAAATCACCATTTTTTTGGTCTTTATTAAAATGAAAAGGTTGATCGAAAAGTTTGGGGGATCTAAGAGTGTGGCAACCCAGTAGTCATGATTACTTCGAATTCTGACAATATGAGGGTCATGCTGCAGGTAGTGCAGCAAGAAGGCACTTATGTGTCTTGCGCATCTCGGAGCCCCAAAATTATTTTCCGGGCTAGATGCAGCTAAAAATTATTATTAATTTTAAATCTGGTGAAGCTTTAGTATAGATGGCCTAATAGGATCAGTGCTGCACACTGCTACAAAGCCCAAATTATTTTCCAGCCAAGATACAGATAAACATGATTAGTAATTTGAAAGCTTAAAACGGTTGGTAGGGTGATTTTAACCAATCATCAAGCTTTTACTCTCCCCAGGATGACACAGGGGTAGAAAAGTCGTTTCGGATCCATGATTTGTTCATCTTTATGAACGTGAGTCTGTCTACATTATCAGTGGAGAGCCGCGTGCGCTTATCTGTCAGCACACCACCAGCAGCGCTGAACACACGTTCAGACAGAACGCTGGCTGCGGGGCATGACAAGATCTCCAAGGCGTAAGTGGCTAGCTCCGGCCATTTATCCAGATTGGAAGCCCAAAAAGAGCAAGGGTCCAGTGACACAGTCGTGGCTTCAATGTTTACTTGGAGATACTCCTGTACCATCGTCTCTAGGCGTTGACTATGTATCAGACTTCTTGTCTCCTGTGGCCTTGCAAAGGATGGGCTAAAAAAGTGGTGAAATGATTCCGCAAAATTGATGTTACCAGCAGATACTGTGGTTCTGTTACGGTTTGAGTGCTGAACACTTGACGGTCCCACGGTTGGCAAGTTGGAACTGTGAGATTCACTACGTGCACCACTGGTATTTTGTGGAAAAGCACATGTAAGATTCTGCAACAGTCTCTGCTGATACTCCTGCATGCGTGCATCCCTTTCTATGGCAGGAATAATTTCTGCAAATTTACTTTTGTACCGGGGATCTAACAGTGTGGCAACCCAGTAGTCAGGATTATTTCTAATTCTCACAATTCGAGGGTCATGTTGCAGGTAGTGCAGCAAGAAGGCACTCATGTGTGTTGCGCATCCAGGAGCACCAAGTCCCTGTTGTGTTGGTGGCGAGGTAACAATCATGCTTCCTTCCTCTGTCCTCTCCCCCCAACCTCGCACAACAGAAATGTGATCAAGGTCTCCCTCATCTGATGAGTCTTCCATCAGTTCGTCCTCCACTTCTTCCTGGGCTCCTGCACCTTCCTCACTAGTTTGGCTGCTACCATGCGCCCTGGTAAAACCATCTCCCCCACCCTCACATGCCTGCCGCCTTGGTGCTGCCGACCGTCTGGACCTTGCAGATGTTAGCCCTTCCGCATACAACTCCTCCTCCTCTACTTCCTCCACCTCCTCTTGTGCCACCACCTGACTCCGAATTCTGTTTAACATGTGCTCCAGCATGTAAATCACCGGAATAGTCATGCTGATAATGGCATCGTCAGCACTAAACATCTTCGTCGCCATTTCAAAACTGTGCAGAAGGGTGCATAGGTCCCTGATCTGAGACCACTCCTCCAGCGTGATTTGCCCCACCTCTGAATCTCGTTGGCCCAGGCTATACGTCAGAACGTATTGCACCAGGGCTTGTCGGTGCTGCCACAGTCGCTGCAACATGTGCAGAGTTGAATTCCACCGGGTAGGCACATCGCATTTTAGCCGGTGAAGTGGCAGGCCCAACGACTTCTGTAGAGATGTAAGTCGCTGAGCTGCAGGATGCGAACGGCGGAAGTGAGCACACAGCGACCGTGCCCTCTGCAGAAGGCCATCTAGTCTGGGATAGTAGGCTAAAAATTGCTGGACAACCAGGTTCAACACGTGAGCCATACAAGGCACGTGTGTGACATTGCCCCGGCGAAGGGCCGCACCCAGGTTTGCAGCATTGTCGCACACGGCCTTCCCTGGTTTCAGGTCCAGTGGAGACAACCATTCATGAAATTGGTTCTCCAGAGCTGACCACAACTCCTCAGCTGTGTGACTCACATTTCCCAGACATTTCAATGTAAAAACCGCCTGATGACGTTGAGCCCTACTGCCAGCATAGTAAGGAGGTGTGCAGGATCCCTTCTGCGCAGTTAGAAAGCTTGTGGCATGACCAGACAGGCTTTGGGTGCAGGTGGAAGACCGAGAGGAGGTTGAGGAGGCAGAAGCAGTGGAGGAACTTTGACATAAAGAGGATTGACGCACAACTCGTGGGGATGGCAAGACTTGGACAGCAGCCCCTTGTCCTGCTGTCACCATAGTTACCCAGTGCCCAGTCAGCGACATGTAACGCCCCTGTCCATGCCTACTCGTCCAAGTGTCTGTGGTGAAATGCACCCTGTCACACACAGAGTTTCTCAAAGAAGCGGTGATGTTGTGTGCGACATGCTGGTGGAGCGCAGGCACACCTTTCTTTGAGAAGTAGTGCCGACTGGGCATCTGGTACTGGGGCACTGCGACGGACATAAGGTCTCGAAAATCCTCTGTGTCCACCAGGCGGAAAGGCAGCATTTCTGTAGCCAAGAGCTTGCAGATGGTGAAATTCAACCTCTTAGCTTTCTCATGGCTAGGAGGAAATGGTCTTTTACTTGTCCACATCTGAGGGACCGAGGGCTGGCTATTGTGCTTAGACGGGGTTGATAAGGGTGTCCCTGGCAAACTGCCGGTCTGTGAGGAAGATGCAGGCGGACATGTTAGGTTGCCTTGATCCAAAGGTGGTGCTATCGATGTCGGACAGCGCTCAACACCAGCTGGTGTTACCACCTCCAAAGAAAATGATGACCTGCCAATCATGCTGGCTGTTGCGGGTAAAGAGGTGGCAGGTCTGCGCCCCAAAACAGGTGTGACTGCTGTCCCCCCAGTCACAGAGGATGAAGAGGCCGCGGATGCACAAGATATGGCAGACGGTGGTTGGCCCGGCCGGCTAGGCCGCATTGTAGCACACTGAGCTTCCCACTGCAACTTATGCTTCATGTCCATGTGCCGGTTCATGCATGAAGTACTCAAACTATGTATTTTTTGGCCTCTACTTAGCTTTTGCTGACAAATGTTACAGATAACATAAAAAAATGCCCAGGCTATGCAAGGCTTAGCACCCATGCGACCTGAAGAGCCACCACGACTTGTGGTGAGAGGCAGAGTTGTGTTTGAGGATGCAGTTGTTGACGTGCTTCCAGTACTACGTCTCTGTCCAGGAAGGCGCAACCTGACCTCGTCGTCACTAGCATCTTCCTCCACCTCCTCTGCTGACCTCATCTCTTGGCTGACTGTGGGTTGACAGTAAGTGGGATCTCCAACCTCATCATCATCAATCACCCTGTGCGTTATCACACCCGTCGTCCTCAGAGCCAACCTGTTCCTGCCCTGACAAAAAACTAAAGTTGTCGCTCCAATCAGGTATTTGAGTCTTATCATCGTCTTCCTCATTGTCTCCACCAACAGGAGTTACAGTTTGGGAATGAGGGTCTACATTATGGTCAGAACCTTCTGCGTCTGGTCCTGGATCCGACTCATAAAGATTCTGGGCATCAGTGCAGATCATTTCCTCGTCTGGATTCACAGAAGCGCTGGAGTCGACCTCTGATTCCCAGGCTATAGTATGAGTAAACAGCTCTGCAGACTCAACCATCTGTTCTACCTCATACTCAGACGGGCAGCTGGAGATTTGGGAGCTGTGAGGAAGCAAGTGCGATTGGGGTGACACCTTTGAGGACTGGAGTATTTGTGATGTTGAAGTTGATGTGGAGGAGAGCCCACTTAAAGGAGCACTTGATATCCGTTGAAGCACCTGCTGTTTTTGTGCCTCATCTGGAATTTGTAGCGATTGGCGTGGCCGTAAGAAAGGGATCTTATCACATTGTCCGCTAAAAGAAGTAGACATTTTAGTTTGGCTGGAAGATGGTCTTTCTTCTGCAGATGTTACTGTTGCTTTAACACCTACCCCACGGACACAACCTTTTTTCCCCTTCCCAACACGCCTATTCCCCTTTCCACCAGCAGCAGGCCTTTTTCCACTCATTTTGGTGGTTAACTAATTCACAACTCTGGAGTTGTTTGCACAAAAAAACAATGGATGGGAACCGAGCAGAGCTGAGTGGCCAAACTGTGGTATTAGGCCAAAACTATTGGCTGGGTTAGATGCAGAAAAAAATTATATTCAATTTGCAACCTGATGGAGGTCTGTATAGATGGATTAATAGAACAAGTCCCACACACAGCTAGAAGCCCAATATTTTTTCAGAGGTAGATGCAGAAAAAAATATATTCAGTTTGCAACCTGATGGAGGTCTGTATAGATGGATTAATAGAACAAGTCCCACACACAGCTAGAAGCCCAATATTTTTTCAGAGGTAGATGCAGAAAAAAATATATTCAGTTTGCAACCTGATGGAGGTCTGTATAGATGGATTAATAGAACAAGTCCCACACACAGCTAGAAGCCCAATATTTTTTCAGAGGTAGATGCAGAAAAAAATATATTCAGTTTGCAACCTGATGGAGGTCAGTATAGATGGACTAATACAACAAGTCCCACACACAGCTAGAAGCCCAATATTTTTTCAGAGGTAGATGCAGAAAAAAATATATTCAGTTTGCAACCTGATGGAGGTCAGTATAGATGGACTAATACAACAAGTCCCACACACAGCTAGAAGCCCAATATTTTTTCAGAGGTAGATGCAGAAAAAAATATATTCAGTTTGCAACCTGATGGAGGTCTGTATAGATGGATTAATAGAACAAGTCCCACACACAGCTAGAAGCCCAATATTTTTTCAGAGGTAGATGTAGAAAAAAATATATTCAGTTTGCAACCTGATGGAGGTCAGTATAGATGGACTAATACAACAAGTCCCACACACAGCTAGAAGCCCAATATTTTTTCAGAGGTAGATGCAGAAAAAAATATATTCAGTTTGCAACCTGATGGAGGTCTGTATAGATGGATTAATAGAACAAGTCCCACACACAGCTAGAAGCCCAATATTTTTTCAGAGGTAGATGCAGAAAAAAATATATTCAGTTTGCAACCTGATGGAGGTCTGTATAGATGGATTAATAGAACAAGTCCCACACACAGCTAGAAGCCCAATATTTTTTCAGAGGTAGATGCAGAAAAAAATATATTCAGTTTGCAACCTGATGGAGGTCTGTATAGATGGATTAATAGAACAAGTCCCACACACACCTAGAAGCCCAATATTTTTTCAGAGCTAGATGCAGAAAAAAATTATATTCAATTTGCAACCTGATGGAGGTCAGTATAGATGGACTAATAGAATGATGCTATGCCCAAAAGATTTTACTTCACTAGGTGCAGTAAAAAAATTGGTATTCTATACACAGGTGGTATATCTTGCAACACAGATAGGCTACTCCACTGACTAACACACTCTGCAATAGGCCAAAAAGGATTAGCTTTGCTAGATTCAGCCAAATGCTGTGAAAAAAACTTGCACAGCACTGGCACAGACCTGCCTGGCAAAAACTGATAGGAACTGATGTAACCTAGTCCTGAAAAGGACTCCAATTACAATTAGTCTTTACTCCCACAATCTATCTATTTAAGAGCACAGACCTGCCTGATAAAAGTCGTAGGAAATGCTGTAACCTAGTCCTTAAAAGGACTGCAATCACAACTATTCCCTACTCCCAAGCTATCTGTAGATTTGTGCGAAAATTGGCTTGAAATTAACAAGGTATAGCGCACACAGCAACAGCGGTGCCGTCTAACACGCAGCTGCAGCAGTGAGAAAATGGTGGCGACGGGGAAAATGGCTTGGTCTTATAGGGCAAGGACATGTGACATACACTGCCAATGACACATGCCTTTGCTTGTGTGAAAAAAAGCACTTCGCTCCGTGTGTGCGCTGCTGATAGGCTGACAGATTGCACCTCCCCACTGCAAATGCGGGAAAGAGAAAAAAAAATGGAGATCTTCATTGTTCCTGCAGAGATCCATCCCCTGCCCCTCCCCCCACCCCGCTGTACACTCAAACTGCGTATTAACATTAATATTCAGCATTACTGAGAAAAAATCCAGTTATGATTTTGGTGCACGAACAGTTATCGAACATAACCTCGAACAGCCGAATTTTTCTCAAATTGTTCGTGTTCGCCGAACGGCTCGAACACCGCCCAAAACAGCTCGAATTTGAGATTGGCGAACAGTTCGAGTAGAACAACGCTCATCTCTAGTCAGCATGGTGGAGCAGTCTGTAAAAATAAGAGATACAGTATATAGAGTCAGGGCTGCCACCAGGAATTTCAGGGCCCCATACTGGCAAAATTTTCGGGCCCCCTTGATACTCCGCCCAGGCTCCACCCACCACAGCTCTGCCTCCACCCCAGCTCCGCCCCCACAACACGGTAGACTCTTCTGGCTGGGCCCTACTCTACTGAAACCTATTAAACATTTCTTAAAATATTCAATACTCTTTTTAAGTATATTTTTATTTATTTTTCTTTAAAGGAATGTGTCACATACATTTTTTAAAATGACCAATAGTACCACATACAAGGAACAAATACTGCCACACCATGACCAGACCACACATTACCACTACATAGTGACCGAATAATACCATACAAGGAACATATCCTGAAACACCATGACTAGACCACATATTACCACCACATAGTGACCGAATAATACAACATACAAGGAACAAATACCACTACACTATGGCCGGACCACATATTACCACCACATAGTGACCAAATACTACAATACTGATCAATAATAAAAAAAACGCAATACTAATGTTACCATAAGTTCCATTATATACAGGATCTCTGTACATAGTAATATAGTGTACCAGTGACATTATACACAGGAACTCTGTATATAGTGTTAGTGTACAGGTAATACAGGGATCAGGGGTGACATTATACACAGGAGTTCTGTATATAGTGTCAGTGTACAGGTAATGCAGTGATCAGCAGTGACATTATACATTGGAGCTCTGTATGTAGTGTACAGGTAAAACAGTAATCACCAGTGACATTAAACACAGGAGTTCTGTACATAGGATATAGTGTGCAGCACTATAGTGTTAAGCCACAGCCCCACTATCAGTATATGGTCAGTATTCGGTCAGTATTTTTTCTCAGGACACGGGAGCCAAAACCAGGTGAGGAACAATCAGTCCAAATGTATAATAGAAACAAATGCACCAATTCTGCATTTATCACTCACTCCTGAGAAAAATACGGACCAAATACTGATAGTGGAGCCATGGCCTTACACATTGACTCACCATTGACGTCTCTAGTTGATGTCCTTCATCTTCGTTTTTCTCCTTCCAGCGCAGACCACCATCACTTCTTCCAGCCAGGACTCTGCATAAAATAACATACAGTTATATAGACCACATTCCCCAATTTCTACACTACACAGCTGAATACAGACCTGCACTCACCATTAATATATAAGTAGTTATTATGCAACCCACCATTCAAAACACAAATTGTACTCCACCAGTGCTCCCCCACTAACTATAAATAGCCACTTTCCCCACCTAATAAATATATAAATTAATTAGCACCTGCACTCTTTCCCCCAATTCATTACCAGTCACACTCTGTTATCCTCAGCGCCCCCCACTGTGTATCTTGCGCTCCTCTAATTCATTATATTTACATGCCCCCTCCGCACCAATTCATTATGTCATGTCCTCTCTTTCCCCCACCCCCACACTGAATTCATTTGTTCCGCCCACTCCCAATTCATCATGTGCTCTCCCACCCCCACTCCCAGTTCACCATGTGCTCTCCCCACTCCCCAAGAACATTTAATTAATTCTATTAAAAAAAAAAAGTTTTCATACTTACCTCTCATACGATCCCCTGCAGCTCAACTTCTAAACTGGCATGCTGGTGGTGCTGGTATATGACGGCAGTACGCGATGACGTCATCGTGTACGCGCCATCTCCAGTGCGTCACTTGAAGTGGAGGAGTGACTCCCTTGGAACTGACGGCCGTGAGAGCTCCAAGGCTCAACAGCAGCATGCCTGCACGTGAGACCCCGGGGCCCAGTGAGCAGAAGCACAAGAGGGGGGGCCCCAGGTCAGCCCCCTGCTCTTTGCTTCTGGTCACCAGGCCCCATACAGCAGTAAGGGCAGTAATGTCCTGATGGCGGCCCTGTATGGAGTAATAAGTGATTATGCAGGGCCACCACCTAAGAAATATATAAATTAATTAGAACCTGTACTCTTTCCCCCATTTCATTACCAGTCACACTCCGTCATCCTCAGCGTCCCTCACTCTGTATCTCACGCACCCCCGATTCATTATATTTACATGCCCCCTCTGCCCCAATTCATTATGTCATGTCCTCTCCCCACTCCCAGTTCATCATGTGCTCTCCCCACCCCCTAAAACCATTTAATTAATTCTATTAAAAAAAAAAATTTAATACTTACCTCTCATACGATCCCCTGCAGCTCCACTTCTGAACTGGCATTCTAGCGCTGGAATATGACGGCCGTACGCGATGACGTCATCGTGTACGCGCCATTTCCAGCACATCACTGAAGGGGAGAAGGGATGTGGAGGAAGGCATGTGGAGCAGTCTGTATAAAGCAGGGATCAACATGGAGAAGTCACTTTTAGCTGTTCTCTCTGTGTAATGGGGGGGAGCAGCTGAGTCCAGTGGCCGCTAAAGCACAACTGATTTCTGCTGCAGGTGACCGATCTACATGTTAGGCATGGAAGCAGTGTTAGTGGAGAATGAGGTGCATACAATTGTTTGATGCCAAAGGGCTAGCCTGTGGCCTCCCCAGTACATACAAACATTGTCTCTGTACCTCCACTGTCATTCCTATACAGAAAGTTTGGCCCGCACACCCTGCATTGGCGCAGTGGCAGGTAGTGTGATTTGAGGGTGCAAAGGGAACTGGACGTTTGGAGTCAGTCTGGGTGGTCTTCTGACAAGAGGAGCCGCTGAAGCTTGTTCTTGAGCTCAATCATGGAAGTGGAGATCTATCCTAGTAGCCAGGTGAATAAGGGCGTTAAGAGAGGATGGTGGGTCTCTGCCAGCCAACTCATCCTTGATGCGATCACACAGGCCTTGTCAGAAGGTCAGCACCAGGGCCTCTTCATTCCAAGCCAGCTCCGCCGCCAAGGTACGGAAGCTGCGTAAGACATACTGGCCATGGCATCCGTGCTCTGCCTTAGAGACAACAGGGACAAGGCTGAACAGAAGGTGGGGGCCTGGAACCTCAAATACCGCTTGGAACATCTCCAGGTACCTCTCAACATCGTGAGTCTCCGGACCTCCACACTCCCAAATGGGGTCTCCATCATAGCAGGACGGAAGTGGAAGCTGGAGCTCAGCAGTTGCACCAGAACCTGGAACATTAGGCGGTTCCCTCAGAGAGGTTGACTGACCAGAAGAGGTTTGGCCTGACATGGTAGAAGCAGAAGGCATGGCAGACATGCTGGGTTGCCACCCTATAGCCAGGTGGAGACTTACCAGCAGCAGGAAGGTGCAGCAATGTTGGAAATGCGAAATGCTACAAGAGACAGCTCAGCAAGACAGCCCGCGAATAGGGAGAGCAGAGCAGTGACCGCAGCGAGTAGGGCGGCACTTACCGCCAGTGCGAGATGCCGGCGTGACAGTAGTCCTGTAGCTGTTTAACCCCTTGGAGTTTGAAGCAGGTGCCAGTTTAGCTTCTAGGTCATTTTTAGCTATATCTGCCTTGGAAGCTCAGAACACAGATGTACACAGAGAATAAGTGAACGTTATACTTTTCATTGCTGTCTTTTACGGTAATAAAGGTTTGATAATGATGACATTTTTTTTGCCAAACCAGAAAAACTGCTTATTGAATATACCTGAAGGAAATTGTGCAAGATGCAACAGACAACCTGGAGCCATAGAAATGGCACCAAGAAGAATGGCAGCACATTCCTCTTCAAGTGTGAAACGGTCTGTTCAAATATTATGTATAGGTGAAATTACCTACTAGCGAAAAATACAAGGAAATCAAGTCTGCCCACGGAGCTACTGT
Organism: Phyllobates terribilis; assembly: GCF_046119375.1. Taxonomy (NCBI): domain Eukaryota; kingdom Metazoa; phylum Chordata; class Amphibia; order Anura; family Dendrobatidae; genus Phyllobates; species Phyllobates terribilis. The sequence goes on from NW_027362763.1 coordinate 768,496,074, forward strand.
TGAGGTCTAGTAAGGTGAGAATGAACACAGAAATACCATGCTGCGCCATATGTTCCACAGTGGTAGTGAGTGTGTGGGAGGGAGATTCATACACAGGTCCCACATCTGTATATAATGCTTTAACACACTTGGCGCATACGGTGTTATACAGTGTATTTAATATAAGGCAAAATAAATTGTGGGAGCAGCACATTGCAGGGTTGTTTCCATCTTCTGCAGGAACACATCATACCCTTGCCTCTCAATTCCTGCGGAGCGGTGTGCTCCTCCCTTATTGAAAGTTGGGACGTGCTGCTGGTCTAAACCAGGGTTCCCCAACTCCAGTCCTCAAGGCCCACCAACAGGCCATGTTTGCAGGATTTCCTTAGTATTGCTCAGGTGATAATTGCATCACCTGTGTAATAGTAAGGAAATCCTGAAAACATGATCTGCTGGTTGGCCTTGAGGACTGGAGTTGGGGAACCCTGGTCTAAACTGCCAGCGCTTTAATGTTGGTCTCAGAGGCAACTTTGACTCTGGGGTATTGGATGAGCCCAACTACACTGAAACTGGTCGGGATTGGGAGCTAACAATACGCTCCCGTGATCCCAGCCAGCTTCTGAGCAGCGCTTACAAGCTCTATTAGAAAGAGCTCGTAAGCACTGCTGAAAGACTGCAGTACTGGCTGGTAGCTTATGCAATGCACCAAAGATAATACACTTAAAAATCCCTACATTCTTGAGAATAGAGAGGATTTTTAAGTACCGGTAAATTTCAAAGTTTCTTGTTTTTACAAGCACTCTGCCATTTTACCAATTAAGGACTATGAGACAACCAAATCAATTAAAAAAAAGAGGAAACTCACCAACACTTACAAATGAATAAATTAATTCTGCCTGTCCAATACAGATCCAACCTACAAAATCTCTAGCTCATGAGATTAAATGGTAATATGATTAAATGGTTCTGATTAAGACCGGTCAAAACATGTAAACATGAGATTCACCAGCTTCTCTGTCTCATGCGCTATTTAATAAGGACAAAATAAAGATTGGTATTTTATTGTATCAACAGTCCTTTTTTTCTTCATATTACCATGAGACAACCCCTTTAATGACTACATAAGTTTGCCATTATGGAGATAGAGGATAAATTATTGGTGGGGGTCTAGGACTTGGGCTCCGAGTGATGGAGTTCCATAACTTCTGAATATCTTCAACTTTGCCCAACCTTGTAGTTCTTGGAATCAAATGATGTATCAGAAATCATTAACAGATCAAACTTGTTTACCAGCTTCTATCAGGAAATTCATAGGTAACCCACCCCATGATAACTCCAAGCATGTTTTCTGACGCATCGCAGAATGAGAATTATTATACTGAATATACATTCAGCCATATAGTTGACCTTTAAAAAAGCTGTCCCATCAGAGTTTTTATCCTTTCAATATATTGCAATAATTATATTATATAGCACTGTGTACTTACAATTGCTCATTTTACCTTTCTACCCAATAAATTATTCTATTTTTTCTATGTAGAAACAGGAAGTCCCTGCATTTATCATTCCCCTCTTCAACTCTTGACCCAGCTACTCCCTCTTCCCCCTGCCAGGGACTTTTGCAGTGACTCATGACTCATGCTGGGAAAACAGACTTCCTGTTTTTACATAGAACTTAGAAGGATTCAGCTAGTCAGTTTTTAATCACATGATATCATAGACCTAATGGAAAAGAGAAGAATTAGCTGGGTATAAAGGCAAAATGAGCTATTGTAAGTACACAGTGCTTTATAATATGATGACTGCAATATAGTAAGAGGACAAAAATTTGGATGGGGGGAGGAGGGCTTCTTTAATTTACCTTAAACTGTGTTCACTAAATAATCGAATCAAGAATTAACTTATGAGAATTGCATTCTTTCTCACAACCAGCAGATGGTGCCACTATATAAGTAATGCAATTAATTAGCTTTATAAGAGGACACGTCTACAAAACATTCCTTATTTATTTATTTTTCTCTTAATGGAATTGAACCAGAATTAATTTCAATAAATGCCAAAAATCCAAGAAAATAAAACCTATTGGTGAAGGTGCCGCTGATGTTTCCTCTGTATGTAGATGTCACACATATTGTATATTACATTATGATTTATTATTATAGCGGCATTTATTTCATGTGAAAAAGGGGTATACATAGAAAAACAGTTATAATAATCTTGAACAAAAAAACGCGACTGCGACTGGTACAGGAGGAGAGAGGACCCTGTCCGTGTGATAAAGGGGATTCCCATCTAAGCAACTAATGTCATAAATTTAAGATATGGCATCAGTTTCTAATTGTCAGGGTGAGATCGCAACCTCTAGTGGGAAGGGGCCTCCACCATTTAGGATAATGGATGGGCTGATCACCTATTGAATGTTTTCTTTGCATTGATGCACTTTTGTACAGAACTTGGGAAAGACTGAAACTCCGCTCCATTCACGTCCTGGCTGGTTGTAGTGCTGGGTGGAGGAACTAATAAAAAGGTCGTCATTCTCGTAATCAATGAGGATCTGAGCAGTAAAACTCCCACTGACTAACAGTATGGTATATCCTTGTGATGTGCCATTACATCAATGGGAAACAAACTTCAATGGGCAGAGGAGGGTCCATCGCAAATCCAACTGGGTGCCCCTACTGTTTCTGTCTCATGCCTTCATTGGGAGCATTGAGTCAATGATGCCAGGGACAGTACACCTTTTACTGTACATTGGTGTACTGTTCCTTGCCTTCATTGATGCCCTTTGAATCTGCCCGCTGCTGATACACTCAATAGGTTTTGTCATTACGCAAATTGTCTCTTCCGAGAGAAAGAGGACTAGAACTCTAGCGCCACCTATTGGAAGCAGCAATATGTGGCGCTAGAGCTCTAGACCACTCCCTCTCTGAAGAGACAATTTGCATATTTAATTTCCCAGAGGAGCATGCATGGCTTATAAGTCTCCTCACTCTGACATGGATGGCTTGTCCATGTCAGAGTGAGGAACCTTATAAGTAATGACACATTTGTCGTCTAACAGCACACAACCTCTGATGTTTGCTAACATTAGTATGATGAACCCCGATCTTCCCATGGACCCCACAGCAACTACATTTCGATCAGGCAACAAATGGCTCTGTAATAATCCGTGTCAAAATGGGAGTGTAAGCTGAGGGGGCTCCTACCTGGCGTCCACCCACTTCTCCCATCATCCGCAATATATACAGTCATGGCCAAAAGTTTTGAGAATGACACCAAAATTATATTTTCACATGATCTGCTGGCCTCTGGTTTTTATTAGTGTTTGTCTGATGTTTATATCACATACAGAAATATAATTGCAATCATATTATGAGTTCCAATAGATTATATTGACAGTTAGAATGAGTTAATGAAGCAAGTCAATATTTGCAGTGTTGCCCCTTCTTCTTCAAGACCTCTGTAATTCTCCCTGGCATGCTCTCAATCAACTTTTGGACCAAATCCTGACTGATAGCAGTCCATTCTTGCATAATCAATGCTTGCATTTTGCCAGAATTTGTTGGTTTTTGTTTGTCCACCCGTCTCTTGATGATTGACCACAAGTTCTCAATGGGATTAAGATCTGGGGAGTTTCCAGGCCATGGACCCAAAATCTCTATGTTTTATTCCATGAGCCATTTAGTTATCACCTTTGCTTTATGGCAAGGTGCTCTATCATGCTGGAAAAGGCATTGTTGGGCGCCAAACTGCTCTTGGACGGTTGGGAGAAGTTGCTCTTGGAGGACATTCTGGTACCATTCTTTATTCATGGCTGTGTTTTTAGGCAAGACTGTGAGTGAGCCGATTTCCTTGGCTGAGAAGAAACTCCACACATGAATGGTTTCAGGATGCTTTACAGTTGGCATGAGACAAGACTGGTGGTAGCGCTCACCTCTTCTTCTCCGAATAAGCTGTTTTCCAGATGTCCCAAACAATCAAAAAGGGGATTCATCAGAGAAAATGACTTTGCCCCAGTCCTCAGCAGTCCACTCCCTGTACCTTTTGCAGAATATCAGTCGGTCCCTGATGTTTTTTCTGGAGAGAAGTGGCTTCTTTGCTGCCCTCCTTGAAACCAGCCCTTGCTCAAAGAGTCTCCGCCTCACAGTGCGTGCAGAAGCACTCACACCAGCCTGCTGCCATTCCGGAGCAAGCTCGGCACTGCTGGTAGTCCGATCCCGCAGCTGAAACAGTTTTAAGATACGGTCCTGGCGCTTGCTGGTCTTTCTTGGGCGCCCTGGAGCCTTTTTGACAACAATGGAAGCTCTCTCCTTGAAGTTCTTGATGATGCGATAGATTGTTGACTGAGGTGCAATCTTTGTAGCTGCGATACTCTTCCCTGTTAGGCCATTTTTGTGCAGTGCAATGATGGCTGCACGTGTTTCTTTAGAGATAACCATGGTTAACTGAAGAGAAACAATGATACCAAGAACCAGCCTCCTTTTAAAGTGTCCAGTGATGTCATTCTTACTTAATCATGACTGATTGATCGCCAGCCCTGTCCTCATTAACACCCACACCTGTGTTAATGGATCAATCACTAAAACGATGTTAGCTGCTCCTTTTAAGGCAGGACTGCAATGATGTTGAAATGTGTTTTGGGGGTTAAAGTTCATTTTCTGGGCAAATATTGACTTTGCAAGTACAGTAATTGCTGTTAAGCTGATCACTCTTTGACATTCAGGAGTATATGCAAATTGCCATTACAAAAAATGAAGCAGTAAACTTTGGAAAAATTACTATTTGTCTCATTCTCAATACTTTTGGCCATGACTGTACACAGCAGAAGTCGAGTGAAGTTGTAGAGACAGGGATCGCATGCTGAGCCCGCTGCATATCTGATGGGTGCCAGCTGTTTTACACAGCAGGCACCGGAGGGTAATTGCTGTGACTGGAGCTAGCACTGATCGCAGCAGTTTACCCTCTGTCGTGGTAGACAGTGATCATGGCATCTGAGTGGTTAGATGGGAGGGGAGCCCTGTCACACACTTTGGGCCACATGATGCAATCATGGCAACCTGAGTTGTTTTATGGCAGCCAGGGGCCTCAATTTGGACCTTTGCCATGGGACTCTAGTTTCTATATATGTTCCTGCCAGTTTCCCAATTGTTAAAACAATGTTTTTTTCCAATAACAATGCTCAATGAGCGGTGTAAGGCAATGTTCACATTAATGCAGTACTCCTTTGAGGCTCCTTTTGTTAAACTGTTTTTTTTCCCCGGGTATTCTGAGAAAAACCTGACAGTGTGCTTAGCAGAGAGTGTGAACAGCGGCTGAGATGTCCTGTGTAATATGGCAGAGTGGGTGTTATCACACCGGTATTGGGGGTATCAGTGTGCCTGAGATGCTAATCACAGGCCTAACTGGCAGAAAGACCCCATGAGGTCACGGCTGTGATGTCACATGCGCTGTGACCATGTGATGCTCCTCAGCCAATCAGACCTGGAGGTGAGGTAATTTGCATACGGTACAAGCTGGACCCCATAGTGGAATTTGGGCGCCTGTCAGCTCACCTCATCACCATTATACTGTCATGATATGTGGTGTGACAACACGTCAACCACGTGCCACGAACGCAGCAATGCAAGTGGTCAGGAGAGTCTTGGAATTGTTTTTCGATGCACCAAAATGTGATTCATAGGTGATAATAAAATGTGTCCAATCCCTCCCATTTATCAGACATGTAAAGTTTCTGTAACCTCCGGTCCAACCCAAAACAATCTATGTTAGTGTCTTCTCCTCATCATAAGTCCCAGCTGTTCCCCTCATTACATATAAGCTGGTTATTACCTGCCTGTAGTCGGGGGTCCCCGGCCTCCTCCTGTCCTGCCTCTAGGTGCCGGAGCCCTGGCTGCATTCCTCCAGCCGGAGCCGAGTGTTACGGAGGACGCGGAGATCCGTCTCCATAGTAACCGTGATACACTGCAGCGGCTGTCTGCAGAAAACTGCGCATGCGCGGCATGATGTGCGCACGGCGCATGTGCATACTCCGTGCCTTCCGTATTGTACCCTGTGACCGGTACCCAGGGCTTCAGTGCTGAGAAGGTGAAGCCGGGTGCACGTATTGTGCCGCTGTATTGTTCCCCTCAGCACCCGGGCAGTCACCTCACAGGACACTGGTACTACAAGCTGTGCCGCCTGAATCCTCCCAGCAGGTCCTGGAGATGCGGCCATGCAGTTACTACAAGGTTCCTGTAATAAAGGCTTCAGTTTTGTTCTTACATGTTCGCAACCATTTTACTGCCGCCCCCCAAAAAAAAGGGGGCCTGTTTTTTGTTTTTTTTGCAGGACAAGTTGTAGTATTGAATGAGACCATTTCCTGATATAATGAGGGAAAAGGTTCAAAATGAGGTAAAAATGCAGGAAAAAAACAATTCTGCCATATATATATTTTTTTTTGGGGGGGGGGGGTTGTGTAGTTCAGTGGGCTCTGGTTCATTCGAGACGAGTCTCACACAGGACATCACAGGAGGCTGGGGCTGCACTCGCTGCTCTTCAGGGTCTCCCCAGACCCCTCACTCTAGAGGCCGTCTGATTAGATGCAATTCCTGTAAAGAACCATTTCCTGTTTAGCTGCTGGAATTGCCTTTCTTCCACCCGTAATGAGTGCCCCCTGGTCCTTAGTATGGTCTTTGGAAGGAATAAGTCGTGCTAGTCCTTTATACTGACCACACATATTTATACATGTAAATGAGATCTCCCAGACGTCTGTTTCTAAAGCTAAACAAGCCCACCTGTTCCTTCTGCCCATCATATGAGAGGCCTTCCATCCCTTGTAATAATCTTGTTGCTGCCAGGCCCCCCCTGCCTCGCTACTGAGCGTGTACAAAGTGCAGCACACATTCATCTCAACTAGAAGCCAAGACCATTGATGGCGAACCTTTTAGAGACTGAGTGCCCAAACTGCAACCCAAAACCCACTTATTTATCGCAAAGTGCCAACATGGCAATTTAACCTGAATACTAAGGTTTTCAATTAGAAAAAACAAGTCATACAGAGAACAGACAGGGGCAGCAGAAAGTAGACGGGGGGTACGAGAGCAGGCAGAGGCAACAAAGTACAGCCACATATAGGAGAAGGGTTACCAGGCTGCAGCTATAAAGGAATATACTCCACCACCCTGGTATACATATCCACCATCCTTGAATATGGTCACCCATTCTGCTGCACCGTTGTTGTTAAATATTATATATATATATATATACAGTACAGACCAAAAGTTTGGACACACCTTCTCATTTAAAGATTTTTCTGTATTTTCATGACTATGAAAATTGTACATTCACACTGAAGACATCAAAACTATGAATTAACACATGTGGAATTATATACTTAACAAAAAAGTGTGAAACAACTGAAAATATGTCTTATATTCTAGGTTCATCAAAGTAGCCACCTTTTGCTTTGATGACTGCTTTGCACACTCTTGGCATTCTCTTGTTGAGCTTCAAGAGGTAGTCACTGGAAATGGTCTTCCAACAATCTTGAAGGAGTTCCCAGAGATGCTTAGCACTTGTTGGCCCTTTTGCCTTCACTCTGCGGTCTATATAGCACCAACATATTCTGCAGTACTTTACAATTCAGAGGGTACATGTACAGACAATAGCAGGGGCGTACATAGGAATCATGGGGCCCCATAGCAGAAGTTCTAATTTGCCCCCCCCCCTCCCCCCCAAAAAAAATGTAAATAATTGTCGGGGTCACAGAAGAGCAGATCTTACAACTTTCCAGCCTTTACATAGTAATTTTCCTCCTGCTGAAGTCCTAGATTCCTTTTTTCATTGCCCCCATAAAGTATGATGCCAACAAAAGTGCCCCCCCCCCCACAAACACAGGGTGATATCCCCATTGTGAATCCTCCACATGCACAGTATAATGACCGTACTTTACTCCACCTCAACTCCCAAGGCAAAGTATCGTGACCCCAACACAGTATGATCCCCCAACTGTGACCCCCACACAGCCCACCATACAGTATAATGGCCCTACATACAGTATAATTGCCCCACAACTCTCCACACTCCACAGAGTATAATGCACTCGCCATGGTCCTCCACAGAGTATAATGCACTCGCCATGGTCCTCCACAGAGTATAATGCACTCGTCATGGTCCTCCACAGAGTATAATGCACTCGTCATGGTCCTCCACAGAGTATAAGACATTCGCCATGGTCCTCCACAGAGTATAAGACACTCACCATGGTCCTCCACACAGTATAATGCACACGCCATGGTCCTTCACACAGTATAATGCACTCCCCATGGTCCTCCACGCAGTATAATGCACTCGCCATGGTCCTCCACGCAGTATAATGCACTCGCCATGGTCCTCCACACAGTATAATGCACCCCCCATAGTCCTCCACACAGTATAATGCACTCCCCATGGTCCTCCACACAGTATAATGTACTCCCCATGGTCCTCCACACAGTATAATACACTCCCCATGGTCCTCCACACAGTATAATACACTCCCCATGGTCCTCCACACAGTACAATGCACTCCACATGGTCCTGTACGCAGTATAATGCAGCCCCCCATAGGGTAAAATGCGGCCCCCACCATAGGGTAAAATGCAGCCCCAGTCCTCCAGTATTATAAGTACTCACTGATTTAAAAAATAAATACATACTTACCACTCCTCGTTCCACGCTGCTTCAGTCTCTGCAGCGCTTCTCTGTCATCACCTCAGCAGCTGCCAGCTCCACTGTCTGACAGAGCGTGGAGCATCATCACGCCGCTGCATCAGACGCAGAGGAGGAATGATGGGAGAGAGGGTCACATGACGTTCCCTGCTCCATCATTCCTATCAACCAGCGCCGACTCCAGGTTTTTGTGGGCCCCGGGCGAAAGAGTCTCAGTTGGCCCCGTTAGCACATACCACCATTCATGATGCACAGATACAGCAGAGAAATATCGGTATAGTACACAGGGCCCAGGCTGTCCCCTCATCCTTCATGTATGCAGACATGCGCACACATACACAGTACGCAGACATGCACGCACACACACAGTACGCAGACATGCACGCACACACAGTACGCAGACATGCACGCACGCACACACACAGTACGCAGACATGCAATGACACACAGTACGCCGACAGGAACACACACAAACACATACACAGATATGTACACATACAGACATACACACATATTTGAACACATTCTTAAAAACACATAAAACAGACATAAATATATATACACCGTCATGCACACACACACACAAGACACATTAGAAATATATTTAAAATGGGGATTGGGGAATCTGGCGACAAGCCTCACTTACCTGGCTCCGGCCTGTCTCCCGTTCAGCTATGCAGGGCCGCCGGCATGTCTGATGGTCATCACAGACATGGCCCTAGACCATCAGGGAGGCTCGTTCGCTGTCGAGGCCCTGGACCATCATGGGGGCCTCCTCACCATTGAGGCCCTGAACCATCAGGGGGCCCCCCTCGCTGTTGGGGCCCTGGACCATCAGGAGGGGGGCCCTCACCGTCGGGGCCCTGGACCATCAGGGTGGTGCCCTCACCGTCTAGACCCTGGACCATCAGGGGGGTCCCCTCACCTTCTGGGTTCGGGCCGCTCCCCCAGCATCTGTACAGCCAGGACGTCACTCCGGCTCTGCAGCTTGTCTGCCAGCACTTCCCCAGACATAGCCGCGCTGTGTGTGGCTGTGTCTGCTAGTAATGACGCGGCAGGGGCGACATACAAGCACAATTAAAGGTGCAGTGTCGCCCCTGCGTGTCATTACTACCATACACAGCCGCATAGCGCGCAGCTATGTCTGAGGAAGTGCCGGCAATCTAGTTGTAGCATGCAGCGTCGGCGGATCAGGGGGGCAGGAGCAGGGGGGGGCCCGATGCAAGGGTGGCGGGAACCCCGATGCAGGTACACGGTGCAGGCGACTGCTATGGGGCCCCCCAGCTCACGGGCCCCATAGCAGTCACGTGGCCTGCCGCCATTGGCGGTACGCCACTGGACAATAGCGACTTTACAGAGTAACACATAATTCAACAGATACCAAGAGTAATGAGGGCCCTGCTCGCAAGCTTACAATCTAGCAGGATTAGGTGGGCTGCCCAGCACTATATAAGTGCACCCCACCAGGAACAGACACCGTAGTTTTAATCCCTCTTTCTATGGCTTTGCTTTTTAATTTTTTTTTTTATACACAGGAAACAATACGTTGGGATCACTTAAATTTCATCTCTCTTTTTATAAACCCTAAAATGTTGTTTGCTTTTGCGGCAGCTTCTTGACATTGAGTACTGCTGCTCAGCATACTTGTAACCAGAATACCCAAGTCCTTCTCCTGTTTTGTACTCCCGAGTACACTCCCATTTAATGTATATGCAGCAATAGGATTACTCTGTCCTAGGTGCATTACTCTACATTTATCTACATTAAATATCATTGGCCAAATGCATGCCCATTCAGACATCTTATCCAGATCATTCTGTAATATTATACGGTCAAGCTCAGTTTTTATTTTTCTACATATTTTTGGGTCATTTGGTAAGACTGACACTTTACTCTCAAGCACATCCACAAGATCATTAATAAAGAGAATAAAAAGAATCGGTCCTAGCTCAGATCCCTGCGGTCCCCACTGCTGACTATGGCTGTTTGTTTCCTGTATTTTAACCAGTTCCTTACCATCTGCATATAGTTTTCCCTAGTCCCTTCTTCTGGAGCTTTAGTATAAGGGCTCATACCAATCACCGTTAAAAAAAAAAAAAAATCGGTCCGATGTTGTTCCTGAAAAGTCGGCCAAGTGTCATGGGAGTACAATGCGATTTTTCTCACCTAGTATCTGAACGACATGCGAATGCAATCCATATGCAATGAGATTTTAACATCAGTTTTTACATTGAGTAATTCTCTATGTCATTTAAAGATAGAATATTTAATTTGAAAACTTAAAAACATATAAATACAGTTAGGTCCATATATATTTGGACAGAGACAACATTTTTCTAATTTTGGTTCTAGACATTACCACAATGAATTTTAAACAAAACAATTCAGATGCAGTTGAAGTTCAGACTTTCAGCTTTCATTTGAGGGTATCCGCATTAAAATTGTATGAAGGGTTTAGGAGTTTCAGCTCCTTAACATGTGCCACCCTGTTTTTAAAGGGACCAAAAGTAATTGGATAATTGACTCCAAGGCCATTTCGTGGACAGGTGTGGGCAATCCCATCGTTATGTCATTCTCAAATAAGCAGATAACAGGCCTGGAGTTGATTTGAGGTGTGGTGCTTGCATTTGGAAGGTTTTGCTGTGAAGTAAACATGTGGTCAAAGGAGCTCTCCATGCAGGTGAAACAAGTCATCCTTAAGCTGCAAAAACAGAAAAAACCCATCCGAGAAATTGCTACAATATTAAGAGTGGTAAAATCTACAGCTTGGTACATCCTGAGAAAGAAAGAAAGCACTGGTGAACTCATCAATGCAAAAAGACCAGGGCGCCCATGGAAGACAACAGTGGTGGATGATCGCAGAATAATCTCCATGGTGAAGAGAAGCCCCTTCACAACAGCCAACCAAGTGAACAACACTCTCCAGGAGGTAGGCATATCAATATCCAAATCTACCATAAAGAGAAGAATGCATGAAAATACAGAGGGTTCACTGCATGGCGCAAGCCACTCATAAGCATCAAGAATAAAAAGGCTAGACTGGACTTTGCTAAAAAGCATTTGAAAAAGCCAGCACAGTTCTGGAAGAACATTCTTTGGACAGATGAAACCAAGATCAACCTCTACCAGAATGATGGAAAGAGAAAAGTATGGCGAAGCCGTGGTCCACTCATGATCCAAAGCATACCACATCATCTTTAAAACACGGTGGAGGCAGTGTGATGGCTTGGGCATGCATGGCTGCCAGTGGCACTGGGTCTCTAGTGTTTATTGATGATGTGACACAGGACAGAAGCAGCCAAATGAATTCTGATGTATTCAGAGCCATACTGTGTGCTCAGATCCAGCCAAATGTAGCCAAACTGATTTATCGTCCTTTCATACTACAGATGGACAATGACACAAAACATAAAGCCAAAGCAACCCAGGAGTTTATTAAAGCAAAGAAGTGGAATATTCTTGAATGGCCAAGTCAGTCACCTGATCTCAACCCAATTGAGCATACATTTCACTTGTTAAAGACTAAACTTCAGACAAAAAGGCCCACAAACAAACAGCAACTGAAAACCACCGCAGTGAAGGCCTGGCAGAGCATCAAAAAGGAGGAAACACAGCGTCTGGTGATGTCCATGAGTTCAAGATTTCAGGCAGTCATTGCCAACAAAGGGTTTTCAACCAAGTACTAGAAATGAACATTTTATTTACAATTATTTATTCTGTCCAATTACTTTTGGTCCCTTTAAAAACAGGGTGGCACATGTTAAGGAGCTGAAACTCCTAAACCCTTCATCCAATTTTAATGTGGATACCCTCAAATGAAAGCTGAAAGTCTGAACTTCAACTGCATCTGAACTGTTTTGTTTAAAATTTATTGTGGTAATGTCTAGAACCAAAATTAGAAAAATGTCTCTGTCCAAATATATATGGACCTAACTGTATATAGTAGTGAGTGAGATATATAATCAGTGCTTTGTGTGTGTAGCTTACTGTACTATTTAAGTAATAAATAAATGAAAAAAATGGTGTGGGGTCCCCTGAAATTTTAATAACAAGCTGAGGGAAATCCGAGAGCTGGGGGCTGATGTTTATAGCCTGGGAAGGGAGTAATACACATGGAGCTTCCCAGGCTTTTAATATCAGCTCACAGCTGTATACATAGCCTTTACTGGTTATTAAAATGGGGGACCCCAAAAAAAGTACATGGGGTCCCCTCAATAATTAATAACTAGCATATTCTAGGCAGACAGCTGCGGGCTGATATTAATAGGCTAGGAAGGGGTCATGGATATTGGCCCCCTCCCAGACTAAAAATATCAGCTGTGAGCCGCCACAGCAATGGCTCATCCATAAGATGCGCCAATTCTGGTGCTTAGTCTCCCCTCTTGATATTGCTATGATCATCTTTTAAAGGGAATCTGTCACCACATTTTTGTCACCCAATCTGAGAGCAGTGTAATGTAGAGACAGAGACCATGACTCCAGTGATGTTTCACTTACTGGGCTGCTTAGTGTAGTTTTGATAAAATCAGTTTTATAAGCAGGAGATTATCATTAGAGGACTTGTAAACCTGCTCTAATGTAGTCCTCCATATTCATGCTCTGTATATCCCCATCCCACCACTGAATGGCTGCTTTCTGTGTACTATCAGTGGTGTGGGCGGGGTTGTACAGACCTCAACATTCAGAGCACTACTAGATCTGTAGCAGAGAAAACAGTGATTGTATCAAAATTATAGCAATCGTCTCAGTAAGTGGCACATCACTAGAATCAGAGTCTATGTCCCTACATCATGCTGCTCTCAGATTAAATGGCAAAAACCTGCTGACAGATTTCTTTTAAGTAGAAGATAGTTTATTTTTTATGGTACAGAAAAATGAATAACTAAATATAATGTTACTTGTTTCAATTTGTACAGTTTGCATTTTTGGGAGACCTAAAGGAATAGTCTCCACGGGCTTTGCAAATCTCTCCAATCCAAATAATGAGAAATAAAATCATTGATGTTGAACTCTAGGTTATGGGATGTCATGTTTATTGCTAAAAAGGTCTACAAATCTAGACATCCACTACCCTGCCCCCACAGATGACACTAGTTGCCTCATAGGTTTGCTGATTAGGTCTTTATCCGCTCCAGAACTAAGATCAACGCCAAAAGAAAGGAAAGATAATATTTCCCATCTATGTCCCAAACCAGAAATCTGCTGCAATGGCAATGAACTCCAGCCATACTTAATTTTCCTTTACAATTCACTTTAAGACCACCCAATTTTTCTTGCTGCCAAAAGTAGAATTTGATCAAAAAGACATGTGGGAAGCCATACATAGAGGTAAAGAGTAAGTTTTTCTACAAGACTGGCAACCAGATATCGAGCTTTTGGTGTAGGTGATGTGAGAGCGTCTATGATGGCGTCCACAACTTCATAGCTCTTTCTGCTGCCACTTTGAAGCTGCTTTCTCACAAGGTCTGTGGTCCTTTCTATGGATTCTTTGCTGCAGATCGCCTTTACCTCTGTTGACAGAGAGTCCCAGATTGTCTCTGGATCCACAAGCGGTTGAATATTTGTCGCTGGAGCATAATTTCCAGGCTCGATAATACATACCTGCAAGTAAATATAACAATAACAGAATTAGGATAGCTTCACATTGTTTTTTGTGAGTGCGAGATTTTAAAAGGGGTTGTCTGGTGAAAATAAGTTATCCATTATCCACAGGATAGGTGATAACTTGCTGATCAGAGGGTGTCCCACCACCGAGATCCGCTCCAATCAGCAGGACAGGGAATTTTTAGCTCCGCCGGGCGTGGCATGCCTACAAACTCCCCCTGATGAAGGTTACATCGAAACGAGAGTCAGGGTTTGCCATGATTAGCGTTAATCTGGCGTTACTCCGATCATTTATATCCGATTATGTAAATAATGGTCACTTTCTCCCTCTGGTGATGCCATCTTTTAATTTTCTTCACTGATTAATTTAATATGATAAATAAAGCCTTTTATAATTTTTCCACATTTGTGCATAGTATTTTTTTTGGATCTTATAGTATCTGAGCAAAAAAAAACCTCTATAGGTGTCTATTGTAGATGCCTCATTACGTCAAAAGCTTTATTATGGCTGCATGCTAAACTAGGCCAAAAGATAACCAAGTGCATGATTAACAATAAGTTTGTCACAACATTGTGTTGTAATAGACTACAGCTATTGCATGATAAAAACAATATTTTCCTGAGACTTAAAGGGAATCTGGCAGTAGGATCCACCCTCCTAAACCGTCTGTATAGGTAAGTAGGTCATAGGAAGCAGAATACGGACAAGTGCACTGAGCTGTACATGGAGCCAGACACTCATTTTGCAGACATAACTAGACCGATAAGTACAGCAACCAGATTGAACATAGCCTTAGAGATTACTGCATGAAGGGGGTTGTACACTGTAGATTAGAGAATGGAGAGTATGGAAAGCATCTACATTCCCAGGGAGGGGGGAGTAAATAAGCTGTAGATAGGAAGAAAAGCACATGACAAATGATACATGTGCTAATGAAGACAGCAGCCTTCTGAATACAAAAACATCACTACCAGGATGTGTCACTGGAAGAGACACAACCACAAAACAAAATTTACAACTATAAGAATGCTGCAAAATGGATATCACTGAGGTCTAAGTTGAATCAGAGCTTTTAGATGCAAGTGCTAGGAGTGACAACAGTTCGTGCATTTTGGTAATCTGAGGATTTCTGTGTATGTTAGCTGTGCAAACACTTTAATACTTTCTGTGTTCCAATAAACTTGAGTTATAGAGGGTTGTCAGAACTTTAATATTGATGGCCCATCATTGAAATAGGCCATCAATATTTGGCCAGTAGAGGTACAAATCTCGAATGTTCCCATCTTTGTTTACTCACACATACAACCCCTGGCAAAAATTATGGAATCACCGAGCTCGGAGGATGTTCATTCAGTTGTTTAATGTTGTTGAAAAAAAGCAGATCGCAGACATGGCACAAAACTAAAGTCATTTCATATGGCCACTTTATGGCTTTAAGAAACACTAAAAGAAATCAAGATAAAAAATGTGGTACTCAGTAAGGGTAATTTTTTTCAGACCAAGCAGAGGGAAAAATTATGGAATCACTCAATTCTGAGGAAAAAAAAATGGAATCACCCTGTAAATTTTCATTTCCAAAACTAACACCTGCATCAAATTAGATCTGCTCGTTAGTCTGCATCTAAAAAGGAGTGATCACACCTTGGAGAGCTGTTGCCCCAAGTGGACTGACATGAGTCATGGCTCCAACATGAGAGATGTCAATTGAAACAAAGGAGAGGATTATCAAACTCTTAAAAGAAGGTAAATCATCACGAAATGTTGCAAAAGAAGTTGGTTGTTCACAGTCAGCTGTGTCTAAAATCTGGACCAAATACAAACAACATGGGATGGTTGTTAAAGGCAGACATACTGGTAGACCAAGGAAGATATCAAAGCGTCAAGACCGGAAACTTAAAGCAATATGTCTCCAAAACAGGAAATGCACAACAAAACAAATGAGGAACGAATGGGAGGAAACTGGCGTCAATGTCTGTGACCGAACTGTAAGAAACCGCCTAAAGGAAATGGGATTTACATACAGAAAAGCTAAACAAAAGCCATTATTAACACCTAAACAGAAAAAAACACCAAGGTTACTTACCGGTAGCCGGTTTTTCCTGAGCCCATGACAGCACACCTTGAGAGAGGATCCGCCCCACCAAGGACAGGAAACCGTCTGAAATAAAAGGGCGGCACCTCTCCCTCGCTTCACTTGTTTACAGAGCATTGAGAGGACCTCCCTAAACAGGTTAGGCACATAACCAACACCACAATATACATATACACACCACCCCAAACAGTGCTCACCAGGGTGTGAGAAACATAGAAAAAATAAGAGGGGGAAACTACGGGTGCGGTCATGGGCTCAGGAAAAACCGGCTACCAGTAAGTAACCTTGGTGTTTTCCCCTCCCCCATGACAGCACACCTTGAGAGAATTTTGGAGAATTTATGAGCACCCTAGGGAGGGACCACCGCCTGAAGTACCCTTCTCCCAAAGGTGAGATCACAAGAGGACAGATCCAACCGATAGTGCTTAAAGAAGGTGGATGGTGTAGACCAAGTAGCAGCCCTACATATCTGCTCGATCGAGACGTCTGCTCTCTCTGCCCAGGAGGTTGCAACGGCTCTGGTGGAATGAGCCCTCACATTGTCCGGGGCTGGAACCCCTGTGGACGTATAGGCTAAGCAAATTGTCTCCCTGAGCCACCTAGAGATGGTACCCTTGGACACCCCGTGACCTTTCCTACACCCTTGAAAGGCCAGGAACAGAGAACAGTCTTTCCTCCACAGACTAGTCATGTGAATGTACTGTAGCAGGGACCTCCTAACATCTAGGCTATGGAACCTGACTTCCCCTGGGTTCTTGGTATTGCTGCAGAATGAGGGTAGCACAATCTCCTGACTACGGTGAAATCTAGATACCACCTTGGGAAGGTACGCTGGATCTGGCCGCAAGGTGACCCTATCCTCAAAGATTTGTGTGTAAGGAGGATTAACCGAGAGGGCCTGCAGATCACCCACCCTACGGGCTGACGTTAAGGCCACTAGGAGGACGGTCTTAAGGGTGAGAATTTTTGGAGAAACCTTGTGTAGGGGTTCGAATGGTTCACTAGTAAGAGCGTTCAAGACTAAATTCAGGTCCCAAGGAGGAACACCCATGGACCTAACCGGTCCTGCTCTGGCACAGGACTTGATAAACCTCGAGATCCACCTATTCCCAGCCAGATTACAATTGTAGAGTGCTCCCAAAGCTGAAACTTGAACCTTAAGGGTCCCTGTAGCTAGACCCAGGTCCCACCCCTTTTGCAGAAATTCCAGGATCCCCCTGATCGGAGGTTTGCTCGATAGCGGGATATCTATAAACTCTAGGAATTTACCCCAAACTCTGCTATAAATCTTGGTTGTAATTGGTTTTCTACTCCCCAATAAAGTAGAAACTAAGCCTGGTGAAAACCCCTTGCTACTCAATAGCGACCTCTCAAATTCCATGCCGAAAGATGGAACCCCCTGGCCTGGGCATGGTATACTGGTCCCTGCATGAGAAGGTCCGGCCTCTCTGGTAGAATCCAGGGATCTGACACCGACATTAGTCGAAGCAGAGAGAACCAAGGCCTCTTGGGCCAAAAAGGGGCTATCAAAATCACCCTGGCGCCTTCCTCCCGGATCTTCCTCACCAGTACTGGAATCATCACTAATGGTGGAAAGGCATAGGCCTTCCTGAACCCCCAAGGAATCTGGAGGGCATCTATGGCATGGGGATTTTCGGCCGGATTTAGGGAGCAAAATCTCTGCACCTTTCTGTTTGCCCTTGTGGCGAACAGGTCTATGTCTGGCTGCCCCCATAACTGGACAATCTGATGGAAGACCTCCGGGTTCAACCCCCACTCCCTCTGTCTTAGGGTATGGCGGCTTAGAAAATCTGCTTTCACGTTTTCTACCCCCTTTATGTGAAGGGCGCTGAGGGATAGGAGGTTTCGCTCTGCTAGACCAAGGATCCTGTCTGCCACCACCATCAGAGGGCGTGACCTTGTCCCTCCCTGGTGATTCACATAGGCTACTGCTGTCCGGTTGTCGGACCTGACCTGGACATGGTGATTTTGGATGTGAGGGAGGACGCCCCTGAGGGATCTTTCTACTTCCCAAAGCTCCTTTAAGTTTGAGGATGCTCCCCTCTCGTGGTAAGCCCAGTGACTCTGTATTGAGAGTTCTGCCAGATGACCCCCCCATCCGGAACTGCTTGCGTCGGTCGTAATTACCCGATCTACTGGTCTGGACCATTGAACGCCTGCGGTCAGATTTCCCCTGACTGTCCACCACGAAAGGGAATCTACTACTTCTGGGGAGAGAGAGAGCCTGCCTTCTAAATGCCCGTTGCAGGACCTCTGTGCTGACAGGACCTCCCACTGAAGCCGCCTCATATGCCCCTGGGCCCACATTACTGCTGGGAGACAGGCCGTCATAGAACCCAGGAGGGACATTGCCTCTCTCAGAGACATCTCCGGAGCTTGAATGGCCTTCGAGACTAATGCAATCAACCTGCAGATTTTGTCCTCTGGGAGGAAGCAGGTTTGGCGACGAGAGTCTAGGATTAGACCCAGAAAGGTCTGAGTCCTGGAGGGGGTTAGTCTTGATTTTTGGAAATTTACTAACCACCCCAGCTGATGCAACACTTCCGTGACCACTAGGAGCTGACTGGAGCAGTGGGCTTCTGTTTTCCCTATTATCAAGAAGTCGTCTAAATATGGCACGATCACTACATTCTTGATCCGTAGGAAGGCTGTCACTTCTGCTATTAGTTTCGTAAATATTCTCGGGGCAATGGCGAGGCCAAAGGGTAGGGCAGCAAACTGAAAATGCCTCAGCTTCCCCTGAATAAACAGGGCTACTCTCAGATACTTCTGATACTCCGGATGGATTGGGACGTGATAATATGCGTCCTTCAAGTCTATTACAGCCATAAAGCAGTTGCGATGTAAGAGCTTCACTGCCGAGCTTACTGACTCCATCTTGAAAGTCTGTTTTTCTACTACTTGGTTCAGACTCCTGAGGTTGATGATGGTCCTTAAGGACCCGTTTGGTTTTTTTATCATGAATAGTGGGGAATAGAACCCCCTCCCTCTCTGTGTTGCTGGTACTTCGAGAAGGACCTGCTTTCCTACTAACTCTAACACTTCTGTTTCCAGGGCTAATTGTTCTTCCTGGACCTTTCGTAGGGGGGGTAACCACAAAGGTCCGCCAGGGGGTCTGGCTGAACCGGATCTTCAGGCCCCCACTGAATTTTCAGAATCCAGGGGTTTGTTGTTATCGCGTCCCAAGCTGGAAAAAGTGGGAAAGCCTTCCACCCACTTCCAGCCTGGCGTCATTGGGAGGATCTCTTCGAACTCGAGGATGGTCCTCCAAACATGTAGCCCGATTCTTTTTTGGACTTGGCTTCCCATCTCTTTTTGTCTCCCGGAGGACAACCCCGGGTTAAATTTTCTCCTCCGAAAACTAAATCTTCTTGGTTCCCCCGAAAATCCCGGGAACCCTTTGCTTTTATCGCCTGCTTTTTCTAACAGGTCTAACTTTTGGCCAAACAGGAGTCTACCGTTACACGGGAGGGAGCACAGTTTCTGTTTCGAAGGTAGGTCGCCTGGGCAACCTTTGAGCCACAAGGCCCGCCTGGCTGCGTTGGATAGTCCCGCTGCCCTAGCTGACAGTCTGACCGAGTCAGCTGAAGAGTCGGCCAGGAAGGCCGATGCTGTTTGTATTAGAGGTAGCTCTGCAAGTATTGCCTGTCTGGAGACCTTTTTATCTTTAAGCTGGTGTTCCAGCTGTTGGAGCCACACCATCAAGGACCTCACCACACAGGTGCTAGCCACCGCTGGTTTTAGGCCGCCTGCCGCCGCCTCCCACGTGTGGCGCAGGAAGGAGTCAGCTCTTTTATCCAGTGCATCCTTTAGGACGCCAGAGTCCTCCAAGGGCAGGGAAGATCTTTTCGATGACCTTGCCACAGTCCCGTCCACCTTGGGGATCTTATCCCAAGGTTCCGCATCCTTCTCTTCGAAGGGATACCTTCTTTTGGAGAAGGAGGGTAAAGCCCCTGATCTCTCAGGTCTCCTCCACTCCCGGTCAATGAGGCCCTGAATTTTACTGTTAACCGGAAATGAGCGTCTCTTCTTCTCTCCCAAGCCCGCAAACATGATGTCCTCCCGGGATTTAGATGCTCTCTCTTCCTCCAGACCCATGGTTGATCTTACTGCCCTAACCAGTCTGTCTGTATTCTCAATGGGGAAGCAGGGTCTACCGCCCCCCGATGAGGAAGAGGACGATGAATCCCACTGCTCCTCGGACTGGGAGGAATCAGAGACGGAGGAAACCTCTCTACGGGGGTCTTTTCTTCCCTCTAAGGAACCCTTTCAGGGACCCCTGAACTTCTGCATGTACTATGGACTTTGGAATTTGCAGCAAAATCCCAGGAATTCTCAGCTATGGTTTTGGTCACACAGCCCTGGCAAAGTGGTTTCTGCCACTCTACTGAGAGAGAAGCTTGGCAAAGGGCACATATTCTATGTTTTTGCTTGGCACAACTCTTCTTAGGCTCCTAAAAAAGGGAAGCACATAAGAGACTTCCCGTTACTAACCAGTGACACTCACGAAGCTCACTCACCCCCGGAGGTCACAAACGGGTACCGGATTCGGAGGCTGTTGCGGAACCGATGATTCCATTCTGGATGGTCCCGAGGCACTCGAAGCCTTACTCCTGCGGCTGCCACTACGATTACTCGAGCGGCTGTCTGTATACGATGCATCCCTCTGCTTTTTCTGTTGCTGAGGTGGGGGGGTAAGCAGCTGCTCCTGGCTATCTGGATCAGCCATGTCTCAGAAGCGCACCACGCTTCCAGGATAGCCCCCCCCCCCTTAAATATAGGGCCATCCAGCCTCCTCCGGTCTGTGGGCCCTCCCCCTTCCTCAGGCCGGAGCTCCGTTGAAAAAAAACGGCCTGGGACGCTCCGATGGGCGCCGCCATCTTGGATCGGCGCCGCCTCCTGACGTCACCCAGTGCGCCGCTCCCAGCATGCCCTGCGCCATGACGTCAGGCGCGTCACACCCGGAAGCGTTCCACACTGCAGGGGGAGGACGGCGCCGCGGTCTCTGGGAGGACAGAGCCTGCCTCACCGCGTGCGCCCCGCTCAGCGCAGAGACCCCAGACGGCGCTTCTGGGATACTGAACCCGGTGCACAGGCCAGTGCCCGCTCTTCCACACCGGGACAGCCCCAGGTAAGTCTTCTTTCTTCCAGACAGGTTCCCCATCAAGGACAGGAAACCAACTGAAGCGAGGGAGAGGTGCCGCCCTTTTATTTCAGACGGTTTCCTGTCCTTGGTGGGGCGGATCCTCTCTCAAGGTGTGCTGTCATGGGGGAGGGGAAAACAAGGTTACAATGGACTAAGGAAAAGCAATTGTGGACTGTGGATGACTGGATGAAAGTCATATTCAGTGATGAATCGCGAATCTGCATTGGGCAAGTTGATGATGCTGGAACTTTTGTTTGGTGCCGTTCCAATGAGATTTATAAAGATGACTGCATGAAGAGAACATGCAAATTTCCACAGTCATCGATGATATGGGGCTGCATGTCAGGTAAAGGCACTGGGGAGATGGCTGTCATTACATCTTCGATAGATGCCCAAGTTTACATTGATATTTTGGACAGTTTTCTTATCCCATCAATTGACAGGATGTTTGGGGATGATGACATCATTTTTCAAGACGATAATGCATCCTGCCATATAGTGAAAACTGTGAAAACATTCCTTGAAAGAAGACACATAAGGTCAATGTCATGGCCTGCAAATAGTCCGGATCTCAATCCAATTGAAAATCTTTGGTGGAAGTTGAAGAAAACGGTCCATGAAAAGGCTCCAACCTGCAAAGCTGATCTGGCAACAGCAATCAGGGAAAGTTGGAGCCAGATTGATGAAGAGTACTGTTTGTCACTCATTAAGTCCATGCCTCAGAGATTGCAAGCTGTTATTAGAGCCAGAGGTGGTGCAACAAAATACTAGTGATGTATTAGAGTGTTCTTTTGTGTGTTTGTTTTTCATGATTCCATAATTTTTTCCTCAGAATTAAGTGATTCCATATTTTTTTCCCTCTGCTTGGTCTGAAAAAAATTACCCTTACTGAGTACCACATTTTTTATCTTGATTTCTTTCAGTGCTTCTTAAAGCCCTAAAGTTGCCATTTGAAAATACTTTAGTTTTGTGCCATGTCTGTGATCTGCTATTTTTCAACAACATTAAACAACTGAATGAACATCCTCCGAGCCCGGTGATTCCATAATTTTTGCCAGGGGTTGTAGTGCTGTTCAGACATATTCTATTCTATGGACAGGTTTTTAATATTATAGCCTTTTTAAACGGACCATATAAATTAGATTTACATAGCAATATCCCACTTAAATCATTCACGGAGACGATCACACTTGTTTTTGGGATGACCAGAAAAGATAGCTGTGGCTAACAAAGGATTGTCAGATACATTTCATTAAAAGGCCCTCCAGTTTATGGATAACATTTATAAGTGATATGTTATATGAAGTAGTTGTCACATACACACTTCTCTCTCAATCCAGCTCTCGACCTCTGTTTTAGGCTATAAAGTGAGCATAAATCACACCACGACACATGCAGCACACCCAGATTTCTTAACGCTGCTGCCACCAATCATCAAACACACAGGGTGATGAGTCCCCAAAATATGTTACTGTCAGACAATAAAAAGATCACAACACTCTCAGAAAGGCTACTAGGATTAAACGTATTAAATAATTTAAGCTGTAATATAAAAATATACAGTGGTTACAATATAAGATATAAAAAGGTAAAAATAAAACGACACACGAATATGCAAAACAGTTATAAAATAAAAAGGGAGAAATAACAAATACCTAAACGTTTCTGTCTAAAGTTATCTTTTCTTTCCTTGAGGGGAGGAGAAATGAATTATGGATCACATCAGCCTCTTGGGATGCCCCTCAGATGTGAACAACTTCTTTTGTGCCACTCAGCTTTTTATAGTCGTGACCACAGGCTCATATTTCCAGGATTACCTGATTGGACTATTTAAAAATTTTGTATGACTGTATGAATTTGTATGAATTTGGTGACTGGATGAGATAGCTGTGGCTAACAAGTGATTGGCTAACAGCTCTTGTTGGAATGGTCAGCTTTAATCAAAATATTAGTTAAAAAGTCTGCTGGCATTTTAACCATTTCAACAGTAGGGAATTTCCCACCCATTAATTGCTAAATACATTTCAGTGTTTTCTAGTGTGAACAAATGTGAAATCTATATTAAAACTGCCCTCCAGTTCGTGGATAAAATTTATAAGTGATAGATTATATGGAGTACTAATAACTGGTGCACGTGTCAAAAAATAGCCAAAGTGCTTCTCAGACTACCAAATTTTGTCCCTGAATTGGAAGGTTGCTCTAGGTTATTTTCTAGTTAATTTAGAAAGGTTTTAAGTAATACATGGGAGTATATTTATGTACAATTTTTCCTTTAAAGAAACATGGTTATTTTTATCCTAAACGGTGCCTCTCCTGATCGCTGTTTTTGTGTAGGATTGCATTCAAACTTGTTTAGCACGGTGGCTCAGTGGTTAGCACTGCAGCCTTGCAGCACTGGGGTCCTGGGTTCAAATCCCACCAAGGACAACATCTGCAAGGAGTTTGTATGTTCTCCCCGTGTTTGTGTGGGTTTTCTCCGGGTGCTCCGGTTTCCTCCCACACTCCAAAGACATCCTGATAGGGAATGTAGATCGTGAGCCCCAATGGGGACAGTGCCGATATTGTCTGTAAAATTGTCTGAATTGTAAATTGCTGCGGAATATGTTGGCGCTATATAAATAAAAAGATTATTATTACTTCAATCGAGCTAAGCTGCAATACCACACACTACTGTGGACAAGTTTGACGCTGGTTTTCGATTGAAAGTATCCATGTTGTTCTTTTTCTCTACAAAATAGTATAGTGGTACAGCAACTTTACTTTTTTTTGTTATATTGTCTTTTTTACCTCTTTTTTTTGCTTTTAGGATTTCATTACATGTGAAAAGATTCCACTTGTATGTCGACCATGGTTCCATACAGAAATCAGTATCAAATCAGATGACAATCCACACCCCATACACATGAATTGGGGTTCTGCAATCCCTCTCACGTTACAGAAAGCTGCCAATCAGAGGCAGAGTTATACAGAGCTCATGAATATGGAGGACTACATGGCAGCCGGTTTACTAGTCCTCTAATGATGATTATTAATCTCCTGTTGATAAAACAGTGATTTTATAAAAACAATAGCAAGCAGTCCAATAAATGACACATCACTGGAATAATGGTCTCTGCCTCTACATTTTGCTGCTCTTAGATTACGTAGCAAAGACCTGCTGACACATTCCCTATAATGTCGACTTGTAAATATAGCCTTAAAAAAAAAAAATACACATTGGGTCTCATTGATTAAACCTGGAGAACAAAAAATACAGTCTTGTTGCCCTTTGGGACTAAACACAGTATTTTTTTCCATGGCATTTTAATAAGTAACCCCTTAGTGACCAAGCCAGTTTTGACATTAAAGGGGTTTCCCCACGAACAAAAGTTCATTTTAAAAATTGTCTGAGTCTGACCGTGTATGGAACATACCACATCTCCTGGGCAGGGGAGGAAGCAAAAGAGTATACAGACATTACAGCAGGGGATCGCAGAGGATTCATTTTGTGAGGTAAAACATTGTTTAAAAACAGGCAGGAAAATGTTTTACCTCACAAAATGAATCCTCTGCGATCACCTGCTGGAATGTCTGTATTGTCTTTTGCTTCCTCCCCTGCCCAGGAGATGTGGTATGTTCTGTACACGGTCAGACACAGACAATTTTTAAAATGAACTTTTGTTTGTGGGAAAACCCCTTTAACGACCAGGCCAAATTTTTGAAATTTGACCAATGTCACTTTATGTGGTTATAACTGTAATGCTTCAACGGATCCCACTGATTCTGAGTTTATTTTTTCGTGACATATTGTACTTCACAATAGTGGTAAAATTTGTTCAATATGACTTTATGTATGAAAATATTGTAAATTTGGCGAAAATGTTGAAAATTTAGCAATTTTCAAACTTTTAATTGTGCCCTTAAGCCAGAGAGTTGTGTTGCACAAAATAGTTAATAAATAACATTTCCCACATGTCTACTTTACATCTGCACAATTTTCAGAACATATTTTTTTTTGTTAGGAGTTAGAAGGGTTAAAAGTTGATCAGCAATTTCTATTTTTTTCAACAAAATTTACAAAACCATTTTGTTTTGTTTTTTTAATACATCATTTTTATTAGGGTTTTCAGAAAAGAAAAAAAAACATATAAAGACAAATGAACAAACCCAACTTTGAGAAAAGTAATCAGGAGCCCGTATGCAGACCAGGCAGAAAGTACAAGCATTAATTTGTGATTAGCTGGCACAAAGATTAAACATTAACAACTTAAAGTCATCATTGTCGACTAAAAGAATTAGACGTGGATAATTAATTTGTTCTGTTTTTCTCCCATATTTTAGTTTACGCGTAATAGTCCCAAGTTGTTGTTGAGCAACATGTTATAATAAGCTGTTTCCACTTTAAGGCTGTGTGCCCACGATGCGTTTTTTAAGCAATTCCACTGCAGAAACGCTTAAAAAACGCTTGGTAGAAGGCCTGCCATGTTCCCCAATAATAATCTGCATGTGCTGTGCACATGCTGCGGAAATTTCCGCTGCGGGTTATGATTGCGGAAAAAAACGCAGCACTACCAATTATTTTGCGGAAGCGCTGCGTTTTCGCCGCCATTGACTTGCATCTGAACGCATGGAATCCGCATCACTGCATCTGTACATGCGGAATCCAAGCGTTTCAATGTGCTGATGGTACCCGGGTCTGGAGGACAGGAGACTCTCCTCCGGACCCGGGTACCATAGAATCTGTAAAAAAGAATAAAATAAATATAATATTTACCTTCTGATGGCCCCCGGTGTGCTTGTCTTCGCTTGCCGGCAGATCACGGTGGACTGAAGGACCTGCGCTGACGTCATTTAGTCATGTGATGGCAGGTCCTTCAGTGTACCGAGAGCTGCCGGCAAGCCAGGACGGATCGAATCAAGACTCCGGGGGCCATCAGAAGGTAAGTATAGATTTATTTTTTTTATTTTTTAACATTCTTTACGGTCATACTATATAAATCCATGCTGTTTTTCATGGATTTATATAGTGTGACCAAGTTGTCAAGCACTTTCCAAGTGATGCTAAAATCTTTTGGAAAGCACTTGTCTACCCGCATGCGGAAATGCATGTGAAGAACGTTCACATCCGCATGTCCCTGGCAGGAAAACGCATGTACAATCCGCATGTACAATCCGCATGCATTTTTTTCTGCCAGGGAGATGCAGAAACGCTCAGGAAAAAATCAGGAGCATTTCTGCATCGTGGGCACATAGCCTAATAGAAATTTGCCAGCTTGTTGTTCCTTGTTACTGAGGGCATCAAGTTGTTCTTCTCCCATAAAATGTTTCATTTGGATTGTCAACTCTGCTATGGGGGGAATGTTAGGATCTAGCCAATGTTTGAGTAGCTGTTTTTTTGCCAAGAAGAGTAGAGTGTGAAGCAGTTTTGGGGGAGTCTCCTATCTTTTTGTTAGGATTCTCTGGGTTACTCCAATAATGTAGTAGGGCCAAGTATGGAGAGAGGGTGTACCCTGGACCCCATATAGTGTGAATCAAATCTGAGACCTGATCCCAATATAGTGTTGATTCGGTGCAGGACCATAGGCCATGCATGAGGTCAGAGTATGGATGATGGCACTTAGTGCATGCAGTTAGTCTATTTGATAATGGATCTTTTTTCGGTATATTAAAGGTGTAGATGGCCCCATGTATTATTTTATATTGAGTTTCTCTCCATGTTTCACTTATGATGTATTCCCTAAATACCTTCCAACCTAATCTGATCTTAATGGGAATTTCCACGTCTTCCAATTGTTGCTTCCAATATTTAAAAAAAATATCTGGGTGTACCCCTAACAAATTAGACCTCATTACCGAATAGAGATTAGATATTGAGGAGGTACCTATTGGAGATAGTAGAATGACATCCAATTCGTTCTGGAAGGTCTCATAAGTAACATCCCTTTAGTTTGACATAACGGAAAGTCTGATTTGTTCATATTGGAAGCCATGTTGGAGAGGTAGTTTATATTTTCCCATACATTCTGGATATGTCAACCATCTCTGATCGGTTGGGTGGAGGAGATGAGATATGTTATCTATACCAGCCTGTTGCCACTTAGAAAATAATTTGTTTTCAATGCCCTGTGGAAATTCTGGATTCCGCCATAGCGGCAGGTGCTTAGAAATTCTGAAGGAAAGGCCATATTTTTTCCTAACTGCCTTCCAAGTGGAGATGGTGTCTTTAAAAGTTACTGATCTTTTGATTGCTAGGAGTAGGGAAGTGTATCGAGAGTGTAGAAGTGCAATCAAATTGAAGGGGTAAGCATAATCTGATTCCAACTTATAGTCCGAGAAAGTATGTGTCTTTTGTAGAGCCAGTCTATTATATAGCGAAAGAGGCAAGCTAGGTTATAATTCCTGATGCTTGGAAAATTAATGCCACCATCATCTTTGGATAACATAAGTTTGTTTAGATTAATCCTAGGACGTTTTACTTTCCATATAAAATAACTAAAGGCCCTGTTAAGTGTAGTTACATCAGAGTGTTTCAGTAGCAATGGTAGAGAAAACATTTTGTTTTAGGGACCACATCATATTTGAAGTGACTTTGAGAGGCCTATACGACAGAAAATACCCAAAAGTGACACCATTCTAAAAACTGCATTCCTCAAGGTGCTCAAAACCACATTCAAGAAGTTTATTAACTCTCCAGGTGCATCACAGGAACTAAAGCAATGTGGAAGAAAATGTTACTTTATAGCCCCAATTTTTTATTTTAACAAGGGTAACAGGAGAAAATGGACCCCAAAATGTGTTGTGTACTTTCTTCCGAGTACGCAGATACCCCATATGTAAGTAAAACTATTGTTTTAGGAACGCAGATTGATGGAATAGATGTATGGATTTTTGAATGTAAAATTTGCTTGAATAATTAGATGTACCTAAACAATGGAAACCCCCCTCAAATTACCCAATTTTGGAAACTACACCCTTCAAGGATTTTATCCAGGGGTATAGTGAGCATTTTGAACCCGCAGGTACTACACAGAATTTGAGAACATTTGGACAGGCAATCTCTTCTTGTGTCACAGCTGTCTAACAGCCGTGACACTTCCAGGCATGGCGACAGTGAATGAAATGCCAAGCACGCTAAAATACTCGGCGAGCACTCGAGCGTGCTCGCCGAAAGAGTTAATGATACATGCTCGCTCAACACTAGTCACAAGCCTATTGTCATCGATAAAAATTGTAAAATCCATAAAGACATCTCCGGAGAGGGGACATATCACCCTCACACTGAACATATGGGATTAATTATAACTGATGAAGTGAGAAAGAGCTGACACTTCAACCTCCATTGAAGTAGGACCTCATATGAACAGGTAATTACAACATGGATCTACTGAGAGCCAGCCACCAAGTCTAGGATTCGTATACACAGAGGCAGAGACATACTTATCAAAGGAATTATCTCAGACACTCTGGAGCCAGTGGTTTGTGATGAATTTTGGGGTTTGCACCTATGCAATATCTATGGGACATATATTTTCGGCGTTGTAGCGAAGAGATGAACATAAGGCATTCACTGACATCACCTTTAGGCCAGCCGAACACCTCCAACTTAATATTGACAGATGGATGATGCTATCCATGTCATGTTTCATCTCTATAGAAAGGTAAAATCATGAGAAACATGACAATATCTCCCACCTGGGATCTCCAGGGACAAAGATATCCTGAAAGTTGGGGATCTTATAATCTTCTAAAGACCTAAAACATCCCACGACCAACCCACCATATGAGCTCACGAAGGGGAGATATGTGGGTGTAATCTTGATCTAATAAAAATCAGAGTTTGGGTTTTGGTCACTTGTCAGTCCTGAAAGATACAGCTTACTGTGGTTCTGTCCATTTTTTTTTTTAAATGAGTGCTTCCCTCCACTAAGCTCTGAGCCATTTCCATGACACAGGTTTACTACTTTTTTTTTGTTATCCCTTTTATTTTATGTGATTGTATATACTGTATTGTTTTGCTCCCATTTTGTAACCTATTTGTATATTTTTTTTATAAACACTGCCTACTTTTCCAGATTAAATATAGAAATTTTAATAGTTCTTTTCCTCTTGCTCTGTGAACCGCAGCCCTGAAGCCATACGATACCTGTAATGGGTGTCCAATCGGCCTGCATAAACGATTGGTGGTGGTAGCTATTTTTACGCGGGTTATTGGGAAGCTCGGTGGTGACCTACCGGAATATACATATATTCCATGCGTTGGAATCGGATGTGTATATACTATACGTTCACTGTGAGCTTCCTAATATCCGACCTAGTGGTGAAAGCAGCCGTGGCCTCGTCCATCAGTCGTCAGCCAATTGCGGAACAGTCTTGATGATTGGAGGCAGCGGAGTTGCCTCCCCTGAAAAACTTGTGGCAGCGGTGGGATTCCTCTGATATTCTTCCTGACATTTATTTATAGAGATGAGCTAAAAGATTTGACCGATTCTGATCTGGCATCTAGTTCGGTCCTCTGTGGCAGCCGGACTCAGGGCATCCTGAGTGTCTGCTGCTTACTAGGCTCCTGTTACAGCAGAGGATTTCCAACACAAAAATTCTCACTGTATCTTCCAGCTGCCACAGGGTGGAGGCTGAACTGGATACAGGACCAGGATAGCTTGACCATTTTTTTTATCTCTAATTATTTTAATATGTTTATAGTTCTTTTAACTGAACTGACATATTGTGTTTAGTGCTTTATGTCTCAGCTCTTAAATTCGTTTTTACTTAGGTAACATGAAGAGACTTTTTTGTAGGCATGGAGAAGCATACCCCAGGCAGTATCCTATACACGTCTTGGGTGTATGTTGGTTTTAATTTACCTCTGCTACTAAATAATAAAAAAGCAGAAATACAAGTCTTACCTGTACCCCAAATTGCTTCATTTCTAGTCGGAGACAGTCACAGAATTTCTCCAGCCCAGCTTTGCTCATTGAATAAATACCATTGAGCATACTTACGTATGCATTTGTGCTCGATAAAAACACCATGCGTCCTACAATTATATGACAGGTTAACTGAAAGATATAATCATAATAATAAAGCAGACAGGTGTACAAAGACTCGAGAACATGTACAGAAAAAATAAAAAAGGTCTACATTTATTTTTTTTTTGCTTTCAAGTTGACGTGTGCCAAAAATTGCTGTCAGACAGGTTTTTGCAGCTGAAGAATGTTGCATGTGGATAAATACAATTAGCACACAATCAAAAATGAAAAACTTTTGGACATGAAAACCAAAGAAGCATTATAGTTTTAATTTTTTTTGTAGGAAACTCAAGTTTAACCCCTACTTGCTAATGTAGAGAGGGAGTGGGTATATAAAGCAAGCTCAGGAGATGTGTAGGCTTCATACAGGACAAGTACTGTGTAGCACCGATTGCTGTTTAATCACTGAAATGCCTCTATCAAGCTAGGACAGCGACCTTTAAGCAACAAAATCCTGGTAGTGCCTCCATTCGGGCTCCCCACTAAGAGACTGCAGTGTGCCAAACTCCAGGCTCCCGTCCCCACTAACTTGGTTCTGCTGTGAAACCCAGCCATCGGCTGGGCTTCACAGGAGATCGTGATTTGTACTAAATACAACAACACTACAAGCAATCAAAAGATCATGCGATCATAGGTTCAACTTTCCAAAGGGGGGCTAAAAATAAAGTCAAAATTAATAAAAAGAAAAAAAAGCAACAGTTTGAATCAACTACATCCCTTTTCACCATCTAAAAAATAAATAAATATATATTTTTTTATATGGTTGTGTCCATATAAAAATAACTTAACCCTTAAAGTAAATGCTGGGAAAAAATAAAAATCAAAACACCAGAATTGCCACATCTTTCTAAAACAACTGCAAGGCAAAGCAATCAAAATGTATGCATCCCAAAATGATACCAATTAAAACTACAGCTGGATACAAAATAAAAAAAAAGCCCTCATACAGCTCGATGGTAAAAAATAAAAATGTTATAGGTATTGGAAAGAATCATGTTACTAAGTAATTTTTACTGCACAGTGAATCCAATAGAAAAAAAAACATTGAATTTTTTTCCCTAAAAAAAAGGTCATTCAAAACTGCAGCTTGTCCCAAAAATCACAAGTCCTCATGTCTATGCTGCCAGAGAAAATTATGATTCTATGAAAAAGGAAAAAAAACTACTCAGTTTTTAAAGGGAATGTGTCACCACCCCCCTGCGCGATATCAGACCTCTACTATGGCCATACAGGTGATAGAAAAGTAAATCTATACTTACCTGTATGGCCCATAGCAGAGGTCTGATTGAAGAGAAATCTGGTTTTATAAAGTCTGTTTTCCGGAGGTTTGGCGTCCGGGGGACGCCAAGCAAACCCCTCCTATCTGCTTACTATTCACCTAAATCGCCGAATCTGTGCAAAATTACCATATTCCTCCCTCCCCTGCACATCACAGGGGCCTATGACGTGCCCTGCTCCACCTCCCCTCCCGCGCAAAGCACCGCTCCCATGGAGCGCGCTTTGTTTCCCTCCGGCCCAGTTTGGCTGCGTACTGCCAGCGGAGCGGAAGTCTCAGTGACTCACAGTCGCTTGCGCAATACAAGGCTGCGGCGCAGTGCGTAGCCAAACGGGACCGGAGGGAAACAAAGCGCGCTCCATAGGAGAGGGGAGGCAGAGCAGGGCACGTCGCAGGGCCCTGTAACATGCAGGGGAGGGGGGAATATGGTAATTTAGCACAGAGGCAGCGATTTAGGGGAATAGTAAGCAGATAGGAGGGGTTTGCTTGGCGTCTGGAAAACAAGACTTTATAAAACCAGATTTCTCTGCTATGGGCCATACAGGTAAGTATAGATTTGCAAAAAGAAAAAAGAAGCTCCAGCTGCAGGTAAGTCCAAAATTCTTCTTTATTATAATAAAAATAGATGCCAAAAGCACATGTCCATAAGAGCTGCGCGTTTTGAACGCAGATGTTGCATTCTTTATCCAAGCTAAATACAAATGGCAAATGCCTGGTATATATATATATATATATATATATAAGGCTCCACCAATAAAACTGGTGAGCTGCTGTCTCCCTTTATTACACTCCAGTTTCAACTTTACACCATGCACACTTGGTTTTTTTACAGCAGTGTGAATCTGAGTATGAACTCCTAAATTACAACCACTGGCTGTAGAATATATAAAACATCTTTATGCTCTTTAGAGCGTACCAATAGTCCTTTAATATGTCGGATTTAATACAAGACCGTAGGTCCTTACTATTGATGAATCTAGTTGTTCCATGGCGGTGTAAACACCCCCCGCTGAGTTTCACATGTTGGAAAAAATTCTTATTAATGAGACTAAAACTTGGTGGGACCACAAAACCTTGGAAAACTATGTAGACAAGAATATGATCCCGAGAGGACTGAGTTTAAAGAAAATTCCCACCTTTGTCAACTCTCCAACATTTCTGACCAAATGGAATCAAATATTAACGAATTGTTCACTAGAACTTATTAAATTGATTATAGCAGAGGAGGATCTTAATTTTAGTTCATCCGATCCCGACACTTCGAACACTAATACGAATGATACAGATTCCAGCCATGTCCAATCGGATTTTTCTTACTTCCAGAAAACAAAAAAACGCAGGAGAAACGCATCAAACGTGGCGGAAGAAAACACACTAAGCATTCCAAGAATGTCTACTCGCCGCAAGAAATAGGCACCTATAATCTGGATACTTCTAATGTTTTGAATTTATCTCAGTATACATTGACACAAGAACAACTCCAAGTATTATCTTAAGGTCTCAATTTTGTACCAGACAAGAAATTTGATCTGTTTGATACAAATTTGTTAATATCCATAAGGGTAAGAAATCTTACTATTAAAAGACATTTTTTTTTTTTAGGGAAGAGTCCGACGAGCATGAAATCCATGCAGCTGAGAAAATATGCAATGAATACCGCATGTTCAATTTCCAAGAGCAACAAGCAACGATCAACTTGGAAGATCTCCAGGGAATTTCTAAATCCACACAACCCTCTCTTAACCAATCATTTTCCCTCAAAACCCGGAATCCATACTTCTACCCTGTCCAATCCAGGACAGAAGCCATGGACAAATTTCAAGACATCATTAAACGAGAATTAAAAACTCTTCATATGTCTATTGAGACCCATAAGGTCACTAACAACTTAAATAAAAGACAAAATAGAGCGCTTCAGGAGCTTATTAATAATGAGGATATTGTGATCAAGATGTCAGACAAAGGAGGACAGATGGTAGTTATGGACAAAAATTTGTACGATTCCCAGATTTTTTCATTATTGTCTGATGTTACAACGTACAAAAAACTATCTTCCAACCCATTGGGTTCGTATAAAATTGAGACACACTCCATCATTCAAGAAGAGTATTTTTTGGGAGTCATCTCTGAAAAACAGAGGGACTTTCTCTTAGTTGATCATCCCATGCTACCTTGCCTATATGGATTACCTAAAACTCATAAAGGAATCATACCTTCACCGATGAGACCTATCATCTCCAGTGTTCAATCTGTTTCTGAACATTTGAGGGACTGGCTTGACTCATTATTGCAGCCTCTAGCACAGAGATCTGCCGGCATTCTAAAAGACTCTAGAGACGTATTGGACCAGTTAGCCCAAATAAACTGGAAGAAGGCGTATGTGTGTCACCCCAGGCCTGGATGCCACAAATATTAAAGGCTGTGTCTGAGAGTAGGAGGGAGGTTCCCTGGTCAGGGACCATTAGCATGCAGCACCTCCTGTCCCAGGCCAGTAGGGGGAGCAGGCTGCCCCTATAAAAGCTGGAACTGGGGCAGGGTTAGAGAGACCAGAACCCACTTCTGAAGTGTCCGCATGGGTTCTCAGAGAAGAGGGACAGGTCAGCAGCAGCTGAGGAGCCCGTGAGGCAGAGGAGAGACTGCGAGCCAGGGACAGAGGCGACGAGAGGCGGTCCTGGCTGAGAGAAGTACACAACCGGACATTGGGGTCCGACGCTGTCAGGGTTGCAAGCTCAGCAGCAGAGAACCAACCCGTGAGGGATTTCAGGTCCCTTGGCCTAAGAAGCCTGGAGGCTCTGTCACACAGAGGGACCAGTACAGCAAGGAGAAGCAAAAGGTACCCAAGGCCCGAGTCGCAAGCCATACAGGCAAAGTACACGGCCAGCTCAGGGACGTGGGCTATTACACCACGAAAAGGGGGATAGTCAGCAAGAGCATAGAGAGAGAACGGTATGCCTACACACTCACCCAGACCAGTGGGGCTCGCCCGAATGCTCTCAGATACCCAGGCCCATTCCTAACCGGTACTCCTGTTGGGTCAGTAATAACATCTGCAATAAAGACCCTGGACTGTTTGAAGCGGACTCTGAACTCTTACTATTGCGGCCTGCACTATCACCCCCAGCATTCACCTACACTGCCCTGAGGCTACACTCTTCCTGTGGGGAGTTGTCCTACCCCTGTGCTGCATACCAACACCAGCCTCAGTGGTCTGCCTCGCAGCGGCGGTTATCTCTGACCGCAATCCACGGGTGGCGTAGTCGGACATTCCCAAATCTATAAATAGACTGCCACAGCATTTGGTCTGACCACCCTGAGCCACGGGATCGGGTTGCCACTACTACCCCCAGCATCGCACAGAAGCCCGGTTCCGGGTGCACCATGGCCCAGGGCGCGAGTCAGCTTTGGCGTAGTCGGCAGGATTGTGACCAACCCGCCACAAACTGGTATTGCGTGCCTGAAAAAGACTTTATACTTACCTGAGTGAAGTTTCCCGCCATTCGGGGCCATTTCCCGCCAATCGGAGCCGTTTCCCGCCATCGGGCGCCATCTTCGGGACGCCGCGCGGGAAGAAGAGGGGCGTGGACGTCAAAAACGCGCGAGACCTGAAGCCCCGCCCTACGCTGAGACGCTGCGCAAGGTCCTGGAAGGAGATCCAGCGGACGCTGACGTCATCACCGAGCGACGCAAGGTCCTCGCCCAGAGCATCGCGAGCGGAGCCGCGGCCTACAGAAGAGGATCGCCGGAAGGTAGGCCACGGTTAACTAGGGGGGGGGGGGAGATGTCGGACGCGGAGGGACCCTCTACCACCAGCGTAGCCGCTGCAGCTGTGATGCCGTTTTCCATGCCCTATATCCCCGGAGCGGCCTGGCTGCCACAGTATGCCGGCGAGTCGCATACGTTGGGCGACTTTAAAGAAAGGCTGTATAGCCTGTTCAAAGTTTATCCCCTGACAGAAGAACAGAAAGTAAGCATACTGATAGGGCAGTTAACTGGTGCGGCCCAGCGGGAGGTAAAGTCTTGGACAGCAGAGGAGAAAAGGACTGTAAGGGGGGTTCTGACCCGTCTACGGGACACCTTTGATACCCGTACCTCAGCAGAAATCAAAATGCGGTTCTACGGATGTAAGCAGCGAGCTCAAGATAGCATCAGAGACTATGCCCTAAATTTACAGGAAGCCTTGGGGGCAATTAAGCAAGCTGACCCTGGCAGCGTGCAGGATACCGATAAACTGTTGACTGATCAGTTTATAGAAGGTCTGCTGTCCAGCGCCCACAGAACCCAGCTGCGCCTCATGGCCCTACAGAACCCCGATTTGACTTTTGCACAGTTCAAAGATAGGGCCATCCGGGTGCTCCGAGAACCCGCACCAGGTGGCGCTGTAGTTTCCCGGTGCCCTGCCATCACTTACCACCAGGAGGCAGCGCCCTACCCTGCAGACCTTGTGGGGGCTGATGCGCAGGCCCTAAACCCATCCCCGCCTGCAAACCTGCACCATCAGGTCCAAGAACTAACAAAGAGTGTTGCTGCATTGACCAGGACCGTACAGTCGTTAAAGATGGACCCGTCAGGACCAATCAAGCTGGCTTCCAGTCCGGAGGATGTCCCGTGGCGTCGACGGAGGAGGATCCAGTCGTTGAGAGGGAGGCCCGCCGATCGTTACATTGAGGATGGACAGCCGATTTGCCGCCGTTGCAGCCAGCCAGGACACGTAGCCAGGTACTGTACTTTAAATGGGTCCGACCTGGGGTGATGGGCCAACCCCCAGGCATAAGGTCATCAGGCCCGTCTAATTGGCGTGATAAGTACGTAGAGCGACGCCCGGTTTTACCCGTAGTGCTGGACGGTATCCCCATGAGTGCACTGCTGGACACCGGGTCCCAAGTGACTACCATCCCCTATGTACTTTTCAAGCAGTACTGGAGTGACACTGACATAACCCGCTATCCAGACGGTGACTTGAGCATCATCGCCAGCAATGGCCAGCCCGTGCCGCAGGTGGGGTTCAGAGAGATGACCATTAAGATTGGTAAAGTTGAACTGCCGGCACAGGGAGTGATCATTGTGGACATTGACCATCGAGAAAGTCAACCTAAAATAACCTTGGGTACTAACGTGATTGAAAATTGTCTTTCAGAAGTGATTGTTATTTTGCAGCAGGTGGCGATGAATGCGAGCTCCAGCCAACAGAGGGTCCTCCAGAGGGAGATAAGAGCCCTGATGAGACGGCAACAGGTAGAACTGTCTGGTGGTGAGATCGGTAGCGTGAGGATGAGCGACCCGTTCCCCATTGCCATGCCTCCCAAAAGTGAAATGATGATCTGGTGTCGGACTGCAATCGGGTTAAGAGGGAGAGACTACCAAGCCATGGTAGAACCCGTGTACTCAGACAGCAGGCCCACCATTTTGACAGCCCGGGGGGTGGTTGATGTCCGCCATGGAAGGGTGCCCGTCCGGATCTTAAACATTGGGGAAAGGGAAGTACACTTGCCCCGGTACGCTACACTAGCCAAATTGTATACTGTTGAACATAATGCTGTCAGGGCCGTGGAACCCTTGCCTCCATCTCCTCAGGCGGAGGGTAATGGCTCCCAGAAACCTAAGGAGGACTGGTGCCAGAAACTCCACGTGGGTGCTGACTCCACTCCCTTGCACCAAAAACAAGGAGTCAACTGGGTGGTTCAGGAGTACGAGAGAATCTTTATTAAGCACCCGCTAGACTTCGGCAGGGTGAAAGGGGTAGAACACCACATCCCCACGGGGAGCCACCCACCAATAAAAGAGAGGCACAGACCTGTACCCCCTGCACATTATCAGAACGCAAAGGGCATGCTGAAAGAAATGAAAGAAGCCGGGGTCATTAGAGACAGCTGTAGCCCCTGGGCAGCCCCCTTGGTTCTGGTAAAAAAGAAAAAGACGGTACTATAAGAATGTGCGTGGACTATAGACAACTAAATCGTATCACCCATAAAGACGCATACCCGTTGCCTAGAATAGAGGAGTCTTTGGCTGCACTAAAATCAGCTAATTTCTTCTCTACTTTGGACCTTACTAGCGGGTACTGGCAGATTCCTGTGGCAGAGGCTGACAAGGAGAAGACCGCCTTCACCACCCCGATGGGATTGAGTGAATTCAACTGTATGCTATTCGGGCTCTGCAATGCACCCGGGACCTTCCAGAGGCTGATGGAATGCTGTCTAGGGCACCGAAACTTTGAGACGGTCCTACTTTACCTGGACGACGCGATTGTCTATTCAAAGACTTACGAGGACCATCTAAAGCACCTGGCCGAGGTGTTCGAGGCCCTGGCAGGCTTTGGCATGAAAGTGAAACCCTCCAAGTGCCATCTGTTAAAGCTGAAGGTACAGTACCTGGGGCACGTGGTGAGTGCTGAGGGAGTAGCCCCCGACCCCGACAAGGTTACAGTCATCAAGAGCTGGCCAAGCCCCTCTAACATCAAAGAAGTGAGGCAATTCCTCGGGTTGGTAGGCTACTACCGAAGGTTCATCCCCGAGTTCACTAAGATGGCAGCTCCAATGCAGGACCTCCTGATAGGTCAGTCTAAATCCAGAAGTCACAAGCCACCCTTCAAGTGGGACAAGCCGGAAGAGGAGTCCTTCCGCCAGCTGAAGATGGCCCTCACGGGGGATGAGATCCTGGCCTACCCCGATTATGGCCAGCCTTTTATCCTCCACACAGACGCCAGTAATGTGGGGTTAGGAGCCGTACTGTCCCAAAACCAACAGGGCAGAGAAAGGGTGATCGCGTACGCCAGCCGGAAGCTGAGGCCCACTGAAAGGAACTCGGAGAATTACAGCTCCTTCAAGCTAGAATTCTTGGCAGTGGTGTGGGCCATCACAGAAAGGTTTAAACATTACCTGGCCTCCGCAAAGTTCACTGTGTACACAGACAACAACCCGTTGACACACCTGGACAATGCAAGACTAGGTGCCCTACAACAGCGGTGGATGGCCCGGCTATCAAATTATGACTTCACAATCAAATACCGGGCAGGCAGAACCAACGCCAACGCAGACGCCCTATCAAGAATGCCCCACCTACGCGAAGGAGAAGAAGACTCGGAAGAGCTGGAGGAAGTAGAGCTCCCTGCGTTCCACTGGTATGGGGCCACTCAGTATTCTCACCGGGTAAGAGACAAAGACCTAACCACCGTCATGTTCAACCCCTTACCCCACCGCGCAAGATAGTGACCCTGCAGTTCGCCTGGTGAAAGACCTGTTAACCCAGGCAGACGCTAGCCCTGGCCCGGACGCTCCAGAGGAAGCCAAGCAGTTATGGAAGGAGAAAAGCAGGCTATTCCTCTACGAAGGTAAGCTGTGCAGAAGGCTTGTCAACCACCGGACGCATGAGCTGACCTGGCAGGTAGTGGTCCCGAGACGGGATGCAGCAATGGTCCTGGAGGCCTACCATGACAGAGCGGGACACTTCGGGTGGAAGAAACTGGATTTCCTACTGAGAGAGCAGTTCTACTGGATCGGTATGAGAGGGGCCATAGAGAAGTGGTGCAGGGACTGCGGCCCATGTCACCTCAGAAGGAACGACTGTACCAGCCAGAAGACACCCTTGAGGCCCATCGTCACCAGGCAGCCTCTTGAGCTGGTAGCTCTGGACCATGTGAAGTTGGCTCCAAGCCGGTCCGGCTACATCTATGCCCTCACGATTGTGAACCATTACTCCCGGTTCTTGGTGGTGGTCCCGGTTAAAGACTTGACAGCCCAAACAGCGGCCAGAGCCTTCCAACAACACTTCTGCCGTCCACACGGGTATCCGGAACAGGTCTTGACAGATCAAGGTCCAGCGTTTGAGGCGGAAGGCTTCCAGGAGTTCTGCAACCTCTACGGCTGTAGGAAGATTCGGACAACGTCTTACCACCCGCAAACCAACGGGCTGTGTGAGAAAATGAACAATATCGTCATTGATCTCCTCAAGACGTTGCCCCTGGAAGAACGCAGCCTGTGGCCGGAGAAGCTGCCAGACCTGATAGACTTATACAACCATATCCCGGTGAATGCTACCAACTGCAGCCCGGCTTACCTGATGCGAGCAAGACCAGGTAAGCTGCTTATGGACCTGGAGATGGGAGTCCTGACACCCGAGGACACCTCCCCAGACGCGGACTGGGATACGGAACGGCGGCTACAGTACAAGAAGGTACAGGAGAGTGTGGAGAGGAGTCTGGCTCAAGCGAGAGAAAATCAAGAGAGGCTCTTCAACCAACACGCCCCTGCTGGTCCCCTGGAACCTGGAGAGCAGGTCCTGAAGCAGAAGAGAAGGCTTCACAAGCTAGATGACCAGTGGGAGAGCGATCCGTACACAGTACTGCAGTCCGACCACAACAACCCGAAGGTATGTGTAATTACCAAGGATGGAGGAGAAACCACTAGCACCGTCTCCAGAGACCACCTAAAAAGGTGCCCCGAGCAACTACAGAGTGCAGGAGAAGATCAAGATGACCTTGAACCCACCGAGGACAAGGAAGAAATGATCAGCACAGTGCTTGGAGAGTTCCCCCGGTCCTGGACTCGGATAAACGATGCCATAGTGGTACCCGTCCTACACTTCCTTCAGCCTACCCAGCAAGAGCCTACAGGAGAGCAGGAAGAACAAGAAGAACAAGCAGCCCCGGAGGTAGAAGAACCCATGCCAGCAGCCCAGGAGAGTCAACCCTCTGCTGACAGTACCCTAAATGCTAGTGGGGAAAGCCAGGTTAGACCACCACCAGACAGTGGGTTACGACGGTCAACCCGGAGCACTAGGGGTCAAGTACCAGCTCGCTGGAGGATCTAAGTACAAAGTCTACATTTACCTGTAAATATTTAATGTCTTATGGTTGTTACCTGATAATTAATAATGTTTTTCCAGTTTTTCCTAGTATAATGGACTGACAGGTCATGGACACTGAATGGCCGGAACTGTCTTGCAGATAGTTGCACTTGGTGCCCTCTTGTGAAGATGGCCACAGAAGAAAAACCTGTCCAGCGTGGCTCCCTTGTGGCCCAAAGTAGTTAGCTCGGCCTTGTCGCCACACCCAAGGCCAGGAACTTGGGGTTTATGGAGACAGGTCCCCACACCGTGGAAAACTTCACCTTGTTGGGTGATATGGACACCCGGTCACGGAAGCGCTGTGACCTTAAGGACAAAATGTACTTGTATATATGTTATGTTATTGTTTATACCCTGATTGTTGTTGGCCAAAAAGGCTTAGTCCCGGAGTACTAAACTTTACCAGGGGGGAATGTGTCACCCCAGGCCTGGATGCCACAAATATTAAAGGCTGTGTCTGAGAGCAGGAGGGAAGTTACCTGGTCAGGGACCATTAGCATGCAGCACCTCCTGTCCCAGGCCAGTAGGGGGAGCAGGCTGCCCCTATAAAAGCTGGAACTGGGGCAGGGTTAGAGAGACCAGAACCCACTTCTGAAGTGTCCAGAAGGGTTCTCATAGAAGAGGGACAGGTCAGCAGCAGCTGAGGAGCCCGTGAGGCAGAGGAGAGACTGCGAGCCAGGGACAGAGGCGACGAGAGGCGGTCCTGGCTGAGAGAAGTACACAACCGGACATTGGGGTCCGAGGCTGTCAGGATTGCAAACCCAGCAGCAGAGAACCAACCCGCGAGGGATTTCAGGTCCCTTGGCCTAAGAAGCCTGGAGGCTCCGCCACACAGAGGGACCAGTACAGCAAGGAGAAGCAAAAGGTACCCAAGGCCCGAGTCGCAAGCCATACAGGCAAAGTACACGGCCAGCTCAGGGACGTGGGCTATTACACCACGAAAAGGGGGATAGTCAGCAAGAGCATAGAGAGAGAACGGTATGCCTACACACTCACCCAGACCAGTGGGGCTCGCCCGAATGCTCTCAGATACCCAGGCCCATTCCTAACCGGTACTCCTGTTGGGTCAGTAATAACATCTGCAATAAAGACCCTGGACTGTTTGAAGCGGACTCTGAACTCTTACTATTGCGGCCTGCACTATCACCCCCAGCATTCACCTACACTGCCCTGAGGCTACACTCTTCCCGTGGGGAGTTGTCCTACCCCTGTGCTGCACACCAACACCAGCCTCAGTGGTCTGACTCACAGCGGCGGTTATCTCTGACCGCAATCCACGGGTGGCGTAGTCGGACATTCCCAAATCTATAAATAGACTGCCACAGCATTTGGTCTGACCACCCTGAGCCACGGGATCGGGTTGCCACTACTAACCCCAGCATCGCACAGAAGCCCGGTTCCGGGTGCCCCACGGCCCAGGGGGCGAGTCATATGCGTGGTTAAGTTGCGACGTGGTGTCACTATACACCAGCATACCTTATCATATTGCAATGCAAGCTTAAATTTCCATCTGAAAAAGCATAGTAATTACACTTCTGATTTATCCAATTATATATTAATTGTTGAGCAAATTTTGATGACTCACAACTTTTTTATGTATGGGCAGGAATATTATCTTCAAGCCAAAGGAGTTTCCATGGGGGCCAAATATTCACCATCTATCGCCAACATGGTAATGTCATATTGGGAGAACGAGATGCTGTATGTCTCCACCAATCCTTGGTCCCAGGACCTCTTCTGGTATGGCAGATACATCGACGATCTGATCTTCATTTGGAGGGGCAATGTATCTACCATACCAGACTTTCTGCCATATCTGAATAACAACACCTTCAATTTGTCTTTCACCCATTTTTTTCATCCTACCTGCATTTCTTTTTTAGATCTTAAATTGGAAATTATTGATGGCAATATCATCACATTTACATTTGTGAAACCCATGGTAGGTAACAGTATTTTACATGCAAGTAGTGGACACCCACTGCATACCATAAAATCTCTACATGGACACTCAAGAGGGCATAGTAAAGAAAAAAACAAGATCTGATCTCATTCAGACACCCCTCCAATAGTAACTCTGATAGCACTGTTTCAATTAATAATAAAAAGTGACAAAACAGTGATTTCTTTAAAATTTAGTCCTCAATTTTACCAAATTAAACATTTTAAAATATTTGCCTATATTACACGATGATGCCACATTGGCTAGCATATTGGAACCGGGATGCAGAGTGGTAGTTAAACGTGCCCAAACATTGGGGAATTTACTATCCCCAAGTTTCATTAACCCAAAAAGATGGCGCCACACTTGGCTTGATTGCAAGGGTTTTTTCAAGTGTAGCCAAAATCGTTGTGGGATGTGCCGATATGCAAAGGTCACAAAAGAATTCTTTAATACAGAAAAAACACAACAGCATGAGATAAGGAATTTTATTAATTGTAATAGGGAGTACATTGTATATATAATTGAATGCACAATTTGCAATATGTTGGATGTACGATACGTAAAATTAAGAAACGCATTGCGGAACATATTGGAGACATTGCTAATGCAACTAACTGCAATATATCTTGCGCTTCTAGGCACTTTATACAGACTCATAACAGAAATACTTTCCAAGTGTATGGCATTCAGCATCTTTCTATGAATCCGAGAGGTGGGGATAATCGGAGACGTCATCTTGATCGTGAAGCTTTCTGGATGTACTACCTCAACACGTGTCATCCGGCCGGCTTAAACATGCGGAGGGAGCTTCTATTTCATTACAACTAGTAGCTCCTTGTCGGACTATTTTCTCTCCTTTTCTTTTTGAATTATTACTAATATTATATTCTGTTTTTGCTCTGTGTCTGTATTATCCAGTATTATATAATGCATTGTAGCTAATTATATATCCTTTAGCATTGTTTGTTTTTAAACAGTCACGTGATTTATGTATGTAGTTTTATTGGTGGAGCCTTATATACAGGGTGGTCCAAAAGTAGGTGGACAGAAAGTGTAATAAGGTTATGAAGGGGGAGATTTATCAAACATGGTGTAAAGTGAAACTGGCTCAGTTGCCCTTAGCAACCAATCAGA
Source organism: Phyllobates terribilis (assembly GCF_046119375.1). Taxonomy (NCBI): domain Eukaryota; kingdom Metazoa; phylum Chordata; class Amphibia; order Anura; family Dendrobatidae; genus Phyllobates; species Phyllobates terribilis. The sequence goes on from NW_027362763.1 coordinate 768,539,806, forward strand.
TTCCACTTTTCGTTCCTCACAGACTCTTTGGAAAATGAAAGGTGGAATCTGATTGGCTGCAACTGAGGGCAGTTTCACAGATCTAGTTTTCACAGATAGATCTCCCCCAAATCTGTTTTCTTTTCAGATAATTCAGATAGCACATAATGGCAAATAATTTAAATACAGATCAAAGACAATGAATTTTAACAGAGTATTGGAAATCTCAAAATGCTGAAACCATTAGAGCAAATTGGGTTGAAACATTTGGTACTCAAGCCCCAAAGAGACAAACCATTTACCGCATTCGTGACAAATTCAATGCCACTGGCTCAATCCTTAATGCTCCAAAAACTGGTCGACCCAAAACAGTCTGTACAGAAGATAATTGAACAAATGTTTCAGCAACAAGTTGTTTGAGTCCAAAAAAGTCCACCAGAAGAGCCTCTTTGGAATTGGCAATTTCACGAGCTTCTAACATGAGAATCCTGGAATCTATTGGGTGGAAAGCTTATCGTCCACGTCTAATTCATGGTTTATTGGAGGATGATCCAGACAGGCGGCTGCAATTTAGTGTTTGATAAATCTCTCCCTTCATAACCTTATTACACTTTCTGTCCACCTACTTTTGGACCACCCTGTATATACCAGGATTTGCCATTTGTATTTAGCTTGGATAAAGAACGCAACATCTGCGTTCGAAACGCGTTGCTCTTATGGACATGTGCTTTTGGCATCTGTTTTTATTATAATAAACAAGAATTTCGGACTTACCTGCAGCTGGAGCTTCTTTTTTCATTTTGCACATTTGCCTTCCGAAGTGGTTCCTCGTGTTACGTGCTTCAGGCGCTAGAGCACAGGTTAGCTGGTGTCTCCCTTTATTACACTTAAGTATAGATTTACTTTTCTATCACCTGTATGCCCATAGTAGAGGTCTGATATCGCCCAGGGGGGGGTGACACATTCCCTTTAAGGGGTTAAGGCCATGTTCCTACATATTGTAGACGTTCCGATTTTTCAGTTGTGTTATTTTTTGTGCAGACAATCTGCTGCGTTTAACAGTTCAAGCAAAAAGGATGTGATTTCATGAAAACTCATGCCCACTATGCTGTTGAACTGTGTGGTTTTGGATGCATTTTTTCCTTATAACAGGGGTGGGGAACCTTATTTCTGCCGAGGGCCATTTGGATATTTATAACATGCTTCAGGGGCAGCACAAATGGTGCTAATTCCACCCTCAAAATACATCCTAATGCCAACACTGGTGTCAGGATGTAATCTTTCATTGCAGGCGCCTCAGGGTTCAGTAGTGAACACTGTGTGCGCAGAGCAAGAAAAAATTAAAGGGCTGGCGGCCATCAAAATACAGCTGCCGGCCCAAGTTCTGCGGTCCCTGGTAATCTGACTGGGGGCCGGATAAAAGGTCATCGAGGGAACCATCCCTGCCCTATGAGCTTCTATTGTATGGGGTCTTTATATGGGAATAACAGGAGCATAAGCAAAACCCATAACTGCAGTGTTTTGTGATTTGGTGTGGGGTGCAGATTATTATACCACTGTATTACAGAGGTATTTGGAGCTTTTAGTGCAAAATATATACAGTACAGACCAAAAGTTTGGACACACCTTCTCATTTAAAGATTTTTCTGTATTTTCACGACTATGAAAATTGTACATTCACACTGAAGGCATCAAAACTATGAATTAACACATGTGGAATTATATACTTAACAAAAAATTGTGAAACTACTGAAAATATGTCTTATATTCTAGGTTCTTCAAAGTAGCCATCTTTTGCTTTGATGACTTCTTTGCACACTCTTGATGATCTTCAAGAGGTAGTCACCGGAAATGGTCTTCCAACAATCTTGAAGGAGTTCCCAGAGACGCTTAGCACTTGTTGGCCCTTTTGACTTCACTCTGCAGTCCAGCTCACCTCAAACCATCTCGATTGGGTTCACGTCTGGTGACTGTGGAGGCCAGGTCATCTGGGTTAGCACCCCATCACTCTCCTTCTTTGTCAAAAAGCCCTTACACAGCCTGGAGGTGTGTTTGGGGTCATTGTCCTATTGAAAAATAAATGATGGTCCAACTAAACGCAAACCGGATGGAATAGCATGCAGCTGCAAGATGCTGTGGTAGCCATGCTGGTTCAGTATGCCTTCAATTTTGAATAAATCCCCAACAGTGTCACCAGCAAAGCACCCACACACACCATCACACCTCCTCCTCCATGTTTCACGGTGGGAACCAGGCATGTAGAGTCCATCCGTTCACCTTTTCTGCGTCGCACAAAGACACGGTGGTTGGAACCAAAGATCTCAAATTTGGACACATCAGACCAAAGCACAGATTTCCACTGGTTTAATGTCCATTCCTTGTGTTCTTTAGCCCAAACAAGTCTCTTTTGCTTGTTGCCTGTCCTTAGCTGTGGTTTCCTAGCAGCTATTTTACCATGAAGGCCTGCTGCACAAAGTCTCCTCTTAACAGTTGTTGTAGAGATGTGTCTGCTGCTAGAACTCTGTGCGGCATTGACCTGTTCTCTAATCTGAGCTGCTGTTAACCTGCGATTTCTGAGGCTGGTGACTCGGATAAACTTATCCTCAGAAGCAGAGGTGACTCTTGGTCTTCCTTTCCTGGGGCGGTCCTCATGTGAGCCAGTTTCTTTGTAACGCTTGATGGTTTTTGCAACTGCACTTGGGGACACTTTCAAAGTTTGCCCAATTTTTCGGACTGACTGACCTTCATTTCTTAAAGTAATGATGGCCACTCGTTTTTCTTTACTTAGCTGCTTTTTTCTTGCCATAATACAAATTCTAACAGTCTATTCAGTAGGACTATCAGCTGTGTATCCACCTGACTTCTGCACAACACAACTGATGATCCCAACCCCATTTATAAGGCAAGAAATCTCACTTATTAAAGCTGATAGGGCACACCTGTGAAGTGTAAACCATTTCCGGTGACTACCTCTTGAAGCTCATCAGGAGAATGCCAAGAGTGTGCAAAGCAGTCATCAAAGCAAAAGGTGCCTACTTTGAAGAACCTAGAATATAAGACATATTTTCAGTTGTTTCACACTTTTTTGTTAAGTATATAATTCCCCATGTGTTAATTCATAGTTTTGATGCCTTCAGTGTGAATGTACAATTTTCAAAGTCATGAAAATACAGAAAAATCTTTAAATAAGAAGGTGTGTCCAAACTTTTGGTCTGTACTGTAGGTAAATGTCGTACCCTCCAGTACTTGGAATGCCAGACATCCATTTGAAGTCAGTGACATCATGAAAAAGTACAGTAGGACCTCATAGACCAGGGGTCCACAACCTGTGGCTCCCAGACCTTTGATGTGTGGCTCGTGACTACCTGCCAACTTGGTGCATTAGCACCAGGTCTAACTAACAACTATGAAGAGCAGGTCTCCAGATGGTGACTTTTGTGAGTGGCCCTGCACAGAAGAGCAGATTTGAATGTGCATATTCTGGAATTGGGGAGCTAACTATCAGAGGAGGTGCTTGAAGCAGGATGCGGTGGGAGTGATTAATGCGCGGATATTGAATGGAGGTAATGTGGGAACCTCTGGATCTTGGTATACTGCCTTGGTGTGATTTATGTGGAAAAGCTTTGGCTGTCATTATACCAGTAATGGGGGCTCTGTGTATCGCAACTGTGAGTGGGGCAGGAGCTGGATGTGGCTCTCAAGGTCAGAAAGGTTGGGGACCACTGGTATAGACCCTTATGGGTGTTGTATTTCATCTCCATGTAAAATATGGAATCCTGTGTTCAATGTCTAGGGAAGTCCTAAAGAACAAACTGACATCTGTAACTGCATAGCCATGTATTAGACAGTATTATCCCTAGTAAATGATCATTATAGACTCCTGCCTAGACAATCACCACTCTTTATATTCTCTGGAAAGGTAAACCCACAGCAACTAAAGACCTCAGGCGGCAACCACATGCTTGTTAGCAAGATCTGACACAGTAATTAGTACTTCCTATTACAACTAATCCTATCTATTTTGTCATTTTTTGCAGTACAGATCTCACCTTTATTTTTTCTGATAAGAGGAGCAAAAGCCAGGGTTGTCCTAATGCTTCCCAACAGGTTGACATTAAGAACTTTTTGGTATTTATCTATTGTTAACCATTCGACCATTCCCCACATGGATATTCCAGCATTGTTCACAAGTCCCCACAGCCCTGGAACAAAAAAAATCCATCTGTTATCAAAGCAGTAAAGGAATAACTAAAAATAAGACAAAATGTAAAAAAAAAATTTTTTAGCTCTGCCGTACTTCTATATACACTGCTCAAAAAAAATAAAAGGGAACACTCAAATAACACATCCTAGATCTGAATGAATGAATGAAATATTCTCATTGAATACTTTGTTCTGTACAAAGTTGAATGTGCTGACAACAAAATCACACAAAAATCATCAATGGAAATCACATTTATTAACCAATAGAGGCCTGGATTTGGAGTCACCCCCAAAATTAATGTGGAAAAACACACTACAGGCTGATCCAACTTTGATGTAATGCCCTTAAAACAAGTCACAATGAGGCTCAGTATTGTGTGTGGCCTCCACGTGCCTGTATGACCTCCCTACAATGCCTGGGCATGCTCCTGATGAGGTTGTGGATGGTCTCCTGTGGGATCTCCTCCCAGACCTGGACTAAAGCATCCGCCAACTCCTGGACAGTCTGTCGTGCAACGTGACGTTGGTGGATGGAGCGAGACATGATGTCCCAGATGTGCTCAGTCGAATTCAGGTCTGGGGAACGGATGGGCCAGTCTATAGCTTCAATGCCTTCATCTTGCAGGAACTGCTGACACACTCCAGCCACATGAGGTCTGGCATTGTCCTGCATTAGGAGGAACCCAGGGCCAACCGCACCAGCATATGGTCTCACAAGGGGTCTGAGGATCTCATCTCGGTACCTAATGGCAGTCAGGCTACCTCTGGTGAGCACATGGAGGGCTGTGCAGCCCTCCAAAGAAATGCCACCCCACACCATTACTGACCCACTGCCAAACCGGTCATGCTGAAGGATGTTGCAGGCAGCAGATCGCTCTCCACAGCGTCTCCAGACTCTGCCACATGTGCTCAGTGTGTACCTGCTTTCATCTGTGAAGAGCACAGGGCGTCAGTGGCGACTTTGCCAATCCTGGTGTTCTGTGGAAAATACCAAGCATCCTGCACGGTGTTGGGCTGTGAGCACAACCCCCATCTGTGGACGTCGGGCCCTCATATCACCCTCATGGAGTCGGTTTCTAACCGTTTGTGCAGACACATGCACATTTGTGGCCTGCTGGAGGTCATTTTGCAGGGCTCTGGTAGTGCTCCTCCTGTTCCTCCTTGCACAAAGGCGGAGGTAGCGGTCCTGCTGCTGGGTTGTTGCCCTCCTACGGCCCCCTCCACGTCTCCTGGTGTACTGGCCTGTCTCCTGGTAGCGCCTCCAGCCTCTGGTCACTACGCTGACAGACACAGCAAACCTTCTTGCCACAGCTCGCATTGATGTGCCATCCTGGATGAGCTGTAGTACCTGAGCAACTTCTGTGGGTTGTAGAGTCCATCTCATGCTATCACGAGTGTGAAAGCACAACCAACATTCAAAAGTGACCAAAACATCAGCCAGAAAGCATTGGTGCTGAGATGTGGTCTGTGGTCCCCACCTGCAGAACCACATCTTTATTGAGTGTGTCTTGATAATTGCCAATAATTTCCATCTATTGTCTATTCCATTTGCACAACAGCATGTGAAATTGATTGTCAATCAGTGTTGCTTCCAAAGTGGACAGTTTGATTTCACAGAAGTTTGATTTACTTGGAGTTATATTCTGTTGTTTAAGTGTTCCCTTTATTTTTTTGAGCAGTGTATGATAAAATATTACATCGGCTTCTTGTGATGTTTTTGGAATAACTAGATAATCCACCATTGTTTTGGGTCTATTGTTTAGTTAACGATTGAGTAAAATGTGTAAGGGCGCACGCCTAAATGTAGACATACGACCAATTTTTGTCTAATCAGCAATCAGACCAAAATTGGTGAGAGTAAGGCTAAGTGCCCATGATACAGAAATGCTCTGGATTTTTTCCTGAGCGTTTCTGCATCTCCCTGGCAGAAAAAAACGCATGCAGATTGTACATGGGTTTTTCCTGCCAGGGACATGCGAAAGTAAAGCGTTCTTCACTTGCATTTCCGCATGCGGGTTGTCAAGCGCTTTCCAAGCGATTTTAGCATCACTTGGAAAGTGCTTGACAACTGGGTCACACTATATAAATCCATGCGAACGGCATGGATTTATATAGTGTGACCTTAAAGAATGGTAAAAAATAAAAAAATAAATCTATACTTACCTTCCGATGGCCCCCGGAGTCTTGCTTCGCTCCGTTCTCCCTTGCCGGCAGCTCGCGGTACACTACACTGAAGGACCTGCTGTCACATGACTATGATGTGAGCGCAGGTCCTTCAGTCCACCGCGATCTGCCGGCAAGGGAGGATGAGCACAGTGGGGGCCATCAGAAGATAAATATAATATTTATTTTATTCTTTTTTTACAGGTTCTATGGTACCCGGGTCCGGAGGAGAGTCTCCTCTCCTCCACACCCGGGTACCATCCGCACATTGAAACGCATGGAATGCGCATCTACATATGCAGTGATGCGTAATCCATGCGTTTCAATGCAAGTCAATGGCGGCGAAAACGCAGCGCTTCCGCAAAATAATTGGTAGTGCTGCGTGGAAATTTCTGCAGCATGTGCACAGCACATGTGGATTATCATTGGGGACCATGGCAGGCCTTCTACCATGCATTTTTTAAGCGTTTCTGCACCGTTTTCGCCGCTGCGGAAACGTTTAAAAAAACGCATCGTGGGCATTCAGCCTAAATGCTTTTTTGAACTGAAATCTGTCTCATCTGCCAGAAAATTGATCTGACATACTTAAAAGTTTGGCTGCTAAACACAATAATTATAGCATGTAAACCGATATCTGGAAGGCCAACTCCATTATAAGAAATAGGAAGGTTTTATTTTAGGATGATTACAACACATGAATAAAACAAGAATGTCTGCCGGTGAAAATGTTGAATCCAGATCAAATCTGTAACATTGATCTGATTATTCAGAAATCTGTGTTTTTAAATTCAGCTTAAGACTTTATATACTGTGAGGCAGTGACTGGGATCATATACGAGGGACGTTATATATCCCCAGAGTGTGTACAGAGACCTATTAAACCCATTGGAGTGCATTGCAGTCACAGACACAGGAATGAAGGTGAGCAATGACCTGGTCAGGCTATCTGGGTAAGGCAGATTAAGTAAAACCCGGGCAGGGCCTTCATTTCTTGGAGGAGGTCACAGGAGGCAGTGGGGCGGCCTCCTCCCTCCAACCCGGGTTTTCCAGTGGCTCTTGCCACAGGTCCTTTAAAAAACCCTGCATTAAGGATTAATGTTGTTCAGTGTTGGGACCTGCTAGGAGCATAGCAGGAAAGCCCGACGGGCCTGTGATTAGCTGAACCCACGCCTGGGAAAGCTCTGCACCCATCAGGCTTTGAGCGGCCAGTCGCGGCCGTTGCCCCCGGCAACCCTTGCTTTTGACTGCTGTTAACCCGGCTGCGAACCGGAGGACTTTTCTGTTTACCCGTGAGCCTTGTGAATAAAAGCTGCTTATGTTGGACTTGCTTGGGTCACTGCCTCAGTTACTGCACGGTGTGAACACCACCGCCCTACAACACATAGGCCTCAATTAATTAAAGCAATTTCACCAGAATTCTGGTGTAAATTGGTTTAAAAGGTTGAAAAATTTGGCGCAAAAATTGTGACTTTTGGCATTTTCATGCCAGTTTCTCCCAACTGTGCCAAAATGGGTGGGCTTAGCACCACTGCTCGTCTAATTCATGCTGAACTGTGGCGTTACTCAGGCCAGAAATCTTGCACTAGCAAAGGACTGGTATAAGGGACTGGTGTAAGATTTTTGGAGTGGTGCACTGAGGCACAAACTGCTTGTCAGACGCTCCTGATTCATGACCAGGCATGCACCTTTTCATGAGTCAGGAGTGACTCCACCATGCCCCCTCATCAAGACCAGTGAGAACATCATTAGTCTTGATGAATCGGGTCCATAGCATGTGCTTTGTTGCCCGAGTTCTAGTATTCTGCAGGAAACAGTACCATATTACACGCCATAGTGCTGCTTCTTACTGGTGTTTCAAAGATTGAGTTTTCCTCATGCTCAGAAAAAGTGGAAACCTACTGAACTCCCAGAAATGGCAGCAAATCTCCCTGCCATTGTGAAATTTGCCTGAAGTCTACTGGAAACAGCTATTCTGGGAAGTTTCTTTACTAAAGGGGTTATCCAGTCTAAAACGACAAGTCTGCAGTCACTCTATGTGACTGCAGACTTGTGAATCATCACTAGGCGCACACTGTGTGCTGTAAGGATTCTCAGGTGTCAGCCCCGGGAACGGCGATCATGTGACAGTCATGTATCGCAGTGCACGCAATGTGAGGATTCACAAGTCTGCAGTCATGTATAGTGACTGCAGACTTGTAGATTGAGGCTGGACAACCCTTTTAAGGTAGGCGGAGATTGGGACAAGGATCTGTGTCTTAGGGGCATGGCTATGAAAGAAATTGGTTGATTTGCACACTGCAAATAGAGGCCTTTTCGAAAGCTCCCTGTGAACACATTACAAGTACCGTATCTTTAGAAGAGGAAGAAGAAACAACTCCAGTATACGGCATCTTTCAAGCTGCTGCACTTCTTTTTGTGCAGACTCCACAGGCATTTACTGTATCTTAGGATATTGACTGTAGTCTGCATGGCCCCATTGATATTCAACTTAATCGAGATTTATGTGGTAAGGATCCCAATACACTTCAATTAGAGCCGGTTCCCCCTTACGGCTTTTAAAATTTGCACTAGTTCTGCATTAAAACTTCAGCGTGCAGCTAGCTCCAAAGGTTATGGACACATTAATTTATTCATCCAACCAGAACAGTGTTGTGTACAGATGAGGGACAAATTCCGCCCTTACCTCTTAAACAGTGCTTTTTGCAGATGAGTTTCTGGTTTGGCTCAATTGAGTCACTTTGCATATTCTTACAGAAAACATTGTTTCCATGCTGAGGGTGATACTATCTTTATGAGCAGACTGAGGGTGCATTCCTATCGCCTTCCTAAGAAAACTCATTTCCCAATAATTGAGCAGTGTAAAAATAACACCGATCACGCAGTCTTCGGCTGAAATGAACTTTTGTTTTTCTCAAAAGATCATCATTTTCGTCAGCACATCATCCTAAGTAAACACGACCTGCGCTGACGGGAATAATGGCAGTCTACATGTACTGATCAATCTATCACTGATCGTGCACTATACATCTGCGGTCGGTCTGTATAAACAGGCTATTAGATAACTCCTGACCAGCAAATATTTACCAATCAATAATCTTTTAACCCCTTCATGACCAGAGCATTTTCTGTTTTTGCGTTTTCATTTTTTGCTCCCCTTCTTTCCAGAGCCAGAACTTTTTTATTTTTTGTTCAATATGGCCACGTGAGGGCTTATTTTTTGCGGGACGAGTTGTACTTTTAAGCGCCATCACTGGTTTTACCATATTGTGTACTGGAAAACGGGAAAAAAATTCCTAGTGCGGTGAAATTGCAAAAAAATGCAATTCTACAGTTGTTTTTGGTTTGTTTGTTTTTTACCATGTTCAATGAATGCTAAAACTGACCTGCCATTATTATTCTCCAGGTCATTACGAGTTTGTAGACACCAAACATGTATAGGTTTTTTTTTTTATTTAAGTGGTGAAAAAAAATTCCAACGTTTGCAAAAAAAAAAAAAAATGTCGCCATTTTCCGAGACCCGTAGCATCTCCATTTTTCGGAATCTGGGACTGGGTGAGGGCTTATTTTTTGCGCACTGGGCTGACGTTTTTATTGATACCATTTTGGGGTAGATCCGATGTTTTGATCGCCCATTACTTCATTTTATTGCAATGTTGCGGCGACCAAAAAAAGTAATTCTGGCGTTTGGAATTTTTTTCTCCTTACGCTGTTTACTGATCGAATTAATTCTTTTTTTATATTTATAGATCGGGCGATTCTGAACCCGGTGATACCAAATATGTGTATGTGGGGTTTATTTTTTATTATTTTATTTTGAATTGGGCAAAAGGGAGGTGATTTAAACTTTTTTTTTTTTTTTTTATATTTTTAAAAACATTTTTTTTTACACTTTTTGCTTGCTTCAATAGTCTCCATAGGAGACTAGAAGCAGCAGCAGTCCGATCGCCTCTGCTACATAGAGGCGATGAGCAGATCGAATCTATGTAGTAGAAATGCTCACTTGCTATGAGCGCCAACCACTGGGTGGCGCTCATAGCAAGCGAGACATGACAACCACAGGGGTCTGCTGCAGACCACGGGTTGTCATGCCCACGCATCGATGACCCGCGGTCACGTGACGGGGTCACCAATGGGCAAAGGGTTAATACCCAAAAAAATCTATGAATGTAAGAACACCTTAAGCCTTAGTGCATTCTGTGTTTGTGGCCACTGAAGAGCATAAGCTCTCGAGGTATATACTCTAAAGTGGCCGTAGTCTGGATGGATGCCTAGGCATCAGTCCATTATGGAGAGCGATTTAAAAAAAAAATTATGCTTAAAAAGGTATTTTTTTTATGTTCACCTTCTATAAAGAAAAGTGCAGAGACAAGCACGCAATGGAAGTTTTAGATTCCGGAGAACCCCCCGCTCTTCCTCCCACCCTTGGAAATTGTTAAGTGAGCTGTGCTCCAAAGTTTCATTCACTTAAAAAATATTTTGAAAGGTATCAACCTCAGTGGTTGATACCTTTTAATGGCTAACTGAAAAGATGGTAATAGGTTGCAAGCTTTTGAGACTACTACTTTATCAGACTAGTATAACCCAAAATCTGAAGAGTCACACATTTATACACAATATGGCACAGAAATAATGCAATAGATGAGACAGGTGATGAAAAGCAGAGCTATTACTATGGGAGAGATAAACATTTCTGGCTGTAAATATTTTAGCAGTTCATAGATAAGGACTGTGAAAATTTTATTGTTTGGTGCAGTGTTGTGATGATCCCACAAGTCACATTCCTTAGTTGATGTAGAATGACATAAATCCACATTCATTCCTGCTCTGAAGGTGTCAAAGGTCACCATTAGTTTATAATCCAAGACACTCCTTTCTCTCTGAGATTTGAAGTTAATACCAGTAATTTCACATCTTTCATGCTGTGATCAGGGGAATAAAAATGCTTGGCTACAGATAGATCTATTCTTTTTTCTTTTATTGTGTGGCGATGATGATTCATCCTTGTCCTAAGTTTTTGCCCTGTCTCCCCTACATACAGACACCCAGCTGGACATTTGGTACATATAATTAAGTACCCTACATTAGATGTGATACAGCTGAAAGTACCTGGGATCTTGCAGTCCTGATGTGAGTTGGGCATCTTCATCTTGTCTGTGGTCATTATAAACGGACAGGTTTTACATTTTTTCTGGTTGCAAGGAAATGTACCTGTAGCTGGTGCAGGTGACAGGGAGCTTCTGACAATGATGCTTCTTAGATTTGGGGGTTGCCAGAAGTGGGGGTTCTGGAAATATGGATTGTAATCGGGCATCTTTTTGTAGTAAAGGTTGTAGTTTCCGTCCAGGTCTCCTTAGTGCCTCCAGATTTGGATTGTAGGTGACTACTAGAGGCACCCGGTTGCTTTCTTGTTTGGTTTTGTAATGTAGGAGAAGATTCCTTGATATACTGGTGGCTCTTGTAATCTGGTTCTCAATTGTTCTTGGATGGTAGTCCTGATTCAAAAAGGTCTTTCTGAGGCCATCAAGGTGGTTGTCTCTATCCATAGGGTTTGTTTTTTCATGCACATTCACTGTCTCATCCCCCCTCCATCACCTCTAATCCACATCTGCCCCTCCCTCCTTCCATCTCCCATGTACAGCTCCCATGCTCTTTTTAATTTCCTGAAAAATCTCACTCTGTCTTATCCAAAGATATTGCACAGTAAGCCATGTCACAAATCCAAAAACTATTTGCTCTATTTTTACTACTACTTATTTCAGGGGATATCTCACCTAACCCCTGGTCCACCCTCCGCCAACCTCAACCCCTCCCCCACCTCAAAACCCTGCTAACCTTATTAACATCAGTTGTACTCCTTCATCTCCCTCTTTCAATTGTGCAATGTGGAATCCACGGTCTGTATGCAACAAGCTTCCTTTCCTGCACAACTACTTTCTGACCAACTCTCTTAATCTGCTGGCCCTCACTGAAACCTGAATTCAGGATTCTGACACTGTCTCCCCTGCCGCTATTTCTCATGGCGGCTTGCATTTTCCCCATTCCCCAAGACCTGCGAACAGACTTGGTGGTGGAGCCGGCTTACTCCTGTCCCCACAATGCTCTTTCCACGTCATCCCCCCAGTTCCATCACTCCCATTCCCTTCTTTTGAGGTCCACACCATCAGGCTCTTCCATCCCTTCTCCCTCAGAGTAGCGGTTGTATACCGTCCTCCAGGCTCACCCACCCAGTTCCTTGACCATTTTTCTGCCTGGCTGCCACACTTCATGTCTTCAGATTTACCAACCCTTATCCTGGGAGACTTCAACATCTCCATAAACAGCCCCACCTCCTCATCTGCATCCCAACTTCTATCTTTAAAGGGGTATTCCCATCTCCAAGATCCTATCCCAATATGTAGTAGGTGTAATAATAGTAATATTAGCAAATATCTCCAATTAGAAATGTAGTATCTTTTTTCGGATTTGCTATCTCTCTCCTCATGTGCAGGCATAGCAGGACCTTGGGTATCCATGGTTACGTCCACTGATAAAGTCACAGTTAGCGAGTTGCTAGTGGTCATAACCATGGATACCTAAGGTCCTAAGATGCCTGCACATGAGGTAAGAGAAATAGCAGTAAGAAATAATATACTACATTTCTAATTGGAGGTATTGGCTAATATTATTATTATTATTACACCTACTACATATTGAGATAGGATCTTGGAGATGGGAATACCTCTTTAACCACTTCTCTTGGCCTCTCACAGCTTTCAACCTCTGAGACAAACAGAGACGGAAACACCCTTGATCTTGTCTTTGTCCGGCTTTGTTCAATCCCCTACCTAGATTACTCACCTCTTCCCCTCTTTGACCAAAACATCCTCTCCTTCACGCTCACAAATACTCGCCCACCCCAGCACAATCCTACCTATCACATATTCAAAAATCTACAAGTCATTAACCCTCATACACTTACAGACTCCCTTCACACATCACTGTCCCCAATCTCCTCTTTTTCCTGTCCTGATATGACTGTAAATCACTACAATTACACTCTCAGAAGCACTCTGGACCAAGTAGCACCCCTCACCCTCAGAACCCCTAAACAGAGTAAAACAGCCCTGGCTCACACTGCAAACCTGATTTCTCCAGCGATGCTCTAGGAGTGCTGAACGACTATGGAGGAAAACACGCACACTAGAAAACTTTATCCACTATAAATTTATGTTAAAAACCTATAACTCTGCCCTTCACCTCACCAAACAGTCCTACTTCACCACCCTGATCGCCTCACTATCCAACAACCCAAAAAACCTCTGAGACCTTTCACTCCCTCCTCAGTCCTAAAGCGCAGGCCCCTATCATGGACATTTGTGCAGAGGACCTGGCCTCCTACTTCACAGAGAAAATAGAGAACATCCGTCAGGAAATCAGCTCCCAGCCACCAAGTGCCATGACTCCCATCCCTCCCCACATCTCCTCTGGATCACTCTCCACATTTGACCCAGTCACAGAAGAAGAAGTCTCCAGGCTCCTCTCTTCTTCTCATTCCACTACATGCCCCACTGACTCCATTTCCTCACACCTACTCCAGTCTCCCTCTTCAGTCGTCACTACTCTTCCCCTCCTCCTTCAAACACTCCATCATTACTCCATTATTAAAAAAGCCCTCTCTTGACCCTTCCTGCACAAACAACTATAGACCTGTCTCCAATCTCCCATTAATCTCTAAACTCTTATAGCGCCTGGTCTACTCCTGCCTTACCTGTTACCCCTACATTCACTCTCTTCTAGGCCCATCACAGTCTGACTTCCGCCCCCTACATTCTACAGAAACTGCACTCATTAAAGTAACCAATGACCTTCTAACAGCAAAACGTAATGGTGACTACTCTCTGCTCATTCTTCTTGACTTTTCTGCAGCTTTCGACACCGTTGACCACCACCTCCTACTCTCTATGCTCCACTCAATCGGCATAAAAGACACTGCTCTCTCCTGGTTCTCGTCCTACCTATCTGACCGCTCTTTCAGTGTATCGTTCGCTGGCTCCACTTCTCCCCCCCCTTCCTCTCACTATTGGGGTTCCTCAGGGTTCAGTCCTTGGCCCTGTTCTCTTCTCTTTCTACATGGCCCCAATTGGACAGACCATCAGCAAATTTGGCTTTCAGTACCATCTTTATGCTGATGACACACAACTATACACTTCATCCCCTGATTACCCCCACTGTACTACAGAACACCAGTGACTGTCTGGCCGCAGTTTCCAACATCATGTCCACTCTCTATCTGAAACTCAACCTTTCCAAAACTGAACTTCTTCTGCTCCCGCCGTCTACTCACCTCCCTAAATCTGACATCTCCCTCTCCGTGTGTGGCACCACAATACAGTAATGCCGAGCCAGCAGGCGCGCTGTCTGGGCGTTGTTTGACACCAATCTTTCCTTCACCTTCCATATACAATCTCTTGCCCGCTCTTGTCGCTTGCACCTGAAGAACATCTCTAGAATCCAACCCTTTCTCCCCTTGGAAACAACAAAAACCCTCACTGTTGCCCTGATCCACTCCTGCCTTGACTACTATAACTCTTTATTAATTGGCTTCCCCCTCACTCGACTTTCCCCTCTCCAGTCCATCCAGTCCAGGGTCATCTATCTGGCTAATTGTTACTCGGACGCTTCCGCTCTGTGCCAGTCATTGCATTGGCTGCCCATACATTATAGGATGCAATTTAAACTGCTTGTTGTCACCCACAAAAGGTCTCCACAGCGTGGCACCCCCCTACATCTCCTCCCTCATTTCCTTTTATCGGTCTACCCGTTCTCGACGCTCTGCAAGCGACTTTTGACTAACATCCGCACTAATCCGTACCTCCCACTCCCGCCTCCAAGACTTCTCCCGAGCTGCAACTATTCTTTGGAACGCTCTACCCAAGAAATTAGGACGAACCACAACTTACACAGCTTTAGGCGCTCCCTAAAAACATACCTGTTTAGGGTGGCCTTCCACGTTCCCTAATCTAAGTCCTTTTATATTTTTATAACCCATTCATTATTTCTCCAAACATAAGTCTCCACCAAACTCCACCACACCCAAAAGCACTACAAATACTGGCAAGTGACCAGCTCATGCAGCCTTTATCTATCCCTCATCTCCTAAAGATGGCTGGACCTTCATTGTAAATAAGCCCCTTGTGTCACCCCCACCTTATTGTATTACAGAGTAAAGCACGGCATGGATTACCCAGATCAGCTCACTCTAATAGCCTGTAAACCAGTTTACATGAGCGGCCATTTATAAAAGTTCACATTTATAGTAACATAGAGAGTGTACTGTATATAAATGGTATGTGATATGAAACCTTATGGCTAACACAGTCCAAGTATGAGAGAGATAGGTAGAGAGATTATATTAGCACAATGCCAGCCAGGGCGCTGACCAACCAAATCCCTCTACAATCCCAGCGCTGAGATTAGAGAGATGTGTATATATATATATATATATATATATATATATATTTATCTCTCTAATCTCAGCGCTGGGATTGTAGAGGGATTTGGTTGGTCAGCGCCCTGGCTGGCATTGTGCCAATACTGTATATGCTGAGCACTACTGATAGGAATAAATGGTGTCTACTGCATGGAATAAGCGGAACCACTCCATTGGGCTAGAGACTGACTAAGGCCAGGGTCACAGGAACGTATAACACAGCCAAGTGCTAAGCAATAAAACATCACATAGCACTCGGCCCAGTGTTATACTATGGGGCAGTACTCAACTGCGATTATTTTCTCATGCTGATTTGGCTGAGAGAGCAATTGCAGCATGCTGCGTTTGGCAGCGTGACTCGGTTCACTCGCACCAATACAAGTCTTTGGGTGCATGTGAAACATCAGACTGCATGCACTCAGATGTCATCCCAGTTCAGCCCGATATACGCTGACACAGGCCATGGAGGAGATGGAGAAATTACTTTCTCCTTCTCCTCCACACCTCCACGCTTCTTGTGAGAGGATCAGAGCACTATGTATAGTACATGTGATCGAATGATCGCAGCTTCAAGTCCCCTATGGGAGCTAACAAATACTGTGAAAAGTAAAAAAAAAGTGTTTTCAAAAATATCACAAAAATAAAATACAAAAGTTCAAATCACCCTCTTTTGCACCATTAAAAATAAAACAAAAAAAAAATCAACATATTTGGTATTGCTGCGTTCTTAAAAGTCCAATCTATCAAAATATAAAATAGATTAATCCAATCAGTAAATGTGTAACAAAAATAAATAAATAAATCAAACACCAGAATTAATGTTTTTTTGCCCAACGCAACATTACAATAAAATGCAATCGGAACCGATCAAAACATCTTATCTACCCCAAAATGGTATCAGTAACAACGTAATTTCCGAATTTATTTTTCAACCCTTAATTAAAAAAAACTATACATGTTTGGCATCTGCGTACTCGTACTGACCTGGACAATCCTATTGCCAGGTCAGTTTTACCGTATAGTGAAGACGGTACAAAAAAAAACAAGAAACAATTGTGGAATTGCACTTTTTTTGCAATTACAACACACCTGGATTTTTTTTCCAGCTTTCCAGTGCATCACATGATAAAATGTATCGTGTCATTTAAAAGTACAACTCATCCAGCAAAAAAACAAGCCCTCATACCGCTATGTGGACGGAAAACTAAAAAAGTTATGGCTCTTAGAAGAAGGGGAGGATAAAACAAAAAAACAAAACAGAAAAAAAGCCATGTAATGGGAAAGGGTCAAACGAGCACGCTCGCTCATCACTACTCAGGAGTTTTTTGTGAAATCATTACTAATAATATTACATCAGCTTTTAAAAAAATAAATAATACAAATTTTAGTGATACGTTCGCTTTAAATCAAGTTACTTGCAGTTTTTCATTGCGTTTTTTGAACACGCGTTTTTACCGTATTTTTGACGCTGTGTTATTTGCCCCTTTTTAGTGTGTCATACTTCCTGGTATTTGGCTTTCACAAAACTTAGATGCGAAATCTAAGTGTTTTTGATGCGTTTCTGCCACAGTAATGCACTAAGAACGAATGTGCATTTTTTACCTGTGGATTTTATTGCATCTAATGCAAGTCTATGGGGAAAATCTGAACATAAAACTCAGCGTACCCAGAAGAGAAATTGACATGTTGCGCTTTTGAAATACGCACCACCGATCAGTTTATGCTGAGTAAAAAAGAAGCACAGTGTGTATGAGATTTCTTTAAATCCCATCCACTTTACTGGAACTGTAAGACGCTGCATTTTTTTTTTTTCACGCAGCAAAAATACACAGTATCAAAAATGCACCAAAATCTCATCATGGCAACGTAGCCTAAATGCATTTTTATTGCGAAAACGCACTAAAAACACATTTAAATTTGCAAATGAATGGATCAATAATGTTTTATCAATGCCAAATACCAGGAAGTATCAAAAGCGCATGTAAAAAAAAAATCACTCAAAAATGCAATGAAAAAAAAGCCCAAGTAGCCAAATTTACATAATATGTTGCAGAATTTCTGCACCTCAAAAACTCACTAAGATAAAAAAAACTTCAGAATTTTTTTTTTGGTAATAAAAAAAGGAAAAAAAAATCCCCCAGTGGATTCCTCTTCAAATACAAGTTGAATTTGTGCAATAATTGGCAGTTACAGTTCTTACATTTTATTTTCAAAGATTCCACACACTTCTTGGGGATGAGCAGCACCAGATGTGTCTGACAACCACATTTATTCAGTTTACATGTGTTTTGCATGGTGGCCAAAAATACTGCAGCCAGTAAAGTAAAATACATAAAAGGACTTTATGCAAAGCATCATGGTATGGGTGTGTTTGGAAGGAGAGGAAGGTTAGTGAATGCTGGCATTTGTCACTTAAGATTCTCTTGAATAATTTTTTGTGCTTCACTGGAACTTGATGTGATGTTGTGGAATATCATAAGCCTATAGGTTCTTGTCCATGCAACTCAATATCAACCCACAAGCACCACATGGAAACCCAGCCAAAGGTCGGACTCACACACCCATGTTTCAGACCATGATGCACAGTTTGGCCGTGACTGGAGTCAAGCCTTAGGCTTTATGCGATACTTAACCCATTATCTACCAATGTCCTTTTTAAGGAACGCCTAATTTTTTGATTCTAGCAACTAAGATTTTCTAATTAGGTCCAAAAAAAACAAAAAATGAAAATTGCTAATTTGGCAAGTAATGGGTTAAAAATAAAATAATTAGTAATTACCTTTGTCAGGGAGGTTATCGTTCACGTATTGTTTCGCCTTCTCCATCTCTTCATCACTGGTCACATCTAGCCTGATGACTTTCACCTGCCCAGGGGACGAATGGTTTATCAGAGCCTGAGCTCCTTCTCCATCTGGAAACAGACAAGCAGCAAAGACCATGAATCCCATATCAAGCAGCCTGAGAGCCAGCAGGTTCCCAAAGCCCGAGTCACAGCCTGTGATGAGCACCGCTCTTCCCTGAGGACTGAAGAATACATCTTTGTCTCTTAGCTTTGTATAGATTACAATCACCAATAGTCCAAAGAGCAATATATAGACAAGGGTCTGTGTGTCCAGGCAGCAAGACCACAGCCAAGGAAGAGAGACCATAGCTCTTGCTTTAGTGTTCGATGTTCATTCAGCACCAAAGGAAAAACCCTCCCCTTCACAGCTCACACTCCCTTAGTTGCATCATATTGTGGGAAGACTGGAAACACCAGTGCTTTGTGCTTTAGATCAAACCACTGTTCTATATTGTCTATTCGCAAAAATGGAATTCCGAACAATAAATAGATTTATTGACTTTACAAATCAGCCATATAAATTTTGTGTGCGCGAGCTCTGTCAGGTTCATTTATTAAAGTGGTCGTCAAAATATAAATAAAGCCAAATGTAACGACAAATACCAAGTTTACAATTGTAATAAAAAAAATTAAAAAAAAAAGACATTACATATCAGATAATTAACCCCTTCATGACCGGAGCATTTTCCGTTTTTGCATTTCCGTTTTTTGCTCCCTTTGTTCCCAGAGCCATAGCGTTTTTATTTTTTGGGCAATATGGCCTTGTGAGGGCTTATTTTTTGCGGGACGAGTTGTACTTTTAAACGCCATTACTAGTTTCACCATATCGTGTACTGGAAAACGGGAAAAAAATTCCAAGTGTGGTGAAATTGCAAAAAAAATGCAATACCACAGATGTGTTTTTTTATTTGTTTTTTTACCACGCTCACGGAATGCTAAAACTGACCTGCCATTCTTATTCTCCAGGTCATTATGAGTTCGTAGATACCAAACATGTATAGGTTCTTTTTTATTTAAGTGGTGAAAAAAAAATCCAAAATTTGCTAAAAAAAAAAAAAATGGTGCCATTTTCCGAGACCCGTAGCGTCTCCATTTTTCTGGATCTGGGGCCAGGTGAGGGCTTATTTTTTGCGCACCGAGCTTAAGTTTTTATTGATATCATTTTGGGGTAGATCCGATGTTTTGATCACCCGTTATTGCATTTTGATGCAATGTTGCGGCGACCAAAAAAACGTAATTCTGCGTTTAGAATTTTTTTCTCGATTCGCCGTTTACCGATCGGATTAATTATTTTCTTATATTGATAGATCGGGCGATTCTGAATGCGGCGATACCAAATATGTGTATGTGGGATTTATTTTTTACCATTTTATTTTGAATGGGGCAAAAAGGGGGTGATTTAAACTTCTATATTTTTTTAATATTTTTAAAAACATTTTTTTAAAACTTTTTGCATGCTTCTATAGTCTCCATAGGAGACTAGAAGCAGCAACTGTCTGATTGCCTCTGCTACATACAGATGATCAGCAGATCACCTGTATGTAGCAGAAATGGTCCTGTGCTATGAGCGCCGACCACTAGGTGGTGCTCATAGCGACCAGCTCATGACAACCACTGGGGTCTGCTGCACACCCCGGGTTGTCATGCTCACCCATCGATGACCCGCGATCACGTGACGGGGTCGCCGATGGGTAGGATAAGTGATGCGCTTCCGGCGCGGCGCTGTTAAATGCCGCTGTCAGAGATTGACAGCGGCATTTAACTAGTTTACAGCCGCGGGTGGATCGCGATTCCACCCGTGGCTGTTGCGGGCACAATAATAATAATAGCTGACATGTGCCCGGTTCAGTGCGCTCTCACCGCCGGAGCCCTCACTGAACCGGGTGTCATGACACAGGACGTATTAATACGCCCTATGTCGTGAAGGGGTTAAACACTAATAAAGAACGACAAACTACATTGATTAATGGATAAAAAGGTGGCCAAGACCTTTATTCACTTTAAAATATAGACCGCGTTCCAAATTATTAGAGGGCAGACAGATGGCTGTATTTCTCGTGCGAGGATCGAATCTCAATCCTTGGACTGGCCCAGCACCTCTCCTGACCTGAGCGTGACAACTGCATAGAAATACATCACGCTGTGACGCTCAGGTCAGGAGAGGTGTCGGGCCAGTCTGCGCAGTGCAATGCGATCCTCGCACGAGAACTAAGGCTCTCAGTCTGCGCCCTTATGCAAATGTCAGTATAATGTTCAAATCATCAAGGATTAGAATATGAATCAAATTTTATTAGACAAACTTCCCAATGATAACTGTATTTTTTTCAAAATTAAAAAAACTTAAAATGCTCTGTTCTAAATCATTATGCACAACAGAGTTTCCAAACATTTTATAGGTTGTAAAGAACTGAAAACGGTCAGTTGTTGAATTGGCAGCATTAAGAGGTCACATTTAATAAAATCAAAAGCTTTTTCAATTAAAAACATTGCAACTTAACAGGCCCAGTTACATTTCTGACATAGGACCCCTTCTTTGATATCACCTTCACAATTCTTGCATCCATTGAACATGTGAGTTTTTGGATAGTTTTTGCTTGAATTTCTTTGCACGATGTCAAAATAGCCTCCCTGAGCTGCTGTTTTGGTGTGAACGGCCTCCTACCCTCATAGATCTTTTGATTGAGGATACATCACAGATTCTCAGTAGGGTTGAGGTCAGGGCAGGATGATGGCCATGCTATGAGTTTCTCTCCTTTTATGCCCCTAGGAGCCAATGACTCAGACATATTCTTTGCAGCATGAGATGGTGCATTGTCAGCATGAAGATGATTTGTTATGGATGGCACGGTTCTTCTTTTTGTACCATGGAAGAAATGGGTCAATCAGAAGCTCTATATGCTTTGCCAAGGTAATTTTCACACTTTCAGGGACCCTAAAGGGGCCTACCAGCTCTCTCCCCATGATTCCAGCCCAAAACATGACTCCACCACTTCCTTGCTTAAAATTTACTTGTCGCAGCCTTGTTGGGACATGGTGGCCATCCACTACTCCATCCATCTGGACCAATCAGGGTTGCCCGACACTCATCAGTAAACAAGACTTTTAAAATTAGTCTTCATGTATGTCTGAGCACACTGCCACCAGTCCTGTTTGTGAGCACTGTTTAGGGGTGACCGAATAGTAAATTTTTGCACAACTGGAAGGCTACGGAGGATCCTACACCTTGAGGCTCGCAGGACTTCAGAGCCACCAGCAGCTTCAAATACCTGTTTGCAGTTTGTAATGGTATTTTAGCAGCTACTCTCTTAATACGATGAATTTGTGGGGCAGAAACTTTCCTCTAATTGCCTTTATCTGCACAAACATATCTGTGGTCTGTATCAGCCACAAATCTCTTCACAGTACGATTAAGCTTTCATGAAATACCTAATGTTTTCATACCTTGTCCAAGGCATTGCACTATTTGACACTTTTCGGCAGCACAGAGATCTTTTCTTTTTCCTATATTGCTGGAAACCTGTGGCCTGCTTAAGAATGTGAAACGTCCTTCTTAAAGTTAACCTGTGATCAGGCAGTGTCAGGTTGGCACCGTTACACTGATTAAAATGATACCTGGGTTGATGAAATCCGTCCTGTTGCTGTTTAATCTTTATCTGCATTTTGGAGATAATGATATGCTCATGCTGCTATTGCTGACCTCTCACAGGCATCACGTGACCCGGCTGCAGGCGGCTCTGACATCCGCTGATGTCACGTCAAGTTCTGGTTGCAGCCAGGTGTGACTAAGTGACGCGCTCCACCCTGATTGACGTGCTGTGGGCGGGGTTTCCCCACGCGTCACAGCCCAGCATCCACTGCGCGCTTTCCCAATGAATGCAGGAAAGGGAAAGCATGCAGTGGATGCTGTTACAAAAACACTTATCTCCACTGTTTAAATACATTGGGGCATTTTATATAGTAGTGGACAACCTCTTTAACTATCACATCATCACCAGCTGCTTAACCAAAGGCTCAAGTTGCTGCATTGCAATGTATTATACCATCTATCAGACTAATTAAAGTTCCATAGCGGAACTAAGTAAAAAAAAAAGTTTTAAAAACTGTAAAAATATTTTTTAACAAATCACAAAATAAAAAAATAAAAAAAATATTATACCAATAAATGCGTATTTTTATGTAAAAACAAAAAATAAACAAAGTCCATATATTTGGTATTGCCACGTCCAGAACGACCCAACCTATAAAACTGTCACACTAGTTAACCCCTTCAGTGGACACCGTAAAAATAATAAATAAAAAATGAGGCAAAAATGATCTGTGACAAAGTCACTGGTAAAGTGCTGGAGGGAAGATATGTTTCCCTGAGGCTATTGGCGTCAGTGAATTAAAACCGCTAAGTTTCCTCCAGCACGTTATGTGCAAGGAGGGGTTAAGACTCCATTTCCAAAGGGTCTGTTTTTATGAGAACAACCATAGAGCGGGTGGGATGTTGTTCTACATATCTCCACCTCAGGGTGTGGTCTGGGGGAGGTTTAAATACTCGGCCAGCTGAGGCATTCAGAGTTCAATGTCTGGAGAAGTAAGCTCCAGAAGGGAGCTTGTGTTTGAACCATGTGGAGTTGCTGAACTCCAAGCAGGCGAATCCCTTCTGCTCCAAAGACTGTGTTCTTTGTGTTACCATTTTTGCTTTGTTTTCCTGTTTTGTTCAGCAGACTGTTTTCTGTTTTCTGTTATGGACTCAGTGTTGGTTTAGGCTGCATTATAATAAACCAACACAAAGTTTTTAAAGAGACAGCATACCTGTGTCTACCTCTGTGTGCAGCTGAGTGAGTGATCTACCACAGATCATACTGCTGAACAAAGAGTGGAATAAAATGCGATCAAAAAATCGAATGTAAATAAAAATGGTATAGTTGAAAATGTCATCTTGTACCGCAAAAAACAAGCCACCGTACAGCTCTGTCAGTGGAGAAATAAAAATAGCTCTCAGAATAAAGCGATGCAAAAACAATTATTTTTCTAAAAAATAGTTGTGATTGTGTAAAAGAGTCAAAACTTAAAAAAATTATATAAATGTGGTATCGCTGTAATTGTACTGACCCAAAGAATAGAACTGCTTTATCACTTTTACCACACAAACAATGGTATTAACAAAAAAAAAACAATTATAGAATTGCTGTTTTTTGTTCACTCTCTCCCAAAAATCGGAATAGAAAGCGATCAAAAAATGTTATGTGCCTGAAAATGGAACCAATAAATACGTCAACTTGTCCTGCAAAAATAAGCCATCACATGACTCTGTAGGCAGAAATATAGAAAAATTATAGCTCTCAGAATGTGGTGATGCGAAAACTTTTTTCTGTACAAAAAAAAGCGTATTTTAGTGTGAAACAGCAGCCAAACCTAAAAACCCAATATAAATCTGGTATCGCTATAATCGCACCATTCCGAAGAATAAACTCGTCTAATCACTTATACCGCGCGAGGAACGGCGAAAAAATAAAATAAAACCAATTCTTCACCTGCTGTTGATTTGTTCATTCTGCCTCCCAAAAATCGCAGTAAGGCTCGGCGCACATTTGTCCTGAGCTCTGCACGGTTTCCGTGTAAATCCCTGAAATATGTGATTCAGAAGCAACCCCAAGCAGAAGATTCCCTATAATGAGGCAGATGGAGGCACTGTGAATGCCGTCTGGCATATGATCCGGCGGTGTCCGTCTTTTAATTGTACATAAAAGCGCTGTCCTCTACTGTTTTGTGCACTTCTGAAAAGAAGGACAATGCTGACCAAGGCCAGACAGAGTCCAGAGTAACTCTGCTGCCTCATTATAGGGAATGGATCCCTCTGGGGTTTCATCTGAATCATGTCATTCGGAGTTTTAGATAGAAACCACAATGTAAGTGCTCAGCATAGAGCACAGGATAAATATGATCCAAAATGTTATGTAAAATGTACCTAACAAAAGCTTCAACTCAGTCCACAAAAAAGACCCTACTCAGGTCCGTCATCTGTCAATAGAAATATAGGGGGCTTCCACATTAACAGTAGCACAAAAGCTTTGGAAAAGCAAATGGCTCCTCACCCCCAAAAGAAATCCAGTGAATTTTGCACTCCCGAATTCTAATTCACTCCCTTCTGAGCCCCACAATATGCCTAAACCTCAGTTAGCATTCACGTTTGGCATTTCTGTAGTGATGAGAGCCCGCTTAATTTATGGGATCCATATCTCCAGAAGCACATGTAGCACCCCGAGGACTCGGCTGCTACAGGGGTATTGCACCTCGAACCAGAGGTGTGGTATTCCACTCCCGGGTAAGGATGGAGTGTGGAACAGAGCTCAGACTACTGCATGCACTACACTCACCCCATTTCCGGGGGACAGAACAACGGTACTCCCACTAGGAAGATGTGCAGGTACGACAGCGTCTGTCCCCGGCTGGAGTGGGGAGGGGGGAGGAATATCCCTGTAGTGTAGGATCAGAAAGGGGAGGTACTCTGGGTATGGCTAGGAGCCCATTGGGTGCTAGTCACCTGGGCTCACACATAGAGGGAGTATATAAGGTGGGCACCATCTGGAGACAGGGTCTGTTCAGAGAGGAGTTCAGCCAGAGAGGGCTGACAGGGAGCTGTGGCTCCGGCTGGGCCCAGCTCCAGGGCCAGGCCTGAAGCAGAGAGAAGGAGGCAGAAAGGCCCAGAGACGCAAGGAGAGAGGGAACTCTGAGATCCCACAGGAGAACGAAAAGGGTGAAGGGTTGGCAGAGAAGGGTACCGGATCCCAAACTGGTAGAGGCTAATCATCCTCAGCCAGGAACCGGAGGTCGTGGTCAAGCTTTGGCACGACCCTCACCACATCCACCAGGAAGGCATACCACGCAAAGGGCCAGGGAAGCCAGGAAAGGTTTCACCACCAAGAGGCCCGAGGGAGCCGGACATAGGTGGGTCCCTGGTGAGAACGGCCAGTAGGAAGGAAGAGAGGGGAGCTCTGGACCACGCTCTGGAACTACCTGGGAGTTGGCCGAGTCCCTGACCTGGTGGACGCAGCATGACTCGGGTGGTCCTTACTGTGCACAAGCGACCGGATAAAGAACAGTGAGTAAAGCTTTTGAAACTGCACTTCAAGCCTCCGTGTTTCGTGGTCACACCTGCACCTTCAGTACTGGGACACCCGCACCATCACTCCCCTCATCCAACTCACAATAGCTGCCCTGAGGCCATACCCCTCCCGTTGGGGGTTATACCATCCACGCTGCACAATCCTACCACCGGCCTCAGCGGTCTGCCCTGCAGCGGCAGCTCCATAGCTGCATTCAACGGGTGGCGTAGTCGAACAATACAGTATCATCTGCCAAACACTGCCTCCTAGTTTGACACCCTGGGCACGGACCGGGTCACCGCCACGAGGACTACTACTCCTATTCAGATCCGGCTCCGGGTATCCCCTGAACATGGCCCAGGGGGCGCGTCAACTTTGGCGTAGTCGGCAGGATCTCGTGCCCGCAACTACCGGGTACTGCGTGCCTGAAGAAAAGTTTACATGTACCGTAAGAAGAAGTCTCCCGCCAATTCCAGAGGGTCCCCGCCATCGGACGCCATCTCGGGTCGTTTCCCGCCGTTTGCCCGCCATCTGCAGCCTTTTCCCGCCATCCGCAGAGTTTCCCGCCATTAGGAGACGATTCCCGCCATCTGAGACGATTTCCCGCCCTGGCAGAGCGGACGCCATTATGGGCGTGCCAGAGGGTGGCAAGAGACGACCTCCCATCGTGGGCCTGGTCCCAGAAGAGCGCCAAAAGCAAAGACCGCCCCCACCAGCAGAGACTGCAATGATAGAAATGTCCATCAGCGTGGGGGGACTGCCCCTGGAACTCACAATCACCAAGTTGCCCCGGGACCACCCTCAGTATGGGCGGATCAAGAACAAAAGAGAGAGGATGGGTGCAGCCTGGAGGAGTCTGGAGAGATCGCACCCGGAGATGGAAGGAGAGTCAGGCAGCACCGACCCCGTGGTCAGGAGCCTGTTGCAGACTGCCACCCCAGAAGGCCTGGTGGAGATCCTGGCACAGCTCCCCAGAGAAAGGGAGCATGCACAGACCGCGCTGGAGGCCTTGGCCCGGAGGATGGCCCGGGTGCAGCAAGAAACACTGGCCGAGTGGAGCAGGGAGATGGCCCAACAGGCTGGAACCCGCCAGCAGAGGACGCCACCCGCAACGAGGAGCATGCCTGCCCCTGAAGATGGTGCAGGAGGGACGAAGGCCGGAGACGACGCCGTGGAGGGAGCCAAAGAGATGGAAGCAGTAAAGGGGACGTCACCACCCCGTGCCCCGTGGCCGTAAGCCTGTCCCAGCTCCCCGTCGCAGAGCCTGAAGTTCTACTCACCGCGCCCGTTGCTGCACCACCACTGCTCCCAGCTAGGCCTCAATCGGCAGGAGCCGCAGCCACGCCCCCTTCCGCGCCACGCTCCTTGACTCTGAGTGCGGCGAAGCAGGAAATACCACCGGCCTGGTCGCAGGGCCGAGTACCCCCGGGCGCTGCCGTCTCTAAAGTGCCCTTCACCTTCAGAGTGCCACCGGCCTGGTCGCAAGGCCTGGTGAATCCGGGCGCCGATGCCCCCACCGCGCCCTCGACCTCCACAGTGCTGCCCCTGGGTGAAGATCTGTTTGCGCAGCATACCTGCCCGGATGGGCAGCCCTTTGTGTGGCCCCCGGAGTACATTAACCCCCGACTCCGGAGGGAACGGCCCCTGTGTGAGCCCCTGATCCCGGCTCCGGCGCCCGCCAAAATCGTTCCGCTCCCGTTGGAGGAGGCTCAGTTCACATGGGACCCCACCGGTGAAAATCTCATGGGGTTCACCCAGGAGACCCGGACGGCCGCAGCCCAGCGTGCGGAGTGCTGCCGACAACAACTGAAGGTCTTCAACAGAGAACGGCGAGAGAGGCGGGTCCGCGAGGAGCGGCTGCAGGTTCAAAGCGCGGAGCAGAAACGCCGGACCCTACGAAACCCCCGTGCGGCCCACGGTCCCTGCGCCACCGGGACCGTAATAAAGCTTCAACTGGAGCACGGTTGGGGCTTTATCCGGGATCACAGAACCCCCGGTGACGTCTTTGTCACTCGCAGGGATGTCGAGAGCCATCTGCCGGAGGGACATCGCGGACGTGACCTTTACCCGGGTGACGAGGTCACCTTCACCCGGCATCAGTGTGCCAAAGGACCGTACGCCCTTCACGTGCACCGGTTGACGGAGGAAGAGCTGCGGTATGAGGGAGATCAAGAGGACCCGGATGGGTTTGAAGACTACCCTCAGGAAGGAGCAGGAGGGCATCGTCACCAATAGGAGGTGAACAGGACTGTACAAAGTTACCCGTCGGGGTATGAGAACTGTTGTGAATTAAGAGTATGGTCCCCGTTGGGACTAGTGAACTGTTACCTGTGTGTCCCTATCCCTAACCAGGCTGAGGACTGTGAGCAGCCATTCCTAATCCCCACTGGCCGAGGACTGAGAGCGGCCAAATCCCTGTAAATAGTTGCGCTTCCTAAAGCGCCCCCCACTGGTTTTAAAAGGAACTGCTTTTAGAGACGGTTGCACTTAACCTGGTCACAAGTGGCACGGTGGCCAGGAATCAATAGTGTGTTGGTCAAGAGTGTTTTATAATGAAAAGTTATATATGCTGCTAACAGGGTTTATAGTGTTTTATATGTATGTAGAGAAAATATTGTAATGTTTATTAGTGTTTAATACATGTATTGTAAAAAAGAAGAAAAGAACCTCCCATAAAGGGATGAGTTTACAGTTTATATTTTATAAGTAAGTGCACTTTAAAATGTTTGTATGTTTCTTTTGGGTTTTTACTCTTTTCCAGCCCGAGGACGTGCTGTGGTTTACCAGGGGGGAATGTAGCACCCCGAGGACTCGGCTGCTACAGGGGTATTGCACCTCGAACCAGAGGTGTGGTATTCCACTCCCGGGTAAGGATGGAGTGTGGAACAGAGCTCAGACTACTGCATGCACTACACTCACCCCATTTCCGGGGGACAGAACAACGGTACTCCCACTAGGAAGATGTGCAGGTACGACAGCGTCTGTCCCCGGCTGGAGTGGGGAGGGGGGAGGAATATTCCTGTAGTGTAGGAGCAGAAAGGGGAGGTACTCTGGGTATGGCTAGGAGCCCATTGGGTGCTAGTCACCTGGGCTCACACATAGAGGGAGTATATAAGGTGGGCACCATCTGGAGACTGGGTCTGTTCAGAGAGGAGTTCAGCCAGAGAGGGCTGACAGGGAGCTGTGGCTCCGGCTGGGCCCAGCTCCAGGGCCAGGCCTGAAGCAGAGAGAAGGAGGCAGAAAGGCCCAGAGACGCAAGGAGAGAGGGAACCCTGAGATCCCACAGGAGAACGAAAAGGGTGAAGGGTTGGCAGAGAAGGGTACCGGATCCCAAACTGGTAGAGGCTAATCATCCTCAGCCAGGAACCGGAGGTCGTGGTCAAGCTTTGGCACGACCCTCACCACATCCACCAGGAAGTCATACCACGCATAGGGCCAGGGAAGCCAGGAAAGGTTTCACCACCAAGAGGCCCGAGGGAGCCGGACATAGGTGGGTCCCTGGTGAGAACGGCCAGTAGGAAGGAAGAGAGGGGAGCTCTGGACCACGCTCTGGAACTACCTGGGAGTTGGCCGAGTCCCTGACCTGGTGGACGCAGCATGACTCGGGTGGTCCTTACTGTGCACAAGCGACCGGATAAAGAACAGTGAGTAAAGCTTTTGAAACTGCACTTCAAGCCTCCGTGTTTCGTGGTCACACCTGCACCTTCAGTACTGGGACACCCGCACCATCACTCCCCTCATCCAACTCACAATAGCTGCCCTGAGGCCATACCCCTCCCGTTGGGGGTTATACCATCCACGCTGCACAATCCTACCACCGGCCTCAGCGGTCTGCCCTGCAGCGGCAGCTCCATAGCTGCATTCAACGGGTGGCGTAGTCAAACAATACAGTATCATCTGCCAAACACTGCCTCCTAGTTTGACACCCTGGGCACGGACCGGGTCACCGCCACGAGGACTACTACTCCTATTCAGATCCGGCTCCGGGTATCCCCTGAACATGGCCCAGGGGGCGCGTCACACAAGCTGGGCACAATGAATGGGCACTACAACATACTGGGCACTACAATGTACTAGGCAGTGCAATGGCAGATTTGCAATTTTCACTCAGCAGCCCCCATGGAGTCAAAATTGTCACTACACCTGTAGATAAATTCCCAGAGGGGTGTAATTTCCAAAATGGGGTCACTTGAGGGGGGATTCTGCTCTTCAGGCACTTAGGCTCTCAGTATATGGAGTCCACAAATTATTCTACAAAAATTTGTTCTCCAAGAGTAAAATAGCGCTCCATCCCTCCTGAGTCTCACTGTGTTATTAAGTAGTACTGTACAGCCACATATTTCCAAGTTCAGCAGAAATTGTGTGACAAATTTTAGTGCCATTTTTCCCCATTTCCCCATGTGAAAATGTAAAATGTGGGGCTAAAATTAAATTTTTGTGGTAAAAATGTAATTTTCTTTTCTTTACCACCCAGGGTATAATATTCTGTGATACACCCGTGGTGTAAATATGATCACTGCACCCTTAGATTAATTCATTGAGAGGTGCAGTTTGTAAAATGGGGTCACTTATAGGAGGGTTCTGCTGTTCTGGCACCTCAGGAGTTCTGCCAATGTGACATGGGACCCACAAACAATGATATAAAAATATGCACTATAATATGATGCTCCTTCCCTTAGGAAAAGTATTTCCCGATTAAATTTGGGTATTGGCACACTCTGGAAAAAATTGCACAACAAACTGAGATCCATTTTTTCCTATTAGCCTTTATAAAAATTAAAAACTTTGGTGCTAATACAACATTTCAGTTGTAAGAATGTAATTCTTAATTCACCACCGTATGGTATAAACTTCTGTGACGTACGTGTGGTGTCAATATGCTCACTCATTGAGGGGTGTAGTTTCCAAAATAGGGTTACTTGCGGGGGGTTTCCACTGTTTAGGCACATCAGGGGCTCTCCAAGTACAACATGGCGTCCGCTATCTATTCCAGACATTTATGCATTCCAAAAGTCAAATGGCGCTCCTTCCCTTCAGAGCCCTGCTGTGTGCCCAAACAGTGATTTTCCACCACATATAGGGTCCATTTTCTTCTGTAACCCTTGTGAAAATGTAAAATTTGGGGCTAAAGCATAATTTTTGTGGGAAAAAGTAAAATTTTCTTTTTTTCCTTCCAAATTGCATTAATTCCTTTTAAACACCAGGGTTAATAAACTTCTTGAATGCGGTTTTGAGCACTCTGAGGGGTGCACTTTTTAAAATGGTGTCACTTTTGGGTTTTTTTACATAGCCACTTCAAATGGGATGGGGTCCCTAAACAAATTGGTTTTGTAAATTTTGTTGGAAAAACAAGAAATTGCTGATCGACTTTTAACTCTTCTAACTTATTAACAGAAACGAATAAAAAAAAAATGAGGCTGATGTGACTGCAGACTTATGAATACCCCTCAGCGCACTGGTCGCTACAAGGATTCGCCAGTTTCTAAGCTGGGAATGGCGGGGATGTATACATTATTTGTACTCCCGGGCAAAACCCATCTAGTGGACGTGGCTTCATTCCATACAAGGGGGATTCATAAGTCTGCAGTCACACACACTGACAACAGACTTATCAATTTAGACCGGACAACCCCTTTAAGTAATGGCTTCCTTATTGCAGGACTCATCTTCCCCTTGAAAATCAGATCCTACAGGGATAACTACAGAATCTCCAAACCTGTCAGGAATCCTGTTGCCTTCAACAGTTTAACCACTAGTGTCCGCTATTGTTCACTTTAATAATTGTGCTGCAATTTCATTCCTTACCACTGGAGGCTGCTGTTGTGTTCTACAATTGCCCTTTTCCAAGATGGCGGATTCTGAATCTATGGAATCCATCTTGTTTCCTGTTTGGGCCTAATTAAAGCTGCGTGGATCTCTCACTCATTGCTTAAGTATTGTGTCTAGTTATTAGATTAGCTTCAGTCTCCAGTTTCTGAACATTCTTACCCAGGTTGTTCTAATTTATCTACGGATAGTTTCCTACAACTCCTTGCTATCTCCTAGAACTTCTACTTCTACTTGCTGTTCCTGCTTGTGCTCCTTCGGCCACTGGTTTCCAGCAGTACTACGCCATTATCGTAACAGGATACTCAAGCCATTTGTTCCAAATCCTTTTCCAGGGTGTCATCTGCCCCCTCCTGATCCTATTGAAGTGTATGGGCAAGAACATTACACAGTTGAAAAGGTCCTTGATTTCAGAATATTCAGAAACAAGTTGCAGTACTTAATAAAGTGGCAAGGGTAAGGCCCTAAAGATAACTCCTGGGAACATGTAGAAAATGTCAGTGCTCCTCGACTGCTTAAAGAGTTTCACCAAAAATACCCACACAAACCAAGCCAAGTATTGTCCGGAGGCCGCTGTTGAATGGGAGAGTAATGTCAGGAATTCTGTTGCCTTCTACAGTTTGACCACTAGTGGCCGCTATTGTTCACTTTAATAATTATGCTGCAGTTTCACTCCTTACCACTGGAGGCTGCTGTTGTGTTCTACAATTGCCCTTTTCCAAGATGGCGGATTCTGAATCTATGGAATCCATCTTGTTTCCTGTTTGGGCCTACTTAAAGCCGCATGGATCTTTCACTCATTGCTTGAGTATTGTGTCTAGTTGTTAGATTAATTTCAGTCTCCAGCTCCTGAACATTCTTACCCAGTGTGTTCTAATTTCTGTACAGAATTTTTCCTACAACTCCTTACTATCTCTAAGAACTTCTACTGCCGCTTGCTGTTCCTGCTTGTGCTACTTTGGCCACTGGTTTCCAGCAGTACTACACCAGTATTGTAACAAAACCTCAGATTCTTCAGGAACCTGGGATGAAGGACCAGGGGGTAATGCCCTCCTGCATAGAGGTTAGAAAAGATGACAACTGGGCTAGGACAGTTGGAAGTTGGCTATGGGAGAGACCATACTCACCACACTCTAGTATCAAGCTCCTGCCCCTCAGCAGGTAATCTACAGGCCCTAGGACAAGAGATGGCGTCTACATGTTAATGGTTTACTGTTTTTTGTCTCACAATACGAAACACAGCCAGCCCAGAATGACCAGCTGCACTGTGACATCTAGACCATCTGCCTTGCACTCTTATTCTTCCATGTCCACAAACTGGTGATGGAGAATAGATGGTTCTCCTCTTCTTGGGTCACTCTCCAGTAGGCATGGATGATGGATGTGATATCATACTGTTCTCAGCCACAACCTCAGCATCAGCAGGACTTCCTGTATCCAAGTACTGACATCCTCCCTGGAAGGTTTGCAAGCACTCCCAAAGTGGCTTCATGGCTTCAGTTTTACCCACTTTATTCTTTAGTGTCTCCAGAAAGACATCCATCTCCATCAGCACAGCAGTAATGTCCCAGGTAGAGCACAGTTGATCTAACATAGACCCTCGACACCATCCATATTTAAGCCCCTGACTCTTGTTTTATTTACATAAACCCTGTCAATGCTATGCCAGCCCTGCTGTCAACGAAAAGGTTCAATTTCCTCTGTGACAGCCATCTGACTGGCTACATACGGAACCCATTGAAACTCTCCCGTGACTTTAAGCCTTTCAGGAAGAGAAAAAACAAGGGGATAGTAATTCATTGTGTCCCTGTCCTGAAGGTCCAGTTGCCACCATTCTTCTGTGTGTAGATGGCTTCCCCTGCCTTTCATTTAATGGGTCAGCTACTTTCTCTTGTTAGTGTGGTTTTCCTCACACACTGACCAGCACTTCTGTCCATACAATGGCTGCTGGTGGAGGAGTATGTGACCAGACCTGTCCATCAGCCTTCCCATATGAGGTGCGATGCTCTTTCAAAATATGTAGCGAAAAAGGTGGTACCCAATATTAGATTATAATTAGCAAAGGATAAAACAATGTCTCTTTATTATCCCTTATTTAAAACAGCTGGATGCTGGACAATACTAGACACAAAGCATGTAAAAAGACACACACAGTGTACTGATTGAAGAAGTGATCACAAATGTTAGGTCAGCCTGAGACTTGACCCGACTAAACCAAATGGTATAATGTGGTGGAACCCCTAACAATATAAGGCCCTCCAGGCAAATATGTGTCTCACCAATGGTCACAAGGACCCATACAATGTGAAAATCATGTGACACATACACTACCACAAATGAAAAAAAAACAGTACACATAGACCGACGCACTAAATGCGTAATAATAGCAGATAATTATTAGAGTATGATAATGGATAGTGGTTAGGCAATGTCATATACCACTCGGACCATACAAGTCTACCATCTCTAATTGTACCAAAAAATAGACCAGTGCACATTAAAGGCTACCTGGTCATATAGTCACAGCAGTGTATCTGAGTCAGTGGGTACAGCTATCTCTCACAAACTGCTGTACATCCACACAATCACTAGATTTGTGAAAAAATAGGAGACACTCATAGCTCAATAGAAAGAAACCACTACTTAGCTTTCCAGTATTATTAGCAGTGCTCCAATATGAAAGGCGGGCTCCCGACGCGTTTCTCTGTAATCATCACGGGAGTGCATAGCCCATTCATAGCCCAATGTTCTGCGCCATCACAGAGGTACATATGCTGAGAAGAGATTGTCCTTGTGTCTTTTATAAACGTCGCACGCTGACCGCTGGCGTGCGGCATGCTTCCGGGTTGTCATGTGTCAGCTGGGTGACGCACATCCTGCCGGATACATACTCACATCCGTCTCTTGCAGCACACCGTGGAACGCATAGTACTGTGCATGCGCTGGCACGGATCCCGCAGCCATCTCGTGCGCACGCACACCCGGTCAGATCAGAGGCAGCTATACCTCCAAGCAATCCGCCATGGAGACAGCTCCAGCCCCAAACATAAACTGCATTAGAAGAACTGCCTTATAAGACAATACTAATGCCATTGTAGATGATCATACCCGCCCACATGGGCCTGCACATGCGCAGTACTATGCGTTCCACGGTGCGCTGCAAGAGACGGATGTGAGTATGTATCCGGCAGGATGTGCGTCACCCAGATGACACATGACAACCCGGAAGCATGCCGCACGCCGGCGGTCAGCGTGCGGCGTTTATAAAAGACACAAGGACAATCTCTTCTCAGCATATGTACCTCTGTGATGGTGCAGAACATTAGGCTATGAATGGGCTATGCACTCCCGTGATGATGAAAGAGAAACGCGTCGGGAGCCCGCCTTTCATATTGGAGCACTGCTAATAATACTGGAAAGCTAAGTAGTGGTTTCTTTCTATTGAGCTGTGAGTGTCTCCTATTTTTTCGCAAATCTAGTGATTGTGTGGATGTACAGCAGTTTGTGAGAGATAGCTGTATCCACTGACTCAGATACACTGCAGTGACTATATGACCAGGTAGCCTTCAATGTGCACTGGTCTATTTTTTGGTACAATTAGAGATGGTAGACTTGTATGGTCCGAGTGGTATATGACATTGCCTAACCATTATCCATTATCATACTCTAATAATTATCTGCTATTATTACGCATTTAGTGCGTCGGTCTATGTGTACTGTTTTTTTTAATTTGTGGTAGTGTATGTGTCCCATGATTTTCACATTGTATGGGTCCTTATGACCATTGGTGAGACACATATTTGCCTGGAGGGCCTTATATTGTTAGGGGTTCCACCACATTATACCATTTGGTTTAGTCAGGTCAAATCTCAATTAGGCTGACCTAACATTTGTGATCACTTCTTCAATCAGTACACTGTGTGTGTCTTTTTACATGTAGTATTGTCCAGCATCCAGCTGTTTTAAATAAGGTATAATAAAGAGACATTGTTTTATCCTTTGCGATGCTCTTTCACCAGAGGCTGGAAGAGCTGTGCAGTCTGTGAGAAAAACTGCCCTAAGAAGATGAATTTAATTTTGAACATTTTGTTCAAAATGTTCACCTGAGGTTATGTTGGCACCCGGTGTATCTACAGCGAATGTTCCACAAAAATGCACTTGTAGCTTGTTTAATATTTTGCTATTGACATACAGCTAATATATGACTGCAGTGTTTTGAGGAATAAAAATATCAAAAAATACCAGAAAGAACAATACTCTTTTTTACAAGAAACTTTGTGTGTGAAATCACCTTGAGGATATGTTCACACTCTGTCTTTTCCGGCTGTCCAAAAGGTCTGTTTTTCCAGCAAAAGACATTACGGGATCACTCCTTTGGTTTGAAGTTTTGTAAACCTGAAGTGTGTTTCTTAGGCCTCTTTCACACGTCCTGATATTTCCGATACTGGAAAAAACAGTATCGGAGATATCCGTATACGTGTGTACGTGTGTGGGACATGTGTGGCAACCGTGTGCCGCATCACTATCACTCATACCGACGCCTGGGAATCAAAGGTACAGTTAGCACTGTTCCCAAGCGCCGGGTGCTGAAGACATTTGTCATCATTCTTCTTCTTTCTTCTTTTTTTTATTTATATAGCTCCAACATATTCCGCAGCGCTTTACAATTCAGACAATTTACA
Organism: Phyllobates terribilis; assembly: GCF_046119375.1. NCBI lineage: Eukaryota > Metazoa > Chordata > Amphibia > Anura > Dendrobatidae > Phyllobates > Phyllobates terribilis. The sequence continues at coordinate 768,576,064 of NW_027362763.1, forward strand.
GACATTATGGGCACTGTCCCCATTGGGGCTCACAATCTACATTCCCTATCAGTATGTCTTTGGAGTGTGGGAGGAAACCCACGCAAAAACGGGGAGAACATACAAACTCCTTGCAAATGTTGTCCTTTCGTGGGATTTGGACCCAGGACCCCATCGCTGCAAGGCTGCAGTGCTAACCACTGAACCACCGTGCTGTCACATTGTCCCCTGCTGGAGCTGAGATCAGCGCGAGCAAGGGAAAAATTGAGAGTTGTATTCAGCCCCTGCTGTCTACATAGAGTGTATAATTAAGAATAAAATAAAAAACACATTATACTCACCTTCACACCTAATTCCCTGAAGCCATTGCCCCCTGTAAACAAACAAAAAATAAAAAAGAACAATATCTCTCACCTGTTCGAAGTTGAAATAATCCAGTGTCCCACGCACTAATCCATCTGTGTGACATTTCTTCATCAGCGTGAGCGGTGGCTTGAGGCAGGGCCGGCGTCAGCACCCGGTGCACTCGGGCATGTGTCGGGGCCCTGGGTAGGCGGGGGGGCCCACTCACCGTCGGGCACCCTGGCACACTATGGGACCCGTGAGCAGTGCGGTGCCGGTGTTAGCGCCCGCTCCCGCCCGCTTGCTCAGGGCCCCGGCACAATACTTACCCCTCCCCGTGCCTCCGCAGCAGCTCCGGTCTCTTCCGCGGCTGCTGCACTGTGGCGTCTCAGGTCAGAGGGCGCTATGACGCCTTTACACCGCGCTCTCTGCTGAGCCGTCACAGGCAGCGCAGAGCGGGAAGACGCCGGCACGGGTGAGGGGTCCGGAGCAGCGGCTGAAGGTGAGAAGTGAGGTGAGTATTTGATTTTTTTTTATATATGTATGGAGACATCCTGCACTATATGGGGGGGAACATGTCACATCCTGCATGGGACATTATATGGGGGAGAGAGGTGACATTCTGCATGAGGCATTATATGGGGGGGGGGGGGGAGGTGACATCCTGCATGGGGCATTATATGGGTGAGAGAGGTGACATCCTGCTTGGGGCATTATATGGGGGGGGGGAGGTGACATCCTGCATGGGGCATTATATGGGGGGAGAGGTGACATCCTGCATGGGGCATTATAAGGGGGGGTGACATCCTGCATGGGGCATTATGTGGAGGCCAGTATTCTATATGGAGCATTATAAGGGGGCCAGCATCCTCTACGGAGCGTTATATGGGGGCCAGTACGCTGTATGGAGCATTATATGGGGACCAGTATCCTGTATGGAGCATTATATGGGGACCAGTATCCAGTATGGAGCGTTATATGGGGACCAGTATCCTGCATGGAGCATTATATGGGGACCAGTATCCTGTATGGAGCGTTATATGGGGACCAGTATCCTGTATGGAGCATTATATGGGGACCAGTATCCTGTATGGAGCGTTATATGGGGACCAGTATCCTGTATGGAGCGTTATATGGGGACCAGTATTCTGCATGGAGCAATATATGTGGCCCATAATACTGTATGGAGGACTATGTGGTGCCCATAATACTGTATGGAGGACTATACTGTCCGGTCTGCACTGTGCGCTGTGAGGATTCGCCGGTTTCTGAGCTATTGTAGAATTTACAATAGATATCGCTCATTTAATGTAAGAAGTGAAATCTTCGGCATTGTGCTATATATATATATATTTCTCTGCGGTATCTGTGCATCATAAATCATGGTATGTGTTAAAGGGGCCCACTGAGACTCTTTCGCCCGGGGCCCAGAAAAACCTGGAGCCGGCCCTGGCTTGAGGCGACTGCTCACGCTGAGGAGCAGGGGAGAATGACTCGATGCAGCGAGAGCAGGCCTGCGGTGAACTCATTGAGCTCCGCACAGTTCAGGGGCCCACTCGCTAACTGACTTGTGTCGTGGAGAAAGTCTCCATGTAGCCTCAGCTTTATGGCTTATGTAAAGTCAGGGGTGGGCAATTAATTTTCCTGAGGGGCCACATGAGAGGCCATGACTGATGTGAAGGGCCAAATCAACAGGCTCAAGTTACTCCTGCTCATTATTATTTTATATTCATTTTTGTTACCTAATATTGAGTAGAATTATGTCTGTTGACTCGCTGCTACTGCTAATACATGTTACGATAGGCTTATTGTAACCTGTATTTTTACCTGTAGCAGCTAATCAACAGCATATAGTTTACTGCTTTTTATAAAAAAAAACATAAATCATACTGCTTCTTTTACTTAGCCTTTGCATTTTCATCAACAACTCCCAACACAATATGATGTCCCCACAGTTCCACAGTATGATGTTGCCAATCAGTTCCCAACAGAGTATGATGCCCCTACACAGCCCCTCAAACAGCTTGATGTCCCCTCAGTCAGTATGATGGCCCGACACCACCCAAACACACAGTATGTTGTCCTCCCAAAACTCCCGCAAAGTATGATATCGATGTAAGCAGGTTACTTGAATGCAACAGCGCAGACAATGAGGAGACAGTTGTACTTAACCAACACTATTTATTTAGCTAACACAAAAAGGAAAATTTAAGTACAGTTGAAACCAGAAGTTTACATACACTATATAGAAAGACACATGCATGTTTTTCTCAATATCTGACATGAAATCAGAATAAACATTTCCAGTTTTAGGTCAGTTAGGATTACCATCATTTTTAAGATTTGCCAAATTGCAGAATAATGAGAGAGAATGTGTGGCACCCCAGGGGTCTGGTTACCACAGTAATAGAAATATTACGTCTGAGAGCAAGTGGGAGGTTTCCTGGTCAGGAGCCCTTAAGCATGCAACACCTCCTGCCCAGTCCTGGGAGGGGAGGAATCTACCCTTATAAACTGGGTCTGGGGTGGGGTTACAGGAGAACAAGCTGACACAGGGAAAGTAACAGCAAGGAGCTCTGTAGGAGCAGGAGCTGAAGATCAGGGGCTGGAGCTGAGCAGAGCTCGTCCTGGCAGAATAATCTAAGTACCGGACACCGGAGTCCGAGGCTGTAAGGATCTCTAAGTCCAACAGCAGAACCCAGCCGGCAGGGGATTCCAGGTCCTCTGGCCATAGAAACCCGGAGGCTCAGTCACGAGCAAGGGACCAGCACCACCATCGAGGAGCGGAGGCTAACAGAAGGCCCCAAGTCACCAGCCATACGGGTGAGCACTACACGGTACACTCAGGGACGTGGGCTACTATCACCCGCTTATAGCAAGGTAGCCAGGAAGAGTGCAGACAGACGGGGAGGCCTACAACTCCACCTGGCCACGGGAGCTCCCGCTTGCTCACAGATTGACCAGGCCTCTTATGCTAGCCAGTACTCCCGGGAGGGTCTGCCTTATTATCATCAGTAAAGACCCTGAACTGCACTGCAAAGACTCTGAGTCGTTCCTGTTGCGCTCGTGCACCATCACTCCCATCATCCACACTCATTGCCCTGAGGCTATACTCCTCCCGTGGGGAGTCATCCCATTCTCTGCTGCGCATACGACACCAGCCTCAGCGGTCTGACTCGCAGCAGCGGTACACCCTGACCGCAATCCACGGGTGGCGTAGTCGGACAATTAACCTAAAACCTTACAAATAGACTGCCACTGGTTTGACCACCCTGAGCCACGGGACCAGGTTGCCACCACGGTGACTACAACCCCCAGCGTCCCACAAAAGGCCCAGTTCCGGGTTCCCCACGCAGCCCAGGGGGGGCGAGTCAAATGCAGTAAGTAATAAAAATGCCTTAAAACAAAGTCAAACATTTACATACACTAAGATTACTATGCCTTTAAACAATTCTGGACTGCCCATATGATGATGTCATGTGGTTGGAAGCTTCTGGCAACATCTGAGTTAATTAGAGACATACCTGTGGATGTATTTTAATGCACATCTGAAACACACTGCTTCTTTGTGTAGCATCATGGGAAAGTCTAAAGAAATCAGCCAAGATATCAGGAAGAGAATTGTGGACTTGCACAAGTCTGGCTCATCCTTGGGTACAATTTCAAGATACCTGAAGGTGCCTCATTCTTCTGTACAAACAATTATACGGAAGTACAAACAAGATGGGACTGTCCAGCCATCATACCGCTCAGGAAGGAGACGGGTTCTGTGTCCCAGAGATGAACATGCTTTGGTCCGACATGTGCATATCAACCCAAGGACAAAAGCAAAAGACCTTGCGAAGATGATGGCGAAAGCTGGTAAGATTGTGTCAATATCCACAGTGAAACAAGTACTGTATCATCATGGGCTGAAAGGCCACTCTGGCAGGAAGTAGCCATTACTCCAAAAGAAACATAAAAAAGCAAGATTAATGTTTGCAAATGCACAAAGGAACAAGACCTTAATTTTTGGAGACATGTCCTGTGGTCTGAGGAACCTAAAATTTAACTTTTTGGGCATAATGACCATCATTACGTTTCGAGGAAAAAGAGAGAAGCTTGGAAGCCTAAAAACACCATTCTAACTGTGAAACACGGGGGTGGTAGCATCGTGTTGTGGGGTTGGTTTGCTGCAGGAAGGACTGGTGCACTTCACAAAATAGATGGCATCATGAGAAAAGATTATGTGGCAATACTGAAGCAACATCTCAAGACATCAGCCAGGAAGTTAAAGCTTGGGCAGAAATAGCGTCTTCCAAATGGACAATGACCCAAAGCATACAGCCAAAATGGTAACAAAGTGGCTTAAGGATAACAAAGTCAATGTTTTAGAGTGGCCATTATAAAGCCCTGATCTCAATCCTATTAACCACTTCGCGCCAGAGCCTGTTTTTGCCTTCGTGACCGGGCCAATTTTTTCAATTCTGACCACTGTCACTTTATGAAGTAATTACTCTGGAACGCTTCAACGGATTCCCCTGATTCTGAGAATGTTTTTTCGTGACATATTGTACTTCATGTTAGTGGTAAAATTTCTTCCATATCACTTGCGTTTATTTGTGAAAAAATCAGAAATTTGACGAGAATTTTGAAAATTTTGCAATTTTCAAACTTTGAATTTCCATGCCCTTAAATCAGAGAGATATGTCACACAAAATAGTTAATAAATAACATTTCCAACATGTCTACTTCACATCAGCACAATTTAGGAACCAAAATTTTTTTTTGTTAGGAAGCTATAAGGGTTAAAAGTTGACCAGCGATTTCTCATTTTTACAACAAAATTTACAAAAACATTTTTTTAGGACCACATCTTATTTGAAGTGACTTTGAGGGGCCTTTATGACAGAAAATACCCAAAAGTGATAGCATTCTAAAAACTGCACCCCTCCAGGTGCTCAAAACCACATTCAAGAAGTTTATTAACCCTTCAGTTGCTTCATGGGAATTTTTGGAATGTGGAAGAAAACAATAAACATTTAACTTTTTTTCACAAAAAATTAATTTAGACCCAATATTTTTTAATTTTCGCAAGGGTAACAGGAAAAAATGAACCCCAAAATGTGTTGTGCAATTTCTCCTGAGCACGCTGATACCCCATATGTGGTGCAAAACCACTGTTTGGGCGCACGGCATGGCTCGGAAGGTAAGGAGCGCCATTTGACTTTTGGAATGGAAATTTGTCTGTAATCTATAGCGGACGCCATGTTGCATTTGGAGAGCCCCTGAGGTGCCTAAACAGAGGAAACCCCCAACAAGTGACCCCATTTTGGAAACTAGACCCCTCAAGGAACTTATCTAGATGTGTGGTGAGCACCTTGAACCCCCAGGGGCTTCACAGAATTTTATAATGTTGAAGTGTGAAAATAAAAAAACACATTTTTAACACAAAACTACTACTTTAGCCTCAAATTTATAATTTTCACAAGGGCATCCAGAAAAAATGAACCCCAAAATGTGTTTTTCAATTTCTCCTGAGCACGCTGATATCCCATATGTGGTGCAAAAACCACTGTTTGGGCGCACGGCATGGCTCGGAAGGTAAGGAGAGCCATTTGACTTTGGGAATGGAAATTTCGCTGGAATCGATAGCGGACGCCATGTTGCATTTGGACAGCCCCTGAGGTGCCTAAACAGAGGAAACCCCCAACAATTGACCCCATTTTGGAAACTAGACCCCACAAGGAACTTATCTAGATATGTGGTGAGCACCTTAAACCCCCAGGGGCTTCACAAAATTTTATAATGTTGAAGTGTGAAAATAAAAAAACACATTTTTAACACAAAACTACTACTTTAGCCTCAAATTTTTAATTTTCACAAGGGCAGCCAGAAAAAATGAACCCCAAAATGTGTTGTGCAATTTCTCCTGAGCACGCTGATACCCCATATTTGGTGCAAAACCACTGTTTGGGCGCACGGCATGGCTCGGAAGGTAAGGAGAGCCATTTGACTTTTGGAATGGAAATTTGGCTGGAATCGATAGTGGACGCCATGTTGCATTTGGACAGCCCCTGAGGTGCCTAAACAGAGGAAACCCCCAACAATTGACCCCATTTTGGAAACTAGACCCCTCAAGGAACTTATCTAGATGTGTGGTGAGCACCTTGAACCCCCAGGGGCTTCACAGAATTTTATAATGTTGAAGTGTGAAAATAAAAAAACACATTTTTAACACAAAACTGCTACTTTAGCCTCCAATATTTAATTTTCACAAGGGAAGCCAGAAAAAATGGACCCCAAAATGTGTTGTGCAATTTCTCCTGAGCACGCTGATACCCCATATTTGGTGCAAAACCACTGTTTGGGCGCACGGCATGGCTCGGAAGGTAAGAAGCGCCATTTGACTTTTGGAATGGAAAATTGGCTGGAATCAATAGCGGACGCCATGTTGCATTTGGAGAGCCCCTGAGGTGCCTAAACAGAGGAAACTCCCAAAAGTGACCGAATTTTACAATCTACTCCTCGGTATAAATTAATCTAGTGGTGGGAAAATAAGTAGATAGGTAAATGGTCACTAAACCCATAGATGAATTCCCAGAGAGGTGTCATTTCCAAAATGGGGTCACTTCAGGGGTGATTCTGCTGTTCTGGCACTTTTCAGAGCTGCTAAGTACCAGAACTAAAGAATCCACCCTGAACTGACCCCATTTTGGAAATGACACCCCTCTGGGAATTCATCTATGGGTTTAGTGACCATTTTAACTCAATGGATGATTTCCAGAAACAAGCACGCAATGGAAGGTTTAGATTCTGGAGAACCACCCCACCCCTGGAAATTAAGTGAGCTCTACTCGAATGTGTCATTCACTAAATCAGGGGTCCTCAAACTTTTTAAACACGGGGCCAGTTCACTGTCCCTCAGACCATTGGAGGGCCGGAATATAGTTTTTTTAAAAAAAAAAATCCTATGCACACTGCACATATCTTATTTTGATGTAAAAAAACAATACAGGAACAAATACAATATTTAAAATGAAGAACAAGTAAAGTTAGATAAACCGGTATTTCAATAGGCAGGTAAATATCCCCAATAGGCAGCATAGGTCCCCAATAGGCAGCATAGGTCCCCAATAGGTAGGTAAATGTCCCCAATAGGCAGGTAAATATCCCCAATAGGCAGCATAGGTCCCCAATAGGCAGGTAAATGTCCCCAATAGGCAGGTAAATATCCCCAATAGGCAGCATAGGTCCCCAATAGGCAGGTAAATGTCCCCAATAGGCAGCATAGGTCCCCAATAGGCAGGTAAATGTCCCCAATAGGCAGGTAAATGTCCCCAATAGGCAGCATATGTCCTCAATGGGGAGGTAAATGTCCCCAATAGGCATGTAAATGTCCCCAATAGGCAGGTAAATACTGTATCCCCAATAGGCAGCATAGGTCCCCAATAGGCAGGTAAATGTCCCCAATAGGCAGGTAAATGTCCCCAATAGGCAGCATAGGTCCCCAATAGGCAGGTAAATGTCCCCAATAGGCAGGTAAATGTCCCCAATAGGCAGCATAGGTCCTCAATGGGGACGTAAATGTCCCCAATAGGCAGCATAGGTCCTCAATGGGCAGGTAAATGTCCCCAATAGGCAGCATAGGTCCTCAATAGGCAGGCTATTTCCCCCTTATAAGGCCCCATGCAGGCTGTTCCCCCCTTATAATGCCTCATGCAGGATGTCACCCCCCATATAATGCCCCATGCAGGATGTCCCTTTCTCCCACCATATAATGCCCCATGCAAGATATCACTCCCCTGTCTTTATAATGTCCCATGCATGATGTCACCCCCCCATATAATGCCCCATGCAGGATGTCACTCCCCTGTCGTTATAATGCCCCATTCAGGATGTCACACCCCCCATATAATGCGCCACGCAGGATATCACTCCCCTGTCGTTATAATGCCCCTTTCAGGATGTCACCCCCCCATATAATACCCCATGCAGCATGTCACTCCCCCATATAATGCCCCATGCAGGATGTCACCCTCCCATATAATGCCCCATGCAGGATGTCACCCCCCAATATAATGCCCCATGCAGGATATCACTCCCCTGTCGCTATAATGCCCCATTCAGGATGTCACCCGCCCATATAATGCGCCACGCAGGATATCACTCCCCTGTCATTATAATACCCCTTTCAGGATGTCACCCCCCCCATATAATGCCCCATGCAGGATGTCACCCCTCAATATAATGCCCCATGCAGGATATCACTCCCCTGTCATTATAATGCTCCTTTCAGGATGTCACCCCCCCATATAATGCGCCACGCAGGATATCACTCCCCTGTCATTATAATTCCCCTTTCAGGATGTCACCCCCCCATATAATGCCCCATGAAGCATGTCACTCCCCCATATAATGCCCCATGCAGGATGTCACCCCCCCATATAATGCCCCATGCAGGATGTCACCCCTCAATATAATGCCCCATGCAGGATATCACTCCCCTGTCGTTATAATGCCCCTTTCAGGATGTCACCCCCCCCCATATAATGCCCCATGCAGCATGTCACTCCCCTATATAATGCCCCATGCAGGATATCACTCCCCTGTCGTTATAATGCCCCCTTCAGGATTTCACCCCCCCATATAATGCCCCATGAAGCATGTCACTCCCCCATATAATGCCCAATGCAGGATGTCACCCCCCCATATAATGCCCCATGCAGGATGTCAACCCTCAATATAATGCCCCATGCAGGATATCACTCCCCTGTCGTTATAATGCCCCTTTCAGGATGTCACCCCCCCCATATAATGCCCCATGCAGCATGTCACCCCTAATATTATGTCCCATGCCTCCATACATTAGAAAAAACAGCAATACTCACCTCCCTCCTCCTCACCTGCTGCCGCTGCTCAGGTCTGTACTCCAGCGTCGCCCCGCTCTGCACTGCCTGTGATGGCTCAGGGGAGGGCGCGGTGTAAAGACGTCACCGCACCCTCTGACCTGACACGTCACAGGGAGCGCGCACCAGGAAGACAGCGGATCTGCAGAGGCACGAGGAGAGGTAAGTATCCGGCTGCCGGGGCCCTGAGAGAGCGGGAGAGAGCGGGCGCTGACACCGCTCTCCTCTGCCCACAGCCCGGCGGGCCGGATAAAAATCCTCCGCGGGCCGGATAAAAATCCTCCGCGGGCCGCATGTGGCCCGCGGGCCGTAGTTTGAGGACCCCTGCACTAAATGAACCAAATGTTTGAATGACAAAATGGGATACATTTTTACAGTTTAAAAACGTGGTTCTGTGTGGAAGATTTTAAAGCAGTCAGTGACGCATAAGGCTGGCAATGATGGGCATTGTGGGCAATAGTAGTGGTTATCACGCCTCATTCCTCTCTTAGTACATACACGACATCTTTTCTGGGGGTTCCTTCTCATTTCCTTTGCTGGAATAAGTGCAATAATGTCGCGCAGTGAGTCTTTTCACATCCTCAGATTCTAATGGATGAGCGGGGCTAACACTTTCAAACTATCACTTGATAATCAAGAAAAGGATCTGAATTTCCTGCTTTTTTGTACAACACAAAAGAACTGCATGTGGCCACCTGAAACAAATAAATAACCAACTTTTTATACCAGGTATAGGACTTTCTTGATACCTGGTATGGCTGTAGAACCTGGTCTGCAAGGTTCAAACCCCCCATGTGTTTGTTGTAGTCAATGACTGACACAGGTTTTTGCTTCGGAGTAGTGGATCCTAGTTCTACAGTGGGCCTTGTGGCATCTGTGTGGATCGAGCTGAGGACAAAAATATCCCTCTTATCCCTATACTTCAGGGCAAGCAGCTCTCCGTTGCGTACAGCCCCAGACTGCCCCTTTTAGAACTTTTGGTTGACCAATGGTTGTGGAAACCCCTGACGGTTTTTACGAATGGTCCCACAAGCTCCGATGTTGTGTTCAACCAGACTTTTAAATAGGGGTATGCTGGTGTAATAATTGTCCACATATAGATTGTAGCCTTTTTGAAAAAATGGACTTATCAGCTCCCAAACAATTTTTCCAGATGTCCCCAGATAAGTAGGGCATCCTGGTGGGTTTAGTTGGCTATCTTTCCCCTCATATATGTGATAAGCGGATGTGTATCCGGTTGAACTTTTGCACATTTTATAGAGCTTTATTAAAAACCTTGCCCTTTTAGATGGGATAAATTGCTTGAGGTGCAGTCTTCCTTTGAATTTTACAAGGGACTCATCTATAGAAATATTTTGTGTTGGGGTGTAGAGCCTTAAGAATTTTTCTGACAAATTTTCAATGATGGGTCTGATTTTATATAACCTGTCATGTTCTGGGGCATTTCTGGGCAGGCATTGACTATTGTCGTTAAAATGCCAAAACCTCATGAGCATTTCATAATGGGTCCTAGGAAGAACGACTGAAAACATAGGGGTGGCTTGAACAGGGTGGTTGGACCAGTAGGATCGAATGCTCGGTTTTTTAACAAGCCACATGGCAAATGTATGTCCTAAAATTTTTTTTATTTCCGGGACATTAGTTGGTGTCCATAAATTTGCCCTAGTATAGTAAGATCGGGGATTCTGGCTTATGAATTGGGACGCGTATAAATTTGTTTGCACGACAATATGCTCTAGCAAGCTGTCTGTAAAAAACAAATTAAAAAAATTTATTGGTCCAAAAACTTCCACCTCCACATTTATACCAGAAATGGCATTGAAATCAGGGCTGAATGGAGCAGCCGAATCTGAAGCCTCCCATCTGGGAAATGCTATATCCAGTGGTAAAGCCCCTTGTACACTGGCGTGCGCCAATTCACTAGTAGCAGGGACAGCGCTTGTACTGGGCAGTGTTCCCTGATTTGGAGACGTTTCTCCAGTAGCGCTATTTGCCCCTATAGTTATACTGGTCCTTGGGCTTGAGGATGGACCAGAATCACTGCTCATTTCTGAGCTCTCAGTGTCGCCGCTACTAAAGCCCTCAAAATCCACATCTCCATCTGACATTGCACTGTCATCACTGTCAGAACATAGCAGGGCATACACCTCCTCTGTGGTATAAGTCTGACAGGCCATTTTATTTGTTTTTATATTTTTTGACTGGACTGACCGGACTGGACTGGACTGACTGGACTGGACTGACCGGACTGGACTGACCAGACTGACCGGACTGGACTGAATGGACAGGACTGACCAGACTGGACTGACCGGACTGGACTGATCGGACCGGACTGGACTGAACTGACCGGACTGACCGGACTGGACTGACCAGACTGGACTGACCGGACTGGACTGGACTGATCGGACTGGACTGACCTGACTGGACTGACCTGACTGGACTGACCTGACCGGACTGACCGGACCGGACTGACTGACGGGACTGACTGACAGGACTGACTGACGGGACTGACTGACAGGACTGACTAACCCTAAGGCTAACCCTAACTTTAGCCTCTTACTTTCTTTTTTTTTTTTTTTTTTTACTGTTCCACAGTGGCAAGGCTGACACAGCTCTTGTCACACTGTTTCTCCTCTGCTCTCTCACTGAGATCTGAGGGGAAACAGTGTTTTATCAGGCAGATCGCCCGGGAAAGTTTGTTGCTAAAACAAACTTCCCCAGTGATCTCTCTGATTGGCTGGTGTGACGCTGACATCATCGAGACCTGAGCCAATCAGGTCTCGATGAGGTCAGAGGTCACAGCACCGGGATCCCCTCACTGTTGAGGTATGTGGGGTTCCTGATCACTGACCACTGGCTGTCACTATCTTTTAAATGCCGCGATCGCTTTGGATCACGGCATCTAGAAGATAGGAACGGGTTAACATCATGGGGACCTGATGCAATCAGGTCCCCATGATGTCACATGTCAGAGCTATCGCTCTGCACCGGAACCGCACCGCTTGCAGGACCCTGGGGGTCCTGAGCGCTGCGGGACCACCCACCGTTTTTAAACGTCGTCGCTGCACAGAGCCCGGGCAGAGCCGACATTTATGTACAGTGGGCGGTCCTGAACCGGTTAAAAATGTATGGGCAAAGCTGAAAAGGCAGGTGCGAGCAAGGCGACCTACAAACCTGGATCAGTTACACCAGTTTTGTCAGGAGGAATGGGCCCAAAATACGACCATCTACTATGTGAAGCTTGTGGAAGGATATCCCAAACGTTTGACCCAAGTCATTCATTTTAAGGGCAACGGTACCAAATATTAATGAAATGTATGTAAACTTTTGACTTTGCAGTAAGTAATAAAAACATTCTCTCTCTCTCATTATTCTGGCATTTGGCAAATATTAAAAATTATGGTAATCCTAATTGACCTAAAATGGGAAAGGTTTATTCTGATTTCATGTCAGATATTGAGAAAAACATGCAGATGTGTCTTTTTATATAGTGTATGTAAACTTCTGGTTTCAACTATATACAGGTGCTTCTCACAAAATTAAAATATCATCAAAAAGTTAATTTATGTCAGTTCTTCAATACAAAAAGTAAAACTCATATAGAGTCATTACAAACAGAGTCATCTATTTCAAGTGTTTATTTCTGTTGAGGTCGATGATTATGGCTTACAGCCAATAATAACACAAAAGTCATTATCTCAGTAAATTAGAATACTTTACAACAACAGTTTGAAAAATGTTTTTAAAATCCGAAATGTTGACCTACTGAAATGCATGTTCAGTAAATGCACTCAGTACTTGGTCGGGGCTCCTGTTAAATCAATTACTGTATCAATGCGGCGTGGCATGGAGACTATCAGCCTGTGGCACTGCTGAGCTGTTATGGAAGTCCAGGTTGCTTTGATAGCAGCCTTCAGCTAGTCTGCATTGTTGGGTCTGGTGTCTCTCATCTTCCTCTTGACAATACCATAGATTCTCTATGGGGTTAAGGTCGGACGAGTTTGCTGGTCAATCAAGCACAGTGATACTGTTGTTTTTAAACCAGGTATTGGTACTTTTGTCAGTGTGGACGGGTGCCAAGTCCTGCTGGAGAATGAAATTTCCATCTCCAAAAAGCTTGTCGGCAGAGGGAAGCATGAAGCGCTCTAAAATTTCCTGGTAGACGGCTGCGCTGCGCTGGTCTTGATAAAACACAGTGGACCTACACCAGCAAATGACATGGCTCCCCAAACCATCACTGATTGGAAACTTCACACTAGACCTCAAGCAGCTTGGATTGTGTGCCTCTCCACTCTTCCTCCAGACTCTGGGACCTTGATTTCCAAATGAAAATTGGAACTCTGGGACCTTTTGGAGTGTGTCAATGACTGCCTTCTGGACATCTGATTGTGAAGCCTACTGAAACAGACTAAGGGACCTTTTTAAATGCTTAGGAAGCCTTTTCAGGTGTTTTTCTTAATTATTTTAGTTTACTGAGATAATGACTTTTGTGTTTTTGTTGGCTGTAAGCAATAATCATCAACATTAACAGAAATAAACACTTGAAATAGATCACTCTGTTTGTAATGACTCTATATAATATATGAGTTTCACTTTTTGTATTGAAGAACTGAAATAAATTAGCTTTTTGACGATATTCTAATTTTGTGAGAAACACCTGTGTATATATATAAATATACAGTAGAGACTAAAAGTTTGGACACACCTCATTTAAAGATTTTTCGGTATTTTCATGACTCTGAAAATTATACATTCACACTGAAGGTATCAAAACTCTGAATTAACACATGTGGAATTATATACTTAACAAAAAAGTGTGAAACAACTGAAAATATGTCTTATATTCTAGGTTCTTCAAAGTAGCCACCTTTTGCTTTGATGACTGCTTTGCACACTCTTGGCATTCTCCTGATGAGCTTCAAGAGGTAGTCACCGGAAATGGTTTACACTTCACAGGTGTGCCCTATCAGCTTTAATAAGTGAGATTTCTTGCCTTATAAATGGGGTTGGGATCATCAGTTGTGTTGTGCAGAAGTCAGGTGGATACACAGCTGATAGTCCTACTGAATAGACTGTTAGAATTTGTATTATGGCAAGAAAAAAGCAGCTAAGTAAAGAAAAACGAGTGGCCATCATTACTTTAAGAAATGAAGGTCAGTCAGTCCGAAAAATTGGGCAAACTTTGAACGTGTCCCCAAGTGCAGTTGCAAAAACCATCAAGCACTACAAAGAAACTGGCTCACATGAGGACCACCCCAGGAAAGGAAGACCAAGAGTCACCTCTGCTTCTGAGGATAAGTTTATCCGAGTCACCAGCCTCAGAAATCGCAGGTTAACAGCAGCTCAGATTAGAGACCAGGTCAATGCCACACAGAGTTCTAGCAGCAGACACATCTCTACAACAACTGTTAAGAGGAGACTTTGTGCAGCAGGCCTTCATGGTAAAATAGCTGCTAGGAAACCACTGCTAAGGACAGGCAACAAGCAGAAGAGACTTGTTTGGGCTAAAGAACACAAGGAATGGACATTAGACCAGTGGAAATCTGTGCTTTGGTTTGATGAGTCCAAATTTGAGATCTTTGGTTCCAACCACCGTGTCTTTGTGCGACGCAGAAAAGGTGAATGGATGGACTATACATGCCTGGTTCCCACCATGAAGCATGGAGGAGGAGGTGTGATGGTGTGGGGGTGCTTTGCTGGTGACACTGTTGGGGATTTATTCAAAATTGAAGGCATACTGAACCAGCATGGCTACCACAGCATCTTGCAGCGGCATGCTATTCCATCCGGTTTGCGTTTAGTTGGACCATCATTTATTTTTCAACAGCACAATGACCCCAAACACACCTCCAGGCTGTGTAAGGGCTATTTGACCAAGGGGGAGAGTGATGGGGTGCTACGCCAGATGACCTGGCCTCCACAGTCACCAGACCTGAACCCAATCGAAATGGTTTGGGGTGAGCTGGACCGCAGAGTGAAGGCAAAAGGGCCAACAAGTGCTAAGCATCTCTGGGAACTCCTTCAACATTGTTGGAAGACCATTTCCAGTGACTACCTCTTGAAGCTCATCAAGAGAATGCCAAGAGTGTGCAAAGCAGTCATCAAAGCAAAAGGTGGCTACTTTGAAGAACCTAGAATATAAGACATATTTTCAGTTGTTTCACACTTTTTTGTTAAGTATATAATTACACATGTGTTAATGCATAGTTTTGATGCCTTCTGTGTGAATGTACAATTTTCATAGTCATGAAAATACAGAATAAATTTTAAATGAGAAGGTGTGTCCAAACTTTTGGTCTGTACTGTATACATTGTGACAGAGTGACTGGCCTGATATACGAGGGGAGGTATGTGTCACTCAGAATGCTCTCCTGTGTGAGCTGAAACCTACCGAATTTCTGCCAGCATGTTATATGCCCGAGGGGTTAACTCTCTTAAAAGGGTGTGGTTTTATGGGAATGGCAAAGAGGGTGGTAGGCCATTCCCCTACCTCCCCTGAGGGTGTGGCTGAGCAGGGTTAAATGCTTAGTCAGAGAGCAACAAGGAGGACTGGTGTTGCTGAAGACTTCACTGTGCTACCTGCAGCGGGCAGAGCCTCGCTTACTATTGGACCCTGTCATATCTTATCTTTTTGTTTTTCCCGTTAACCCTGAGAGAGTCTGTTTATTTTTATGGGACACTGCTGGAGTTTATGTCACAGAATAAACCAGCAGGAAGTTAACCCAAACCTTGTGTCTGCCTCTGGAGAGCAGAGCAAGTCGCTTTACCACAGTTGGTGTGAAAGTGCTGGCAAAGACCCATGAACACGTGTACCTGCCATAGAGAACGGTGGATGTTCTAGGTGAAGGCCGTCAGCCAGTCAGAGATGTCCGGCAACATGGAGGAGCTTATTAAGCATTTAGTCCAGAGCCAGCAGCAGCAACATCAGCAGCACCTGCAACAATTATAGCAACACCGGGAGCTACAGCAGCAGCAGATCCTGCAGCAGCAGCAAGCTCAACAGGAGACGACCAAATTGTTACTGCAACAGATCCAGTTGCAGCAAAAGGCGCAGCAGCTACACCAGCAGGAGCAGCAACATCAGATACAGCTTCTGGGGGAAGTCATCCAGGTCAGAGCGATCGCCCCACCCCCAGTGCCGACTGATGACTCACACGTCAGGAAGACGGTAGTATGGGCCATGCAGGGATTGACTCCTGGGGATGATGTAGAAGCCTTTCTGACAGTCTTTGAGAGGGTGGCTGATCAGGAGAGACTTCCACCAGAACAATGGGCAGAGGTTCTGGCGCCATATTTGTCGGGTGAACCCCAAAAGGCATATTACGACTTAGCACTGCAGGATGCCAAGGAATATACCACACTAAAGAAAGAGATCTTGGCACGCCTGGGAGTGAATATGGTGGTGAGGTGCCAACGAGTCCACCACTGGGCATACTCCAACGACAAACCCCCTCGTTCGCAGATGTTTCACCTACTGCATCTTGTCCAGAAGTGGTTGCAGCCAGAGTCCTCCACTCCGGCCCAGATGGTCGAGCGGGTGGTGATTTATAGATTCATGCACTCCCTTCCCAAATCGGTACAGATTTGGGTAGCCCAAGGCGATCCCCAGAACACAGGTGACTTCATTGGCCTGATAGAAAGGTACCAGGTGGTTGAGAAATCCCTTGGCAAACCGGATATAATCACTGCCCCATACTGAGATACCCAAAAGGGGGAGGATTCACCATGGAAGGGGTTTAGAGCCACCACTGAGGGGCGTCCCACTTCCATTGAAGGTGCCGCAAGGACTGTTGTTAAAGATATAGTGTGTTGGCGGTGTCACAACCCTGGACACGTAGCCGTCTGGTGTCATATGTCCCCTTAACCAATGGACTGCAGCCTAGGCAGCGAGGTTCCTATTATGCGTATTCAGCCTGCAGTGTGGACCGTCGACCCAGCGAGGGGCCGCAGGCGTGTGCCATATCCATAAGTGGAATAAAGGTGTTTAGTCTGGTGACTTTAATCAGAGCTACCCTTCCCCACCAGTTGGTCCCTTCCAAAACTGTGGGCTTTCAGTGCATCCATGGGGACGCCAAAGACTAACCCGTGGCCACAGTGACAATGGGAACAGACTGTGGTGCCCAGTCCCACGAGGTCGGGGTGGTTAAGGACCTGATACATCCCGTCATACTGGGCCGTGATTTTTCTTTGTTTTTGGGACTTGTGGGGGAAGGGAACCGGACTAAGTAGCGTGAGCAAAAGCCAGGTCCCTGGAGAAGAACCCCTGACGAAGTCTTAAGTGGATGAGCTCCCACTGTGCGTCCTTGCCGGCGATAAAGGCAAGACGGTGACTGAAGAGGCCGACCTCCCTGAGTTAGATGTGTCCGGAGAGAACTTTGGGACTGCTCAAGTTTGGGACATGACCATAAAGGGGGCGTTTTACCAGGTTACTGTATGTAATGGGGTTGCCCAAGAGCCGGGGGCCGACTCCAGGTTCCCCCACTTTGCAGTTCAAGGGGAGTTGTTATATCGGGTTGCCAAAGTAAGGGGCGGAGAGATAGTGGAACAGCTGCTAGTCCCGGGGCCATAGAGACAGAGGGTGCTAGATATGGTCCATTCACATGTTCTGGGGGGACAATTGGGGGTCGAGAAAACTCAGGAGAGGATATTAAGAAGATTTTATTGGCCAGGATGTTACCGAGAAATTCTGAACTATTGTAGGTACTGTTCCACCTGCCAAATAACCACTCCCTCCTCCCACTTCCGTAGTCCGCTAGTTCCACTACCAGTGATAGAGGTCCCTTTTGAGAGGATTGCTATGGACCTAGTAGGGCCCTTAGTCAAATCAGCCCAAGGGCACCAATACATTCTAGTAATCATGGACTATGCGACCCGGTATCCAGAAGCAGTACCGCTAAGGAAATCTTCGAGCAAATGCATAGCTAGGGAACTGGTTCATATATTTGCCAGGACCGGGCTGCCGAAGGAAATCCTAACGGATCAAGGGACCCCTTTAATGAGCAAGGTAATGAAGGAGCTGTGCAAGGTCCTCCAGATTACCCAGCTGCTAACATCTGTTTACCATCCGCAGACAGACGACATAGTAGAGCGCTTTAAAAAGACCCTGAAAGCGATGCTCAAGAAAGTCGTAGAGAAGGATGGATGTGACTGGGACTACCTGCTGCTCTTATCAGTAAGGGAGGTTCCACTCACCTCTACCGGCTTTTCTCCGTTTGAGCCTCTGTATGGACGACATCCGCGAGGGCTCCTAGACATCGCTAAGGAAACCTGGGAAGCCGAGGTTACGCCACACCGGAGCGTCATTGAACATGTCGCCCAGATTCAGGAAAGAATAGCAAGAATGATGCCCATCGTGAAAGCGCATCTGCCCCAGGTGCAGGAAGCCCAGGCAAGGGTCTATAACCAATCGGCGAGGCTGAGGCAGTTCCAGGCCGGGGACCGTGTTTTGGTGCTAATCTCTACAGTTGAGAGGAAGTTCCTGGCCAAATGGCAAGGTCCGTACGAGGTGGTGGAAAAAGTCAGCGAGGTTAATTATAAAGTCCACCAGCCTGGCTGAAGAAAGCCGCACAAAATATACCATGTGAACTTGCTCAAGCCGTGGTGGGACTGGGAAGTGGTGGAAACTCCTTGCCTGGGAGCCACTCCCGAAGGCAAGGTGGAGGAGGTCACTATAGCAGAAACCCTATCGCCGGCCCAGAAGCAACACTGTCGAAAACTGCTGCAGCAGAATCGGGAGCTGTTCTCAGAGTTGCCGGGGCATACTCAGGTGGTATAGCATGATGTGATAATAGAGCCACATGTAAGAGTGAATCTGAAGCCGTACCGGATTCTGGAAGCACGCCGGGAGGTGATCTCGGCCGAGGTGAAGAGGATGTTAGACCTCGGGGTGATAGAGGAGTCAAAGAGTGGGTGGCAGGCTGGCAGGCTGAATGAGGTGTCCAAGTTTGATGCGTACCCGATGCCCCGCGTCAACGAACTCATCGAGAAGCTTGGACCGGCGAGGTACATCACCACTCTTGACCTGACGAAGGGCTACTGGCAGATCCCCATGTCCCAGACGGCCAAGTAGAAGACAGCTTTTTCGACACCTGATGGGTGCTTTCAGTACATTTGGATGCCGTTTGGACTACAGTGGGCCCCAGCCACCTTCCAGAGGGCTATGGATCGGATCCTAGCCCCACATAAGATGTATGCCGCAGCCTACCTTGATGACAACGTAGTCTTTAGCCCAGACTGGGCTAGTCATCTACCTAAACTACAGGCCGTTCTGGATGCTCTAAGGTGGGATTTACCATAAATCTGAGAAAATGTGCCATCGGAAAAGAGGAGGCCAAGTACTTGGGCTATGTCATTGGAAGAGCCAAAATAAAGCCGCAAGTAAATAAAGTGGAGGCAATCCAGACCTGGCCGCAACCGCTATCCAAAAAGCAAGTAAGAGCATTCCTGGGAATAGTGGGATATTACCGACGGTTTATCCCAAATTTTGCCATGATGGCCGCGCCGCTGACGGATCTCCTAAGGCACCAGATCAACCATGGTGAAGTGGACGGAGGAAACAGAGACCGCGTTCCAACAGATGAAGCTAGTACTGTGTAAGCAGCCGGTCCTGGTCACACCAGACTTTAAGAAAGAGTTTGTGGTCCAGACAGATGCTTCAGAGGTTGGTCTAGGAGCCGTACTCTCTCAAGAGATAAATGGGGAAGAGCATTCCATTCTCTAACTGATCCAGAAACTTTCGTCATGCAAGAAAAACTACATAATAGTAGAGAAAGAGTGTCTAGCCATAAAGTGGGCCGTAGATACTCTTAGATATTACCTACTAGGCAGAAAGTTTAAGTTGGTGTCAGACCATGCCCCTGTCTCGCCCAGGGGGGATATAGGGGACTCGGTACCCGGGCCAGTTACCTTGTTTAGGATGTCACGGCAGTCGGCTTCCGGGCCCGTACTATGGGGTCTCTCTTGAAAAGGGGTTCTAGTGTACAGTTAGTCTCGTGACGCCTCCTGTGGTTTCCGGTAATAGTTACTAGTAGCTGCTGCAGACCTCCGGGGGTGATGGGATGGCAGCTGGGATGTTTCTGCTCCCCACAGGCGGAGCGGGCCCCCGGGGCAGTGTAGGTGCAGATGGTGATGCTGGGCGTTGTAGTGCAGAGGAGAGAGATGGCGCAGCGGAAATAACTGACGGAGGCAGGGGAGTGCAGTCATCCGAGTTTACTCACAGTTCTGTTCAAGTTCCTCAGGTACACTGTACGGGTGTCAGCCTCCCACGTTGCACTGCGTCTACCAGACAAGGGGTCCAGCACTTTCTCAAGTATATCAGGAGCGCTTGACGGAGCCCCGCTTTCTTTATGTTCCTTACTAGACCGACTTCTCGCGCCGGGTCTTCTCCCTCCTGCCCTGCGCTTCCCCACACAAAGTCCCGATCGGGTACTCTGAAGTCCCTCTGGGTAACGTGGAGTTCCCGGACCTATTTGGTGCCCTTCACGGCGGCTAGGGTGAAGTTGTGGCAACTGCACCATGAAAGTGCAGAAGCCTCCGTTTTTTTCAGCCGAGACCTGGAGTAACACGGCTGGTCCAGGGACCGGTTCCTTTCTTGCGGCCTGATCCCTCTGACACTTGGCAGACTTGGGAGTACGGGTGGCTTCCTGCACCTCCCGTACCCCTGGGATCCCTTATGTTACCGGAGCCTTTCTCCTCTGCTCCCCTCCTGGGCCTCTCTTACTAGGCCCCAGTCATGGAGCAGAGCTCCTGAAGAGACTCTGCTCCCCTCCTCTCCTTACTACTCACTGACTGAACTTAACAACACAACACCTCTAACCAAGATGGCTTCCCTATATATACCTCCTATAATGGTGCTCCCCTATTCTACATCCTCCACCCACACCCACTACTGGTTCCCCCTCTCTTTGGTTCCCCCCACTCTAGCCAGGGACAGGGCAGCAGAAGAAGTGAATAATGCCCTTCCAGCCGGCCTGGAGTAGTGTAGTGTTGAATGTGGGTGTTGGGGTTCTGGGCAGCACTTACTCCTTACCTGAGAGAAGGAGACACCACACCTCTGGGTGAAGTGCAGTACCTCTGTGGCGACCGAACCCCCAGGGGCGCCACACCCCGTTAAGATGGTTGAGAGAAAAGAGGGGTAAAAATGCCAGGGTAACTAGATAGTTCCTAGGTCTTCATGACTTTAACTTCCAGGTGGAGCATAGGCCTGGGAAGTTACACAGGAATGCTGATGCCCTCTCTAGGATTCCCTGTCTGGTATCGGAAGGTGCCCAAACCCCCGGCTTTGAGCAGAGGGGGGGAATATGTGACAGAGTCGCTGGTCTGATATATGAGGGGAGATATGTGTCACTCAGGATGCTCTCCTGTGTAAACTGAAACCTACTGAATTTCAGCCAGCATGTTATATGCTGAAGGCTTAACTCTCTTAAAAGGGTGTAGTTTTATGGGAATGGCAAAGAGGGTGGTAGGCCATTCCCCTACCTCCCCTCAGGGTGTGGCTGAGCAGGGTTAAATGCTCAGTCAGCTTTGTTTCTCTGGAGTGTGTGGTCTGGAGAGTTAAGTCTCCAGGCTATGTTTGGGTGAAACCAGAGAGCAACAGCGGAGGACTGGTGTTGCTGAAGACTTCACTGTGCCACCTGCAGCGGGCAGAGCCTCGCTTACTATTGGACTCTGTCATACCTTATCTTTTTGTTTTTCCCGTTAACCCTGAGGGTCTGTTTATTTTTATGGGACACTGCTGGAGTTTATGTCACAGAATAAACCAGCAGGACCAGCAGGAAGTTAACCCAAACCATGTGTCCTGTGTCTGCCTCTGGAGAGCCGAGCAAATCACTTTACCACAACATACACACACAAAAAGTATGCACTATGTGGTGTGTTGCAGCAATACGACTAAATACAATATCTATGCAACGTTCTATTACATACACTGTTCTTATTATCTAGCAGTTAAACGACTGTTAATGCCTTTATATCTCAAGTCAACGGGCGTCACTCTCAGCACTGGGGCTAGCCATCGTCATAGTCTCTGTAAACACCTCTCATCGTTACACCGGTATTTCCCGATAGGCTGCAAGTCCTAGATATGCGAGTCACTGGGTGTACAGTGCGCTTGTCGCACTGGTTGTTTCTGTTCCCTGAATCATGGCCCCAGCCCACACTCTGTACCGTACGTCTACGGTGGAAGTAACGACCCACAGGAACGCTCCTCTTCTACAGCCGGATCATCTCCCGAGCCTGGTTCGGATCTGGTCACAGTATTCTACTGTGCAGGGTATGAATCTTCTACTGGTGCAGGGCGCGTATCTTCAAACTTATCCTTCAACTGTGGTGTGAATAGATCCTAATTTATGTACTGTACATCAATGATTCATTATTTTTATGGTTTCGCCTATTGTTTGGTGAGTTTTTGATGTTGCAGAATTTCTGCACCTATTAGGTAAATTAGGCTACTCACGTTTTTTTTCTTTGCGTTTTTATCGCGTTTTTGTCTTTTGTTAGTATTTCATGTTTTGAATAAAGCTGTTTTGTTTGATACTTCCTGGTATTTGTTTTTGACAAAACTTTATTGATAAAGTCATGTGCGGATTACATACATTTTTAGTGCGTTTCTTGGACAAAAACGCATGTGCGTTTTTTACCTGCAGATTTTCCGTATCTAATACAAATCTTTGGGGAAAAGCTGTACAGAAAACTCAGCGTACCCACAGGAGAAATTGACATGTTGCATATTTGAAACACGCGGCACAGGTCAGTTTACTCTGAGTAGAAAAAAGTGACCATGAGATTTCTATGAATCCCATCCACTTTGCTGGAACTGTAAGATGCTACAATTTTGACACAGCAAAAATATGCATCAAGAACTCACCAAAAAGTCATCATGGGCACACAGCCTAAGATTGTGCATTTTTTGGATAGTTTTTGGCCAAATGATGCTTCGGCTGATTGTTCAGCCAATAGCCATTTCAGCTGACACTCACATACTGAGCACTCCTGTGTTCTATAAAAAAGCTGCTGACTGACACATTGGCCGATGGCTTATCTCAGGGTGAACAATGCGATTGGCAGTCCAAAATCAGACATGTCCGATCGACATCTCTCCCTACCATCAGTTGGCTGACGCTTCCATACACACTAAAAGCATCGGCCAAACCCATTGATATCAGCGGGTTTTGCTGTCATTAGTCTAATGTGTATTGAGCCTCTTAAGTCACCACTCATTTCACAATAGGTGAGCTGTAATCACTCCATCTGCTCTGCGGCATGTGTGTGTGACTATAACTTAATTTTTCGCCCTGTAGCTGCTCTCTCAGTAAACCAGCCGAACATATTTTAAACGCTATCTATCTGCAGATTACCCTTTATATCTGAAGGTAAGTAGTGTAACTGACAAGTTCCCGATAACCCTTTAAGTGTTTTCATTCTTGCTTTATCATTATTTCCTCCCCTTTTTCAAAGAGCCATAACTATTTTTTTTTCCTTTGACATACATGCATAAGAGTGTAAGGTGCCAGAGGGCAGTAGTCTTGGGCGAGCTGCTGCTCCATGTCGCTCTGGAACCATAGAGAAAAATCGTGTGCGAATCACAATGTGCTGCTGCGTGTGGTGTGCGTTGCACTCACTTGTAGTCCACAAGCCTCAGCTGTCTCCAGGTCTTCAACTTCAGGAACTGCCCCACATGAATCAGGAGACACCCAGTTAATTTCAACACACAGAAGTTTACTCAACAGTTCAAATGCATCAGATTGTAACACATATTATCGGGCACAACACTTTCCATTTCTTGTTCCTTTAGTACAGTACATTTCCAGAATTTCTATCCATTTTTCATGGACTATTCCTATGTTCACTGTTCCTGTCAACCATAGGGATTCCCAGTCCAGTTCCACAGACCACCCGAGATCCGAGATTCGTTACCTTTCCCACATGTGGTTCCACGTCCAACTTAATCTGTACAGAAGGGGTTGAGATCTCCATAGCACCTGTCTTGAGCCTTTGCAGGAATGTCCGCAGGAAATTTAAGGCCTCATATCGCCCAGAACAATATGCCCTCACTTTTGCTATAGGCCCACTGCACCTTGAACTTGCCGAACTGAACTAGCTAACGAACTCTGACTAACTCTATCCAGGAAGCACAGTCCTGTCCCTATCATTAAACCCTCCCCCTGTGGGCTAGTCTCAACACTTAACTATGTCTGTTCCTGCATCCTGTTGCTGGGCAGATTTTTCTTATAAGCACTATGCGTCTTACAACAGTATGCACTAAGCATACTGTTGTAAGATGAATAGTGTTTATAAGAAAAATCTGCCCAGCAACAGGATGTAGGGACAGATAGGCCTATCACAATGCCTATCACACCCTCTTACCCTAATGTCACTATCTTATGTCCTAAATCCCAATCTACGTCTTACCCTATGCTTATTCTGCACTATACACTACTAACATTATCCATAACCTTTACATTATCTTATACATTCATTTCAACACCTAATTCACACTTCACATGACATTAACCCCCTCATGACCGGAGCATTTTCCGTTTTTGCATTTTCGTTTTTTGCTCCCCTGTTCCCAGAGCCATAGCGTTTTTATTTTTTGGGCAATATGGCCATGTGAGGGCTTATTTTTTGTGGAATGAGTTGTACTTTTAAACACCATTACTAGTTTCACCATATCGTGTACTTGAAAACGGGGAAAAAATTCCAAGTGCGGTGAAATTGCAAAAAAAATGCAATTCCACAGTTCTTTGTTGTATTTTTTTCTTTCCACGTTCACTGGATGCTAAAACTGACTGGCCATCATTATTCTCCAGGTCATTACGAGTTCGTAGACACCAAACATGTATAGGTTCTTTTTTATTTAAGTGGTGAAAAAAAAATCCAAAGTTTGCTAAAAAAAAAAAAAAAAATGGCGTCTCCATTTTTCGGGATCTGGGGCTGGGTGAGGGCTTACTTTTTGCGCGCTGGGCTGACTTTATTATTGATACTATTTTGGGGTAGATACAATGTTTTAATCGCCCGTTATTGCATTTTATTGCAATGTTGCGTCGACCAAAAAAACGTAATTCTGCCGTTTGGAATTTTTTTCTCGTTACGCCGTTTACCGATTGGATTAATTCTTTTTTTATATTGATAGATCGGGCGATTCTGAACGCGGCGATACCAAATATGTGTATGTAGGGTTTATTTTTTATTATTTTATTTTGAATTGGGCGTGATTTAAACTTTTATATTTTTTTAATTTATTTAATATTTTTAAAAACATTTTTTTATGCTTTTTGCTTGCTTCTATAGGCTCCATAGGAGACTAGAAGGAGCAACTGTCTGATCGCCTCTGCTACATAGAGGTGATGAACAGATCACCTCTATGTAGCAGAAATGCTCCTGTGCTATGAGCGCTGACCACTAGGTGGCGCTCATAGTGATCTTTACATCACAACCACTGGGGTCTGCTGCAGACCCAGGGTTGTCATGCCCACCCATCAGTGACTCGCGATCACGTGACGGGGTCACCGATGGGCGGGGTAAGTGAGGCGCTTCCGGCGCGGTGCTGTTAAATGCCGCTGTCAGAGATTGACAGCGGATTTAAGTAGTTAACAGCCGCGGGTGGATCGCGATTCCACCCACGGCTATTGCAGGCACATGTCAGTTGTAATAATCAGCTGACATGTTCAGTGCGGGCTCACCGCCGGAGACCTCACTGAACCAGAAGGGGGTTAATATATATATACAGTACAGGCCATATATTTAAAGATTTTTCTGTATTTTCATGACTATGAAAATTGTACATTCACACTGAAGGCATCAAAACTATGAATTAACACATGTGGAATTATATACTTAACAAAAAAGTGTGAAACAACTGAAAATATGTCTTATATTCTAGGTTCTTCAAAGTAGGCACCTTTTGCTTTGATGACTGCTTTGCACACTCTTGGCATTCTCTTGATGAGCTTCAAGAGGTAGTCACCGGAAATGGTCTTCCAACAATCTTGAAGGAGTTCCCAGAGATGCTTAGCACTTGTTGGCCCTTTTGCCTTCACTCTGCGGTCCAGCTCACCCCAAACCATCTCGATTGGGTTCAGGTCTGGTGACTGTGGAGGCCAGGTCATCTGGCGTAGCACCCCATCACTCTCCTTCTTGGTCAAATAGCCCTTACACAGCCTGGAGGTGTGTTTGGGGTCATTGTGCTGTTGAAAAATAAATGATGGTCCAACTAAACGCAAACCGGATGGAATAGCATGCCGCTGCAAGATGCTGTGGTAGCCATGCTGGTTCAGTATGCCTTCAATTTTGAATAAATCCCCAACAGTTTCACCAGCAAAGCACCCCCGCACCATCACACCTCCTCCTCCATGCTTCATGGTGGGAACCCGGCATGTAGAGTCCATCCGTTCACCTTTTCTGCGTCGCACAAAGACACGGTGGTTGGAACCAAAGATCTCAAATTTGGACTCATCAGACCAAAGCACAGATTTCCACTGGTCTCATTTCCATTCCTTGTGTTCTTTAGCCCAAACAAGTCTCTTCTGCTTGTTGCCTGTCCTTAGCAGTGGTTTCCTAGCAGCTATTTTACCATGAAGGCCTGCTGCACAAAGTCTTCTCTTAACAGTTGTTGAAGAGATGTATATGCTGCTAGAACTCTGTGTGGCATTGACCTGGTCTCTAATCTGAGCTGCTGTTAACCTGCGATTTCTGAGGCTGGTGACTCGGATAAACTTATCCTCAGAAGCAGAGGTGACTCTTGGTCTTCCTTTCCGGGGGCGGTCCTCATGTGAGCCAATTTCTTTGTAGCGCTTGATGGTTTTTGCAACTGCACTTGGGGACACTTTCAAAGTTTTCCCAATTTTTCGCACTGACTGACCTTCATTTCTTAAAGTAATGATGGTCACTCGTTTTTCTTTACTTAGCTGCTTTTTTCTTGCCATAATACAAATTCTAACAGTCTATTCAGTAGGACTATCAGCTGTGTATCCAGCAGACTTCTGCACAACACAACTGATGGTCCCAACCCCATTTATAAGGCAAAAAATCCCCACTTATTAAACCTGACAGGGCACACCTGTGAAGTGAAAACCATTTCCGGTGACTACCTCTTGAAGCTCATCAAGAGAATGCCAAGAGTGTGCAAAGCAGTCATCAAAGCAAAAGGTGGCTACTTTGAAGAACCTAGAATATAAGACATATTTTCAGTTGTTTCACACTTTTTTGTTAAGTATATAATTACACATGTGTTAATTCATAGTTTTGATGCCTTCAGTGTGAATGTACAATTTTCATAGTCATGAAAATACATAAAAATCTTTAAATGAGAAGGTGTGTCCAAACTTTTGGTCTGTACTGTATATCTATCTATAATATAATCGGAGATGCGTCCCTCTGTCTGAAGCCTTTATAGATTGCGCAAGCGCGACACGCCTGCGCAGTCTGGCTACAGACAGAAGAAAGCATCGAGCCGTTATAAGTAAGAGGAGTGTATGGTGCCAGATATCGCGGTATGCGTAGGCACTAAACGCATACCGTGATCTCTGGCGCCATGCTTACATACTTACCTGACCAGGAGGAGTGCTGCCACGGCGCCTCTGTTTGGTTCGGAGGCCAGGGGAGGAGTGCGGCGTTGGAATTGGCACATGCACATAATGCTATCCGGCACCATTTTACTGAAGACACATTTGCAGTGTGTCTTCAGCAAAATGGCGCCGGACAGCGCGGTATGGGCACGCGCGTACTCTGGCACCATACTCCTCCCCCGGCCTCCGGCAGAACGGGACGCAGTGCTGGAGCACAGGGAAGAAAGGTGAGTATAAGTGTTTATTTTTTTTGTATGTGCAGCGTGATAGGGATGAGGGATGGGGTACCATGCATACCAGACTAGGGATGAGGGGTACCATGCATACCAGGATAGGGATGAGGGGCGTCAAGCATACCAGGATAGGATGGGAGCAGCACATAACAGGATGGGGGAACAGGATTGGGTAGCACAAATACCAGGATGGGGGCAACACAAATACCAGGATGGGGGCGCAGGATGGGGGCAGCACAAATACCAGGATGGGGGCGCAGGATGGGGGCAGCACATAACAAGATGGAGACAGCACATAACAGGATGGGAAACCATATGCCAATAAAAATGTTCGCCACCTGGGCGTAGAACGGGTTCAATAACATATATATATATATATATATATATATATATATATATATATATATATATATATATATATATATATATATATACACAGTGCTCAAAAAAATAAAGGGAACACTTAAACAACAGAATATAACTCCAAGTAAATCAAACTTCTGTGAAATCAAACTGTCCACTTAGGAAGCAACACTGATTGACAATCAATTTCACATGCTGTTGTACAAATGAAATAGACAATAGCTGGAAATTATTGGCAATTATCAAGACCCACTCAAAAAAAGAGTGGTTCTGCAGGTGGGGACCACAGACCACATCTCAGTACCAATGCTTTCTGACTGATGTTTTGGTCACTTTTGAATGTTGGTTGTGCTTTCACCCTCATGGTAGCATGAGACGGACTCTACAACCCACAGAAGTTGCTCAGGTAGTGCAGCTCATCCAGGATAGCACATCAATGCGAGCTGTGGCAAGAAGGTTTGCTGTGTCTGTCAGCGTAGTGTCCAGAGGCTGGAGGCACTACCAGGACACAGGCCTGTACATGAGGAGACGTGGAGGGCAACAACCCAGCAGCTGGACCGCTACCTCCGCCTTTGTGCAAGGAGGAACAGGAGGAGCACTGCCAGAGCCCTGCAAAATGACCTCCAGCAGGCCACAAATGTGCATGTGTCTGCCAAACTGTTAGAAACCAACTCCATTAGGGTGGTATGAGGGCCCGATGTCCACAGATGGGGGTTGTGCTGACAGCCAAACACCATGCAGGACGCTTGGCATTTGCCACAGAACACCAGGATTAGTAAAGTCGCCACTGGCGCCCTGTGCTCTTCACAGATGAAAGCAGGTTCACACTGAGCACATGTGACAGACGTGACAGAGTCTGGAGACGCTGTGGAGAGCGATCTGCTGCCTGCAAAATCCTTCAGCATGACCGGTTTGGCAGTGGGTCTGTAATGGTGTGGGGTAGCATTTCTTTGGAGGGCCGCACAGCCCTCCATGTGCTCGCCAGAGGTAGCCTGACTGCCATTAGGTACCGAGATGAGATCCTCAGACCCCTTGTGAGACCATATGCTGGTACGGTTGGCCCTGGGCTCCTCCTAATGCAGGACAATGCCAGGACAAGGATCACCAGAGCTGCGACAGTCCTCTGAGGCCAGTGTTCAGGCAGCTTAGGTGGTGCGGCTCCCCACAGGTTGAGCGGGGCCTCAGGGCAGCGTAGGAGAAGGGATGCAGAATAGAGCGTTGGCGGGTGCAGAGCCACGAAGGAAAGAACTGATAGAGCCAGTGTTTGAAGTCATCCAAGTCTTTACTCACGGTAGTGTTTTCTCAGCTCAGAGCTTCTCTCTGCTGTCACACGGCGAGCTGCGGCCGCCAGGGTGGGGTTCAGCACACTCCAGGTAGTTCAGGAGCGCTTGGCAGGACCCCCGCTCTAAAGTGTTCCTCTCCTAGTGATCTTCTCCCGCCTTGTATCCCCCACTGTGTCCCGTACGGGTACTGCGATGTCCTTGATGGGTAGCGTGTAGCTCCCTGACCGACTGGTTGCCCTTCTTGGTGACTAGTGGTGAGAACGTAGCGTAAGGTCGGGTCCCTCTGGATAAACTTAGATTAGGGCATACAGGTGGCGACTCCGCTCCGTCCGTATCCCCCTGGGATCCGCATAAGCCTCCGGACTTTTCGGACAGAGACGTGAAGTGCAAAGTCAGATAATCAGGGACCGGTACACCCTCTTGCGGCAGGGTCTCTCTGGCAGGGCCAGAATAAGGTATTCAGGTGGCGACTCCGCTCCGTCCGCACCCCCTGAGATCCTTTCGCCTGTGGAGCCTAACTCCTCTGCTCCCCTCCTGGGCCTTCTTGGTTGGACTCTGACCGGGGACAGAGCCGGTTTTAACTCTGCCCCAGTCCCCCGTCTCGAGGCCTGAGACCGGGAACCGTGGACTCTAAGCCGGCAGCAGCTTTGAACTGACCTGCCGTCCCAAAGACCCACGACTAAAGACCCGGTTATTAAAATGGCCTCCAATTATATATGATTCTATTAAGTGCTAAAGTAAAGTGCTTCCTCCACTCTCACTCACTACGTGGTTCCCCCTAACTTTAGTTCCCCCCAACTCCTCCATTCAGGCCCGGGGCAGCACTATGGTGCTTTTTAGGCCCCCTTCAGAACTGGAGTGGTGTAGTGTTGAGTGTGTGGTTGGGGTCCTGTGTGGTGCTCCATCCTTACCTTGGAGAGGAGATACCACACCTCATTCTGAGGTGCAGTACCCCTGTGGCGACTGAACCCTCAGGGGCGCCACAGTTGCAGGCAGCAGATCGCTCTCCACGGCATCTCCAGACTCTGTCACGTCTGTCACATGTGCTCAGTGTGAACCTGCTTTTATCTGTGAAGAGCACAGGGCGCCAGTGGCGACTTTACCAATCCTGGTGTTCTGTGGCAAATGCTAAGCATCCTGCACGGTGTTGGGCTGTGAGCACAACTCCCATCTGTGGACGTCGGGCCCTCATACCACCCTCATGGAGTCGGTTTCTAACCGTTTGTGCAGACACATGCACATTTGTGGCCTGCTGGAGGTCATTTTGCAGGGCTCTGGCAGTGATCCTCCTGTTCCTCCTTGCACAAAGGTGGAGGTAGTGGTCCTGCTGCTGGGTTGTTGCCCTCCTACGGTCCCCTCCACGTCTCCTGGTGTACTGGCCTGTCTCCTAGTAGCGCCTCCAGCCTCTGGACACTACGCTGACCGACACAGCAAACCTTCTTGCCACAGCTCACATTGATGTGCCATCCTGGATGAGCTGCACTACCTGAGCAACTTCTGTGGGTTGTAGAATCCGTCTCATACTACCACAAGTGTGAAAGCACAACCAACATTCAAAAGTGACCAAAACATCAGCCAGAAAGCATTGGTACTGAGATGTGGTCTGTGGTCCCCACCTGCAGAACCACTCCTTTATTGAGGGTGTCTTGATAATTGCCAATAATTTCCATCTGTTGTCTATTTCATTTGCACAACAGCATGTGAAATTGATTGTCAATCAGTGTTGCTTCGTAAGTGGACAGTTTGATTTCACAGAAGTTTGATTTACTTGGAGTTATATTCTGTTATTTAAGTGTTCCCTTTATTTTTTTGAGCAGTGTATATAAACGCATGACACTATTCATATGACGCGATTGTTGTGTTCAGGGACAGGAATGCGACAGTACAGTCCACAGGCTTGCTTTTTGTGGACAAGTTGTAGTTTTGAAAGACATCACTCACTTTATCATATAATGTATTGAAAAAGTGGGGAAAAAAGTCTAAGTACTATGATATGATGTAAAAAAAATGTCATTTCTACTTTGTTTTTGGGGTTTTGTTTTTACAGCATTAATTTTGCAGTTAAAATTACCTGGGAACATGTTTTTTCAGATCAGTATGATTACAGCTATGCTAAACTTTTTTTTTCACTAACTTGAAAACCGGTTCTCCTTCTTTGCTCGCCAAAAACAAAAGGAGGGTGTGGGGGAATGCCTCCCAGTTTGAGAAGCACTGCTCTATAGTAAAAGAAGATAATTCCAGCTCCCTGTAGAAGACATCTTGTTTGTTCGGAGCCTGGAGAACGCTGCGTCAAAGCTTGAGGCAATCCAAAGAAAAAAGGAGAATCCAGCTCAACGGAATATAAAATGGTTTTATTCACAAAGTGCTCAGTGGAGGATAAAACAAGATATCAGCTGTACAGCTCACTTAAAGGCGATATCTACGCATTTTGGGTGACTAGGCACCCTTATTCATGAATGAACGCAGAATTTACAATAGATAATCTTCGGCATTGTACTATATATATTTCTCTGCAGTATCTGTGCATCATGAATCATGTATGTGTTAAAGGGGCCCACAGAGACTCTTTCACCCAGGACCCACGAAAACCTGGAGCTGGCCCTGCTTGCAGCCACATGAGGACTAGACATGCTCTGCCTCTCTCAATAGTTGTGCACTGAGAAATGATGAGTACATCTAGTGGGTATGTGGCTGGAAGTAGGCAAATTGCATACTTGCGGTCAAGTGATCACTCACTCTCACAGGCAATATCGGAGAATCCTGACAGTGAGCACACTGCATGCTGTCAGAATTCAGAAGTCTGCAGTCATCCTGGGCCCCATATGTTTGTCACTCATATTGCCGCTTTTCTTTAACAAAGTTAAAAAAAATAATTCTTCTTCATGGCAGCGACCTCCAACGTGTGCTCAGACATCAGCTGCCGGCCTTTGTTAGGCTGGCGGCTGTTAACTATTGCGGTGCAGGAAGCTGGTGGCTTTCTGTACCGCAATACATTTCAACTGAATGTGTGTCCGAAGACACATATTTAGTTGAAAATGACGGTCACACAGAATCAGATCGGGGAGTCGCTTCTTGTCAGTTCGGGGAACCAGATGCAATTTCCTGAACCAGTCGAATCTCACCCCTGCATAGGATACACTGGGGTTGGAGAATACATCACAACAAAGACACTGGGGCTGTTGCTACAAGTAATGTGAAAAAATCAAATGTTGATTTCTAGGTTTAGCAGTGGCCAATTCATTGCAAGTCTACAAATCTAGAAATCA
This sequence comes from Phyllobates terribilis, assembly GCF_046119375.1. Taxonomy (NCBI): domain Eukaryota; kingdom Metazoa; phylum Chordata; class Amphibia; order Anura; family Dendrobatidae; genus Phyllobates; species Phyllobates terribilis. The sequence goes on from NW_027362763.1 coordinate 768,608,984, forward strand.
ACTACCCTTCCTCAACATAAGACAAACATTGTTCAAAAGAAGGTCTGTTTGCTGATCAGGTGTTTATCCCCTCCAAAACAGCAATCAGCCCCAACACAAAAGAGAGAGAGAGATAGTATTTCTCATCACTGACCACTCTGTGAATGTGCTTCGGCAGCGAGGATGTGTAACATCAGCAAAAGTGTATTTGTCTCTACAATTTAATTTTAGGCCACCTACAGAGGGGTTTACTATTACTAATCAGACTTCAACCCGCACAAGCAATTATTTATCAGATTTATTTATTTTTTTTGCTACCATAATGTAGAATTTTATCAAAAAGCAAAGTTGGAAGCCATAAATATAGGTAAAGAATAACTTTTTCAGCAAAACTGGCGACCAGATATCGAGCTTTTGGTGAAGGTGATGTGAGAGCATCTACAATGGTGTCCACAACTTCATAGCTCTTTCTGCTGCCGCGATTAAACAGCTTCTTTATAAAGTATATTGAACGTTCTATGAATTTTTTTTTGTAGATCTCCTTTAACTCCACAGAAAGAGAGTCCCAGATTTTTTCTGCATCCATATGTGGTTGAATTTTTGTGGCTGGAGAATAATTTCCAGGTGTGATAATACATACCTGCAAGAGAAGATAACAATGATAGAATTATAATAGCTCCTGATCTTGTGAGTTTCTAAGGCTGGAGGTCACTTTTGGAATTTTATTGATTCAATAGTGAATGTGGCACAACAGTACTAGGGCTATACAGCTATACAGGCCTTCATTATTCCTGACCTGTACGGTCTCTGTGCAGTCTGACAGAGAAAGCCATAGTTTCTTTCATTGGATCCATATGGAATCTGAGTAGAGGCATTAGGCAATTCTATGGAGGTCCTATTATAGGGCCTTAAGTCGCAAAAGCTACTTATGAGCAATTTTTTTCACCCTTTTTCAATCTGATTGATACAATTACTACATGACTGTGGAATTAAAGTCACTTTTTCATCTGGCTGTTGAGTTAGTTTCTACAGACTGAAGCTAATGCATAACACAAAAATATATAAATTTGCTGATTTTTAAGCCCATTACATGTATTGGAAAATAGCATATTGGAAAATGTCCTTAAAGGGGTTGGCCACCTTTGAGAACATTTTTACTTAAATGCATGTATTTTGGGCTAAGAATTATTTTTTTGTAATTGGGTTTCATTACAGATTTTGCACAGTTTTGCTTTTATAGGCTTCGTTTCCCTGCACAGTCAACTTTAATGTGGTCTGTGGCCATAAATCAGCTGAGAGGAGCTAAGAAAGAGAAGCATAAAGAAAAGTGTTACATATTTTCTTGTTGGATAGTCAGAACGATCTCACTGATGAATTCTTGGGTAAAGAGGTTGAGCACTTTCTCTTGCCAGTGCAGTTCTCTCACACACTGACCAGCGCTTGTGTCCATACAATGGCTGCTGGTGGAGGAGCATGTGACCAGATTCTTTAATCTTTACAACGTTCACCATGTGGTATATTTGTCATGTTAACTTTATTCTGCTGCAGGTCGATGTGATTATCCAGCACAAAAGATCATAAAGCAGCAGACGGCCGATGCTGATAGGAGAGTGAGATGGGAATGCGCACACACTGATGTCAATGTGGGCATGTTCTCATCTACCTCTCATGTCAGCATCGGCCGCCCGGTGATGTGTGATCCTGTGTGCAGCAAGCAGCCGCTTCACACAGGAGAAGGGTGAGAATCCCCTCTACACAATGACACTGTGCCTGCTCTCAGCCCCTGCAGTGTCCATGCGGGCAGGGCTGGGAAATTTAATCAGGAGGCCTGTCAATCTCCAAAAGATTAGGTCCAAAGAATGATAATTCAGGGGATGGAATGGTGCACTGAGGTTTAAGTCTATGCCAAGGGTGCCCCAAAGCCTCCTCATTTATAGATCTAATAATACCGTTTTTATATAGAAGGCAAGAAATAAATTCTACAGTAAAAGTATGATTTTTTATAGGAGGCAAGATATGAATATCTAAATGGTTCAATAGGACTTTTGGGGTAACAGACTCCCTTTAACCCCTTTACAACCCAAGGGGTGGATTGCACGTTAATGACCGGGCCAATTTTTACAATTCTGACCACTGTCACTTTATGAGGTAATTACGCTGGAAAGCTTCAACGGATCCCCCTGATTCTCAGAATGTTTTTTCGTGACATATTGTACTTCATGATTATGGTAAAATTTCTTCGATATCACTTGTGTTTATTTGTGAAAAAAAACGGAAATTTGGCGAAAACTTTGAAAGTTTTGCAATCTTCAAGATTTGAATTTTTATGCCCTTAAATCAGAGAGATATGTCACACAAAAGAGTTAATAAATAACATTTCCCACATGTGTACTTTACATCAGCACAATTTTGGAACCAAATTTTTTTTTTTTATTAGGGAGCTATAAGGGTTAACAGTTGACCAGCGATTTCTCATTTTTCCAACAAAATTTACAAAACCATCTTTTTAGGGACCACATCACATTTGAAGTCACTTTGAGGGGTCTTTATGACAGAAAATACCCCAAATTGACACCATTCTAAAAACTACACCCCTCAAGGTGCTCAAAACCACATTCAAGAACTTTATTAACCCTTCAGATGTTTCACAGGAATTTTTGGAATGTGGAAGAAAAAAATAACTTTTTTCACAAAAATGTTACTTTAGATCCAATTTTTTTTATTTTCGCAGGGGTTTCAGGAAAAAATGGACCCCAAAATTTGTTGTGCAATTTCCCCTGAGCATGCAGATACCCCATATGTGGGGAAAAACCACTGTTTGGGCGCACAACAGGGTCCGGAAGGGAAGGAGCGCCATTTGACTTTTTGATTGTAAAATTTGCTTGAATAATTAGCGGATGCCATGTTGCGTTTGGAGAGCACCTAATGTGCCTAAACAGTGGAAATCCCCCACAAGTGACACTATTTTGGAAACTAGACCCCTCAGGGAACTTATCTAGATGTGTGGTGAGCACCTTAAACCCCCAGGTGCTTCACAGAAGTTTATAACATTGAGCCGTAAAAATAAAATGTTCACATTTTCCCACAAAAAAATGTTTTTCAGCCCCCAATTTTGCATTTTCATAAGGGTAACAGGAGAAATTGCACCATGCAGTTTGTTGTGCAATTTCTCCTGAGTAAGCAGATATGTGGGGGAAAACCACTGCTTGGGCATACGGCAGGGTTTCGGTAGGGAACGAGCACCATTTGACTTTTTGAATGTAAAATTTGAATAATTAGCGGATGTGCCCCTGATGTGCCTAAACAGTGAAAAGCCACCACAAGTGACACCAGTTTGGAAACTAGACCCCTCAGGGAACTTATCTTGATGTGTGGTGAGCACCCTGAAACCCCAAGTGCTTTACAGAAGTTTATAACATGAAGCTGTGAAAATAAAAAAAATCTATCTTTTTCCACAAAAATGATGTTTTAGCCCCAATTTTTTTATTTTCACAAGGGTAAGAGGAGAAAATCAACCCCAAAAACTTTTGTGCAATTTCTTCTGAGTACGCCAATATCCCATATGTGGGGAAAATACAGTGTTTGGGCACACGACAGAGTTCAGAAGAGAAGGAGCACTGTGTGACTTTTTGAACGCAAAATTGGCTGGAATCGAGAGCGGACCCCATGTCGCGTTTGGAGAGCCCCTGATGTGCCTAAATAGTGGAAACCCCCCACAAGTGACCCCAATTTAGAAGCTACACCCCTCAAGGATTTTATCAAGGGGTATAGTGAACATTTTGAACCCAGAGGTACGACACAGAATTTGATAACATTAGGTCATCATATTGAATAAGTTGTCATTAGTCTTGAGCGCAAGTGCTCGCTACTTGAGTTTGCATCGGTTACTCAGGTATGCACCATGTATCGTGCGTGCTCGAGTGACATGCTCGAGTCCCCGCCCACATGTTTCACGGTTATTAGACACCCAAAAAAAACATGCGGGGATTGCTCGTGCATGGCAGGCAATCCCCGCAAGGTTTTTTTGGCCGCAAAGCATATGGGGCGGAGACTCGAGCATATCACTCGAGCACCCGCGATACTCAGTGCATACCTGAGCACCCGATGCAAACTCAAGTAGCGAGCACTTGCGCTCAACACTAGTCGCAATATCGTCATCATTTTTTTTTTACTATTGAAAAAAATCCCAACCCTGACCCAACCCTAACCCCAACCCTAACCCTAACTCCAACCCTAGCACAACCCTAGCCCAACCCTAACCCTAACCCAAACCTAACCTCAACCCTAACCCAACCCTAACCCCAACCCTAACCCTAGCCCAACCCTAACTCCAACCCTAACCCTAGCACAACCCTAACCCTAGCCCAACCCTAACCCCAACCCTAACCCTAGCACAACCCTAACCCGAGAGTTTATTTTTTCCCCAGTTCCTCGTGCGGTATAAGTGATTAGACGACTTTATTCTTCGGGTCGGTGCGATTACAGTGATACCAGAGTCATATCGAGTTTTTATGATTGACAGCTGTCACACACTAAAGACGCATTTTTTTGTAAAATCTACTTTTTGCAGCGCAATATTTTGAGAGCTATAATTTTTCCATATTTTGGCCGACAGAGTCATGTGATGGCTTGTTTTTTGCGGGATGAGTTGACGTTTTTATTGGTGCCATTTTCAGGCATGTGATATTTTTTGATCACTTTCTATTCCGATTTTTGGGAGGCAGAATAAACAAAAAACAACAATTCAGGAACTGTTTTTTTTTTTTTTAAACGCTGTTCCGCGTGTGGTAAAATTGATAAGGTAGCTTTATTCTTCGGGTCAGTACGTTTACAGCGGTACCACATTTATATAGTTTTTCTATATTTTGGCGCTTTTACACAATAAAAGCTATTTTATAGAAAAAAAATATTTTTTTGCATTTCTTTATTCTGAGAGCTATAACTTTTTTATTTTTCGGCTGATGGAGCTGTATGGTGGCTTGTTTTTTGCGGGACAAGATGATGTTTTCAGCGGTGCCATTTTTATTTATATTTGTCTTTTTGATCGCGTGTTATTCCATTTTTTGTTTGGCGGTATGATGATAAAGCATTGTTTTTTGCTTCGTTTTTTATTTTTATTTTTTACCGTGTTCACGAAAGAGGTTAACTAGTGGGACAGTTTTATAGGTCAGGTCGTTCTGGACACGGCGATAGGAAATATGTGTACTTTTATTGTTTTTTTGTTTTTTTTTCAGAATAATATTTATTGATGGGTACATTATATTTTTATTGGATTATTTTTTTTTATTTATTTTTTAATATTTTTACAATTTTTTTTTATTATTATTTTTTCACTTTCTGCCACTTTTTTACTTTTATTCTTTGTCCCACTATGGGACTTTTACTTTTTTTATTCTGATCATTTGTATAGCATAGGGATGGAGCACCATCTGTTATAACTCTCCTGTTAGGTTTTTTCTATCTTGCTGGTCACATGACCTTTTTTGCCTATTTAATCCTGCTCCACCCTCCTGACCTTGCTGGACTTCATTGTAATTTCTACTCTTGAGTTAGCCTGGTGCTTAGTTACCTTTCTCAGTCAGTTTAGCTAGGTCTTCGGACCTTTATGTTCTATGTTGTGTGTTTGTCTTTTACTGCTACAATTTCTGCTAGGAGGTGTCCAACTTTATCCCAGTCCCTAGTTCTTGTAGGGATCCCTCCCTTGCATCTATAAGTCTTCGTACAGACTAGCCGAGGACTTTAGCGGGTCTGATTGCAGGATCAGGTTCCCCGTTACATCGTAGGGATCTAGCTTAGTTCTATTGTAGGGACAGATCTCCTTTCTTTCCTTAGTGCTTGTAGCAGATCATAACACCATCCCTGTGCTAAACAGGCTGTCAGCGCTGCAGATTCAGAAGATACTTTGGTCATGCACTGCGCATGACCAAAATATCTTCCTGGTGTCTGGTGACCCGGATGTTGTCATGACGACATCGGGTCGTCATGGCAACATCCGGGAAGCCGCAGCAGACAGCGCTGGAGGCCGGCAGGAGAGGTGAGTATCCCGATCACCTCCCCTTGCTTCGATTGCAGCATTGCGAGGGTTAATGTGCCGGGAGCGGTGCAGGACCGCTCCCAGCACATAGCACCAGGTGTCAGCTGTGACAATCAGCTGACACCCGGCGGCGATTGCAAAGACGTACTAAAACGTATCAGGCTCTTAAAGCCCAGGGCACAGATACGTATTAGTACGTCTTGGGCTTTAAAGGGGTTAACTATGTGGTCCAAACGCTAAGGGCAACAAGGCCATTTTTCCATTTATATACTTAAAGCACACCTGTCAGCAGGATTGTGCTTAGAAAACCACATACACTGTCAAGTAGGCGTCATTACACTGAGTAAAATGATACCTTTGTTGAGATCTGTCCTGTGGTTCTTTTATAACCTTTATTTTCATTTCTGACTGATATGCTCATGTTTCAGGCAGCCTTTTTTAGGGGAGGGGGGGCTTTATCTGGTGATCTGCTTATGTATTCCTATGTCTGCCTTCTGACAGGTCACTGTGCTTTCAGTGACCTGCCTACTATTCTAAATACTGCCTGTGTAATTTGTGTGCCACACATGAAATTTACATGCACCGAAATAGCCCCCGCTACTGTGCTTTAATGAATGAGACACTAAGTTCTATAAAATCATAAATGGCCACAAGTGGATTCATTTTGTAATGGCTTTTTTTTTCATTGTCACTGGCACAGACACAATTTGGTACTTTCTCTCTCATTTCTTTAGTTATATATTTATTATAAAGGAATTCTGTGGCATTTGTATTGGTGGCTGCCCTTATTGTCTCAGCTTATGTTGCCAGATGGTGCCACACTCTTGTTGCAGATGACGCAAGGCTACAACTTTGGTTCTGTGTCCTCTGGGACTTGTAGTTCTGTCCGTGCTGTGAGATCAAGAGTTAACTTTTGTCAGTGTTTGCTTCCTCCTGCTTGGCTTGGGTGGGGCAGCAAACTTTTTAAGCTCCTTAAAGCCTGTTGTCCACTGCCAGTTATAATTTGACTGTCTTCAGTGAACATCTTAGTTCTTGCTGGCTTCCCAATACACTGTGTTCCAAATTATTATGCAAATAATATTTTCTCAGATTTTCCCAAATTACCTATATGAATTGCAGTCATTGTAATTTTCCAGTCAAATAACTATTAGAGTACAATTGAAAGGTTTTTGTACAAACTGCCTATGATAACAGTATATTTTTAAAAAAATGAAACACTCAAACTGCACTCAAAATGCATGTTCCAAATTATTATGCACAGCAGAGTTTTCAACCTTTTCATTTTAATAAAGAACAAAAAAATGGTCATTTTTGAAATTATAAGCATTAGCAGGTTATTACAAACTGAAATCAAACAGTTTTCAACACAAAACTTTATTCTAGGTGATGTAACATTTGCACATAGGACCCCTTGTTCGAAAGGAGCTTCTGAACTCTCTCGTCCATTGAATTTGTCAGGTTTTGGATGGTTTCTGCTTCAATTGTTTTGCATGAGGACAGAATACCCTCCCAGAGCTGCTGCTTAGATGTGAACTGCCTCCCGCCATCATAGACACTCCTTTTGATGATGCTCCAGAGGTTCTCAATGGGGTTGAGGTCAGGGGAGCATGGGGGCCACACCATAAGTTTGTCCCCTTTTATGCCCACAGCAGCCAGAAATGCAGATGTGTTATGTGCAGCATGAGACGGGGCATTATCATGCATGAAAATGATCTTGCTGCGGAATGCACGGTTCTTCTTCTTGAACCATGGCAGGAAGTGCTGTTTGAGAAACTCAACATACATTATGGAGTTCATCTTTACCCCTTCAGGGATCCTAAAAGGGCCGACAATCTCTCTCCCCATGATTCCAGCCCAAAACATTACTCCACCTCCTCCTTGTTGGCGCCGTAGCCGTGTTTGCATGGGGTGTCCATCAACCAGCCATCCTCCACTCCATCCATCTGGACCATCGAGATCATTTCATGCATGATAATGCCCCGTCTCATGCTGCACATAACACATCTGCATCTCTGGCTGCTGTGGGCATAAAAGGGGACAAACTTATGGTGTGGCCCCCATGCTCCCCTGACCTAAACCCCATTGAGAACCTCTGGAGCATCATCAAAAGGAGTGTCTATGATGGCGGGAGGCAGTTCACATTTAAGCAACAGCTCTGGGAGGGTATTCTGTCCTCATGCAAAACAATTGAAGCAGAAACCATCCAAAACCTGACAAATTCAATGGACGAGAGAGTTCAGAAGCTCCTTTCGAACAAGGGGTCCTATGTGCAAATGTTACATCACCTAAAATAAAGTTTTGTGTTGAAAACTGTTTGATTTCAGTTTGTAATAACCTGCTAATGCTTATAATTTCAAAAATGACCATTTTTTTGTTCTTTATTAAAATGAAAAGGTTGAAAAATCTGCTGTGCATAATAATTTGGAACATGCATTTTCAGTGCAGTTTGAGTGTTTTATTTTTTTAAAAATATACTGTTATCATAGGCAGTTTGTACAAAAACCTTTCAATTGTACTCTAATAGTTATTTGACTGGAAAATTACAATGACTGCAATTCATATAGGTAATTTGGGAAAATCTGAGAAAATATTATTTGCATAATAATTTGGAACACAGTGTAGACATTCCTGATTTTGACCTCAACTCATTTTTTGACTACTCTCCTGCCTTACGATTCTGTCCCTGCACTGATCTTTTGGCTCTGACCCAGCTACCAGATCATTCTTCTTGCCAACTCGCACCAAACAGTAGCTAACTTTTTGACTCCAAACTAGGGGTCCCCCCAGATTCCCGTATATGGGTTAAACCGCGAATATGGAAATCGGAGTCTCTAGAGCTGAACATGTTCGTAGTAGCCAGGTTTTGAGCTGCAAAGAAACCACGAACAGTGCCTTCATTACAAATTCTAAGGCTATCAACATACTTTTTACTTTGGTGCAGTGAAAAGGTCTTAAAGGGGTTGTCCCAATTTACCAAGTTATAACCTATCCACAGAATAAAAGATAACTTGCTGACTGGTGGGGTCATATCATTAGGACCCCCAACCAATGCTGAGATCAGGAGTGAAGTGCCCTATAGGAATGGAGCAAGGAAATCTGTAAAACTGTCGGGCTATGGGTCCGATTCATTAAGACTGGCGTTTTTACAACTGGTGCATTTTACAACTGATGTGCGCCTCTGGAAGACATGTTTCTCCAGTCAAGGACTGCAGTAGATTTCTGGCATAATTTATGCTAATAAAAAATGTTGCAAATATTGATTAATTTACTTGGCGGGTTCTACCACGCCTTGTCCCGCTCCAGCTCTGCCCACTTTGGTGAAACTGACTGAGCCTGACATAAAAACCCCTAAAGGAATCTGGCCCTATTTGACTGGATTCCTGTAGGCTTGGAGAAGCATACACCAGGCAGTATCCTATACACATCTTGGGTGTATGTTGGTTTTTATTTACCTCTGCTGCTAAATAATAAAAAAGAAGAAATACAAGAGTCTTACCTGTACCCCAAATTGCTTCATTTCCAGTCGGAGACAATCACAGAATTTCTCCAGCCCAGCTTTGCTCATTGAATAAATACTAGTGAGCTTACTTACATATGCACTTGTGCTTGATAAAAACACCATACGTCCTGCAATTATTAAATAAAAAAAATCAAGATAAAGAAATAATAATAAAGCAGTATAGGACCACGGAAAATGAAGCACAATCTTTGTTTCTTTGTTTGAAAAATGGTGCAAATTCAACTGGACCAGCACCAAATTCTTTCAAAGTGGCTGTCAGACAGGTGCAAAACTTTTTTCTTTGTTATACATGAGTCAGGTTGTGTGTGCTACTCACTTAGGTGTGATATGAGGCATCACAGGAAAGGTTTCTATTTAAAAGTCTGGCTGGTTAATGGCAGTCTTCATAAACCACATCACAGGAAATCATACAGCCCTTGTCCGGCTCAAAGTACAACATAAGGAAAAAGTCCATACAATAGTGCTGGTTAGCCTGTCCAGCTTCTTAGTCCTTTAGAAAAGCTACTCAATCCAGGAGATCTGCACACCTCCATACACACAACCATGTGTAAGACAAACAGGTCTCAATTTACAAAGTGAACCACATCCAGGGGTGGAGACATGGTGAGCATCCTCTATGTGTCTAACAGCCACCTTACAATGTATATGTGTATGTGTATGTATGTATATATAGGGTGGTCCAAAAGTAGGTGGACAGAAAGTGTAATAAGGTTATGAAGGGGGGGATTTATCAAACACTAAATTGCAGCCGCCTGTCTGGATCATCCTCCAATAAACCATGAATTAGACGTGGACGATAACTTTCCACCCAATAGATTTCAGGATTCGCATGATAGAAGCTTGTGAAATTCCCAATTTCATAGAGGCTCTTCTGGTGGACGTTTTTGGACTCTGAACAAATGTTTCAGCAACAAGTTGTTTATTATCTTCTGTACAGACTGTTTTGGGTCGACCAGTTTTTGGAGCATTAAGGATTGAGCCAGTGGCATTGAATTTGTCACGAATGCGGTAAATGGTTTGTCTCTTTGGGCCTTGAGTACCAAATGTTTCAACCCAATTTGCTCTAATGGTTTCAGCATTTTGAGATTTCCAATACTCTGTTAAAATCCATTTTCTTTGATCTGTATTTAAATTATTTGCCATTATGTGTTATCTGAATTGAAAACAGATTTGGGGGAGATCTATCTGTGAATACTAGATCTGTGAAACTGGCTCAGTTGCCCTTGGCAACCAATCAGATTCCACCTTTCATTTTCCAAAGAGTCTGTGAGGAATGAAAAGTGGAATCTGATTGGCTGCTAAGGGCAACTGAGCCAGTTTCACTTTACACCATGTTTGATAAATCTCCCCCTTCATACCCTTATTACACTTTCTGTCCACCTACTTTTGGAACAATATATATATATATATACACACACACAAACACATATGTAGCAGGAGAGAAAAGCAAGACACTTCCTGAGTGTGATGGCATCAGTGCAAAGCATTTCAAGGGACTTGGATAGTAGATTCATGCTGTTTTGATCCACGGGCCATCACTTGAGGTAAGTTGCTCCCCTAGCCTCATGGTAGAATTGGAGCCATGGGCTGCGTGAATCACTCACTTGTTGAGCTATTGCAGCTGTCACTGTGTATGTTTTACTCTGAAACACTGCGGTATTTCAAAGAAAACATACTTTGAAAAGCTGGTGGCTTATCCTCACCTTGTCCCCCTAGACTAACAGGTCTCTCTCTCTCTGTGTTTATAGAGAGAGACTTTTCAGTCAAGGGGAGCAATGGATGGAGAAGCTTCGAGGACCTTGCCTCTGTTCGTCCTTCAAGATGCATGGTCCATATTGTCCCCGAAAACCTTTTTTCAAAGTATGTTTTTTTCTGAAATACCGCCGCGTTTCAAAGTAAAGAATACATGGCTGCAATAGTGCAGCCAAACTCTGAATTATGCTGCACGCGGTTTGGCTGCATGAATCTCCTGTCAGTTTCTCTTTAAAGGACCACTCCAGCATTTTGGTATTTTTTCAGTGCTGGAGTGATGCTTCTAATGTAAGGTCCCTGACCCTGGTCTGATACTTACCCGACACTATTTTCACCTTTTATGGGTGCCACTCTGGTTCTACGGCGTCATCTTGTGGCCATAACTTCTGACTATCCGGAAGTCAGAAGCTACGTCACAAGCTCTCTATGCAAGTCTATGAGAGCCAGAACGAGGCCAGAACAAGGATCTCATAGACTTGTATTGAAAAGTGACCTGCAGCGCGCTCCAGCAAACACTGATGTGATTCAGCAGGTTACAAAATGCTGGAGACCGTCTGGAGCGGTGCTGATAGAAGATGAAGACTGCTGCGGATAAGTATAAGACCGAGCGCAGGAACCAAAGCACCACTCCAGCTCTGCAATAAAAAAAAAAAACGATCGAGTGGTGCTTTAAATGGAATTTGTCATCAAGTTTTCCCAATATAAAAGTATGGTTACCTCCTTTAGGGCCTATTTTATAGCATTCTAGTATTCTGTAAGTATGTCTCCAATCCCCTCTACATAACATAAAAAATACCTTTTATTATACTCACATAGAGCGCTGTCCGGTCTGATGGGCATCTCTGGTCTTCATCCCGCGTCTCCTCTCTTCCCACAATCACTGTCCTCCTTTCCTGCTTCATGTAGATAACGTGTCCTATGTCATCCACAGTGTCCTCCATCGCGCTCTTGCACAGGCATACTTCCCTCTGCCTTGCCGACGACTGAGCAAAGTACTGTAATGCACATGCGCCGGGAAAGGCCAAAGAGTGACAATGGCCATGGAGTAAAGCTGGTGCATGCGCATTACAGTACTTTGTTCAGCCCTCAGGAGCATGATGGAGGACACTGTGTAAATGATGTAGGATGTGTCATCCACACGAAGCCGGGCAGGAAGACAGCGATTGTGACAAGAGGAGGTGCCGGATCAAGACCTGTGATGGCCAGTGGACCAAACTACACTGTATGGGAGTATAATAAATAGGTGCTTTTTTGTCCCTTGCAGAGCGGATTGGGGACTTACATACATTATACCAGAATGGTGTAAAAAAGCCCTTACTGGTGGATAGGTGGTGGCCGTACTTTATATTGGGAAAACCTGGTCATAGGCTCCCTTTAAGTGCACTGTTGACAGATTAACCATAAATAGCCTATTCACTTACATTTCTACTTCTACACAACCTATTGACTACATATTTAAAAAATGTAAAAGATGTAATATTACTGAATATATATTAAAAACAGTTTACATTGTAATTCGCTTATAAAATACGGATTGTTTTTATCATTAAAGGGTTAATAAAAAGAAACGTTAATCCCCTATCTATAGGATAGGGGATAACTTGCTGATCACTGCAAATCTGACTGCTGGGACCCTCAGCGATCTCGAAATTGGGGCTCTGGAAATCCCAAGAATGTTTTGAATGGAGTAAAAGTGCCCATGCTCGACCTCTGCTCCATTTATTGTCTATGGCACTGCCAAGCTGTACTGGGTACAGACTTCTATGCACTATTACCATCCTGTTAACATAATAAATCAATGTCCAGGGAGCACCATCACAGCATACAAATCCTCATGAATTCTTTTATGACATAATTACCAAATAAGGGATGGTGAGCCACACGGAAATGTCCCCCTTTATTTGGTAATTATGAGGATTTGTATGCTGTGATGGTGCTCCCTGGACATTGATTTCTTATGTTACAATGTGTTTAGATTATGTTACTGTCTAATGCCCATGCTGCACCATTAGCACGATAGGTAACAGGACGGTAATAGTGCATAGAAGCCTGTGGTAAAAAATTGATTTTTAACCATTAAAATAAATATTTGTTGCCTGTTTTTTTATAGACATCCTCACTAGATGGCGACATTGTAGTATTTTCTTAGCACTATTCACATTAAAGATTTGTATACCATGTATCTTGTTCATGAATAAAGATTTAATGTTTATTGGTCATGCCACTAAATGCCCATTACTGCAATATTTTCATGCCTTTTTAGTTTTTTGTTGTTTTTAACTATGTATGAAATAAAGAGTTGTTACATTTTTAAAGAAACCTCCGTTTGTTTGTATTGGTTTTCATGATTGCTCAGTGGTTAACACTGCAGCCTTATAGTCCTGAGGTCCTGGGTTCAAATCCCACCAAGGACAACATCTGCAAGGAGTTTGTATGTTCTCCACGTGTTTGCATGGGTTTCCTACCACACTCCAAAAACACAGATAGGGAATCTGGATTGTGAGCCCCGATGGGGACAGGTATATTGAAGTCCGTGAAGCGCTGCAGGATAAGATGGCACTGTATAAGCAAGCATAATAAATAAGAATTTAAGACAGGGCTCTGCAGAGCCCCATTCTCAGGATTCTAGAGCCCTGATCTCAGGATCACTGAAAGTTCCAGCGGTCAGATCCCCAGTGATTAGCTAGTTCTCTCTTATTCCATGTTTTTAGTTGTTTTTTCATTAGTATTTTTTTTTTAATAACCCTTTAAAGCCAAGTTTACTCATTGCTTCAGTTCTTGTCATTTGACTTCCCAATGTAAAAACTATTTATAAAGGGCGCCCCCTTGTGGTGGTATGGGAGAATGTTCCACGCTCACAAAAAGAGACACATTTGATTCGCCATTGTGTGTCTATCTTATATGATTTATAAGACACAAAAAGGAAAAAATTATGAACTTATAATGTTTCAATAGTATTGATGCTTAGATCAGCCGTATACCATGGGTCCAGCTGGTGAAGATCAGCAATCTTGAAGAAAAGTGAGAAAAATTGGTACTTTCACTGGTAAAATATTAAATCGTTATTCTGGATATATTAAAAAGTATTCCCATTCAGAAAAAAAAACACAAGTATATGGGAATACTTGTTTTAATGTATCCAAAATAAAGATTTATTATTTTACTGTTTGAAATTCCTGTTAGGCCACGTTCACACCTTCAGTATTTGGTCAGTATTTTACATCAGTATTTATAAGCCAAAACCAGGAGTGGAACAATCAGAGGAAAAGTATAATAGAAACACGTCACCACTTCTGCATTTGGTTTTGGCTTACAAATACTGATGTAAAATACTGACCAAATACTGAACGTGTCAATGTGGCCTTAAAGAAAGAAAATCCCACAATGGTCACTGAAATTACTTGAAACTGACTAAAGTCCTCATGTGTAATAATAACTATGTGGGTGAAATATTACATACACTGTAAAGATAGTCACTAGTTATTAAATGGATTGTGACATACTATGGCTATTTGAATGACCCCAAGAACAAACAGACACGTGCAACTCTATACCTGTACATTATTCACAGGGACGCTAAACCCACAGCAACTAAAGGCCTCCGACTGCAGCCACATCCCTTTTAGCCAGATCTGGGTAAGGATTAGGTGTAATAAGAAATGCTAATTACTATTATGCCATTTTATAGTACATATGTCACCTTTGCTTTTCCTGATAAGTGGAGCAAAAGCCAGGGTTGTCCTAATACTTCCCAGCAGGTTAACATCAAGAATGTTCTTGTATTTATCTATTGTTTGCCATTCGACCATTCCGTATGTGGCTAAACCAGCATTGTTCACAAGTCCCCACAGCCCTGGAAGAAAAGAAAAAATCTGCCGATTATTAAAGTAGTGCAACGTGGCACGGGGCGGTAGCCGTGGGCGAGGTACTCATCTTTCACCCCTATCTTCATGTAGCACCCCAGCATGCTACATGAAGATTGGGGTCCTGGCTGGGTGTGTGGGTGTTGTCTATGGGGGCTCCACACCCTTGCAGGTCGTATGATGCCAGTGACTTCGGCTGGCCAGTACCATGTGTTGAAAGATTCAATGAAGGAGACCAGCAGCCAACAATAAACAGTTTTTTACTGAACAGTAACTTGGGGGAACTATGTACAACAGATAGAGGGTGCATAACTTCACGAACGTTTCTTTTAGAACAGGGATGTGAAACTCAAACATACAGAGTGCCAAAATGAAAATCTTGGACAAAGTCGCAGGCCAACCAGAATACAGTATAATTGTCTTCCATACAGAATAATGGTCCCCATATAGTCCTCCATACAGGATTATGGGCACCACATAGTCCTCCATACAGAATAATGGGCACCACATAGTCCTCCATACAGGATTATGGGCACCACATAGTCCTCCATGCAAAATAATGGCCCCACATAGTCCTCCATACAAAATAATGGCTCCACATAGTCCTCCATACAAAATAATGGCCCCACATAGTCCTCCATACAAAATAATTGCCCCATATAGGTGTGGTGGTTCTGGTGTCGAGGGCTAATTAAAACCCCCCTGTGGGGCAAATTTGGGCCACGGGCCAGAGTTTGACGTTTGTTTTAGAATATGGAGCATCTTCACACATTTTCTGCCTTCCTTCTCTAGGCTCACTAGCACCATCACCCAGCACAGTACTTTGGGAATTTCTCCAATCCCCAATAACGGTACTACTGTCCAGTATGTGTTAGCACTTCAACCCGCTGTTCCACATCCTTCTTTTCCTTTTAGGGGAGCTAGATTGCACTATGACCTTTACTTAGCTTCTCTGCTTGCTGATGCCTTGGAACTCCCGCCTAGGGTACTCTTTTCATCTCACGTTCCCTGTTTCATCCTGGTCCGTTACCTCTCTGAGTTGCAAACTCAGGAGCCATAATGCTGGGCGTTCTGTCCCAGGACCCATCTCCAGTGCATCACTCTGTCTTTCTGGTCACTTTTCCTTGTCCCTACTGCAGATTTCGCTACCCACTGCCTCGGTCTCCATTTATGTTAGGCACACCCACGTCACACGGCTCTGCTGACTAGTCAGACCTTAGGTCTGCTTTCACTGCAGGCTGAGCCCTATCTGTCCTCCTGACAGAAAGCTGTTTTTGTCCCTGCACTTCAGCCCCTCCCACTCAGGTCTAGTCCCAATCATTAACCCTAACTGTCCCTACCGTCTGACAGAACATAATACTATCAGTAATCACACATGATGACAACACACGTGTCTTCAAGGGGGAATGTGGGCTGTATGTCCTTCTCCTTACATTTTCCCATTCTTTAATGATGGCCATCTGAAAACTGGAAGACACCAAACATTTCACCACACACAACCACGCACAACATGGACTCCTCTTCTCTTCATAGAGTAACGCCAGCCTTGTTCCACTTGGTTAGGACCGTCCTCTTAACCCGCTATCCTTCGGGTTGATCTGGCCCTTCTTGGCAAGGGCCCTGGAACAAACAGTAAAGTCTCTCTCATTGGAAACAGCCCACACGGCAGGGCACAGTCCATTGTCCCCCCATCAGTCCTTAGGACGGCTACAAAGTCCATTAGCTCACACCTATCCATGAGACAGGAACACAGTATTTAGGACGGAGCAATGTCCATCCTAGATTGGGCTAAGTTCTTAACTGAGGATATAGGACCCTCCAGCCGCTGCAACGTCTCTCAATCCAGTGTAACAAGTGTACCAAACCTGGGGGAACACAAGTTAAGCCATTTGTGGCTAGCAGTGTTGGGGGAGTCTTAGACCCACTGGATATCAACTCTCCATTAACTTCAAACTGTTCCAGTTATGGGTGTGCAACGTGTACAACGTGGGGTCTTCCCGCTTCCGACTCCTTCTTCTTCTTCCTAACTGGCCTTTCCCTGGCCTTCCTCAGGTCCAGGTTTTCCTTGGCCCTGCTCCCTCTCAAAGAACACCATTTCCCCTGTCATGTTTTTAGCCAGATCTTCACCCTCAGGACCGTCCAACTAGGCCCTCACCCATTCCTCCCTTATTTTCTTGTCTTGGATCATGTCTGTGATCCACCATGCCTTGGTGATATGGGGTACTTTCTCAGGGATAGGGGGCATTTGAGGGTCAGTGGGAGACCCACTGGCATCTGGGCCAATAAGACTTCCAGCTGTTTGGCTCACGATCCAGGCCAGCGTAAGGGATTTAACCTACAGCTTGTCTAATACCTCTGGTTCTCCTTCAGGGGACCCAGTGACCTTCTCCGCCAGGCCATCCGGTATTTCCTTTCCCTCCACCAACTTCATTAGTTGCTACAACCGGGTCCTTTCCCCTCATCGGACAGCATGTCCAACGTTAGGCCTTCTCTTGCTATCATGAGTTTTCACTCCGTCATTATGCAATACTTCTCTCTCCAACTCCCAACAGACTAATGGAGCCGGCCCTCTCGCCACCCCATGTCACTGCTCCACCTTTCGTTGGGTGGGGCTTTCTTTAGCTCACCATCGCGTTTCCTAGTCGTCTCCGTCCGTTTTCCTTCATCGTGTTCCACTGGGTGGGCCTTCTCCTTTCACTTCGCCCTACTGGTAGGGCACTTCATACTGCAAGCTGGCACTTCTAGGTAAGACACTCCCTTTGGTAGGCAAAACCTCTGGAGGGCTGGATGGTTATTTGCGCCCTTTCATGTCTTCTACACCAACGATGGGCAGGACCTTCTTCTTGCACTGCGCCATTAACCACCATTTTAAAGTCCGTGTTCGGCGTCATTTTAGACCAAGTTATGGCCGCCATTCTCCATGCAGCTCGAGTCTTCCCTGCATCCCTTTGCTCTTCCTGGTACAAATTCCTGCCAACTACAACAAGTGTAGGCAGGGGGTTGCCAGTGACGACGTCATGGGTCAAATATAATTGCCATGTGGGCCAGATTTGGCCCTCGGGCTAGAGTTTGGTATGTATGTTTTAGGTTGTATGTATGTTATAGGCAGTGTTTAGATGTGTCAGTAGTCCTTGGGGCAAGCTGTTTTAAAAACAGAAAATGCCAATCTGTAACATGTCATAAAAGAGGAGTGCAGCAAGATTATTTCTTGGAGCTTATTCACACATCTATTTTTAACATACTTGTGCTATCCATTTTTTAAGTGGACAGAACTTGTACAGTATGTACTTGTATAGTCTATGGGTCTTTTCATAGTTTTTTTTTTTTTTAGCAGGCCAATGATCCGCAGAAATTAACCGTATGTGTTGTACTTTGATCCAATTTGGATATCAAACATGCTTATTCTACTGAATGGTTCTGCAAAAAAAAAATTGCCAGCATATGAATGCAACTCAGAATGTATCCTTGTGCTGTCCTTTTAAAATGACAGACATGGGAATAAGATCTTATTTTCACTCTAAGATTTTTTACATGGATTTTGAAGCAGAATTTGAGATTTAGGCTATGTTTACACATCATAGATTTTTTGGAGTCACAAATCGGCAGCAAAACTTGATCACAAGCAGGAAAGAAGCTGCATCAAAAACGCATTTTTTGGCACGTTTTTTCAGCGTTTTTTTCACTGTCCTTTTGTGTCCTTGCTTATGCATTTACATAAAGTTCAGTGAAAAAAAATCTCATTCTGGTTAAGGCACGAAAAACGCTGAAAAAACGCTAAAAAAAAGTTACCTGCATTTTTTCAGCATTTTTTTCACTACCCAGTGCTTCTTATGGGTGAAAAAAATGCTGAAAAAATGCTGAAAAAACCCTGAAAGAAGTGGCATGTTCTATTTTCAAAAAAAGGCTGCAAGGCACAAAATATGCAACAAAAAAAACCTTGATGCATGAACAGAAAATTCTGGTTTCTCATAGACTTTGCTGGTGCTGCAAAAGGCAGCTGAAAATTTGCATACAAATCTGCAGTAAAAAACGCTGAAAAAACATGATGTGTGAACATAGCCTAAGGTACATTTTTATGAGGAGCATAAAACTCCAAAAGGATATTACATTAGCAATGCTGTAAGAGAATTTAAGAAATTCCATGCACTCGCTAAAGAGAATATATGCAGTGTAAATTTACCAGCATTGCAGATTTGAAATGAATGTAATGGATAACTGTATTTATAGGTGAAACACATTCTTTTTTTAATGTGTCACCTGTAAGATCTGCGTCCTTATCAACTGAATCCCAATATTGCAACACTATGCACCCCTTCTCCACAACTAAATTTTCAGCAGTATTTATGGCTGTTGCAGTTCCACTGCTGGAGATCTGCAGCAGAAATGTGTCGTATGGCCTCACGGAAACATAGCCTAATAAGTGACAAATAGTTGAATTGAGTGTTTTAACCCCTACTTCATGTTTTCCTCAGATTAAATAGCAAAACTCTGCCGACAGATTCCCTTTAATAGTTTTTTTGTAGCAATTCACAAAATGCAAAGTGAATGACAAAAGAGAAATCTAAATGTGTGACCGCTGATCAATTACACTTGCACACAGTTTTTGAATAATTTCGTCAGAGAGTTTTGTTCCAAACATCTGGTTGAACTAACCACAAATCTTCCATGCATGTAGGTTTGTGCAAATCCTTCTGTCTCTTTGTATGATCCCAGACAAATTTGAAGTTGTCTTCAGGGCTCTGTTCGGGCCATATCATCACTTCCAAATGTTTGTTCTTCTTTCATGTCACAGGTTATAAAACCATAGCAAGACTGAGCACAGCAATAAAACACAAGGTAATTATACTCTATAGCAAAGTCTTTTCCAGGTAATGAGTTCAAAACAGACTGGGGTTTCAAGATGTGCTGATCAAGCTCTTTTGAAGAAGCACTGAAAAATGGGCAACATTCAGGGCAATAAATGCTGTTGATCACCCAAGTAAACTTAGTTCAGCAGATGGAAGACTCATCAATGATGCTTTCTTCCCTTTGAAATCAGATGTCCAGAAGTGTCAGTAGTTCAGAATTGGCAGTAACCAGTGGGACCCAGCTACACCCTTCTACTGTTTAGAGGAAAAATTGCATCCACGGACCCATACTTTCGACATGGAAACAAGGCCAAGCGACTGACTCAATGATACATAAAAAAAAGAAATGGGCAGAAAAATTGCAGCTGGTGCTCTGGACTAATGAGTAAAAATGTTGAATATTTGACTGTAACAGAGTGATATGAAAAATGAAGAAAAAAAAGTTTTAAAAGTACAGGTTTTATGTTTTTTTTTAAACGATTCACGGAGAACCAATAGATGAGCAAAAACAGATATGTCAGATGATCACATGCAACCTGCTGCAAAATACGGCCCCCACAAGTACTAAGAGAAACCCAGCTTCTTACTTCATATATTTCTTTAAAAAAATTTTTTTACTAATAACCTTCTTACCTTTGTCAGGGAGGTTATCCTTCACGTATTGTTTCGCCTTCTCCATCTCTTCATCACTGGTCACATCTAGCCTGATGACTTTCACCTGCCCAGGGGACGAATGGTTTATCAGAGCCTGAGCTCCTTCTCCATCTGGAAACAGACAAGCAGCAAAGACCATGAATCCCATATCAAGCAGCCTGAGAGCCAGCAGGTTCCCAAAGCCCGAGTCACAGCCTGTGATGAGCACCGCTCTTCCCTGAGGACTGAAGAATACATCTTTGTCTCTTAGCTTTGTATAGATTACAATCACCAATAGTCCAAAGAGCAATATATAGACAAGGGTCTGTGTGTCCAGGCAGCAAGACCACAGCCAAGGAAGAGAGACCATAGCCCCAGCGTCAGTATATACTCATAAGACCAAGATGTTCGATGTTCAGTCACAAGTCAGGACCAGAGGGAAAAAAAAACTGCTCCTTTTTCACATTTCTCACACACTTTTAATCACATTGTGGGAAGACTAAATACAGTGGTGCTTAGTGCCTTAAGATAAAACTGTTGAGTATACAATAGCTGCAGGCTTATGCTGGGAACCTGTCTTGAGCAAATAACAGATGATCTTTAAGAGCAGGGCTATACAACCTTTTTGGTCATACGGAAGCACTAAAAAGTAAAGGGATATTACCTTCTTTGACATTTGTGACAAATCAAAAGTGTATACTATAAGGCTATGTGCCCACGATGCAGAAATGCTCAGGATTTTTTTCTGAGCGTTTCTGCATCTCCCTGGCAGAAAAAAACGCATGTGGATTGTACATGCGTTTTCCTTCCAGGGACATGTGGAAGTGAAGCGTTCTTCACATGCTTTTCCACATGCGGGTTGTCAAGCGCTTTCCAAGCGATTTTAGCATCACTTGGAAAGTGCTTGACAGCTTGGTCACACTATATAAATCCATGCAACCGGCATGGATTTATATAGTGTGACCGTATAAGAATGTTTAAAAATAAAAAAATGAATATATACTTACCCTCCAATGGCCCGCGCTGTCTTGCTTCGCTCGGTCCCGGCTGCTGGCAGCGGTACACTGAAGGACCTGCCGACGTCAGCGTCGCGTGACCCGTCACATGACTATGTCGTCAGCGCAGGTCCTTCATTCCATCGCGAAGTGCCGGGAAGCAAGAAGGAGCACAGCGCGGGCCGCCGGAAGGTAAATATACATTTCTTTTTTATTTTATTTTTTTACAGATTTTTTAATGGTACCTGGGTGTGGATGAGACTCTCCTCTCCTCTACACCCGGGTACCATCCGCACATTAGAACGCGCCAATTACGCAAGTACAGATGCAGTGATGCGGAATTGGCGCGTTCTAATGCAAGTCAATGGTGGCGAAAACGCAGCACTTCCGCAAAATAATTGGTAGTCCTGCGTTTTTTTCCGCAATGATAATCCGCAGCGGAAATTTCCGCAGCATGTGCACAGCACATGCGGACTATCATTGGGGGACATTGCAGGCCTTCTACCATGCGTTTTTTAAGCGTTTCTGCAGCGTTTTTTCCGCTGCGGAAACGCTTTAAAAAACGCATCGTGGGCACACAGCCTAAATGTCTGATAGGTACAAATTCTGCTTACAGGACTCTTACCTCCAAAAATCTGCACTCTAGTGGTACGTTCACATTGATTATTTTGATGAAGATTTAGAAATAGATTTTGATCCTAAATCCACATCAAAAACCGCATCAAATACTCTTAAGTTTCCAATTGATTTTTAATGGGAAAAGCTCCTTTACTGCACAAAGTGCTGTTTTTTTTTCATGTTATTTTCAAACTTTCGCAGAAAAGCTAATAAGAAGTATATTCAAAGAGTATCTGAAGCATTTTCTAATGTGGATTTGCAGTAAAATCCACTTCTAAATCCTCGTGAAAAACTGCTGCATGGAAGAGGTGATGCATGCATATGACTCCCTACAATAGATCATGGGTTTTGTGCTTACCACCTAATGTTTTATAACTCCCATAATCCACAGTGGAGCGAACACAGACATGGAGACCACCTGTATACTTCACATACTACTTTCTGGAGTGCAGAACAGGTTAGGAGACCCCATTCTCCTGATGGAGGAGTAATCCAGAGATGTCTGCACAGGGCACCATTAGTACATGTCAGTCCTGCTCCTCAGCTGCTTGTTACAGCTCCTCTGTGTATGGCTGCTCACATATAGGTAATAGTGTTGAACGAGTATGTTCTATTAACCCTTTCACCGAGTATGCTCGGGCCGAGCTCCTAGTATTTACAGCTGCTCGGTGATATGTTTGAATTGCTCCCGTGTGCATGACTTTCGACTGTTTGACAGCTTTAGTACATGTAAGGAATGTCTATTTCTTACACATTCCTCACATGTAATAAAGCTGTCAAACAGTTGCAAATCATGCACACGGGAGCGATTCAACCATATCACCGAGCAGCTGTAAATACTCGGAGCTCGGCCCGAGCATACTCGGAACAGAACATACTCGCTTAACACTAATAGGTAACCCTTCAGACAAGCATTTTTCAGTCTATATGGTTGGGGGCATCACTGGTCAAAAGTGGCCCTCAGGCTGCAGATTGTGCACCCGTTTTAGAGGTTGTTTTTCCTGTACCATGTGATCTCTTTGGTTTTTGTGTATCAGCTCTCTTCTTGTAAACTTTCATGTTGTGATGATAATTTTTGCTGTATATTCCAAGTGGAAATGTTAATTTTTCCACAATGTCTAAGTGCTGAATGACTCTGCTGACAGCTGAAATCTGCAACAGGTTATAACCCAGACCGACACAGACACAGAAGGAGCACAGCTGTTACGATACTGGTGGAATCCGATGGCCGTAAACACACGAACAGTGTATTTGGAGGTTTTTTTTTGTAGCAATGGAGATTGTAGGAAACAATCCAGAGAGCAGTGGGAACAGTGTGGGTAAGTGTGGGTAAGACAGTTCTCGGAGCTGGAGACTGGAGCTAGACACAATACTCAAGCAATGAGTGAATGTTCTAATGTTCTATTTTGCTTTAAGTAGTATTCAGATGTCCATTTTTCATGTACAATACATGGTTTCATAGATAGAACATATACTAATTATAGTTTATGAGGCTGTTCACATGTTCGTATTTTTTATGAACAATGTGTCAGCAAAAAAACATGGAGACATGTCCTTTTTTTTCTGTCACAGATGAAAATAACATATAGATGTCCATGGATCAATGAATATTATGGACAGTACATGGATGGCATCAGTGTGTAGTTTGTGTGCTGTCCATGATTTACATTTCAATGGGTAAGAAAAGCCTTACAATTTCTTTATTTTTCATATATGAAATCACTGATGAAACACTGATGGTAAAAGCTGACACACTGAACAAACACTGATTCAAATCATTGATTACATTTTAACTTTTTTGCGTACATAAAATATCAGTCACGTCTGCATGACGCCTAAACACAAAATAGGCAGAACCCCTCTTGCAGTCTCCTGATAATTAAAAATGCCTATGCCAAACAGGAGGAATACTGGTCAAAGTAAAAAAATAGGGGACAGACCATTGAATATGCTGAACTGTAGAAACAGGATATGAAACGCACATCCAAAAATAAAACGTTGATCTAATGCTGTTAGGCCAAAATTTACAAAGCTGAAAAAATTAACTTTTTTTACTTGGACCAGCACTCCTCCCATTTGGCACAGGCATTTTTCAGGAGACTGAAAGAGAGGTTTCCACCTATTTTTGCTCTCACTTTACAGTCTGAGAGCTTATGGAAGGTGAGTTTTTTGGCTCCTTTCAGCTGGTGTTGGTGCTGTGTGGCGGCCATTGTTGCTGTGGTTTTGTACTTATGGGGTGGTGTGGCCTGAAGTCATGGGGACTCAGTCTTGCAGCATGGGTGCTGTGAGGCACCAGGCCGCCCGCCCTGCTGGTGCATTGTAGTGGTGCAGTAACAGTGGTTAGCGCGCTGAGCCACTCCTTTAAGGCTATAAACAGGGACCCACAGAGAGGTTCAGCATGACGTGTCAGTGGGCTTCATACAGTCTGATCAGAATGTTAAACTAAGAATCTCATGTTCAGCTTTCAGATCAATGTATGTGTGACACCCCAGGGGTCTGGTTGCCACAGTGATAGAGATATTACGTCTGAGAGCAGGTGGGAGGTCCTTTGGTCAGGGATCCTGTGCATGCCACACCTCCTGCCCAGTCTTGGGAGGGGAAGAACTTCCCCTATATAAACCCGGGGCTGAAGCAGGGTTAGGAGTCAAGGAGAGTAGAGACAAGAAACAGTCATAGGAAGAAACAGCAGGAGCTCAGTGGGAGCAATACTACTACGAGTCAGGGGCTGGCAGCTGCAGAGCTCGCCCTGACTGAGAAGCTTTCTTACCGGACCCGGCGTCCGAGGCTGTGGGGACTAACTCTTACCCAGCAGCAGAAGCCGACCGGCAGGGGATTTCAGGTCCTCAGGCCCAGAAACCCGAAGGCACGGTCACACATGTGGGACCAGCACCGCCATCGTGGAGCGGAAGCCAATAGAAGGCCCCGAGTCACCGGCCATACGGGTGAGCACCACACGGTACACTCAGGGACGTGGGCTACTTATATCCGCTTCTAGCAAGGTAGCCAGAAGAGTACAGTCAGTTTGGGAGGCCTACAACTCCGCCTGGCCAGGGGAGATCCCATCTGCTCAAGGACTGACCAGGCCCCGTTCGCTAGCAAGTACTCCGGGAGGGTCTTTCGTTGTTACCAGTAAAGACCCTGAATTACACCGCACCGTCTCTGAGTGGTTCCTGCTACCCCCATCTTCCACGTCGGCTGCCCTGAGGCCATACCCCTCCCGTTGGGGGTTATACTATCACGCTGCACAATTCTACACCGGCCTCAGCGGTCTGCCCTGCAGCGGCAGCTCCATAGCTGCAAATCAACGGGTGGCGTAGTCGACACTCAAATAACATCTATCAAGACTGCCACACACTGAGTCTGACTCCCTGGGCACGGACCGCGTCCCCGCCACTCGGAGACTACAACCCTCATCTGATCCGGTTCCGGGTAAGCCCCCGTGCGCGAGACGCTGCGCGACACAGCAGGCCCAGGGGCGCGTCAACTTTGGTGTAGTCGGCAGGATTTCGTGCCCGCAACCACCGGGTACTGCGTGCCTGAAAAGCAAAGACTGTTCAAACTTACCAGTGGTGAGGTTTCCCGCCATCCGGCGCCATCTTCTGCCTTCTTCCCGCCATCCGCGAAGTTTTCCCGCCATCCGGCGCCATCTTTGGCCTTCTTCCCGCCATCCGTGGAGTTTTCCCGCCATTGGACGCCATCTTGAGGACGCCGCGCGGGAAGAAGAGGGGCGTGGACTTCGAAAGCGCGCGAGAACTGAAGCCCCGCCTCACGTCCGGACGTTGCGTAAGGTCCTGGAAGGAGCCCAGCAGACGCCGACGTCACCGGAGCGCGACGGAAGGTCCTCAACCCTGACGATCTACTGCGGAGCCGCGGCCTACGGAACAGGATCATCGCAAGGTAGGCCACGGTCCACTAGGGGGGAGGAAGATGTCGGATACGGAGGAGAGCTTCACTGCCTCAACCCCCGCCAGCGCCACCGCTGCTGCAGTTATGCCCTTCACCATGCCCTATATCCCGGGAGCAGCTTGGCTACCCCAGTACTCAGGGGAGTCACATACCCTGCATGACTTTAGAGAAAAGCTGGATAGCCTCTTCCAGGTGTACCCCCTCACAGAAGAGCAAAAAGTGAGCATCCTGGTGGCCCAACTAACCGGGGCAGCTAAAAGGGAAGTAAAATCCTGGCCACCTGGGAGGAAGACTGTCGCAGGGATACTAACCCGGCTGAAGGATACCTTTGATACCCGCACCTCAGCCGAGATTAAGCTTAGATTCTACGGGTGCAAGCAGCGAGCGCATGAGAGTATAAGGGACTATGCACTAAACCTACAAGAGGCCCTGAGGGCCATTAAGCAGACCGACCCTGATGGAGTGGGAAACGAGGACAGGCTGTTGACTGAACAATTTATAGAGGGACTGTATTGTAATGCCCACCGAACCCAGTTGCGGGCGATGGCCTTACAGGATCCCCATCTGGGCTTTGCACAGTTCAAGGACAGAGCCATCCGGGTGCTCCGAGAACCGGCACCGGGTGGCGTTATGACCCACAGGCGCCCAGCTATTACTTACCACCAGGAGGCGGCGCCCTTGTCGGCAGGGCCTGTGGGAGCTGATGCGCAGGCTTTGGACAATGACCCGGCTCCAGACCTACACCATCAGGTCCAAGAGCTAGCTAAGAGCATTGCTGCGCTAACCCGAACTGTGCAGTCTTTACAGGTTTCCACCCCAGGGAAGATCCAGCTGGCATCCGGACCGGAGGACATCCCGTGGCGTCGACCAAGGAGGACCCCACCGGCCAGAGGAAGACCCAGTGACCGATACAGCGAGGACGGACGACCCATCTGCCGCCGCTGCAATCAACCCGGACATATGGCAAGGTACTGTTCTTTAAACGGGCACAACCTGGGGTAGAGGGCCAACCCCCAGGAAAAAGATCACCAGGCCCATCGAACTGGCGCGACAGATATGTGGGAGGACGTCCAGTCTTGCCGGTGGTACTGGATGGCATTCCCATGAGTGCCCTACTGGACACCGGGTCGCAGGTCACCACCATCCCGTACGTGCTCTTTAAGCAGTACTGGAATGACTCGGATATTACCCGCTACCCTGACGACGACTTGAGTATCATCGCCAGCAATGGCCAGCCCGTGCCACAGATCGGATTTAAAGAGGTGACCATCAAAATCGGTAGAGTCGAACTGGCAGCACAGGGACTGATCATTGTAGATATTGACAAACATGAGAGTCACCCAAAAATAACTCTAGGAACTAATGTAATTGAAAATTGTCTTGCAGAGGTGATTTTCCTTTTACAGCAGGTTGCCAAGAATGCCAGCTCCGGCGAGCAGCGGGTGCTCCAGAAAGAGATCCGGGCACTGATGCGACGGCAACAGGTGGAACTCTCCGGCGGTGAGATTGGTAGCGTAAGAATGTGTGACCCTTTTCCTATTGCCATGCCCCCAAAAAGTGAAATGATGATTTGGTGCCGGGCAGCTATTGGTCTGAGAGGTAGGGATTACCAGGCAATGGTAGAACCAGTTTACTCAGACAGTAGGCCCACCATTTTGACAGCACGGGGGGTGGTTGATGTACGCCATGGGAGGGTGCCCGTTCGCATAATAAATATCGGGGAGAGGGAAGTGTACCTGCCCCGGTATGCCACGCTAGCCAAATTATATACCATTAACCAAAATTCTATACAATCTGTGGAACCCTTGCCTCCATCTCACCCGGAGGAAGGTAACGGCTCTAAGAAAAACATGGAGGACTGGTGTCAGCAACTACATCTGGGTACTGACTCCACTCCCTCACACCAGAAACAAGGAGTCTATCGGGTGGTTCAGGAGTACGAGAGAGTGTTCAGTAAACACCCGTTAGACTTCGGGCGAGTCAAGGGGGTAGAACACCACATCCCCACGGAAGACCATCCTCCTATAAAAGAGAGGTATCGACCCGTACCCCCTGCCCACTACCAACACGCCAAGGGGATGCTTAGAGACATGAAGGAGGCTGGGGTGATCAGGGATAGCTGTAGCCCCTGGGCAGCTCCACTAGTCTTAGTCAGAAAAAAAGACAACTCCATGAGGATGTGTGTAGATTACCGGAAAATCAACCGTATCACACACAAGGATGCGTACCCCTTACCAAGGATAGAGGAGTCATTGGCTGCTTTAAGATCTGCTAACTTCTTCTCTACCTTGGATCTCACTAGCGGGTACTGGCAGGTTCCTGTAGCAGAGGCGGACCGGGAGAAGACCGCATTCACCACCCCGATGGGACTTAGCGAATTCACCTGCATGCCGTTCGGACTCTGCAACGCACCGGGAACCTTCCAACGACTAATGGAGTGTTGTCTGGGCCACAGAAACTTCGAGACGGTCTTGTTGTACCTGGACGATGTCATCGTATATTCCAAGACGTATGAGGACCACCTGAAACACCTGGCGGAAGTGTTCGAAGCTCTGGCGAGTTGCGGCCTAAAGGTGAAACCCTCCAAGTGTCACCTCCTGAAACCAAAGGTGCAGTACCTGGGACACGTGGTGAGCGCTGACGGAGTGGCTCCCGACCCTGATAAGATCACCGCAATTAAGGAATGGCCAAGCCCCTCCAGCGTAAAAGAAGTGCGGCAGTTCCTCGGGTTGGTAGGCTACTACCGAAGGTTTATTCCCGGTTTCACCAAAAAGGCAGCACCTATGCAGGACCTCCTGATAGGCCAGTCCCGGAAGGCCAAGAACCAGAAGCCGCCCTTCAAATGGGAGGAGCTGGAAGAAGAGTCCTTCCGCCAGCTGAAGATGGCCCTCACGGGGGACGAAATCCTGGCGTACCCGGATTATAGCCAGCCCTTTATCCTCTACACCGACGCCAGTAACATCGGGCTAGGAGCCGTACTGTCCCAGATCCAGCAGGGGAAGAAACGAGTAATCGCCTACGCCAGCCGAAAACTGCGACCCACCGAAAGGAACCCCGAGAATTACAGCTCATTTAAGCTAGAGTTCCTGGCCGTAGTATGGGCAGTCACCGAGCGCTTTAAGCATTACCTCGCTTCTTCCCGGTTCACCGTGTACACGGATAACAACCGGTTGACACACCTGGACACGGCAAGACTCGGTGCCCTGGAGCAGAGGTGGATGGCCCGTCTGTCCAACTACGAGTTCACAATCAAATACCGGGCCGGACGCTCCAATACCAACGCGGATGCCCTGTCCAGGATGCCCAACCTGCCGGACGAAGGAGAAGATCCGGAGGGACTGGAAGAAGTTGAACTCCCTGCGTTCCACCGTCATGGGACTATCCAGTATTCCCACCGGGTAAGGAGTAAGCAGGCTGCTATGTTGAACCCCTTACCTCACTACAACTGGGCGGAAACGCAAGACAGCGACCCTGCCATCCGACTGGTGAAGGAGATGCTGACTCGCCCGGAGGTTTGCCTTGAACCAGACGCTCCGGAGGAAGCCAAACAACTATGGGCAGAGAAGAGTCGACTGTTCCTTTACAAGGGGAAGTTGTGCCGCAGAATGGTTAACTCCCGGACGCATGAACTACTCTGGCAAGTAGTGGTGCCACGAAGAGAAGCAGCCATGGTGATGGAGGCATACCACGATGGAGCTGGACATTTCGGGTGGAAGAAGCTGGAGTTCCTGCTGCGCGAGCGATTCCACTGGGTAGGCATGAGGGGAACCATTGAGAAGTGGTGCAGAGACTGTGGCCCGTGCAACCTGAGAAGGAAGGACCGTGCCAGCCAGAAGACTCCCCTGCAGTCCATCGTCACCCGGCAACCGTTGGAGCTGGTAGCCTTGGATCATGTAAAACTGACCCCAAGCAGAAGTGGTTACGTCTACGCGTTAACCATCGTGGATCATTACTCCCGGTTCTTGGTTGTCGTCCCCGTCAAGGACTTAACGGCTCAAACAGCAGCTAGAGCCTTCCAGCAGCACTTTTGCCGTCCACACGGGTACCCGGACCAAGTGCTGACGGACCAGGGACCTGCCTTTGAAGCGGAGGTCTTCCAGGAATTCTGCAATCTGTATGGCTGCCGGAAGATAAGGACGACACCCTACCATCCGCAAACTAATGGACTTTGTGAGAAAATGAACCAGGTGGTAATGGATCTTTTAAAAACGTTGCCCCTGGAAGAACGCAGTCTGTGGCCTGAGAAGTTGCCCGATCTGGTGGACCTATACAACCACATCCCGGTAGGTTCCACCAACTGTACCCCGGCTTACCTAATGAGGGCAAGACCTGGTAAGTTACCTGTTGACCTGGAAATGGGAGTCCTGACACCCGAGGACACTTCACCAGAAACAAACTGGGACACAGAGAGGCAGCAGCAGTACCGGAGAATACAGGAGAGCGTGGAGCGAAGTCTCTGTCAGGCTAGGGAAAGACAAGAGAAAACTTACAACCAGTATGCTCCCGCTGTTCCCCTGGTACCCGGAGAGCAGGTCTTGAAGAGGAAGAGACGGCTCCACAAGTTGGACGACCAGTGGGAAAAGGACCCGTACACCGTACTGCCCTCAAGCCACGAGAATCCGAAGGTTTGTACCATCAGTAAAGACGGAGGGGAAACCACAGCTATTGTATCCCGGGACCACCTGAAGAAGTGTCCCGAACAACTGAGGAACCCTGAAGAGGAACAAGAAGACCATCGACCCGTAGAGGAAAGGGAAGATATGGTTAGTACTGTGCTCGGGGACTTCCCTCGGTCTTGGACTCAAGTCAATGGTGCAGTTGTGGTACCCGTACTCACCTTCCTCCAACCAGCATCCCAAGCACCTACGGAGCAACAGGTAGAGCTGGAAGAACAGCCGGTCCAGGAGGCAGAAGACCCCACACCCGCAGACCAGGAGGATCAACCCTCTGCTTGCAGTGAGCCTGCCATATCCCTAGTGAGCCAAAGAGCCGGTAGACAGCTGCCCAGTTTACCCTTGACAGCTCCTACACCCTGTAGTTCAGGGCTAGGCAGTCAGCTCCGTAGGTCCACTAGGGCCACTAGAGGCCAGTTACCCGCACGGTGGAGGATTTGAAGTGTATAAATTGTTTTATTTATGTTTACCTGTGTATTGTTGCTTGTGTATAATTTTGTGTTTCTAGTTATTTGTAGGAGTCCTTGGTGGATTTACCGGGAATCCTGTGTACATAGTTGGAGCGTAACCCAGGACGGACTAAAGACTGTTAAGGACTCGGGGTAGGACAGACCCCCTACCTGGTTACGTCTCCCTGTTTTGGTGAAATGGACACCTTGCTTTTCTTCAAAGACTGCACCCGGTTGCGGACACGCCGTAACCATCTTATGTGTTTTTCTTATTGTATTGTTATTGTTATACCTTGTTATGTTTTTCTAAAAATATGTTTAGTCCCGGAGTACTAAATTTCACTAGGGGGGAATGTGACACCCCAGGGGTCTGGTTGCCACAGTGATAGAGATATTACGTCTGAGAGCAGGTGGGAGGTCCTTTGGTCAGGGATCCTGTGCATGCCACACCTACTGCCCAGTCTTGGGAGGGGAAGAACTTCCCCTATATAAACCCGGGGCTGAAGCAGGGTTAGGAGTCAAGGAGAGTAGAGACAAGAAACAGTCATAGGAAGAAACAGCAGGAGCTCAGTGGGAGCAATACTACTACGAGTCAGGGGCTGGCAGCTGCAGAGCTCGCCCTGACTGAGAAGCTTTCTTACCGGACCCGGCGTCCGAGGCTGTGGGGACTAACTCTTACCCAGCAGCAGAAGCCGACCGGCAGGGGATTTCAGGTCCTCAGGCCCAGAAACCCGAAGGCACGGTCACACGTGTGGGACCAGCACCGCCATCGTGGAGCGGAAGCCAATAGAAGGCCCCGAGTCACCGGCCATACGGGTGAGCACCACACTGTACACTCAGGGACGTGGGCTACTTATATCCGCTTCTAGCAAGGTAGCCAGAAGAGTACAGTCAGTTTGGGAGGCCTACAACTCCGCCTGGCCAGGGGAGATCCCATCTGCTCAAGGACTGACCAGGCCCCGTTCGCTAGCAAGTACTCCGGGAGGGTCTTTCGTTGTTACCAGTAAAGACCCTGAATTACACCGCACCGTCTCTGAGTGGTTCCTGCTACCCCCATCTTCCACGTCGGCTGCCCTGAGGCCATACCCCTCCCGTTGGGGGTTATACTATCACGCTGCACAATTCTACACCGGCCTCAGCGGTCTGCCCTGCAGCGGCAGCTCCATAGCTGCAAATCAACGGGTGGCGTAGTCGACACTCAAATAACATCTATCAAGACTGCCACACACTGAGTCTGACTCCCTGGGCACGGACCGGGTCCCCGCCACTCGGAGACTACAACCCTCATCTGATCCGGTTCCGGGTAAGCTCCGTGCGCGAGACGCTGCGCGACACAGCAGGCCCAGGGGCGCGTCATATGATTTTTGGATGTGCGGTTTGTTTCCTTTTTCTACAGTTCAGTCTCTTGACCTATATTATGCTGCTCTCTGATTACATAGCAGATTCCCTTTAAAGATAGTTTTTCTGCTAAATATTTAGCTTTTCTTAATAGTGATGAGTGAACGTGCTCGGATAAGGGGTTATCTAAGCACGCTCGGGTGCTAATTGATTATCTTCGGCGTGCTCGCAAAATAGGTTTGCAAAACATGTTGCCACAATACAACAATCCCTGCATGTATCGCGGCTATCAAACAACCGCGAACCATGCTGCCTCAGCAATGTGAACCTATTTTGCGAGCACGCTGAAGATACTCGGTTAGCACCCGAGCATGCACCCCTTATCCGAGCATGTTCGCTCATCACTATTAAGCCACGGTTCCACTATCAGTATTTGATCAGTATTCGTCAGTAATTTTTCTCAGGAGTGGGAGCCAAAACCAGGAGTGGGTGATAAATGCAGAATTGTTGACTTGTTTCTATTATACCTTTTCTCTGATTGTTCCTCACCTGGTTTTGGCTCCCACTCTTGATAAAAAATAATGACCGAATACTGACCAAAAACTGATAGTGGGGCCATGGCCTTAAGGAGAGATTCCGGCTTGTCTCTCTCTTTAGCTCCAATACAATTCTCTCTGGTCAGCTTCCCCCAGCTGACTGACTAATGTGAGCACCTAGCCTGGTTGTATGCCAGGCTACAGTCAGCCAGGTGCATCTAATCAGAACCTGCTGTGCTAAGATTTACCCCTAACCTACCTGGCTTTGTTACAATATATACAGTGGGGGAAATAAGTATTTGATACACTGTCAATTTTGCAAGTTTTCCCACCTACAAAGAATGGAGAGTTCTGTAATTTTTATCATAGGTACACTTCAACTGTGAGAGACTGAATCTAAAAAAAAAAAAATCACATTGTATGATTTTTAAATAATTAAATTGCATTTTATTGCATGAAATAAGTATTTGATCACCTTTTAACCAGCAAGAATTTTGGACTTGTTAGTTTTTCCTTAAGAAGCCCTCCTACTCTGCACTCATTACCTGTAGTTATTGCACCTGTTTGAACTTGTTACCTGTATAATAGACACCTGTCTACACACTCAATCAATCACACACCAACCTCTCCATCATGGCCAAGACCAAAGAGCTGTCTAAGGACACCAGGGACACAATTGTAGACCTGCACAAGGCTGGGATGGGCTACAGAACATTAGGCAAGCAGCTTGTTGAGAAGACAACAACTGCTGGTGCAATTATTAGAAAATGGAAGAAACACAAGATGACTGTAAATCTTCCTCAGTTTGGGGCTCCATGAAAGATCTCACCTCGTGGGTTCAGGATGATTCTGAGAAAGGTCAGGAATCTGCCCAGAACTACACAGGAGGACCTGGTCAATGACCTAAAGAGAGCTGGGACCACAGTCTCAAACATTACCGTTAGTAATACACTATGCCGTCAAGGATTAAAATCCTGCAGGAAGCGCAAAGCCCCCCTGCTCACGCCAGCACATGTCCAGGCCAGTTTGAAGTTCGCCAATGAACATCTGGATGAGCTAGAGGAGGCATCAGAGAAGGTCTTATGGTCAGATGAGACCAAAATACAACTTTTTGGTATCAATTCCACTTGCCATGTTTGGAGGAAGAAGAAGGATGAGTACAACTGCAAGAAGTATGGTGAGGGAAACAACATCATACTTTGGGGGTGCTTTTCTGCAAAGGGGACAGAACGACTGCACCGTCATTGAAGGGAGGAAGGATGGGGTCATGTATCGCGAGATTTTGGCCAACAACCTCCTTCCCTCAGTAAGTTCTTCCAGCATGACAATGACCCAAAACACACAGCCAGGGCAACTAAGGAGTGGCTCAATAAGAAGCATTGTAAGCTCCTGGAGTGGCCTAGCCAGTCACAGACCTGAACCCAATAGAAAATCTTTGGAGGGAGCTGAAACTCAATGTTGCTCAGCAACAGCCCCGAAACCTGAAAGATCTGGAGAAGATCTGTATGGAGGAGTGGGCCAACATCCCTGATGCAGTGTGTGCAAACTTGGTCAAAAGCTACAGGAAATGTCTGACCTCTGTAATTGCAAACAAAGGTTTCTGTACCAAATATTAAGTTCTGCTTTTTCTATTGTATGAAATATTTATTTCATGCAATAAGATGCAAATAAATTATATAAAAATCATACAATGTGATTTTCTGGATTTTATTTTTTAGATTCTGTCTCTCACAGTTGAAGTGTACCTACAATAAAAATTACAGACCTCTCCACTCTTTGTAGGTGGGAAAAGTTGCAAAGTCGGCAGTGTATCAAATACTTATTTTCCCCACTGTAAATACACACAACAGAAGCATTGTTTTACATTTACACTGCTTGCAGTCATTATTTTCTTTTATATACAGAAGAGAATACTGACTGCAAAAAGTGTAAATGTAGCCCAATGCT
Organism: Phyllobates terribilis; assembly: GCF_046119375.1. Lineage (NCBI taxonomy): Eukaryota > Metazoa > Chordata > Amphibia > Anura > Dendrobatidae > Phyllobates > Phyllobates terribilis. The sequence continues at coordinate 768,644,074 of NW_027362763.1, forward strand.
TTTGTTAAAAAATAAAACAAATGCCATATTGCATTGTCCACACATGCATCTTTTCTCTGTCCTGCTATAGATGATTCTCATTATTTGTGTCTAGCTTAGGCAAAAAAAATCAAACAAGCTGACCAGACATGACTCTTTTATGTTGGACACTGGAAGAACCCCACAAATGTTTATCAACAGCCGTTTTGATGAAGAAACACATAGAAATTACGTAAAAATATTAATTAAAATATTCATATTGTCCAAAATATATTTAGGGTACATTATATTATTTATGATAAATCATGCAAACACCAATGTGGTATAATGATATTTCTGATTAAGATTTATGAATTTTATATTCTGCTGTTTTCTACAAACAACAATGAACTATAAAGAACAGTATTTCCAAAATAGTGTATGTATTATAGACCCTGCACTCCACATTATTGCACGCTTAGTGACATCTGCTGGATCTGGGGATTGTTGCAACACTTGATAAAGCTCTCGAACAGCCACAATGTAACATTCTGCTGCTTATTCCAGCATTCCTCAATAATAAACCGCAACTTCCCGCAATACATTATGTTTAGGATTTCATTAATGTTGCACAGGTGAGATAATTTGGGATATATATTCAAACATGACAGATTTGTTGCATACGTGACTGGACTTTGATGATGTTTTTAAAGTGTATTCCTACTTCACTCTTTCATTACTGTAAGGACATTGGTGCTTTATCCTAATGAAGATGCCTGTTCATTCCCAAAATGTACATTTATTTTAATATACTCCCTCAAGCAGACCTTTCATATCTAATCGGATAATTTTCCGGATATATGAAATTGACTATCTCCATCTTCGGCATATATACCTTCTAGATCACATATATTGCAGACCTCCAATGCCTGGATATTGCTTATAGTTTGTGTCTACTGTTAAAGGGAACCTATCACCAGGTTTTCCCAATATAAAGTCTGGCCGGCACCTTTAATGCCTCTTTTACAGTATTCTAACAAGATGTATATACTGTATATGATATATTTTGATGGCAACTAGGAAGGGGCTTCTGCAATACAGAATAATGGTGTATTGAAGAATGATGCTGCCACAGACCGACTTTCACACATATACAAGGTGCGTGGTGTATTACAAAAAAATAAGAGTATATTTTAGGAACATAATACCTTAAAGATATTTTGACAACTATACCAAAATCCCAGGCTGCAATGCAATTTCTAGCAGGAACTGTATTTTAGCTATCTAGCGCCCTGCAAAGGGTGCTACAAATTTATTTTTCCCAATGATCATTTGCCACACTTCCAAATAATTTTCCACCTAGAATATACAGTATACCTATATATATCAATCCTATTAATATTATCACTGCTTTTATTAGCTTTCAGTTGCATAAATTATATTGAAATTGGTGAGTATTGCCTGGGACACACAAGGCGTTGAACAAAAGGGTCATGTGCTTGTCACTTGGCAAAAAGGGCATGAGCCCCTTGTGGCTTAGACCTCTTTCATACTGCGCTATGTCCCGCCCTCAGTGGTCCCATCAGGGCTTACATCCAAACCCCCAGCCTGTTTGTTGGTCCTGTCGGGGCTTACTCCTGAATGGGGTTCAGGAGTATGTAGCAAAAGGCCATTGATTATAAAGGTGCAGACAGAGTGGACGTGTGCTCTGTCGTGCATAATTTTCGGGTGTATACGCCTACTGGAGGTGGACACTTAAATGTAGTAGACTGCGTCTGGGTGTTCACCTCCAGTAGATAGTAAAAAAAATAGTAACGCTACAAGATGATGGTCAAATTTGCCTAATGAAAAGAGAACAGTACCAAATAGGCGGATGCATGCACTACAACTTGGTCATTTACTTTGTTATCTAGTAAAATATACTCTGTACATAGACTTCCATTGTAAAAAGGGTTGTGACTAGTGATTGAGCAAGCACTAAAATGCTCGGGTCGAGTAAATCGTAATGCTTGGGTGCTCAACCCAAGTAAAGAGCCCAATGTAAGTTAATGGGAAACCCGAGCATTTTTCCGGCGGCTTCCCCCAGAGATCTGGAGGGGGCCTAAAAATTGGTGAGATCGATGGAAACAGTGCTAAAATGATACGGAAACAGCATGGGGAAGGACTCCTGGAAGCATCTCTAAATCCCAGATCACTGCTGTGAATAATGTTGTTAGAGTATTACGCCACTTTTACAGACTCACAATAAAACATACAAAAACTAAGCTAAAATGGATTTTCCTGGAGAAAATGTTAATAAACAATCTTTCCAGGGTAATGACTTGAATATAAGGCAAAATAAATAACCAAAAACAAAAATGCTCCTCCACACCTTGAGCTATGTTCACACGTAGTGTTTTTGATGCGTTTTTGCACTTTTGCATTGCTTTTGACGTTGAAAAATACATTCACCAGAAAATGTAATTTTAACATTTTACTACCTTATTTGTCCATTTGGTGTGTGAGACATGATCAGACACATCCTGTTTCATTTATGAAGGACGGACTCTGAAAGTCACAAAGCCTATTTTTACAGGGACATCAGGCGGCCCTTACTATTGTTAGAGGGCTAGCAGTCGGCCCTCACTATTGTTAGAGGGCCATCAGCCATCTATGCTTTGCATAGCCGTATATTGCTACTAAAAATAATGTATCCATCTGAGGTGGTCAAATTTTCTTTTTCGTATATATTCTGTAAAGTTTGAAATTTGGATGTTCAGCAGGCGGCCCTCACAATTTATAGAGTACTAGCAGGCGGCCATCACTATTTTTAGAGGACCAGTAGGCGTCTTGGGGACAGATGAGACCAAGATAGAGCTTTTTGGTAACGCACATCATTCAACTGTTTACTGTAAATGGACTGTGGTTTACAAATAAAAGAACACAGTACTTCTAGTAAAATATGGTGGAGGTTCAAAGATATTAAGGGGTTGTTTGGCTGACTCTGGCACAGGTTACCTTGACTGTGTGCAAGGCATCATGAAATGTGAAGATTCCCAAAGGATTTTGGTTTGCAATGTAGTGCCCAGTGTCATAAAGCTGGCTTTGCATCCTAGGTCATGGGTCTTTCAGCAGGACAATGCCCCCAAACCTAATTAAAGAAGCACCCAGAAATGGATGGAAACAAAGCACTGGAGAGTTCTGAAGTGGTAATTCCAGCTTCAGTAGCATCAAGTCTCCCACCACTATCTCTTACATACAGAAGCTACAAATAAACTGTGAATGGACACATTAAATCAGGATTTTTTTTTAAGTTTGATTAATTGAAAAAGTTCTACCAACTTCGATGAATTTTTGTCAACTATGATAAATTTCTGTCAACTTTGATTAATTTTTGAGTAAAGATCACCGTAAAAATTAGTAATCGGTCATTGAATGCATGGAGGGCATCAATCAAGTTATGCAAGTTATGCACTGTGGAAGATATGTATGTGACCAGAGTGATCACTCCTTTCCAGTTGATGGTACCATCTAGCACCTGTCCCTATTCTAAAAGCAGCTAACAGCTTTATCAATAGGGAATAGAATGGTTTTTTTTCAGCAAGAAGTATAATATAATAATCCCTGACTACATGCCTGTAAGATGCTATCCCAACTGCTATAGGTCACCTGCACACGAATCTCAGATAAGAAAGGTAATATACTACAATAAAAAATAGAATTTAACCGTCTCTGAAGAGGTTTTATTGGTACATTACACCACCAAACAGTAAAGGAACGCAAGCAACCCTGCCTGCTTTCATCTATTTCTAATTACAGATCACCGTTAAAAATTCTGAATCGGTCAATGAGTGCATGGAAAAAGTTCAATCAAGTTATGCACTCTGGAAGATATGTATGTGACCAGAATATGAACACTCATTTCCAGCTGATGATACCTAGTTCCTATCCCTATTCTAAAAGCAGCTAACAGCGGTATCAATATGGAATAGATTTTTTTTTGTTTGCTTGCAGCAGCAAGAGTATAAGGCAAAAATCCCTGTCTGGATGCATGTAATACGCTATCCATAGTGCAATAGCTCACCCATACACAAATTTCAGATAAGAGTTAATATTGTAGAATATAGAATCTATTTGAATTGGCCTTCCCATTATTTAGGAGTGGGTCTCCTATACTGTTATTGCGTATGCAGTAAGTGCAAGGTCTGACAAAAATTAGGACGCACTCCAATACTAATTTGAAGACACGTAGTGGAGGGCCTCCCAAAAATTGTATTAAAAATTATTATGGAGTGGGTCTTCTATACTGTTATTGCGCATGCAGCAAGTTCAAGGGCTGCCAAAAATTAGGACGCACCCCAATACCAATTTGAAGAGACGTAGTGGAGGGCCTCAGAAAAAAAAATATTTTCCATTATTAAGTAGTGGGTCTCCTAGACTGGTAATGCCCGTGCCCTTAGTGCATGGGCCGAAAACATTTACCCCTGAGGGGTATACATATATATTATATATAATGTTAGAGGTAGGCCTCTAAAAGTAGTTCCTATGGGCATCATAAACACCCTTAAAAAATTATGTGGGCTTTACATGATGGTCACCCTGTTGATATGGTGGTGGAGGATGAGGAGAAGGTTAAGGAGGAGGACGACATGAAATAGACGAAATCCTGAAGCGTATACCCATGTCTGGGTGTGAAGGGGTGCATGGGAATAGATCTTCCAAAAAAAATCCACTAAATTTGAGTTTATGTTCCGCTCCTATCAACCGATGGTGTTGAGAAGTCTAGCCCAATCCAGCACTTGTTCATTTTGATAAGAGTCAGTCTGCCAGCATTTTCAGTTGCCAGGCGGATGCGCCTATCAGTTATAATACCCCCGGCAACACTAAAAACCCGCTCTGACAAAATGCTAGTGGCAGGGCAAGCCTGGACCTCCAAGGCGTAGAGACAGTTCATGCCACGTGTCCAGCTTGGATACCCAATAGTTGTAAGGCACAGAGGAATCACGGAGGACGCTGGTACGGTCAGCAAGGTACTCCTTCAGCATCTTCCAAAACTTTTCTCTCCTTGTCAGAGTACAATGCGCAACAGGGCCTGGGTGCTATGAGGGTCTGAGAAAACTGTCCCAGACCTTCGACAGTGTTCCCCTGCCTCTGGTGCATCTGGTTTGTGTCTCCCTCACCTGTACTCCTTGGTTGTTCAAGGAACTGTGACCTCTGCCGCCAGCGTTATCAGCTGAGATTTTTTTAAATAATTCTTCAACAAGAGCCTTCTGGTATGGCAACATTTTATTAGACGTGTCTGCCACGGGAAGGAGAGATAGAAAGTTCTCCTTGTAGCGTGGGTCTAGAAGTGTGACCAACCAATAATTACTGTTGCCCAAAATACGTACAACACGAGGGTCAAGGGAAAGGCAACGGAACATAATCTCAGCCATCTGTGCCAAGACTTCCCTGTCCCCACCCAATTCGCGTTGAGATGACATGAGGCTGGGCTGTGTAGCATCACCCTGTATAGTGCCTTGCTCCATCTCATCGTGCTCTGCCTGCAATACCTCCTCTTTAATTGTGAGCAGTGAGTGTTTCAGTAGACAGAGAAGCGGGATGGTGACGCTGATTATGGTGTCATCGCCGCTCACCATCTTGGTGGAGTCCTTAAAGTTTTGGAGGATGGCACAGATGTCAGACATCCATGCCCACTCATCAGCTCTTATGTGCGGAAGCTGACCTGAATACCGACGGGCGTGTTGAAACTGGTACTCAACAACTGCCCTCTGCTGCTCACAAATCCTTCCCAACATATGCATCGTTGAGTCCCAATGCGTGGTGACATCGCACCCCAGTCGGTGAGCTGGAAGCTGCAAATGCTGCTGAAGCACTGTCAGGGGGGCGGATGCTGTAGCTGACTTTTTGAAATGGGCACAAATGCGGCGTACTTTCACAAGCAGCGCAAGTAGATCTAAGTAGGTTTTGAGAAACCACTGAACCGCTAAGTTGAGCACATGGGCCAGGCATGGTACATGTGCGAGGTTACCAAGCTTCAGAGCTGCCACCAGGTTCTGGCCATTGTCACACAAGACCATGCCTGGCTGTAGGTTCAGCAGCGTGAGCCACAGATCTGTGCTCTGTTACAGCTTTCAACAACTCTGCAGCAGTGTGCAGTTTGTTGCCTAAACAGATAAGCTTCAGCAGAGCCTGTTGCCGCTTGGCCGAGGCAGTGCTGCAGTGCTTCCAGCTTGTGACTAATGTGGTAATTTCAGAGATGGAGGCTGACGAGGAGGAGGACGAGGTGCAGGAGCTGTAGAAGGTGGGGACAACCCTAATTGACCCAGGGCCCGCAATCCTCGGCGTCGAGAGGACGTGTTCCATCCCAGGGTCTAACTGAGTCCCGGCTTCCACAATATTAACCCAGTGTGCCATCAGTGAAATTTACTATCCCTCGCCACAAGCACTTGTCCACGTGTTTGGGTGGACCTTCCCAGTAACTGTGTTGGTGAGGGCATGGGTAATGTTCTGAGACACGTGCTTGTGTAAGGTGTGGATGGCACACCGGGAGAAATAGTGGCGACTGGGGACCGAGTACTGATGGACAGTCACCACCATGAGGTTTAGGGAAGCTTCCGTCTCCACGAGCCTAAAAGGCAATATTTCCAGTGCAAGCAGTCAAGGGATGTGGCAATTTAGTACTCTGGCCTGTGAGTGGGTGGCTGCGTATTTGCACTTGCGTTCCAAGGACTGGGATAGGGACAACTGAATGCTGAGCTGGGACAAGGACGTGGACGTAGTTGCTGACGGTGATGGTTGCAAGTGTGCAATGACAGGTGCAGGATGGGAGGCATCTTTGCCTGAATCATGGAGAGAGGCTTGGCGTGCATGTACAAGAGTGGAAGAGGCAGCGGTGTCACCCGCAGACACTGTATCTGGACCCTGGCGTTCGGCCCAACTAGTCGGGTGCTTTGCTGTCATGTGCCTGAACATGCTGGTGGTGGTCAGGCTGGTAGTTTTGCTGCCCCTGCTGATGTTGGCATGGCAGATGTTGTAAATGGCCTTTTTTGGGTTAACTGGACAGTCTTTAAAAAAGAGCTAGACTCGGGAAGACCTAGCAATTGGACTGGCAACTTCCCTCGTATTGGTGTTTTGGGGAACAGTTTCCCACCTTGTGTCTGCTTCTTCCTGCCTGTTTTGGTGTTTCGTCTCCTTCCCCCTCTGCGCTGCTGTCCTCGCTATGCATGTCACCCTGCAAGGTTGGGTCAGTGACGTCATCGTCCACCACCTCGACTTCCATGTTTGCACCCTGGGCCTCCTCCTGACTTGCTGGAAATTGTGTCTCATCATCATCATCCACCTCTTGCGACAGTAATTTCCACTTTCCCACCGTCGCCTTTGTATGACCGTGGCTGCTCAAATATTTGGGCATCGCTCCATGCCATCTCTTGCCCCGCTTGAAGCTGACTGAGCGAGAGGCCAGAATCTATAAATGGAAATGTGAACAGCTCTTCGGAGTGTCCAAGTGTGGAATCACTTGTCTCCGAGCACTCGGCATGGTGGGAGGAAGGAGGATCAGGGTGAGGAATATATGGTCCAGACTCATGGCTAGTGAGAATGGACCGTGTTGAAGACAGGGTGGTGGTGGTGGTGGTGGCAAATTGACTGGAAGCATTATCTGCCTTCCAACCAACAACCTTTTCACATTGCTCTGGCTGAAAGATTGGTGTTCCGCGGCACCCTAGAAAGTGGGACAGGAAGTTAGGTTGACATGATGTGGGTGCTTGTTTGCTCCCTCAGCAGGCACAGTTTCATCATGCCCACGGTCTCGGCCTCTCCGTGCACCATCAGCATCACATCCACTTCCCCATCCCTTACCCCGCGTCTTGCCCATTTTAAATGGAGTTTAATATTTTGCAGCTTGCAAAAAAATGTCAGGATTAATACCGCAGTATTTGATCACGTCTGATGACCAATTCTTTTGGTCAGTGCCAGTATACCGATGCTATTGGTCAGCGAACAAGTGTGGATATATTTTGGACACACAAGTAGGAGACTTTAAATGGAGTATAATATTTTGCAGCTTCCAAAAAAATGTCAGGATTAATACTGCAGTAATATCTGATCACGTCTGATGACCAGTTCTTTTGGGCACTGCCGGTATACCGATGCTATTGGTCAGCGAACAAGTGTGGATATATTTTGGACACACAAGTACGAGACTTTAAATGGAGTACAATATTTTGCAGCTTGCAAAAAAATGTCAGAATTAATACCATAGCATTTGATCACGTCTGATGACCAATTCTTTTGGGCACTGCCCGTATACCGATGCTATTGGCCAGCGAATAAGTGTGGATGTATTTTGGACACACAAGTAGCAGACTTTAAATGGAGTATAATATTTTGCAGCTTCCAAAAAAATGTCAGGATTAATACTGCAGTAATATTTGATCACGTCTGATGACCAATTCTTTTGGGCACTGCCGGTATACTGATGCTATTGGTCAGAAAGCAAGTGTGGATATATTTTGGAGTCACAAGTAGCAGACTTCAAATGGAGTATAATATTTTGCAGCTTCCAAAAAATGTCAGGATTAATACCGCAGTAATATTTGATCACGTCTGGTGACCAATTCTTTTGGGCAGTGCCGGTATACTGATGCTATTGGTCAGCGAGCAAGTGTGGATATATTTTAGACACACAAGTAACAGGCTTTAATCCCTTTCTAGCCCATGACGTACTAATACGTATCTGCGCCCTGGGACTTAAGAGCCTGATACGATTAGTACGTCTCGGCAATCTCGCCGGCACACAGGGTGTGCGAGCGAGATCGCCGCTGAATGTCAGCTGATTGTCACAGCTGACACCCGGTACTATGTGCAGGGAGCGGTCCCGCACCTCTCCCTGTACATTAACCCCCGAAATACTGCGATCGAAATTGATCGCAACATTGCGGGAGCAAGGGGGGAGGTAAGCACGATACTTACCTCCTCTCCGGCGTCCAGCGGCAACTAAGTCCGGTCCCAGATGTTGTCATGGTGACACGATGTCCTCATGACAACATCCATGTCACCAGCAGACAGGAAGTTACTTTGGTCATAAGCAGTGCGCGACCAAAGTAACTTCTCCCTGTGCAGCGCTGACAGGCTGCATAGCACAAGGATGGTGCTGCATTCCTGTGCTATACAGCCGATCAGGCTGCAAAAAATGAAAGTCCCATAATGGGATATTGTGTTAAAGTAATACAAATGTCTGTGAAAAATTTAAAAAAAAAAAATATTAAAAAAAATAAATAAAATATATTGAACCCAGAAATAAATAATCTTATGAAAAAAATAAATAAACCAATAAAAGTACACATATTTGGAATTGCTGCGTCTGGAACGACCTGACCTATAAAACTGTCCCACTAGTTAACCCCTTTTGTGAACACTGTAAAAAAATAAAATAAAAAACGAAGCAAAAAACGATGCTTTATCATCATACCACCAAACAAAAAATGTAACAAAACGCGATGAAAAAAGACGAATGTAAATAGAAATGATACCGCTGAAAACGTCATCTTGTCCCGTAAAAAACAAAGCCGCCATACAGCTCCAATGGTCGAAAAATAAAAAAGTTATAGCTCTCAGAATAAAGTGATGCAAAAACAATTCTTTTTTCTATCAAATAGTTTTTATTGTGTAAAAGCGCCAAAACATAAAAAAAATATAAATGTGGTACCGCTGTAAACATACTGACCCAAAGAATAAAGCTGCCTTCTACTTGAGTTTGCATCAGGTGCTTGGGTATGCATCGAGTATAGCGGGTGCTCGAGTGACATGCTCGAGTCTCTGCCCCTGTTTTGCAGCTGTTATACAGCCAAAAAAACCTCGCGGGGATTGCCTGCCATGCACGAGCGATCCCCGCATGTTTTTTTTGGGTGTCTAATAACCGTGAAACACGCAGCGGGGACTCGAGCATGTCACTTGAGCACCTGCGATACTTGGTGCATACCCGAGTACCCGATGGAAACTCAAGTAGCGAGAAATTGCACTCAAGACTAATGACAACTTATTCAATATGATGACCTAATATCAAATTCTGTGTCGTACCTCTGGGTTCAAAATGTTCACTATACCCCTTGATAAAATCGTTGAGGGGTGTAGTTTCCAAAATGGAGTCACTTGTGGGGGATTTCCGCTGTTTAGGCACATCAGGGGCTCCACATACACAACATGGCATCAGCTAATTATCCAAGCAAATTTTACATTCAAAAAGTCAAATGGCGCTCCTTCCCTTCCGAACCCTGCCGTGCGCCCAAACAGTGGTTTTCCCCCACATATGGGGTATCGGCTTACTCAGGAGAAATTGCACAACAAACTGCAAGGTGCAATTTCTCCTGTTACCCTTATGAAAATGCAAAATTGGAGGCTGAAAAACATTTTTGTTGGAAAAATGTGAAAATTTTATTTTTACAGCTCAATGTTATAAACTTCTGTGAAGCACCTTGGGGTTCAGGGTGCTCACCACACATCCAGATAAGTTCCCTATGGGGTCTAGTTTCCAAAATGTGGTCACTTGTGGGGGGTTTCCACTGTTTAGGCACATCAGGGGCTCTCCAAACGCAACATGACGTCCGCTAATTATTCAAGCAAATTTTACATTCAAAAAGTCAAATGGCGCTGCACCCCTTCCGAACCCTGCCGTGCGCCCAAGCAGTGGTTTTCCTCCACATATGGGGCATCAGCGTGCTCAGGAGGAATTGCACAACAAATTGCATGGTGCAATTTCTCCTATTACCTTTATAAATATGCAAAATTGGAGGCAGAAAAACATTTTTGTTGGCAAAATGTGAAAATTTTATTTTTACGGCTTCATGTTATAAACTTCTGTGAAGCACCTGGGGGTTCAGGGTGCTCACCACACATCTAGATAAGTCCCCTGAGGGGTCTAGTTTCCAAAATGGGGTCACTTGTGGGGGATTTCCACTGTTGAGGCACATCAGGGGCTCTCCAAATGCAACATGGCATCCGCTAAGCAAATTTTACATTCAAAAAGTCAAATGGCTCTCCTTCCCTTCCAAACCCTGCAGTGCGCCCAAACAGTGGTTTTCCCTCACATATTGGGTATCAGCATGCTCATGAGGAATTGCACAACAAATGTTTGGGTTCATTTTTTATTGATACCCTTGCGAATTGGGGTCTAAAGTAACATTTTTGTGAAAAAAAATAAATGTTAATTTTTTTCTTCCACATTCCAAAAATTGTTGTGAAGCACCTGAAGGGTTAATAAACTTCTTGAATGTGGTTTTGAGCACCTTGAGGGGTGCAGTTTTTAGAATGGTGTCACTTTGGGGTATTTTCTGTCATAAAGGCCCCTCAAAGTCACTTCAAATGTGATGTGGTCCTTAAAAAAATGGTTTTGTAAATCTTGTAAAAATGAGAAATCGCTGGTCAACTTTTAACCATTATAGCTTCCAAACAAAAAAAAAATTGGTTCCAAAATTGTGCTGATGTAAAGTAGACATGTGGGACATATCTCTCTGATTTAAGGGCATGGAAATTCAAAGTTTGAAAATTGCAAAATTTTCACCAAATTTCTGTTTTTTTCACAAATAAACGCAAGTGATATCGAAGAAATTTTAAATGTCAGGATTAATACTACAGCATTTGATCACGTCTGATGACCAATTCTTTTGGCCAGTGCCGGTATAGTGGTGCTATTGGTCAGTGAACAAGTGTGGATATACACTGCTCAAAAAAATAAAGGGAACACTGAAATAACACATCCTAGATCTGAATGAATGAAATATTCTTATTGAATACTTTGTTCTGTACAAAGTTGAATGTGCTGACAACAAAATCACACAAAAATCATCAATGGAAATCAAATTTATTAACCAATGGAGGCCTGGATTTGGAGTCAACCCCAAAATTAAAGTGGAAAAACACACTACAGGCTGATCCAACTTTGATGTAATGTCCTTAAAACAAGTCAAAATGAGGCTCAGTATTGTGTGTGGCCTCCACGTGCCTGTATGACCTCCCTACAATGCCTGGACATGCTCCTGATGAGGTTGCGGATGGTCTCCTGTGGAATCTCCTCCCAGACCTGGACTAAAGCATCCGCCAACTCCTGGACAGTCTGTGGTGCAATGTGACGTTGGTGGATGGAGCGAGACATGATGTCCCAGATGTGCTCAATCGGATTCAGGTCTGGGGAACGGGCGGGTCAGTCCATAGCTATAACGCCTTGCAGGAGCTGCTGACACAATCCAGCCACATGAGGTCTGGCATTGTCCTTCATTAGGAGGAACCCAGGGCCAACCGCACCAGCATATGGTCTCACAAGGGGTCTGAGGATCTCATCTCAGTACCTAATGGCAGTCAGGCTACCTCTGGCGAGCACATGGAGGGCTGTGCGGCCCTCCAAAGAAATGTCACCCTACACCATTACTGACCCACTGCCAAAACGGTCATGCTGAAGGATGTTGCAGGCAGCAAATCGCTCTCCACGGCGTCTCCAGACTCTGTCACGTCTGTCACATGTGCTCAGTGTGAACCTGCTTTCATCTGTGAAGAGCACAGGGCGCCAGTGGCGACTTTGCCAATCCTGGTGTTCTGTGGTAAATGCCAAGCGTCCTGCACGGTGTTGGGCTGTGAGCACAACCCCCATCTGTAGACGTCGGGCCCTCATACCACCCTCATGGAGTCGGTTTCTAACTGTTTGTGCAGACACATACACATTTATGGCCTGCTGGAGGTTATTTTGCAGGGCTCTGCCAGTGCTCCTCCTCTTCCTCCTTGCACAAAGGCGGAGGTAGCGGTCCTGTTGCTGGGTCGTTGCCCTCCTACGGCCCCCTCCACGTCTCCTGGTGTACTGGCCTGTCTCCTGGTAGCGCCTCCAGCCTCTGGACACTACGCTGACAGACACAGCAAACGTTCTTGCCACAGCTCGCATTGATGTGCCATCCTGAATGAGCTGCACTACCTGAGCAACTTCTGTGGGTTGTAGAGTCCGTCTCATGCTACCACGAGTGTGAAAGCACAACCAACATTCAAAACTGACCAAAACATCAGCCAGAAAGCATTGATAATGAGATGTAGTCTGTGGTCCCCACCTGCAGAACCACTCCTTTATTGAGGGTGTCTTGATAATTGGCAATAATTTCCATCTATTGTCTATTCCATTTGCATAACAGCATGTGAAATTGATTGTCAATCAGTGTTGCTTCCTAAGTGGACAGTTTGATTTCACAGAAGTTTGATTTACTTGGAGTTATGTTCTGTTGTTTAAGTGTTCCCTTTATTTTTTTTTGAGCAGTGTATTTTGGACACACAAGTAGCAGACTTTAAATGGAGTACAATAGTTTGCAGCCTCCAAAAATATTTGACCACCTGAGATGATGGACAAGTTTCTTTGCTTCCACAATACAGCAATGCTATTCTAATCAATCAAATCTGGCTGTATGCTGCTAACAAGCAAATGGAGCAGTAAAATGGTGCATTCTATAGCTTTTCAACAAAATTATCAGGATTAAGAGCAAAAAGAAAATTATTAGCCCTGATATCTAGGGCTATTTATAGGAGTTCCAGCAGCAGAAAGAAGAGAAATGGGCCCTATTCTGTAATATACTAACTCTCCACTAGCTAGTGCTATCAGCAGGATTAATATTCTTCAGAATGAGCCCTTAGAAGGACTGTTAAAGTAGATTAATAATAGTGGTGTGGAATCTCTGTTTAAAATAACCGCCAGTTCTCTCCCTCGCTCAGCTGCAGCTCTCCCTACTCTGCCTGTTTGACCGGTAGACGGTGATGAGCATAGGGTCCCAGGGCTTATATATTCCCGATGACGCTATGCTGCCAGCCAATCACTGTAATGCCACAACCAACATGGCTACGGCATCACAGTGACTGTCACACAATCCCTGCTTAGTAATTGACTGCCTAATGTGCGCCAAACATGCGGGGCGGGGACTCGAGCTCCAGTCCGAACATTCAAAAAATACTCGCCTAGTAATGAGCACCTCGAGCACTGTGATGCTTGGGCGAGTAACGAATAGTGGCGAGCATGCTCGCTCATCACTAGTTGTGACTATTTATTTTTGGAATTAATCACCATGATTATCATAATTTTCTTTGCTACCCCTTTTAATAATCTTAAATGTAAAGGATGGAAAGCCATCATTAGGATAATCTCCAATACTCATATATTCTATATTTCAGGCTTACATATGAAAAACAAAGCAATATTTTTTTTTATTTTGCAAGGCCTAAAATAGCATCTCTCTGACCTTAGGATGTTCCCAGAGCATCGTCACTCAGATACTTTATGATTAGAAGCTTTATATGGGCTTGTGGTCACATTCATCCAAGCAGTGGAGTAGAAAATAAGACTGGACGGCCCTTGACGGATAACACCCTGAGGTTCATCTATTACTAACCCAATAGTTCAGTGTTTGGTGTTTTGTAATAGCCATAGATTGCCCATACAGATCATTTACCTATTAGTGAAACCTCAATATCGAATTATGTCCTGACCCCTCTACTGTTAAAACTATATCCAGGAACACATTCAGAGGGAGAATGGGGGCTTGGTATGTTAAAAAGGGGAGAAGGTTATGCAAATAAAAATTGTCACCTAGTTTATCAAAATACACTATGTGGTCAAAAGGATGTGGACACTTGGCCGTCACACCTACATGAGCTTGGTGAATATCCCATTCTGAAACTTTGAGAGTGGAGACCCTATTGCAGCTACAACAGCCTGGGAAGTATGCCTGTATGGTAAAGCATATATTATATATCAGTATATACAGTGTCGGACTGGGGTGTCTGGGGCCCACAGGAGGAATTGATCCTCGGGGCCCACCCTACAGTTATATGTAAATACCTGTTAGCCGCTATCCTTGTTATAGTGGAGTGTCGACTGTAAATCACAGGCGGCTCCGGCACATCTACTGTGTGCCACCATAACTGGGATGTACAATTACGTTAGTTTGCATTTAAGGGGTTCTTTGGTTAAAACAAGTTATCACCGATCCATGGGCTCCACAAAATAGGTGATAACTTATTGATCGTTTGGGTTCGTACATTGGAAAACACACTGATCGGAAGAATGGGGACATTTTGTCCCTAACAGGACACTTAGTTATCCCCATTTTAAAATGCAGCGGCAGGTGGGACATCTGACCGCAACCTTATTCATTCTCTTTGGGGCTTCCAGTAAAAAACAAGAAGAGCCACTGAGGGAATGAATGGATCAGTGGTCAAGTCACACATGAGCTCCAGTCTAATGGGGTAAAAACTCCATATTCTACCAAATGTGCAGTTTCCAGCAGTCAGACCCCCACTAATCAATAATTTATCACTTATCCTGTGGAGAGGTGATTACTTGTTTACCCCGGAGAACCCCTGTAACTGCATCTTGTTACAAGTATTTAATCACTAATGGAAATAAAGAATCTTCTAATTAATATGAGAGAGAACAAATGACCACCATACACAACATAATCCACTAAACCAACACCAATAGTACCACATACAAGGGAGAAATACTACCACACCATGACCAAACCACATATTACCACCACTTAGTAGCTGAATAATGCTACATACAAGGGAGAAATACTGCCACACCATGACCAGACCACATATTACCACTACATACAGTGGAGGCCAAAAGTATTGTCACCCCTACAATTCTGTCAGATAATACTCAGTTTCTTCCTGAAAATGATTGCAATCACAAATTCTTTGGTATTATTGTAGCACCCTGGGGGCTCGGTTGCTACAGAAGTATTGCATCTCACCCAGATGTACGATATCTCACTCTCAGGTAAGGATGGAGTGTGGATCAGGACCCTGACTCCTGCATGCATTACACCACATTTCCGGGGGGCAGGGCGACCGATATGCTCCAAGTAGAGCACGACAGTCCCTGTCCCTGGCTGGAGTGGGGGGAGGGAACACCGAGGAAGGGGGGACCCTGTAGTGCTGGAGCAGGGAGGAAGCAGTTACTGGGTGCACCTAGAGGGAGGTATAAAAGGTGGGCACCATCTTAGATCAGAGTTGAGTTCATGGAGAGAAGTCAGTCAGAGAGAAGATGTGACAGGACTCTGTGGAGCTCTGCTCCGGACGCGGGTCTAGCCTGTGAGGCCCAGTCAGCACTGAAGAGAGAGAGAGAGTTGGGGAGAAGAAATGAAGAGGAGAGGAGGAGGCTCCAGGAACACAGAGGAAAGAAGGGGCCCCAGGGGTGTGGACCGGCTGGTAGCCACCATACGCCCGCATCTACCTGAGTAGAGGGGTCAGGCCAAGGGCGAGACCGGTCCCCGAAACTAGTGGAGGCGGGGAACTACCCTCAGCTAGAAACCGGAGGCTGTGACATTTCATGTGGTGCAGCCCCTCACTATACCCACTAGGAAGGCACCACATAGAGTCAGGGAAACTGGCGCCGAGGTTTACCAAGAGAAGGCCCGAGGCAGCCGGACAGAAGTGTGGTCACTGGTGGGATATGACAGGCCAAAGGAAGGATACGCAAAGGGGATCCTGCGAAGCGCTCCAAAATTATCTGGGAGTTGGCCGAGCCCCTTCACCTGGTGAACATGGTGCGACGCGGGAAGTTACAGCCGGCCGGAGTAACGTGGAATAACGAACTGTGAGTAAAGATCCTGGACTGCATTACAGGGACTCTGAGTTATTATTCCCGCGCACCATCACCCCCATCATCCACACTTGCTGCCCTGAGGCTATACTCCTCCCGTGGGGAGTTATACTACACTCTGCTGCACCCACAACACCAGCCTCAGCGTCTGCCCTGCAGCGGCGGTTCACTCTGACCGCAATCCACGGGTGGCGTAGTTGGACATTTGAAAATAATGAAAACCACATCAATAGACTGCCACTGGTTTGACCACCCTGAGCCACGGGACGGCGTCATCCCCACGGTGACTACAACCCCCAGCATCCACAAAAAGGCCCGGTTCCGGGTTCCCCACACGGCCCAGGGGGCGCGTCAACTTTGGCGTAGTCGGCAGGATTTCGTGCCCGCAACCAGCGGGTACTGCGTGCCTGAAAAGAGACTGTTTCACTGTACAGAAAATGGCGCCCGCCCCAGAAGAACGGACACCATGATGTGCGCGCCAAAAGACGACAGGAGGCCACCTCCCATCGTGGGCCAGGTCCCAGAATGGCGCCAAAAACGGAGCCGACCCCCAACAGCCATGAGTGCGGCTGCAGAGATGTCCATCAAAGTGGGGGGGCTGCCCCTGAGAGTGATTGTCAGAAGATGGCCCCGGGACCACCCCCAATGGGAGTGGAAAGAGAAGAAAACCGGGGAGCAGGGTGTGGTTTGGATCAGTCTCGGCAGACAACACCCGGAGATGGCAAGCAGCACCGACTCCAGAACCCTAACGGGTGGCTTGCTGCAGGCCATCGCGGCCCCGTACAGCCTCAAGGAGCTGATAGCGCAGCTCCCAGGAGGAGACCCGGAGTTCCTTCGGACGGCGTTGGAGGATTTGGACTGGAGGATGGTCCAGGCGCAGCGAGAAGCTGTAGCGGAATGGAGAGAAGAGATGGCCCGGCAGATCGCGGCCCGGCAGCACAGGGCGCCGCCAGCACCGACCAGCGAGCCAGCCCCGGAGGACGAGGAGCGGAGGCCGGAAGCTGAGAGCAGCGCAGCCCTGGAGGCAAGTAAGGGGGACACCCCTGCCACCAGCCCTAATGCCACCAACCTGCCTCTGGATCCTGTCGCGGAGCCAGACGTTCCGGGCGTCACTGCGCCTCCCCCGCTCCCACCGCCGGCACGCAGGCCCCAAGCCGTGAGCCCTGTCGCAGGATCGAGCCCCAGGCCGTGCCCCCTGACCCCGGGTGCGGTCGGAAGCGGCTCGCTCCAGGCCCGGTCGCAAGGCCTGACATCTCCAGGCGCCTCCGAACCGCGTGCGCCCCCGGTCCCGAAGCCACCACCCTTAGGGGCTGACCTGTACAGCCAGCTCACCAGGCCCAATGGAGAGCCGGTCCCCTTTCCTGAGGGATGGGTTCACCCTCAGCAGCGGAAGAACCTGTCTGCGGAGGCCCAAGTCCCGCCCACTTCGCTCCTGCCCGTACCACAGCCAGTCACAGTCTCCCAGCTCCCGCAGGAAGAGGTCCAGATCGAATGGGACCAGACCGGGTAGGATATGATGGGGTTTGCACAGGAGACGCGGGCGGCCGCAGCTCGCAGGCAGGAGTTCTGTGAGCAGCTTGAAAAGGAGGAGCGGGCGCGGCGCCAGAAGAGGGAGCAGCGGCAGGCCTGGAGCGCAGAGGAGAAGACGCGGACTCGTAGCAACCCCCAAGCAGCACGCGGTCCTAAAGTAGCTTGGACCGTGGTAAAGTTCCACCAGGAGAAAGGGTGGGGGTTTATCCGGGACTCTACCACAGCCACTGACCTCTATGTTGACAGGAGGGATGTGGAGGGCCATCTGCCAAAGGGACACCGGAAACGGGAGCTGTTCCCGGGAGATCGGGTAACATACACCCGGCATCGAGGCGTAAAAGGGTGGTATGCCCTCAATGTCCAGAGGGTAGAAGAAGAACACTACCAAGAGCACTACTACCCAGAGGACCCGGACGGGTCTGAAGAGTA
Source organism: Phyllobates terribilis (assembly GCF_046119375.1). Lineage (NCBI taxonomy): Eukaryota > Metazoa > Chordata > Amphibia > Anura > Dendrobatidae > Phyllobates > Phyllobates terribilis. Next base: position 768,662,600 of record NW_027362763.1, read on the forward strand.
TGGCGAGGAGAAAGAGCGTGCACAAGGAGGACACCGCTATTAAAGGAAAATGTGAGTGCACTGTACATAGTTGCCCGTTAGGGTACAAGAAGAAAAAGTTTGCCCCGGACGGGGACTGTTGCCTGACTGTTGCCTGTAAGTTGTTTGCTGAAAGTTACCCGGAGACTGGTTAGTAATGTCCGGCTGAGGACTGGGAGCAGCCAACTCTTTGTTTGTATCCGGCTGAGGACTGGGAGCAGCCACTTTTTGTGAACTATCCGGCCGAGGACTGGGAGCGGTCAACCTTGTAAATAACTGCATTTCTTAAAGTGCCCTCTACTGGTTTTATATACACCTACCTCAAGAGATGCCTAAAGGTGTTTGTTGTACTTATTTTTACACCTTGTTGGGTGACATGGACACCTGGTCGCAGCAGGAGCTGTGACTTACTGAAGGACTCTGTCTTAATGATGCTGCTGAAAGAGTTTTGTGTTTTCTACTTGAAAATCCTTTTTTAATTTGTATGCTGAAAGTCATATTGAAAGTGAAAAGTTTTGCATGATGACCGTAACTTCTAAAAGAAAAATTGCCTCCCATAAAGGGATGAGTTATAATGGTTTATAATCTTATATGTGGATGCATTCTAAAAATTTGCATGCTTTGAACTGTCTTTTACTCTGTTCCAGCCCGCGGACGTGCTGTGATTTACCAGGGGGGAATGTAGCACCCTGGGGGCTCGGTTGCTACAGAGGTATTGCATCTCACCCAGATGTGCGATATCTCACTCTCAGGTAAGGATGGAGTGTGGATCAGGACCCTGACTTCTGCATGCATTACACCACATTTCCGGGGGGCAGGGCGACCGATATGCTCCAAGTAGAGCACGACAGTCCCTGTCCCTGGCTGGAGAGGGGGGAGGGAACATCGAGGAAGGGGGGACCCTGTAGTGCAGGAGCAGGGAGGAAGCAGTTCCTGGGTGCACCTAGAGGGAGGTATAAAAGGTGGGCACCATCTTAGATCAGAGTTGAGTTCATGGAGAGAAGTCAGTCAGAGAGAAGATGTGACAGAGCAGGACTCTGTGGAGCTCTGCTCCGGACGCGGGTCTAGCCTGTGAGGCCCAGTCAGCACTGAAGAGAGAGAGAGAGAGAGTTGGGGAGAAGAAATGAAGAGGAGCGGAGGAGGCTCCAGGAACACAGAGGAAAGAAGGGGCCCCAGGGGTGTGGACCAGCTGGTAGCCACCATACGCCCGCATCTACCTGAGTAGAGGGGTCAGGCCAAGGGGGAGACCGGTCCCCGAAACTAGTGGAGGCGGGGAACTACCCTCAGCTAGAAACCGGAGGCTGTGACATTTCATGTGGTGCAGCCCCTCACTATACCCGCAAGGAAGGCACCACATAGAGTCAGGGAAACTGGCGCCGAGGTTTACCCAGAGAAGGCCCGAGGCAGCCGGACAGAAGCGTGGTCACTGGTGGGGTATGACAGGCCAGAGGAAGGATACGCATAGGGGGTCCTGCGAAGCGCTCCAAAATTATCTGGGAGTTGGCCAAGCTTCCTCACCTGGTGAACATGGTGCGACGCGGGAAGTTACAGCCGGCCGGAGTAACGTGGAATAACGAACTGTGAGTAAAGATCCTGGACTGCATTACAGGGACTCTGAGTTATTATTCCCGCGCACCATCACCCCCATCATCCACACTTGCTGCCCTGAGGCTATACTCCTCCCGTGGGGAGTTATACTACACTCTGCTGCACCCACAACACCAGCCTCAGCGGCCTGCCCTGCAGCGGCGGTTCACTCTGACCACAATCCATGGGTGGCGTAGTCGGACATTTGAAAATAATGAAAACCACATCAATAGACTGCCACTGGTTTGACCACCCTGAGCCACGGGACCGGGTCATCGCCATGGTGACTACAACCCCCAGCATCCACAAAAAGGCCCGGTTCCGGGTTCCCCACACGGCCCAGGGGGCGCGTCATTATTATCTTCATTTAATTTGTCTTCAATGAAAAAACACAACAAGAATTGTCCTAAAGCCAAACTGGATATAATTCCACACCAAACCTAAAAAAAGGGAGTGGACAAAAGTATTGGCACTGTTTGAAAAATCATGTGATGCTTCTCTAATTCGTGTAATTAACAGCACCTGTAACTTACCTGTGGCACCTAACAGGTGTTGGCAATAACTAAATCACACTTGCAGCCATTTAACATGGATTAAAGTTGACTCAACCTGTGTCCTGTGTCCTTGTGTGTACCACATTGAGCATGGAGAAAAGAAAGAAGACCAAAGAACTGTCTGAGGACTTGAGAAACCAAATTGTGAGGAAGCATGAGCAATGTCAAGGCTACAAGTCCATCTCCAAAGACCTGAATGTTCCTGTGTCTTCCATGCGCAGTGTCATCAAGAAGTTTAAAGCCCATGGCACTGTGGCTAACCTCCCTAGATGTGGACGGAAAAGAAAAATTGACGAGAGATTTCAACGCAAGATTGTGCGGATGGTGGATAAAGAACCTCGACTAACATCCAAACAAGTTCAAGCTGCCCTGCAGTCCGAGGGTACAACAGTGTCAACCCGTACTATAAGTCGGCGTCTGAATGAAAAGGGACTGTATGGTAGGATACCCAGGAAGACCCCACTTCTTACACCGAGACACAAAAAAAGCCAGGCTGGAGTTTGCCAAAACTTACCAGAGAAAGACTAAAACGTTTTGGAAGAATGTTCTCTGGTCAGATGAGACAAAAGTAGAGCTTTTTGGGAAAAAGCATCAACATAGAGTGTACAGGAAAAAAAAAGAGGCATTCAAAGAAAAGAACACGGTCCCTACAGTCAAACATGGCGGAGGTTCCCTGATGTTTTGGGGTTGCTTTGCTGCCTCTGGCACAGGACTGCTTGACCGTGTGCATGGCATTATGAAGTCTGAAGACTACCAACAAATTTTTCAGCATAATGTAGGGCCCAGTGTGAGAAAGCTGGGTCTCCTTCAGAGGTCATGGGTCTTCCAGCAGGACAATGACCCAAAACACACTTCCAAAAGCACTATAAAATGGTTTGAGAGAAAGCACTGGAGACTTCTAAGGTGGCCAGCAATGAGTCCAGACCTGAATCCCATAGAACACCTGTGGAGAGATCTCAAAATGGCAGTTTGGAGAAGGCACCCTTCAAATATCAGGGACCTGGAGCAGATTGCCAAAGAAGAATGGTCTACAATTCCAGCAGAGCATTGTAAGAAACTCATTGATGGTTACCGGAAGCGGTTGTTCGCAGTTATTTTGGCTAAAGGTTGTGCAACCAAGTATTAGGCTGAGGGTGCCAATACTTTTGTCTGGCCATTTTTGGAGTTTTGTGTGAAATGATCAATGATTTGATTTTAGCTTCATTCTCTTTTGTGTTTTTTCCTTGCAAGTAAATTAAATGAAGATAATAATACCAAAGAATTTGTGATTGCAATCATTTTCAGGAAGAAACTGAGTATTATCTGACAGAATTGCAGGGGTGGCAATACTTTTGGCCACCACTGTAGTTACCAAATAATACCACATACAAGGGAGAAATACCACCACACCGTGACCAGACACATATTAACAGCATATAATTCCCCATCATTGCTCTCCCCCACCTCCTCCATCATTGCTCTCCCCACCTCCTCGATCATTACTCTCTCCACCTCCTCCATCATTGCTCTCTCCCACCTCCTCCATCATTGTTATCCCTCACCTCCTCCATCATTGTTCTCCCCCACCTCCTCCATCATTTTCATATCTCCTCCACCTCCTACATCATCATTGCCATATCTCCCCCATCATCATTGCCATATCTTCCCCACCTCCTCCATCATCATTGCCATATCTCCCCCCCACCTCCTCCATCATTGCCATATCCCCCCTCCTCCAACATCATTGCCATATCCCCCCCACCTCCTCCATCATCATTGCCATATCTCCCCCACCTCCTCCATCATCATTGCCATATCTACCCCCACCTCCTCCATCATCATTGCCATATCTCTCCCCCCTCCTCCATCATTGCCATATCTCCCACCCCCTCCATCATTGCCATTTACCCCCACCTCCTCCATCATTGCCATATCTCCCCCACCTCCTCCATCATTGCCATATCTCCACCCACCTCCTCCATCATCATTGCCATATTTCCCCACCTCCTCCATCATCATTGCCATGCCATATCCCTCCACCTCCTCCACCATCATTGCCATATCTCCCCCCACCTCCACCATCATTGCCAAATCTCCTCCCACCTCCTCTACCGTCATTGCCATATCATCCCCAACTTCCTCCATCATCATTGCCATATCTCCCCCACCTCCTCCATTATCATTGCCATGCTATATCTCCCCCATCCCCTTCATCATCCTTGCCATATCTCCCCCCACCTCCTCCATCACCATTGCCATATCCCCCCCACATCCTCCATCACCATGCCATACATATCTCCCCCCACCTCCTCCATCACCATGCCATACATATCTCCTCCCACCTCCATCACCATGCCATGCATATCTCTACCACCTCCCCCATTGCCATGCCATACATATCTCCCCCCACCTCCTCCATCACCATGCCATACATATCTCCCCCGACCTCCTCCATCACCATGCCATACATATCTCCTCCCACCTCCCCCATTACCATGCCATACATATCTCCCCCCACCTCCTCCATCACCATGCCATACATATCTCTCCCCACCTCCTCCATCACCATGCCATACATATCTCCCCCACCTCCTCCTTCACCATGCCATACATATCTCCCCCACCTCCTCCATCACCATGCCATGCATATCTCCCCCACCTCCTCCATCATCATGCAATGCATATCTCCCCCTACCTCCTCCATCACCATGCCATGCATATCTCCCCCATTGACATGCCATACATATCTCCCCCCACCTCCTCCATCATCATTCCCATATCTCTCCCACCTCCTCCATCATTGCCATATCTCCCACCTCCTCCATCATTGCCATATACCCCCACCTCCTCCATCATTGCTATATCTCCCCCACCTCCTCCATCATTGCCATATCTCCACCCACATCCTCCATCATCATTGCCATATTTCCCCTACCTCCTCCATCATCGTTGCCATATCTCCCCCCACCTCCTCTACCGTCATTGCCATATCTCCCCCACTTCCTCCATCATCATTGCCATATCTCCCCCACCTCCTCCATTATCATTGCCATGCTATATCTCCCCCACCCCCTTCATCATCATTGCCATATCTCCCCCCACCTCCTCCATCACCATTGCTATATCTCCCCCACCTACTCCATCACCATTGCCATGCCATATGTCCCCCCACTTCCTCCATCACCATATCTCTCCCACCTCCTCCATCACCATATCTCTCCCACCTCCTCCATCACCATTTCCATATCCCCCCACATCCTCCATCACCATGCCATACATATCTCTCCCCACCTCCTCCATCATCATGCCATACATATCTCCTCCCACCTCCTCCATCACCATGCCATACATATCTCTCTCACCTCCCCCATTGCCATGCCATACATATCTCCCCCCACTTCCTCCATCACCATGCCATACATATCTCCTCCCACCTCCTCCATCACCATGCCATGCATATCTTTCCCACCTCCCCCATTGCCATGCTATACATATCTCCCCCCACCTCCTCCATCACCATGCCATGCATATCTCTCCCACCTCCCCCATTGCCATGCCATACATATCTCCCCCCACCTCCTCCATCACCATGCCATACATATCTCCTCCCACCTCCTCCATCACCATGCCATGCATATCTTTCCCACCTCCCCCATAGCCATGCCATACATATCTCCCCCCACCTCCTCCATCACAATGCCATACATATCTCCCCCACCTCCTCCTTCACCATGCCATACATATCTCCCCCCACCTCCTCCATCACCATGCCATGCATATCTTTCCCACCTCCCCCATTGCCATGCTATACATATCTCCCCCCACCTCCTCCATCACCATGCCATGCATATCTTTCCCACCTCCCCCATAGCCATGCCATACATATCTCCCCCCACCTCCTCCATCACCATGCCATACATATCTCCCCCACCTCCTCCTTTACCATGCCATACATATCTCCCCCCACCTCCTCCATCACCATGCCATACATATCTCCCCCACCTCCTCCATCACCATGCCATGCATATCTCCCCCTACCTCCTCCTTCACCATGCCATGCATATCTCGCCCTACCTCCTCCATCACCATGCCATGCATATCTCCCCCACCTCCCCCATTGACATGCCATACATATCTCCCCCCACCTCCTCCATCATCATTCCCATATCTCCCCCCACCTCCTCCATCACCACTGTATTAGTTAAAAATAAAAAAAACAACACTTACCCTCTCTGCTCATTCCCCCGCATCATCGTCCTCTGCTTCCTGCCCGGCATCTTTCTTCCTGACACAGGCCCGCGCTGCATGGTGACGTCATCAAGCATCATGAGTCTGTGTCAGGGAGAAAGCGGCAGGCAGGAAGCACAGGACGGATCCCTCAGCTCCGCTGCCATTTTCCTCCCGTCAGCAGCGGAGCGGGAGGGATCGCATAACTTCCTGCCCGCCGAACACTATGAGGGCAATCTGCCCATGGGTACCCCGGAGCCTGAGGGTCAATGAAGCAGGCCAGATTGCCCTCATCAGCCGCACTGCAAGGGACCCCCCTCCACCTTCGGGCCCCGGTGCAGGTGCACCAGCGGGCCCCGTGCGTCCTGCTCAGGGGCCCGCCGAGGACCCGGGCCCACTGGATAATTCATTATAGTATAGTACTGTATATATCATTATATCCGTATGTGTTTTTATATTGCAGTACAGAACATTATATGTCATACAGTTGAAACCAGAAGTTTACATACACTATATAAAAAGACCCATATTTATTGTACCTGCTTTATGCATGTAATCCCTCTACACATGTACAGCAATCAGGATTAGCGACAGAGCCAATTTTGACCTTAACCCCTTCACACTCGGGACAGTTTTTACACTTTTGTTTTTTGATCCCCTTCTTCCCAGAGCCATAACTTTTTTATTTTTCAGTCAATATGGCCAAGGGGGGCTTATTTTTTGCGGGACAAGTTTTACTTTTGAATGCCACCATTGTTTTTACCATACTGTGTACTGGAAAACGGGAAAAAAATTCCAAGTGCGATGAAATTGCAAAAAAAGTGCAATTCCACAGTTGTTTTTTGGTTATTTTTTTTACCATGTTCACTAAATGCTAAAACTGACCTGCCATTATGATTCTCCAGGTCATTACGAGTTTGTAGATATCAAACATGTATAGGTTCATTTTTATTTAACTGGTTAAAAAAAATCCAAAGTTTGTTAAAAAAAAAGTTGCCATATTCCGAAACCCATAGCGTCTCCATTTTTCAGGATCTGGGGCCATGTAGGCTAATTTTTTTGCGCACCAAGCTGACGTTTTTATTGATACCATTTTAAGGTAGATACAATGTTTTGATCGCCCGTTATTGCATTTTATTGCAATGTTGCGGCGACCAAAAAAAACATAATTCTGGCGTTTCAATTTTTTTCTCATTACGCTGTTTACCGATCGGATTAATTCTTTTTATATATTGATAGATCGGGCAATTCTGAACGCGGTGATAGAAAATATGTGTATATTTGATTTTTTTATTATTGTTTTATTTTGAATGGGGCAAAAGGGGGGTGATTTAAACTTTTATATTCTTTAAATTTTTTAAAATACTTTTAAAAACATTTTCTTTTTTACTTTACACTAGCTTTAATAGTCTCCATGGGAGACTAGAAGCTGCGATCATGAGATCGCCTGTGCTACACACAGACGATCATCAGATCCCGATTCCACCCGCGACTGTTAGGGGCACATGACAGCTGATCAGATGCCCCTGATCTTCGCTGGATGAGATATACTTTGCGTTTATGTGTGAAAATATCGGAATTTTGGTAAAAATTTGATAAAATTAGCAATTTTCAAACTTTCAATTTTTTATCCTTAAACTATTTAGTTATGCTGTACAAAACAATTAATAAATACCGTATTTTCCGGAGTATAAGACGACTTTTTAACCCCTTAAAATCTTCTCAAAAGTCGTATACCCTTATAGTCCGAATGTTGGGGAAGGAGAGTGTATAGATATATATGATGTGTGGTGTGTGGGGGGAGCGGTAGCCGCGGAGGAGCGGGGCACAGGAGGCAGCAGTCGCTTGCTGCAGCCTACAGTCATGGCCAAAAGTTTTGAGAATGACACCAAAATTATATTTTCACATGATCTGCTGGCCTCTGGTTTTTATTAGTGTTTGTCTGATGTTTATATCACATACAGAAATATAATTGCAATCATATTATGAGTACCAATAGGTTATATTGACAGTTAGAATGAGTTAATGCAGCAAGTCAATATTTGCAGTGTTGCCCCTTCTTCTTCAAGACCTCTGTAATTCTCCCTGGCATGCTCTCAATCAACTTTTGGACCAAATCCTGACTGATAGCAGTCCATTCTTGCATAATCAATGCTTGCATTTTGCCAGAATTTGTTGGTTTTTGTTTGTCCACCAGTCTCTTGATGATTGACCACAAGTTCTCAATGGGATTAAGATCTGGGGAGTTTCCAGGCCATGGACCCAAAATCTCTATGTTTTGTTCCATGAGCCATTTAGTTATCACCTTTGCTTTATGGCAAGGTGCTCCATCATGCTGGAAAAGGCATTGTTGGGCGCCAAACTGCTCTTGGACGGTTGGGAGAAGTTGCTCTTGGAGGACATTCTGGTACCATTCTTTATTCATGGCTGTGTTTTTAGGCAAGACTGTGAGTGAGCCGATTCCCTTGGCTGAGAGGCAACCCCACACATGAATGGTTTCAGGATGCTTTACAGTTGGCATGAAACAAGACTGGTGGTAGCGCTCACCTCTTCTTCTCCGAATAAGCTGTTTTCCAGATGTCCCAAACAATCGAAAAGGGGATTCATCAGAGAAAATGACTTTGCCCCAGTCCTCAGCAGTCCACTCCCTGTACCTTTTGCAGAATATCAGTCGGTCCCTGATGTTTTTTCTGGAGAGAAGTGGCTTCTTTGCTGCCCTCCTTGAAACCAGCCCTTGCTCAAAGAGTCTCCGCCTCACAGTGCGTGCAGAAGCACTCACACCAGCCTGCTGCCATTCCTGAGCAAGCTCGGCACTGCTGGTAGTCCGATCCCGCAGCTGAAACAGTTTTAAGATACGGTCCTGGCGCTTGCTGGTCTTTCTTGGGCGCCCTGGAGCCTTTTTGACAACAATGGAAGCTCTCTCCTTGAAGTTCTTGATGATGCGATAGATTGTTGACTGAGGTGCAATCTTTGTAGCTGCGATACTCTTCCCTGTTAGGCCATTTTTGTGCAGTGCAATGATGGCTGCACGTGTTTCTTTAGAGATAACCATGGTTAACTGAAGAGAAACAATGATACCAAGAACCAGCCTCCTTTTAAAGTGTCCAGTGATGTCATTCTTACTTAATCATGACTGATTGATCGCCAGCCCTGTCCTCATCAACACCCACACATGTGTTAATGGATCAATCACTAAAACGATGTTAGCTGCTCCTTTTAAGGCAGGACTGCAATGATGTTGAAATGTGTTTTGTGGGTTAAAGTTCATTTTCTGGGCAAATATTGACTTTACAAGTACAGTAATTGCTGTTAAGCTGATCACTCTTTGACATTCAGGAGTATATGCAAACTGCCATTACAAAAAATGAAGCAGTAAACTTTGGAAAAATTACTATTTGTCTCATTCTCAATACTTTTGGCCATGACTGTACACTGTCCCCGCTGATAAAGAAAATGAGGGCGTGGGGAGCACTGAATATTCATGCTCCTTAACCTCTTTACAGCCCGTGACGTACTAATACGCGTCTGTGCCCTGGGACTTAAGAGCATGACCCGTATTAGTACGTCATGGTGATCACGCGCGCACACAGGCTTGGCGGGCGCGATCGCCGCCGGGTGTCAGCTGATTGTCACAGCTGACACCTGGTACTATGTGCAGGGAGCGGTCCCGCACCGCTCCCGGCACATTAACCCCCGCAATGCTGCCATTGAAGTCGATCGCAGCATTGCGGTGGCAAGGGGAGGTGATTGCAATACTCACCTCCTCTTCCGGCCTCCAGCGCTGTCTGCCGCGGCTTCCCGGGTGTTGCCATGACGACCCAATGTCGTCATGACAACATCCGGGTCACCAGACAGCAGGAAGATTGTTTGCTCATGCGCAGTGCATGAGCAAACAATCGTCTCACTGTGCAGCACTGACTGCCTGCATAGCACAGGGATGGTGCTCCATCCCTATGCTATGCAGGCGATCAGAATAAAAAAGTGAAAGTCCCATAGTGGGACAAAGTAAAAAAGTGTAAAAACTCACAGAAAGTGAAAAAAAAAAAATTGTAAAAATATTTAAAAAAATAATCCAACAAAAATAAAAATATAATGTACCCATCAATAAATATTATTATGAAAAAAAAACAATAAAAGTACACATATTTGGTATTGCCGCGTCCGGAACGACCCGACCTATAAAACTGTCCCACTAGTTAACCCCTTCAGTGAACACGGTAAAAAGATAAAATAAAAAACGAAGCAAAAAACAATGCTTTATCATCATACCGCCAAACAAAAAATGGAATAACACGCGATCAAAAAGACGAATATAAATAAAAATGGTACCGCTGAAAACATCATCTTGTCCCGCAAAAAACAAGCTGCCTTACAGCTCCATCATCAAAAAAATCCAAGTTATAGCTCTCAGAATAAAGCGATGCAAAAAAATATTTTTTTCTATAAAATGGCTTTTATTGTGTAAAAGCGCCAAAACATAGAAAAACTATATAAATGTGGTACCGCTGTAAACGTTCTGACCCGAAGAATAAAGCTGCCTTATCAATTTTAGCACACGCGGAGTAGAATAAAAAATTTTAAAAAAAACAATTCCTGAATTGTTGGTTTTTGTTTATTCTGCCTACCAAAAGCTGGAATAGAAAGCGATCAAAAAATGTCACGTGCCTGAAAATGGCACCAATAAAAACGTCAACTTGTCCCGCAAAAAACAAGCCATCACATGACTCTGTTGGCCAAAATATGGAAAAATTATAGCTCTCAAAATATGGCGATGCAAAAACTAGATTTTACAAAATATGTGTCTTTTAGTGTGTGACAGCTGTCAATCATAAAAACCCGATATCATTCTGGTATCTCTGTAGTCGCACCGACCCGAAGAATAAGGTCATCTAATCACTTATACCGCACGAGGAAAGGCGTAAAAAATAAACGCTAGGGCTGGGGTTGGGGTTAGGGTTGTGCTAATGTTAGGGTTGGGGTCAGGGTTGGGCTAGGGTAGGGTTAGGGTTGGGGTTAGGGTTGTTTTTTTTTTATAAAAAAAAAATGACGATATGGCAACTAGTGTTGAACGCAAGTGCTCGCTGCTTGAGTTTGCATCGGGTGCTTGGGTATGCCTTGAGTATCGCGGGTGCTCGAGTCTCCGCCCCATATGCTTCGCGGCCAAAAAACCTCGCGGGGATTGCCTGCCATGCTCGAGCGATCCCTGCATGTTTTTTTTGGGGTGTCTAATAACCGTGAAACATGCGGGCGGGGACTCGAGCATGTCACTTGAGCACGCGCGATACATGGTGCATACCTGAGTACCCGATGCAAACTCAAGTAGGGAGCACTTGCTCTCAAGACTAATGACAACTTATTCAATATGATGACCTAATGTCATCAAATTCTGTGTCGTACCTCTGGGTTCAAAATGTTCACTATACCCCTTAATAAAATCCTTGAGGGGTGTAATTTCCAAAATGGGGTCACTTGTGGGGGGTTTCAACTATTTAGGCACATCAGGGGCTCTTCAAACGCGACATGGCGTCCGCTCTCGATTCAAGCCAATTTTGCGTTCAAAAAGTCACACAGTGCTCCTTCCCTTCTGAACTCTGCCGTGTTCCCAAACACTGTATTTTCCCCACATATGGGGTATTGGCGTACTCAGGAGAAATTGCTCAAAAGTTTTTGGGGTCCATTTTCTCCTCTTACCCTTGTGAAAATAAAAACATTGGGGCTAAAACATCACTGTTGTGGAAAAAGTTTGATTTTTTTATTTTCACAGCTCCATGTTATAAACTTCTGTAAAGGACTTGGGGGTTCAGGGTGCTCACCACACATCTAGATAAATTCCCTGAGGGGTCTAGTTTCCAAAATGGTGTCACTTGTGGGGGTTTTCCACTGTTTAGGCACATCAGGGGCACATCCGCTAATTATTCAAGCAAATTTTACAATCAAAAAGTCAAATGGCGCTCCTTCCCTTCCGAACCCTGCCGCGCACCCAAACAGTGGTTTTCCCCACATATGGGGTATCTGCTTACTCAGGAGAAATTGAACAACAAACTGCATAGTGCAATTTCTCCTGTTACCCTTATGAAAATGCAAAACTGGGGGCTGAAAAACATTTTTGTGGAAAAAATGTGAAAATTTTATTTTTATGGCTCAATGTTATAAACTTCTGTGAAGCATCTGGGGGTTCAAGGTGCTCACCACGCATCTAGATAAGTTCCCTGAGGGGTCTAATTTCCAAAATGGTGTAACTTGTGAGGGGTTTCCACTGTTTAGGCACATCAGGGGCTCTCCAAATGCAACATGCCGTTCACTAATTATTCAAGCAAATTTTACATTCAAAAAGTCAAATGGCGCTCCTTCCCTTCCGAACCCTGCCGTGCGCCCAAACAGTGGTTTTCCCCCACATATGGGGTATCTGCTTACTCAGGAGAAGTTGCACAACAAATTTTGGGGTCCATTTTTTCCTGTTACCCCTGCAAAAATAAAAAATATTGGTTCTAAAGTAACATTTTTGTGAAAAAAGTTAAATGTTAATTTTTTTCTTCCACATTCCAAAAATTCCTGTGAAGCACCTGAAGGGTTAATAAAGTTCTTGAATGTGGTTTTGAGCACCTTGAGGGGTGCAGTTTTTAGAATGGTGTCACTTTTGGGTATTTTCTGTCATAAAGACCCCTCAAAGTAACTTTAAATATGATGTGGTCCCTAAAAAAATGGTTTTGTAAATTTTGTTGGAAAAATGAGAAATCGCTGGTCAACTTTTAACCCTTATAGCTCCCCAATAAAAAAAAATTTTGGTTCCAAAATTGTGCTGATGTAAAGTAGACATGTGGGAAATGTTATTTATTAACTATTTTGTGTAACATATCTCTCTGATTTAAGGGCATAAAAATTCAAATTTTGAAAATTGCAAAATTTTCAAAATTTTTGCCAAATTTCCATTTTTTCACAAATAAACGCAAGTGATATCGAATAAATTTTACCACAATCATGAAGTACAAAATGTCACGAAAAAACAATCTCAGAATCAGGGGGATCTGTTGAAGCGTTCCAGAGTAATTACCTCATAAAGTGACAGTGGTCAGAATAGTAAAAATTGTCCTGGTCATTTACGTGCAAACCACCTTGGGTTGTAAAGGGGTTAATAGCGGCACACAGTGTAGCCTCAGCGCGGCTCCTGCTGCTGCCGGAATTGCCTGTACCCGCTGCTAAAGGACATAAATATTCAACCTCTCTCTATGCCCATGGGCGTGGGGAGGGGTGAATATTTATCACCTTTAATAGCGGGCACACCCGATTGCCCGGCTGCAGCATGAGCCGCGCTGTGGCTACGCTGTGTGCCAGCTATTAAGGAGCATGAAGTCACTGCTCCTCGCGCACACAGTCCCGGGGTGGGGAGCAGTGATTTCCAGCAGCTGATCTCTCCTTGTGAGCCGCGCATGGTAATGACGTCATGCGCGGCTCACATGGCGAGATCAGTGCGGGCAGACAGGACGCAGTGCTGGAGGAGAGAAGAAAGGTGAGTAGGAGTGTTTCTTTTTTTTATGTGCAGCATGATGGGGATTATGGGGACCATGCATACCAAAAGAAGGATGAGGGGGCATACACATTAGGATAAAGGTGAGGGGGCCATACATACCAGGATAAGGCTGAGGGGGGCATACATAACAGGATAAAGATGAGGGGGCCATACATACCAGGATAAGGATGAGGGGCCATACATACCAGGATAAGGATGAGGGGTGCCATACATACCTGGATAGGGATTAGGGGTGCCATGCATATCAGGATAGGGATGAGGTGTGCCATGCATACCAGGACAGGGATGAGGGGTGCCATGCATACCAAGCCAGGGATGACGGGTGCCATGCATACCAGGACGGGGATGACGGGTGCCATGCATACCAGGATGGGGATTGCTGTGCCATGCATGCCAGGACAGGGATGAGGGGTGCCATGCATACCAGGATAGGGATGAGAGGTGCCATGCATACCAGAATAAGGATGAGGGATGCCACGCATACCAGGATGGAGGGGTTCCATGCATACCAGGACAGAGATGAGGGGTGCCATGCATACCAGGATAGGGATGAGGGATGCCATGCATACCAGGACAGGGATGAGGTGTGCCATGCATACCAGGATAGGGATGAGGCGTGCCTTGCATACCAGGATGGAGGGGTTCCATGCATACCTGGATGGAGGGATGCCAGGCATACCAGGATGGGGATGGGGCCCACGTATAAAAGGAAGGGGGGCATATATATCAGGATGAGGGATATTCTCAGAATTGGGGAACATTACTCCTATACCAGTGTCAGCAGAAGACCCCCTCCCCCTTAAAAGTGCATCGTGAACACATTTTTTGCTTACATTTTTTTTCTATTTACCTCCTCTAATACTTAGGTGCGTCTTATGGTCCGGTGCATCTTATAGTCCGAAAAATACGGTATTTATGGTCATTTATAAGCCCTCCCTGTCTCCAAGACTATCAGAGCGGTAGCACATCCCTTTTGAGCTAGTACAGCCATGAGTCTTCTTGGGAATGATGTTTTTCACACCTGGATTTGGGGATCCTCTGCCATTCTTCCTTGCAGCACCTCTCCAGTACCGTCAGGTTGGATGGTGAACGTTGGTGGACAGCCATTTTCAGGTCTCTCCAGAGATGCTCAATTGGGTTTAGGTCAGGGCTCTGGCTGGGCCAGTCAAGAATGGTCACAGAGTTGCTGTGAAGCCACTCCTTTGTGATTTTAGCTGTGTGCTTATTGTCATTGTCTTGTTGGAAGGTGAACCTTCAGCCAAGTCTGAGGTCCAGAGCACTCTGGTAGAGGTTTTCATCCAGGATATCTCTGTACTTGCCCGCATTTATGTTTACTTCAATTGCAACAAGTCGTCCTGTCCCTGCAGCTGAAAAATACCCCCATAGCATGATGCTGCCACCACCATGTTTCACTGTTGGGATTGTATTGGGCAGGTGATGAGCAGTGCCAGGTTTTCTCCACACATACCGCTTAGAATTATCACTAGTGATGAGCGAGCACTAAAATTCTCGGGTACTCGTTGCTCGGGTCGAGCAAATTGGAATACTCGGGTGCTCGACCCGAGCAACGAGCCCAGTGTAAGTCTATGGGAAACTCGAGCATTTTTCAGGCGGCTCACCCCGGCCATCTTCAGAGGGCTTAAAAATTGCCCAAATCGAAGGGAACAGTGCTAAAATGACATGGGAACAGCATGGGGAAGACCCCTGGAAGCATCTCTGACTCCCAGATCACTGCTGTCAGCAACGTGGTCATAGTATTACACCACTTTTACGGACTCACAATAAAACATACAAAAACTAAACCAAAATGGATTTTCCTGGGAAATAAGTTAAGGAACATCTTTTCCAGGGTAATGACTTGTATATAAGGCAAAATAAATAACCAAAAACAAAAATACTCCTCCACAACTTGGGCTATGTTCCCACGTAGCGTTTTTGATGCGTTTTTGCACTTTTGAATTGCTTTCAACCAAGACAAATGCATTCACCAGGAAATGTCATTTTAACATTTTACAACCTTATCTAGCCATGTGGTGTGTGACACATCACCAGACACATGCATACAGTGCTGAAAAGACATGGGAACAGTATGAGGAAGAGCTCTGGAAGCATCTCTGACTCACAGGTCACTGCCTAAAAGTGTGCCCATCATAAGTGATCCTTGGCGGATGCGTAGATGCCTCCCGCCATACACCTGTCGTTGCAGACTTGCAACAATCACCGTCCACGTCCTTGTCCCACTGCAGCGTTCAGTTGTCCCTACCCCATTCCTTGGAATGCAAGCGCAAGTATGCAGGCAGCCACCCACGCACCCACAGGCTGCAATACTATACTGCCAAATTTTTGACAGCTGCTTGCACTTGAAATGTGGCCTTTTAGGCTTGTGGAGGCGGAAGCTTTTCATAACCTCATGCCGGCGGCGGCTGAGTATCCATACTCAGTACCCAGCCGCCACTATATTTCCCGGTATCGCCTCTGCCTTCCACAGGCACGGGTCCCACAATATTACCCGTGCCCTCCCCAGTGCACTTACTGGGAAGGACCGCCTAACCACAAACACATGGACAGGTGAATGTGGCCAGGGACGGTACGGAGCCAGTCCACAACTTTTTTTGCTAAGAGTTGTATTTAGCTCGGTGAAAGGACTGGCATAGAGGGAAACCGTATCTACCCTGGGTGTCATTTCTCCCAGGAAGTCCTGTAATTGATCTTGTTGCAGAAGTAATTGTTATGATCTGCAACAAGTACTAAGGAAAGAAAGAGGAAAGCTGTCCCTACAGTAAGACTAAGCTGAATCACTACGATGTAGCGGGCTGCCTGTTCCTAGCGAACAGACCCGCCTTAGTCCTCGGCTAGTCTGAACGAAGACCTATAGCATAAAGGAAGGAGTCCCTAAAAGAACTAAGGACTGGAAGAAAAATGGGACACCTCCTGAACAGAGATGGTTGTTGCAGAACACAAAAAGACAAACTGACAAAAAGGTACCAGAGGTCCCAGAAGGACCAAGCGAACTGACAGAGATAGACACCGAAGCACCTGGCTAGAGAAACAGTCAAACACTGAAGTCCAGCACAGCCAGAAGGGCGGAGCTGGAATATAAAGGCAGGTGGTCACGTGACCGCAAAACACAAGATGGAAAAAAAAAAAAACAGGAGGGTTCTAACAGCAATGGCAGCCCGTCCAACATCAACTCGCACTTGTCGGTGGTGCTTTGACACACACACATCTTTCTTTGCACATTTAATTTCTTGAATACAGAGTTGGACAATGGCCTAATCTGTAATGCGTTTTGAGAAATAACATGCGTAAGCATGGCCGATCCATATTAAAAAAGCAGCCATAGAGTGTCCGGGAACCTTCCCACACACTTTTCTTAGCCAGGACTGCTTCTCGGCAGAGTTGGACGGTCCCACCAGAGAATCCTCTGGTGTGCCTTGGCTTCTACCTCAGGAGAGTTCATAATAGCACTAACTTTGCAGCTGCTATGGGGCTTTTGAGCGGGTGAGAAAGGTCAGCCCTCAGAATAAAATCCTCTGGTGGGAACAAAGTTTTTCAATCTGAAACAGCTTCTAAGTGGGAGTTGTATTTCATCACTGCCATATTCTTTAGCTCGGTGAAAGGACTAGCATAGAGGGAAACCGTATCTACCCCGGCTGTCATTTCTCCGTCACCAGGTTCCGCCCATTGTCACACACGACCATGCCTGGCTGTATGTTCAGCGGTGAGAGCCACAGATCAGGCTGCTGTGTTACAGTTTTCAACAACTCTGCAGCGCTGGGCGGTTTGTCAATTAAGCATTAAGCATGTTTTCTTCAGCACAGCCTGTTGCCGCTTGGCCAAGGCAGTGCTGCAGTGCTGTCAGCTTGTGACTGTTGTGATCATTTCGGAGATGGAGGAGGAGGTGCATGAGCTGAACAATGTGATTACATTGAGGTTAAATTGGTGATGCTGTTTTTTATACTAAAGAAAGATACTATTGTTTGGGTTTTTTTACGTTATTTTTTTAAGACAAATGCATTCACCGGGAAATATCATTTTAATATTTTACAACCTTATCTGGCAATGTGGTGTGTGACACATCATCACACACATCCTTTTTTATTTATGATGGAGGGACTCCGAAAGTCATAAAGCCTATTTTTATAGGGACATCAGACGACCCTTACTATTCTTAAAAGGCCAGCAGTCGGCCATAGCTATTGTTAGAGAGCAATCAGCTGGCTATGCTTTGTTGTTCCCATTACTAACAAGTGGGTCTCCAATACTGTTATTGCGTATCTAGTGACTGCAAGGGCTGCCAAAAATTTGGACGCAACCCAATACCCCTTTGTAGAGACGTAGAGGAGGGTCTCAGTAAAAGAAAATGTTCCCATTATAAAGGAGCGGGTCTCCTATAGTGGTAATGCCCATGCTGTGACTCCAAGGGCTGCCAAAATTTGGGAAAAACCCCACTAAGAATTTAAAGACACATAGAGCAGGGCCACAGTAACAAGGTACGACATATTCCCATTAGAAAGGAGAGGGTCTGGGGTATGCAGGGAGTCCAACGGCTGACCAATTTTAGGAAAAACCCCACTAAGAATTTAAAGACACATGGAGCAGGGCCACAGTAACAAGGTACGACATGTTCCCATTAGAAAGGAGAGGGTCTGCTATACAGTTATAGGGTATGCAGTGAGTCCAACGGCTGACCAATTTTAGGAAAAACCCCACTAAGAATTTAAAAACACACAGAGCAGGGCCACAGTAACGACAAATTCCCATTAGAAAGGAGAGAGTCTTCCATAATGTTGGCCTATGCAGTGAATGCAAGGGCTGCTAAAAATTTGGAGGCACTTCAATGCCCCTTGGAAGAGACGTGGAGGAGGGCCTCATAAAAAAATGTTCCCATTAGAAAGGAGCGGGCCTCCTATACTTGTAATGCCCATGCACTAAGTGTATGGGCTTACAAACATTTACCCCTGGGGGGTATACATGAACATACTGTATAAAAAAAAATTCATAAACACCCTTTAAAAAAATTATGTGGGTGTTGCATCACGGACCACGGTCACCCTGGTGATATGGTGGTGGAGGATGAGGAGAAGGAGGAGGACAAAAGCAAATAGCCAAAATCAGGAAGCGTATACCCATGTGTGGGTGTGAAAAGGTGCATGGGAATACACTTCCCAAGAAAAGACACTGGATTTGAGTTTATGTTACGCTGCTATCATTCGGTGGTATTGACAAGTCTGGCCCAATCCAGCCCTTGTTCATTTTTATAAGAGTCAGCCTGTCAGCATTTTCAGTTGACAGGCGGATGTGCTTATCAGTTATAATTCCACCAGCGGCACTAAAAACCCACTGTGATAAAACGCTGGCGGCAGGACAGGCCAGGCCAGGACCTCCAAGGCATAGAGAGCCAGTTCATTCCACGTATCCAGCTTGGATACCCAATAATTATAAGGCACAGAGGAATCACGAAGGACGTTGGTACGGTCGGCAAGGTACTCCCTCAGCATCTTCCCAAACTTTGCACTCCTTGTGAGAGTACCCCGCACCTCAGGGCCTGTGCGATGGGAGGGTCTGAGAAAACTCTACCAGAACTTTGACAGTGTTCCCCTGCCTCTGCTGGATTGAAGTTGTGTCTCTCTCGCCTGTACTCCTTGGTTGTCCAACGAAGTGTGCCCTCTGCCGCCAGCGTTTTCAGATGGGAATTTTTTTAATAGTTCAAGGGCCTTCTGGCACTGCCCCATTTTTGTAGACCTGTCCGCCTCAGGAATAAGAGATATAAAGTTCTCCTTGTAGCGTGGGTCTAGAAGTGTCACCAACCAGTAATGACTGTCACCCAAAATTTTGAGAACGCGAGGGTCATGGGAAAGGCAGCGTAACATAAACTCAGCCATGCGTGCCAGACTACTGACAGGCAAGACCAAGAGGATGACTGACCGTGCTCTCCTCCTCCTCTCTGTCCTCTGGCCATCCACGCTGAACAGACGGTATGACAGCTGTGCAGGTAGTACCGTCTATAGAGCATGAAACTAGCTCCTGTCCTTCCTCCTCCTCCTCTTCCTCATTGTCACCCAATCCACGTTGGGATGAGATGAGGCTTGGCTGTGTGTAATCACCCTGTATGGTTCCTTGCTCCATCTCATCGTGCTCTGCCTGCAATGCATCTTCTTTGATTGTGAGCAGAGAGCGTTTCAGAAGACAGAGAAGCGGGATGGTGACGCTAATTATGGCGTCATCGCCACTCACCATTTTGGTAGCATCCTCAAAGTTTTGGAGGATGGTACTTATGTCTGACATCCATGTCCACTCCTGAGGCCTTATGTGTGGAGTCTGAACTGAATACCGACAGTCTTGTTGATGCTGGTACTCAAAAACTGCTCTCTTCTGCTCACAAATCCTTCCCAACATCTGCAGTGTAGAGTTCCAACGCGTGGGGACATCACACACCAGTCTGGGAGCCGGAAGCTGCAAATGCTGCTGAAACACTGCAAGGGCAGCAGAAGCTGTAGCTGACTTTCTAAAATGGGCACACAGGTGGCGCACTTTAACAAGCAGATCCGGCAGCTCTGGGTAGGATTTGAGAAACCGCTGAACCATGAGGTTAAGCACATGGGCCAGGCATGGTACGTGTGTGAGCTCGCCTCGCCTCAGAGCCGCCACCAGGTTCCGGCCATTGTCACACACGACCATGCTTGGCTGTAGGTTCAGCGGTGTGAGCCATAGATCTGCCTGCTCTTTCAGAGCTGTCCACAACTCTTCAGCATTGTACGGTTTTTCACCTAAGCATATTAGCTTCAGCACAGCCTGTTGCCGCTTGGCGGGGCAGTGCTGTAGTGCTTCCAGCTTGTGACTGATGTGGTCATTTCGGAGATGGAGGCTGAAGAGGAGGAGGAAGCTGAGGAGGATGAGGTGCAGGAGCTGAAGACTGTGGGGGCAACCCTGATTGACCTAGGGCCCGCAATCCTGGCGTCGGGAGGACATGTTCCCTCCCAAGGTCCGACTGGGTCCTGGCTTCCACTATGTTAACCCAGTGTGCCGTCAGGGAGATGTACCGTCCCTGCCCACAAGCACTTGTCCACGTGTCCGTGGTTAGGTGGACTTTACCGGTAACTGCGTTGTTGAAAGCACGGCTAATGTTTTGGGACACGTGCTTGTGTAATGCGGGAGAAATAGTGGCGGCTGGGGACCGAGTACCGAGGGACGGCCTCCGTCATCAGGTTGCGGAATGCTTCCGTCTCCACGAGCCTAAAAGGCAACATTTTGAGCGCACGCAGTCGTGAAATGTGAGAATTTAGTAGTGTGGCCTGTGGGG
This sequence comes from Phyllobates terribilis, assembly GCF_046119375.1. NCBI lineage: Eukaryota > Metazoa > Chordata > Amphibia > Anura > Dendrobatidae > Phyllobates > Phyllobates terribilis. The sequence goes on from NW_027362763.1 coordinate 768,683,796, forward strand.
CGTTGGCTGAATATTTGCGCTTGCGTTCCAAGGACTGGGGTATGGACAACTGAACGCTGCGCTGGGACAAGGACATGGACGTGCTTCCTGATGCTGCTACTTGAGAGTGTGCAACGACAGGTGCAGGGCAGGAGGTGTCTTCGCATGCACCATGGACAGGGGATTGGCTTGCATGCACAACAGCGGAAGAAGCAATGGTGCCACCCGCAGACACTGTTCCTGGACCCTGGGGTTCAGCCCACAAAGTCGGGTGCTTTGCTGCCATGTGCCTGATCATGCTGGTGGTGGTCAGGCAGGTTGTTTTGCCACCCCTGCTGATGCTGGCCTGGCAGGTGGTGCAAATGGCCTTTTGGGGGTTATCAGCAGAGTCTTTTAAAAACAACTAGACTCGGGAAGACCTAACAGTTGTACTGGCAACTTCCTTCGTGTTGGTGCTACGGGGAACGGTTGCCTGCCTTCTGTCTGCGGCCACCACACTGCTTCTTCCTGCCTGTTGGGGTGCTCTGCCTCCCTCCCCCTGTGGGTTGCTGTCCTCGCTCTGCATGTCCTCCTGCCAGGATGGGTCAGTTACTATATCATCCATCACCTCGTCTTCCACTTCCGCACCCTGGTCCTCCTCCTGACTTTCTGGCAATTGTGTCTCATCATCGTCCACCTCTTGTGACACTTTCCCACCGTCGCCTTCGTGTGACCGTGACTGCTGAAATATTTGGGCGTCGCTAAATGCGATAACCTCTTGCCCTGCTTCAAGTGGACCGGGCGAGAGGCCCGAATCTATAAATGGAAAAGTGAACAGCTCTTCAGAGTGTCCAAGTGTGGGATCAGTTGTCTCTGGGTACTCGGCATGGTGGGAGGAAGGAGGATCAGGGTGAGGAATATGCGGTCTAGACTCACGGCTACTGAGACTTGACCGTGTGGAAGACAGGGTGGTGGTGGTGGTGGCTAAGTGACTGGAAGCATTATCTGCTATCCAACCAACAACCTTTTGACACTGCTCTGGGTTCAATAGTGGTGTGCTGCTGCCCCCTAGAAATTGGGACAGGAAGGTCAGGCGAGAAGATGTGGGTGTTTGTTGTGGCACAATTTCGGCTTGCCCACGGCCTTGTCCTCGGCCTCTGCATGCACCATTACCATCACGTCCAATTCCCCGTCCCTTGCCCATTTTAAATTGAGGACAGTATCTTCCACGCTCACTACAAATGACTGAGTTTGGAGCGAACTTATATGTGATCCGTGTGATAGATAAAACAGAGTTTTATATACCTGACCTGTAGGTAACTAGTTTGAACAGCAAACTGGTGTGAATTGCTTCAATGACACACTAAAGGAAATTTTTAATGGAGGCCAGAAATGGCAGTATTTTCTGACAACATATATGTGATCCGTTTGACGGAGAAAACACAGTTTTAAATAGCTGGATTTCTAGCGCTCTAATATGGAAAGGACCTGGCTGTATTCTGCAGTGCCAACAAGCAAATGGTGCAGAAAAACGGTGTTCTCTGGATTGCTTTTTAAGAAAATAATGAGGATTAAGATCCAAAGAACAGTATTCTTGGCCCCTGAGACCTTGGCCTTTGTTTAGAAACATAGGTGGATTATAATGAGGGCAATCTGGGCTACCGCCCAGGGCTCCGGGGGGGCCGAGGCGTCCATGGCCAGATTGCCCTCATTATAATATGTGCGGTGCCGCGGCACATACCGGCAGTCAGAGGCGGGGAGCCCCCGGACCGCTCCCCCAGCAGCGACGCACGGCCGCTGCTTCTTCTTCGGCCGGGCCAGCACTGCACCTGTTAACTTCCCTGTGCTGGCCCGGCTGCATCACAGCTAGGAGACACGGCCCTGTGCGTTGCCGTGTCTGCTAGTGTGATGCCACGCAGTGCGCGCCCTGCACTGCTACTTACCACCAGAGAGGAGCTGGACGACGGGAGCCGGGGGATGGTGAGTGTGTGTGTGAGTGTGTGTGCAGGCAGATATCATTATGTGATTTCTGTTTATATGTATTTTTGTGTTTCAAATGTGTTTATGCGTGTATGTATATGTCTGTATATGTTTGTGTGTGTGCGTGACTGTGTGCGGCCGCCCGCTGTCTCTGGTGGGGCGCCGTGCAGCCTCCCTGTCTCTGGGGGGGCGCCGTGCGGCCTCCCTGTCTCTGGGGGGGCATCGTGCGGCCTCCCGCTGTCTCTGGGGGGGCGCCGTGCGGCCTCCCGTTGTCTCTGGGGGGCGCTGTACAGCCTCCCGCTGTCTCTGGGGGGGACGCCGTTTGGCCTCCTGCTGTTTCTGGGTGGGGGCGCCGTGCGGCCTCCCGCTGTCTCTGGGGGGGCGCCGTGCAGCCTCCCGCTATATCTGGGGGTCGCCGTGGGGCCTCCTGCGGTGTATAGATGGCGCCATGCGGCCTCCCGCTGTGTATAGATGGCTATGTGTGGCCTCCTGCTGTGTATAGGAGGATTTAGGGGATGTCAGAGCACTTAATTATGCTCAATATTAAGTCATACAATTAATGTAAAAAAAATATATAATTAATATATTAATATTGTGCCAAATTAATTTCACGTGAACTATCACATGATCTATCACAGGGGATCATGTCACATGTCACATGATACATCAGGTCTGTGTGTGTGTGTGGGGGGGGTGGGGGCACCTTCTACAGTGCCCGGGGCCCTTGCTATTCTTAATCCACCCCTGTATAGAAATATCTAACAGCAGCAGAAGGCAGAATTGGAATGGAGCCTCCTGTGCTATATGCACTGCAGTCTGCTATATACACTGCCTGCCTATACACCCTGCCTGCCTGATATCTCTGCAGATAGATTAGTCCTCAGAAGGACTGTTTGTTAAGATGGATATGTGCAATGTACGTTTTTTCTCCCTAAACTACCTAATACACAAGCAAATCTATGCCTGACGCAGCAGCACCTCTCACAAAACAAGCAAATGGCACAGAAAAACGGTGTTCTCTGGATTGCTTTTTAAGCAAATAATGAGGATTAAGATCCAAAGAAAAGTATTCCTGGCCCCTGAGACCTGGGCCTTTGTATAGAAATATCTAACAGCAGCAGAAGGCAGAATTGGAATGGAACCTCTTGTGCTATATGCACTGCAGTCTGCTATATACATCGCCTGCCTATACACCCTGCCTGCCTGATATCTCTGCAGATGGATTAGTCCTCAGAAGGACTGTTTGTTAAGATGGATATGTGTAATGTACGTTTTTTCTCCGTACACTACCTAATACACGATCAAAGCTCTTCCTGACACAGCTGCAGCTCTCCCTACACTGTCTGATCCGGAGTGACTGTGACGAGCATGGCGGCGCCAGGTCTGATATAGACCTGATGACGCTGTGCGGCCAGCCAATCACTGTAATGCCCACAACCAACATGGCTATGTGGCACCCTGCTACTACAGGTACCACAGGACCCGAAAGGGTGCATGGACGGACTTCTCCACAAGAGGCCCTCACTACAAACAGACACCTCCACCCTACCACCTCAGACCACCAGAGGGAGCCCTGTTAGGGATATATATATGGAGGGTGGAGTCAGGCAGTTGAGTTCAGAGAGACAGTGTGCTGGCACTTAGACCAGTGAAGAAGCAGCACGTGAGCTGCTGTGTTCTGAGGGCCCCGAGTGTGGCTGAGGCGAGGAGAGCGGAGAAAGGAGTTAAGGGGGCAGAGGAGCATTACAGGCTCACCCCAAGACATAATCCAGACACCGGGTCCGCGCCTACAGGGCCCTCTATACCCAGTATGGAATACCGGCATACCAGGAGGCTTCCAGACCCCTGGTCATCCTGAAGCTACCATCAAATACAGGACTAGGAACCACGAAGGCCCCGGCGTCCAGGGATAGTGGTTGCCAAAGAAAAGTCCTACTACCAAGCGGTCAGGTGAGAGAGCAACACAACACAGAAGCTAGGCTAAGTTCCAGGCAGGCCAAAAGCTTAGAGAGAGGAAGACACGGATCAGGAGGCCTTATACCCGCTCACTGGGGAGAACTCCTGAAGTGAACCCTTCCTAGCAAGTAACCTGGACCATACCTGCCGTTACACCAGTAAAGGTACTGAAGCAATCCCCCTGTGTGCATGTCCGTCATTCCCCCTGACCCGACCGGGCCATCTCTCACCTGCATCCCTTCTATCAACCCTGCCCCGGGGCCCCGCTCCGCCTGTGGGGAGCAGAAACATCCCAGCTGCCATCCCATCACCCCCGGAGGTCTGCAGCAGCGCTGGTAACTATTACCAGAAACCACAGGTGGCGTCACGAGACAAACTTAAAAAAAACACTAAAACCCCTTTTAAAGAGTGCCTCAGAGGACGGGCCCGGGAGCCGACTGCCGCGACATCCCAAGGAGGTAAAGGCCCGGGTACCGAGTTTCCCCCATAAACCCCCCCTGAGCGAGTCAGCTACGGCATTACAATGCATGGCAGGCAATCCCTGCATGTTCATTGGCTCTCTAAAGAGCGCCAAACATGCAGGGAGGGGACCCGAGTTCCCGCCCGAGCAACCCGGAAATACTCGGCGAGCGCCGAGCATCTCGAGCAGTGAGATGCTCGGGCGAGCACCGAGCAGTAGCGAGCATGCTCCCTCATCACTAATTATCACCAAAAAGTTCCTTCTTCGTCTCATCAGGCCAGAGAATCTTATTTCTCATAGTCTAGGTGTTTTTGAGCAAACTCAAAGTGGGCTTTCTTATGTCTTGCACAGAGGAGAGGCTTCCATCGGGCCACTCTGCCATAAAGCCCCGACTGGTGGAGAGCTGCAGTGATAGTTGATTTTGTGGAACTTTCTCGCATCTCCCTACTGCATCTCTGGAGCTCAGCCACAGTGATCTTGGGGTTCTTCTTTACCTCTCTCACCAAGGCTCTTTTCCCACGAGTGCTCAGTTTGGCTGGACAGCCTGGTCAAGGAAGACTTCTGGTGGTCCCAAACTTCTTCCATTTAAGGATTACAGAGGCCACTGTGCTCTTAGGAACCTTGAGTAATGCAGAGATTCTTTTGTAACCTTGGCCAGATCTGTGCCTTGCCACAATTCTGTCTCTGAGCTCCTTGGGCAGTTCCTTTGAGCTCTTGATTCTCATTTGGTCTGGCATGCACTGTGAGCTGTGAGGTCTTATATAGACAGGTGTGTGCCTTTCCAAATCCAGTCCTATCAGTTTAATTAAACACAACTGGACTCCAATGAAGGAGTAGAACCATCTCAAGGAGGATCACAAGGAAATGGACAGCACGTGAATTAAATATGAGTGTCTGAGCAAAGGGTCTGAATACTTATGACCATGTGATATTTCACTTTTTCTTTTTTAATAAATGTGCAAAAATTTCTACATTTGTTTCTTTTCAGTGAAGATGGGGTGCAGAGTGTACTTTAACCTCTTTAAAGCCCATGACGTATTAATTCACGTCAGTGCCCTGGGCTTTAAGAGCCTGACCCGTATTAGTACGTCATGGCGATCACGCGCGCACAGAGCCTGAGCGGGCGCGATCGCCGCCGGGTGTCAGCTGATTGTCACAGCTGACACCCGGTACTATGTGCAGGGAGCGGTCCCGCACCGCTCCCGGCACATTAACCCCCGCAATGCTGCGATCGAAGTCGATCGCGGCATTGCGGTGGCTAAGGGGAGGTGATCGGTATACTCACCTCCTCTTCCGGCCTCCAGCGTTGTCTGCCGCGGCTTCCCGGATGTTGCAATGACGACCCGATATCGTCATGACAATATCCGGGTCACCAGACATCAGGAAGATTTTTTGGTCATGCGCAGTACATGACCAAACTATCTTCTCACTGTGCCGTGCTGACAGCCTGCATGGCACAGGGATGGTGCTCCATCCCTATGCTATGCAGGCGATCAGAATAAAAAAAGTGAAAGTCCCATAGTGGGACAAAGTAAACAAATAATAAAAATGTCAGAAAGTGAAAAAAAAATTAAAAAAAATATTTAAAAATATAAAAAAAAAAAAAGAATCCACCTAAAATAAAAATATAATGTACCCATCAATAAATATTATTATGAAAAAAACAACAACAAACAATAAAAGTACACATATTTGGTATCGTCACATCCAGAACGACCTGACCTATAAAATTGTCCCACTAGTTAACCCCTGCAGTGAACACGGTAAAAAAAATAAATAAAAAACGAAGCAAAAAACAATTCTTTATCATCATACCGCCAAACAAAAAATGGAATAACACGCGATCAAAAAGACAAATATAAATAAAAATGATACCATTGAAAACGTCATCTTGTCCCGGAAAAAACAAGCTGCCTTACAGCTCCATCATCCGAAAAATCGAAAAGTTATAGCTCTCAGAATAAAGCGATGCAAAAAAATATTTTTTTCTATAAAATAGCTTTTATTGTGTAAAAGCGCCAAAACATAGAAAAACGATATAAATATGGTACCGCTGTAAACGTACTGACCCGAAGAATAAAGCTACCTTATCAATTTTACCACGCGCGGAGTAGAATTTTTTTATTAAAAAAAAAACAATTCCTGAATTGTTGGTTTTTGTTTATTCTGCCTCCCAAAAGCTGGAATAGAAAGCGATCAAAAAATGTCACGTGCCTGAAAATGGCACCAATAAAAACGTCAACTCATCCCGCAAAAAACAAGCCGTCACATGACTCTGTCGGCCAAAATATGGAAAAATTATAGCTCTCAAAATATGGCGATGCAAAAACTAGATTTTACAAAATATGTGTCTTTTAGTGTGTGACAGCTGTCAATCATAAAAACCCGATATGATTCTGGTATCTCTGTAGTTGCACCAACCCGAAGAATAAGGTCGTCTAATCACTTATACCACACTAGGAACGGCGTAAAAAATAAACGCTAGGGCTGGGGTTGGGGTTAGGGTTGTGCTAATGTTAGGGTTGGGGTTAGGGTTGTTTTTTATTTCAAAAGTAAAAAAATTTTTTTAAAAAAATGACGATATGGCAACTAGTGTTGAACGCATGTGCTCGCTACTTGAGTTTGCATCGGGTGCTCGGGTATGCATTGAGTATCGCGGGTGCTCGAGTCTCCGCCCCATATGCTTCACGGCCGAAAAAACCTCACGGGGATTGCCTGCCATGCACGAGCGATCCCCACTTGCTTTTTTTGGGGTGTCTAATAACCGTGAAACATGCGGGCGGGGACTCGAGCATTTCACTTGAGCAACCGTGATACATGGTGCATACCTGAGTACCCGATGCAAACTCAAGTAGCGAGCACTTGCGCTCAAGACTAATGACAACTTATTCAATATGATGACCTAATGTTATGAAATTCTGTGTCGTACCTCTGGGTTCAAAATGTTAACTATACCCCTTGATAAAATCCTTGAGGGCTGTAGTTTCCAAAATGGGGTCACTTGTGGGGGGGTTTCCACTATTTAGGCACATCAGGGGCTCTCCAAACGCGACATGGCGTCCACTCTCGATTCCAGCCGATTTTGCGTTCAAAAAGTCACACAGTGCTCCATCCCTTCTGAACTCTGCCGTGCACCCAAACACTGTATTTTCCACACATATGGGGTATTGGCGCACGCAGGAGAAATTGCACAAAAGTTTTTGGGGTCCATTTTCTCCTCTTACCCTTGTGAAAATAAAAAAATTGGGTCTAAAACATCATTTTTGTGGAAAAAGTTTGATTTTTTTATTTTCACAGCTCCATGTTATAAACTTCTGTAAAGGACTTGGGGGTTCAAGGTGCTCACCACACATCTAGATAAGTTCCCTGAGGGGTCTAGTTTCCAAAATGGTGTCACTTGTGAGGGGTTTTCACTGTATAGGCACATCAGGGGCTCCCCAAATCTCGCTAATTATTCAAGCAAATTTTACATTTTAAAAGTCAAATGGCGCTCCTTCCCTTCCGAACCCTGCAGTGCGCCCAAACAGTGGTTTCCCCTCACATTTGGGGTATCTGTTTACTCAGGAGAAATTGCACAACAAACTGCATGGTGCAATTGACTCGCCCCCTGGGCCGTGGGGCACTCAGAGCCGGGCAATAGGGAGACGATGGGGGTAGTAGTGGCAACCCGGTCCGTGGCTCAGGGTGGTAAGACCAGTGGCAGTCCTTTATAAGTTTTAAGTAATTTCCGACTACGCCACCCGTGGATTGCGGTCAGTGCTAACCGCCGCTGCAGTGCAGACCTCTGGGGAAGATGTAAATGTGCAGCTCCGAATAGTACAACTCCCCACGGGAAGAGTAGGGCCCCAGGGCAGTGTATGATGGATGATGGAGGGGATGATTCCAACCGCGTTAGCCAGGAAACGGAGGCCTCTTAAACAGTTCAGGGTCTTTATTAGAACAGGAGGGGGCCTGGATGTCTGAGAGCAAGTGGGAAGCTGGCCCTGGTCAAGGTGAGGGTGCCGGCCTACCGTGCTCTCTGTGCTCCTTCTGGCTAGTTCCCTCCTTGTAGTGTAACAGCCCACATTCCTGAGCTCACCGTGTCCTCTCGCCCGTATGGCTTGCAACTTGGGTCCCTTGCTACTCACGGCCTGGTACGGCTCTGCTGGTCCCTTCTGCTGTGGCGGAGCCTCCGGGCTTCTTAGGCCAAGGAACATACAGTCCCCTGCGGACTGGTTATCTGCTGTAGGATGTGGAATCCTCACAGCCTCAGACACCAAAGTCTGGTGGATTAGTTTCTTTATCTGCCAGGACAGACTCACTTCGCCTTTTGTCCCTGGCTCGTGGCTCTCCTACTGCCACACGTCCTCTTAGGCTGCAACACATCTGTCTGTCCCTGCTCTGGGACACCTCTCAATCCAGAGACAGGTTGTCCAGTTCTCCATAACCCTGCCCCCAGCTCCAGCTTTTATAGGGGCAGCCTGTTCCCCCTACTGGTCTGGGACAGGAGGTGCTGCATGCTTATGGTCATTGACTAGAGAACCTCCCCCTTGCTCTCAGACACAGACTTATTATATTTGTGGCACACAATTTCTCCTGTTACCCTTATGAAAATGCAAAAGTGGGGGCTGAAAAACATTTTTGTGGGAAAAATGTGAAAATTTTATTTTTACGGCTCAATGTTATAAACTTCTGTGAAGCACCTGGGGGTTCAAGGTGCTCACCACACATCTAGATAAGTTCCCTGAGGGGTCTAGTTTCCAAAATGGTGTCACTTGTGGGGGGTTTCCACTGTTTAGGCACATCAAGGGCTCCCCAAATGCAACATGGTGTCTGCTAATTATTCAAGCAAATTTTACATTCAAAAAGTCAAATGGCGCTCCTTCCCTTCCGAACCCTGCCGTGTGCCCAAACAGTGTTTTTTCCCCACATATGGGGTATCTGCTTACTCAGGAGAAATTGCACAACAAATTTTGGGTTCCATTTTTTCCTGTTACCCCTGCGACAATGGAAAAAAATTGGGTCTAAAGTAACCCTGAAGGGTTAATAAAGTTCTTGAATGTGGTTTTGAGGGGTGCAGTTTTTAGAATGGTGTCACTTTTGGGTATTTTCTGTCATAAAGACCCCTCAAAGTGACTTTAAATATGATGTGGTCCCTAAAAAAATGTTTTTGTAAATTTTGTTGGAAAAATTAGAAATCGCTGGTCAACTTTTAACCCTTATAGCTCCCTAATAAAAAAAAAAATTTGGTTCCAAAATGTGCTGATGTAAAGTAGACATGTGGGAAATGTTATTTATGAATTATTTTGTGTGACATATCTCTCTGATTTAAGGGCATAAAAATAAAAATTTTGAAAATTGCAAAATTTTCGCTAAATTTCCGTTTTTTTTCACAAATAAACACAAGTGATATCGAAGAAATTTTACCACAATCATGAAGTATAATATGTCACGAAAAAACAATCTCAGAATCAGGGGGATCCGTTGAAGCGTTTCAGAGTAATTACCTCATAAAGTGACAGTGGTCAGAATTGTAAAAATTGGCCTGGTCATTAACGTGCAAACCATCTTGGGTTGTAAAGGGGTCAATGAGAAAAAAAAAAAGAACTTTTTAGAATTTACAAAATGGCTGCAATGAAACAAAGAGTGAAAAATTTAAAGGGGTCTGAATACTTTCCGTACCCACTGTATATCAGTGTGTATGTTATATATCAGTGTGTATGTTATATATCAGTATGTATGTTATATATCAGTGTATATGTTATATATCAGTATAGTATGTTATATATCAGTGTATATGTTATATATCAGTATAGTATGTGTGTGTATGTTATATATCAGTGTGTATGTTATATATCAGTATAGTATGTTATATATCAGTGTATATGTTATATATCAGTATAGTATGTTATATATCAGTGTATATGTTATATATCAGTATAGTATGTGTGTGTATGTTATATATCAGTGTGTATGTTATATATTAGTGTGTATGTTATATATCAGTATAGTATGTTATACATCAGTGTGTATGTTATATATCAGTATAGTATGTTATATATCAGTGTGTATGCTATACATCAGTATAGTATATTACAGTATATATCAGTGTGTATGTTATATATCAGTATAGTATGCTAAATATCAGGGTGCATGTTATTGTAAGGCAGCGCTAGTCATCATGTTGGGGGACACTCGCTGCACTGGGTCAATTAAAGCACACCAGCCACGTTTTCCAGTATTTCACAATCCAGCAGTTTGTTACACTTCATAACTGCTTATAACCGAGTCCAACTCAGTGGCTCGCCGACATATTACATATAATGTCCAGGAGCCTTTCCAGTGACAGATATGTCCACTTGGCTCCAGATACAGCCTTCAGCAAGGTAACAATATAAATGTCCACATCAAGTAGTGTTTTTACCTTTGCCGGGTTTTAGCTGCTTCAGATTTGTTCTGCCACAGCTGTGGCTTTACGGCTTCCCAGATGGGGGTCTCCAGCCCTGGTACCTTCAAAGGCTACTGGTATGTTTACACACATAACATCCAGCCACTGCCTTTCAGGCTTCACCAGGCCTCTCTAGGCCTCACTACGCCTCTCCAGGCTAACGGTGTCCCACACAGGGAACAGGCCTCATGCCTTTCACACCCTGTCTCAAAACTACCAGGGTTTATATATCTTCCAGTGCACACAGGACCTGTGCTAATGTCACAGTCATGTGATCAGACCTTTTGTGTGCACAGGACCTGTGCTGTTGTCACAGTCATGTGATAAGTTACCTGAGGGGGAGGTACATGGTCAGCCAAAACACACCCTGGACCATTACATTAATGCCACATGCCGCGGCATTACATATCCCCCCCCTCTGTTCACACTTGTGGGGTTGAACACATTATATACATAATCACATTATAACTCCCAGTTCACACAGAGACTATGTACTTGACAATTGCGCTGCTCAGCCCCTGGAACATTAGTCATCGACATTAGCCCATTCCTTAGGGACCTACCATTTGTCATTGTCACTAACTTCGTCAAGTCACATTTCCGGGTCGTAACCTTGTCAGACCTCCCCCGCTCCCAGCGGTCAGTCATAACCTTGTCAGACCGCCTCAGCTCCCAGCGGTCAATACAGCAGTGTGACTCACATGCCCTGGTATCTAAGGTCCGGTTCGACTCTGTACTGTCCCGTACTCTATTGGGTCGTTTGTATGGGCCACTCAGACCTGAGTTACTGGAGGTCTCACTACCTCTAAACCCATGCCCACTATCCTCAGGACATCTTGGAAAGTCTCTAACTTCTACTGTAGCCGTTCTATTATTTGAAGGACCCTTTCTCTGTCTGGTCTCACAATTTCTAGACGGCTACAACCTTCTGCTGCTCAGGCGATTCTGTTTTTCAACTTGCAGTCTAGCGAGATTCAACTCTTCTACCTCTTGCAGGTAGGTCACTCAGTACTCCATCAGCATGCGTATATATGCAAGACTTTCTTTCGTTCCTACAGCGGAGAATGACACCATGCCGTCTTCATCTGGTATCCAGTCCTGACGATCACGTGGACTGGTTACTTTCATCACAGCAGACTTCTTTACCATCATCTGCATGGCTTGGCCATTTCTCCCAATAAGCTTTCTTACCAGAGCCGGAGGCACCCGGATGACCTCTTCATGCAGACTTTGAGCTTTTTTCATAAGCTCCAGTTGTCTAACGGCTTGTTCCGTCTTCAACCAGAGAAACCACTTCATGCGAATACATCGCCAGTGCATGTCACTTAGGATAGCCACCCTCTTCACTGTGACTTCGGTCGTGGACAGGACCAGCAGCTGTTTAGCTTCTGAGGTCGAGTACACCTTACAGGCTCCCACGGCCTTCTTAAACTCTTCATGCACGGACTCACTGCTGCATTCTTCTCTCAAATCCTCGGGTACATCTATGAGGCACTTGTACCGAGACTTTTCGGTCTCACCAGTGGTCTCCAAACGATCATCTGGCTCAGGTTCCAGGGGCAACTGACTTTCACCTTTTTCACCCTGTATGCTTCCCCTGAGCTGACTCACAGCTACAAATTTACGAATTTTCATCTTGACCACTTCCATTTCATATTTATCTTCTGTTAACACTCTCTTAGCTCTCCTCAGGTCCACCTTCTCATGGTATAAGGGAGTGAGTGCAACTTGTTTGCCCTTTTCCTTCTCCAAGGAGGCCTCGTTCACTGAGTGATACTTTGCTAGGTGACCTTTGAGCTCGAAAACTTCTTCCTCTAGCTCAGCTACTCGCCTCTCAGCAGCCCATCTCTGAAGCTCTTCCTGCTTCAACTGCTCCTTTAACAGTAGAGTTCTCTCAGACCTCTCTGTCTCCAATGCGCCCACTCGGCTCTCAACAGCCAGCCTCTCAAGCTTCTCTTGCTTCAAATGGGCTTGTAGCGACTCCTTGAGCTCCTTGATCTCGGCTCCTACATCCACCGAATCATCCGAGCTCGCATTATTCGAGTAGGTATTTGTTTCATGCCTCCCATCTCCAGTGGCCAACTCCTGGCCCTGGTCTGTAGCTTCTCCGATAGACTCCTCCATCTTTGTCCGCTCAGCTTTCATCTTGCTGATTCTTTCCTTAAGGCACGTCTCTGCCCTCTGGATATTATCACAGAACATCTGCAGCTCCTTCACCTGAGCTTCCAGTCCTAGGGTCTTTCTGCGGAGATCATCATTTTCATCACGGGTGTCCTGCAGAGTGGTCTCAACCACTTGGCGCATGTGCTCTGCATCCGCCTTATCATCCTCTAGCTTTTCTTTAACCCTGAGGAGATCCTCATAGTCTCTCTTAATTTGTTGCAGTTCCCCACTGCGTTCACCATATTCCTTCTTGGATTCACACAGATCCCGGTTGAACTGTTCGCGCAGTCGTTCTAGGTTTTGTTCACGCCCAGAAACTTCATCCTGCAGCGCCTCCTTCTCAAGCTTCAACTGCAAAATCTCCTCCTTGGTTTTGCGGCGGTCCTCCTTAATTTCCTGGAGCATTTCCTTCCATTGGTTAATTTCCTCGTTGCTTCCCTCCAGGTCTCGCTGTAAGTTCATCACAACCTGGAATATTTTCTGCCGCTCAGGCTCCTACAGCAAGGTAACAATATAAATGTCCACATCAAGTAGTGTTTTTACCTTTGCCGGGTTTTAGCTGCTTCAGATTTGTTCTGCCACAGCTGTGGCTTTACGGATTCCCAGATGGGGGTCTCCAGCCCTCGTACCTTCAAATGCTACTGGTATGTTTACACACATAACATCCAGCCTCTGCCTTCCAGGACTCTTGCCTTCCATGCCTCTTGCCCTCCAAGGCTACTGGTATGTTTACACAATAACATCCAGCCTCTGCCTTTCAGGCTTCACCAGGCCTCTCTACGCCTCACTAAGCCTCTCCAGGCTAACGGTGTCCCACACAGGGAACAGGCCTCACGCCTTCACACCCTGTCTCAAAACTACCAGGGTTTATATATCTTCCAGTGCACACAGGACCTGTGCTAATGTCACAGTCATGTGATCAGTCATCTGAGGGGGAGGTACATGGTCAGCCAAAACACACCCTGGACCATTACAGTAATGTCGCAAGCCGCTGCATTACAGTTATATATTAGTATAGTATGTCATATATCAGTGTATGTTATATATCAGTATAGTATGTTATATATCAGTATAGTATGTGATATATCAGTGTGTATGTTATATATCAGTATAGTATGTTATATATCAGTGTGTATGTTATATATCAGTATAGTATGTTATATATCAGTGTATATGTTATATATCAGTATAGTATGTTATATATCAGTATAGTATGTTATATATCAGTGTATATGACGCGCCCCTGGGCCTGTGCTGAGTAGCGTTGCACACGCGGGGGCCTACCCAGAGCCGGATCTGAGAGGGGTAGTAGTTTCGTGGCGGTGACCCGGTCCGTGCCCAGGGAGTCAAACTGAGCGGCAGTATTTAGCAGTAGATGTTAGAATGTTCGACTACGCCACCCGTTGAATGCGGTCATGAGACCGCCGCTGCAGGGCAGACCGCTGAGGCCGGTGATACGGTTGTGCAGCGGGGATGGTATAACCCCCAACGGGAGGGGTATGGCCTCAGGGCAGCGGACGTGGATGATGAAACACTCGGAGACGGTGCGGTGTAGTTCAGGGTCTTTACTGGTGGCAAAGGTAGACCCTCCCGGAGTACTGGCTAGCGATCGGGGCCTGGTCAGTCCGCGAGCAGATGGGATCTCCCCTGGCCAGGCGGAGTTGTAGGCCTCCCCAACTAATCGTACTCTTCTGGCTACCTTGCTAGAGGCTGGTAAAAGTAGCCCACGTCCCTGAGTGTACCGTGTGGTGCTCACCCGTATGGCCGGTGACTCGGGGCCTTTTGGTAGCTTCCGCTCCACGTCGCGGTGCTGGTCCCTTGCGTGTGACCGTGCCTTCGGGTTTCTTGGCCAGAGGACCTGAAATCCCCTGCCGGGCGGTTTCTGCTGCGGGGTAAGGATTAGTCCCCACAGCCTCGGACTCCGGGTCCGGTAAGAACTCTTCAATCAGGGCGAGCTCTACAGCTTCCAGCCCCTGATCTTTCTTTTTCCTAAAGCTGCTCCACTCCAGACCAGACTGTGTCTCTGTCTGTGTTCTCTGCTCTTTCCTCCTAACCCTGCCTCAGCCCCAGCTTTATATAGGGGAAGTTCTTCCCCTCCCAGGACTGGGCAGGAGGTGTGGCATGCATAGGATATCTGACCAGGAAACCTCCCACCTGCTCACAGACGTAATATTGCTATTACTGTGGGAACCAGACCCCTGGGGTGCCACACATATGTTATATATCAGTATAGTATGTGATATATCAGTGTGTATGTTATATATCAGTATAGTATGCTATATATCAGTGTGTATGTTATATATCAGTATAGTATGTGATATATCAGTGAGTATGTTATATATCAGTATAGTATATTATATATCAGTGTGTATGTTATATATCAGTATAGTATGTTATATATCAGTGTGTATGCTATATATCAGTATAGTATGTTATATATCAGTGTGTATGCTATATATCAGTATAGTATGTTATATATCAGTGTGTATGTTATATAGCAGTGTATATGTTATATATCAGTATAGTATGTTATATATCAGTGTATATGTTATATATCAGTATAGTATGTTATATATCAGTATAATATGTTATATATTAGTGTGTATGTTATATATCAGTATAGTATGTTATATATCAGTGTATATGTTATGTATCAGTGTATATGTTATGTATCAGTATAGTATGTTATATATTAGTGTGTAAGTGATACATTATGACATATATCAGTGTGTATGTTATATATCAGTGTATATGTTATATATCAGTATAGTATGTTATATATCAGTATAGTATGTGATGTGATATATCAGTGTGTATGTTATATATCAGTATAGTATGTGATATATCAGTTTGTATGTTATATATCGGTGGGTATGTTATATATCGGTGTGTATGTTATATATCAGTATAGTATGTTATATATCAGTATAATATGTTATATATCAGTATAGTATGTTATATATCAGTATAATATGTTATATATCAGTATAGTATGTTATATATCAGTATAGTATGTTATATATCAGTGTGCATGTTATATATAAGGATAATATGTTATATATTAGTATAGTATGTTATATATCAGTATAGTATGTTATATATCAGTATAGTATGTTATATATCAGTATAGTATGTTATATATCAGTATAATATGTTATATATCAGTATAATATGTTATATATCAGTATAGTATGTTATATATCAGTATAGTATGTTATATATCAGTGTGCATGTTATATATAAGGATAGTATGTTATATATTAGTATAGTATGTTATATATCAGTATAGTATGTTATATATCAGTATAATATGTTATATATCAGTATAGTATGTTATATATCAGTGTGTATGTTATATATCAGTGTTATATATCAGTATAGTATGTTATATATCAGTGTGTATATTATATATCAGTGTGTATGTTATATATCAGTATAGTATGTTATATATCAGTATAGTATGTTATATATCAGTGTGTATGTTATATATCAGTATAGTATGTTATATATCAGTATAGTATGTGATGTGATATATCAGTGTGTATGTTATATATCAGTGTGTATGTTATATATCAGTATAGTATGTGATATATCAGTGTGTATGTTATATATCAGTGTGTATGTTATATATCAGTATAGTATGTGATATATCAGTGTGTATGTTATATATCGGTGTGTATGTTATATATCAGTGTGTATGTTATATATCAGTGTTATATATCAGTATAGTATGTTATATATCAGTGTATATGTTAAATATCAGTATAGCATGTTATATATCAGTGTGTATGTTATATATGAGTGTATATGTTATATATCAGTATAGTATGTTATATATCAGTGTGTATGTTATATATCAGTATAGTATGTGATATATCAGTATAGTATGTTATATATCAGTGTGTATGTTATATATCAGTATAGTATGTTATATATCAGTGTGTATGTTATATATCAGTGTGTATGTTATATATCAGTATAGTATGTTATATATCAGTGTGTGTTATATATCAGTATAGTATGTTATATATCAGTGTGTATGTTATATAGCCGTGTATATGTTATATATCAGTATAGTATGTTATATATCAGTATAATCTGTTATATATTAGTGTGTATGTTATATACAGTGCCTACAAGTAGTATTCAACCCCCTGCAGATTTAGCTGGTTTGATAAGATGCAAATAAGTTAGAGCCTTCAAACTGCAAACGAGAGTAGGTTTTATGAACAGAAGCATAAATCTTACAAACCAAAAAGTTATGTTGCTCAGTTGAATTTTATTACATTTTAAACATAAAAGTGTGGGTCAATTATTATACAACCCCTGATCAGGCCGGCACAGGTCTGTGGAGTTATCTTGGCCCACTCCTCGATGCAGATCTTCTCCAAGTTATCTAGGTTCTTTGGGTGTCTCATGTGGACTTTATTATTGAGCTCCTTCCACAAGTTTTCAATTGGGTTAAGGTCAGGAGACTGACTAGGCCACTCCAATACCTTGACTTTTTCCCTCTTGAACCAGGCCTTGGTTTTCTTGGCTGTGTGCTTTGGGTCGTTGTTTTGTTGGAAGATGAAATTACGACCCATCTTAAGATCCTTGATGGAGGAGCGGAGGTTCTTGGCCAAAATCTCCAGGTAGGCCGTGCTATCCATCTTCCCATGGATGCGGACCAGATGGCCAGGCCCCTTGGCTTAGAAACAGCCCCACAGCATGATGCTGCCACCACCATGCTTGACTGTAGGGATGGTATTCTTGGGGTCGTATGCAGTGCCATCCAGTCTCCAAACGTCACGTGTGTGGTTGGCACCAAAGATCTCGATCTTGGTCTCATCAGACCATAGAACCTTGAACCAGTCTGTCTCAGAGTCCTCCAAGTGATCATGAGCAAACTGTAGACGAGCCTTGACATGACGCTTTGAAAGTAAAGGTACCTTACGGGCTCGTCTGGAACGGAGACCATTGCGGTGGAGTACGTTACTTATGGTATTGACTGAAACCAATGTCCCCACTGCCATGAGATCTTCCCGGAGCTCCTTCCTTGCTGTCCTTGGGTTAGCCTTGACTCTTCGGACAAGCCTGGCCTCGGCACGGGAGGACACTTTCAAAGGCTGTCCAGGCCGTAGAAGGCTAACAGTAGTTCCATAAGCCTTCCACTTATGGATGATGCTCCCAACAGTGGAGACAGGTAGGCCCAACTCCTTGGAAAGGGTTTTGTACCCCTTGCCAGCCTTGTGACCCTCCACGATCTTGTCTCTGATGGCCTTCGAATGCTCCTTTGTCTTTCCCATGTTGACCATGTCTGAGTGCTGTTCACAAGTTTGGGGAGGGTCTTAAATAGTCAGAAAAGGCTGGCAAAAGAGATCTTTAATCCACACATGTGAAGCTCATTATTCTTGGTGCCTGAACTACTTCTTAATACTTTAGGGGGACCAAACAGAATTCTTGTGGTTTGAGGGGTTGAATAATAAATGACACTCTGAATTAACTTTTAACGTTTTTAAAAAAAAAAAAAAAAAAAAAAAAAAATTTGCTGCAGTGCATTTCCCACTTCCAGGCTGATCTACAGTACAAATGTCACAATGCCAAGTTAATTCCGCATGTGTCAACCAGCTAAATCTGCAGGGGGTTGAATACTACTTGTAGGCACTGTATCAGTGTGTATGTTATATATCAGTATAGTATGTTATATATCAGTATAGTATGTTATATATCAGTGTATATGTTATATATCAGTATAGTATGTTATATATTAGTGTATATGCTATGTATCAGTGTATATGTTATGTATCAGTAAAGTATGTTATATATTAGTGTGTAAGTGATACATTATGACATATATCAGTGTGTATGTTATATATCAGTGTATGTTATATATCAGTATAGTATGTGATGTGATATATCAGTGTGTATGTTATATATCAGTGTGTATGTTATATATCAGTGTGTATGTTATATATCAGTATAGTATGTGATATATCAGTGTGTATGTCATATATCGGTGTGTATGTTATAGATCAGTGTGTATGTTATATATCAGTATAGTATGTTATATATCAGTATAGTATGTTATATATCAGTATAATATGTTATATATCAGTATAGTATGTTATATATCACTATATGTTATATATCAGTATAGTATGTTATATATCAGTGTGTATGTTATATATCAGTATAGTATGTTATATATCAGTATAATATGTTATGTATCGGTATAGTATGTTATATATCAGTGTGTATGTTATATGTCAGTGTGTATGTTATATATCAGTATAGTATGTTATATATCAGTGTATGTTATATATCAGTATAGTATGTTATATATCAGTGTATATGTTATATATCAGTATAGTATGTTATATATCAGTGTGTATGTTATATATCAGTATAGTATGTGATATATCAGTATAGTATGTTATATATCAGTGTGTATGTTATATATCAGTATAGTATGTTATATATCAGTGTATATGTTATATATCAGTATAGTATGTTATATATCAGTGTGTATGTTATATATCAGTATAGTATGTTATATATCAGTGTGTATGTTATATATATCAGTATAGTATGTTATATATCAGTATAGTATGTGATATATCAGTGTCGTCACTGCATTCTTGGTCTTCTATCCTTTGGATTACGATATCGGAGAGAAGACGACACAGGACAGGATGTTTGTGTCTAAACATACTCTAAACTTTATTACAAAACACAGGGCTAATATACACCCTGAAGGCAGGAAACGGATTTACCATATATGGTTCGATTATACAGTTTAGCTGAACAAGCGAAAAAGCTAGTTTCTGTATGCTTTAAAATATTTAATTAGACGTATCTGGCTAGCAAGGCCACATTATCTTCTTGCAAGAACACATTATTGCTACAAGAAGAAACATCTGGCCAGGGAGGACATGTTATCTTCTTAGCAAGGACACGCTATTGATACAAGAAGGAACATTTCAGCTTGCTGTTGTTTTATACCTAAAATAACTGTCAGACTTATATAGCATAGATGGGGCCTTTAAAGTTGAGGGACTCCATCTTCTGCTATAACATTCCATCCTTTTGTTCCTTCATTTATCAATACGAATCTCTATGTTTTCTTTTAGTACAACACTGAATACACATTAGAAAAAGCTTAAAAACCAAATAAACCGCAAGGCACATTAGTAAAACCTGAAAAATCGCTTGCACTATACCAGCCAACCACCCACCGATACCTTTAAACCAATTTGCGGGATTTAGAAAGGAAAATCTCTGTGTGGAATTATTGGCCAAAGTATCTGAACAGTTCACCCAAAAGTTTATCTCTTCCCATGAGACTGGAACAGCGAGAAAGGGTATGCTAGTGGACGTCACAGGGGCATGTGTACATATCCAACAGTTAGCAATGGTCTGGTTTTGCTCCTTTAGTCCATCGATTAGAGCAAGATGGTGTCTAATGAATCTATTGTCATCTCCATCCATGGTGCCTAACCTAGTCCATGCACCTGTGGTCGCAAGGATGCAGGTAAGTATAAACAATGTCATCATTCTTTGTCCGCTGGTTCTCCTAATATCTTTTTGCAATGGGATGCGTGGATCCAGGCCTCTTTTCCCTCTAGCTTAACGGCTGTGCTTGTGGTCAGCAGAACTTGAAGGGGTCCGTCAAACCGTGGATCTAAGCTTTTCCTCACGTGTCTTTTTATAACCACCCAGTCTCCAGGTTGCAGCGTATGGCTGCTAGAGTCTTGATCTGGATCTGGAAGAGAACTGAAGACATTATCATGTATTTGCTTAATCTTTTTGGGTAAAGCCCTTACGTAGGAACTTAGCACATGGTTGTTCATTTCTAATGCTTGCGGATAGAAACACCCTAGGCTGGGTACGTTGCCAAACAATATCTCATATGGAGAGAGTCCAGTCTTTTTATTAGGCGTGTATCTTACTGAAAACTGAGCAAGCGGTAAACAGTCCGGCCATGGTTTTCCTGTCTCAGCCATGGCTTTCTGAATTTTTAATTTCAATGTCCCATTCAGTCTTTCCACTTTACCACTACTTTGCGGGTGATATGGAGTGTGGAATGCTTGTTGAATTCCTAGAGCTGATATGACTTCATTCATTATTTCACCTGTGAAGTGTGTACCTCTGTCACTCTCAATTACCTCTGGTACCCCATACCTGCAGACCACCTCCGCAAGCAGTTTCTTTGCGGTTGCCGCAGCCGTGGCTTTGGCAATCGGGAAAGCCTCCGGCCATCCTGAGAACAAATCAATACAGACCAACACATATTCCCATGATCCTGACTTTGGCAGCTGAATATAATCAATTTGCAGTCTCTGGAATGGATAGAGGGGCCGGGGGGGGTGTTTGGGTGGTGTTTTAACTACTCTACCCTGATTATGTGTAGCACATATCATGCACCCTTGTATCAGGCTTTCAATACAGGTGGAGAATCCTGGTGCCACCCAATGTTTCTGCATCACACTCATCACACCCGTTTTAGATTGTTGGCCCATGTAGTATCTGGGCAGCTGCTGGGTACAGTGCCCTTGGAAGGCATCGTCGTGTCCCTTTCCCCCATACCCCATTTGCTTCATTCAGGCATGCACCTTCCTTTAACCACTTATCAACCTCCTCCTTTTGAGCCTGAGCCTGCATTTGGGATAAGATGTCCTCCGACACAAAGGGGTTTTTAGGGGCACTTAACTGACGTACTGTTGATCCTTGTTGCGGCTTACAGGCTGCTGTTTTTGCCGCTGCATCTGCCATCGCGTTTCCTTTACTCACCTGTTCGGTGCGTCTGGTATGTGCTCTTACCTTTATAACGGCTACCTTTTTTGGGTAGTTGTAGTGCATCAATTAACTGCTGGACCGCATCAGCATTCTTAATGGGGTGTCCTGCTGCCGTCAGGAAACCTCTTGACTTCCATATGGGACCAAAATCATGCGATATACCGAATGCGTACCTAGAATCTGTGTAAATGTTAACAATACTACCATCCGCTAGTTTACAGGCCTCGGTTAGGGCCCTAAGTTCGGCCTCTTGAGCCGATTGGTGTGGGAGCATTGGTTCTGCCTTGATTACTGCATTGAGGGAGACAACTGCATATCCAGTATGGAAAGTACCTGAATCGTCCTGGTGACGGGATCCATCTACAAAAAATTCTAAATCTGCATTTTGTAATTCATGTTCAAATACAGTAGGTAAACCAGCTGTTTCTTGTGCCATCATTTGTACACAGTCATGAGGAACTTCCTCTCTTGGATCTTCCTTAAAAAGCACAGTACCTGACCCCTCCTTTAGATCCGAGAGAGGTAACAAAGTTGCTGGATTCAGGGTAGTACACCTCTGTAAAGAAACATTGGGGGCATTAACAGTGCACATTGTAACCTGAGATGATGTGCTGCTGAGAGGTGAGCGGGTTGCACTTGGTTCAATATAGTGTAGACATCATGAGGTGTGAGCGGATGATCAAGAACAATGTCTGCGGATTTATGGAGTAATAGTCCAACAGCATGCAGAGCACGTACGCAGGATGGTGCACCTCTGGCTACCGCGTCTAATCTGCCACTAAAGTAGGCAACAGGTCTCTGATTATCACCGTGTGTTTGAGTTAAAACTCCTGCTGCATGTCCAGCTTGTTCATGAAGGTACAGAGTAAATGGGAGCTCATAATTAGGGGTACCCAAAGCTGGAGAGGCCAAAATAAGGTTTTTGAGTGAATAAAAACAGTCTATTGCCTCTGGTGTAAGTACAAAAGGTGTTGGGGTAAGACAGTCATAGAGGGGCTGCATCAAAACAGAGATGGCATGAATCCACTGTCTGCAATAGGAGACCAGTCCAAGAAAAGTTCTGAGGACTGCAACATTAATGGGGACGGTGAATGCCTGTACTGCTTGTTTTCGTGCATTTGTTAAATGACGAGCTCCTGGTGTAATGCAATGTCCCAAAAAGGTGACTGAAGATTTACAAAACTGAAGCTTATCTTTCGATGCCTTGCAGCCAGCATGATAGAGAAACAACATGTGATATAGTTGCACTATGACATTGTTTCCTGGAGGGGGCACAAATGAGCAGGTCATCGACATATTGCAGAACAACGATATGTGGTTCAGACCATCCCTCCAGTATTTCCTGCAGACTTGCAGTGTACATTGTGGGTGAATTCTGGGCACCCTGTGGCAACACTGTCCATGTATATTGACTACCCTGGAATGTGAAAGCAAACAAGTACTGGCAATCAGGATGTAATGGTACACTGAAAAATGCATTTGCCAAATCGACCACTGAAAAGCAAAGAGAGTTAGAAGGTATCTGTGACAGGAGAGTATGCGGGTTGGGCACAACTGGTGGCTTTGTTAACCAACCGGAGGTCATGGACCATTCTATATGCGGCTGGTTGTCCTGGCACACTCTTTTTCTTTACTGGGAACAGGGGAGTGTTGCAAGGCGACTGGGTTTTGACTAGGACTCCTCTCTGTAGTAATTTTTGGACTTGCTGGGCTATGGCATTCTCCTGAGCCGAGCTAAGGGGATACTGCTTCTGTTGAGGCAAGATGGCTCCTGGTTTTAATTTCACCATTACTGGTTGAACTCTTAACCTACCAACATCTGTTTTGTCTGAGGCCCAAAAATCATGTGGTACAGCATGCTCCAATATCGGGGGAAACTCATTTGTCTCTTCTATGCTGGCAATATCTAGTGACATAATTTTGCAAAGGGTACTTGGTTTTAAACCTGGGGTCATGGTGACAGTGCCATCGAGATGATACTCAATATGTGCTTGTAATTGGGACAACACATCATTTCCCAATAGATTACATTGGCCTTGGGGCGATACCGTGAGCTGGCTATGTACAGTAGCTCCTTGAATTTGCAGGGGAATTCTCTTGGTGACAGGGAGCAGGATAGATGGGGAATTGAAGGGGGTGGCAATGACATTATGTGAAAAATCAGTGTCAGTGTATGGCCAATCACCTTGCGTAATTACTGAATTGTCGGCCCCCGTATCTACTTGGAAATTGATTTCATGTCCCCCTGGTAGGTTCACCTGCACTATACAACTGGGAGTTGGGGGTAAGGAGATGAGGGGGTTCATGTGCAAGCTACCCTCATCCTATGGGGGCGTTGTTTGGTCGGCTGGAGGACCCATACTCTGAGCATTTGGATACGGGTTGGTCCTACAGTTCTTTCTAAAATGTCCTGGCTTTTTACATCCGTAACACAGTTTCTGTCCTCCTCATTCAGTCCGTCCTCTGCCTCTGTTGTTTCTGGGGGTCGTCTCTACTATATGTATTCTGGCAGCTCTTTTTGCCTGCGCTATGTCATGCTGTGCCCCCTGAGCTATTCAAGCTAAATCTTCTGCCTTCACTGATCTCCAGTCCGGTCTACTTGCTTTTACCTTCTCTGCAATCTCTTTCTTTAGTCCATTCATGAAAGCACTTGCTAATACCCTCTCACTAGTCTTATTCCCGGGGTTGAACCCCGTTTCTGATCAGGTTTTCTTTAGTGAATAGAAATAATCCTTAGGATCTTCCTCCTTCCCCTGCACTCTATCTTCTAGTGTAACTTGCTTTTCTGCTTGCCTGTCTTTACATGCTTTTACCAACGCTTTTGCGTACAGAACCCCGGCTGCTGCATCATTAGCCTCCGCTACATCAGGGCCCGTTCTATTGTCATATTGTTTATAAGTTTCGTCCGTCAGTCTGTCATACCGAGCTTCATCTGCCAATTTCCCCTTAATTACCCCTTGCAGATCTATTCTAGTGGCATGGTACGTATCCTGTATGGTGGTGATCATTCTAGCAAAACCCATAGGGGACTGGGACGGATCTGGCAGCTGGGAGATCAACGCCAACTGCTCTGAGGGACTCCATGTTCTATACATTAACATTGTGCGAGTTTCCTGACCTGGAACCACTGCATCCCCCCTGCTGCTGCTGCTGCTCCCAGTGCTCCTGGCACAACTACCGTCCTCATTGGGAATAGACTAGCTGGGTGGGGTCTCGGTCCTCCACATGCCACACAGATGTCTACTGTCAAGGGATTCTGCTGTCCACATCTGGGGCAAACCCAACATTTAGGTTCCTGGGAATTCTGGTACTGGGGTGGGGGTGACATCGGGAGCGGACAGGGAGGAAAATCTGTCATTCCAGTTTTTGTCAGTCTGTAACGTCCGTCTCCTAGTTCTTCAATCTTTCCTTCAAAATAAGCGCATGAATTCATCCATACATCTACTGTCCCTAACAGACCCTTATCTTTCAGCCATCCATGATAGGAGTTAAAGAAGGATTTCCATTTCTCTCCATTCTCATTCATTCCCGATTTACACAATATTTTGTCAATTCCAATCAGTGCCTGTTTCCCTTCTCTGCGTACCACTAAGTCTTTGGCTATAATGCCTTCCTTGGCATTTTGGTTCCCCATTTTTTCGGTTCTCCTCACCTAGAAGAGACTCCTCAGTCACTTAGACAATGGTCACTTAGACAATGGGCCACAAAGGTTTCTGAACCATTCCACTACTAGCCTCTCTAGGACTTATACGCCAGCCAGAAAAACAGACCAAAAACATCAATTCCGAGACACACCCACACCACAATCATTGGATCCATACTTTCATTCTTAAATTCTCCAAAGGATAGAAGGCAGGACTGTCAATTTATCTGAGGGATTCTACTGGTTCAAAGTGAATTACCTGGGAGCCGACCGCTCGGGGGTGAGGGAGTCTCTTCTATGCAGTGATATAATTTAGGTAGAATATAACAGTTATTCTTACCTCAGCGCTGTATATATCACCAACAGAGAGCTTCACTCGTCCCATGTCTCGGACCGGTCGAGCACCCTTGGGTAGATTAACTCAAGGTCCCTGTTTGAGGCGCCAGCTGTCGTCACTGCATTCTTGGTCTTCTATCCTTTGGATTACGATATCGGAGAGAAGAAGACACAGGACAGGATGTTTGTGTCTAAACATACTCTAAACTTTATTACAAAACACAGGGCTAATATACACCCTGAAGGCAGGAAACGGTTTTACCATATATGGTTCGATTATACAGTTTAGCTGAACAAGCGAAAAAGCTAGTTTCTGTATGCTTTAAAATATTTAATTAGACGTATCTGGCTAGCAAGGCCACATTATCTTCTTGCAAGAACACATTATTGCTACAAGAAGAAACATCTGGCCAGGGAGGACACGTTATCTTCTTAGCAAGGACACGCTATTGATACAAGAAGGAATATTTCAGCTTGCTGTTGTTTTCTACCTAAAATAACTGTCAGACTTATATAGCATAGATGGGGCCTTTAAACTTGAGGGACTCCATCTTCTGCTATAACATCAGTATAGTATGTTATATATCAGTATAGTACGTCATATATCAGTGTGTTTGTTATATATCAGTGTGTATGTTATATATCAGTATAGTATGTTATATATCAGTATAATATGTTATATATCAGTATAGTATGTTATATATCAGTGTGTATGTTATATATCAGTATAGTATGTTATATATCAGTGTGTATGTTATATATCAGTATAGTATGTTATATATCAGTGTGTATGTTATATATATCAGTATAGTATGTTATATATCAGTATAATATGTTATATATCAGTATAGTATGTTATATATCAGTGTGTATGTTATAAATCAGTGTGTATGTTATATAACAGTATAGTATATTATATATCAGTGTGTATGTTATATATCAGTATAGTATATTATATATCAGTGTGTATGTTATATATCAGTATAGTATATTATATATCAGTGTGTATGTTATATATCAGTATAGTATGTTATATATCAGTATAGTATGTGATATATCAGTATAGTATGTTATATATCAGTGTGTATGTTATATATCAGTATAGTATGTTATATATCAGTGTGTATGTTATATATCAGTGTATATGTTATATATCAGTGTGTATGTTATATATCAGTATAGTATGTTATATATCAGTGTGTATGTTATATATCAGCATAGTATGTTATATATCAGTGTGTATGTTATATATCAGTATAGTATATTATATATCAGTGTGTGTTATATATCAGTATAGTATATTATATATCAGTGTGTATGTTATATATCAGTATAGTATATTATATATCAGTGTGTATGCTATATATCAGTATAGTATGTTATATATCAGTATAGTATGTTATATATCAGTATAGTATATTATATATCAGTGTATATGTTATATATCACTGTGTATGTTATATATCAGTATAGTATGTTATATATCAGTGTGTATGTTATATATTAGTATAGTATATTATATATCAGTGTGTATATTATATATCAGTATAGTATATTATATATCAGTATAGTATGTTATATATCAGTGTATATGTTATATATCACTGTGTATGTTATATATCAGTATAGTATGCTATATATCAGTGTGTATGTTATATATCAGTATAGTATATTATATATCAGTGTGTATATTATATATCAGTATAGTATATTATATATCAGTATAGTATGTTATATATCAGTGTGTATGTTATATATCAGTATAGTATGTTATATCAGTGTGTATGTTATATATCAGTATAGTATGTTATATATCAGTGTGTATGTTATATATCAGTATAGTATGTTATATATCAGTGTGTATGTTATATATCAGTATAGTATGCTATATATCAGTATAGTATGTTATATATCAGTATAGTATGTTATATATCAGTGTGTATGTGATATATCAGTATAGTATGTTATATATCAGTGTGTATGTTATATATCAGTGTAATATGTTGTATATCAGTATAGTATGTTATATATCAGTATAGTATATTATATATCAGTGTGTATGTTATATATCAGTATAGTATATTATATATTAGTGTGTATGTTATATATCAGTATAGTATATTATATATCACTGTGTATGCTATATATCAGTATAGTATATTATATATCAGTGTGTATGTTATATATCAGTATAGTATGTTGTATATCAGTATAGTATATTATATATCAGTGTGTATGTTATATATCAGTATAGTATGTTATATATCAGTGTGTATGTTATATATCAGTATAGTATGTTATAAATCAGTGTGTATGTTATATATCAGTATAGTATGTTATATATCAGTATAGTATGTTATATATCAGTGTGTATGTTATAAATCAGTGTGTATGTTATATATCAGTATAGTATATTATATATCAGTGTGTATGTTATATATCAGTGTATATGTTATATATCAGTGTGTATGTTATATATCAGTATAGTATGTTATATATCAGTGTGTATGCTATATATCAGTATAGTATGTTATATATCAGTATAGTATGTTATATATCAGTGTATATGTTATATATCACTGTGTATGTTATATATCAGTATAGTATGTTATATATCAGTGTGTATGTTATATATCAGTATAGTATGTGATATATCAGTATAGTATATTATATATCAGTGTGTATATTATATATCAGTATAGTATATTATATATCAGTATATATGTTATATATCACTGTGTATGTTATATATCAGTATAGTATGCTATATATCAGTGTGTATGTTATATATCAGTATAGTATATTATATATCAGTGTGTATATTATATATCAGTATAGTATATTATATATCAGTATAGTATGTTATATATCAGTGTGTATGTTATATATCAGTATAGTATGTTATATATCAGTATAGTATGTTATATATCAGTGTGTATGTTATATATCAGTATAGTATGTTATATATCAGTGTGTATGTTATATATCAGTATAGTATGCTATATATCAGTATAGTATGTTATATATCAGTATAGTATGTTATATATCAGTGTGTATGTGATATATCAGTATAGTATGTTATATATCAGTGTGTATGTTATATATCAGTGTAATATGTTATATATCAGTATAGTATGTTATATATCAGTATAGTATATTATATATCAGTGTGTATGTTATATATCAGTATAGTATATTATATATTAGTGTGTATGTTATATATCAGTATAGTATATTATATATCACTGTGTATGCTATATATCAGTATAGTATATTATATATCAGTGTGTATGTTATATATCAGTATAGTATGTTATATATCAGTGTGTATGTTATATATCAGTATAGTATGTTATAAATTAGTGTGTATGTTATATATCAGTCTAGTATGTTATATATCAGTGTGTATGTTATATATCAGTCTAGTATGTTATATATCAGTGTGTATGTTATATATCACTATATGTTATATATCAGTATAGTATGTTATATATCAGTGTGTATGTTATATATCAGTGTGTATGTTATATATCAGTGTATATGTTATATATCAGTATAGTATGTTATATATCAGTGTGTATGTTATATATCAGTGTATATGTTATATATCAGTATAGTATGTTATATATCAGTGTGTATGTGATATATCAGTATAGTATGTTATATATTAGTGTGTATGTGATATATCAGTGTGTATGTGATATATCAGTATATTATGTGATATATCAGTGTGTATGTTATATATCAGTATAGTATGTTATATATCAGTATAGTATGTGATATATCAGTATAGTATGTTATATATCAGTGTGAATGTGATATATCAGTGTGTATGTGATAAATCAGTATAGTATGTGATATATCAGTATAGTATGTGATATATCAGTATAGTATGTTATATATTAGTGTGTATGTGATATATCAGTGTGTATGTGATATATCAGTATAGTATGTGATATATCAGTATGTATGTTATATATCAGTATAGTATGTGATATATCAGTATAGTATGTGATATATCAGTATAGTATGTGATATATTAGTGTGTATGTGATATATCAGTGTGTATGTGATATATCAGTGTGTATGTGATATATCAGTATAGTATGTGATATATCAGTATAGTATGTTATATATCAGTATAGTATGTGATATATCAGTATAGTATGTGATATATGAGTGTGTATGTGATATATCAGTGTGTATGTTATATATCAGTGTGTATGTGATATATCAGTGTGTATGTGATATATCAGTATAGTATGTGATATATCAGTGTGTATGTGATATATCAGTATAGTATGTGATATATCAGTATGTATGTGATATATCAGTATAGTATGTGATATATCAGTATAGTATGTTATATATCAGTGTGTATGTTATATATCAGTATAGTATTTTATATATCAGTATAGTATGTGATATATCAGTATAGTATGTTATATATCAGTGTGTATGTGATATATCAGTATAGTATGTGATATATCAGTATAGTATGTGATATATCAGTGTGTATGTGATATATCAGTATAGTATGTGATATATCAGTATAGTATGTTATATATCAGTGTGTATGTGATATATCAGTATAGTATGTTATATATCAGTGTGTATGTTATATATCAGTATAGTATGTTATATATCAGTATAGTATGTTATATATCAGTGTGTATGTTATATATCAGTATAGTATGTGATATATCAGTATAGTATGTTATATATCAGTGTGTATGTTATACAGTTATATGAAAAAGTTTGGGCACCCCTATTAATCTTAAGCTTAATGTTTTATAAAAATTGGTGTTTTTGCAACAGCTATTTCAGTTTGATATATGTAATAACTGTTGGACACAGTAATGTTTCTGCCTTGAAATGAGGTTTATTGTACTAACAGAAAATGTGCAATCTGCAATCAAACAAAATTTGACAGGTGCATAAGTATGGGCACCTCACCAGAAAAGTGACATTAATATTTAGTAGATCCTCCTTTTGCAAAAATAACAGCCTCTAGTCGCTTCCTGTAGCTTTTAATGAGTTCCTGGATCCTGGATGAAGGTATTTTTGACCATTCCTCTTTACAAAACAATTCCAGTTCAGTAAAGTTTGATGGTCGCCGAGCATGGACAGCCCTCTTCAAATGATCCCACAGATGTTCAATGATATTCAGGTCTGGGGACTGGGATGGCCATTCCAGAACATTGTAATTGTTCCTCTGCATGAATGCCTGAGTAGATTTGGAGCGGTGTTTTGGATCATTGTCTTGCTGAAAGATCCATCCCCTGCGTAACTTCAACTTTATCACTGATTCTTGAACATTATTGTCAAGAATCTGCTGATACTGAGTGGAATCCATGCGTCCCTCAACTTTAACAAGATTCCCAGTGCCGGCATTGGCCACACAGCCCCAAAGCATGATGGAACCTCCACCAAATTTTACTGTGGGTAGCAAGTGTTTTTCTTGGAATGCTGTGTTTTTTTGCCGCCATGCATAACGCCTTTTTGTATGACCAAACAACTCAATCTTGGTTTCATCAGTCCACAGGATCTTCTTCCAAAAAGAAATTGGCTTCTCCAAATGTGCTTTTGCATATCTCAGCCGACTCTGTTTGTGGCGTGCTTGCTGAAACGGCTTCTTTCGCATCACTCTCCCATACAGCTTCTCCTTGTGCAAAGTGCGTTGTATAGTTGACCGATGCACAGTGACACCATCTGCAGCAAGTTGATGCTGCAGCTCTCTGGAGGTGGTCTGAGGATTGTCCTTGACTGATCTCACCATTCTTCTTCTCTGCCTTTCTGATGTTTTTCTTGGCCTGCCACTTCTGGCCTTAACAAGAACTGTCCCTGTGTTCTTCCATTTCCTTACTA
The DNA here is from genome assembly GCF_046119375.1 of Phyllobates terribilis. NCBI lineage: Eukaryota > Metazoa > Chordata > Amphibia > Anura > Dendrobatidae > Phyllobates > Phyllobates terribilis. The sequence continues at coordinate 768,715,365 of NW_027362763.1, forward strand.
TGTTCCTCACAGTGGAAACTGACAGGTTAAATCTCTGAGACAGCTTTTTCTATCCTTCCCCTGAACAACTATGTTGAATAATCTTTGTTTTCAGATCATTTGACAGTTGTTTTGAGGAGCCCATGATGCCACTCTTCAGAGGAGATTCAAACAGGAGAACAACTTGCAAGTGGCCATTTTAAGTAGCTTTTCTCATGATTGCATACACCTGGCTATGAAGTTCAAAGCTCAATGAGGTTACAAAACCAAAAAAAAGTGCTTTAGTAAGTCAGTAAAAAGTAGGTAGGAGTATTTAAAACAAGAAAATGATAAGGGTGCCCATACTTATGCACCTGTCAAATTTTGTTTGATTGCAGATTGCACATTTTCTGTTAGTACAATAAACCTCATTTCAAGGTAGACACATTACTGTGTCCAACAGTTATTACATATATCAAACTGAAATAGCTGTTGCAAAAACACCAATTTTTATAAAACATAAAGCTTAAGATTAATAGGGGTGCCCAAACTTTTTCATATAACTGTATATCAGCATAGCATGTTATATATCAGTATAGTATGTGATATATCAGTATAGTATGTTATATATCAGTGTGTATGTGATATATCAGTATAGTATGTGATATATCAGTATAGTATGTTATATATCAGTGTGTATGTGATATATCAGTGTGTATGTGATATATCAGTATAGTATGTGATATATCAGTGTGTGTGATATATCAGTGTGTATGTGATATATTAGTATGTACGTGATATATCAGTATAGTATGTGATATATCAGTATAGTATGTTATATATCAGTGTGTATGTTATATATCAGTATAGTATTTCATATATCAGTATAGTATGTGATATATCAGTGTGTATGTTATATATCAGTATAGTATTTCATATATCAGTATAGTATGTGATATATCAGTATAGTATGTTATATATCAGTGTGTATGTGATATATCAGTATAGTATGTGATATATCAGTATAGTATGTTATATATCAGTGTGTATGTGATATATCAGTATAGTATGTGATATATCAGTATAGTATGTGATATATCAGTGTGTATGTGATATATCAGTATAGTATGTTATATATCAGTATAGTATGTTATATATCAGTGTGTATGTTATATATCAGTATAGTATGTGATATATCAGTATAGTATGTGATATATCAGTATAGTATGTTATATATCAGTGTGTATGTGATATATCAGTGTGTATGTGATATATCAGTATAGTATGTGATATATCAGTATAGTATGTTATATATCAGTGTGTATGTTATATATCAGTATAGTATGTGATATATCAGTGTATATGTTATATATCAGTGTGTATGTGATATATCAGTATAGTATGTGATATATCAGTATAGTATGTTATATATCAGTGTGTATGTGATATATCAGTATAGTATGTGATATATCAGTATAGTATGTTATATATCAGTGTGTGTTATATATCAGTATAGTATGTTATATATCAGTGTGTATGTGATATATCAGTGTGTATGTGATATATCAGTATAGTATGTGATATATCAGTGTGTGTGATATATCAGTGTGTATGTGATATATTAGTATGTACGTGATATATCAGTATAGTATGTGATATATCAGTATAGTATGTTATATATCAGTGTGTATGTTATATATCAGTATAGTATTTCATATATCAGTATAGTATGTGATATATCAGTATAGTATGTTATATATCAGTGTGTATGTTATATATCAGTATAGTATTTCATATATCAGTATAGTATGTGATATATCAGTATAGTATGTTATATATCAGTGTGTATGTGATATATCAGTATAGTATGTGATATATCAGTATAGTATGTGATATATCAGTGTGTATGTGATATATCAGTATAGTATGTTATATATCAGTATAGTATGTTATATATCAGTGTGTATGTTATATATCAGTATAGTATGTGATATATCAGTATAGTATGTTATATATCAGTGTGTATGTGATATATCAGTGTGTATGTGATATATCAGTATAGTATGTTATATATCAGTGTGTATGTTATATATCAGTATAGTATGTGATATATCAGTGTATATGTTATATATCAGTGTGTATGTGATATATCAGTATAGTATGTGATATATCAGTATAGTATGTTATATATCAGTGTGTATGTGATATATCAGTATAGTATGTGATATATCAGTATAGTATGTTATATATCAGTGTGTGTTATATATCAGTATAGTATGTTATATATCAGTGTGTATGTTATATATCAGTGTGTATGTTATATATCAGTATAGTATGTGATATATCAGTATAGTATGTTATATATCAGTGTGTGTTATATATCAGTATAGTATGTTATATATCAGTGTGTATGTTATATATCAGTGTGTATGTTATATATCAGTATAGTATGTTATATATCAGTGTGTATGTTATATATCAGTGTGTATGTTATATATCAGTATAGTATGTGATATATCAGTGTATATGTTATATATTATGACATATATCAGTACAGTGTGTTATATCTCAGTAGCTATCATAGATCAGTGTACACCAGGCGGTAATGCAGGCTGGTGCCGGTGCCGGGGTGTCAGGGCTGAGCAGCGCCCGCCTCCCGGTTCTGCCCAGCCGCGTTCTGGAGGTCGGGGACGCGCTCCTCTCCGCCGTGCTCTCTCTCTTCTCCCCGTTGTGGGATGGCCGTGGGTCGGGAGCGAGCAGCCTGGGCCGGCACATGCCCGGACCCCGGGGATCAGCGGGAAGATGGCGCTGAGAGCCGAGTGAGCAGGCGAGATGCCACGGATTTCATGACGGCAGCGGGTAGGTGTCCTGTCAGCATCAGCACCAGCGGCAGCGCCGCGTCCTCCCCTGCAGCCCGCACTGAGCGCTGCTCCGCCGCCGCCGCCTTTTGTTCTCCTCCTCCCTGTGCAGTGTAATGCCGTTATGTGGCGGCGTCCGGTGCTCCTGGCGGTGTCCTCCGGTGCTGGGGTGTGCGGGGCTTTGTTGCATCCCAGCCCGGAGCTGCTCTCCCCAGTGTGAGCACACATTGCCATCTTGTCATTACACCGCGTCATGTAGGACTTAGGACTTGTGTGGGGTCCTGGAGCCATCACTGCCCCTCTGCTGAGCCTCCTCCTGGCACAGATGTGACCTCTGCTACTGACGGTGCCAGCTGCAGTCACCTTGTGCCCCAGGGTCATTCCCAGGCCGGGGCTCCTCCATGTGTGGGGGCTTGTGCCATATGTGTGGTGGGCTGGGGAGGTCAGTGCTGCTGGTCACTATCACCTTCCTGCTGATGGTTTCCATCAATATTGTCATATCAGGCATGATTAGCGGCCTGTCCTGTGCTCTAGCTATGATGGTATCTTCTCCTGTTAGCTGCTAAGTACAGGAGACATAAAATGTCATGTAGTGATTTGTGTCATCTCCTCTGGTGATATTTATCGTCTCATCTATTTTATGTGTGTTTTAGTTTATTAGCCATAACTGTGACCCCTTGTCATTTGTTGATGACCCCTGGCACCCGGGGCACAAGTCCTGCAAACTCCCACCTGGCACACAGCACCCGGGGCACAAGTCCTGCAAACTCCCACCTGGTACACAGCACCCGGGACACAAGTCCTGCAAACTCCCACCTGGTACACAGCACCCGGGGACACAAGTCCTGCAAACTCCCACCTGGTACACAGCACCCGGGGACACAAGTCCTGCAAACTCCCACCTGGTACACAGCACCTGGGGCACAAGTCCTGCAAACTCCCACCTGGTACACAGCACCCGGGGCACAAGTCCTGCAAACTCCCACCTGGTACAAAGCACCCGGGGCACAAGCCCTGCAAACTCCCACCTGTCACACAGCACCCGGGGCACAAGTCCTGCAAACTCCCACCTGGTACACAGCACCCGGGGCACAAGTCCTGCAAACTCCCACCTGGTACACAGCACCCGGGGCACAAGTCCTGCAAACTCCCACCTGGTACAAAGCACCCGGGGCACAAGTCCTGCAAACTCCCACCTGGCACACAGCACCCGGGGCACAAGTCCTGCAAACTCCCACCTGGTACACAGCACCCGGGACACAAGTCCTGCAAACTCCCACCTGGTACACAGCACCCGGGGCACAAGTCCTGCAAACTTCCACCTGGCACACAGCACCCGGGGCACAAGTCCTGCAAACTCCCACCTGGCACACAGCACCCGGGGCACGAGTCCTGCAAACTTCCACCTGGTACAAAGCACCCGGGTCACAAGTCCTGCAAACTCCCACCCGGTACACAGCACCCGGGACACAAGTCCTTCAAACTCACTCCTGGCACACAGTACCCGGGGCACAAGTCCTGCAAACTCCCACCTGGCACACAGCACCCGGGGCACAAGTCCTGCAAACTCCCACCTGGTACAAAGCACCCGGGGCACAAGTCCTGCAAACTCCCACCTGGTACAAAGCACCCGGGGTACAAGTCCTGCAAACTCCCACCTGGCACACAGCACCCAGGACACAATTCCTACAAACTCCCACCTGGCACACAGCACCCAGGACACAATTCCTGCAAGCTCTCATTTGGCGGTACAGTCGTACCCTGAGTCACCGGTGAAAGCCGCTGCTAACCTGCTGGTCATGTACTTTCCATTCATCGCTATGTACCGTCAGTATCACCATTCTTTCCTTACCTAATATAATTATATTACGATGTAACCCATGGCAGGTAAATCCTTCATTGGTTTATGGTTTCTTAGCTGTACCTGTTTGTGGGAATTCTGGCTGGTAATTAATATGGTGCCAGTTGTAGATGCAGCGTGGGTTGTCGGGCAGCACATACAACCTGCCTGTTCACATAGCAACATACTGATATATTACTGGGCAGGATTACTATGGGCTCAAGGAAAGTTGGGTAATCATCCTTGTAATGGGATGCAAGTTGGTTGTTACCCAATACAGAGCCCTGGCCACTCTCTCTTATACCCGGGCTGAGGTACATGAAGCTTGTTGGCACCCAGATCCCTTTTAGCAGTAGCATTGCCCCAATGGCGGCAGGCCATGCACCTGCTGTGGTGGGAGGGAGGCCCGATGCCGAATCACTCTACCACCCACCTGGTTTCTTACTTCTTCTCCCTACATCCGCCTTCTCTGTGTGCGAAAAGTCATGAAGATTTGTGTGGAGCCGACTCATGCACTGAGCCCACTCCAATCTATTTTATATAGCAGACACTTGCCAACAACTAGAGGTAGCTCTGATCACGGCAGATTAACCCCTTACATGCTGTGATGAATTGCAACCTTGCATTTATGTAATTAGACAGCCCCCATTGAGCAAACGATTGGGATGTTTAATGGCCGCCAGGGGGATATTGGTGGCTCCAATTTGGAGCCTTCGCTATGGGTTCCCAGCATTGCTATGTACACCACGGCCTCTCAGGCCACATGCCCTATTGCCCCCTTGCGATACGCACACCCAACTTTTTCTAAAACAGATTATAAGAGACTAGATTAGAGATCTTACTACGTTTGCGAAAGAAGCTGAACATTGAAAGTTATCCCTCTCCAAAGGAGCGGTGATAACTTTTTGAAAAGACTGGGATCCCCACTGAACCGAAGATCAGGGCTTATGTGGGGCACCCCTATATCCACTGCTTATGGGTCTACAAGATAACTGAGTATAACTACCTAGATGGATAATGGGGGATGGCCACCGCCCTATTCTGACTACACATTTCACGCAATCAGTGAAGTAGTCGGGCTCCTCCAGCAGAAAGTTCTCACCTGTTGTGGATAGACGATAACTTTCAATGTTGAGAATAACACTTTAAGGAATTACATTTGTTGTTTTTTTTTTTTAAGATGCAAATGTGTTTGATTTTTTTCTAAGAATACAGTGGTTTTACATTTATTACTCTTACGGTTTGTAGTGTGGTAAAATGGTCCAAAACATATGAAGTGGGGTCATGATAAAAAAATAGAGAGAATTTACGTTTCAACGCCAGCTTAGGAAATCACGTCTCATTATGTCCATATATTTACGGTTTCCTGAGAATCTGAAAACCAAGCATTCACTGTATTCCACACGGAAAAGCCATGTTACATGACAGTCGGGCCCCTCCTCATCCAGATCCACCAGCACATCCACAGCTGAAATCCGAGTGTCTGGGATTTCTGCCACAGATTCTTTATAAAATATACGTCAGGATTTGCCTGTGAAAATCCTGAACATAAGACAATGTAACATTGACATAAAGTTCCATTTAGAACTGTGCAAACATTGTAGGCAGGTGTGGAAGAAATGACGCAAAGTAAGAATGCTTTCTAAGGTAGAAGAGTGAAGTTTATTTTTAGTTAACAAAATGCAAAGTGAACGAACAAACGAGAAATCAAATTAATATTTGGTGTGATCGTCCTTTGCTTTCAGAACAGCATCAAATCATCAATTCCTATAGGTACAACTTGCATGCAGTTTTTGAAAGAACTCAGCAGGGAGATTGTTCCAAACATCTTGGAGAACTAACCACACATCTTGTCACCTGTGCAAATCCTTCTGTATCTTCATGTAGTACCAGACAGACTCGATGTTGTTGAGATATGTGGGGGCCATAGCAACACCTCCAGGACTCCTTGTTCTTCTTTATACTGAAGATAGCTCCTAATGACATTGGCTGTATGTTTGGGATCGTTGTCCTGCTGCAGAATAAATTTAGAGCCAATTAGACTCCTCCCTGATAGTATTACTTGATGGATAAGTATCTGTCTGTATTTTTCAGCATTGAGCACACGTTTAATGTAGCCTCAAACTTGCAAGCACCCTCCACCATGCTTTACTGTTGCTGCAGACACTCATTATTTTATCGCTTTCCCCCTCTTTGGCAAACTAACTGCCTTCTGTTAGAGCCAAATATTTCATATTTTAATTCATCAGTCTAGAGCACCAGCAGCCATTTTTCTACACCCCAGTTCCTATGTTTTTTCATATACAGGTGCTTCTCACTAAATTAGAATATCATCAAAAAGTACATTTATTTCAGTTCTTCAATACAGAAAGTGAAATTCATATATTATGTAGAGTCATTACAAACAGAGTGATCTATTTCAACTGTTTATTTCTGTTAACGTTGATGATTATGGCTTACAGCCAATGAAAACACAAAAGTCATTATCTCAGTAAATAAAAAAAATTAACAAAAACACCTGCAAAGGCTTCCTAAGAGTTTAAAAAGGTCCCATAGTCTGTTTCAGTAGGCTACACAATCATGGGGAAGACTGCTGACTTGACAGATGTCCAGAAGGCAGCCATTGACACACTCCACAAGGTCCCAGAGTTCCAATTTTCATTTGGAAATCAAGGTCCCAGAGTCTGGAGGAAGAGTGGAGAGGCACACCATCCAAGCTGCTTGAGGTCTAGTGTGAAGTTTCCACAATCAGTGATGGTTTGGGGAGCCATGTCATCTGCTGGTGTAGGTCCACTGTGTTTTATTAAGACCAAAGTCAGCGCAGCCGTCTACCAGGATATTTTAGAGCACTTCATGCTTCCCTCTGCCGACAAGCTTTTTGGAGATGGAAATTTCATTTTCCAGCAGGACTTGGCACCTGTCCACACTGCCAAAAGTACCAAGACCTGGTTTAAAAACAACAGTATCACTGTGCTTGATTGGCCAGCAAACTCGCCTGACCTTAACCCCATAGAGAATCTATGGTGTATTGTCAAGAGGAAGATGAGACACCAGACCTAACAATACAGACGAGCTGAAGGCTGCTATCAAAGCAACCTGGACTTCCATAACACCTCAGCAGTGCCACAGGCTGATCGCCTCCATGCCACGCAGCATTGATGCAGTAATTGATGCAAAAGGAGCCCGACCAAGTATTGAGAGCATTTACTGAACAGTAACATTTCAGTAGGCCAACATTACGGATTTTAAAAACATTTTTCAAGCTGTTGTTATAAAGTATTCTAATTTACTGAGATAATGACTTTTGTGTTTTCATTGGCTGTAAGCCATAATCATCAGCATTAACAGAAATAAACACTTGAAATAGATCACTCTGTTTGTAACGACTCTATATAATATATGAGTTTCACATTTTGTATTGAAGAACTGAAATAAATTAACTTTTTGATGATATTCTAATTTAGTGAGATGCACTTGTAGCTGAGTCTCTTGACCTTGTTTCCATGTTGAAGGTTTGGCATTTTGCACGTAATTTTTCCATGAAGACCACTTTGGACAAACGTCTCTGAACAGTAGATGGGTGTAGCTGGGTATCATTGGTTGCTGACAGTTCTCTGCTGATGGTACTACTGGACATCTTTCATTTTCAAAGTGAAGTATCTTTCATCTACTGCATTAAAGGGTTTGTCAACTACTTGGACAACCCCTTCTCATTTCTCATGTTTGGCCGGTTAAAATAAAAACACCTATACTCCCCTCCCCGGTCCTGGGGCCGATCCAGCGGTGTTGGCTCTTACGTTGTTATGACACATGAGCCCTGCGCCCAATCAGCCTTGGCTTCACTGTCCCCTCCTGACTTCTCTTGATGTTCGATTTGTCCAAATGTGGGAACAGTAACACCAACGTTCATTGGGCACAGGGCTCACATGTCAGAACAACTTCATGTGAGCGCGGGAACGTGAGTGCCGTCACCGCTGGAACGGCCCCAACACTGGAGGGGAATATAGGTGTTTTTATTTTAACAGGGCCAAACATGAGGAATGAGAAGAAGTTGTCCTAGTAGTAGACATCCCCTTTAAGTTCACTTGGTCGACCACTGCATCTACTTTTCTAAACTTTGTCCATTTCCTGGCATCCTAAATTCTTAGAATACAATCATATACTTATCTATTATGTAATACCATCAGGGAGGCGTCTGATTGGCTCCAAATTTATCCTGCAGCCGGACAACGACCTCAAACATGCAGCCAATGTCATTAAGAAATATCTTCAGCATAAAGAAGAACAAGGAGTCCTGGAAGTGATGGTATGGCCACCACAGACAACAAGGCGAAAAAAATCCAGCGTCCACAGCAATGAAGGAAGGTATTAAAACATGACTTTAAAATACTTTAAAAATGTATAAAATAAAAAAAACATATAGCAAACACGGATAAAAAAAGGTGGGAGGACACACAGGTCTATGCGTTTTGGGCTCAAAAAAACTAAGGATAGACCTGTGTTCCCCCGCCCTTTTTTTTATTCGTGTTTGCTGTAAGTTTTTTTGATTTTTTTCATTTTTAATTGTCGCTATTAAAAGTCATGTTTTAATACCTTCCTTCATTGCTGTGGATGCTGGATTTTTTTCGCCTTGTTGTTCCTTACCCAGAAGCCGGTCTGGAGTCCGTGTATCGCTCTTCTTTTGAGGCAACATTTTCCGTACATGGTGAGCCGATTTTTCCTTCAATCTCCCTTCCCTCATTTTTGTCTATGGCCACCACAGAGCCCTGACATTGACATCATTGAGTCTGTGTGTGATTACATGAAAGCACAAGATTGCACAATCCTACATCTACAGAAGATCTGTGGTTAGTTCTCCAAGATGTTTGGAACAACCTCCCTGCCAAGTGCCTTCAAAAATGTGTTCAGGTGACAAGCGTACCTAGAAGAATTAATGCTGTTTTAAAAGTAAATGGTGATGACACCAGATATTAATTTGATTTCTCCTTGGTTCATTAATTTTGCATTTTGTTAATTGATTAAAATAAACTATTAACACTTCTATTTTGGAAAGCATTCTTACTTTGCAGTATTTTTCTTCACTTGCCTAAATCTTTTGCACAGTACTGTAGAAATCACCCTAGAATGTTAAGGCTCCCATAGTCATGAGATAAAAGTTGGCGAAACTTGTGGATTTCAGCGGGATGGACCTACCATCTAATGTGCATGGGGACCTTCCTATCCTCCCCTGACAGATGATGTCAGGAAAGTGAAGGAACCAGCCTATTGAATTTCAGCTTCCTGCTGCTAAACAATAATGCATACCTAAGATGCTGAAGTCCTCCGCTGTGCAAGGATAACTGGTATACAGGAGAATCTTCCTTTTTAAAAAATAAAAAAAAAACAATTCCTGAATTGTTGGTTTTTGTTTATTCTGCCTCCCAAAAGATGGAATAGAAAGCGATCAAAAAATGTTGCGTGCCTGAAAATGGCACCAATAAAAACGTCAACTCATCCCGCAAAAAACAAGCCGTCACATGACTCTGTCGGCCAAAATATGGAAAAATGATAGCTCTCAAAATATGGCGATGCAAAAACTAGATTTTACAAAATATATGTGACAGCTGTCAATCATAAAAACCCGATATCATTCTGGTATCTCTGTAGTCGCACCGACCCGAAGAATAAGGTCATCTAATCACTTATACCGCACTAGGAACGGCGTAAAAAATAAACGCTAGGGTTGTGCTAATGTTAGGGTTGGGCTAGGGTTGGGGTTAGGGTTGTTTTTTTTTTTTCAAAAGTAAAAAAAAAAAAAAGATGACGATATGGCAACTAGTGTTGAACGCAAGTGCTCACTACTTAAGTTTGCATCGGGTGCTCGGGTATGCATTGAGTATTGCGGGTGCTCGAGTCTCCGCCCCATATGCTTCGTGGCCAAAAAACCTCGCGGGGATTGCCTGCCATGCACGCGCGATCCCCGCATGTTTTTTTTGGGGTGTCTAATAACCATGAAACATGCGGGCGGGGACTCGAGCATTTCACTTGAGCACCCGTAATACATGGTGCATACCTGAGTACCCGATGCAAACTCAAGTAGCGAGCACTTGCGCTCAAGACTAATGACAACTTATTCAATATGATGACATAATGTCATCAAATTCTGTGTCGTACCTCTGGGTTCAAAATGTTCACTATACCCCTTGATAAAATCCTTGAGGGGTGTAGTTTCCAAAATGGGGTCACTTGTGGGGGGTTTCAACTATTTAGGCACATCAGGGACTCTCCAAACGCGACATGGCGTCCGCTCTCGATTCCAGCCGATTTTGGGTTCAAAAAGTCACACAGTGCTCCTTCCCTTCTGAACTCTGCCGTGCGCCCAAACACTGTATTTTCCCCACATATGGGGTATTGGCGTACTCAGGAGAAATTGCACAAAAATTTTTGGGGTCCATTTTCTCCTCTTACACTTGTGAAAATAAAAAAATTGGGGCTAAAGCATCATTTTTGTGGAAAAAGTTTGATTTTTTTATTTTCACGGCTCCATGCTATAAACTTCTGTGAAGCACCTGGGGGTTCAAGGTGCTCACCACACATCTAGATAAGTTCCCTGAGGGGTCTAGTTTCCAAAATGGTGTCACTTGTGGTGGGTTTCCACTGTTTAGGCACATCAGGGGCACATCCGCTAATTATTCAAGCAAATTTTACAATCAAAAAGTCAAATGGCGCTCCTTCCCTTCCGAACCCTGCCGCGCGCCAAAACAGTGGTTTTCCCCCACATATGGGGTATCTGCATGCTCAGGAGAAATTGCACAACAAACTGCAGAGTGCAATTTCTTCTGTTACCCTTATGAAAATGCAAAAGTGGGGGCTGAAAAACATTTTTGTGGGAAAAATGTGAAAATTTTATTTTTACGGCTCAATGTTATAAACTTCTGTGAAGCACCTAGGGGTTCAAGGTGCTCACCACATGTCTAGATAAGTTCCCTGAGGGGTCTAGTTTCCAAAATGGTGTCACTTGTGGGGGGTTTCCACTGTTTAGGCACATCAGGGGCTCCCCAAATGCAACATGGCGTCCGCTAATTATTCAAGCAAATTTTACATTCAAAAAGTCAAATGGAGCTCCTTCCTTTCCGAACCCTGCCGTGCACCCAAACAGTGGTTTTCCCCCACATATGGGGTATCTGCTTACTCAGGAGAAATTGCACAACAAATTTTTGGGTCCATTTTTTACTGTTACCCCTGCGAAAATAAAAAAAATTGGGTCTAAAGTAACATTTTTGTGAAAAAAGTTAAATGTTCATTTTTTTCTTCCACATTCCAAAAATTCCTGTGAAGCACCTGAAGGGTTAATAAAGTTCTTGAATGTGGTTTTGAGCACCTTGAGGGGTGCAGTTTTTAGAATGGTGTCACTTTTGGGTATTTTTTGTCATAAAGACCCCTCAAAGTGACTTTAAATATGATGTGGTCCCTAAAAAAATGGTTTTGTAAATTTTGTTGGAAAAATGAGAAATTGCTGGTCAACTTTTAACCCTTATAGCTCCCCAATAAAAAAAAATTTTGGTTCCAAAATTGTGCTGATGTAAAGTAGACATGTGGGAAATGTTATTTATTAACTATTTTGTGTGACATATCTCTGATTTAAGGGCATAAAAATTCAAATTTTGAAAATTGAAAAATTGAAAAATTTTCGCCAAATTTCCGTTTTTTTCACAAATAAACGCAAGTGATATCGAAGAAATTTTACCACAATCATGAAGTACAATATGTCATGAAAAAACAATCTCGGAATCAGGGGGATCCGTTGAAGCTTTCCAGAGTAATTACCTCATAAAGTGACAGTGGTCAGAATTGTAAAAATTGGCCTGGTCATTAACGTGCAAACCACCTTGGGTTGTAAAGGGGTTAAAAAAAAAAAATACATGTGACACAAAAACTCAGTTTAAGCAATTGCTTATTTTCTGATGACACATTCCTTGTAAGCGTAAACTGACTGAGGATACAGAGAGGTTGTTCTGTAGGAAGAAGTTATCACCTATCCACAGGATAGCTGATAACTTTTAGTTTGGTGGGAACCCGAGTGCTGCGATCCTCACTGATCGCTAGAACGAGGACACTTATACACATTAGAATGGAGAGTCAGTGCACATGTTCCATTCATTCTCTCTTGGACTGCCGGAGCGCTGTATTTGCCTTTCTCTGGTATCACCATGAGGAATAAATGGAACGATTATCGAGCAAGGGAATAAAAGTGCCCTTTTCTATGGATAATTTGTTCCAAGCGGATGACCCCTTTAAAGGAGTTATCCAGGACTAAATTATTTATTTTACTATGAGCCAAAAAAACTAACAGGTAGGTAGTTGTAAACTAGTTAGCGACTACCCGCCTGTTCTATCCTGCGCCAGCTCACAGTGGTCATTGACCGCTCATGCCGGAGATTCAGCTTTTGCACATCAACAGAAAAGACAGAGCAACAGAGCAGCTCTTATTGTTCCAGGCCGCTCTGTTGATGGGGTATGACTCACCAACGTCATGCTGATTGACACCCGGCTTCCCGCAGTTTAGCAGTAGGGAACTGGCTGTCAATCAGCATGATGCCGACAGTCACGCTGTAACGGGTCTGGGAGGCGGAACCTCTGAGCTACTATACAAGGGGGCGGTCCTTGTAAGGGAGCGGGTGGCGACCAGGGAAGACGGGCTGGAAGTCTCAGCAGGTGAACGGGACAGTCTCTGAGTGAACGGGACAGTCTCTGAGTGAACGGGCTGGAGGTCACGGCAAGTGACCGGGGCAGTCTCTAGGTATAGGGTTGGTACGACCTGTGGCGGCTGAAGATAGACGTGAGCTCCCAGGTGAGCAGGCGAGAGTCTCTGGATGAACGGGTGGTCACAGCATGTGACGGCGGAGCCTCCAGGAAGACCAGCGGACAGGCGACAGATGAGCGCTCCCAGGTGAGCGGGCAGAAGTCTCTGGACAGGTGGGTGGTCACAGCACGTGACGGCAGAGCCTCCGGGTAGGCAAGCAGACAGGTAGCAGATGAGCGCTCCCAGGTGAGCGGGCAGGAGTCACTGGACAGACAGGTGGTCACAGCACGTGACGACGGAGCCTCCAGGTAGGCTAGCAGGCAGGTAGCAGATGTGCGCTCCCAGGTGAGCGGGCAAGCTGGTCCATAGACAGACTGACAGGAGTTGGAAGGCAGACCGTCGGACCACAGGCAAGCAGGCAGGTAGCTGATGTGCGCTCCCAGGTGAGCGGGCAGGCTGGTCCTTAGACAGACTGACAGGATTAGTAAGGCAGACCGTCGGACCTCAGACTAGCAGGCAGGTAGCAAGTAATCAGGCAGGAATCTGGCAGGTAACTGGCAGGTAACTGGCAACGGGACCTGAGGGCTGAAGCACAGGTGAGACACAGGTGCAAACAACATTGCTCGGGCACCTCCATTTTGGAGGAGGTGCCTATATATGGTAAAGTCCTCCGGCCATTGGCCGGGGACTCCTTAGGACGGCGCGCGCGGCCCCTTTAAGAGGGAGGGAGAGCGCGCGCGCGCGCCCTAAGCACAGTGGCCGGGAAGGAGCGCGCGCTGCCAGCAGAGCGGGAGAGGGACGCCGGGCACGGAGCAGAGCGGTGAGGGGAACAGCGTCCCTGCTTAGCAGAGGGCAGGGACGCCGGCACTACAGTACCCCCCCCCTTTAGGCCCCCCCTTTTTTAGGCCAGACAGAAATTTAGCAAGGATGAGAGGGGCATGGATGTTCTCCCGGGGCTCCCACGTTCTCTCCTCAGGACCAAACCCCCTCCAATCTACCAGAAAAAAAGGTCTTCCCTCTTACCCTTTTGGTAGCAAGAATGTTCTCTACCTCAAACTCGTCCTCAGCGGAAACCGGAGCAGGAGGCGTACCTGTAGACTTGGAAAAAGAGTTAAGAACCACGGGTTTGAGGAGAGATACATGGAAGGAGTTAGGGATCCGTAAGTTGGCCGGGAGTTTCAATTTATAGGCCACCGGGTTGATCTGACTGATGACCTCCAGAGGACCGATGAACCGAGGCCCTAACTTGTAAGAAGGTATCTTGAGTCGAACATATTTAGATGAGAGCCAGACCTTATCTCCTGGACGAAATTGTGGAGGATCCAGGCGTTTTTTGTCAGCGTGTCTTTTCATACGCTCGGATGACAGAAGGAGTGCGGACCGGGTACTCTCCCATATGGAGGAAAATTTGCTAACGAGAGATTCCGCAGCCGGGTTGTCCACAGAGGTGGAGACAGGAAAAGGAATCCGAGGATGCTGACCGAAAACTACAAAAAACGGGGATTTGGAGGAGGATTCGCTCTCGTGATTATTATAAGAGAACTCGGCCCATGGTAGGAGATCCACCCAGTCAGAATGGTGGGCATTAACGAAGTGCCGGAGGTAACTGGTCTGGTTCTGATTGATCCGCTCCACTTGACCATTGGACTGTGGGTGGTAAGCGGAGGAGAAGTCCAGGGTGACGTCTAGTAGTTTACAAGTGGCTCTCCAGAAACGTGAGGTGAACTGTACCCCACGATCCGACACGATGTGGAGGGGCAGGCCATGAAGACGGAAGATATGGCGGATAAAGTCTTTAGCCAGCTCTGGTGCAGACGGGAGGCCTGGCAGGGGAATAAAGTGAGCCATCTTGGAAAAGCGGTCAGCGACCACCCAAATGACCGTACAACCGACAGAGACGGGGAGATCAGTTATGAAGTCCATAGCAATATGCTCCCAGGGGGCAGCAGGCACAGGAAGCGGAAGGAGGCGTCCGGCTGGCAGATGTCTCGGGACTTTGTTGCGGGCGCAGGACACACAGGCAGAAACAAAGTCTATTACGTCCTTGTGCAGGGTAGGCCACCAATAGTGCCGGGCAATAAGCTGGAGGGTCTTTTTCTGACCGGCGTGGCCAGCTAGCTTAGACGAATGGCCCCAGTGTAGGATCTTCTCCCGATCAGGTACTGAAACAAACGTCTTACCGGGAGGGAGACGATTTAGACTCACGGGAGCCACCTGCATTACTCTGGCGGGATCGATGATATGTTTAGGTTCTTCCTCGAGATCGGACACCAGAAAGGATCGGGACAAGGCGTCTGCTTTGACGTTTTTGTCAGCCGGGCGAAAATGAAGAACAAAATCAAAGCGAGCAAAAAACAAGGACCACCGGGCTTGGCGCGGGTTAAGTCTCTGGGCATGCTGGAGGTAAGCCAAGTTCTTGTGGTCAGTGTAAATTATTACCGGATGAAGAGCCCCCTCGAGTAGGTAACGCCACTCCTCCAACGCCAGCTTGATGGCCAATAACTCTCGGTCTCCTATGGAATAGTTGCGCTCAGAAGAGGAGAAGAGTTTGGAGAAGAAGCCACAAGTTACCATTCTCCCGGAAGATGATTTTTGAGTAAGTACCGCTCCGGCTCCAGAGGAGGAGGCGTCAACTTCCAGGAAGAACTGCTTGTTGCCGTCCGGGCGATGCAGCACGGGGGCGGAAGAGAAGGCCTGTTTTAGGGAAAGAAAGGCCTCCTCTGCTTCGGGCGGCCACTCTTTGGGATTAGTACCCTTACGGGTGAGCGCGGAAATTGGGGCAGTCCGGGAAGAGAAGTGTGGTATGAAGAGGCGGTAGTAGTTGGCGAAGCCCAGGAATCGCTGAATGGCCTTCAACCCCTCCGGTCGGGGCCATTTCTCGATGGCAGACAGTTTCTCAGGATCCATTTGTAGGCCGGTCTGAGAGATAATGTAGCCCAGAAACGGAAGCGAGGTCTGCTCAAAGAGGCAGTTCTCATATTTAGCGTAGAGATGGTTCTGCCTGAGCCTGAGCAGGACCTGACGAACGTCCCTCCAGTGAGTCTGGAGATCCGGAGAGAAGACCAAGATGTCGTCCAGGTACACCACTTCGCAGGAGTAGAGAAGGTCCCGGAAGATGTCATTGACCAACTCTTGAAAGACGGCAGGAGCGTTACAGAGGCCAAAGGGCATTACCAGATATTCATAGTGGCCGTCCCGGGTGTTGAATGCCGTCTTCCATTCATCCCCCTGACGGATACGAACCAGGTTGTACGCCCCACGGAGGTCTAGTTTGGTGAAGATTCTAGCCCCCCTCAGACGATCAAATAACTCCGGAATGAGCGGAAGGGGGTACTTATTCTTCACCGTGATCTGGTTAAGGCCTCTATAGTCTATACAGGGACGGAGAGAGCCGTCCTTCTTTTTGACGAAAAAGAAGCCTGCTCCCGCCGGGGAGGTAGATTTCCGGATGAATCCCCTGGCCAGATTCTCCTCAATATATTCGGACATCGAGCGGGTCTCAGCAGCGGATAATGGATAAATACGCCCACGGGGAGGAGAAGTACCAGGTAACAAGTCGATAGGGCAGTCGTATGGTCTATGAGGAGGTAGTGTCTCTGCTTCCTTTTTATTAAAGACATCAGCATAAGACCAATAAGGGATCGGAAGTCCAGGTAGATTAGCTGGGGTAGGAGAAGGACGGACGGGATGGACGGGAACCAGACAGGTCTTATGGCAGCCCTGTCCCCAGCGAAGGACTTCACCGGTCTGCCAGTCCAGAACGGGTGCATGTCTCTGGAGCCAAGGTAGACCTAGCAGGAGGGCGTGAGAGAGTCCAGGCAGAACATGGAAGGAGATACTTTCAGAATGCAGCATTCCCACCTGCAGAGTAATGGATTCGGTGATGAGTTGAATGGGGCGTGGTAAGAGCCCCCCATCCACGGCAGCAACAGACAAGGGTACAGCCAGAGGTTTGGTGGGGATGCGGTATTTCTCTACCAGGGACTGTGAGATAAGATTCCCGGCTGCTCCAGAGTCAAGTTGGGCTAGTTCGAAATAACGGTTCTCCCCGTAGACGATTGAAACTGACAACAGCAGGGATGGAGAGGATTTATTCTTGTCTAGGTGGACCTCTCTGAGCGAACCTAGACACAGGCGTTTCCCGACCTCTCCGGGCAGGCACGGATCCGGTGCTCCTTACTGCCACAGTAGAAGCAGGTCCCCTCGGCACGGCGTAAGTCCTGACGGGTCTTGACCATCTTGGTCTGGTCGACCTGCATAGGCTCAGGAGAGTGTACCTGGTAAGAGACAGAAGGAGTGACGGGTTTCTGAAAAGTAGGAGCTAGACGTGGTAATCTCCTCTCACGGGTGACCTCTCTGGCACGCTCCTGGAACCGTAGGTCAATCCGGGTGGCAAGAGTTATTAAATCATCGAGAGTGGTAGGAATGTCCCGACCGGCAAGCTCATCTTTAATACGGCCGGACAGACCCTCCCAGAAGACGGAAACCAGAGCGTCGTTATCCCAGGCCAGCTCCGAGGCAAGGGTACGGAACCGTATGGCATATTGGCCCACGGTGAGACTTTCCTGACGGAGGCGTAGCAGAGATGATGCGGATGAGGTCTTCCGTCCGGGTTCGTCGAAGACTTTCCGGAAAGCCGTGAGAAAAGCAGGCAAGTTGGATACCAGGGGGTCTCCTCTCTCCCATAGAGGATTTAGCCAGGCCAGGGCCTCCCCGGTGAGATGGGACATGATGAATGCAATTTTGGCCCGGTCGGAGTTAAACTGGTGAGATAATAGTTCAAAGTGCAGGGTGCACTGATTTATGAAGCCCCGAGCCTGGGCGGAGTCGCCTCCGAAGCGAGGAGGTGCAGAAAGCCGGGGTCCGGGGTAAGATACCATGGTATTAGTGGGCAGTGGAGCTGCCGGATTGCGAGACATGGCACTGGCGGAGGTTGCTGGTGGAGCAGTCAGAGTGTCCAGTCGAGTATTGACATTCCGCAGGTGACCCAGAATGGACTCCTGTTGGGACCTTTGACGGGACAGTTCATGACACAGGTCCGAGAGCGAGGGAGCTTGGGTGCCACCGGGTTCCATGGCCCGAGCAAACTGTAACGGGTCTGGGAGGCGGAACCTCTGAGCTACTATACAAGGGGGCGGTCCTTGTAAGGGAGCGGGTGGCGACCAGGGAAGACGGGCTGGAAGTCTCAGCAGGTGAACGGGACAGTCTCTGAGTGAACGGGACAGTCTCTGAGTGAACGGGCTGGAGGTCACGGCAAGTGACCGGGGCAGTCTCTAGGTATAGGGTTGGTACGACCTGTGGCGGCTGAAGATAGACGTGAGCTCCCAGGTGAGCAGGCGAGAGTCTCTGGATGAACGGGTGGTCACAGCATGTGACGGCGGAGCCTCCAGGAAGACCAGCGGACAGGCGACAGATGAGCGCTCCCAGGTGAGCGGGCAGAAGTCTCTGGACAGGCGGGTGGTCACAGCACGTGACGGCAGAGCCTCCGGGTAGGCAAGCAGACAGGTAGCAGATGAGCGCTCCCAGATGAGCGGGCAGGAGTCACTGGACAGACAGGTGGTCACAGCACGTGACGACGGAGCCTCCAGGTAGGCTAGCAGGCAGGTAGCAGATGTGCGCTCCCAGGTGAGCGGGCAAGCTGGTCCATAGACAGACTGACAGGAGTTGGAAGGCAGACCGTCGGACCACAGGCAAGCAGGCAGGTAGCTGATGTGCGCTCCCAGGTGAGCGGGCAGGCTGGTCCTTAGACAGACTGACAGGATTAGTAAGGCAGACCGTCGGACCTCAGACTAGCAGGCAGGTAGCAAGTAATCAGGCAGGAATCTGGCAGGTAACTGGCAGGTAACTGGCAACGGGACCTGAGGGCTGAAGCACAGGTGAGACACAGGTGCAAACAACATTGCTCGGGCACCTCCATTTTGGAGGAGGTGCCTATATATGGTAAAGTCCTCCGGCCATTGGCCGGGGACTCCTTAAGACGGCGCGCGCGGCCCCTTTAAGAGGGAGGGAGAGCGCGCGCGCGCGCCCTAAGCACAGTGGCCGGGAAGGAGCGCGCGCTGCCAGCAGAGCGGGAGAGGGACGCCGGGCACGGAGCAGAGCGGTGAGGGGAACAGCGTCCCTGCCTAGCAGAGGGCAGGGACGCCGGCACTACACACGCCTTGTCAACAGAGCAGAGCGGAAGAGATGCAGCTGCTCTGTCAACATGACATCAAGCCACAGAATGGCTGGCAGGAGCGGTCAGTGACTGCTCTGTGCTTGCAAAGATCTGCACTGGGCAGAACAGACAAGCAATTAGCAGCTACCTGCCTGTCAGTTGTTAGGCCTGTAGTAAGAAACTAATATGGTTCTGGATAACCCCTTTAAGATATTTAGTAATCCAGATTCTTTTTACTGAATTTCACCCTTTGTCAGCATTTCTGCAATGAAATCTGCAACACAAAAAAAAAACAGGTTGTTTTTACTGAAGCTAATTAATCACGTGTGAACATAGCCTAACTCTTCAAAAAGAGGTTCTGCGGCTGCTGAAGAGTATGCATCAGAAATAATGTACTGCTTACTATATATATATTATTGTAGTTGGATGACTTGTATAAATGTACTGCAGTATATTCTGTCCTTCAGGAGATGACTTCACAATTTGGAGTCTCCTTATACCCCCGACACGTCTAGTACGCCGCCATGCACTGTATGTGATCTATGGTACCCTCTGGTATAAGAGACGACCCCCTGGGACTGGTTGCCGGCCCCTGTGTGCAGTACGGGACGACCTGATGCATTTGTTTCTTAGGAATAGTGTAAACAAATAGTTTCTTTTCACTGTTACTCTGCAGCAGTTTCCGGCTGTCCTGTGGAATAGCAGAGCTGTGTGAGCCTCCATATGGCCACCTACAATGTTTGCAGCGCTCCCACATGCTCGTATGGATTGTAGGCTTCTCTCTGGGCTGCCTGGAAGCCCCCCAGTTGTCTGTTGCCTCCCATCCTTTTTTTGATAGCACAGTTGACTTGTTTCCGTGGTGATGGGAAGCGACTATTAAATTGAACAGATGGCTTCAGATTATCAGGGTCAGGCTCCACAAATCCTGTTTTTTTGTGATAGTTATTGTTATCTGACAATAGCCCTCTTTGATACCAGATCCTGCCTGTAGAAAGTGTTACCGATCGTATGAGATGGGAAGATGAGGGTGGTTGTTCTTAGACTACAAGCACTGTCGGTATGTACCATATTCCTCACTTTACTTAGCACTTATAAATAATTGATGGCATGTACTTTCTGACTTAGAAGTAGTATGTGGGCCAATGATCGCTCATGCATACCGCCTGACAAGCGTAGCCCTGCAATCCACTGCATGCTGTATAATAGCAGGATAATGGAAAATGGACAAAACACCGTCCACTTAGGACTCGTGCACATGGGAAGATGCCTGGACGGCAGCACACAGAGGTTGTATGGCTGCTTAGTATCCTTATAAGACTGCATAGCTCTGCACATTCGGCATCCAGTTTCCCGTGCCGAGATCTGTTCTGTTGGAACCGTATACGATGTGATAGAAAAATACCCCTGTATGTTTGTATAGTAAATCAAAGACTAATGCACCTCTATGTAAGCCATAATACAACAGGTGCATTACAGAGCTGTAATATGGCCGTGTACACAAGTGTTAATCCTCCCTACAAGACGATATTACTTATGTTTTTTGAGAAGTCAGCAATATAACATATAGCACCCATCAGTAAGACTGTCTTAGGTTGTGTGCCCACGAGGAGGTTTTGATGCAGCGGCTTAAAGTTCCAACAAAGTGAATAGAATTTATAGAAATCTCGTGCCCACTCTGCTTTTTTTTTACACCAAGTGTAACCTGACCTGACGTTCGTGTTTCGAATTTGCAACATGTGAATTTCCCTTGCGAGTACGCTGAGTTTTCTGTTTGGATTTTCCCCATAGACTTGTATTAGAAGCGTAAAATCAATAGGTGAAAGATGCGATAAAAACACGTTAAAAAAACGCGTTCAAAAACACAATGAAAAAATGCAAGTGACATCAAAAACTCTCCCAAAGCTCATCGTGGGAACGTAGCCTAAGGTTTTTTCAGCGTTTTTTGATGCAGTTTTTTATGAAAAATTTCAGCTGCCTTTTGCTGTACCAGAAAAGTATGAGAAACCAGAATTCTCTGTTCACACATCATGGGTTTTTTTTTCTTCAGGATTTGGTGCATTGCATGTTTTTTTGGAAAATAGAGCATGTCACTTCTTTCAGCTTTTTTTCACCCATAGTAAGTAATGGGTGGTGAAAAAAACGTTGAAAAACTCATCAAAATTTGTATCAGCATTTTTTCAGCATTTTTGATGCCAAAATAGAATGGGGTTCTTTTTTTTCACAGAACTTTATGTACATGCATAAAAAGAGACAGAAGGACAGTGAAAAAAAAAGCTGAAAAAACGCACAAAAACTGCAAGAAAAATCCTGAACAAAATGCCCTTGAAGAGCAGGTTTTGCTGCAGAAAATTGACGCCAAAAAAACATGATGTGGAACATAGTCTTAGAAGTCAGCATCACGTTAGATGACAACTTATTCAATATGATGACCTAATGTTATCAAATTCTGTGTCGTACCTCTGGGTTCAAAATGTTCACTATACCCCGTGAAAATCCTCGAGGGGTGTAGTTTTCCAAATGGGGTCACTTGTGGGGGGTTTCCACTATTTAGGCACATCAGGGGCTCTCCAAACGCAACATGGCGCCCGCTCTCGATTCCAGCCAATTTTGCGTTCAAAAAATCACACAGTGCTCCTTCCCTTCTGAACTCTGCCGTGCACCCAAACACTGTATTTTCCCCACATATGGGGTATTGGCGCACGCAGGAGAAATTGCACAAAAGTTTTTGGGGTCCATTTTCTCCTTTTACCCTTGTGAAAATAAAAAAATTGTAGCTAAAACATAATTTTTGTGGAAAAAGTTAGATTTTTTTATTTTCACGGCTCCATGTTATAAACTTCTGTAAAGCACTTGGGGGTTCAGGGTGCTCACCACACATCTAGATAAGTTCCCTGAGGGGTCTAGTTTCCAAAATGTTGTCACTTGTGGGGGGTTTCCACAGTTTAGGCACATCAGGGGCTCTCCAAACGCAACATGGCATCCACTAGTTATTCAAGCAAATTTTACAATCAAAAAGTCAAATGGCGCTCCTTCCCTTCCGAACCCTGCCGTGCGCCCAAACAGTGGTTTCCCCCGACATATGGGGTATCTGCTTACTCAGGAGAAATTGCACAACAAACTGCATGGTGCAATTTCTACTGTTACCCTTATGAAAATGCAAAATTGGGGTTTGAAAAACATTTTTGTGGGAAAACTGTGAACATTTTATTTGTACGGCTCCGTGTTATAAACTTCTGTGAAGCACCTGGGGGTTCAAGGTGCTCACCACACATCTAGATAAGTTCCCTGAGGGGTCTAGTTTCCAAAATGGTGTCACTTGTGGTGGGTTTCCACTGTTTAGGCACATCAGGGACTCCCCAAATGCAACATGGCGTTCGCTAATTATTCAAGCAAATTTTACAATCAAAAAGTCAAAGTCCCTTCCGAAACCTGCCGTGCGCCCAAATAGTGTTTTTTCCCCACATATGGGGTATCTGCATGCTCAGGGGAAATTGCACAACAGATTTTGTGGTTCATTTTTTCCTGTTACCCCTGCGAAAATAAAAATAAATTGTGTCTAAAGTAACATTTTTGTGAAAAAAGTTAAATGTTAATTTTTTTCTTCCACATTCCAAAAATTCCTGTGAAGCACCTGAAGGGTTAATAATGTTCTTGAACGTGGTTTTGAGCACCTTGAGGGGTGCAGCTTTTAGAATGGTGTCACTTTTGGGTATTTTCTGTCATAAAGACCCCTCAAAGTGACTTCAAATGTGAAGTGGTCCCTAAAAAAATGGTTTCGTAAATTTTGTTGGAAAAATGAGAAATTGCTGGTCAACTTTAACCCTTATATTTCCCTAATAAAAAAAAAATTTGGTTCCAAAATTGTGCTGATGTAAAGTAGACATGTGGGAAATGTTATTTATTAACTATTTTGTTTGACATATCGCTCTGATTTAAGGGCATACAAATTAAAATTTTGAAAATTTCAAAATTTTTGCCAGATTTCCGTTTTTTTTTCACAAATAAACGGAAGTGATATCGAAGAAATTTTACCACAATCATGAAGTACAATATGTCTCGAAAAAAACAGTCTCAAAATCAGGGGGATCCGTTGAAGGGTTCCAGAGTAATTACCTCATAAAGTGACAGTGGTCAGAATTGTAAAAATTGGCCTGGTCATTAACGTGCAAACCACTTTGGGGGGTAAAGGGGTTAAAGTTTACTTCTACCTTCACACACAAGGTTGCTATATAGGCTGCCTTTAGTATTACAGGACAGCTAACATTTTTGGAAGATTTTTACTTCGCTTATTCCAACAAGCTGGGGCATGACGACCGTGGTCGCCACTGCGACCAGGTCCAGCAGGTCAGGGGCCCGGTGGGTGAGGGCCGAGGCCCTCTGACGCCAGCAAAAGCTTTAGCTGGATGTGCGCGCGCCACAATATACGTTGCCGGCCAATCAGAGGCCAGCAGCTGACATCGACGTGCACATGATGGGGCCCATGGCAGTGGTGTCACACGCCAAGTTCTGCTGGCTGCACAAGAAGACGTGCCCGGCGCGGGAGTGGAGGAACGATGAGCATTTATTTATTTTTAAAAAATCATTGGCCATACTACTATGGATGTCTATGAGGTACATTATACTACTATGGATGTCTATGGGGTGCATTATACTACTATGGATGTCTATGGGGTGCATTATACTACTATGGATGTCTATGGGGTGCATTATACTACTATGGATGACTATGGGGTGCATTATACTACTATGGATGACTATGGGGTGAATTATACTACTATGGATGTCTATGGGATGCATTATACTACTATGGATGACTATGTGGTGCATTATATTACTGTGGATGTCTATGAGGTGCATTATACTACTATGGATGTCTATGGGGTGCATTATACTACTATGGATGACTATGGGGGTGCATTATACTACTATGGATGACTATGACGTGCATTATGCTACTTTGGATGTCTATGGGGTGCATGATACTACTATGGATGCCTATAGGGTACATTATACTACTATTGATGTCTATGGGGTTCATTATACTATTATGGATGGGGTGCATTATACTACTATGGATGACTATGGGGGTGCATTATACTATTATGGAAGACTATGGGGGTTCATTATACTACTGTGGATGTCTATGGGGTACATTATACTACTATGGATGTCTATTGGGGTGCATTATACTACTATGGGTGTCTGTGGGGTGCATTATACTACTATGGATGACTATGACGTGCATTATGCTACTGTTGATGTCTATGGGGTGCATGATACTACTATGGATGCCTATAGGGTACATTATACTACTATTGATGTCTATGGGGTGCATTATACTACTATGGATGTCTATGGGGTGC
Organism: Phyllobates terribilis; assembly: GCF_046119375.1. NCBI lineage: Eukaryota > Metazoa > Chordata > Amphibia > Anura > Dendrobatidae > Phyllobates > Phyllobates terribilis. The sequence goes on from NW_027362763.1 coordinate 768,740,320, forward strand.
ATGATACTACTATGGATGCCTATAGGGTACATTATACTACTATTGATGTCTATGGGGTTCATTATACTATTATGGATGGGGTGCATTATACTACTATGGATGTCTACGGGGTGCATTATACTATTATGGAAGACTATGGGGGTTCATTATACTACTGTGGATGTCTATGGGGTACATTATACTACTATGGATGTCTATGGGGTGCATTATACTACTATGGATGACTATAGGGTGCATTATACTACTACGGATGTCTATGGGGTGCATTATACTACTATCGATGTCTATGAGGTGCATTATACTACTATGGATGTTTATGGGGTGCATTATTCTAATAGATGTCTGTGAGGTGCATTATACTACTATGGATGTCTATGGGGTGCATTATACTACTATCGATGTCTATGAGGTACATTATACTACTATGGATGTTTATGGGGTGCATTATTCTAATAGATGTCTGAGGTGCATTATACTACTATGGATGTCTATGAGGTGCATTATACTACTATGGATGACTATGGGGTGAATTATACTACTATGAATGACAATGGGGTGAATTATACTACTATGGATGTCTATGGGATGCATTATACTATTATGGATGACTATGGGGGTGCATTATACTACTATGGATGACTATGGGGGTGCATTATACTACTATGGATGTCTATGAGGTGCATTATATTACTATGGATGTCTATGAGGTGCATTATACTACTATGGATGACTATGGAGTGAATTATACTACTATGGATGTTTATGGGGTGCATTATACTACTATAGATGTCTATGAGGTGCATTATACTACTATGGATGTCTATGAGGTGCATTATACTACTATGGATGACTATGGAGTGAATTATACTACTATGGATGACTATGGGGTGAATTATACTACTATGTATGTCTATGGGATGCATTATACTACTATGGATGACTGTGGGGGTGCATTATACTACTATGGATGTCTATGAGGTGCATTATACTACTATGGATGTCTATGGGGTGCATTATGCTACTGTGGATGTCTATGGGGTGCATAATACTACTATGGATGCCTATAGGGTACATTATACTACTATTGATGTCTATGGGGTGCATTATACTATTATGGATGGGGTGCATTATACTACTATGGATGGGTATGGGGTGCATTATACTATTATGGAAGACTATGGGGGTTCATTATACTACTATGGATGTCTATGAGGTACATTATACTACTATGGATGTCTGTGGAGTGCATTATACTACTATGGATGTCTATGGGGTGAATTATACTACTATGGATGTCTATGGGGTGCATTATACTACTGTGGATGTCTGTGGGGTGCATTATACTACTGTGGATGTCTATGGGGTGCATTATACTACTTTGGATGTCTATGGGGTGCATTATACTACTTTGGAATTCTATGGGGTGCATTATACTACTGTGGATGTCTATGGGGTGCATTATACTACTATGGATGTCTATGGGGTGCATTATACTACTATGGATGTCTTTGGGGTGCATTATACTACTATGAATGTCTATGGGGTGCATTATACTACTATGGATGTCTGTGGGGTGCATTATACTACTTTGGATGTCTATGGGGTGCATTATACTACTGTGGATGTCTATGGTGTGCATTACACTGCTATGGATGTCTATGGGGTGCATTATACTACTGTGGATGTCTGGGATGCATTATACTTCTATTTTTGACTATGGGGGTGCATTATACTTTATGGATATGAGCAGTGCAGTAAATGATATGGAGGACTATAGGGAGTGCGTTTATACTTCTTCTATGGAGCCCCATGACTTCTCCCTGGTGAGTATAATGGTTTATTTTATTCTACTCTCCCCTTCCACTGTCTGACCATAATCTTCTTTCATTCTCGGTCAAGAACTGTGACTCTACTCAAGACCCCCCACTTTCCACACTTATAGAAATATACGCGCCATTAACACCCAGAAATTTATGAAAAAGTTGCAATCATCATTGGCCCCAATCTCCTCCCTCTCATGTCCCGACTCTGCATTGAAGCATTATAACGAAATAATGCTATGCGCCCTGGATGAAGCCGCACCTCCTACACGAAGAACAATTCGGCATAGACGGCGACAACACTGGCACATGCCTCAAACACGTCTTCTCCAGCGGTGCTCCAGGTGCGCTGAAAGGCTGTGGAGAAAATCTAATCTGCCCGAAGATTTCTTCCATTATAAATTTATGCTGAAAACATATAACTCTGCGCTTCACCTCTCCAAACAAACCTACTTTAACAACCTCATAATCTCACTCTCCAATAATCCTAAACGACTCTTTGACACTTTTCATTCTCTCCTCAATCAAACAGCACAGGCCCCGATCACCGACCTCAGCGCAGACGAGCTGACCAATTATTTCAAAGAAAAAATTGACCATATCCGTCAGGAAATTTTCTCCCAATCCCCAAACGTTTTGCATGCTCTCCCCCTCCACATTGTATCTTGCTCACTTTCTGATTTCGAACCAGTCATGGAAGGTGAAGTGATCAGACTCCTTGCATCTTCTCGCCCTACCACCTGCACCAGTGACCCTATTCCCTCACATCTCCTTCAGTCCCTTGCTCCAGCTGTCACCACTCACCTAACTAAAATTTTCAACCTCTCCCTCTTATCTGGTATCTTTCCCTCTTCTTTCAAACACGCCAGCATACATCCATTACTTAAAAAACCATCCCTTGACCAGAACTGCACGGCCAACTACAGACCTGTTTCCAATCTTCCCTTTATCTCTAAACTCCTGGGACGCCTGGTCCATTCCCGTCTAATACGCTATCTCTCAGACAACTCTCTTCTTGACCCTTTACAATCTGGTTTCCGCTCTTTACATTCTACTGAAACTGCCCTCATTAAAGTCTCTAATGATCTACTAACAGTTAAATCTAATGGTCACTATTCCCTGCTGATTCTCCTGGATCTCTCTGCAGCATTCGACACTGTGGATCACCAGCTCCTCCTCTCTATGCTCCGCACTATTGGCCTCAAGGACACTGTTCTCTCCTGGTTCTCCACCTACCTCTCTGACCGCTCCTTCTCTGTGTCTTTTGCCGGCTCCTCCTCCTCTCTCCTTCCCCTTACCATCGGGGTTCCTCGAGGATCATTCTTAGGCCCCCTTCTTTTCTCCTTATACACCGCTCCCATTGGACAAACAATCAGCAGATTTGGTTTTCAGTACCATCTCTATGCTGATGACACCCAATTATACACCTCTGCTCCGGACATCACCCCTGCATTACTACAAAAGACTAGTGATTGTCTTTCTGCTGTGTCTAACATTATGTCCTCCCTCTGTCTAAAACTGAATCTGTCAAAACTGAACTACTCGTCTTTCCTCCCCCCACTAACCTACCTGTGCCCGATATTGCCATTTCCGTTTGTGGCTCAACCATTACTCCCCAGCAACACGCCCGCTGTCTTGGGGTAATTTTTGATTCAGATCTTTCTTTCACTCCTCACATCAAATCACTCGCTCGTTCATGTCATCTACACCTCAAAAACATCTCAAGAATCAGGACTTTTCTCACCTTTGACTCAGTAAAAACTCTTACTGTAGCTCTTATTCATTCTCGTCTGGACTACTGCAACTCTCTACTTATCGGTCTCCTTCTTACTAAACTCTCCCCTCTCCAATCCGTCCTTAACGCAGCAGCCAGGATCATATTACTCGCCAACCGCTACACCGATGCCTCTTCCCTGTGCCAGTCATTGCATTGGTTGCCCATCCAATATAGAGTTCAATTTAAACTTATCACGCCTACCCACAAAGCGCTCCATACTTCAGTACCCCCCTACATCTCCTCCCTTGTCTCAGTCTACCACCCTACACGTGCCCTCCGTTCTGCCAATGACTTAAAACTTAAATCCTCCATAATCTGAACTTCCCACTCCCGTCTCCAAGATTTCTCGCGTGCTGCGCCAATTCTTTGGAATGCATTACCCAGGACAGTTCGATTAATTCCCAATACCCACAGTTTCAAGCGGACCCTAAAAACCTATTTCTTTAGACTGGCGTATCGCCTCCACACACTATCTGTCCATCCAAGTTTTCCCTCATATTAAAATCTTCAATTTCAGGTTCATACCATCCATGCACATAATAGCCTCTGTCAGGACAGTACACATACTGGCAGGCGACCAGTCCATGTATTATTATTTATCCTATATAGTATATCAAGGCTGCATTATACAATATATGTACATTCTACCTTTTGTGTCTCCCCCATTTCCTCATAGACTGTATTGTTTGTATAAGTCCCCCCTAAAACTTGTAAAGTGCTGCGGAATATGTTGGCGCTATAAAAATAAAATTATTATTATTTATCATTCTATACGTTAAAGAACAGCTGCAGAATGGGGGACATATACTGTATATCAGGATGGGGCCCAGGATAAGGGACATATACCGGGATGGACGATATATATCAGAATGGGGCCAGGATGAGGGACATATATACTAGGATGGAGTATTCATATAGAAAATGTATTCAGGATTGGGGGGGGGGCCCGATCCAAATCTTGCTCCTGGGCCCATCAGACTATAGTTACGCCACTGCCAACAAGCTCCCAACAATAGTCTAGTTTACTTTTGAATTGAAGATTAAATGGTCACTGATCTATCAGGCAGTGTGATCTAATTTGATAATGTGCTAAATAGATAATATACAAATCTCTTTGTTTAAAAATGATGTTGTCTTATCAACAACAAAAAAATCACTCCAAAGTGCTGGCCATTAGGTGTCTCATAACAATCTGTACGCTGCCTGTTTTCAAGTGTAATCCTAGCAGTAGAGATGCCAACATAGATCACGGGAGGTGGTATCTCTGTCTGCTCCTCCAACTGCATACAGGCACAAGAGTGGCGGACTTTCAACTCAGAACAGGCAAGCTATTGGATAATAGCAAGTGCAAAGCATGCTGGGAAAGGAAGTTCATGCACCTATCGTCCTGGAAGAATGCTTGTGAGGAGAAACTGCTCATTGAAAAGTTGCCTGCAAGTTACAGAGCATGAGAATCAGACATATTAGACTGCTATGAAAACCAAAAGCAGTTTTAAAGCGTTGTGGGGGATAAGAGCAGGAAGACAATGTATTTCTATGGGTATTGTGTCAGAGGAGAGTCGGCCTTTACTTTTATAGTTGTAATACTTTAATATCAAACTGCAAGTAACACATTTCAACAAGGGAGTATGAATAATTTTACAACTTCTATATTTAGATCTTTACTTCTCTGTGTACGGCATGGATGGAAGACAATAGGGTATGACAACATTCGTTTTTTGTTTTTTTTAGTTCTGATAATACCTAGCTTTTCTAATTACCCCACTGAAACTAATCAGTCCATCTATCTAACCCGATTCCGTGACTAGCGTGTTTATCGCTTGGTCAAGGATTTTTTAGATATGTACCGTATTTCCCCAAAAATAAGACAGGGTCTTATATTAGTTTTTGCACTGAAAGATGGGTTAGGGCCTATTTTCAGGGGATGTCTTATTTCTTTTACCTACCGTCCTGCTGTACTTTATTCACTTTTTTTTACATGTATACCAATAGCTGTCTGGTCAATTGAACTGTGATTAGGGCTTATATTTCCTGCATACTCAAAGAATCCTGAAAAATCCTACGGTAGATGGTTGGGCCAGACTTTTACCCACAAACAATAATTTTTATACATTTTTTTTACTAAATGTATGCTTTACTCAAACATTGTATGAAGCTACCCATGGGTGTAAATTGTTTGGTATCATCATCATAATTTGCTGTTTTTTTATTTAAGATATGATTGGGGGGATACAAATATTATAATTCAGGAGATATTTATGTAATTGAAAAGTGTCTTAAAATGCTTGCAGCAAAAGGAGCAATTGAGCAGCGATAATGAACATATCCTAATAAAGGTGAACAACTTTTTAGGTTAAAAAAAAAAGCCGTAGTTTGCAAAAAAAATAACATTTTTGACCAGGACATCACATGTTTTTAACTTTGCTATATATGCATGGCATCATTCCACCCTGTGGGTTGTTGCAGCAAATACTGATGAGAGAAGGAGGTGAGATTTGCCGCCTACCCGCTACAGGAATATCCCTGGAACAAATGTTCTTCTGACTCACATGCAAGATAACTAATGTTAGGGGAAAATATGTGTGAGATGATATGAATATATGGGAGCACATATGGAGCTTTGATATTAACTGTCGCCTGTCATGTTTTTAAAACGTGACAGAAGATAACATCAGTGGTGACTCCTAGGATGAGCAGGATGAAGGGGCATACTGCATATTAGCAATGGGGGGAGATTGATATCAGCGCTGATTGGTCGCAGGGCTCATGTGTCATAACAAGCACAGAGAAAAGAAACAAGGTCGTTATACTTCATCAGCAAGGTTTCTCCCAGGCAAAGATTTGAAAGAAGACCAAGGTTTCAAGCTCTTTTTGAAGAAGCATCAAAAAATGGACAACGTTGAGATGAGAAGATGCAGTAGTCAGCCAAGAAAACTTAGTGCAGCAAATGAAAGAAATCATGCTAACTTCCATTTGAAATCGGAAGGTGTCCAGCAGTGGCATCAGCTCAGAACTGACAGCAACCAGTGGGACCAGGATACATCTACTGTTCAGAGTCTGCCCAGAAGTGATCTTCATGGAAGGATTGCAGACAAAAAGCCTTTTGACATAGAAACAAGACCAAGTGGCTCAACTATGCACAAAAACATAAGTGATGAAGTGCAGAAACACACTGACTGCTGTATATACATCACTTAGGAAACACTGCTGTATACATCACATAGGATACACTGAGAATGCTGTATAAATAGGAGACAGCTGTGTCTCTGATCTATTATTGTCAGAAATTACATAGGAGCAATAGCATGATGAGACTCTGGCTTCATAGGGACACGTAGTCAACATTAGATGAATCATAGCATAGAGAAAGAAGTAATCAAGATGGCACTGTACATTACTCTATAATAATAGCCTATGCTGCACTGTATAAAAAATAGCTGGGGTATTTATTTCATGAAGGATCCCAGATTTGCCATTTTTGTACATAATGTTATATATAATTTTCACTCACAGACATAATACAATGCATCTCAGGCATATTGCAGCATATTACATGAGTGATCAGAGAGTTGCATGTTCATGTCCCATACTGGAATTAAAAAAAATAATAAAGTTATTTCAAAAAGTAAAAATGTTTTTCCCCTTACAAAATGGCTAATAATAATAAAAAAAATATATATGTATGTATATATATACAGTACAGTCCAAAAGTTTGGACACACCTTCTCATTTAAAGATTTTTCTGTATTTTCATGACTATGAAAATTGTACATTCACACTGAAGGCATCAAAACTATGAATTAACACATGTGGAATTATATACTTAACAAAAAAGTGTGAAACAACTGAAAATATGTCTTATATTCTAGGTTCTTCAAAGTAGCCACCTTTAGCTTTGATGACTGCTTTGCACACTCTTGGCAATTAGACTTCACTCAGATGAAGTAATCCGAGAGAGGCAGTCACTGGGTAAGACCTTAAAAAAATACATATATCTCACAGGGCTGTTACCTAAGCTTTAACTCATTAGTACTACTCTCCGTACTTCTACAGTGCTGGCACCAGGGGGATAAAACTACATGTCACTTTGATTCTGGAGGTTTAATGACTTAGATGCTACATTCAATAACAACTGTGGCATCTAAGTGGTTATTTATTTTATAGCACCATTAATTCCATAGCGCCTTACACATCATCACTGTCCACACTGGGGCTCCCAATCTAGATTATTCAGCATGCCTTTAGAGTATGGGAGGAAACCAGAGAACCCAGAGGAAACCGACACAAACATGGAGAGAACATACAAACTCCTTACACATATTGTCCTTGGTGGGGTTAGAACCCAGGACCCCAGCGCTGCAAGGCTGCAGTGCTAACCACTGAGCCACCATGCTGCTGACATAGAATGACAAGCGTAGGCCCCTTCATTATCACTTCCTCTTTGTGGTGCAAATGCATGACCAAGGGAGCCCTCTGTTTCAGTGTCCATGAGTTTGCCTAACTTTGGCCCCCACTTCTGCCATCGTAGTACTCCCATATGCCTTGCCAGAAGTCCATTCAGATGCTGTATTGCATGGCGCCCATCACTATCACAGTCGGTACCTCCCAAGGAGGAGTAACTCACCAGATTTACAAAAATGCCATTTGCCTTATTATTATATTGTTATATGACATGTTATCTTGATGTTATAGCATGTTCTTCTCTGTTACAAATTAATCTAAGTTGTATTTATAGACTTTTTATGTTTGGTGCACTTCACATATCAGTTTTGCCCAGATCTCTTATGGAAAAATATGTTGCAAATACGAACAGGCTGCCTGAGATCTCCAGGGAATATCTAAGGCGAGTTGCTCCTGGGTTGATCCTGAATCACTGAAATAGCAAATAATGTGCTAATGTTCTTCACAAGGGCCTGAAGAGGGAGAGGGGCCGAGATTTCTTCTTACATAATATGCGACCAGAGTCAAAAACTCACCTGCACTAATCCGAACCTGTGGACATATCTACGTACGTATGGAAGGAGTGCTATAGAGTAAATTAACCATGCCTCTCAGTGAAACATTTTTTTACTTTTTTTTTTTTTTTATATATACAGTACAGACCAAAAGTTTGGACACACCTTCTCATTTAAAGATATTTCTGTATTTTCTTGACTATGAAAATTGTACATTCACACTGAAGGCATCAAAACTATGAATTAACACATGTGGAATTATATACCTAACAAAAAAGTGTGAAACAACTGAAAATATGTCTTATATTCTAGGTTCTTCAAAGTAGCCATCTTTTGCTTTGATGACTGCTTTGAACACTCTTGCCATTCTCTTGATGAGCTTCAAGAGGTAGTCACCGGAAATGGTCTTCCAACAATCTTGAAGGAGTTCCCAGACATGCTTAGCATTTGTTGGCCCTTTTGCCTTCACTCAGCGGTCCAGCTCACCCCAAGCCATCTCGATTGGGTTCAGTTCTGGTGACTGTGGAGGCCAGGTCATCTGGCGTAGCACCCCATCACTCTCCTCCTTGGTCAAATAGCCCTTACACAGCCTGGAGGTATGTTTGGGGTCATTGTCCTGTTGAAAAATAAATGATGGTCCAACTAAACGCAAACCGGATGGAATAGCATGCCGCTGCAAGATGCTGTGGTAGCTATGCTGGTTCAGTATGCCTTCAATTTTGAATAAATCTCCAACAGTGTCACCAGCAAAGCACCCCCACACCATCACACCTCCTCCTCCATGCTTCACGGTGGGAACCAGGCATGTAGAGTCCATCCGTTCACCTTTTCTGCGTCGCATAAAGACACGGTGGTTGGAACCAAAGATCTCAAATTTGGACTCATCAGACCAAAGCACAGATTTCCACTGGTCTAATGTCCATTCCTTGTGTTCTTTAGCCCAAACAAGTCTCTTCTGCTTGTTGCCTGTCCTTAGCAGTGGTTTCCTAGCAGCTATTTTACCATGAACGCCTGCTGCACAAAGTCTCCTCTTAACAGTTGTTGTAGAGATGTGTCTGCTGCTAGAACTCTGTGTGGCATTGACCTGGTCTCTAATCTGAACTGCTGTTAACCTGCGATTTCTGAGGCTGGTGAGTCGGATAAACTTATCCTCAGAAGCAGAGGTGACTCTTGGTCTTCCTTTCCTGGGGCGGTCCTCATGTGAGCCAGTTTCTTTGTAGCGCTTGATGGTTTTTGCAACTGCACTTGGGGACACTTTCAAAGTTTTCCCAATTTTTCGGACTGACTGACCTTCATTTCTTAAAGTAATGATGGCCACTCGTTTTTCTTTACTTAGCTGCTTTTCTCTTGCCATAATACAAATTCTAACAGTCTATTCAGTAGGACTATCAGCTGTGTATCCACCAGACTTCTGCACAACACAACTGATGGTTCCAACCCCATTTATAAAGCAAGAAATCCCACTTATTAAACCTGACAGGGCACACCTGTGAAGTGAAAACCATTTCCGGTGACTACCACTTGAAGCTTATCAAGAGAATGCCAAGAGTGTGCAAAGCAGTCATCAAAGCAAAAGGTGGCTACTTTGAAGAACCTAGAATATAAGACATATTTTCAGTTGTCTCACACTTTTTTGTTAAGTATATAATTCCACATGTATTAATTCATAGTTTTGATGCCTTCAGTGTGAATGTACAATTTTCAAAGTCATGAAAATACAGAAAAATCTTTAAATGAGAAGGTGTGTCCAAACTTTTGGTCTGTACTGTATATATGTGGTTTGTTCACACTACATGTTAATATAGTTAGTTTTCTTCACGAAAAAACACTTCAAAAACACCGCAAAAACATTAGTTATGTTTTTGCACTTTCTCATTGCTTTCTACGGTTGAAAAACGCTGCGAACACACTGAAGAATTGACCTGCTGCAGTTCTCAAATTCAAGTCAGAATAAAAAAATGTGTGCATGAGATTTCTGAAAGCTCATAGGTTTTGCTGGTACTGTAGAACACAGCTTTTAGCTTTTAAGATGCGGAGAATTTAATTTCTGCAGTGGAAATGCACTAAAAACGAACATAAGCCAGCTACCTCCTCCCCTTACCCTGGACTTTTGCAGTGACTGATGACTCATACAGAGAAAATTTACCTCCTGGTTCTACATAGAGCTTAGAAGGATTCAGCTAGTCAGTTTGTAATCACATGATGTCATAGACCTAATGGAAAACAGAAGAATTAGCTGGTAGAAAGGCAAAATGAGCAATTGTAAGTCCACATTGCTATGTAATATGATGAATATTGGCTGCAGTGGTCTCGTGCCGGCAGCCTGGTAACAAAGACTGGTGGGAACCACTACGACATGTGCAATCAATCAGTTGATGGGCGAGTATTATGTTTTCTTTTTTTTTTATTTGTTTTATTTTAAAAAACTTGGTTTGCTTGTTTTTTTCCAAAGACTACGACAACCCCTAAGTCCACCCCCCCTTTCCTCAAAAAAAACCCCCAAAACGCTAAAAGTCCATTCCAACTGAAAGTCTGGCAAAACTTTGCTGAAACTCTGACTGCCTTCACAGGCCTTTGTGATTCGCTGTATTATTATACCATTACTGTGACTTGCGGGCAACTTTGTTCTTTTTATATTGCACATGGCCTTGCAAATATGTCAAAAATATTTGACCTTCTTGCTGGAGTTGCCTTAATTTTGCAATTTTACTGTGTCTCTCTGTGGAGCCCTAGATTTCAAGATCTTTTAATATTGGCAATTAAAGGGAACCTGTTACCAGGTTTTGCTGCCCCATCTGATGTGTCATTTACTTTGCTGCATGTTGTATTTTTTTTTTCTTTTACAAAATCACTATTTTATCTGCAGATCTAGCAGTTCTCTAAATACTGCGCCCTGTATATCCCGCCCACACCACTGATTGACAGCTTTCTGTGTACACTGTGCATAGGCAGAAAGCTGCCAATCAGTGGTGGGGGCGTGGTTATACGCAGCCCATGAATATAGAGGACTGCATGGCAGCAGGTTTACTAGTCCTTCTGTGATAATCTCATTAAATCTGTGATTTTATCAAAACTACAGCAAGCAGCTCAGTATTTGATACATTGCTGGAATCAGAGTCTCTGTCTCTACATCATGCTGCTCTTAGATCAGGTGACAGGAACCTGGTGTTAGATTTTTTTAAGAGAAATTTAATTTTATATTTTATTTGAAAGCCTAATTTACTTTTAGTTCCAAAATTCAAATCTTGTATTCTACTTTATAGGTGTCAGAGCTCAGTTTGCAGGATGCAGAGCTGTAAATCGTCTCTTTTGCTGTCCAAAGTAAAGTTGAACAATAAGATTCTGCTTTCAGACGCCACAAGGGGGAGCTTACTGAGGAGTTCAGTGCATGAGTTGTACACTGTAAACTCTTAAGTGCCCCCTAGTTATGGCTATATTACATTGCATTATTTAATTCTGCCATTACATAGGATGTGGAGCTCCAACTCTTTGGGGGTGGACATCCTTCTTTGTGTACTGAGCTTTCAGGTTAGGGTGCTTTCACATTGCGTTCTGTGTCCCTGTCAGGGCATACGTCCGAAATCCCAGGCAAAACGGGGTCTGGGCGCAGGCGCCAATGTGGCCGATAGACTGTAATGGTGACGGCAGAGCAAACGTGAGCTCTTCCGTGAACTTTTTTCGGGAGTGTAATCCTACTGGAAGCAGACACTCAGACGCAGTCTACTACGTCTGGGTGTCCGCCTCCAGTAGGTGTACACTCCCGAAAATGATGCACTTCAAAAAGCACGTTAGCTCTGTCTGCATCATTACAGTCTATGGTCCCGTTGGTGCATACATCCGGACCCCGTTTTGCAGGGAATTTTGGATGTATGCCCCGACGGGGACAGACACCGCAACGGGAAAGCACCCATTAGAAATCACTTCACGAATTGATAGATGTTTGTTAAAGGGGACCTGTCATATCCCAACTGTTATTAACCTGCAGATATGAGCTTAGTCTGCAGGTTGAAGCTGTGTGGCTGCCACAGTGACAGCCTGGCTGCTGGGAGGAAACAAACTTTATTCCTCCCAGCAGCCTCCGGCTTTCAGTCATAGAGGCTCGGCTTCAGTCACTGCTCAGTACACAGTGAGAGGTGGCGGTAACTATGCCCCGGCACTGACTGACAGCCGGCTCTGTACTGATGCACTTCAAAGCTGGCAGTCAATCGGTGCCAGGGCGTAGTTACAGCCGCCTCTCACTGTGTACCAAGCAGTGACTGAAGCCGCATTGGCTGCACCGCTATGACTGAAAACTGGAGGCTGCAGCCAGGAATAAAGTTCATTTCCTCCCATTAGCCGTATTTTCAGTGCGGTGGCCACACAGCTTTAGAACGCTATTAATCTGCAGACTAATCCCATAACTGCAGGTAAATACCATTTTTTGACATGACAGGTTCCCTTTAATTTGTAAAATCAGGTTAATCAATAATTATTTTAATTCTAATACTTGCAAATGTTTATACATTATATTCTATAAGAAGGCTTTTGTAATTAGTATATACAATGTTTTACAGAATGTACTGTATTCTCTGCTTGCTGCCTTGTTGTCTGACAGATGAATAACTGATTTGCTTTACAAATGTAGAAGACTGAGTTTTTTGTAGCTACTTACATTCTGCTGTTTGTATTCCTGCAAAAGCATATACAGCATATTATTTCTGTAGCTTTTAGTTGGGGAAGGTGGGGGGGAGTTGATCAAAAGTTGCGTGTTGCAAAATATAAGCATTAGCCTAATGTCGGTGTCCATTCGTTATATGTGTGTCACGATGGATGGGTGAAAATAGGTTCCCGTTACCAAAAACTATGACTCTATCACTGGGTCTGGCATAACTAAACCACCAGAATGGTGTTATGCAGCTGGGATTTCGTGTTCCAAACATGCCCATGTCAGAACTGGATCTTTTGCCATTAAAGAAGACCTGTTACTAGCTTGAAAAATTTCAGTTAAATACCTTGTAAAATTCCCTGAACTCCCCTGATTATGCCTCTTTTTTCAGTTTTGCGCTGCGTCACTGCATTGCACAGATATTCACATTGGTTTCTTCTGGAGTGCACTATGTGAAATCTCTGCTTATAGTGCAACTGGGCATTTCTTCTCAGTATTCTCTGGGGGTGTGCGCTTACATCCTTACCTCCCAGATGCTGACAATCACTGCTCAGCGGAATCTATCTCAGTTTGCAAGATGAGATGCTGATCTATGAGTGGCAGCGTCTGGAAGGCAGGGGTGAAAGTGCACGCTCTCAGAGAAGACTCTGAAGAAAGATGAAGACTCTGAAGATCTAGTTGAATTACAAGCTGAGATTTCACATATTATCCATGAAAAGCAATAAACATGAATATCTCTGCTATGGAGCGCAAAATTGAAAAAGCAGCAGAATCAGGGGTCCTACTCAGTGAGTGACAGCTATCTCTGCATCCACAGTCACAAAGGAAAGTCTGACTTGTAACGCCCACTTGACTCATATGCATACAATCAGCGATTTTGAGGACAAGAAGTTTTCCCACAGAAATGTATAAGACAGTGATGTGGCATATTTTTCTCCCTGTCTTCTTTCTGCTGATGCTGCCGTTTTCAGAGAATTACTCTCTGAAGCCGCTCATTACATGTATTAGTGTAATAGCGTAGTGAGCGGCAGGCACTGTCAATACACATGCGCACACACGTCAGCAGCATTCAGAAAGTACTTACTCTGGGAGGTCAGAACTGTCAATCAGAAGTGAGGGAAGCCCCCCAAAATGCAAGTGCGGCAATGTAATGGTGCACCAAACTCTTGGCCACACCAAGGGTGCACCGTAGCCCCTTTATTTGCATACAAATTAAAAGATTTTCTCAGGCGCTGTACCAGTAACAGATACTGTGCTAGTATGGTTTTTATAAGGGCTAACACTACAACTCTGTATAGGCCATTTAAAATGCATTTTGGAGGTGACGGACTCCCTTTAAAATCTTTGCGCTAAAATAATCTGCTAACGGATTGTAAAATTTCTGTGTTACTGGTTGAAATGCTGACAGTGATTGCTCGTCACTGTTAATTCGTTAAGACACCTTTTATTATTGTCATCTACAATTAGCTGTTCAGTGACAATGTTGTAAATCTTTAGACATAGCATTTTCACAGGACAATGTTCCTGTGATTCGGGATCCTCTCCAACTATCCTTTGTTCCGTTTTCAACCTTAGCCAACAATGGTGACCACAGCACCAATCCAATTACAGGAGCCAGACCGCTCTTTGTACCGTTTAACCTGAAAATGCCTTCAAAAGCAATGTTTCATTTCACCTTGGATCCTCGGTCATGTGGTGCTGCAGCATTGTCTGGTATTGATGGAAATTGTTTCATTGTCAGCAAAATCTCTTTAGAAGGAAAATTATTACTCAAACCGTATATAAAATTAATTTTATAGCTTTAGGCTTAAATTGATATAATTTGCTTATGAAGCACAACAAAACTGTGAATAAAGTAAAGAGCCAAATATCACAAATGATCAGAGGAAGCACAGTGTGTGTATAGGTGCTGTGCAATCTCTATGATGGTATCCTGCAATGTATGTGGGGCTAGAAGTCCTACTGTCCAGATCAGAGGCTCTTGCTGTGTGTATGTGTACTGTGTAATCTCTATGATGGTATCCTGCAATGTATGTGGGACAAGAAGTCCTGCTGTCCTGATCAGGGACTCTTGCTGTGTGAATGAGTACTGTGCAATCTCTATGATGGTATCCTGCAATGTATGTGGGACAAGAAGTCCTACTGTCCAGATCAGAGGCTCTTGCTGTGTGTATGGGTACTGTGCAATCTCTATGATGGTATCCTGCAATGTATGTGGGACAAGAAATCCTACTGTCCTGATCAGAGGCTCTTGCTGTGTGTATGGGTACTGTGCAATCTCTATGATGGTATCCTGCAATGTATGTGGGGCTAGAAGTCCTACTGTCCTGATCAGAAAATCTTGCTGTGTGTATGGGCACTGTGCAATCGCTATGATGGTATCCTGCAATGTATGTGGGACAAGAAGTCCTGCTGTCCTGATCAGGGACTCTTGCTGTGTGAATGAGTACTGTGCAATCTCCATGATGGTATCCTGCAATGTATGTGGGACAAGAAGTCCTACTGTCCAGATCAGAGGCTCTTGCTGTGTGTATGGGTACTGTGCAATCTCTATGATGGTATC
Source organism: Phyllobates terribilis (assembly GCF_046119375.1). Lineage (NCBI taxonomy): Eukaryota > Metazoa > Chordata > Amphibia > Anura > Dendrobatidae > Phyllobates > Phyllobates terribilis. Next base: position 768,756,080 of record NW_027362763.1, read on the forward strand.
CTGCAATGTATGTGGGACAAGAAATCCTACTGTCCTGATCAGAGGCTCTTGCTGTGTGTATGGGTACTGTGCAATCTCTGTGATGGTATCCTGCAATGTATGTGGGGCTAGAAGTCCTACTGTCCTGATCAGAAAATCTTGCTGTGTGTATGGGCACTGTGCAATCGCTATGATGGTATCCTGCAATGTATGTGGGACAAAAAGTCCTACTGTCCTGATCAGAGGCTCATGCTCTGTGTATGGGTACTGTGCAATCTCTATGATGGTATCCTGTAATGTATGTGGGGCTAGAAGTCCTACTGTCCTGATCAGAGAATCTTGCTGAGTGTATGGGCACTGTGCAATCTGTGATGGTATCCTGCAATGTACGTGGGACAAGAAGTCCTACTGTCCATATCAGAGGCTCTTGCTGTGTGTATGTGTACTGTGCAATCTCTATGATGGTATCCTGCAATGTATGTGGGACAAGAAGTCCTTCTGTCCTGATCAGAGGCTCTTGCTGTGTGTATGGGTACTGTGCAATCTCTATGATGGTATCCTGCAATGTATGTGGGGCTAGAAATCCTGCTGTCCTGATCAGAGGCTCTTGCTGTGTGTATGGGTACTGTGCAATCTCTATGATGGTATCCTGCAATGTATGTGGGACAAGAAGTCCTACTGTCCTGATCAGAGCCTCTTGCTGTGTGTATGGGTACTGTGCAATCTCTATGATGGTATCCTGCAATGTATGTGGGGCTAGAAGTCCTACTGTCCTGATCAGAGGCTCATGCTCTGTGTATGGGTACTGTGCAATCTCTATGATGGTATCCTGCAATGTATGTGGGGCTAGAAGTCCTACTGTCCTAATCAGAGAATCTTGCTGTGTGCATGGGCACTGTGCAATCTGTGATGGTATCCTGCAATGTATGTGGGACAAGAAGTCCTACTGTCCTGATCTGAGGCTCTTGCTGTGTGTATGTGTACTGTGCAATCTCTATGATGGTATCCTGCAATATATGTGGGACAAGAAGTCCTGCTGCCCTGATCTGAGGCTCTTGCTGTGTGTATGGGTACTGTGCAATCTCTATGATGGTATCCTGCAATGTATGTGGGGCTAGAAGTCCTACTGTCCTGATCAGAGGCTCTTGCTGTGTGTATGGGTACTGTGCAATCTCTATGATGGTATCCTGCAATGTATGTGGGGCTAGAAGTCCTGCTGTCCTGATCAGAAAATCTTGCTGTGTGTATGGGCACTGTGCAATCTCTATGATGGTATCCTGCAATGTATGTGGAACAAGAAGTCCTGCTGTCCTGATCAGAGGCTCATGCTCTGTGTATGGGTACTGTGCAATCTCTATGATGGTATCCTGCAATGTATGTGGGGCTAGAAGTCCTACTGTCCTGATCAGAGAATCTTGCTGTGTGTATGGGCACTGTGCAATCTGTGATGGTATCCTGCAATGTATGTGGGACAAGAAGTCCTACTGTCCTGATCAGAGGCTCTTGCTGTATGTATGTGTACTGTGCAATCTCTGTGATGGTATCCTGCAATGTATGTGGGACAAGAAGTCCTACTGTCCTGATCAGAGGCTCTTGCTGTGTGTATGGGTACTGTGCAATCTCTATGATGGTATTCTGCAATGTATGTGGGGCTAGAAATCCTGCTGTCCTGATCAGAGGCTCTTGCTGTGTGTATGGGTACTGTGCAATCTCTATGATGGTATCCTGCAATGTATGTGGGACAAGAAGTCCTACTGTCCTGATCAGAGGCTCTTGCTGTGTGTATGGGTACTGTGCAATCTCTATGATGGTATCCTGTAATGTATGTGGGGCTAGAAGTCCTACTGTCCTGATCAGAGAATCTTGCTGAGTGTATGGGCACTGTGCAATCTGTGATGGTATCCTGCAATGTACGTGGGACAAGAAGTCCTACTGTCCATATCAGAGGCTCTTGCTGTGTGTATGTGTACTGTGCAATCTCTATGATGGTATCCTGCAATGTATGTGGGACAAGAAGTCCTACTGTCCTGATCAGAGGCTCTTGCTGTGTGTATGGGTACTGTGCAATCTCTATGATGGTATCCTGCAACGTATGTGGGGCTAGAAATCCTGCTGTCCTGATCAGAGGCTCTTGCTGTGTGTATGGGTACTGTGCAATCTCTATGATGGTATCCTGCAATGTATGTGGGACAAGAAGTCCTACTGTCCTGATCAGAGGCTCTTGCTGTGTGTGTGGGTACTGTGCAATCTCTATGATGGTATCCTGCAATGTATGTGGGGCTAGAAGTCCTACTGTCCTGATCAGAGGCTCATGCTCTGTGTATGGGTACTGTGCAATCTCTATGATGGTATCCTGCAATGTATGTGGGGCTAGAAGTCCTACTGTCCTGATCAGAGGCTCTTGCTGTGTGTATAGGTACTGTGCAATCTCTATGATGGTATCCAGCAATGTATGTGGGACAAGAAGTCCTGCTGCCCTGATCTGAGGCTCTTGCTGTGTGTATGGGTACTGTGCAATCTCTATGATGGTATCCTGCAATATATGTGGGACAAGAAGTCCTGCTGCCCTGATCTGAGGCTCTTGCTGTGTGTATGGGTACTGTGCAATCTCTATGATGGTATCCTGCAATGTATGTGGGACAAGAAGTCCTGCTGCCCTGATCTGAGGCTCTTGCTGTGTGTATGGGTACTGTGCAATCTCTATGATGGTATCCTGCAATGTATGTGGGGCTAGAAGTCCTACTGTCCTGATCAGAGGCTCTTGCTGTGTGTATAGGTACTGTGCAATCTCTATGATGGTATCCTGCAATGTATGTGGGGCTAGAAGTCCTGCTGTCCTGATCAGAAAATCTTGCTGTGTGTATGGGCACTGTGCAATCTCTATGATGGTATCCTGCAATGTATGTGGAACAAGAAGTCCTGCTGTCCTGATCAGAGGCTCATGCTCTGTGTATGGGTACTGTGCAATCTCTATGATGGTATCCTGCAATGTATGTGGGGCTAGAAGTCCTACTGTCCTGATCAGAGAATCTTGCTGTGTGTATGGGCACTGTGCAATCTGTGATGGTATCCTGCAATGTATGTGGGACAAGAAGTCCTACTGTCCTGATCAGAGGCTCTTGCTGTGTGTATGTGTACTGTGCAATCTCTATGATGGTATCCTGCAATTTATGTGGGACAAGAAGTCCTACTGTCCTGATCAGAGGCTCTTGCTGTGTGTATGGGTACTGTGCAATCTCTATGATGGTATCCTGCAATGTATGTGGGGCTAGAAATCCTGCTGTCCTGATCAGAGGCTCTTGCTGTGTGTATGGGTACTGGGCAATCTCTATGATGGTATCCTGCAATGTATGTGGGACAAGAAGTCCTACTGTCCTGATCAGAGGCTCTTGCTGTGTGTATGGGTACTGTGCAATCTCTTTGATGGTATCCTGCAATGTATGTGGGGCTGGAAGTGCTGCTGTTCTGATCAGAGGCTCTTGCTGTGTGTGTGTGTATGTGTACTGTGCAATCTGTATGATGGTATCCTGCAATGTATGTGGGGCAAGAAGTCCTACTGTCCTGATTAGAGAATCTTGCTGTGTGTATGAGCACTGTGCAATCTGTGATGGTATCCTGCAATGTACGTGGGACAAGAAGTCCTACTGTCCATATCAGAGGCTCTTGCTGTGTGTATGTGTACTGTGCAATCTCTATGATGGTATCCTGCAATTTATGTGGGACAAGAAGTCCTACTGTCCTGATCAGAGGCTCTTGCTGTGTGTATGGGTACTGTGCAATCTCTATGATGGTATCCTGCAATGTATGTGGGGCTAGAAATCCTGCTGTCCTGATCAGAGGCTCTTGCTGTGTGTATGGGTACTGGGCAATCTCTATGATGGTATCCTGCAATGTATGTGGGACAAGAAGTCCTACTGTCCTGATCAGAGGCTCTTGCTGTGTGTATGGGTACTGTGCAATCTCTTTGATGGTATCCTGCAATGTATGTGGGGCTGGAAGTGCTGCTGTTCTGATCAGAGGCTCTTGCTGTGTGTGTGTGTATGTGTACTGTGCAATCTGTATGATGGTATCCTGCAATGTATGTGGGGCAAGAAGTCCTACTGTCCTGATTAGAGAATCTTGCTGTGTGTATGAGCACTGTGCAATCTGTGATGGTATCCTGCAATGTACGTGGGACAAGAAGTCCTACTGTCCATATCAGAGGCTCTTGCTGTGTGTATGTGTACTGTGCAATCTCTATGATGGTATCCTGCAATGTATGTGGGACAAGAAGTCCTACTGTCCTGATCAGAGGCTCTTGCTGTGTGTATGGGTACTGTGCAATCTCTATGATGGTATCCTGCAATGTATGTGGGACAAGAAGTCCTACTGTCCTGATCAGAGGCTCTTGCTGTGTGTATGGGTACTGTGCAATCTCTATGATGGTATCCTGCAATGTATGTGGGGCTAGAAGTCCTACTGTCCTGATCAGAGGCTCATGCTCTGTGTATGGGTACTGTGCAATCTCTATGATGGTATCCTGCAATGTATGTGGGACAAGAATTCCTGCTGCCCTGATCTGAGGCTCTTGCTGTGTGTATGGGTACTGTGCAATCTCTATGATGGTATCCTGCAATGTATGTGGGGCTAGAAGTCCTACTGTCCTGATCAGAGGCTCTTGCTGTGTGTATGGGTACTGTGCAATCTCTATGATGGTATCCTGCAATGTATGTGGGGCTAGAAGTCCTGCTGTCCTGATCAGAAAATCTTGCTGTGTGTATGGGCACTGTGCAATCTCTATGATGGTATCCTGCAATGTATGTGGAACAAGAAGTCCTGCTGTCCTGATCAGAGGCTCATGCTCTGTGTATGGGTACTGTGCAATCTCTATGATGGTATCCTGCAATGTATGTGGGGCTAGAAGTCCTACTGTCCTGATCAGAGAATCTTGCTGTGTGTATGGGCACTGTGCAATCTGTGATGGTATCCTGCAATGTATGTGGGACAAGAAGTCCTACTGTCCTGATCAGAGGGTCTTGCTGTGTGTATGTGTACTGTGCAATCTCTATGATGGTATCCTGCAATTTATGTGGGACAAGAAGTCCTACTGTCTTGATCAGAGGCTCTTGCTGTGTGTATGGGTACTGTGCAATCTCTATGATGGTATCCTGCAATGTATGTGGGGCTAGAAATCCTGCTGTCCTGATCAGAGGCTCTTGCTGTGTGTATGGGTACTGGGCAATCTCTATGATGGTATCCTGCAATGTATGTGGGACAAGATTTCCTACTGTCCTGATCAGAGGCTCTTGCTGTGTTTATGGGTACTGTGCAATCTCTTTGATGGTATCCTGCAATGTATGTGGGGCTGGAAGTGCTGCTGTTCTGATCAGAGGCTCTTGCTGTGTGTGTGTATGTGTACTGTGCAATCTCTATGATGGTATCCTGCAATGTATGTGGGGCAAGAAGTCCTACTGTCCTGATTAGAGAATCTTGCTGTGTGTATGAGCACTGTGCAATCTATGATGGTATCCTGCAATGTATGTGGGACAAGAAGTCCTACTGTCCTGATCAGAGGCTCTTGCTGTGTGTATGGGTACTGTGCAATCTCTATGATGGTATCCTGCAATGTATGTGGGACAAGAAGTCCTGCTGTCCTGATCAGAGGCTCTTGCTTTGTGTTTGGGTACTGTTCAATCTCTATGATGGTATCCTGCAATGTATGTGGGGCTAGAAATCCTGCTGTCCTGATTAGAGGCTCTTGCTGTGTGTCTGGGTACTGTGCAATCTCTATGATGGTATCCTGCAATGTATGTGGGACAAGAAGTCCTACTGTCCTGATCAGAGGCTGTTGCTGTGTGTATGGGTACTGTGCAATCTCTATGATGGTATCCTGCAATGTATGTGGGGCAAGAAGTCCTGCTGTCCTGATCAGAGGCTCTTGCTGTGTGTATGGGTACTTTGCAATTGTAACATACCTGGCGGCGTCCTTGCATGGTGGTCCATCTCCCACTGTGCAAGAGAGCGCACTTGATCTCCTGTCCAGAGTGTCTCTCTGGCTTCCCTCCATGCTGTCTGTTTGTGTCTGTCTCTGCTGCTTAAGGGCGGCGCCCGATCACTTCCTGCTTTTTGTACCTGCTGTGGGTCACACCCCTTGTGCGTCCTCAGCCTATTGCTGTCTGACACTTGGTATATAGCTCAGCAGCTCCCTTCTATCCCGGCCTGAGCATAGTGTTTCCTTCAGTGTGTGCTTGCATTCTGAAGGTGCCAGGTCCCGTCTTTGTTTCCTTGTCTGCCTTTCCTGGAGGCTGTATTTCCAGGCCTGTCTGAACTTAGTCCTGTATGTCTCCTGCTTTGCGGTATCAGCTCCCGTGTCTGAACTGTGTCCTGTATGTCTCCTGCTTTGCGGTATCAGCTCCCGTGTCTGAACTGAGTCCTGTATGTCTCCTGCTTTGCGGTATTAGTTCCCGTGTCTGAACTGAGTCCTTTCTGTGTATCTTGTCTGTCCTGTCTGAACTCGCTCCTAGCCTGTTCCTCCCGCCTTCTAGGGGCCGATTACCTAGACCCGCTCCTGTATCTTGTCTGTCCTGTCTGAACACGCTCCTTGCCTGTTCGTTCCGCCTCTCTGGGGGCAGTATTCCCAGACCCGCTCCTGTATCCCGCTGCAGTGTCGGTCTCCTCCGTACACTCAGTTCCAGTCTGAACTCTCTCCTATCCTTTACCTGTTTTGCCTCTATGTCCGTTCCCTTCCTTTTTCTGCAGAGTCTGAACTCGTACCTAACTCCTGCCTGTTGTCTCTGTACTCCCGTTTGTGAGTTTGTGGTCCACTCGCTACTTCACTGCAAGTACCCTGTGGGTGTCTGGCTCTGTCTTTCCCTTCCTGTCTGTTCCGTGTGAACAGAGTCCTGTCCTGCCCTGCTTCTGCCCGCTGCTCTGGCAGTCCTGTCCTGCCCTGCTTCTGCCCGCTGCTCTGGCAGTCCTGTCCTGCCCTGCTTCTGCCCGCTGCTCTGGCAGTCCTGTCCTGCCCTGCTTCTGCCCGCTGCTCCGGCAGTCCTGTCCTGCCCTGCTTCTGCCCGCTGCTCCGGCAGTCCTGTCCTGTCCTGCTCAGCCTTGTCTGCACTCTAGCTGTGCTTGCCTGTAACCCTCTGCCTGTATTGTTCCTGAGTCCCGGTGTGTACTGGGTCCTATCCCGCCTGTGTTCCTACCTGCTAGTGCCTCCCTGTCTGCACTCTAGCTGTGCTTGCCTTTACCCCCCTGCCTGCATACCAGTCGTGCCTGCCTATACCCACCAGTCTGTGTGCCAGCCTACCAGCCTGTTCCTGTATTCCCCTGTGTGGGTCAACAGCCGTGTCCGGGGTCTGTCCTGGAGTAGCACCTGGTCCCTCTGCTCGGTTCCTCCTTGGTGCACTGGCGTCGTATGCCGTCGTGCGACCCTGGTCGGATCGGGTGAATACTTAGTCACGCCCCTCCAGGCATTCACTCTCCGGCACGGTCCAGTGGAATCACTACAATCACACGCACACGCCGCTTAGCCCGGGCGTGTGCATAACAGCAATCTCTATGATGGTATCCTGCAATGTATGTGGGGCTAGAAGTCCTGCTGTCCTGATCAGAGGGTCTTGCTGTGTGTATGGGTACTGTGCAGTCTCTATGATGGTATCCTGCAATGTATGTGGGGCTAGAAGTCCTGCTGTCCTGATCAGAGGCTCTTGCTGTGTGTATGGGTACTGTGCAGTCTCTATGATGGTATCCTGCAATGTATGTGGGGCTAGAAGTCCTGCTGTCCTGATCAGAGGCTCTTGCTGTGTGTATGGGTACTGTGCAATCTCTATAATGGTATCCTGCAATGTATGTGGGGCTAGAAGTCCTACTGTCCTGATCAGAGGCTCTTGCTGTGTGTATGGGTACTGTGCAATCTCTATGATGGTATCCTGCAATGTATGTGGGACAAGAAGTCCTACTGTCCTGATCAGAGTCTCTTGCTGTGTGTATGGGTACTGTGCAATCTCTATGATGGTATCCTGCAATGTATGTGGGGCTGGAAGTTCTGCTGTCCTGATCAGAGGCTCTTGCTGTGTGTGTGTATGGGTACTGTGCAATCTCTATGATGGTATCCTGTTATGTATGTGGGGCTAGAAGTCCTGCTGTCCTGATCAGAGGCTCTTGCTGTGTGAATGGGTACTGTGCAATCTCTATGATGGTATCCTGCAATATATGTGGGACAAGAAGTCCTGCTGCCCTGATCTGAGGCTCTTGCTGTGTGTATGGGTACTGTGCAATCTCTATGATGGTATCCTGCAATGTATGTGGGACAAGAAGTCCTGCTGTCCCGATCAGAGGAAGCACAGTGTGTGTATGGGTACTGTGCAATCTCTATGATGGTATCCTGCAATGTATGTGGAGCTAGAAGTCCTGCTGCCCTGATCTGAGGCTCTTGCTGTGTGTATGGGTGCTGTGCAATCTCTATGATGGTATCCTGCAATGTATGTGGGACAAGAAGTCCTTCTGTCCCGATCAGAGGAAGCACAGTGTGTGTATGGGTACTGTGCAATCTCTATGATGGTATCCTGCAATGTATGTGGGGCTAGAAGTCCTGCTGTCCTGATCAGAGGCTCTTTCTGAGTGTGTGGGTACTGTGCAATCTGTATGATGGTATCCTGCAATGTATGTGGGGCTAGAAATTCTGCTGTCCAGATCAGAGGCTCTTGCTGTGTGTATGGGTACTGTGCAATCTCTATGATAGTATTCTGCAATGTATGTGGGACAAGAAGTTCTGCTGTCCTGATCAGAGGCTCTTGTTGTGTGTATGGGTACTGTTCAATCTCTATGATGGTATTCTGCAATGTATGTGGGGCTGGAAGTCCTATGGTCCTGATCAGAGGCTCTTGTTTTGGGTATGGGTACTGTTCAATCTCTATGATGGTATTCTGCAATGTATGTGGGGCTGGAAGTCCTATGGTCCTGATCAGAGGCTCTTGTTTTGGGTATGGGTACTGTGCAATCTCTATGATAGTATCCTGCAATGTATGTGGGACAAGAAGTCCTACTGTCCTGATCAGAGTCTCTTGCTGTGTGTATGGGTACTGTGCAATCTCTATGATGGTATCCTGCAATGTATGTGGGGCTGGAAGTTCTGCTGTCCTGATCAGAGGCTCTTGCTGTGTGTGTGTATGGGTACTGTGCAATCTCTATGATGGTATCCTGTTATGTATGTGGGGCTAGAAGTCCTGCTGTCCTGATCAGAGGCTCTTGCTCTGTGAATGGGTACTGTGCAATCTCTATGATGGTATCCTGCAATATATGTGGGACAAGAAGTCCTGCTGCCCTGATCTGAGGCTCTTGCTGTGTGTATGGGTACTGTGCAATCTCTATGATGGTATCCTGCAATGTATGTGGGGCTAGACGTCCTGCTGTCCTGATCAGAGGCTCTTTCTGAGTGTGTGGGTACTGTGCAATCTGTATGATGGTATCCTGCAATGTATGTGGGGCTAGAAATTCTGCTGTCCAGATCAGAGGCTCTTGCTGTGTGTATGGGTACTGTGCAATCTCTATGATAGTATTCTGCAATGTATGTGGGACAAGAAGTTCTGCTGTCCTGATCAGAGGCTCTTGTTGTGTGTATGGGTACTGTTCAATCTCTATGATGGTATTCTGCAATGTATGTGGGGCTGGAAGTCCTATGGTCCTGATCAGAGGCTCTTGTTTTGGGTATGGGTACTGTGCAATCTCTATGATAGTATCCTGCAATGTATGTGGGGCTAGAAGTCCTACTGTCCTAATCAGAGAATCTTGCTGTGTGTATGGGCACTGTGCAATCTCTATGATGGTATCCTGCAATGTATGTGGGACAAGAAGTCCTACTGTCCTGATCATAGGTTCATGCTCTGTGTATTTGTACTGTGCAATCTCTATGATGGTATCCTGCAATGTATGTGGGGCAAGAAGTCCTACTGTCCTGATCAGAGAATCTTGCTGTGTGTATGAGCACTGTGCAATCTATGATGGTATCCTGCAATGTATGTGGGACAAGAAGTCCTACTGTCCTGATCAAAGGCTCTTGCTGTGTGTATGGGTACTGTGCAATCTCTATGATGGTATCCTGCAATGTATGTGGGACAAGAAGTCCTGCTGTCCTGATCAGAGGCTCTTGCTCTGTGTTTGGGTACTGTGCAATCTCTATGATGGTATCCTGCAATGTATGTGGGGCTAGAAATCCTGCTGTCCTGATCAGAGGCTCTTGCTGTGTGTATGGGTACTGTGCAATCTCTATGATGGTATCCTGCAATGTATGTGAGACAAGAAGTCCTACTGTCCTGATCAGAGGCTGTTGCTGTGTGTATGGGTACTGTGCAATCTCTATGATGGTATCCTGCAATGTATGTGGGGCAAAAAGTCCTGCTGTCCTGATCAGAGGCTCTTGCTGTGTGTATGGGTACTGTGCAATCTCTATGATGGTATCCTGCAATGTATGTGGGGCTAGAAGTCCTGCTGTCCTGATCAGAGGCTCTTGCTGTGTGTATGGGTACTGTGCAGTCTCTATGATGGTATCCTGCAATGTATGTGGGGCTAGAAGTCCTGCTGTCCTGATCAGAGGCTCTTGCTGTGTGTATGGGTACTGTGCAGTCTCTATGATGGTATCCTGCAATGTATGTGGGGCTAGAAGTCCTGCTGTCGTGATCAGAGGCTCTTGCTGTGTGTATGGGTACTGTGCAATCTCTATAATGGTATCCTGCAATGTATGTGGGGCTAGAAGTCCTGCTGTCCTGATCAGAGGCTCTTGCTCTGCACAAATTGTTCAAAATAGGCAATTATTAACGGGAGAATGGTTATATGGAAATAATACACTAAAGATCATTCACAATGACAACTGTAAAAAACATCTCCTGAAAAGGTGGTCAGTCCTGTCCGAGTTCACCCAAATCCAGCAATGATTGGACAGTGTGACAGGTGACCACTACAGTCAATCATTGGTTGCAGCGGTGACCTCACTCAGTGATTGGCAGCAGCAGTCACATGTGTCAACATTTTATTGTTGGAGCCTCAGACACAGGACAGTTTGATGAGACAGTAAGGGGCTGTAAGCAGGTACTGCGTTTGGGAGTCGGTGTAGGGTCACCATTTTTTAGAACATGGAACCCGGTAAGAGTCGGTCGTGTGGCTTAGATACAGGGTGAATTTGGATCATAGCTTCCTCGAGATAAAGAAATATTTGATCTGTCTCAAACCAGATTCTGTTAACTCCTCATCTGCCATGTATCGCAGTGTATGCTTTTATAATTAGTATGTGATTTATCACTTGTCTAAGCACATTTATTTGTGTTTCATCGTTTTGCAAAAAATATTTTGGGGTAGCAAAAATGTTTTTAAACTATATAATAAACGCTAAATTTAAACTCTCTCACTTCCGACATTCTACAAATATCTCGTGAAAAAGTGGTCACAGGTGCCCACTGCAATCAATCACTGACTGCAGAGGTGACGTCTTCACTACAGTCACTTATTGGCAGCAGCAGTCATATGTCATGTCAACGGGAAAGGTTTATTCTGATTTAATGTCAGATATTGAGAGAAACATGCATATGTGTCTTTTTATATAGTGTATGTTTCACCTGTATGTGGGGCTAGAAGTCCTGCTGTCCTGATCAGAGGCTCTTGCACAAATTGGTCAAAATAGGATATTATTAATGGTTGTATGGAAATAATACACTAAAGATCATTCACAATCACAACTGTAAAAAAATCTTCTGAAAAGGTTGTCAGTCCTGTCACTGTTCACCCAGATCTCGCGATGATGTGACTTGTGACCACCGCAATAAATCATTTGTTGCAGTGACCTCACTCAGTGATTGGCAGCAGCAGTCACATGCGTCAACATTTCATTGATGGAGCCTCAGACACAGGACAGTCAGGGACTCTAAACAGGGACTACGTTTGGGAGTCGGTGCTGTGTCTTGTGTCCTGTAGCTGCCCTGTAGCTGTGTCTTGTGTCCTGTAGCTGTGTCTTGTGTCCTGTAGCTGTGTGGCGTGTCCTGTAGCTGTGTGGCGTGTCCTGTAGCTGTGTGGCGTGTCCTGTAGCTGTGTGGCGTGTCCTGTAGCTGTGTGGCGTGTCCTGTAGCTGTGTGGCGTGTCCTGTAGCTGTTTCTTTTGTCCTGTAGCTGTGTCTTGTGTCCTGTAGCTGTGTGGCGTGTCCTGTAGCTGTGTGGCGTGTCCTGTAGCTGTGTCTTGTGTCCTGGAGCTGTTTCTTTTGTCCTGGAGCTGTTTCTTTTGTCCTGGAGCTGTTTCTTTTGTCCTGTAGCTGTGTGGCGTGTCCTGTAGCTGTGTCTTGTGTCCTGTAGCTGTGTCTTGTGTCCTGGAGCTGTGTCTTGTGTCCTGGAGCTGTGTCTTGTGTCCTGTAGCTGTGTCTTGTGTCCTGTAGCTGCCCTGTAGCTGTGTCTTGTGTCCTGTAGCTGTGTGGCGTGTCCTGTAGCTGTGTGGCTTGTCCTGTAGCTGTGTCTTGTGTCCTGGAGCTGTTTCTTTTGTCCTGGAGCTGTTTCTTTTGTCCTGGAGCTGTTTCTTTTGTCCTGTAGCTGTTTCTTTTGTCCTGTAGCTGTGTGGCGTGTCCTGTAGCTGTGTCTTGTGTCCTGTAGCTGTGTCTTGTGTCCTGGAGCTGTGTCTTGTGTCCTGTAGCTGTGTCTTGTGTCCTGTAGCTGCCCTGTAGCTGTGTCTTGTGTCCTGTAGCTGTGTCTTGTGTCCTGTAGCTGTGTCTTGTGTCCTGGAGCTGTTTCTTTTGTCCTGTAGCTGTTTCTTTTGTCCTGTAGCTGTTTCTTTTGTCCTGTAGCTGTGTCTTGTGTCCTGTAGCTGTGTCTTGTGTCCTGTAGCTGTGTCTTGTGTCCTGGAGCTGTGTCTTGTGTCCTGGAGCTGTGTTTTGTGTCCTGGAGCTGTGTTTTGTGTCCTGGAGCTGTGTCTTGTGTCCTGGAGCTGTGTCTTGTGTCCTGGAGCTGTGTCTTGTGTCCTGGAGCTGTGTCTTGTGTCCTGGAGCTGTGGCTTGTGTCCTGGAGCTGTGGCTTGTGTCCTGTAGCTGTGGCTTGTGTTCTGTAGCTGCGTGGCGTGTCCTGTAGCTGTGTCTTGTGTTCTGTAGCTGTGGCTTGTGTAGCACCCTGAGGATTCGGCTGCTACAGGGGTATTGCACCTCAACCAGAGGTGTGGTATTCCACTCCCGGGTAAGGATGGAGTGTGGATCTGAGCTCAGAAAGCTGCATGCACTACACACATCCCATTTCCGAGGAACAGACCAACGGTACTCCCACTTAGAAATGTGCAGGTACGACCGAGTCTGTTCCTGGCTGGAGTGGGAGGGGGGTGGTACATCCCAGTAGTGTAGGGGCAGATAGGGGGAGCAGCCTGGGTAAAGTTAGGAGCTCATTGGGTGCTGGTCACCTGAGCTCACACATAGAGGGAGTATATAAGGTGGGCACCATCTAAGATCAGGGTCAGTCAGTCAGTCAGTCAGTCTGAGAGAAGTCAGCCTTTTGCAGAGAAGCCAGAGGAAGAGAGCAGAAGAGCAGAGCAGCCCCAGAGAGAGTGAGAGAGGAGAGAAAGAAAGACCCAGAGGGGGAGACAGAAGGAACTCTGAGAACCCAAGTACAACCCTAGGGTGAAGAGTTGGCAACAGGGTACCGGATCCCAAACTGGTGGGGGCTAAAGCATACCTCAGCCAGAGACCGGAGGCCGTGGGCAGGATCTGCCACGGCCACCCACCACATCCACCCTGAAGGCAAACCACGTGTAGGGTCAGGGAACCCAAGGCCAAGGGTCTCCCAACAGAAGGCCCGAGGGAGCTGGACCTAGGTGGATCCCTGGTGGGGACGGCCAGAAGAAAGGACAAGAAGGAGGGCTCAGGGACACGCTCCGGACTTGCTTGGGGGTTGGCTGAATCCAGGACCTGGTGGACGCAGCACGGCTCGGGTGGTCACTCAAGGCCGGAGTGACCGGAATATCTGCAGTAAGTAAACACCCTGAACTGCACAACCCGACTCTGTCTGTAATTATCATCTACGCTGCACCACCACAACCCCCATCCTCTGCACCTGACCCCCTGAGGCCATACCCCTCCCGTTGGGGGTTATACTATCTAAAGCTGCACCAACACCATCAGCCTCAGCGGACCCTGCTGCAGCGGCGGCCGTAGTGACCGCAATCCAACGGGTGGCGTAGTCGACATAAAGAACTTTAGTAACATCAGTAAGGACTGCCACACACTGAGCTTGACACCCTGGGCACGGACCGGGTCACAGCCACTCGGAGACTACAACCCCCATCTGATCCGGCTCCGGGTATCCCCAACAACACTGGCCCAGGGGGCGCGTCAACTTTGGCGTAGTCGGCAGGATTACGTGCCCACAACAACCGGGTACTGCGTGCCTGAAGAAAAGAACAAGTTTACCTCAAAAAGAAGTCTCCTGTCGGTTCCGGAGGGTCCCCGCCATCGGACCCCATCACAGGTCGTTTCCCGCCGGTTGTCCGCCATTAACAGCTTTTTCCCGCCATCTGCAGAGTTTCCCGCCACTGGGAGACGATTCCCGCCATTTCCAAAGGTTTCCCGCCTTGGAAGAGCGGACGCCATTATGGGCGTGCCAGAGGGTGGCAAGAGGCCACCTCCCATCGTGGGCCAGGACCGAAAATGGCGCCAAAAGTGGAAACCGCCCCCACCAACAGAGACTGTGATGCTAGAGGTGTCTGTCAGCGTGAAAGAACTGCCCCTGGAGCTGACAATCACCAAGTGGCCCCGGAACCGCCCTCGAAGTGGGAGGACTGAGAAGAAGAGAGCAAAGATGGGTGTCGCCCGGAGACAAGAGGCCTGGAGCAGAGTCCAGAAAGAGCCTACCCGGAGATGGAGGGAGAGCCAGGCAGCACCGACCCAGTGGTCAGGAGCCTGATGCGGGCCGCCACTCCAGGCAGCACCGACCCAGTGGTCAGGAGCCTGTTGCCGGTCGCCACTCCAGAAGGCCTGCTGGAGACAACGGGAGGAGAGCAGAGCAGCACCGACCCGTTGGTCAGGAGCCTGCTAGAAGCAACGACCCCACTAGGCTTAGTGGAGGTCTTGGCACAGCTCCCCCGAGATCGGGAGTGTGCACAGACTGCGCTGGAGGGCCTCGCACGGAGGATGGCCCGGGTGCAGCGAGAGACGTTAGCAGAATGGAGCCGTGAGATGGTCCAGCAGACAAGAACTCGTCAGCGGAGCACGCCACCCGAGACGAGGAGACAGACCGCCTCTGAGGATGGTGCAGGAGGACTGAAGGCCGGAGACGGCGCCGAGAAGGGAGCCGAACGAAGGGAGGCAGGTAAAGGGGACGTCTCTACCCCAAACCGGGAAACCGTGTACCTGCCCCAGCTCCCCGTCGCAGAGCCCGAAGTATCCCCTGCCGTGCCCGTCGCTGCAACGTCACCGCCGCAGACTAGGCCACAACCGGAAGCCGCAGCCGCGACCCCTGTGACGTCACACGCCTCGACCCCGAGCGTGACCAAGCAGGAAGTACCACCAGCCTGGTCGCAAGGCCTAGTACCCCCGGGCGCCGCAATACCAACAGCGCCCCCTACCTCCGCGGAGCCACCGGCCTGGTCGCAGGGCCAAGTAGCCCAGGGCGCCGCCGTCCTTACGGTGCCCTTCACTTTCCAGGTGCCCCAGGCCTGGCCGCAAGGCCTGGGCAACCCGGGTGCCACCACCACCGCGCCCATAAAACCAAGAGTGCCGCATCTGGGAGAAGATCTGTTCGCCCAACATACGTGCCCGGATGGGCAGCCCTTTATATGGCCACCGGAGTTTCACCATCCCCGACTCCGGAAAGAGAGACCCCTAGACGAACCCCTGATTCCGGTTCCAAAGCCCGTAAAAAGGACCTCGCCCCCGCTAGAGGAGGCACAGTTTGAGTGGGACCCCACCGGAGAAGATCTCATGGGGTTCACTCAGGAGACCCGGGCAGCTGCAGCGGAGCGTGCAGAGTGCTGCCGGCAGCAGCTCGAGGTCTTCGAGAGGGAGCGGAGAGAGAGGCGGGTCCGGGAACAAAAAGCCCAAATAAAGAGCGCGGAGCAGAAGAGCCGGGCCAGGAGGAGTCCCCGTGCAGCTCATGGTCCCCCTTCCACCGGGACTGTGATCAAGTTCAATATGCAGCACGGGTGGGGCTTCATCCGAGATCACCGCACCCCAGGCGACGTCTTCGTGACAAGAAGAGACGTTGAGTCCCACCTACCGGAGGGACACAGAGGACGTGACCTGTATATAGGGGACGAGGTCACCTTCACCCGGCACAAGTGTGCCAAAGGACCCTACGCCCTCCATGTGCATCGCCTGACGGAGGAGGAGCTGCGGTGTGAAGAGGAGCAAGAGGACCCGGACGGGTCTGAAGCTAAAGTTAATCACAAAGAAAGAGCAGGAGGACGTCGTCGTTGAGTACAGCAGAGTAGAAGCTGTATATAGTTGCCCGTCGGGGCACAGTGAACTGTTGCTGCTATTATAGTCCCCGTTGGGACCAGCGAATTGAACTGTTACCCGTATTTCCCTTAATCCCTCTGACCGAGGACTGAGAGCGGTCATCCCTTTCCTAAATACCTGGCCGAGGACTGAGAGCGGCCATATCCCCTTGTATATAGTTGCGCGTCCTAAAGCGCCCCCTACCGGTTTTATAGAAAACCATGTTTCTTCAAGAGACTGTCGCACATTACCCGGTCACAAGTCGCACAGTGACCGGAGGAGCTAGAAGCGAGGAAAAGTCTACAAGAATGTTTTATATGAAAAGTTTTATTGATATATATATATATATATAATGTTTTATATGATGTTTTATATGTTTATGTTATGAAAAAAAAAAAATTGTATGTTTGTGGATGTTTTTATATCTTACAGCCCGAGGACGTGCTGTGATTTACCAGGGGGGAATGTAGCACCCTGAGGATTCGGCTGCTACAGGGGTATTGCACCTCAACCAGAGGTGTGGTATTCCACTCCCGGGTAAGGATGGAGTGTGGATCTGAGCTCAGAAAGCTGCATGCACTACACACATCCCATTTCCGAGGAACAGACCAACGGTACTCCCACTTAGAAATGTGCAGGTACGACCGAGTCTGTTCCTGGCTGGAGTGGGAGGGGGGTGGTACATCCCAGTAGTGTAGGGGCAGATAGGGGGAGCAGCCTGGGTAAAGTTAGGAGCTCATTGGGTGCTGGTCACCTGAGCTCACACATAGAGGGAGTATATAAGGTGGGCACCATCTAAGATCAGGGTCAGTCAGTCAGTCAGTCAGTCTGAGAGAAGTCAGCCTTTTGCAGAGAAGCCAGAGGAAGAGAGCAGAAGAGCAGAGCAGCCCCAGAGAGAGTGAGAGAGGAGAGAAAGAAAGACCCAGAGGGGGAGACAGAAGGAACTCTGAGAACCCAAGTACAACCCTAGGGTGAAGAGTTGGCAACAGGGTACCGGATCCCAAACTGGTGGGGGCTAAAGCATACCTCAGCCAGAGACCGGAGGCCGTGGGCAGGATCTGCCACGGCCACCCACCACATCCACCCTGAAGGCAAACCACGTGTAGGGTCAGGGAACCCAAGGCCAAGGGTCTCCCAACAGAAGGCCCGAGGGAGCTGGACCTAGGTGGATCCCTGGTGGGGACGGCCAGAAGAAAGGACAAGAAGGAGGGCTCAGGGACACGCTCCGGACTTGCTTGGGGGTTGGCTGAATCCAGGACCTGGTGGACGCAGCACGGCTCGGGTGGTCACTCAAGGCCGGAGTGACCGGAATATCTGCAGTAAGTAAACACCCTGAACTGCACAACCCGACTCTGTCTGTAATTATCATCTACGCTGCACCACCACAACCCCCATCCTCTGCACCTGACCCCCTGAGGCCATACCCCTCCCGTTGGGGGTTATACTATCTAAAGCTGCACCAACACCATCAGCCTCAGCGGACCCTGCTGCAGCGGCGGCCGTAGTGACCGCAATCCAACGGGTGGCGTAGTCGACATAAAGAACTTTAGTAACATCAGTAAGGACTGCCACACACTGAGCTTGACACCCTGGGCACGGACCGGGTCACAGCCACTCGGAGACTACAACCCCCATCTGATCCGGCTCCGGGTATCCCCAACAACACTGGCCCAGGGGGCGCGTCAGCTTGTGTCCTGTAGCTGTGGCTTGTGTCCTGTAGCTGCTTGGCGTGTCCTGTAGCTGCGTGACGTGTCCTGTAGCTGCGTGGCGTGTCCTGTAGCTACGTGGCGTGTCCTGTAGCTGTGTGACGTGTCCTGTAGCTGCGTGCGTGTCCTGTGGCTGTGTCTTGTATACTGTAGCCGTGTCTTGTGTACTGTAGCCGTGTTTTGTGTACTGTAGCCGTGTCTTGTCTACTGTAGCCGTGTCTTGTATACTGTAGCCGTGTCTTGAATACTGTAGCCGTGTCTTGTCTACTGTAGCCGTGTCTTGTATACTGTAGCCGTGTCTTGTGTACTGTAGCCGTGTTTTGTGTACTTTAGCCGTGTCTTGTCTACTGTAGCCGTGTCTTGTGTCATGAAGCCGTGTCTTGTGTCATGAAGCCGTGTCTTGTGTTGTGTAGCTGTTTCATGTAGCTGTGTCTTGTGTCCTGTAGCTGTTTGGTGTGTCCTGTAGCTGCGTGGTGCATCCTGTAGTTGGGTGGTGCGTCCTGTAACTGGGTGGTGCGTCCTGTAGCTGGGTGGTGTGTCCTGTAGCTGGCTGGTGCGTCCTGTAGCTGGCTGGTGCGTCCTGTAGCTGGCTGGTGCGTCCTGTAGCTGGCTGGTGTGTCCTGTAGCTGGCTGATGTGTCCTGTAGCTGGCTGGTGTTTCCTGTAGCTGCGTGGTGCGTCCTGTACCTGCGTGGTGCGTCCTGTAGCTGCGTGGTGCGTCCTGTAGCTGCATGGTGCGTCAAGTAGCTGGTTGGTACGTCCTGTAGCTGGGTGGTGTGTCCTGTAGCTGGGTGGTGCGTCCTGTAGCTGGGTGGTGCGTCCTGTAGCTGGGTGGTGCGTCCTGTAGCTGGGTGGTGCGTCCTGTAGCTGGGTGGTGCGTCCTGTAGCTGGGTGGTACGTCCTGTAGCTGGCTGGTGTGTCCTGTAGCTGCGTGGTGCGTCCTGTAGCTGCGCGGTGCGTCAAGTAGCTGGGTAGTACGTCCTGTAGCTGGGTGGTGTGTCGTGTAGCTGGGTGGTGCGTCCTGTAGCTGGGTGGTGCGTCCTGTAGCTGGGTGGTGTGTCCTGTAGCTGGCTGGTGTGTCCTGTAGCTGCGTGGTGCGTCCTGTAGCTGCATGGTGCGTCAAGTAGCTGGGTGGTACGTCCTGTAGCTGGGTGGTGTGTCGTGTAGCTGGGTGGTGTGTCCTGTAGCTGGGTGGTGTGTCCTGTAGCTGGGTGGTGTGTCCTGTAGCTGGGTGGTGCGTCATTTTACTGCTCTCCATTTCAATTATCCAGTGCAATGTTTTATTAGTGGCTCATTCCTGGGCTTTACTTTCAGTACTGCTGATGACCCCTATGTGCACACTCATCTGTTATCTTGTCTTTCTATGTAGGAGTAATGCATGATCTACATATGAGTCTTCTTTCAGATAATCTACAAGCCTAGCATTACAACGTTGACATTTAGTTCCTTGAGAACTATGATTAGTAATAACAAAAAATCTGAATCAGTAACTTAGTTACCCTGTGTGTACTTTATATTCAGGAACTTGTTACAAAATTGTTGGAGTAATAATTAACTGACCCTTATCTTAAATTACATCCATTAACTCTTCTGCTCTTCAAAATGTGTCACAGGTTCCAATAGGATGGCTATATGACCTAACATATCAATGTACCTGAACTAAAATCTCAATACATCAGGCCACACATTTACTAAATTACATTGGTGGAAACAAGTAAGGAGGAAAAGCGACAAAAAGCTGTGTTATTTGCCCCCTAGCAAAGAATAAAAATGAAAGAACTTTACAGAATTATAATAATGTTGACCTATCCTTAGGCCTGTGGGGGTTCAACCTCTGGTGCCCCCACCTATCAAATTGTAGGCCTGTGTCGCACTGGAAGTGGCCCTACTCCATACATATGTGCAATAAAAGGCTCTCTCCCATGCAAGTTAATGCAAGAGAAACTACAGTACCGTTGCCAGCCACTACACAATGTGTAGCTGATCTACTA
The DNA here is from genome assembly GCF_046119375.1 of Phyllobates terribilis. Taxonomy (NCBI): domain Eukaryota; kingdom Metazoa; phylum Chordata; class Amphibia; order Anura; family Dendrobatidae; genus Phyllobates; species Phyllobates terribilis. The sequence goes on from NW_027362763.1 coordinate 768,776,178, forward strand.
TTGACAAGGGGTATGAATCTAATATTGATGACCTATCCTAATGAGAGCTATCTCAGGAACGCCTTTTAAAAGGAATCTATAAGCCCAAACTGACAGAGTAAACTGAACACACTGCCTTATAAAAGATGTAGAAAATGTAAAAATTGCACATTAAGTTCTGCAGTCGCTGCCTCCGTTCTGCAAAAAGGCAATTTTAAGCATATATGCTATTTAGGGTGCTCGGTGCACCCTTGGTGTGGCCAAGAGGCTCAGGGCACTGTTCCGGTAACAGGTTTTACATGCCTCCGACTGCCTTACTAGTGATTGACAGCACTGACTTGCCTGAGTCTTCTGGGCAGACAGTGCTCACTGCAGGCCAATCAGCGCTGTCAATCACCAGTGATGCAGTCAGGGGCATGTAAAACCAATTAGTGGAAAAGTGCACTGAGCCTCTTGGCCACACTAAGGGTACACTGAGCACCCTAATGAGCATGTTTGATTAATCTTGTGCTTTTGCAGAATGAAGGCAGTGATTAGAGCACTAAAAGTGCCATATTTACACCGGCTATATACCTTATAAGGCTGGTTTATTCTGCCATCATCCCTGCAGCTGTGCCAGTGCAGAAGGTGAGTATTTATTTATTTTTCAACAAGGGAGATTACTTAATTTAAAAGGGGTTGTCCAGCAAGTTACCGTATTTTTCAGACTATAAGATGCACTTTTTATTAAGAAAAACTCTTACTATGATGGAGGAGAACGCACCGCGCCCTTCTCAATCACAGAGAGAACTGCTCTCTCCTCCTGCCCGACACTGATCTATGTGATCGGTGCAGAGCTGGAGAGGAAACTTTCAGTTTTTTGTGATTTTAGTACATTTTTCACATTCACATTTTTGGTGAGGCTCTCACCATAGGACCTATAGCAGTCGTATAGGACGCCTCTATTGTACAGTATACACCCGGCATGTTTTGTTTCTCAGTTAGATTTCTGTGGGATATAATCCAGTGAGACACGAGCGTTGATCAGAGGTGCACTGTCTAGACACTGTAAGGATGTTGCAATGATGGAATATTAATTGGAAAGTTTCTGTTTCAGCTTCCTGGTGACCTAAGAAGAAAAAGGACCCCATGCTTCAAAGAAATGTCTCTAATTTGTAGTAAAGAGTTAAAAGGTACACAATAAACAATAAATGGCACCTTTAACTTCATTAGCTAAAATGCATGGCTAATACTAAATTTTAAGTTAGCTTGGTGACGTAAAACAAATCCTACAACTGCAGGTTCCTGAACCTTTGGCTGTCCAACTCCAAGCTACCAATCTGAGACCGTCAGAGCATGCTATAGGTTGTAGTTCTGGAGACCCGTAGATCATGGACTATTGTCATAGATGTCGCATATATTTAAAATAATATTTATGCACCTATAGAATCATACCATGCCTGCATAAGGCCCTGTTCACATCACGCTGTTGCACTCCTGATGTACCATATACCACAGACAGAAGGCTGTGATTTATCCCAGAAGTCACACGTGTATGTCACTCATACTGTTTTATAGATTAGCGTAGTCTACTACGCCTTTCTATACTTTTTATGTGGCATATTCTGACCCAATGGAGTTCAGAAGGCATACTTTTTTCTCCTTCTGGTGATTGGAGCCCCATGGCTAGGCTTGTACGCTGAGAGCATTTTTCGGGATGCACACTAAGCACACATCGCTGTGAGCATTTGGCTTCATTCTCTGCATGCAGGTTTTTTTTTTCAGCCACAAACAACAAAGCCTGAAAACAAATGTGTGGTTGAAAGATTTTTGCATTTCATGATCCATTCTTAGGTTTGCTGCATGCCAAAACTGCATCAAAATCGTAAATGTGAATGAGACCCTTGGTTTTAAAACCAGTGCATCACCTATTTTCTGATATATTCTTGTATACAATGAGGGGTCGTCTATACTGATGGATTGATAGCTAACCACGACTGCCACGGATGATGTCCTTATGAGTGGCTAATCACTGGTACCATTGCGATCAGCTGATGTGTTGTCATTCTGGGCAACATATCTCTGAGGATAAGTGGGCACTGGCGGCAGATTTCTGGGGAGCACAGACCATACCCTTAGGTAAGTACAGCATATTGGCACAGTTTGTCGCTCTTTATTTTGCAGTCATACACTTTAGTTTAGATTTCCTCTTAAAGGACTTCTCTGAGCATATGACATTGGTGACCTTTCCTTTGGATGACACCCGGCACCCCTGCCCACTGCTATAAACTCAGATGTGGGCATTGCACCACTGGTCCTCTCAGTTAAGTGCGTGCACCAGCCGCTGCCCGTGCCCGCTGATCTGATATTGATTACCTGGCCTCTTCCTCTGATGGACCACTTTAAAAAGAACATTTTTTTTTCGCCATATCTTGAACGCCACCATTCCTGGACAGTGCATAAAAATAGGTGACTTTTTTTTCTTTGTCAGGAGCAAAATAGAAAATGACCGCTCCACTACAAAGACCCCAATTCATCAAGATTGACTTTTCGCACTGGAGAAAAATGTGCCAAATAATTTATTAAGAGGACATCAATGCACTGCACATGCTGTCCTGCTGCACACACAACATAGGGCAGAGGTTTTCTCTGCTCATTGTGAGAATGGGGCTTGGTTATTTTTTTTTTACATTTTCCAGTGTGGTTCAGTGGAAAAGCACCATACTTGGTGGGAAAAGGGCTTTCTGGGACATCATATTGAGTTTGTCGGGCACCGTGGGAGCATCATACTTTTGGGGAGACACTGTGCTGGTATTATATTGTTTATATATAGAGAGGATTTTGGGGGCATCATACTGTGTGGGAGGCATCATGCTGTGTGGGTGAGTACTGTGGAGGCACCTTGCTTTGTGTCGGGCACTGTGAGAATTAAAATTTTTGTGTTGTGCACAGTGGGGTCAATGTGCCAGGTTCTCTGGGGGTTTTATAAAGAGTAAGAGAAGCAGTGTGGGGGCATCATACCATGGGGGGCAATTTGGGGACATCATACTGTATGGGAGATATTGGGGGCATTTGAATGTGTGTGAGGCACTGTGGGGCCATTACTGTATAGGGGGTACTGTGGGGGCTTCATTATATACATGAGAGGCACTGAGGAGGTGTCTTGTCATGTGGCACGATAATGTGTGAGGATTAGTGATGAGCGAGTATGTTCTGTTAACCCTTTCGGCACATTCTCGGGTGCTCGCCGAGTATCTTCAGCGTGCTCGGGTGTTATGTTTTAGTCACCCCAGGCTCATGATTTGCGACTGTTTAACAACTTTAATACATGTGAGGAATGCATGTTTCTTAGGCATTGCTCACATGTATTAAGGCTGTCAAACAGTCGCAAATCATGAGCACAGAGTGACTAAAACATAACACCCGAGCACTCTGAAGACACTCGGCGAGCACCCGAGCATTCTCTTAAATCCCAAGTAACGCGCTCATCACTAGTGGGGATACAATGTGGGCTGTGTGGGAGGGGCACTGTGGAGGCATCCTAAAATGTATGTGACGCGCCCCCTGGGCCATGTTTGGGGAATACCCGGAGCCGGATCCGTTGGGGGTGGTAGTCCTCGTGGCGGTGACCCGGTCCGTGCCCAGGGTGTCAAACTAAGTGGCGATGTTTTTAGTGGCAGATGTGATATTGTTCGACTACGCCACCCGTTGAATGCGGTTATGAAACCGCCGCTGCAGGGCAGACCGCTGAGGCCGGTGGTACGGTTGTGCAGCGTGGATAGTATAACCCCCAACGGGAGGGGTATGGCCTCAGGGCAGCGGACGTGGATGATGGGGATGGTAGAATTGCACGCAGGCACCAGGAACCACTCAGAGACGGTGCGGTGTAGTTCAGGGTCTTTACTGGTGACAAAGATAGACCCTCCCGGGAGTACTGGCTAGCGGTCAGTCCGTGAGCAGACAGGATCTCCCCTGGCCAGGCGGAGTTGTAGGCCTCCCCAACTAACTGTACTCTTCTTGGCTACCTTGCTAGAAGCGGGTAAAAGTAGCCCACGTCCCTGAGTGTACCGTGTGGTGCTCACCCGTATGGCCGGTGACTCGGGGCCTTCTGGTAGCCTCCGCTCCACGACGGCGGTGCTGGTCCCTTGCGTGTGACCGTGCCTTCGGGTTTCTTGGCCAGAGGACCTGAAATCCCCTGCCGGTCGGTTTCTGCTGCTGGGTATGGAACAGTCCCCACAGCCTCGGACTCCGTGTCCGGTGAGATCTCTTCAGCCAAGGCGAGCTATCTAGCTTCCAACCTCTGGCACTCACTCCTGCTCCTACAGAGCTCCTGTTGTCACTTTCCCTGCAACTGCTCCACACCAGACCAGACTGTGTCTCTGTCTGGGACTCCTCTTCTTCTCTTCTTTTTTTCTTTCTCTAACCTAACCCCACCTCAGCCCCAGTTATATAGGGGAAGTTCTTCCCCTCCCAGGACTGGGCAGGAGGTGTGGCATGCTTAGGGTTCCTGACCAGGAGACCTCCCACCTGCTCACAGACGTAATATTGCTATTACTGTGGTAACCAGAACCCTGGGGTGCCACATATGGGGGAAATAAAAATGTGTGGAGGGCACTGTGGTGGCACTATACAATATGCGAAAGGGGGCACATCAATGTGTGTCGGTGGGCATCTTTGATCTTTGGGGCATCATACTGTGTGGAAGGTCATTGTGTGAGCATCATACTATGGGAAAGCCATGAACGGGATATTAAGCCTGTCTGGGAAGGCTAAGGGACATCACTACCGGCACTATTTTTGTATGGGCGCACAAAAATTACTGAGCGGTGTTAGGAGAGTGGCTAAGCTGTAAAAATAAATTGGTACGATATGTGTTCCTCTTTGTTGTTTTTCAGAGTTGGGACTTTTGCATGAATTGCTTTAAAATAGCGAATAATTCCTAATAGGAAATATTGTAGCTATAATATAAGAGAAGTGATAAATATTATTTTGTAGACTGGAAAATCATGTATGTCACTTTACTGAGATCTCCAATTTTGCAAGTTTTCTGATATTTTTCTGTGATCTCCCTGTAAATCTAAGGTGCCTAATAACTATCGTGTGCCATCTATATCCTCCCAGTGCAAACGTTTCCTAATATCATTACGCTTCATTTAAAATCCATTTTTTTCCAGTGCTTGATGAATCTGGGCCAAAGCTGCTCAAGTATTTTACAAAATCCAACTTGACATTCATAAGCATTAAAACGGCAAATGATAAAGCAAGGAGTCTTTTTATAGAAACCCTGAAATGAAGAGCCTGACACTTAGAAAGTACTTACAGCTCTTTTGTGTGTATTTATAGACTCCAGAAATTGTCGTCGGCTTCTGCTGTTATCTGCATCTTCCAAACAGAACGCCCCAAAGTAAAGGTGATTTCACAGATAGGAGAAATATGCCGCCAGCAAAACACTTGTAGTAAGTGTGCCGAGAAACGACTGAACCATAAGGGTATGTCCACAAGATGCCATCACACTGCGTTTTTTTCCCCACGATTTTCGGAAATTGCAGTAAAAATACATTTTTTTTCTGCAGGTTTCAAAATTAGGGGCAAAAAATCTGTGTTTTAACTACAATTGATTGCCGCATCACTTAGAATAAAAACCAAACCAGAATCCCAATATGCAGAGACTGTGTTTCAGGGTGTTGCCCCTCATCAGTGCAGACTATGAGATCTGATTTGGCTGGGTTCAAGGCTTAAGACTAGGATCTAAGGGCTAAGGTTTCTCCTTGTGAAGAGTGACAAGTCAGGCCTGGCATGTCAGAGTGAGGAGACTTGAACGCTATGCATGCCAGGCCTGGCTTATCACTCTCCACAAGGAGAAACCTTACCCCTTAGATTCCTTTTCTACCACAAGAACATTGGCTTTGCATCCTAATTGTCTAAAAATACCAAGTTGACCATGCTCACCGTTTAGATCCCACTCCCTACCTGTGCCGATGATGCTGTGGCTGATGGCAGCTTACATGGACACCTGATACTGTAAATGCCATAAGTTTGTGTAGTACACCATTACTGCAGCTAGCTATGGGCTTCCACAGGCATATGTTAATGTAGTATACTTCATGATATTGCAGAGGTATGCCAGATACAGGTAAGGATCATACCTAAGGACATAGAAAATAATTTCAGAATTTCATTTTTCTAAGTTTTGTCAGAAATCTTGAGCTTATAGTCTCTGTATTCTTTCCAGTAAGTTTTTAGTTTATAAAAGTTCTTTGGTCTTTCTCCATTCATAACTATCACAAGTGATCAGACGATCGCAGCTTCAAGTCCCCTAAGGGGACTAACAAGTACAGTAAAAAGTGAAAAAAGTTTTTTAAAAATATGAAAAAAATAAACAAAAAAACACAAAAGTTCACATGACCCCCTTTTGCCATGTTAAAAATAAAACAATTAAAAAAATAAAAATACCCATACAGTAGTGTTCAAAAACATGAGTTAAGCACAAAATCTTTACACTAGTTTTCATTTCCATGCATTGGGAACATTGCACACTGTTTTCTAATTCAAAACATGAAGAGAAATGTATATCACTTTTAACTACTTTACAGAAAATAGCAACAAATGAACATTGGGCTGTTCAAAAAAATAGCAGTGTCTGTATTTGTCTTTACAAACTCACAATATGTACTCTTTTTTTTTTTTTTAGGAGTTGGCATTCCTGTGAATCACTAACCTAATATTTAGTTGTATACCCACAGTTTTTTAGAACTGCTTCACATCTATGTTGCATAGAGTCAACCAACTTCTGGCACCTGTCAACTGTTATTCCAGCCCAGGATGCTTTGACTACATCCCACAATTTTTTGGCATTTGTTGGCTTTGCCTCAGAAACGGCATTTTTGATGTCACCCCACAAGTGTTCTATCGGATTAAGGTTCGGGGATTGGGCTGACAACTCCATAACCTCAATTTTGTTGGACTGGAACCAAGATTTTGCTCATTTACTGATGTGTTTAGGGTTGTTGTCTTCATTTCAAGGGCATATCCTCTTCAGCGTAAGGCAAAATGACCTCTTCAAGTATTTTAATATATGCAAACTGGTCAATGATCCCTGGTATGCGGTAAATAGGTCCGGCACCATAGTAAGAGAAACATGCCCATTTCATGATGCTTGCACCACCATGCTTCACTGTCTTCAGAGTGTACTGTGGCTTGAATGCAGAGTTTGGGGGTCGTCTGACGAACTGTCTGCAGCCCTTGGACCCAAAAAGAACAATTTTACTTTCATCAGTCCACAAAATGTTTCTCCATTTCTCTTTAGGCCAGTTGATGTGTTCTTTGGCAAATTGTATCCACTTCAGTACGTCTTCAGTGGGACTTTGCGGGGACTTCTTGCTAACCGATTTGCTTCACACAGGCGTCTTCTAACTGTCACAGTACTCACAGGTAACTTGAGACTGTCTGTGATCATCCTGGCGCTGATCATTGGCTGAGCCTTTGCCATTCTGGCTATTCTTCGATCCATTTGAATGGTAGTCTTCTGTTTTCTTCCACGTCTCTCTAGTTTTGCTTTCCATTTTAAACCATTGGAGATCATTTTAGCTAAACAGCCTATCATTGTCTGCACTTCTTTATACGTTTTTCCCTCTCCAATCAACTTTTTAATTAAAGTACGCTGTTCTTCTGAACAATGTCTGGAACGACCCATATTTCTCAGGCTTTCAAGGAGAAATGCATGTACAACATGTGCTGGCTTTACCCTTAAATAAGGGCCACCTGATTCACACCTGTTGCCTCACAGAATGATTGACCTCACTAACTGAACTCCACACTGCTATTATTTTGAACACACACCTTTCAATTAATTATTCAAATACACAGACTCAAAAACATGTAGATCATGAATGCGGAGTCTGTTGGTTTTCTTAGGCTGTGTGCCCACTATGCGTTTTTTAAGCGTTTCCGCAGCGGCAATTCCGCTGCAGAAACGCTTAAAAAACGCTTGGTAGAAGGCCTGCCATGTTCCCCAATGATAATCCGCATGTGCTGTGCACATGCTGCGGAAATTTCCGCTGCGGATTATCATTGCGGAAAAAAACGCAGCACTACCAATTATTTTGCGGAAGCGCTGTGTTTTCGCCGCCATTGACTTGCATTGGAGCGCTTGGATTCCGCATCACTGCATCTGTACATGCAGATTCCATGCGTTTCAATATGTGGATGGTACCCGGGTCCGGAGGAAAGGAGACTCCCCTCCGGACCCGGGTACCATAGAACCTGTAAAAAAAAGAATAAAATAAAAAATAAATATTATACTTACCTTTTGTGACACCCGGTGCCCTTGTCTCTGCTTGCCGGCAGCTTGTGGTGGACTCAAGGACCTGCGGTGACGTCATTTAATCATGTGACGAGTCACGCGACCGCTAACGACGGCAGGTCCTTTAGTCTACCGCGAGCTTCCGGCAAGCCAAGACGCATCGGATAAAGACATCGGGGGCCATCAGAAGGTAAGTATAATATTTATTTTTTTATTCTTTACCATTCTTTCGGTCACAGTATATAAATCCATGCCGTTTGCATGGATTTATATAGTGTGACCAAGTTGTCAAGTACTTTTGCAAGTGATGCTACGTAAAATCGCTTGGAAAGTGCTTGACACCCGTATGTGGAAATGCATGTGAAGAACGCGTCACGTCCGCATCTCCCTGGCAGGAAAAACGCATGTACAATCCACATGTACAATCCGCATGTACAATCCGCAAGCGTTTTTTATGCCAGGGAGATGCAGGAAAAAATCCGGAGCATTTCTGCATCGTGGGCACATAGTCTAAGAATCTACTGCACCAACTGGTAAATTGTTTGACATGTGGTAATATAATTTATACCAAAAACCGTGATTAATCTGGTTAGTCATATTGGACGGCTATTATTTTGAACACTACTCTATTTAGTATTGCTGCATTCTTAAAAGTCTAATGTAGCAAAATAAGTTAATCTGATTGGTAAACAGTAATGAGAAAAAAAGAGGTGATCAAAACATCGTATTTACCCCAAAATGGTATCTGTAAAATCGTCAGCTCAGGACGCAGAAAATAAGCCATCACACAGCCCCATATCCTGAAAACTTTACAGGTCTCGGAAATGGTGACAAAAGCAAAATTTAATTTCCACATTTTGTTTTCAGCACTTAAATAAAAAAAACTATAAATGTTTAGTATCTGATTTCTCATACTGACCTGTATAATCATATTGGCTGGTCAGTTTTATCATATAGTGAACATGGTGCATGAAAAAAACCCTCAAAAAACAATTGTGAAATTACACTTTTTTTTGCAATTTCAATGCACTTGGGAGTTTTTCTCCTGTGTTTCAGTACACTATGTGGTAGAATGAGTGGTGTAATTTAAAGTACAATTCGTCCCCCAAAAATCAAGCCCTCATATGGTTATATTGACGAAAAAATTAAAAAGTTATGACTCTTGGAAGGAGGGGAGGAAAAAAACGAAAGTGAAAAAAAACAAAACAGAAAATTGCCTTGTCATGAAGTTTGTTTTTTTTTATTGCCGCACTGATGTGTTACTAATCTAAGTTCCCTGTCCCTAGTCTTAAAGAGGTTGTCCACTACTTTTACATTGATCCTTAGGATTGGTCAAAAACGTGAGATCGGCAGGGGTCCGAAGCCCGGCACCCCCGCCGATCAGCCAATACTAATGGTGGCGGCTGCCACCAGCCGGAAGTACTCACTTGCTGAGCTGCTCCATCTTCTGGTAGTGGCCGGAGTAGGGTACTGCACATCTGCCTCATATTCAAATCAATAGGAGGTGGATATGTAGTAGCAAGTCCTGGCCACTACAAGTAGATGTAGCAGCTCGGCAAGTGAGTACTTGCGGCCGCCGACACCGATAGTAGCTGATCGGCGTGGGTGCTGGGTGTTGGATCCCGGCCAATCAGACATTGATGACCTATCCTTAGAATAGGTCATCAATGTAAAAGTAGTGGACAACCTTTTTAAACTAAGCAGCTGCTGTCTTCGGCCGTTCCCGGCTCCACTTCAGTTGTTTTCTGCAAGTTGTGACCTGCTGGATTGCTCCACTGTTTGCTGGATGACCCAGAAGTCTCAACTCAATGTAAGTCTATGAGAGCCAGAATGAGGGTCTCATAGACTTACACTGAGAGCTTGTGACCGTTACCTCTGACTTCTGGTCAGTTAAAAGTTGTAGTTACAAGATGGCAGCGCGGTTCCAGAGCGGCGCCTAGAAGAGCTGAAGATCGTAAGTGTAAGACTAGGGTCAGGGAACTTAGATTAGTTGCACCATTTCAGCTCTGAAATAAAAGAAAACAAAAAACGCTGGAGTGTTGCTTTAAACAAACAAATGAGTAATCTGGCAATTTTCTCACTAGTCACTAAGGCTTTTTTAGACTCTCACTTCATGTCTTTTCCTGACTTTACTGTGAAGTAAGTGGACTAACATCGTACCTTTTGTGATTACACATGCTCAGAAGTGGCATCAGCTGGCACTCCCTTTTTTTCTTTTCTATAGCTTAGTTCCTGTCTTTTCAGGACAAGTTTACAGCAGTTTCCTTGTTATCAAATGCAGGATTACAATGACAAGTAACTCCTCTATACACAGCTGATAACACAGGATCCACCAATCACAATAGGCGATGTCACAGCTTCCCTGCTCCCTCACCTTTGCACACGCTCAGATGCACCAGTACAAAAAGATAGAATCGGAGCCTGTTCATTGTGACTGTGTACATGTGTTGTTTCCTGAAACAGCAGACATTTAGAGTCTAAAAAAATCCCCAATGGCCAATGAGAAAATATCAAGATTTCTTTTATTCATTTTTAAAACAGGTTGCCACTTGGAAAAAAAACATTGCCGAAAAAAAAACAAAACATTTAGCTCAAAACCTTTGTTTTATAATGTTCATTTTTTTCATTTTTACTTTATATTTTAGTATTTCTAGAGGATTTGAACTAGGGGCTAATGGGAGCAGATAGACAGTGGCATCTAAATAGTTAACAGCAGCGATCGGGGTCTGCTCCTTGCCACTTCTCTTAGTGATTGATGCTGTCTGTGTAACACAGCCACCATCTGTCAATTATAAAGTAGGCTCCGCTCCTAAGCCCACTCCATACAGCCCTTAGCAACCTGTAATGAAAATGTCATCACAGATTGTTAAAGTGTAACTGTTGTTTAAATAGATATATTTTTTAATAAATTAATAGTACATATGAAAATAAGAAACATTGTAATATATCTTATTAGAGAAATATGCTTCTTTTTCCTTCTTGACTGATCATTCATTCCCAAATTCTCATTTCATGGTTAAAATTTGTCGTTAGTGAATATAGACTTTCCTAATACTGACACAGGAAATGACGGTGCTCATAGAGTTCTATGGAGAACTGTCATTTCTAGAGAACTTGCTGCAGAATGTCTGTGCCTGTCTGTAGCCCCTCCTCCCTCTGTGTCTGCCTTGTTTTCCTCCCCCCTCCACTCTCCATAGAATCTTATAAGCACCAATTGTCATTTCAGTAATCTTCACTGAACACAAATTTTGCATATTTATATATATTTTATATCAGAAAAGGTCAATAAATATTCCTCTGCCATAGAATCTTTACACACACAAACCACAGTTATAAACCTGGTTTAAGGAAGATATACAACAAAATCTAATAAAATCATTCTTTTATTTCCCCAATTTAAGAATATAATTCATGAAAATACAATAAAAGATAAGTAAAAGCAGAAACCTAAAAACATTAAAGGAGACCCCTCCAAATCAATTCAGTCACATATAGTGTTATCCCTAATTAATAAGAATTTTGATGTGACTCCAGGCCCATAACTAGGACAATAGAAAAAATTGCACTATTCCCACAAAAAAATGCTCTTAATTAATATTATGCACAGTATATAGAATACAAAGCCAAGTATCATAGATAAATATCAAGTACCAAAATAATTAGAGAATATATTCATATTATAAAGTGCCAAAGTAGTTCAAGTAAATATAGTGTAATTGGGACCTAAGTATTAGATGCCTATAGTAGTATCTAAATTGAGCCGGCCATTATACTTACAAAGGGATTATTGATAGCACTGTGTATCTGGAGGTCTCCTTAGAAGAACCTGCCCCGACGACGCCGTTTCACTAATGTGCTTCTTCAATAGGGGCACAAGGCTTGAAAAAGGTTCTATGAACCGAAACGTTGCCTCTTGGGCTCAATAAAGTCCATTTTTTTCTAAAAAATAATTTGGAATGCTGCCTTCTGATATACCTTTTTGATATGGAACAGTATGGAGGCCTGGCACCCATTAGTGAGTAACTGTTAAATGGTGCTGTTTTCAATATATTCTTTATATATATATATATATATATATACAGGGTGGTCCAAAAGTAGGTGGACAGAAAGTGTAATAAGGTTATGAAGGGGGAGATTTATCAAACATGGTGTAAAGTGAAACTGGCTCAGTTCCCCTTAGCAACCAATCAGATTCCACTTTTCATTTCTCACAGACTCTTTGGAAAATGAAAGGTGGAATCTGATTGGTTGCTAAGGGCAACTGAGCCAGTTTCACAGATCTAGTTTTGACAGATAGATCTCCCTCAAATCTGTTTTCTTTTCAGATAATTCAGATAAGACATAGTGGCAAATAATTTAAATACAGATCAAAGAAAATGGATTTTACCAGAGTATTGGAAATCTCAAAATGCTGAAACCGTTTGGGTTGAAACATTTGGTACTCAAGCCCCAAAGAGACGAACCATTTACTGCATTCATGACAAATTCAATGCCACTGGCTCAATCCTTAATGCTCCAAAAACTGGTCGACCCAAAACAGTCTGTACAGAAGATAATAAACAACTTGTTGCTGAAACATTTGTTCAGAGTCCAAAAACGTCCACCAGAAGAGCCTCTTTGGAATTGGGAATTTCACGAGCTTCTATCATGCGAATCCTGAAATCTATTGGGTGGAAAGTTATCGTCCACGTCTAATTCATGGTTTATTGGTGGATGATCCAGACAGGCGGCTGCAATTTAGTGTTTGATAAATCTCCCCCTTCATAACCTTATTACACTTTCTGTCCACCTACTTTTGGACCACCCTGCATGTGTGTATATATATATATATATATATATATATATATATATATATATATATATATATATATATATATATATATATATATACAGTGGTGGCCAAAAGTATTGGCACCCCTGCAATTCTGTCAGATAATGCTCCAGTTTCTTCCTGAAAATGATTGCAATCACAAATTCTTTGGTCTTATTATCTTCATTTAATTTGCTTGCAAGGAAAAAACACAAAAGAGAATCTAGCAAAAATCAAATCATTGATCATTTCACACAAAACTCCAAAAATGGGCCAGACAAAAGTATTGGCACCCTCAGCCTAATACTTGGTTGCACAACCTTTAGCCAAAATAACTGCGAACAACCGCTTCCGGTAACCATCAATGAGTTTCTTACAATGCCCTGCTGGAATTGTAGACCATTCTTCTTTGGCAAACTGCTCCAGGTCCCTGATATTTGAAGGGTGCCTTCTCCAAACTGCCATTTTGAGATCTCTCCACAGGTGTTCTATGGGATTCAGGTCTGGACTCATTGCTGGCCACCTTAGAAGTCTCAAGTGCTTTCTCTCAAACTATTTTATAGTGCTTTTGGAAGTGTGTTTTGGGTCATTGTCCTGCTGGAAGACCCATGACCTCTGAGGGAGACCCAGCTTTCTCACACTGGGCCCTACATTATCCTGCAAAATTTGTTGGTAGTCTTCAGACTTCATAATGCCATGCACACGGTCAAGCAGTCCAGTGCCAGAGGCAGCAAAGCAACCCCAAAACATCAGGGAACCTCCGCCATGTTTGACTGTAGGGACCGTGTTCTTTTCTTTGAATGCCTCTTTTTTTTTCCTGTACACTCTATGTTGATGCTTTTTCCCAAAAAGCTCTACTTTTGTCTCATCTGACCAGAGAACATTCTTCCAAAACGTTTTAGGCTTTCTCAGGTAAGTTTTGGCAAACTCCAGCCTGGCTTTTTTATGTCTCGGGGTAAGAAGTGGGGTCTTCCTGGGTATCCTACTATACAGTCCCTTTTCATTCAGACGCCGACGAATAGTACGGGTTGACACTGTTGTACCCTCGGACTGCAGGGCAGCTTGAACTTGTTTGGATGTTAGTCAAAGTTCTTTATCCACCATCCGCACAATCTTGCGTTGAAATCTCTCGTCAATTTTTCTTTTCCGTCCACATCTAGGGAGGTTAGCCACAGTGACATGGGCTTTAAACTTCTTGATGACACTGCGCACGGAAGACACAGGAACATTCAGGTCTTTGGAGATGGACTTGTAGCCTTGAGATTGCTCATGCTTCCTCACAATTTGGTTTCTCAAGTCCTCAGACAGTTCTTTGGTCTTCTTTCTTTTCTCCATGCTCAATGTGGTACACACAAGGACACAGGACAGAGGTTGAGTCAACTTTAATCCATGTTAACTGGCTGCAAGTGTGATTTAGTTATTGCCAACACCTGTTAGGTGCCACAGGTAAGTTACAGGTGCTGTTAATTACACGAATTAGAGAAGCATCACAGGATTTTTCAAACAGTGCCAATACTTTTGTCCACCCCCTTTTTTAGGTTTGGTGTGGAATTATATCCAATTTGGCTTTAGGACAATTCTTTTTGTGTTTTTTCATTGAAGACAAATTAAATGAAGAGAATAATACCAAAGAATTTGTGATTGCAATCATTTTCAGGAAGAAACTGAGTATTGTCTGACAGAATTGCAGGGGTGCCAATACTTTTGGCCACCACTGTATATATATATATATATATATATATATATATATATATATATATATATATACACACACTGCTCAAAAAAATAAAGGGAACACTTAACCACTTCGCACCAGAGCCTGTTTTTGCCTTCGTGACCGGGCCAATTTTTTCAATTCTGACCACTGTCACTTTATGAAGTAATTACTCTGGAACGCTTCAACGGATCCCCCTGATTCTGAGACTGTTTTTTCGTGACATATTGTACTTCACGATAGTGGTAAAATTTCTTCGATATCACTTGCGTTTATTTGTGAAAAAATCAGAAATTTGGCGAAAATTTTGAAAATGTTGCAATTTTCAAACTTTGAATTTTCATGCCCTTAAATCAGAGAGATATGTCACACAAAATAGTTAATAAATAACATTTCCCACATGTCTACTTTACATCAGCACAATTTTGGAACCAACATTTTTTTTTGCTAGGGAGCTATAAGGGTTAAAAGTTGACCAGTGATTTCTCATTTTTCTAACAAAATTTACAAAAACATTTTTTTAGGGACCACATCATATTTGAAGTCACTTTGAGGGGCCTTTATGACAGAAAATACCCAAAAGTGACACCATTCTAAAAACTACACCCCTCAAGGTGCTCAAAACCACATTCAAGAACTTTATTAACCATTCAGGTGCTTCACAGGAATTTTTGGAATGTGGAAGAAAAAAATTAACATTTAACTTGTTTCACAAAAATGTTACTTTAGACCCATTTTTTTTTATTTTTGCAGGGGTAACAGGAAAAAATGGACCCCAAAATTTTTTGTGCAATTTCTCTTGAGCGCGCTGATACCCCATATGTGAGGGAAAACCACTGTTTGGGTGCACTGCAGGGTTTGGAAGGGAAGGAGCGCCATTTGACTTTTTGAATGTAAAATTTGTTTGAATAATTAGCGGACCCCATGTTGCATTTGGGGAGCCCCTGATGTGCCTAAACAGTGGAAACCCCCCACAAGTGACACCATTGTGGAAACTAGACCCCTTAAGGAACTACTCTAGATGTGTGATGAGCACCTTGAACCCCAAGGTGCTTCACAGAAGTTTATAATAATGAGCTGTAAAAATAAAATTTTCACATTTTTCCCACAAAAACGTTTTTCATCCCTTAACTTTGCATTATCATAAGGGTAATAGGATAAATTACACCATGAAATTTGTTGTGCAATTTCTCCTGAACACGCCGTTACCCCATATGTGGAGGCAAACCACTGTTTGGGCGCACGGCAGGGTTTGAAAGGGAAGAAGCGTCATTTTACTTTTTGAATGTAAAATTTGTTTGAATAATTAGCGGACGCCATGTTGCATTTGGGGAGCCCCTGATGTGCCTAAACAGTGGAAACCCCCACAAGTGCCACCATTTTGGAAACTAGACCCCTTAGGGAACTTATCTAGATGTGTGGTGAGCACCTTGCACCCCCAGCTGCTTCACAGAAGTTTATAATATTGAGCCATAAAAATAAAATTTTCACATTTTTCCCACAAAAATGTTTTTCATTCCCTAATTTTGCATTATCATAAGGGTAACAGGATAAATTGCACCATGAAATTTTTTGTGCAATTTCTCCTGAGTACGCCGATACCCCATATGTGGGGGAAAACCACTGCTTTGGTGTACGGCAGGGTTTGGAAGAGAAAGGAGCGCTATGTTGGCTGGGATAGGTTGCAGACACCATGTCACATTTGAAGAGTCGCTGACATGCCGAAACAGCAGAAACCCCCACAAGTGACCCCATTTTGTAAACTACACCTTACAAGGAATTCATCTAGGGAAGTAGTGAGTATTTTTTATTTTTTTAATTTATACCATTGGGCAGTGAAAAAAGCATAATTATATTTTTACCACAAAAAAATGTTTTACCCTCAGATTTTACATTTTCACACAGGGCAATGGGTAAAAATTGTGCCGAAATGTGTCACACAATTTCTTCTAAAAGTGGCAATACCCCATATGTGGCTGTATCGTACTGGTCAGCCATACAGCGAGATCTGGGGGGGACGGAGCACGATTTGACAATTGGAGAACAAATTATTGTAGAGTAGGCATTTGGATTTGGGAGCACAAAATTTTCTGAATTTCTTTTGGGGGGCAAGGGCCATTTCGCTTTTCCAGAGCCTTTCTGCTACCAGTAACTTGGAAGTCCCTTATATTTTTAACAGATGACGGACCTGAGTGGGGACTAGCTTTTTTTGAGGACTGAGTTGAAGCTTTTATTGGGAACATTTTACGTAACATTTATCCCGCGCTCTAGGCTGAGCACTTACATCGGGGTTTCCATCTAAATTTCCAAGTGATGTAATTCAGATGAAACCCCTGCGGGATCCATTCACTGTAATGAGGCAGCAGAGTTACTCTGGACTCCGTCTGGCCTCTGTTTAGCGGTGTCCTTTTTTTCAGAAGTGCACAAAACTGTGGCCAACCGCACTTTTATGCACGCCTAAAACAAATGACACCGTGGGATCACAGGCCAGACGGCATCCACAGTGGCCTATATCTGCCTCATTACAGGGAGTCTTCCGTCATGGGTTCCGTCTGAATCACGTATTTCAGAGATTTACACGGAAACTCTGGTGTAAGTGCTCAGCGCAGAGCGCAGGATAAATGTGAGCAGAGCCTTACTGCGATCTTTGGGAGACATAATAAACAAATCAGCAGCAGGTGAAGAATTGGTTTTATTTATTTTTTACGCCGTTCCCCGTGCGGTATAAGTGATGAGATTACTTTATTCTTCGGGTTGGTGCGATTACAGAGATACCAGATTTATATCGGGTTTTTATGACTGACAGCTGTCACACACTAAGAGACGCATTTTTTTGCAAAATCTAGTTTTTGCATCGCCATATTTTGAGAGCTATAATTTTTCCATATTTCGGCCGACAGAGTCATGTGACGGCTTGTTTTTTGTGGGACGAGTTGACATTTTTATTGCTACCATTTTTGGGTACGTGACACTTTTTGATCGCTTTCTTTTCCGTTTTTTGGGAGGTAAAATTAACAAAAACCAACAATTCAGGAATTGTTTTTTGAGTTTTTTTTATGCAGTTCTGCGTGTGGTAAAAGTGATCAGGCAGCGTTATTCTTCGGGTCAGTACGTTTACAGCGATACTACACTTACTGTATATATTTTTTATGTTTTGGCGCTTTTACACAATAAAACAATTTTATAGAAAAAATATTTTTTTTGCATTGCTTTATTCTGAGCGCTATAACTTTTTTTATTTTTCGGCTGATGGAGCTGTATGGCGGCTTTTTTTTGCGGAACAAGATGACGTTTTCAGCGGTACCATTTTTATTTTCATTTTGCTTTTTGATCGCATTTTTTTCCACTTTTTGTTTGGCGATATGATGAAAAAGCATATTTTTTTGCTCCGTTTTTTATTTATTTTTATTACGGTGTGCACAGAAGGAGTTAATTAGTGTGACAGTTTTATAGATCGGGTTGTTTCGGACGCGGCGATACCAAATATGTGTACTTTTTTTGGTTTTGCATAAATATATACGGATTTATTGGTTTAATATTTTATTTATTTTTATTTATTTTGTGATTTTTTTTTTAACAGTTTAAAAACATGTTTTTTTACTTTTTTTTACATTTTTACTTAGTCTCTGTATGGGACATTAATTTTTATTTTTCTGATCACTGATCTCATGTAATGTAATAGACATGTATTACATTACATGAGATCTTTGCTGACTTTCACAGTCAGTGTGTCCTGCCAGGCTTCAGCTGCAGGCTGAGCCAGGCAGGACACCATATATGGCAGATCTGGAGGCGGTCATGTGACCTCCAGCTGTCATAGCAACGCCAGGTCCTGGAAGGTATAAGGGGGCCGTCGGAGAGGTAAGTGGATGACCCCCTCTCCTGCTGTCTTCTATATGCCGCGATCACTATAGATCGCGGCATATAGAAGACAGCAAAGGGTTAACATCACTGGGACCTGATCCAATCAGGTCCCGATGATGTTCCCTGTCAGAGCTATCGCTCTGCACCGTAATCGCAGCGCTTGCAGGACCTTGGGGGTCCTGAGCGCTGCGAGACCACCCACCTTTTTTAAACGTCGGCGCTGCACAGAGCCCAGCAAGCGCCGACGTTTATCTACAGTGGGCCGTCGCGAAGCGGTTAAACAGAATATAACTCCAAGTAAATCAAACTTCTGTGAAATCAAACTGTCCACTTAGGAAGCAACACTGATTGACAATCAATTTCACATGCTGTTGTGCAAATGGAATAGACAATAGATGGAAATTATTGGCAATTATCAAGACACCCTCAATAAAGGAGTGGTTCTGCAGGTGGGGACCACAGACCACATCTCAGTACCAATGCTGTCTGATGTTTTGTTCACTTTTGAATGTTGGTTGTGCTATTACACTCGTGGTAGCATGAGACAGAATCTACAACCCACAAAAGTTGCTCAGTTAGTGCTGCTCATCCAGGATGGCACATCAATGCGAGCTGTGGCAAGAAGGTTTGCTGTGTCTGTCAGCGAAGTGTCCAGAGGCTGGAGGTGCTACCAGGAGACAGACCAGTACACCAGGAGACGTGAAGGGGCCGTAGGAGCGCAACAACCCAGCAGCAGGACCGCTACCTCCGCCATTGTGCAAGGAGGAACAGGAGGAGCACTGCCAGAGCCCTGCAAAATGACCTCCAGCAGGCCACAAATGTGCATGTGTCTGCACAAACGGTTAGAAACCGACTCCATGAGGGTGGTATGAGGTCCCGACGTCCACAGATGGTGGTTGTGCTCACAGCCCAACACCGTGCAGGACGCTTGCCATTTGCCACAGAACACCAGGATTGGCAAAGTCGCCACTGGCGCCCTGTTCTCTTCACAGATGAAAGCAGGTTCACACTGAGCACATGTGACAGACGTGACAGAGTCTGGAGACGCCGTGGAGAGCAATCTGCTGCCTGCAACATCCTTCAGCATGACCGGTTTGGCAGTGGGTCAGTAATGGTGTGGGGTGGCATTTCTTTGGAGGGCCGCACAGCCCTCCATGTGCTCGCCAGAGGTAGCCTGACTGCCATTAGGTACCGAGATGAGATCCTCAGACCCCTTGTGAGACCATATGCTGGTGCGGTTGGCCCTGGGTTCCTCCTAATGCAGGACAATGCCAGACCTCATGTGGCTGGAGTGTGTCAGCAGTTCCTGCAAGATGAAGGCATTGAAGCTATGGACTGGCCCGCCCGTTCCCCAGACCCGAATCCGATTGAGCACATGGGACATCATGTCTCGCTCCATCCACCAACGTCACGTTGTACCACAGACTGTCCAGGAGATGGCGGATGCTTTAGTCCAGGTCTGGGAGGAGATCCCACAGGAGACCATCCGCAACCTCATCAGGAGCATGTCCAGGCATTGTAGGGAGGTCATACAGGCAGGTGGAGGCCACACACAATACTGAGCCTCATTTTGACTTGTTTTAAGGACATTACATCAAAGTTGGATCAGCCTGTAGTGTGTTTTTTCACTTTAATTTTGGGGGTGACTCCAAATCCAGGCCTCCATTGGTTAATAAATTTGATTTCCATTGATGATTTTTGTGTGATTTTGTTGTCAGCACATTCAACTTTGTACAGAACAAAGTATTCAATGAGAATATTTCATTCATTCAGATCTAGGATGTGCAATTTGAGTGTTCCCTTTGTTTTTTTGAGCAGTATGTGTAATATATATATATATATATATATATATATATATATATATATATATATATATATATATATATATATATATATATATATATATATATTACAAAGTCACTTATTATTATGTGTATTATTGACTTATGAACTAAAGAGCGTTCTTTAAGATTCTTTAAGGCTATGTGCCCACGTTGCGGAACTGAAGCATATTTTTTACGCTTCTCCCTGGCGGGAAAATCGCATGCGGATTTTACATGCGGTTTTCCCGCCAGGTAGAAGCGTTTGTGAGGCGTCTTTGCAGCGTCTTTGCATGCGTTTCCGCATGCGGGTTATCAAGCACTTCTCCAAGTGATTTAAGCATCACTTGGAAAAGTGCTTGACAACTTGTTCACACTATGTAAATCCATGCAACCAGCATGGATTTATATAGTGTGACCAAGTAATAGTTAAAAAAAAAAGAATCAGAATGGTAAAAAATAAAAAAAAAAGTTTATACTCACCTTCCGATGCATTCTCTGCCCCTTCCGGAGTCTTGAGCGGCTCACACTGTTGTGTGCAGGACCTGCGGTGACGTCTTTGAGTCATGTGATGGGTCACATGACTCAATGACGTGGCAGGTCCTTCACACTACAGCGCGACGGCGGGAAGACATCAGAAGATAAGTATAAACTTTATTTTTTCTTTTTTTTTTTTACAGGTTCTTTGGTACCCAGGTCTGGATGAGAGTCTCCTCTCATCCAGACTTGGGTACCATCTGCACATTGATT
Organism: Phyllobates terribilis; assembly: GCF_046119375.1. NCBI lineage: Eukaryota > Metazoa > Chordata > Amphibia > Anura > Dendrobatidae > Phyllobates > Phyllobates terribilis. Next base: position 768,797,396 of record NW_027362763.1, read on the forward strand.
CCGCTGCGCCTCCGCAAAATTAATGAACATGCTGCGGATTTTTGACCGCAGCATATACGCTGCGGAAAAATCCGCAGCATGGGCATTGACATTGCGGAATGCCATTGGGGACCATGGGGTGCAGATATACATGCGTTTTACAAGCGTTTACGCTGCGGAAATTCCGCAGCATATACGCCTGTAATACGCAACGTGGGCACGCAGCCTAAGAGCGTAATATAAGCATCATCCACAAAAACAGTGCCATATCTTGGATGAATAAAACTTCCATGTAGCTGCCTGAAGGACAGTGCTATATTGTGATGTTACAGCCATTCACTGCAAAGTGTACAGTGGTGTGAAAAAGTATTTGCTGCTTCCTGATTTCTTATTCTTTTGCATGTTTGTCACACTTAAATGTTTCAGATCACAAAACAAATTTAAATATTAGACAAAGATAACACAAGTACAAGTAATCACAAAATGCAGTTTTTAAATGAAGGTCTTTATTAAGGGAAAAAGAAATCCAAACCTACAGGGCCCTTTGTGAAAAAGTGATCGCCTTCCCGCCCCCTTAAAACATAAATTAACTGTGGTTTATCACATCTTTGAGAAGCTGAGTTCAATTTCCCTAGCCACACACAGGACTGATTACTGCCACACCTGTTCTCAATCAAGAATCACTTAAATAGGACCTGCCTGACAAAGTGAAGTAGACCAAAAGATCCTCAAAAGCTAGACATCATGCTGCTATCCAAAGAAATTCAGGAACATTTAAGTGTGACAAACATGCAAAAGAATAAGGAATCAGGAAGGGGGCAAACACTTTTTCACACCACTGTATCTAGTTTTCAGTGACTCAATTAATACCATCATATATTGTCCAAAAGCTCAAATGAACCTAAAAACAGCACTATAAAAGTTATTAATAAAACTGCTATATTATTTTATCAATTGATGGTGTTTGCAAGCCTCTGGTGCCAGGCCATTTTATGGTGTCCCCTTAAAGGGGATGTGCCATCAGAATTTCGCTATTTGTTTAAACCTGTTTTTTCTGGTAAATGTATTTTTTCTCAATATTTTTTTCAATTTCCATATTACTGTCTATAAAGGAAATGATACAAAGAAACATAAATCTTGCAGCTTTCACCCTCACCACTATGTGTAATATTAGACTCATACCTCCTGTTCTTTTTAGCAGCCACAAAAGCAGCAATATCTGGCTCTGACGCTATTTGTTTGCATGTATTTACTGAGCATCTTCTTTTCTTGGCAAAGGTGATTGTGAAGGGAGGGGAGGAGGCGAGCTGTGACCATCACCTATTGTGAATGGTGGATCCTGTGTACATAGGAGTACAATGATAGTTAACACCTCTATCTGTGATGATAATGAGACTGCTGAAAAGTGTTATGTACAGAACAGGAAATGGAAGTCTAATATAAGGCCTAGTGGCCAGTGTGAAAATTGCAAGATTTCCACACGTTACTAATATAGAAAATGAAAAAAAAAGTAAAAATTTTATGTAAATAATTGATTCCCTTTAAAGATACTATGAAATAGGAGACTGACTGCATAGTGCATATTGTAAAAGAAAAAATAACAACTTACATTACATTTTGCAAACCAGATATTTAAGAATTTCTAGCTGCTTGAAGGGAAGTGCTGTCATGTCTGCACACTCCTCTATGGCTGGGATTGTTTGGACACCAGCAAAACTTTGTTCTAAAAGCAGCTGACTGCGGCTGGAATGTAACAATGATCCAGTTACAACTTCCAGTAAAACGATGGACGAGTCGCCTGAATCATTGTGCTGTCGTGTGCACTTTCACTGGAATCTCTACAGGCAGGGAGCTGGCTGCTCATTCTAACCCAGTGAGCAACCATCAGGAAGCTCATATTTTCTGACAAATCTCATAGAGCTCCAGAAACAACAGCCATAGAGGCAGAGTGAAGGAAACATAATGCACGGGATGATTTACCTGACTGGTAAGTTCTAAGTGAATTTATTTACCGTAATTACTTTTCCACCTTACTGTACTTTGTTCTGGACTTGGTTGTAAATTCCCTGTTGCAATGTGTGGTATGCTCCCCATTGATGCCATCGGGAGTCACCTATTACCACAGACATGTTCATGGGGGCCGGATGGACTTGATTTTTTTCTAAAAAAAAAAAAGAAGCTAAAAACGCCTAACATGTAGACTTCGATAATTTAGTATAAGCTCTAGGGAACTCCAAAGTATTTAACTGCATTTCCAACACTTTAAACACACATCGATAAACATATGCTTATCTATATTGGCCAACATTAGAGAATGTGTATATATGACGTGCAGCTTTGGCTTAAAAATGTATATAAAATTCAGTACTTAGATGACTGAGCAACGCCTGTGCTACTACTGGGATTATGGTGTGAGGTGGCTTCATGTACAGTGACCAGACCTCTTTAGTCTTCACTCCTGGTACACATCAGGGACATCATTGGTCAGCAATTGCAAAGGGAGCTGCCAGCAGCGGATCTTGATGATTTGCCCAAGTGCATTCAGCGTGGCGGAACATTCCCAAGACAACCACTAATAACTGCACTGATAGCAGCCAAGGCATTTAAGTGCCAGGATTTTTGCACGTGACGCCAATGCTTTATATTGTTTACATCAAGATGTTTTGAAAATGTTGTTTACATTGTTTAATAATTGGCATATCATTATCATATCGATACTGCGAATTCCATAATTCCACCACTTTTCCTTAGTGTTGCAATTTTATTGTTCAGCAGCTTGTGTGTGTGTATGTGTGTGTGTGTAAATATATATATATATATATATATATATATATATATATATATATATATATATATATATATATATATATATATATATGTGTGTGTGTGTGTGTGTGTGTGTAAATATATATATATATATATATATATATATATATATATATATATATATATATTCAATGTGTGAAATAAGTATTGAACACGTCACCAATTTTCGAAGTAAATATATTTTTAAAGGTGCCATTGACATGAAATTCTCACCAGATGTTGGTAACAACCCATCAAATTCACACAGGCGAAGAAATCAAACCATAGATGTCCATAAATTAAGTTATGTGTCATAATGAGAAATGATGCAGGGGAAAAGTATTGAACACATGAAGACTGAGAGAAAAAAAGAACCAAAACAGCAGCCCTCTGTAGGGGTCAAGATATATGCAAACACTGAATACATGAGATCATGAGATCTAAACTGCACTGTTGCTAAATAGAATGTACTTAGAAAAATAAAGGTTTTTAGCACTTAAATTGGCCAATTCATGCCCATCAACCACGGCAAGGTGACCTCCCTCTGATGGGTACCGATCCTAATACTTGTCTCTCTCAGGCTATAAGCCAACAATTTAAATGGGCATGTAGGAAGCAGCACTAATTAAAAGCACCATTGGGCAGATGGGAGGAGTTCAGAGTCAAAAAGGAGTTTAGATCTCATGTATTCAGTATTTATTGTATCCATTCTTTGTAGGTGGGAAAACTTGCAAAATCGGCAGTGTATCAAATACTTATTTTCCCCACTGAGTATATATGAAACTGTTCTTTTATTCTTTCAACAGACTTTGCAAAAATCAAGAGTGAAGGCTAATATAAGAGACTTTGATATAGCGAGGGGGAGGAGAAGTGAGTAGCAGAACGATAACACAGGCAGAGGTAGACCCAGAAAGGTCATGCTGATCTTTCTAACAAGTCTTTTACCTCTCCCCAGTGCTGAATTCACATCTACACTGATCAGTACTGTTGTATAATTTTCCCCCATGCTTTTGTTTGTGTGTTAACTATGGAATGACGAGCAGGAACCAGTTTCAGTGTGCTGTACTGTGTATAGGAGAGTATAGGAGATATCATAGCAGCTAGTCTACTTCCACCATCTCAAAATCAATTGCAAATTAAAGAAATTATCTAATCTTCTTTCTTCAGGAGCGCAGCGCTCCTCTGCCTCCTGGCTTCCTGCTTGTCTCTGCAGCATTGGAGGAGAACAAGGACACTGAAGGTAGCTGGATCCTGCAGTCTGTCCAGATTCAGATCATCACTTGCAGGCTCTAAAGCAAAGAGCATTTAAGCGCATGCTCCTTTCCTAGGAAACTGGCCACCTCTGATAGACAGAAGAGGTGGCTGGTAACCTAGGCAACAAGTAGTACACAATAGGATTAAAACTTCCTCGTTTCTTGAGAACAGAGAGGTTTTTTACCCATTTAACAAGATGAGGCACAAGCCATTTAAGAGATTAGAACTTACAGAGGGGAAAGCTGGTGAAAATGCATGCATGATAGAAGACACATAATGGGAAGTAATGGTGTTATTCCTCATGAACACACAGCAGCTTATTCTGGAAAGTTTCTTGTTGGTATAGTTCCCTTTTAAAATGCTTTGGCAGCAGAGTATGTATAATGAATAGCTCTCTATGCTTTCTAAAAGTTGGCATATTAAATATACATGGCGAATGTACAATATTGGTCAGAAAATAAATATTTTATTGTGCTGACTGAGTAAAGGAAAGCTTATAGTTGGAATTCTCCAGTGGTGATCATATACAGTGCATTGTGAAAGTATTTGGCCCCCTTGAACTTTTCTACCTTTTGCCACATTTCTGGCTTCAAACATAAAGATATAAAATTCTAATTTTTTTGGGAAGAATCAACAACAAGTGGGACACAATCGTGAAGTGGAACAAAATTTATTGGATATTTTAAACTTTTTTTAACAAATTAAAAACTGAAAAGTGGGGCATGCAATATTATTCGGCCCCTTTACTTTCAGTGCAGCAAACTCACTCCAGAAGTTCAGTGAGGATCTCTGAATGATCCAATGTTGTCCTAAATGACTGGTAATGATCAATAGAATCCACCTGTGTGTACTCAAGTCTCCGTATAAATGCACCTGCTCTGTGATAGTCTCAGGGTTCTGTTTCAAGTGCAGAGAGCATCATGAAGACCAAGGAACACACCAGGCAGGTCCGAGATACTGTTGCGGTGAAGTTTAAAGCTGGATTTGGATACAAAAAGATTTCCCAAGTTTCCCAAGGAGCACTGTGCAAGCGATCATATTGAAATGGAAGGAGCATCAGACCACTGCAAATCTACCAAGACCCGGCCGTCCCTCTAAACTTTCATCTCGAACAAGGAGAAGACTGATCAGAGATGCAGCCAAAAGGCCCATGATCACTCTGGGTTTCTGTCAATTATCAAAGACAATTATTTGTCACAACTTGTGCAGGAACCAACTAGAGGGACGGCCCTTTTAGACTTAATATTAACTAACAGGCCAGACAGAATAACTGAGGTGCAGGTCGGGGGGCACCTGGGAAATAGTGACCACAACATTATACAATTCCACATGTGCTTCAGTAGGGTGCCCAGCAAGGGAGTCACAAAAACACTGAACTTCAGGAGGGCAAAGTTTGATCAGCTAAGAGATGCCCTTCACCTTATAGACTGGGATAGTATCTTCAGTAATAGGAGCACGGATAGAAAATGGGAAATTTTCAAAACAGTCCTACATAGTCACTGTAGAAGGTACATACCTTATGGGAATAAAAGGGCTAGGAATAGGAGGAAGCCAATGTGGCTAAATAAGGAAGTCAAGAGGGCAATGAAAAACAAAAAAAGGGCTTTCGGTAAACTTAAACAAGAAGGCAGCGAGGAAGCGCTAATAACTTATAGGGAAAAAAACAAAATCTGTAAGAAACAAATAAGAATAGCAAAAGAGGAGACAGAGAGACTAATTGCCAAGGAAAGTAAAACGAATCCCAAACTGTTCTTTAACTATATAAACAGTAAAAGGATTAAAACTGATGGAGTTGGCCCATTGAAATATAACCTGGGTAAAATCATAGAGGGCGATGAGGGTAAAGCAAACCTACTCAATAGCTTCTTCTCCACTGTTTTCACAAAAGAAAACTATTTATCGGAGGAAATGCAGAGTGATAAAGTAAACCCTCCGCTAAATATCACCCACCTAACCCAGGAGGAAGTTCAGAAACGCCTAAATAATATCAAAATAGACAAGTCACCAGGCCCAGATGACATACACCCCCGGGTACTAAAAGAATTAAGTAATGTGATAGACAGGCCGCTGTATCTTATATTCAAGCACTCTTTATGGACAGGGACTGCCCCACTAGACTGGCGCCAAGCAAATGTGGTACCAATATTCAAAAAGGGGTCTAAAAGTGACCCTGGGAACTATAGACCAGTCAGCTTAACGTCTGTTGTGGGTAAATTGTTTGAAGGATTTCTTAGAGATGCTATTGTAGAATATCTTAATGATAATAACTGTCTAACTCCATATCAACATGGATTCATGAGGGATCGCTCCTGCCAAACAAACCTGATGGCCTTCTACGAGGAGGTGAGCTCACAGCTGGACCGGGGAGAGTCAGTGGATGTTGTATACCTTGACTTCTCCAAAGCGTTTGATGCTGTGCCACACAAAAGGTTGGTCTATAAAATGAGAATGCTTGGTCTGGGGGATAATGTGTGCAAGTGGGTAAATAGCTGGCTGAGTGATAGAAAGCAGAGGGTGGTTATCAATGGAGTAAGCTCAGGGTGTGTCAGGGTTACTAGCGGGGTGCCTCAAGGGTCTGTCTTGGGCCCTATATTATTTAATATATTTATTAATGATCTAGTGGAAGGGTTGCATAGTAAAATAGCAATATTTGCTGATGATACTAAACTTTGTAAAGTAGTTAATACAGATGAGGATAGGGCACAGCTACAGGAGGATTTAGATAAATTGGAGAGTTGGGCCAAAAAATGGCAAATGGGGTTCAATGCCGATAAATGTAAGGTCATGCACATGGGAAAGAAAAACAGCAGTCACCCATACATATTAAATGGGAAACCGTTGGGGAAATCTGACATGGAGAAGGACCTGGGCGTCTTGGTTAATAGCAAATTAAATTGGAGTGCCCAGTGTCAGGCAGCAGCTGCGAAGGCAAATAGAGTCATGGCATGCATCAGAAGAGGAATAGGGGCATATGATGAGAACATTGTTCTTCCTCTGTATAAAGCGCTGGTAAGGCCGCACTTAGAATATTGTGCACAGTTCTGGGCTCCGGTGCTCAGGAAAGACATATTGGAGCTAGAGAGGGTACAAAGGAGGGCGACTAAGGTAATAAAGGGAATGGAGGGACTAGAATACCCAGAGAGGTTGTCAAAATTAGGCCTATTTACATTGGAAAAGAGAAGGCTTAGGGGAGACCTCATAAACATGTATAAATACATCAGGGGCAGTACAGAGATCTCTCCCATGACCTGTTTATACCAAGGATGGTGACAAAGACGAGGGGGCACACTATGCGTCTGGAGGAAAGGAGGTTCCTGCACCAGCATAGAATGGGATTCTTTACGGTCAGAGCCGTGAGACTCTGGAACTCTCTGGGAGAGGAAGTGGTGATGTCCAACTCACTTAATGAGTTCAAGAGAGGCCTGGACGCCTTTCTTGAGAACAATAAAATTACATCTTATGCTTAGTTAATTAATCCAGGGATTTAATCTGACTGCCAGATTGGTGTCAGGAAGTGAATTTTTCCTCAATGATGTAAATTGGCCTATACCGCATGGTATAGGAATAGCGGAATAGCTGCAGTGCACAAGAAATAGGCTGAACTGGATGGACGCTTGTCTTTTTTCGGCCTTATAAACTATAAACTATAACTATAACTGCAGAGATCTACAGCTGAGGTGGGAGAGTCTGTCCATGGGACAACAATCAGTCGTACACTGCACAAATCTGGCCTTTATGGAAGAGTGGCAAGAAGAAAGCCATTTCACAAAGATATCCATAAAAAGTCTTGTTTGAAGTTTGCCACAAGCCACTTGGGAGACACACCAAACATGTGGAATAAGGTGCTCTGGTCAGATGAAACCAAAATCGAACTTTTTGGCCACAATGCAAAACGATATGTTTGGCGTAAAAGCAACACAGCTCATCACCCTCAAAACACCATCCCCACTGTCAAACATGGTGGTGGCAGCATCATGGTTTGGGCCTGCTTTTCTTCAGCAGGGACAGGGAAGATGGTTAAAATTGATGGGAAGATGGACTGAGCCAAATACAGGACCATTCTGAAAGAAAACCTGTTGGAGTCTGCAAAAGAGCTGAGACTGGGATGGAGATTTATCTTCCAACAAGACAATGATCCCAAACATAAAGCAAAATCTACAATGGAATGGTTCAAAAATAAACGTATCCAGGTGTTAGTATGGCCAAGTCAAAGTCCAGACCTGAATCCAATCAAGAATCTGTGGAAAGAGCTGAAAACTGCTGTTCACAAACGCACTCCATCCAACCTCACTGAGCTCGAGCTGTTTCGCAAGGAAGAATGGGCAAGAATTTCAGCCTCTCGATGTGCAAAACTGATAGAGACATACCCCAAGCAACTTGCAGCTGTAATCACAGCCAAAGGTGGCGCTACAATGTATTCACTCAAGGGGGCCGAATAATATTGCACGCCCCACTTTTCAGTTTTGAATTTGTTAAAAAAGTTTAAAATATCCAATAAATTTCGTTCCACTTCACGATTGTGTCCCACTTGTTATTGATTCTTCCCCAAAAAATTTGAATTTTATATCTTTATGTTTTAAGCCAGAAATGTGGCAAAGGTAGAAAAGTTCAAGGGGGCCAAATATTTTCACAATGCACTGTATGTATTTTTCATGGAGACTGACGTCACTGCATTGATGTGGCAGGCTCCTTGAATTAAATAAATGATTCATTATATTTTACCTCCTTTGGGGCAAGGACATAGTTGTTCACAAGGATTGTATTCTGGACCTGAAAGGGAACCTGTCAGCAGCTTTTTGCCCTCCTAAACTGTGGAAACCACAATATAACTACTAGGATGATCCTTCTAAACAAACCCATGTGTGGTAACAACAGGACATCATGCACTAGAGCAGGGATGTCAAAATCAAACACACAGAGGGCCAAAATGAAAAACTTGGACAAAGTCGCGGGGCAACCAGTATACCATATAATGAGCCCCACATAGTTCTCCATACAGAATAATGGGCCCCACACAGTCCTCCATACAGTATAATGGGCCGCACATAGTCCTCTGTACAATATAATGGCCCCACATAGTCCTCCATACAGTATAATGGGCCCCACATAGTCCTCCATACAGAATAATGGGCCCCACATAGTCTTCCATACAGTATAATGGCCCCACATAGTCCTCCGTACAGTATAATGGCCATACATAGTCCACCATACAGAATAATGGGTCCCACATAGTCCTCCATACAGTATAATGGGCCCCACATAGTCCTCCATACAGAATAATGGGCCCCACATAATCCTCCATACAGTATAATGGCCCCACATAGTCCTCCATACAGTATAATGGCCATACATAGTCCACCATACAGAATAATGGGTCCCACATAGTCCTCCATACAGTATAATGGGCCCCGCATAGTCCTCCATACAGTATAATGGGCCCCACATAGTCCTCTGTACAATATAATGGCCCCACATAGTCCTCCATACAGTATAATGGGCCCCACATAGTCCTCCATACAGTATAATGGGCCCCACATAGTCCTCCATACCGTATAATGGCCCCACATAGTCCTCCATACAGTATAATGGCCAGACATAGTCCACCATACAGAATAATGTGTCCCACATAGTCCTCCATACAGTATAATGGGTCCCACATAGTCCTCCATACAGAATAATGGGCCCCACATAGTCCTCCATACAGAATAATGGCCCCATATAGGGGTGGTGGCTCTGATGTTGCGGGCCAAATATAATCACCCTGCGGGCCAGATTTGTCCCACGGGCCGGAGTTTGACATGTATGCACTAGAAGAAGGTTTGACTTCTCTACTAGAGTGGCTGCTGGGCTCCATACCACTCCTGCACAAGCCTTGCCCCCACCAATGACGTGCTCTACTCAGTTCGTCCAACTCTGGTTTCCAGACCAGAAGCAGCAGAGCCAGAATCTCAACAGAAGACTAGATGACCCACATAGAGAGGAATACCTGTTTATAAATGGTCACGGCACAATAGGAAAACCATAGTGTGAATAAATGAAACAGATCATTTCAGAGATATCACCATGTAGCTGAACCTTAGGGGTACGTTCACATGTGGCAGATTTGTGTTCCCTGCCAAACAACCCCATTCAGTCAATTAAAACTGTAATTCAGTTGAAAAAACGCCTTCAACAAATCTGCTAGGGAGACAGTACTTTTTGTACAATTGCTTTTTGTTAGGGTTCCTAATTATAAGCTGATCACACAATGCTTTTTTACTCGAATACCCTGATACCAGCTGTTATATGTGGAAGACCAACATAGGGAAAATGGAGCATCAATGTAATGCACAGGCTTACTGGGTCCTCTGGTCATCGCTTTTACTGATAGATTAGAGCCTTGAACAAGGAACTCCGCCATTATTATTTACCAACATTCTGCTTACCCCTGTATAGACATGTATCCTTCTTTTATTTTGGTCGGTCTGCACGGTGGCTCAGTGGTTAGCACAGCAGCCTTGCTGCGCTGGAGTACTGGGTCCAAATCCCACTAAAGACAACATCTGCAAGGAGTTTATATGTTCTCCGCGTGTTTGTGCGGGTTTCCCCTGGGTTCTCAGGTTTCCTCCCACACTCCAAAGACATACTGATAGGGAATGTAGATTGTGAGCCCCAATGGGGATAGTGATGATAATGTATGTAAAGCGCTGTGGAATTAATGGCGCTATATAAGTGAGTACAATAAATAAATAAACAAAATAAATAAAATATCCTGATATACACTGTGTGCAGAATTATTAGGCAAGTTGTATTTTAGAGGATTATTTTTATTATTGATCAACAGCTATTTTCTCAATCAACCCAAAAGTCTCATAAATATCCAAGCTTAATATTTTTGGAAGTTGGAGTGTTTTTTTTTTTATATTTAGCTATTTTAGGAGGATATCTGTTTGTGCAGGTAACTATTACTGTGCAGAATTATTAGGCAACTTAATAAAAACCAAATATAATCCCATCTCACTTGTTTATTTTCACCAGGTAAACCAATATCAGTGCACAAAATGTAGAAATAAACATTTCTGACATGCAAAAACAAAATCCCAAAAAATTAGTGATCAGTATAGCCACCTTTCTTTATGATGACACTCAACAGCCTTCCATCCATAGATTCTGTCAGTTGCTTGATCTGTTTTCGATCAACATTGCATGCAGCAGCCACCACAGCCTCCCAGACACTGTTCCGAGAGGTGTACTGTTTTCCCTCCCTGTAGATCTCACATTTTATGATGGACCACAGGTTCTCTATGGGGTTCAGATCAGGTGAACAAGGGGGCCATGTCATTATTTTTTCTTCTTTTAGACCTTTACTGGCCAGCCACGCTGTGGAGTAGTTGGATGCATGTGATGGAGCATTGTCCTACATGAAAATCATGTTTTTCTTGAACGATACCGACTTCTTCCTTACCACTGCTTGAAGAAGTTGTCTTCCAGAAACTGGCAGTAGGTCTGGGAGTTGAGCTTCACTCCATCCTCAACCCGAAAAGATCCCACAAGTTCATCTTTGATGATACCAGCCCATACCAATACCCAACCTCCACCTTGCTGGCGTCTGAGTCGGAGTGGAGCTCTCTGCCCTTTACTGATCCAGCCTCTGGTCCATCCATCTGGCCCATCAAGAGTCACTCTCATTTCATCAGTCCATAAAACCTTTGAAAAATCAGTCTTAAGATATTTCTTGGCCCATTCTTGACGTTTTATTTTATGTTTCTGGTTCAAAGGTGGTCGTTTTTCAGCCTTCATTACCTTGGCCATGTCCCTGAGTATTGCACACCTTGTGGTTTTTGATACTCCAGTAACGTTGCAGCTCTGAAATATGGCAAAACTGGTGGCGAATGGCATCTTGGCAGCTTCACGCTTGATTTTGCTCAATTCATGGGCAGTTATTTCGTGCCTTTTTTGGCCAACACGCTTCTTGCGACCCTGTTGGCTATTTACCATGAAACGCTGGATTGTTCGGTGATCACGCTTCAAAAGTTTGGAACTTTCAAGACTGCTGCATCCCTCTGCAAGACATCTCACAATTTTGGACTTTTCAGAGCCCGTCAAATCTCTCTTCTGACCCATTTTTCCAAAGGAAAGGAAGTTGCCTAATAATTAAGCACACCTTATATAGGGTGTTAATGTCATTAGTCAACACCCCTCCTTATTACAGAGATGCACATCACCAGATTTACTTATTTGGTAGTTGGCTCTCAAGCCTATGCAGCTTGGAGTAGGACAACATGTATAAAAAGTATCATGTGAGCAAAATACTCATTTGGCTAATAATTCTGCACACAGTGTATGCTGTGATATTACCAGCTTTTCTGAAAAACAAAAACAAAACAGGGTTTTGTGATATTCTGTCACAAGAAGTGTATACTATATATGCCTATGTGTGGTTGCGGTGTGAATTGCAGCCTGTCAAGGGTTTTGTTAGCAGGTCGTGATATTACTGCATTATTTGTCAATATGGAAGTAATAGGAATCTCTTTTGGGCAGTTCGGGCTTAAGGGCCCCCTTTCTTAGAAAATACAGTTTCGGTAGATAGGTGTGACTTGAGAGAGCTTGTGTAGTATAGAAATGATAAGGAAGTAGGTGATCCAAACCTGTCTGTCGATGGAAAAATTCAAGGACTGCAGTAATTACTGAAAAAACACAATTCTGTTATTAACTTACCGGTATAGGATTTATGGTGCAAAAAAACCTAAAAATCACCAAAATGGTTTTTTTAAGAATGGAAAAAGCAAAAATGCAACAGGTTGTAGTGATGTGCATTATTTCTATATTTCTATATGCACTTGGTTTGTTTTATGGTTTTCGTTTCACAGGGCAAAATGTGTTCTTAATGAATTACCATGAATCACCATTGCCAAAATATGTTCTTTAGAAATGAAGCTCATTGTACTTTGACAAAAGAGCTAAAAGAAGTTTTTGCTCTTACTCTATACTACTGTTACCGCCACATGCTAACAGCAGAATGCCCATGCCCGTGTCTTAATAGATTTCGTGATACACCCGATTGTAATGTTAGCAGTCGTACCCTTACTAAGAATATGAAGAGTATGTAGAAATGAGAAAAATAAGCTTCACTATCTGCAGGAATACATTTCACAGAGAGCTGTTGTATTTAGAAGCAGTGGATTTTTATTACTTTCCTACACATTTTGAGACTGTACTGGTCTCTTCATCTGAATATAACAATAAATGCATACAAGATGGTATAGATGATAAAAACAGCTCCCAATATTCTGAAAATGGACGGGCCAGTGTGGGTCTGGTGACCGCTGACTTTTTTGGGAGGCCACGATGTAAAAATGAGATTAAATGGTCTTGAAACACATAGAAAATTAAAAGACAACAGCTCTCGGTTGAACTTTCTTCCAGTTAAGCCAATAGTAAAACTTTTTCTAATTTCACTCTTTTCATTGGTTCAGAAGGTCTGGTAAGTGTTGGCTACAGTTGACATAAACATTTATATATACAAGTGAATGGAGGAGCACAACACCCAGTGATGACCTGATCCAACCCCAGAGGAAACATACAGTGGGTACGGAAAGTATTCAGACTCCTTTAAATTTTTACTCTTTGTTTCATTGCAGTCATTTGGTAATAAAGTACACTCTGCACCCCATCTTGACTGAAAAAAAACAGAAATGTAGAAATTTTTGCAAATTTATTAAAGAAAAAAAAACTGAAATATCACATGGTCATAAGTATTCAGACCCTTTGCTCAGTATTGAGTAGAAGCACCCTTTTGAGCTATTACAACCATGAGTCTTCTTGGGAATGATGCAACAAGTTTTTCACACCTGGATTTGGGAATCCTCTGCCATTCTTCCTTGCAGATCCTCTCCAGTTCCATCAGGTTGGATGGTGAACATTGGTGGACAGCTATTTTCAGGTCTCTCCAGAGATGCTCAATTGGGTTTATGCCAGGGCTCTGGCTGGGCCAGTCAATAATGGTCACAGAGTTGTTTTGAAGCCACTCCTTTGTTATTTTAGTTGTGTGCTTAGGGTCATTGTCTTGTTGTAAGGTGAACCTTCGGCAAAGTCTGAGGTCCAGAGCACTCTGGAAGAGGTTTTCATCCAGGATATCTCTGTACTTGGCCGCATTCATGTTTCCTTCAATTGCAACCAGTCGTCCTGTCCCTGCAGCTGAAAATCACCCCCATAGCATGATGCTGCCACCACCATGTTTCACTGTGGGGATTGTATTGGGCAGGTGATGAGCAGTGCCTGGTTTTCTCCACACATACCACATAGAATTATCACCAAAAAGTTCTATCTTCGTCTCATCAGACCAGAGAATCTTATTTTTCATAGTCTGGGAGTCCTTCATGTGTTTTTGAGCAAACTCTATGAGGGCTTTCATATGTCTTGCACTGAGGAGAGGCTTCTGTTGGGCCACTCTGCCATAAAGACCCAACTGGTGGAGGGCTGCAGTGATAATTGACTTTGTAGAACTTTCTCCCATCTCCCTACTGCATCTCTGGAGCTCAGCCACAGTGATCTTGTGGTTCTACTTTACCTCTCTCACCAAGGCTCTTCTCCCACGATTGCTCAGTTTGGCTGGATGGCCAGGTCTAGGAAGACTTCTGGTGGTCCCAACCTTCTTCCATTTAAGGATTGTGGAGGCCACTGTGCTCTTTGGATCCTTCAGTAATGCAGAAATTCTTTTGTAACCTTGGCCAGATCTGTGCCTTGTCACAATTCTGTCTCTGAGCTCCTTGGGCAGTTCCTTTGAGCTCATGATCCTCATTTGGTCTGACATGCACTGTGAGCTGTGAGGTCTTATATAGACAGGTGTGTGCCTTTCCAAATCAAGTCCCATCAGTTTAATTAAACACAGCTGGACTCCAATGAAGGAGCAGAACCATCTCAAGGAGGATCACAAGGAAATGGACAGCATGTGATTTAAATATGAGTGTCTGAGCAAAGGGTCTGAATACTTATGACCATGTCATATTTCAGTTTTTCTTTTTTAAGAAATTTGCAAAAATGTCTACATTTCTGTTTTTTTTCAGTCAAGATGGGGTGCAGAGTGTACTTTAATGAGAATTTTTTTTTTACTTTTTAGAATTTACCAAATGGCTGCAATGAAACAAAGAGTGAAAAATTTAAAGGGGTCTGAATACTTTCCGGACCTATTGTAACAAGGGATCATTATTTGGTTTCACACCTTAACTCTCTGATTTGCCCTATGACACACTATTTTCTCTTGTTTTCCCATAGTTTTAAAACTCCCTAAGAATATGTCATCTTTCTCTGTAGGTTTAACCGGATTGCCCAAAATGTTTGGAAAGAAAAAGAAAAAAATTGAAATATCAGGGCCTTCAAACTTTGAACACAGGGTTCACACTGGATTCGATCACAAAGAGCAAAAGTTCATTGGCCTTCCCCAACAATGGCAAAGTTTGCTGGCAGACACAGCCAATCGGCCCAAACCGATGGTTGATCCATCTTGTATCACACCTATACAGCTTGCACCCATGAAGGTAAGATTTTATATTGCTACTTTGTCTTTTATGTCAGTATAAAGGAACATAAATAATGATTATGTAATTTCCTCTCATATTTATAGAACCAAGATATAAATACAATATTGTTATATATCTAGTCTACAACTATTACTAAAGTATGCAAATATTATAAAGAACTAGCAGATAATATGTGTGTGTACATATCTGTATTTTGCGGATTATAAGACGCACCGAACTATAAGACGCATCCCAAATTTTGGGGTGGAAAATAGGATTTTTTAAATAAAATGGTGGTGCATCTTATAATCTATTTTAGCGGTAGCTTACTGGGTGGGCGGTTTAGCGAGAGGTCACAGGAGGTAGGGTCGCTGTTTGAGGAGACCAGCAGCAGCAGGAGTGTGGCGATGCTGTGGTGCCTGGGCGCTCATTAGATGTCGGCGCTGGTGAGCGGAGTCCCCTTTCCCATTCAGTTCCATGCTGTGGACTTTGGTAAAATGGCTGCTGGAGGCGGCTAATGCGCAAATTGAAATCTCAGTCTGCGCATGTGCTGCCTCTGGCTGCCATTTTCACTGGCATCGACATCTAATGAGAGCCCTGGCACCTCAGCATCAACGCACTCCTGCCCCCACCGGCCTCCTGAAGCAGTGACCGTGCCTCCTGTGACCCCACTCCACCACCGCCGAATTCCCATTCCCCGATAAGCTCATTTCGGATTATTAGACGCACCTCCATTTTCCTCCCAAATTTGGAGGAAAAAAAGTGTATCTTATAATCTGAAAAATATAACATATAAATTGTCTATATCATTGCGTAAATACAATAGTGTGGGACTGAAGATAAGAAATACACATATATCTTCTGGAAATATTGTTTGGACCAATCGGTTAAAATATGCTCAAAAGAAAACTCGAAAATGGTCAATAATACCAATGGTCATATGAAGATAATAATTTTTTTTTTTTAAAACACAAGTAGGTGTGTAGTGACAATGTAGGAGACAGGCGCACAAACAGTATATAAAAACAATGAAAAAATATATAAAAAGTGACGTGCAAAGGGAAACTGTAAGGTATAAATATATAGATACAATATATTTGTTTACTGGCCATATAGTCGCATATAATATAAGGAGAATATCTGTTATGGCATAATAGCTGGCATGGTAAATAAAATGCTAGAAGTGCATATCAAAAAATGTGTGTATATATATATATATATATATATATATACAGTACAGACCAAAAGTTTGGACACACCTTCTCATTTAAAGATTTTTCTGTAGTTTCATGACTTTGAAAATTGTACATTCACACTGAAGGCATCAAAACAATGAATTAACACATGTGGAATTATATACTTAGCAAAAAATAGTGAAACAACTGAAAATATGTCTTATATTCTAGGTTCTTCAAAGTAGCCACCTTTTGCTTTGATGACTGCTTTGCACAATCTTGGCATTCTCTTGATGAGCTTCAAGAGGTAGTCACCGGAAATGGTTTTCACTTCACAGGTGTGCTCTGTCAGGTTTAATAAGAGGGATTTCTTGCCTTATAAATGGGGTTGGGACCATCAGTTGTGTTGTGCAGAAGTCAGGTGGATACACAGCTGATAGTCCTACTGAATAGACTGTTAGCTGCTTTTTTCTTGCCATAATACAAATTCTAAGTAAAGAAAAACGAGTGGCCATCATTACTTTAAGAAATGAAGGTCAGTCAGTCCGAAAAATTGGGCAAACTTTGAAAGTGTTCCCAAGTTCAGTTGCAAAAACCATCAAGCGCTACAAAGAAACTGGCTCACATGAGGACCGCCCCAGGAAAGGAAGACCAAGAGTCACCTCTGCTTCTGAGGATAAGTTTATCCGAGTCACCAGCCTCAGAAATCGCAGGTTAACAGCAGCTCAGATTAGAGACCAGGTCAATGTCACACAGAGTTCTAGCAGCAGACACATCTCTACAACAACTGTTAAGAGGAGACTTTGTGCAGCAGGCCTTCATGGTAAAATAGCTGCTAGGAAACCACTGCTAAGGACAGACAACAAGCAGAAGAGACTTGTTTGGGCTAAAGAACACAAGGAAAGTACGTTAGACCAGTGGAAATCTGTGCTTTGGTCTGATGAGTCCAAATTTGAGATCTTTGGTTCCAACCACCGTGTCTTTGTGCGACGCAGAAAAGGTGAACGGATGGACTCTACAGGCCTGGTTCCAACCGTGAAGCATTGAGGAGGAGGTGTGATGGTGTGGGGGTGCTTTGCTGGTGACACTGTTGGGGATTTATTAAAAATTGAAGGCATACTGAACCAGCATGGCTACCACAGCATCTTGCAGCGGCATGCTATTCCATCCGGTTTGCATTTATTTTTCAACAGGACAATGACCCCAAACACACCTCCAGGCTGTGTAAGGGCTATTTGACCAAGAAGGAGAGTGATGGGGTGCTACGCCGGATGACCTGGCCTCCACAGTCACCAGACCTGAACCCAATCGAGATGGTTTGGGGTGAGCTGGACCGCAGAGTGAAGGCAAAAGGGCCAACAAGTGCTAAGCATCTCTAGGAACTCTTTCAAGATTGTTGGAAGACCATTTCCGGTGACTACCTCTTGAAGCTCATCAAGAGAATGCCAAGAGTGTACAAAGCAGTCATCAAAGCAAAAGGTGGCTACTTTGAAGAACCTAGAATATAAGACATATTTTCAGTTGTTTCACACTTTTTTGTTAAGTATATAATTCCACATGTGTTAATTCATAGTTTTGATGCCTTCAGTGTGAATGTACTATTTTCATAGTCATGAAATTACAGAAAAATCTTTAAATGAGAAGGTGTGTCCAAACTTTTGGTCTGTACTGTATATATATCTCTCAGTCACGTGATAAGGTAATCTATTGTAGCATAATAGCTACAGAGTAACTGGGGTGCAGGGAATGCGCCGCAGCACATATATGTCACTGTATCATAAGATTCATTGATCACACAGTCAGTGATTAAATGGACTACAAACAATATATATGGCAGCATCCCTGAATAAGATCCCAGAGATGAGTGTGGCGTCCACCCCGACACGCGTTTTGGTAAATACCTTCGTCAGTGGTGAATTTACAACACCAATTAACTACAATGAAATTTCAACACCAAGGAGGGAAAATCGTGGAGTAGTGGAAATCCCAGGATCGATAGACATGTCAATTATATGCACATGATGGAAAAATGGAAACAAAATTTGCAAAATATATATATTTTTTTCAAGCACTGAGTATCTTGTGGAACTAACCACAGATCTTCTGTGGATATAGACTTATGCAAATCCTTCTGTATCTTCATGTTATTCCAGACAGATTCAATGATATTGTGATCTGGGCTCTGTGGGGGCCATATCATCACTTGTAGGACTCCTTGTTCTTTTCTGTGATAACGATAGTACTTAATGACATTGGCTTTTTGTTTTGGGCTTTGTGTGAAATTATGTCCAATTTGCCTTTTTTTCTCAATTTTTTTTATGTTGTTCCAATACACACAAAGGAAATGTGTATAACAAAACACGTGCAATTGCAATAATTTTCTGGGAGAAATAGTTTCTTTTCTGGAAGAATTTCAAGAGTGCCAACACTTTCGGCCATGACTGTACATTTTATGATGTGCACTTGTAGCACTTTATTTACCTATTATGCCATAACAGATATCCTCCTTATATTATATGCAGCTATATGGCCTGTAAATAAATATATTGTATCTATACATTTATACCATTTGCAGATGTCACTGTTTTTCATTGTTTTGATTTATTGTTTGTGCGCCTGTCTTCTATATTGTCACTGCACACCTACTTGTGTTTTCAATAAAGTTTTTTATTATCTTCATATGACCATTTTTTGGGTTTTCTTTTGTTGGTTCTACCTTTTGCTAAAGGAACACTATTAGATCACAACATATGTAATGTGTTTACGTTTTTAAATATTTCACTATAGGAATCCATTCTTGGCCACCGGCCATATCTCTGTTGCTGAGTGTTGGTGCATGTTCGCTTGTCGTGTCCATCCCTAATAATCTGCTGCTGGTGCATTCGACCAACTGTGGTGCCTTCACTTCAAGCCATGTTTTGTGCCAGTGCTCGATGAGACATTTATTCTTCATATTGATGTAATAGGAGAGATTCTCTAAGGATGATCCAGACAGAACTGCACTTTGTTGGAGTTCTATCATCTTCTAAATACATTGATTAAAAAAGTAGTCCTAGGAAAGATAACAGCATGTATATTTAACATTTATATATACTGTACATTGTCTGGAGCAAAGTGCAATAGTAGTGTAATAAGTATTTGTTGTATTGCAGCAATTGCATGGTCTAGCTGCATTCTTCAGAATATACAGTGCTGGAAAGTATACTATGGAAGGATGAAGATTGCCAAGTGTATAGATATAAAGGGACTGTATGAGACTAGACAAAAATGTATATTTTTCCAGAAACAGCGCCACACTTGCCAATAGGGTTTGGTATAGGCCCCTTATTTTACTGTCATACATCTTCTTTACATGAGGTTTCCGGGATATAACATGATTGGCTATCTTTAGGTAAAGCCACCATATGTGACCACTTAGGGTTCTGTGGGCTACACATTGATAACCAGTACCAGATAAAGTACCGAATACAGCTTCACATGTAACGTATGAGGCTGTGACGCTCACTGTGCTGAAGGAGACACAGGGCCCCAAAAAGACCCCATTACAGTTCCCAGTGATGGACTCCAATGATCACTCATTGAAGGTCTATACTAAGGATAGGCTATCAGTGTTAACTAGGAAAACCTACTTTAAACTAGCCATCTGTGCTCTGGTCAGTAAAACTGATAGAGTGTATGGACCTATAGCTGCTATGTCTAGGGTAACAAGGATCATGTTTAAAGAAATGGAAGTTATGGAATTTATGAGATAATGTAAAAATTGGTTCCTACTAGATATCATTGTAGGGATTGTCTAGCATTAAAGGAAAAAATATTTTGCCTTTTTTTCACAAACAGCATCTGGTGATGCGGCTCCATTTACTTAAATCTGCTAAGTTGCAATAACAGAAACAGCCGATAGTGGCGCTGTTTATGGAGAAAAAGCAAAATGTTTTGTTTTTTTAAATCCTACCTAATCCTTTTGTTTTAAATATATATGTCATCCTTAAGAGCTGTTTGCTTTCATTTATCTTTATTGAATGATGTAATGTCATAAACACAAATGCCAGGAAAGTGCTAAATAAGGTCATTATAATTATATTGCTAAGTTGATTTAAAGGGGCTTACAAGAAGTAGAAAAAAATGAATAACTAAACTAAATGATACTTTAAATAAGTCCCTAAATACTTTTAATTAGCATTTAAAGCTTGTTCTGTCTAGGGAGATCTTATTACACTGACAGAAACCTGTCCTAGAATGATAACAGGACACCTGCCTGTGAGCATGTGCAGTAGGAAGCTCCACTGCTGTGATCTGGAGATTCTTATATCCTGTATAGTTATTCAGATAGACAGGGTAGACAGCAATATGAGCAGTGTGAGCTCAGCACCCCTTGTATCTCCAGTATTAGATCAGATAGACATGGAGGACAGCAGTGTGAACAGCCTCTTCTTACCTCAGCACCCTGGTATCTCTAGTATTAGACCAGATAGACAGGGTAGACACCAGTATGAGCTCAGCACCCCTTGTATCTCCAGTATTAAATCAGATAGACATGATGGACAACAGTGTGAGCAGCCTCTTCTTACTTCAGCACCCCTGGTATTTCCCATATTAGATCTGTAAGACAGGGTGGACAGCAGTGTCTTCTTATCTCTGTACCCTTGGATTGTTTAGTATTAGATCAGTTACACTGGGGCAAACAGCAGTCAGAGCGGCTTTTTCTTACCTCAGCACAATTGGTATCTCCAGTATTAGATATGATAGACATGGTGGACATAAGTTACACAGAGTGGACAACCGTGTGAGTACAATCTTTTTACCTCAGCACCCCTGGTATCTCCAGTATTCA
Organism: Phyllobates terribilis; assembly: GCF_046119375.1. Taxonomy (NCBI): domain Eukaryota; kingdom Metazoa; phylum Chordata; class Amphibia; order Anura; family Dendrobatidae; genus Phyllobates; species Phyllobates terribilis. The sequence continues at coordinate 768,818,938 of NW_027362763.1, forward strand.
ATGGATAAGGTGGACTGCAATGTGAGCAGCCTCATCTTACCTCAGCACCCCTTGTATCTCCTGTATTAGACCAGTTAGACAGTGTGGACATCAGTATGAGCAACCTCTTCTTTCTTCAACACTCCTGGTATTTCCACTATTAGATCAGAATACATGACAGACAGCAGTGTGAGTAGCCTCTTATTACCTGAGCACCCGTGATATCTCTAGTATTAGATCAGGTTGAAAGGGTGTACAGCAGTGTGAGCAGGCTCTTCTTACCTCGGCACCCCTGATGTTTCCAGTATTAGATTAGATAGACAAGGAGGACAGCAATATGAGTAGTCTTTTCTTACCTCAGCATCCCTGGTATCTCAAGTCCGATAGACAGGGTTGGTACCAGTGTGAGCAGCCATTTCTTATCAACACCACTGATATCTCCAGTATTAGATGAAAGGCAGGGTGAACAGCAGTGTAAGCAGCCTCTTCTTACCTCAGCACCACTGATGTCTCCAGTATTAGATCAGATAGACAAGGTGGACAGAAGTGTGAGCAGCCTCTCTTAACTCAGCACCCCTGGTATCTCTAGTATTAGATCAGATAGAAAGGGTGTACAGCAGTGTGAGCAGGCTCTTCTTACCTCGGCACCCCTGATGTTGCCAGTATTAGATTAGATAGACAGGGAGGACAGCAATACGAGTAGTCTCTTCTTACCTCAGCACCCCTGGTATCTCAAGTCCAATAGACAGGGTGACCAGCAATCTGAGCACCCATTTCTTACCTCAGCACCACTGATATCTCCAGTATTACATGAAAGGCAGGGTTAACAGCAGTGTAAGCAGCCTCTTCTTACCTCAGCACTCCTGGTATCTCCAGTATTAGATCAGAATACCCATGGGGGCATATCTTCCTATGTATGAAGGATGGGAGTGGGCTTCTCATGTTTCTGTTAGTATAACAAGAGACTAGCCACTTTAATTGTATAATGATTATGGTACTTCCCATGACAAAATGAGTGTGATTTTCTAATTAAAGGTATTTGGGAATGTACTTCTAATTTCAATTTTTTTAGTCATTAATTTTTTTAATTCTTGAAAAATCCCGTTTAGGTAACCAGTACAGAGGAGCATGGATCTCCCAGGATTGCTAGTCCTCTCCAGTTGTCCTCACGAGACTTCTTCTACTCTTCCTTGTATGAATGAATGTTTGTGTATCCTCCTGTATGTAGATAATTACAGGCTATTACATTTTTGGGTTATACCACAAACAACATTTATCACCTACCCACTGATCACTAAAACAGATGTTCTGTGTCCCTGGTGTAAATGGAGCGGTAGTGCACATGTTTAACCACTGCCCCATTCCTTCCTATGGCTCTATGGGAGCAATAGTGCGCATTCTGTGACCACCACTTCCATAGATTGCAAATCCATTTGTCCTACCGCTCTATTGACACCGGGGACACGGGACGGTTGGGGGCCCCAGCGGTCAGACCCCCAGATCATAAATTCATGGACTAACCAGTGGATAGCAGATAAATGTTGTTGGTGGTACAACCCTTTAACCTTTGATGTTGATTTATTCCTCGTTGGTTTCTGTCCCCATCCTGACCACTGCTTAGTGAATCTCTCAAAATGTTTGTTTCTATGTCTTCATGTTATCAGTTAGGCATTTTCTTTCATGCGCTGACCTCACATTATTACATGGGATTTACACTTAACACAATATTCATCAAAAAATCCTCAATAATGCCCAAGTCAGATCTTGAACCTTGAGTCGTTCTGATATGGCCGTCTTGTAGATGAATGTTCCGCTTTTTCAGTTTGTGTCTTTATAAATCCTAAAACGGGAGGGCTACAATGACTTAACATAGTCTATAGACATATATACACCTTTTCTATTCATAGTCTATGCTGATGTATGTGTATAATCTTTTCACCTTCAGAGCCCCATAAAACTGGAACGGGAAGCTTCAGCCAAGGTAGGCAACACATCCGTATCATATGAAACCTAATGTCTAATATTAAAGGGGAAGTATCATTTTTTCTTTAACAACTCTTGATTTTGTGCAATTATTAAAATGTTTAAATTTCTGTAAGTATTGTTTTTTTGTAAGTCACTGCTAACAGGAGCAGAGGTATAATTAATATTTATAAGGTCACTAAAAGGTGTTGTCCACTGTTAGAAAAGTTTTTCTATAAGTTCTGTTAGTAGTAAAAAACAATGTTGTGGTTTACTTACACTCCCCAGGTCCACCATTGAATCTCTGCCGCTGCTCCTGAAGTCTGTTGTTACATTGACATCACTGCAGACAATATCTGAGCTCAGCTTCTCTGTTGATGTAGAGGACTCGAGCCCCCGTGCTTAGCTATTGCCTGCAGCACTGTCAATGTGATGTCACCAGAATCAGCACCAGAGACTCAATACTGGACCTGGGGAGAGTGAGTAAAATACTTTGTTTTTGTCTACTACTAACGGAGCTTATAGGAAACTTTTCTGAAAGGGGACAAACTTTTTAAAGGGAATATGTTATCAACTTTTACCCGCCTAAAATACTAAAGTGCCTTGTAAATCTTGAAAATACAAAATAATGGATACATGTATTTCTCCAAAGTGCAGCACCTATATTTCCTTGATTGACAGCTCTTTTCCATAGCCTTTGGCTGGCAGAGATCTGTCAATCAAGGAGAGGCAGGTGGCATCAGATGGGGGGTTAGGAAGAAGACAGATGCATTTGCCATTGGGCCATTCAAAATGCACTGCTAGCCTCTTTAGCAAATACATTGAGAACTGGATGTCACAGCAATGGAGCAATGCTTTTGGCACCTACGGGAATCTATAACCTCTTCTTTTCAAGACCTTCACAACCATCTATTCTGTTGGGTGTTGATGACAGATTCACTATTTGGAAAGGGCTGTCCTTAACATTATGACCCTGTAATAGTAGTGATGTACAATATAAGTCCCGGTAATCACTAACACATAAAAAGCCCAGCATTGGGCTTTTATTCGGATTTTGCAGCCAGGGAAACATTCAACATTTCATCTTTGTAGTCATTGGTGCTATGAGCATCTGGCCCTGGTGGCCTATTGGAGTTTAGCCCCTGGTGGCCTATTGGAGTTTAGCCCCTGGTGGCCTATTGGAGTTTAGCCCCTGGTGGCCTATTGGAGTTTAGCCCCTGGTGGCCTATTGGAGTTTAGCCCCTGGTGGCCTATTGGAGTTTAGCCTCTGGTGGCCTATTGTAATTAAGCCCCTGGTGGCCTATTGTAATTAAGCCCCTGGTGGCCTATTGGAGTTTAGCCCCTGGTGGCCAATTGGAGTTTAGCCTCTGGTGGCCAATTGGAGTTTAGCCCCTGGAGGCCTAGTGGAGTTTAGCCCCTGGAGGCCTAGTGGAGTTTAGCCCCTGGTGGCCTAGTGGAGTTTAGCCCCTGGTGGCCTAGTGGAGTTTAGCACCTGGTGGCCTAGTGGAGTTTAGCCCCTGGTGGCCTAGTGGAGTTTAGCACCTGGTGGCCTAGTGGAGTTTAGCCCCTGGTGGCCTAGTGGAGTTTAGACCCTGGTGGCCTAGTGGAGTTTAGCACCTGGTGGCCTAGTGGAGTTTAGCACCTGGTGGCCTAGTGGAGTTTAGCCCCTGGTGGCCTAGTGGAGTTTAGCACCTAGTGGCCTAGTGGAGTTTAGCCCCTGGTGGCCTAGTGGAGTTTAGCCCCTGGTGGCCTAGTGGAGTTTAGTTTCTGGTTTATTACAGTAGCTTTTCAGTCCAGTATGTCACATGACATAATCATGGTTATTATGCCTGGTGGCCTATCTAACTAGAACCCAAACTATAAAGTAGCCTTCTACTAAGTACAGTCAGTGTTTTATATTAGATGATGACATTTCATGTACAAATAACAATCATACAAAGGCCTTTGAGGACCCTCACATTTTTCTTTTTACGCTTGTAATTTTTCATCCCCTTGTTACAAGAGCCATCACTTATTTACTCTTCAGTTGACATAGCCATATGAGGTTTTTTTTTTTTTTTGTGGGAAGAGTTAGTTTTGAATGACACCATTCATTTTACCATATAATGTACTGAAAAGTGGGTAAAAAATTCCAAGGTGAGTGAAATGGTAAAAAAAAAAATTTGTTTTTAGGTTTTAGCTTTACAGCATTCATTTTGCTGTAAAAGTGACATGGCAGTAGGATTGTCCAGGTCAGAACGATTATGGCAACACTAAACATATAAGGCTTTTTGATATGTTAATGGTTAAACAAAAATCAGAACTTTGTTTAAAAAGATTGTTTGTGCTGCCAATTTCCGAGTCCCATAAAAACGTAAATTCTGATGTTTAGATATTTTTCAAAAATTTATTTTCATCTTTTAATGTACAATTTAAATTATTGCAATTTTTTTAAAGATTAGGCTTTTTTTGGACACAATGATACCAAATATGTTTTTTTTAATGTTTTCGTTTTTTAATTTCTTTATTTGTAAAAGAGGTGATTTTAACTTTTATGTTTATTTAGTTTTCTTATATTTGTAAAACATATACATTTTTTTATTTTTACTTTATTTTATAGTCCCCCCTAGGAAACTTGAACGTGTGATCGATTGATCTCTTATACTGTATACAGCAATACAAGTATACACTCAGCCTAACACAGCGGGGAAGCAGCTGTCAATCTACATGATGTCAGCAATGACAACCCATCATCGGAGCAGAGCAGAAAAAAGGAACTACTCTGTCAACATGATGTCGCAGGAAGTGGGATAATGGACGCCAGGAGCGGTCCGTGACCGCTCCGAGGCCGGATAGTTTGTCTCATTGCAGAACAGGCAGTAAGTTATCAACTGCCAATAAGTGCTGAGCTCAATAGAAAAATAAAAATTAAAGGGGTTCACCAGGATCAAGTCTGCAATTACTCAGCGTAACTTCAGACTCATGAATCCTCACAGCGCGTACAGTGCATGCTGTCAGGATTTTCTGGTGTCAAGGGCAGTCCATTTGCATGCTTCCGGCCACATTCCAACTAGACGTGTCTGGCCTCACACAATTCACTTGTATTGAACGAGGCCGCGCACAGCTAGTCGGCTGGCATCGGAGAATCCTCACAGTGCGCACAGTGCTAGAAGGCTGGCATTGGAGAATCCTCACAGTGCGCACAGTGCTAGTCGGTTGGCATCAGAGAATCCACACAGTGCGCACAGTGCTAGACGGCTGGCATCGGAGAATCCTCACAGTGCGCACAGTGCTAGTCAGCTGGCATCGGAGAATCCTCACAGTGCGCACAGTGCTAGTCGGCTGGCATCGGAGACTCCTCACAGTGCGCACAGTGCTAGACGGCTGGCATCAGAGAATCCTCACAGTGCTAGACGGCTGACATCGGAGAATCCTCACAGTGCGCACAGTGCTGGTTGGCTGACATCGGAGAATCCTCACAGTGCGCACAGTGCTAGTCGGCTGGCATCAGAGAATCCTCACAATGCGGACAGTGCTAGACGACTGGCATCGGAGAATCCTCACAGTGCGCACAGTGCTAGACGGCTGGCATCGGAGAATCCTCACAGTGCGCACACTGCTAGACGGCTGGCATCGGAGAATCCTCACAGTGCGCACAGTGCTAGTCGGCTGGCATCGGAGAATCCTCATAGTGTGCACTGTGCTAGACGGCTGACATCGGAGAATCCTCACAGTGCACACAGTGCTAGACGGCTGGCATCGGAGAATCCTCACAGTGCTAGTCGGCTGGCATCGGAGAATCCTCATGGTGTGCACTGTGCACTCTGTGAGAATTCACAAGTCTGTAGTTGAACCCCAATCCTGAACAACCCCTTTAAGTCTCAGATGACCCCTTTAAACAATTGCAGTGGTTTCCTAATATACTTGCAAAGGCTGCAGTGCTATGTATTTGTTACAGCAATTGCTCTTGCCTGTTCACTTTCCCACATATTTACAGGAAATTTGTCATTTATTTAATTTTATTTATATTGGATAGACTTCAGAATATAGTTGATAATGTGTTTATTTTTTAATTTAGCTATTGATTTTATATACATAAAGCTTTACTTAGAGGTACGCACACTCTTCCTTCCTGTACTTCCCGTTTAGTCAGTACAGCAGCTGTATGAGGCTGAAATGAGGGTCAGTAAACTGAATGAGCTCTGATAGACTTTACAGTCTCCGGGAAGTATGGCAGGCAGCATATACCCTATGGACCAGGGAGTTATCTGTGGGTCTAGTGTTGCCTCGAACAGTAAAACAATCGCGCAGTCACTAACCCTCCTGCCGCCTGTGATAATGAGATGATGCTCCTCATCCTGTGCCTGTGTGCACAGCAAAGGAGACAAGTGAGCTGTGGAAACCAAGAATAACGCTCTAGTGGTCTGTGTGAGAACTGCAAGATTTTAATATTAAAATAATATAATACCAAAAATGTTTAAAAAATATGTCCACAATAAAAACACGATAGAGGACCTTTCAACAAATTTTTTATGTTGAGCTGAACACACGATTTAATTGTGGGTGCCGAGTGGAATAAAACATTTTTTTTTTTTTTTTTTCATTTCGCTTTGACAATCAAATATTTGCCATTTAATAAGTTAACTATAGTTAAAGGGGTATTCCCATAGTAGGTGTAATAATAATATTAGCAAATATCTTCAATTATAAATGTAGTATAGTTCTTCTGATTACCAATGTTGCTTACCCCATATGCAGGGCATTGCAGTAGCTAGGTATCCATGGTTACAACCACTAACATTTAACTGTCACTATATGAATGGTTGTAACCATGGATACCTAAGGTACTGCAATGCCCTGCATATGGGGTAAGCGACATTGGTAATCAGAAGAACTATACTACATATGTAATTGGAGATATTTGCTATTATTATTATTATACCTACTACTTATTGGGGTAGGATCTTGGAGATAGGAATATCCAAGTGGGCGTTATTAGATATTTTTCGACAAGGGAGTGTACTTCTGCCTCCTTTATGACACTGACTAATCATAAGCAGGCAGCAACATAGAAGTGCAGAAGGACCTGTGATGATGTCACCAAGGACCACATGACTTGAGTCCTCAAGTCCTGCCGGCCTGAATAAGCACTGAAGATACATTACACAGCACAGAAGTTGTTGAAATATTAATTGGAGTTAAGGAACTTGTCCAGTACTTTATCTCCCCCCCCCCCCAATGTATCCCCCTGGGGCCCCTAAGGCTGTGTGCCCACTATGCGTTTTTCTAGCATTTTTGCCGTGGAATTTCCGCAGCGAAAACGCTTAAAAAACGCTTGGTAATATATACCCCATGGTCACCAATGATAATCAGTATGTGAAATTTCCGCTGCGGATTATCATTGCGGAAAAATACACAGCATGTCCATTAATTTTGCGGACACGCAGCGTAATTTCCGCCATTGACTTGCATTGAAACTCTTGATATCCGCATCACTACATGTGCGAATATTAAGTGATTCTATGTGTGGATGGTACTCGGGTGTGGAGTAGAGGAGACTCTCCTCCAGACCCGGGTATCATAGTACCTGTTAAAAAAAAGAATTTAAAATAAAAAAATAAACCTTATACTCACCTTCTGATGTCCCCCGGTCTTTTCTCCGCTGCGTCCGGTCTCTTGTACGGCTCGTGGTGGTGTGAAAGGACCTTCCATGACGTCATTTAGTCATGTGACAGGTCACGCGACCGCTGACGTCATGAAAAGTCCTTTCACACCACCGCGAGCTATTGGGGAGACCGGATGCAACGGAGAAAAGACCGGGGGCCATCAAAAGGTGAGTATAAGGTTTTTTTGGTTGTTTTTTTTTACCATTAATATTCTTTTTTTCAACTATTAACTTGGTCACACTATATAAATCCATGCCGGTTGCATGGATTTATATAGTGTGACCAAGCTGTCAAGCACTTTCCAAGTGATGCTAAAATCGCTTGGAAAAGCGCTTTACAACCCGCATGCGGAAATGCATGTGAAGAACGCTTCTACCTGGCAGGAAAAATGCATGTAAAATCCGCATTCGTTTTTCCTGCCAGGGAGATGCAGAAAAAATCAGCAGCATTTCTTCATCGTGGGCACTTAGCCTAAGACTTTTTGTAAATACCTTACGTTGCTGATAATGCCTGTGAGAGGCGACTAGTGAGGCGTGACTCAGCGCTGGGGTCCCCGCGGTGGCTGCTTGGTTGTGGGCAGGGTTAGCCCCCTCGTCACACCCAGCATCCACCGCAGGCTTTCTCAATGAATGGGGAGAGGCAGAGCGCGCAGTGGATGCCGGGTGTGACGCAGCGAATAACCCCACCCACTGCCCAGCATCCACCGGGGAACCAGGAAGAAAAAGACCCCCTGGCCGCTCACAGGCATCACATGACCCCCGGCTGCTGCCAGCACTTGTCGTGACATCAGTTGATGTCAGAGCCGGATGCAGCCGGGGGTCATGTGATGCCTGTGAGCGGCCAGTGATATCTGCAACGTAAGGTATTTACAAAAATCCTTAGGGGCCCCGAGGGGATACATTGGGGGGGGGGGTAATATAAAGTACTGGACAACCCCTTTAATAGCTCCACACTCCTGTGCTGTATATCATCAGTGCTTACTTAGGCTGCACACTCTGATTGGCGGGACCTGAGGACTCAAGTTATGAAAAAAAACAAAGACGTTGGCAGTAAGGCCAATACAAAAGACCTCAGGAAAGGAGTTAAAAAAGAATCCAACGCCAGCATTTACAGAAGTGTGTTCTGTTATCTATCTTTTTCTGAACCACTTTGTGCTGAATATACATCCATTTAAGTAAAAAATTAAATTAATTCCGAACGTGTCCATATCCATCGGAGTCATTGATTGGTAAAGAGCTTATTAAATCATTTGTAATTGTCTCATTGAAAAAAATAAAATAAAATCTGATACTCCCCCTTTAATAGTTTGGTTACCCACAATAACCCAATTTTATTTATTTATGGCAAAAATTGTATTTTCTAGCACATGCTGAAAATGCGGAACACTAACAGTTCACCCAGACGTCCGTGGATCTCGGGCCGATCACTCACCGCAATGCACGGACTGGCTGTCACGCTCTGGTCAGGAGACCTGCAGCCAGTCCGTGCATTGCGGTCCGTACTCTAACCAATTTGCATGGACGTCTGAATGAGCCCTTAGAAAATGCTTTTTGTTAAAAGACCCAGATCAATTAAAGGGGTTATTTGAAATTAAAGAAACACGGTTGCTTTCTTCCAGAAAAATGTGACTTTTGTCTGTATGCTGCGTCTGGTGTTGCACTTCCGCCCCATCAACTGAAAAAAGAAGAGGTTGTCTCACATGGACACCCCCTTTAACTGGTTTTGGCATAATAAAGATAGTGCCATGGTGACAAATTCTGTTATTAACTTATTATGTTATCTTTTGGCAGTATATTACAGTACTTTACTGGAATTCAGAGGATGATGAGTTATCAAGAAGTGGGCTCAATTTCTATTTTCTTGGCTCTACACTCAAATGTTCCCAGAACATTTAGAAATAAAAACAAAATAAACAGAAGAAAGTTTTTTTACTTTTTATGAAATATCACCACCTAGAGGTTGTGTCTGATATTTCAGCCCATCCTCTTTCTCTTGAAACAATTCTACGTGCAGACAATAAATTGGGGTAGCATTGCCTTATTATTTCTACTTCTATAAAACGCCTTTAATTTTTTTTACTACCTAAATCTTCTGGCAAGACAAGGCCAACACTATTTTTTTCTTTTTGGCTGGGTGTTACTATTCATCCTGGGTGTTACTATTCTTCCTGGGTGTTACTATTCATCCTGGGTGTTACTATTCAGCTTCGATGTTACTATTCACCCTGTCCGCTTGGAGACAGGCTATTGACCAGTATAACATTAACACTGGGGCTACCAATTTATTTAGTAAATTTCCAGTAGAAATATTACAAAAATGGTACAATGCAAAATTTTAAGAAAAATTCATCAGATTTAATGATTTATGGAGAAATACAATTATGGTAAAAAAACAAATCTGTCCGCAGAAATGTATTTATGGGTAAAGAGTCTGTAAGAATTTTCCAATTTTGGATTTTCCATTTTGCATTATTCTTTGGAAGCCTGGGAACAGGTAAAAATTACTAAAATCTTGTAATCACCTGCGTAGACCTACCCCGCACCTGTCCTGCTGCCGCAGGTGCGCACTTGTCCTCCACTCATCTCAGTCTGGATCTTCTAGAGCTGTCACGTGGCGTGCGACACATATCATTGACGTCAGTAATGTGTATTGCGCCCCACGTAACTGCATGATGCCTAGTCAGCACTGGAAGATCCGGACCGATTCCATGCTAGTGGAGGACCTGGCAGGGAGATGCAGCAGCCCGATAGCTAAGGGGCGGCCTAGGACAGGTGAATATAACCTTTTACTATGTTTTAACCCTATCCTGGCCCTTAATTTATTATGCTCTGGGGTCTGGAGAGTAAAAGATTAGGACTTATAAATATAACTCGGGTTATCAGCCAAACCAGAGACGCCCATCTGTGGACAGCACGTTGAGTATTTGTTTGGCACATGTGTGGGTGGAAGCCAATACAAATCCTAGACCACTTTTCCCTAAACTCTGTAGAAGAGAGGCGAATGTCCCTCTTGTAAGGTCTTATGCTTTGGAGGGTTGGGGTCCAGGTTGTGAACTCCATTGTGATGGACTTTATCCAAAGTGAGGAAAATATTGGGCTTTCAAAAAAATTCCTGACCTTTTGCTTAAGAGTATCGTTCAGAACTTCTGACAAATCTGTTCAGTTAATCTCCCATTCCCCATGAATTAATAATTCAGGGTTATCTTTTCTTACAACTCTATGTAACAACTCACAATTTGTGAATAAAGTGACAACTGGGTGTTACCAGTTGGGGGGGTCTCTTCACACTCATGCATTATCCAATAGTGCTGCCAGTAACAGCTTGTGTAGGGACACCCCCCATTGATATTAGGAACGGTAACCTCAAGTGTCAGTTTATTCATGAATTTCCAGTAGAAACACCAGAGGAGCACAAAGTAAAGGAAGAGATGCTGCGGGGTGGTTCTGCCGCGGGGTGGTTCTGCCCCGGGGTGGTTCTGCCCTGGGGTGGTTTGGCCCCGGGGTGGTTCTGCCCCAGCTCTTCTTCGACCTACAGTGAATGCAAGTGAGGCAGCTCGCCCAAGGCCAATATAGACTCTCCCTAAGCTCTATCAAGGCGAATCCATCATTCCTTGAAATTTTCAGGACTTTCTGGTTTGGAATAGGTTTATGGAGGTCCTTCACCTTTTGGATAAGACATGTGATGGACTGCTTCCCAACCAGCACTTTTCTGTTGCCCTTTCCTGACTTAGGTTTTGGGTCAACCTGCATAAAGCCATCTGTCGGTGAATTGGAGCCTTCTGATTCATGCTATGATTTTGGGTGGATTTGAGAGCCTGAGATGTAGGCGGAGTAGTGTGATATCCAGAATTCCACAATCACTTCTTCATACGCTGATTAGAATGGATTTAGGACTATAAAAAATAGTAATATCTCTGTAAATATGTCCAAGCCTAACCATAGGACTGATGACCTCAACTAATTAGTTATGAGTCCGACAGTCAGCCTGGAACTCACTGCTACATTGTGCCCATATGTCAGTATTACTATAAGGCCATGACCCCACTATCAGTATTTGGTCAGTATTCGGTCAGTATTTTTTCTCAAGAGTGGGAGCCAAAACCAGGTGAGGAACAATCAGAGAAAAGGTATAATAGAAACAAGTCACCAATTCTGCATTTATCACCCACTCCTGGTTTTTGCTTCCAATCCTGAGAAAAATTACTGACCGATTACTGATAGTGGGGTCGTGGCCTTAGCATAATTGTCTTAAAGGGAATCTGTCAGCAGGATTTCATTCCACAAACTATTTCTATGCACATGTAGCTCTTTCAAAGACAAGTCCAGCAATACCTTTACATGACCGGTCAGGTTCATCTGTTATCAAGAAATCAACTTTTGAATTGATATAAAAATAATGCAAAAGGACTATAGTAGATCTGAAGCCTCTGTCACTCCAGCTCTATTCCCATGCTGGGCAGGGAATAGAGCTGGAGTGACAGAGGCTTCAGATCTACAGTAGCTCTACAGCCTCATTTGCATATCAATTCAAACACTGATCTCTCAGTAACAGAGGATCGGATCGACCATGTAAAGGTATTGCTGGAATTGTCCTTGAAAAACCTACATGTGCATAGAAATAGTTTGGGGAGTGAAAACTGCCTATTTCTCATAACTAGGTAGTTTGCCTTAGATGACAGACACGGCAACGTTTTCTTCTTAGCACCTGTGTTCAGTAGGTGAGCGCATACATACTGCCATCTAGAGGACATCTTATGCCTTAGCATGCAGAATCTGAGTAGTTTTCTCATAATGTAATCTTTTCCCTGTAATCCATCAGAGCAAAGTTAAAAATGATATCCTGGCTGTGACTTTTATCATGGCGCACACATTTGGAGGTAAGTATATTACATTTTAAATCTGACACCCAGCTGCTCTCGGCTTAGGTGAGACATGGCGGTTAAAGACGTGTCAAGAAAAGGTAGGAGGGAAAAAGTAATAACCGGTATGATACGCAAGCCGCATTTAATTAGCAATATAAGATGCAGGATTAAGTAGAGGTGGATTAGATTGGTTTTAAAATAGATGAATACGTTATGGTGGACCTACATCAAAAACACATCCATTTTCTCGCCGGCTCAGTGCGCTGTACCTTGGCTCCGAGTACCTAAAGTAAAGGGTATTAAAGCAGCCGGATTATACCAGGACTGAAGGTGTACTAAATCTGTTACTTCTCTGCCTGTCACTGCTGTTTCTAACTTTTCCGGCTTAAACCCTTGATTAATAGTAATAGAAGTTTTTACACCTGTCATTAACCGGTTCAGGACTGCCCACTGTACATAAACGTCGGCTCTGCCCGGGCTCTGTGCAGCGCCGACGTTTAAAAACGGTGGGTGGTCCCGCAGCGCTCAGGACCCCCAGGGTCCTGCAAGCGGTGCGGTTCCGGTGCAGAGCGATAGCTCTGACATGTGACATGTGATTGCATCAGGTCCCCATGATGTTAACCAGTTCCTATCTTCTAGATGCCGCGATCCAAAGCGATCGCGGCATTTAAAAGATAGTGACAGCCAGTGGTCAGTGATCAGGAACCCCACATACCTCAACAGTGAGGGGATCCCGGTGCTGTGACCTCTGACCTCATCGAGACCTGATTGGCTCACACCAGCCAATCAGAGAGATCACTGGGGAAGTTTGTTTTAGCAACAAACTTTCCCGGGCGATCTGCCTGATAAAACACTGTTTCCCCTCAGATCTCAGTGAGAGAGCAGAGGAGAAACAGTGTGACAAGAGCTGTGTCAGCCTTGCCACTGTGGAACAGTAAAAAAAAAAAAAAAAAAAAGTAAGAGGCTAAAGTTAGGGTTAGCCTTAGGGTTAGTCAGTCCTGTCAGTCAGTCCCGTCAGTCAGTCCTGTCAGTCAGTCCCGTCAGTCAGTCCGGTCCGGTCAGTCCGGTCAGGTCAGTCCAGTCAGGTCAGTCCAGTCAGGTCAGTCCAGTCCGATCAGTCCAGTCCGGTCAGTCCAGTCTGGTCAGTCCAGTCCGGTCAGTTCAGTCCGGTCCGGTCAGTCCAGTCCGGTCAGTCCAGTCTGGTCAGTCCTGTCCAGTCCGGTCAGTCTGGTCAGTCCAGTCTGGTCAGTCCAGTCCGGTCAGTCCAGTCCGGTCAGTCCAGTCCGGTCAGTCCAGTCCAGTCCGGTCAGTCCAGTCAAAAAATATAAAAACAAATAAAATGGCCTGTCAGACTTATACCGCAGAGAAGGCGTATGCCCTGCTATGTTCTGACAGTGACGACAGTGCAATCTCAGATGGAGATGTGGATTTTGAGGGCTTTAGTAGCGGCGACACTGAGAGCTCAGAAATGAGCAGTGATTCTGGTCCATCCTCAAGCCCAAGGACCAGTATAACTATAGGGGCAAATAGCGCTACTGGAGAAACGTCTCCAAATCAGGGAACACTGCCCAGTACAAGCGCTGTCCCTGCTACTAGTGAATTGGCGCACGCCAGTGTACAAGGGGCTTTACCACATGATCTAGCATTTCCCAGATGGGAGGCTTCAGATTCGGCTGCTCCATTCAGCCCTGATTTCAACGCCATTCCTGGTATAAATGTGGAGGTGGAAGATTTTGGACCAATTAATTTTTTTAATTTGTTTTTTACAGACAGCTTGCTAGAGCATATTGTCGTGCAAACAAATTTATACGCGTCCCAATTCATAAGCCAGAATCCCCGATCTTACTATGCTAGGGCAAATTTATGGACACCAACTAATGTCCCGGAAATAAAAAAATTTTTAGGACTTACATTTGCCATGTGGCTTGTTAAAAAACCGAGCATTCGATCCTACTGGTCCAACCACCCTGTTCAAGCCACCCCTATGTTTTCAGTCGTTCTGCCTAGGACCCGTTATGAAATGCTCATGAGGTTTTGGCATTTTAACGACAATAGTCAATGCCTGCCCAGAAATGCCCCAGAACATGACAGGTTATATAAAATCAGACCCATCATTGAAAATTTGTCAGAAAAATTCTTAAGGCTCTACACCCCAACACAAAATATTTCTATAGATGAGTCCCTTGTAAAATTCAAAGAAAGACTGCACCTCAAGCAATTTATCCCATCTAAAAGGGCAAGGTTTGGAATAAAGCTCTATAAAATGTGCAAAAGTTCAACCTTATACACATCCGCTTATCACATATATGAGGGGAAAGATAGCCAACTAAACCTACCAGGATGCCCTACTTATCTGGGGACATCTGGAAAAATTGTTTGGGAGCTGATAAGTCCATTTTTTCAAAAAGGCTACAATCTATATGTGGACAATTATTACACCAGCATACCCCTATTTAAAAGTCTGGTTGAACACAACATCGGGGCTTGTGGGACCATCCGTAAAAACCGTCAGGGGTTTCCACAACCATTGGTCAACCAAAAGTTTCAAAAGGGGCAGTCAGGGGCTGTACGCAACGGAGAGCTGCTTGCCCTGAAGTATAGGGATAAGAGGGATATTTTTGTCCTCAGCTCGATCCACACAGATGCCACAAGGCCCACTGTAGAACTAGGATCCACTACTCCGAAGCAAAAACCTGTGTCAGTTATTGACTACAACAAACACATGGGGGGTGTGGACCTTGCAGACCAGGTTCTACAGCCATACCAGGTATCAAGAAAGTCCTATACCTGGTATAAAAAGTTGGTTATTTATTTGTTTCAGGTGGCCACATGCAGTTCTTTTGTGTTGTACAAAAAAGCAGGAAATTCAGATCCTTTTCTTGATTATCAAGTGATAGTTTGAAAGTGTTAGCCCCGCTCATCCATTAGAATCTGAGGATGTGAAAAGACTCACTGCGCGACATTATTGCACTTATTCCAGCAAAGGAAATGAGAAGGAACCCCCAGAAAAGATGTCGTGTATGTACTAAGAGAGGAATGAGGCGTGATACCCGCTACTATTGCCCACAATGCCCATCATTGCCAGCCTTATGCGTCACTGACTGCTTTAAAATCTTCCACACAGAACCACGTTTTTAAACTGTAAAAATGTATCCCAATTTGTCAAACATTTGGTTCATTTAGTGCAGGGGTCCTCAAACTACGGCCCGCGGGCCACATGCGGCCCGCGGAGGATTTTTATCCGGCCCGCCGGGCTGTGGGCAGAGGAGAGCGGTGTCAGCGCCCGCTCTCTCCCGCTCTCTCAGGGCCCCGGCAGCCGGATACTTACCTCTCCTCGTGCCTCTGCAGATCCGCTGTCTTCCTGGTGCACGCTCCCTGTGACGTGTCAGGTCAGAGGGTGCGGTGACGTCTTTACACCGCGCCCTCCCCTGAGCCATCACAGGCAGTGCAGAGCGGGGCGACGCTGGAGTACAGACCTGAGCAGCGGCAGCAGGTGAGGAGGAGGGAGGTGAGTATTGCTGTTTTTTTTAATGTATGGAGGCATGGGACATAATATTAGGGGTGACATGCTGCATGGGGCATTATATGAGGGGGTGACATGCTGCATGGGGCATTATATGGGGGGGGGTGACATCCTGAAAGGGGCATTATAACGACAGGGGAGTGATATCCTGCATGGGGCATTATATTGAGGGTTGACATCCTGCATGGGGCATTATATGGGGGGGTGACATCCTGCATTGGTCATTATATGGGGGAGTGACATGCTTCATGGGGCATTATATGGGGGGTGACATCCTGAAAGGGGCATTATAACGACAGGGGAGTGATATCCTGCATGGGGCATTAGATAGGGGAGTGACATGCTGCATGGGGCATTATATGGGGGGGGGTGACATCCTGAAAGGGGCATTATAACGACAGGGGAGTGATATCCTGCATGGGGCATTATATTGAGGGGTGACATCCTGCATGGGGCATTATATGGGGGGGTGACATCCTGCATGGGGCATTATATGGGGGAGTGACATGCTTCATGGGGCATTATATGGGGGGGTGACATCCTGAAAGGGGAATTATAACGACAGGGGAGTGATATCCTGCGTGGCGCATTATATGGGGGGGTGACATCCTGAAAGGAGCATTATAATGACAGGGGAGTGATATCCTGCATGGGGCATTATATTGAGGGGTGACATCCTGCATGGGGCATTATATGGGGGGGTGACATCCTGCATGGGGCATTATATGGGGGAGTGACATGCTTCATGGGGCATTATATGGGGGGGTGACATCCTGAAAGGGGAATTATAACGACAGGGGAGTGATATCCTGCGTGGCGCATTATATGGGGGGGTGACATCCTGAAAGGAGCATTATAATGACAGGGGAGTGATATCCTGCATGGGGCATTATATTGAGGGGTGACATCCTGCATGGGGCATTATATGGGGGGGTGACATCCTGTATTGGGCATTATATGGGGGAGTGACATGCTTCATGGGGCATTATATGGGGGGGTGACATCCTGAAAGGGGAATTATAACGACAGGGGAGTGATATCCTGCGTGGCGCATTATATGGGGGGGGTGACATCCTGAAAGGAGCATTATAATGACAGGGGAGTGATATCCTGCATGGGGCATTATATTGAGGGTTGACATCCTGCATGGGGCATTATATGGGGGGGTGACATCCTGCATGGGGCATTATATGGGGGAGTGACATGCTACATGGGGCATTATATGGGGGGGGTGACATCCTGAAAGGGGTATTATAACGACAGGGGAGTGATATCCTGCGTGGCGCATTATATGGGCGGGTGACATCCTGAATGGGGCATTATAGCGACAGGGGAGTGATATCCTGCATTGGGCATTATATTGGGGGGTGACATCCTGCATGGGGCATTATATGGGAGGGTGACATCCTGCATGGGGCATTATATGGGGGAGTGAAATGCTGCATGGGGTATTATATGGGGGGGTGACATCCTGAAAGGGGCATTATAGTGACAGGGGAGTGATATCCTGCATGGGGCATTATATTGAGGGGTGACATCCTGCATGGGGCATTATATGGGGGGGTGACATCCTGCATGGGGCATTATATGGGGGAGTGACATGCTTCATGGGGCATTATATGGGGGGGTGACATCCTGAAAGGGGAATTATAACGACAGGGGAGTGATATCCTGCGTGGCGCATTATATGGGGGGGTGACATCCTGAAAGGAGCATTATAATGACAGGGGAGTAATATCCTGCATGGGGCATTATATTGAGGGGTGACATCCTGCATGGGGCATTATATGGGGGGGTGACATCCTGCATGGGGCATTATATGGGGGAGTGACATGCTTCATGGGGCATTATATGGGGGGGGGTGACATCCTGAAAGGGGAATTATAACGACAGGGGAGTGATATCCTGCGTGGCGCATTATATGGGGGGGTGACATCCTGAAAGGAGCATTATAATGACAGGGGAGTGATATCTTGCATGGGGCATTATATTGAGGGGTGACATCCTGCATGGGGCATTATATGGGGGGGTGACATCCTGTATTGGGCATTATATGGGGGAGTGACATGCTTCATGGGGCATTATATGGGGGGGTGACATCCTGAAAGGGGAATTATAACGACAGGGGAGTGATATCCTGCGTGGCGCATTATATGGGGGGGTGACATCCTGAAAGGAGCATTATAATGACAGGGGAGTGATATCCTGCATGGGGCATTATATTGAGGGTTGACATCCTGCATGGGGCATTATATGGGGGGGTGACATCCTGCATGGGGCATTATATGGGGGAGTGACATGCTACATGGGGCATTATATGGGGGGGGTGACATCCTGAAAGGGGTATTATAACGACAGGGGAGTGATATCCTGCGTGGCGCATTATATGGGCGGGTGACATCCTGAATGGGGCATTATAGCGACAGGGGAGTGATATCCTGCATGGGGCATTATATTGGGGGGTGACATCCTGCATGGGGCATTATATGGGAGGGTGACATCCTGCATGGGGCATTATATGGGGGAGTGAAATGCTGCATGGGGTATTATATGGGGGGGTGACATCCTGAAAGGGGCATTATAACGACAGGGGAGTGATATCCTGCGTGGCGCATTATATGGGTGGGGTGACATCCTGAATGGGGCATTATAACGACAGGGGAGTGACATCCTGCATGGGGCATTATATGGGGGGGGTGACATCCTGCATGGGACATTATAAAGACAGGGGAGTGATATCTTGCATGGGGCATTATATGGTGGGAGAAAGGGACATCCTGCATGGGGCATTATATGGGGGGTGACATCCTGCATGAGGCATTATAAGGGGGGAACAGCCTGCATGGGGCAGTATAAGGGGGAAATAGCCTGCCTATTGAGGACCTATGCTGCCTATTGGGGACATTTACCTGCCCATTGAGGACCTATGCTGCCTATTGGGGACATTTACGTCCCCATTGAGGACCTATGCTGCCTATTGGGGACATTTACCTGCCTATTGGGGACATTTACCTGCCTATTGGGGACCTATGCTGCCTATTGGGGACATTTAGCTGCCTATTGGGGACATTTACCTGCCTATTGGGGACCTATGCTGCCTATTGGGGATACAGTATTTACCTGCCTATTGGGGACATTTACCTGCCTATTGGGGACATTTACCTCCCCATTGAGGACATATGCTGCCTATTGGGGACATTTACCTGCCTATTGGGGACATTTACCTGCCTATTGGGGACCTATGCTGCCTATTGGGGACATTTACCTGCCTATTGGGGATATTTACCTGCCTATTGGGGACATTTACCTGCCTATTGGGGACCTATGCTGCCTATTGGGGATATTTACCTGCCTATTGGGGACATTTACCTACCTATTGGGGACCTATGCTGCCTATTGGGGATATTTACCTGCCTATTGAAATACCGGTTTATCTAACTTTACTTGTTCTTCATTTTAAATATTGTATTTGTTCCTGTATTGTTTTTTACATCAAAATAAGATATGTGCAGTGTACATAGGAATTTTTTTTAAAAAAAAAACTATATTCCGGCCCTCCAATGGTCTGAGGGACAGTGAACTGGCCCCGTGTTTAAAAAGTTTGAGGACCCCTGATTTAGTGAATGACACATTCGAGTAGAGCTCACTTAATTTCCAGGGGTGGGGGGGTTCTCCAGAATCTAAACCTTCCATTGCGTGCTTGTTTCTGGAAATCATCCATTGAGTTAAAATGGTCACTAAACCCATAGATGAATTCCCAGAGGGGTGTCATTTCCAAAATGGGGTCAGTTCAGGGTGGATTCTTTAGTTCTGGTACTTAGCAGCTCTGAAAAGTGCCAGAACAGCAGAATCACCCCTGAAGTGACCCCATTTTGGAAATGACACCTCTCTGGGAATTCATCTATGGGTTTAGTGACCATTTACCTATCTACTTATTTTCCCACCACTAGATTAATTTATACCGAGGAGTAGATTGTAAAATTCGGTCACTTTTGGGGGTTTCCTCTGTTTAGGCACCTCAGGGGCTCTCCAAATGCAACATGGCGTCCGCTATTGATTCCAGCCAATTTTCCATTCCAAAAGTCAAATGGCGCTTCTTACCTTCCGAGCCATGCCGTGCGCCCAAACAGTGGTTTTGCACCACATATGGGGTATCAGCGTGCTCAGGAGAAATTGCACAACACATTTTGGGGTCCATTTTTTCTGGCTTCCCTTGTGAAAATTAAATATTGGAGGCTAAAGTAGCAGTTTTGTGTTAAAGATGTGTTTTTTTATTTTCACTCTTCAACATTATTAAATTCTGTGAAGCCCCTGGGGGTTCAAGGTGCTCACCACACATCTAGATAAGTTCCTTGAGGGGTCTAGTTTCCAAAATGGGGTCAATTGTTGGGGGTTTCCTCTGTTTAGGCACCTCAGGGGCTGTCCAAATGCAACATGGCGACCACTATCGATTCCAGCCAAATTTCCATTCCAAAAGTCAAATGGCTCTCCTTACCTTCCGAGCCATGCCGTGCGCCCAAACAGTGGTTTTGCACCAAATATGGGGTATCAGCGTGCTCAGGAGAAATTGCACAACACATTTTGGGGTTCATTTTTTCTGGCTGCCCTTGTGAAAATTAAAAATTTGAGGCTAAAGTAGCAGTTTTGTGTTAAAAATGTGTTTTTTTATTTTCACACTTCAACATTATAAAATTCTGTGAAGCCTTTGGGGGTTCAAGGTGCTCACCACACATCTAGATAAGTTCCTTGAGGGTGTATCGTTTCCAAAATGGGGTCAATTGTTGGGGGTTTCCTCTGTTTAGGCACCTCAGGGGCTCTCCAAATGCAACATGGCGTCCGCTATAGATTACAGACAATTTTCCATTCCAAAAGTCAAATGGCGCTCCTTACCTTCCGAGCCATGCCGTGCGCCCAAACAGTGGTTTTGCACCACATATGGGGTATCAGCGTGCTTAGGAGAAATTGCACAACACATTTTGGGGTTCATTTTTTCCTGTTACCCTTGCGAAAATTAAAAAATATTGGGTCTAAAGTAATTTTTTGTGAAAAAAAGTTAAATGTTCATTGTTTTCTTCCACATTCCAAAAATTCCCATGAAGCAACTGAAGGGTTAATAAACTTCTTGAATGTGGTTTTGAGCACCTGGAGGGGTGCAGTTTTTAGAATGCTATCACTTTTGGGTATTTTCTGTCATAAAGGCCCCTCAAAGTCACTTCAAATAAGATGTGGTCCCTAAAAAATGTTTTTGTAAATTTTGTTGTAAAAATGAGAAATCGCTGGTCAACTTTTAACCCTTATAGCTTCCTAACAAAAAAAATTTTGGTTCCCAAATTGTGCTGATGTGAAGTAGACATGTGGGAAATGTTATTTATTAACTATTTTGTGTGACATATCTCTCTGATTTAAGGGCATGAAAATTCAAAGTTTGAAAATTGCAAAATTTTCAAAATTTTCGTCAAATTTCTGATTTTGTCACAAATAAACGCAAGTGATATGGAAGAAATTTTACCACTAACATGAAGTACAATATGTCACGAAAAAACATTCTCAGAATCAGGGGAATCCGTTGAAGCGTTCCAGAGTAATTACTTCATAAAGTGACAGTGGTCAGAATTGAAAAAATTGGCCCGGTCACGAAGGCAAAAACAGGCTCTGGCGCGAAGTGGTTAAAGGGGCAGTCTGACCTTTATGATAGTGACCACCTATCCTTAGGATAGGTCATCAGTGACAAATCAGCGGTGGTCTGACACCTGACACCACAGCTGG
Organism: Phyllobates terribilis; assembly: GCF_046119375.1. Taxonomy (NCBI): domain Eukaryota; kingdom Metazoa; phylum Chordata; class Amphibia; order Anura; family Dendrobatidae; genus Phyllobates; species Phyllobates terribilis. The sequence goes on from NW_027362763.1 coordinate 768,840,674, forward strand.
TTCCAGGTTCTTGTGGGCCCTGGGCAAAAGAGTCTCAGTGGGCCCCTTTAACACATACCATGATTCATGATGCACAGATACCACAGAGAAATATAGATATAGTACAAGGACAAAGATTTCACTTCTTACATTACATGAGCGATATCTATTGTAAATTCTACAATAGCTCAGAAACTGGCGAATCCTCGCAGTGCACACCGGACAGTATAGTCCTTACAATATTATGGGCACTACATAGTCCTCCATACAGTATTATGGGCACCACTAAGTCCTCCATACAGTATTATGGGCACCACATAGTCCTCCATACAGTATTATGGGCACTACATAGTCCTCCATACAGTATAATGGGCCCCACATAGTGCTCCATACAGTATTATGGGCACCACTAAGTCCTCCATACAGTATTATGGGCACCACTAAGTCCTCCATACAGTATTATGGGCACTACATAGTCCTCCATACAGTATAATGGGCCCCACATAGTCTTCCATACAGTATAATAGGCCCCACATAGTCCTCCATACAGAATAATGGCCCCACATAGTCCTCCATACAGTATAATGGGCACCACATAGTCCTCCATACAGTATTATGGGCACCACTAAGTCCTCCATACAGTATTATGGGCACCACTAAATCCCCCATACAATATTATGGGCACCACTAAGTCCTCCATACAGTATTATGGGCCCCATATAATGCTCCATACAGTGTAATGGACCTCATATAATGCTCTATACAGGATACTAGCCCCCATATAATGCTCCCATACAGGATACTGGCCCTCATAAAATTCTCCATGCCGAATACTTTCCCCCATATAATGCTCCATACAGAATACTGGCCCCCATATAATGCCCCATGCAGGCTGTGCCCCCATATAATGCCCCATGCAGGCTGTGCCCCCATATAATGCCCCTTGCAGGCTGTGCCCCCATATAATGCCCCATGCAGGCTGTGCCCCCATATAATGTCCCATGCCTCCTGGGCCCCCATATAATGCCCCATGCAAGTCCCCCATATAATGCCCCATGCCTCCTGGGCCCCCATATAATGCCCCATGCAAGTTCCCCATGTAATGCCCCATGCCTCCATACATGAAAAAAATCAAATACTCACCTCACTTCTCAAATGCTGCCGCTTCTCTCATCGCTGCCGCTGCTCCGGACTCCTCAGCCGCGTAGCCGTCTTCCCTCTCTGCGCTGTGACTGCTCAGCAGAGAGCGTGGTGGAAAGACGTCATCACACCCTCTGACCTGAGACGTCACAGTGTAGCAGCCGTGGAAGACACAGAACCTGCTGCGGAGGCACGGGGAGAGGTAAGTATTGTGCCGGAGCCCTGAGCAAGCGGGAGGGGGTGCAGCCCCCCCCCCCCCCCCCCCCCGCCTGGTCAGGGCCCCGGCACTTGCCCGTGTGCTGATGCCGGGCCTGCTTGACACCCCCATCAGTCTGCTATTTTCAGCTCTGGTGGCGGCTGGATGTAAACCATGAACGGAGCTGAACAGTGTGGCGCGGTTCACTGTGTAGTGGCCATTCGCATGAACTTCAGCTCAGCTCCTCTGCAACTGAATAGGAGCCATTCTGCAGTTCTCGGCAGCAGCCACTATACAGTGGTCCTTATCTTACCGCACTATGGTTATACCCTGCTGTGCAATAATCTGGTCCCGGGATATCCTGGAGTGGCGCTCAGCTGTCTAATAACAGCCTAGATTATGCTTTTATGGCCGGGACCTAATTCCGGTTTCCTTAACCCCTTGATCATTTCAGTCAAGAGTGATCGTAACCTGCTAAAAGAGGATGACTCCTCTGACCAGGTGACTGGGTTTCCCAATGATCAGAGACTGAGAACCTGTGTGTACAGAGCCCACCAGCCGAGAAAGGACCCCGGGGCTGTCTGATGCTGTTAGTCATTAGGTCCATGATCCAGCCTGGGATTAGTGAATATATTATATAGATTGGGCAGTACTGAATGAAACGCTAATGAAAAAAAAAAATTACAGCTGCTAAAAAGTGAAAAACTTTTTGTGTGTCATTAAGACCCAAAAGACCTGGTCATTAGTGAGGGCAAATACACTGCTCAAAAAAATAAAGGGAACACTCAAATAACACATCCTAGATCTGAAGGAATGAAATATTCTCATTGAATACTTTGTTCTGTACAAAGTTGAATGTGCTGACAACAAAATCACACAAAAATCATCAATGGAAATCAAATTTATTAACCAATGGAGGCCTGGGTTTGGAGTCACCCCCAAAATTAAAGTGGAAAAACACACTACAGGCTGATCCAACTTTGATGTAATGTCCTTAAAACAAGTCAAAATGAGGCTCAGCATTGTGTGTGGCCTCCACGTGCCTGTATGACCTCCCTACAATGCCTGGGCATGCTCCTGATGAGGGAGCGGATGGTCTCCTGTGGGATCTCCCAGACCTGGACTAAAGCATCCGCCAACTCATGGACAGTCTGTGGTGCAACGTGACGTTGGTGGATGGAGCGAGACATGATGTCCCAGATGTGCTCAATCGGATTCAGGTCTGGGGAACGGACGGGACAGTCCATAGCTTCAATGCCTTCATCTTGCAGGAACTGCTGACACACTCCAGCCACATGAGGTCTGGCATTGTCCTGCATTAGGAGGAACCCAGGGCCAACCACACCAGCTTATGGTCTCGGGTCTGAGGATCTCATCTCGGTACCTAATGGCAGTCAGGCTACCTCTGGCGAGCACATGGAGGACTGTATGGCCCTCCAAAGAAATGCCACCCCACACCATTACTGACCCACTGCCAAACCGGTCATGCTGAAGGATGTTGCAGGCAGCAGATCGCTCTCCACGGCGTCTCCAGACTCTGTCACGTCTGTCACATGTGCTCAGTGTGAACCTGCTTTCATCTGTGAAGAGTACAGGGCGCCAGTGACGACTTTGCCAATCATGGTGTCCTGCACGGTGTTGGGCTGTGAGCACAGCCCCCATCTGTGGACGTCGGGACCTCATACCACCCTCATGGAGTCGGTTTCTAACCGTTTGTGCAAACACATGCACATTTGTGGCCTACTGGAGGTCATTTTGCAGGGCTCTGGCAGTGCTCCTCCTGTTCCTCCTTGCACAAAGACGGAGGTAGCGGTCCTGCTGCTGGGTTCTTACCCTCCTACCGCCCCCTCCACGTCTCCTAGTGTACTGGCCTGTCTCCTGGTAGCGCCTCCAGCCTCTGGACACTACACTGACAGACACAGCAAACCTTCTTGCAACAGCTCACATTGATGTGCCATCCTGGATGAGCTGCACTACCTGAGCAACTTCTGTGGGTTGTAGAGTCCGTCTCATGCTACCACGAGTGTGAAAGCACAACCAACATTCAAAAGTGACCAAAACATCAGCCAGAAAGCATTGGTACTGAGATGTGGTCTGTGGTTCCCACCTGCAGAACCACTCCTTTATTGAGGGTGTCTTGATAATTGCCAATAATTTCCATCTATTGTCTATTCCATTTGCACAACAGCATGTGAAATTGATTGTCAATCAGTGTTGCTTCCTAAGTGGACAGTTTGATTTCACAAAAGTTTGATTTACTTGGAGTTATATTCTGTTGTTTAAGTGTTCCCTTTATTTTTTTGAGCAGTGTATATAGATCGTTACTGCTGTACCCTGTAATGCTCATTCTAATATCCGACAGGGAAAATTTCACAAAGGATTATGGAGCCATTCTTGCATGGTTTTCCAAAGCATGTAAACTCACCAGCCTCATCAGGTCTAAGATTTCTGTTTAACATTTTATGAAGTTTAGATTGTGAAATTTGATGTCAGGTCTTCTCTAAAGCCACGGCCCCACTATCAGTATTTTGTCAGTATTCGGTCAGTATTTTTCTCAGGAGTGGGAGCCAAAACCAGGAGTGGGTGATAAATGCAGAATTGGTGACTTGTTTCTATTATACCTTTTCTCTGATTGTTCTTCACCTGGTTTTGGCTCCCATTCCTGAGAAACAATACTGACCAAATACTGACCAAATACTGATAGTGGGGCTGTGGCCTAAGGGGATAATCTTGAGCTGATACCTGTGAGTTTCATCCTATTTGTAAGATTAAGTTCCCACAATGAGTTTTTGACGCGGTTTATATTTACTGTGCAAATAAGGCAGCGTCTTACAGCTCCAGCAAAGTGGATGGCATTTATAGAAACCTCATGCACACTGCTCTTTTTTTTATACTTAGAGAAAAGTGCATGTATCAAATCTACAACCTGTCAATTTCTCCTGTGAGTGCGCTGAGTATTTTGTGCAGATTTTCCCCATAGACTTGCAGGAGATGCAGAAAATCAGCAGGTAAAATATCCTTATACGTTATACAGTGCTGCAGAAATGCACTGAAAGTGCGTGTAATCTGCACATGACTGTATCAATGAAGTTTTGTGAAAACCAAATATAAGAAAGTGTCAAAAACAAAGCAGCTTTATTTAAAAAAAATGACACCAAACAAAGACTAAAAACACATGTAAGATAATGCAAGTAACCTAATTTACATAATAGGTGCAGAAAATCTGCAACATCAAAAACTCATTGTGGGAATGTAGCCTTAAAGTAAAAATACAAACCTTTTATATATACTGTATGTGTAGGTGTCATGATGATATGCATCTAAGGTCTCGTACCTAATCCTGCACCTGCTGACATCAATGTGGATGGAAGTCGGGTGCAAATATATCAGTATCAAATCTGATCACACACAATATCCGAGCAGCTGACAGCGATGTTGGTCTCAGGTTTCATTGACTTTCCCTACTGTAAATGGAGTGTGTGAGCCACGGCCTGGACCACTGCGGGTGGCAGCTGCCATTCAGTACCTCGGGGGCTGAGCATTGGGGGAGGGGTACAATCTAAAACCCCTGCCTCCGGCATCAAGACTGCATGATCCAACCCTAGATTTATTAACGACCTGTTGATCTAAAGCAGCAAATGGAGGAAGACAATGTCTCTCTTAGCCATTAAAGGGCTGTGCGATGTTGAGCATCTACTATAGCAGTGGTCTCGCCTGGCAAGGACTGCTGTACCAGACGCTTGTCCAACAACAAATCCGATATGTACAGATCTGACCTTCCTTGTCTTTGCTCTTGGCTCAATATATCCCGATGTGTCTGGTACAAGATTTCCAGCTTTTCAACTCAACATGATTTTATGATACTCTGTCACAAGATGTTTATTCTATGTCTTTCTAGTGGAGATAAGACAATCAATTCTCAGGACGCTGGTTCACCGGCCAAGCTGCTAGATGAGAGCCCTGGGAACCACCTCCTACTTGATTGCATCCGCGGGTCCTTTTTTGATTATCAGCGTGACACACACCCATGATGTCGCTCCAGACTGGCTAATCAAAAGAGGAGCTGCAGGTGCCGCTGGGTAGGAGGTAGAGAGATGAACGCATCAATTTGCGGGACTCCGGTCCAGCGGGCAGGTCAGTGGTACCGGGCAGCAAGACAGTAGGCCCTCTACTGTCATATCTTCTGGCGTCCACAGCATTTGATTTGCCAGGGCTAACGCAACGTCATCTCTGCGACATGTCGAGCCAGCCCTGGCCAATCAGAAGCCACGCTGGGAAAACTAGGCCGGAATCCCAAAAATTGATCCACTCATCTCTAGTAGGGGGCGGCTCGCAGGCTTCCATCCGGTGGCCATGGATTACTGGCCTGGCCACTGGACCTGGGTCCTGTGAATTGGCCACTTAGTGGTTGTGATCTGAATTGCAGCCAGTCTTGGTTTTGCTATCATATCATGATTTTGTATTAAATTTGTTTAATGAAAAATTGGAGTCTTTAACCAAATACAAGAAAGGGTCCGGATTGGCACTTCTTTATGTGCCCTATAACACTCACAATTTATTCATGAGTGTCAAGAAAATGAAGAACAAAGCTTTTCATACCCTTTTTCTTTTAGTAAAGCAAACTCTTTGTATAATAAAAAGCTATGCACAGATACACTTTGTGCAGATGTGCTCACCTAATCCAGTCTAATACGATATCACAAAACTAGCAAAACCCTACACTGACCGCAGTTCACATCGCAACCACTGGGTGGCGACACGTATATTACAGACTTACTGTGGACAAATCTGTGCATCAGTTCCTCAACAGTTTTAAGATCTTGTAGTCATTGAATGATAACTGTGGAGATTATAAATGTGATCAAAGCCTGTGTGTAAATCTTTCACATGACCAGGACATATTTTCATCCACTATAAGGAAGTAACCGAGGAAGCTATGGGGTCTGAGATGCAGATCTGCATGCTTTAGACTGTAGCAGCTGTCCTGCAGTCCCGGGATGCCAGTGGCATGTCCCACTCTTAACTATATTTGCATTTTGTGGACTTAGATATAGTTGAATATAATGGTGGAGTTGGGGCCATCAGGTCCCTGCTCTATTATTTACCCGTGCCATCCTGAGGCTCGAAGCAGGAGATGTAGTGACGGGGGTTCATAATTTAAAGGAAGCACTCTGGGGGCATCATATGGGGTGGCAGTGTAGAGGCATCATAGTATGTAAGGGATAGATTGTGGGGGCACCATACTGTTTGTAAGGGGGTACATTAGGGGCATCATGTTGGGGGCATTGTGCAGACAGCATATCCTAATCAATAGGGTATCATTCTGGTTGGTTACATTAAGAGGTTTCTTTAGGAGCACTATTTTAGGGGTATGGCTAAGCTATATGGAAAAGAATATGCACCTTTTTTCTTGTCCTTCAGAGTTGGGGGTATACATATGGTCCCTTGTATTTACAGTTGTGATCACGCAGGAGCCAATATATTACTGATTTCATGAACAACCTGACAGACGGTTTTGTAGCCTTTATCTCTTGTTCATTTTACATGCCATTAAGTGATTGATCGCTGCAGTCTGGTCCCTGGGACCTCCACTAATGCCAGCACTCGGGGGAGGGGAGGGAAGTTAATTTCAATAGGGAGGAGAGAGAAAAATGAAATATATCAGTACATAGTCGAGCAAGCCCCTTATACAATGGAATGTAGGGCAACATAAAATATGGGCCCAGCTATGCGATGGCACTATAAACTGTTGTCTGTTAATCAGCTGGAAATATGTCAGAAATTATGATTATACAGCGGGGTGTAAATGGCAGTAATGTAGTAGATAGAGAGGACCTTGTTTTGCTAAAGTCGGAATAAGAAAGCAGTTTTGTGTATTTTTGAATTACACCTGCAAATTCAAATTTCAACACAAGATGGCAGCAAACAGTCTTGAAGGAAATGGATTTGCCATCTATTTATCTGCTTGTCGCTGACTGATTACTTTCACATACATAGCTCCCTGCCTCATACTATTAGGCAGGTTCCCATGTTAAGCTTTTTCATGCAGCTTTTTTGTGTTTTTAACAAATATTTTTTTAATACAGTATAGAAAGCATACACGTTTGCTTACAAATGACTAAAGAGATGGAATATTGTATTGTGCATATCTGCCAACTTTGAAAGATAGAAAAGAGTGACAAAGTATTGCAGCTTGCGCAGCACATCGCGGCAAACTCCTAATATATGGTAAGCTGGAAAAGCAGAGACCAGTTCTGCCCCGAAAATGAGGTCACTTTTAGAGGTGGGGCTGGTTTTTGTTCTTCATGCTTGCTGCGTTCTCTCCTTACATTGCGCACTGACAGTGCAGTCTCTTGCCGACTTGTCACTTTTCATTAGAGTTGGTGAGGGAGCGCACTGTCACTCTGCATTGAAAAGAATATCGCACAGTGACAAGGGAGCTCGTACTGAGAATCTCTTGCAACTGACGTATGCTCAGTAGAGCTAGGACTAACCCAGTCCCTGAAATGAACGTCACGTTTCAGGGTGGGGACAGAGGCCACAGCAATGATGGCACCCACTGTACCCTGATGACTCATTTGAGTCATCAAACCGGAAGCAGGTAAAAAATAAAATAAAACAGAGAGAGAGGGAATGATAAAGACTTTTTAATTAAAGTATATTAGCAGAGAGATTAGATTATTACATTAGAGATGAACATTTAGGGTTAAATCAATGTTAGCTTTGGACCACCCCTTTAATAAATAACCCCCTTCCACCCATGGTGTTTAGTAATGAAGATGTATTGTAATTGGGATTTCTGCTTTAGTCAGCCCCTTTCTATATGCCTTATGCTTTTGTTTCTTTGCAGAGGTATAACAATAGGGGTCGCACCATGTTCTTGTGGGTAAGAGCGCTGAAGTCCCGGGGGAGGGCCCGGATGGAGACGCCACGGGTGCAGATCTTGGTGGTAGTAGCAAATATTCAAAATGTAAAAATACATCAATAATACAAATAACACATAGTTAGAGGAGTCTTTTAGGCTATGTGCCCACGATGCAGAAATGCTCTGGTTTTTTTCCTGAGCGTTTCTGCATCTCCCTGGCAGAAAAAACGCATGCGGATTGTACATGCGTTTTTCCTGCCAGGGACATGCGGATATGAAGCGTTCTTCACATGCATTTCCGCATGCAGGTTGACAAGCGTTTTCCAAGAGATTTTAGCATCACTTGGAAAGTGCTTGTCAACTTGGTCACACTATATAAATCCATGCAAACGGCATGGATTTATATAATGTGACCGAAAGAATGGTATAAAATAAAAAAGAAATCTATATTTACCTTCTGATGGCCCCCGCAGTCTTGCTTCGCTCCTTCCTGGGTTGCCAGCAGCTCGCTGTACACTACACTGAAGGACCTGCCGTCACATGACTATGACATCAGCGCAGGTCCTTCAGTCCATCGCGAGTTGCCGGCAAGTGAAGACAAGGAGAGCGGGGGCCGTCAGAAGGTAAATATAATATTTATTTTTTATTTTATTCTTTTTTACAGGTTCTATGGTACCCGGGTCCGGAAGAGTCTCCTGTCCTCTAGACCCGGGTACCATCCACACATTGGAACGCATGGAATCCGCATCTACATATACAGTGATGCGGAATCCAAGCGATTCAATGCAAGTCAATGGCGGCGAAAACGCAGCACTTCCGCGAAATAATTGATAGTTTTGCGTTTTTTTCCGCAATGATAATCCGCAGCGGAAATTTCCGCAGCATGTGCACAGCACATGCGGATTATCATTGGGGAACATGGCAGGCCTTCTACCATGCATTTTTTAAGCGTTTCTGCAGCGTTTTTACCACTGCGGAAACGCTTAAAAAACACATCGTGGGCACACAGCCTTACAGAAATTGCATTAGTTCACAAGAACTTTAAAGGGGTATTCCTATCTCATAATGTGAAGCTATAGGGTTATGATTTGTCATCACTTTTATGATCTGCAGAGTCTTTCCTCTAGGATTCGCACCAATCCTGAGAATCATGGTACTGTAACGTTAATTCGTCACAGTGACCTTTTCTGTCCTCTGTCTGGAGCTGCAGAAAACATCCATTCAAACTGCTGAAGTTTCCAGCACAGGGTGCTGGGGAGCGTCACTGTACAGGTTAAAACAGATCATTCTCAGGATCTGTGTTAGTCCCTGAGATCATTCCCCATCAGTAATAAAAGGGGTTTTCCACTTTCAACAAAGAGGAGCCCAAGTGCTTGCAGGCATGTAAAATAACAAGACAAGGTGGTACTCTGCCTCATCCCCTCCATCGCCAGCTGTTCGGTGCTGCTCCAGTTTATGTCCTCCACTCATCAAGACTGTTGTTCTGCCCCTGTACCGCCTCAGCTGCACCCACTTTGGCAGAACTGTGCGAAAAGCCAAAAGTCGCAATATTTTTGCGCATCCTCGAGTTGTGCAAAAAAATAGCAACTTAGAAATCTGATGCAAAACACTGTTTTGCCTGCAGTGGTGATGTCATGTCAACAGCTCACATCACCACTGTAGCCAATCACGGAGCTCAGAGCTCTGCAGATGTAGACAGCATGTGCTGCTGAGCTTAGCTAATGGGGGTGATGTGAGCTGTTAATGTGATGGAGACCGGAGCAGCAGCAGAGAGTCAATGTTGGAGCCGGGGAGGCTGAGTACTATCTGGTTTTGTTATTTTGCATGCCTGTAAGCATTTGGGGTCCACGTTGCTGTTCACACCTATATATGTTGCATATGGAGGTAGCTGCTCCTAGTAAGCACCTGTTCACGCCTATTTCTTGTTTTGGAAGTGCCGGACAGTTTTTTCTGTTACACACACAAATACGCACATACACCCACAGACACAAACACACACACACTTATATATACACACACATACTTCAACTCTAGACTCTGAGGCTGCGTGAATTTCCGCAGCGGAAGCGCATCAAAAACGCATGGTAATCCGCACCCCATGGTCCCCAATGGCATTCCGCAATGTCAATTCACATGCTGCGGATTATTCCGCAGCGTTTCTGCAGCGCTCATAAATCCGCAGCATGTTCATTAATTTTGCGGAAGCGCACCGGAATTGCCGCCATTGACTTGCATTGAGACGCATAATATCCGTGTCTGTACATTTGTACACGCGGATAATATGCGTTTCAAATTGCGGAGGGTACCCAGTTCTGGAGGAGAGAAGACTCTCATCCAGACCTGGGTACCATTGTACCTGTAAAAAAAAGAATAAAATAATAAATAAAGTTTATATTCACCAGTCCGGCGGCCCCTGCAGCACTTCTCCTTCCAGGACCTGAGATGACGTCGCGGTCATGTGACCGCAGGCTGTCTCGCGATATGCCGGCAACCCGGAGGGAACCAGGAAGGAGCGCGACAGCACACGCGGCAGGGGATCGGTAAGTATAGCTTTATTTTTTACGGTCACACTACATAAATCCATGCTGTTTGCATGGTTTTATATAGTGTGACCTAGTTGTCAAGCACTTTCCAAGTGATGCTATCGCCTGGAAAGTGTTATGAACTGCTACAAGCACTAAGGAAAGCTAGGAAAACTGTCCCTACAATAGGACTAAGCTGATTCCCTACGATGCAGCGGGGGACCTGTTCCTTATGAACAGACCCGCCTAAGTCCTCGGCTAGTCTGAACGCAGACCTATAGATATAAGGGAGGGGTCCCTACAAGAACTAAGGACTGGGATATAGTTGGACACCTCCTAGCAGAAATTGTAGCAGAGCAAAGACAAACAAACAAAAAGTACTAGTGGTCCAAAGACCAAGCAAACTACAGAGTTAGGTACAAGGCACCTGGCTAGCTTAAGAATAAATGTAACACTGAAGTCCAGCAAGGCCAGAAGGGCGGAGCTGGATTATATAGGCAGAAAGTCATGTGACCAACAAAATAGAAAAAAACTAACAGGAGGGTTCTAACAGAAAGTGCTTGTAGTCCTCATGCGTAAATGCATGCATAAACGCATGTGAATACGCGTGTATTCTGCAGGAAAAACGCATGCACAATCTGCATGTGTTTTTTCTGGCAAGGGAGATGCAGAAACGCTGCAGAAATTTTCTGCTTCATTTCTGCATTGTGGGCACATAGCCTTAGTCTTACTCTGGCTGGCTCACTAAGCTTACGTAATTCCATTAAATAAACTCAATTGCACACAGCTAACTTCACCAACTTTTCCTGCCGACTTCTCTGACCTCAGGTCAGCCAGTAATGAGCTTTACAATGGTCAATAGTTTCTCCCCAGCTAAAATTCAACTTGGCCGTCCCTGACCAAGTTATAACCTCTCGTGAGGTTGAAGTCTCGCACCACCCAAATGCCTTGGCTCCCTCCAGGCTGACCTATCCCAGCCCCCATAAGAATTTCCAGAACTGTTCTCTGCCTTGGCTGAAAGCACCTTCAGCCCACTACTGTAAGGTAGGGACAATTATCTATGTCCACTCCCCATCTACTCCCCAGTAAATTCCCTAGACCTTGTTGAGTGACCTCACAATGGCACCTCTTGTTTATGCATTCCCCAAAAACACACTATGTTTTCTGCTGGCTCCAGTCACTTGCACACTGACATCCAACCGGTGGGCAAGCCCAGACCTACCAATTACATATCTCAATAACCATGAGGCCTAATCAGTCTTTCTCCCCTCTTGCCAAAACCTCTATCTTTTTACACTTATTTCCATCCTTACAACTTTGCTATGGTACAGCGCTTTGCCCCCACAAACCTTCCAACTATCTCAGTATTAGACTCTTCCAGAGCCCTCCCTGATATTGGTACCTTCTCTTGCCGATAAGCGATGGTGCCGCTGCCGAGTATCACAACTGCTCAGCCCACATCTAACTAGCATGGTGGCTCAGTGGTTAGCACTGTTGCTTTGCATCACTGGGGTCCTGGATTCAAATCCCAACAAGAACAACATCTGCAAGGATTGTTTATTCTCTCCCCGTAATTGCTTGGGTTTCTTCTCATACTCTTCTCAGATGCCTCTCACCCAGCCAAACCAGATCTCACACTTTGCACTGACGAGGGGCAGTACTCCGAAACACAGTGTCTGCAAATTGAGATTCTGGTTCTGGCTTTTATCCTAAGTCATGTGACAAGGCTCGTTAGAGAGTCGATATTGACTTTTAGGATTGCTACTTCCTATAGGTGGAACTAGAGTTCTAGTCCTCTTCTTCTCTGAAGAGACAATTCTCATACTCTTGTGAGACATACTGATGGGGCATTTAGATTATGAGCCCCAATGGGAGAAAATATTTGTAAAGTGCTGTGGAATATTATGGTGCTATATAGGTAAGCAAAATAAATAAATACACTAGATACAAAAAGTTGCCGAGGTAATGACAATCTTTGAGAGCACAACGCTCCACACATGGGACATCTGCAAGGCAAAAACATGACAAAATCAACATATATGTTCCCACAGCGACATAAACAATAGTCCATAAATCTCCCTCCCCACCTGCAGCCCAAAACAGTTGTTTCCTTTACCCCACAGTCCATCTCGTCAGGCACGTCTCACAGGGGCTGACTTGGAGTCTTATGGAACCACTTCATTACTAGCATATTTCTCTGCCCTGGAAGTTTGTTTATTAGGCTGCGTTCACACATTGCGTAATCCCCTTCGTTTTTTTACGCGCGCGTATTTCCTGCTTTTTTAACCTGTGTTTTTTTACGCAGGTAAAAAAAGCACCTCCATTCACACACTGCGTTTTTTCCTGCGTTTTTTTACGGAGCTGCAGGAGAAAATGAAGTGTGAGGAGCATTGACACCTGTATGTAATGTAATGTATGTGTCTGTATGTGTATGTATGTAATGTAATGTATGTGTCTGTATGTGTATGTATGTAATGTAATATATGTGTCTGTGTGTCCTGTGTGTACTGTCTGTGTCTATGTGTCGTGTGTGTGAGTGTCCCCCTAGCAGTGAATGTACAGACAGCTTCTGGCTGCAGTACATACACTGCTTTAAAAGAAAAAAACTATGGATACTCACCTATCCGATGGATGGGAGAGGCGTCCGCTCCGGTCCCGCGGCTTCCAGCATCTGCCGTGAAGCGATCAGCTGACTGTCACGTGACCGGCTTGTAAATCAGCTGACCGGAAGCCGGTTACAAGCCGGTTAGCTTACAGCTGATCGCTTCACCGGCAGATGCTAGAAGCGCGGGACCGGACGGCTCTCCCATCCATCGGATAGGTGAGTATCCATAGCTTCTCCTGTGCCTCCATAAAAAAGCGCTGGAATTACGCAGTGTGTGAACACCGCTGCGTAATTCCATCGCTTATAATGGGCACAATAGGAGAAATTCTTTACGCAGCTGCGCTTTCGCGCTGCGTAAAATCACACAGTGTCTGAACGGCAAAGTGAATTTCCCATTCACTTTGCTGGCAGACACAAGGCACATTGCCTATTTTGAAAAAGCGCGCGAAAATACGCAATGTGTGAACGCAGCCTTAGACTCCTCTGAGGTCTCCCCTTTCTCAGGACCCTTCTTTGGAAACTCTTTAGTTCTTTTCTGTGACAAGGGGCCTCTGCTAGCCATGTGGCTGCAGCCACACACTGTCTCACTTCCTGCTAGCTGTTCCAGTATTATTTGTTTTAGCTGTTATACGTTCAATTACTTATAGACAATTACTTTGAATAAGTAGAGGGTTAGGGCTCATTCAGACATCAATGATTTTTCTCCGTCAGAGTTTCATCAGTGTTTTTCATCAGAGTTTGGTCAGTGTCACTTTTAACTATCAGAGTTTAGTCAGGGTTTCATCAGTTTTCCTCTGATGAAAACAGAAATTATGAAGACTTCTCAACCTTCTCATATCACACAGTTCTTGAAAAGCGGGCAGCACGCGGATGGCTTCTGAGAGCGGTCCGATCTTTTTTTCAGACTTACAGACTTGCATTGGTGAGGTTCATCCAAGACTCCCATCAAAATCGGAGATGTCTCCGTGTTTTGGTGACCATTCAGTTCGTGAAAATACATGGACATGTGAACAGCTTCATAGATAGGTACGAGTTATATCTGTGAAAAACACAGATCGACCTCGTACATGAAAAAACTTAACGAGCCCCTACGTTGGTAAGAGGTGGTAAGGCTTACTGCCTCTGTTAGTTTATAAAGTTATGTATACTTTAACGTCCTTCCTAAGCTCCTGATTAATACAAATTCTCTTATTATTTTGCTCAGCAAGGAACTTTACGTGCCTTACCCGATTATCAACATAAACAGTAGGATTGATTTGTCCGTAAAAATGATGTTTTTAAGCGCACGTTGAGTCATTAATATTCCTTTTGTATCCGCTTTGTAACGTTGTCAGAGATCCTTGTGCTCAGGAGACACGCAGTTTTCTATTTTCCAGCAGGATACAGAACTCTGTACCTTTCATAAAAGATTTTCTAGTGAACAGCATGAACTATGGCTTGTTGCTTGTCTCACGGGGACATCAGTCTTACCATTCTTATCTGCTTCGCTGGATACTTATCACTAGAGACCAGAGCCTCACACATGGATTATCCTAATAAAATATTTCCTGATGAGATATGTAAATGAGAAAAGACTGAATGAACTTACATAAAATACTACATTATTAGCTATAAGATTTTATTACATTCATGATTTTTTTTTAACTATGGTTTTGTGATGATTATAAAGGTATATCTTGCAATTTCAAGCTCCTCATCTCTTCATTCAAGGTGGTTTTAGGTCCTTCAACCCCTTCACCCGCTTGTGATTTTCCATTTTTTCATTTTCGGTTTCTTCTCCCCTTCTTCCAAGCGCCATAACTTTTTTTATTTTTCCGTCTCCATAGCCGTATGAGGGCTCGTATTGCTGCGGGACGAGTTGTAAGTTTGAATGATGCTTAGAAAGCGGGAAAATAATCCCAAGAGAATCGAAATTTCAAAAAAAGTGCAACCTCACAATAGTTTTTTTTTAATTTATTTATCTTGTTCACTATACGATAAAACTGACCTGGCAATATTATTCTCTAGGTCAGTACGATGACGCAGATACCAAACATGTATAGTTTTTTTTTATTATTATTTAACTGGTGAAAAAAAATTCTGACATTTGTGAAAAACAAAAACGAAAAACCTTTGCTTGTGTCGCCATTTTCCGAGACCCTTTTAATATTCGGGATCTGGGGCTGGGTGAGGGCTTATTTTTTGCACCCTGAGCTGATGTATTTATTGATATTATTTTGGGGTAGATAAAATGTTTTGATCTTATTGCATTTTATATGTTGCGACAGGCAAGAAAAGTAATTCTGGCCTTTTCGATTTTTTTTCTCTTTACACCTATAGATTAATTGACTTGATATGTTGATAGATTAAATACAAAATATGTGTATTTTTTGTATTTTTAAAATTGTTTTATTTTTAATGGGGCAAAAAATAAATTTGAACTTTTTGTGTTTTTTTTAATCATTTTTAAAAACTTTTTTTTTTTTTTCCATTTTTTACAGTATTTAGTAATCTACTTAAAGCTGTTATCATCTGATCACTTGTGCTATTTGCTGCACTGCTATGTATAGCTAAAATCACAATCTCCCATGAATGCCACAGCTACAGGCTGGGTTACAAAAGGGGAATAGTCATGACAAGCACGGAGGTCTTCAGCAGACCACCTGCTGCCATAGCCACCCATCAGCGCCCTGCGATCACCTCACGGCACTACAGTGGGCGCTTAGAATGACACACGCCCCTGTCAGGCCGTGTTAAATGCCGCTGTCAGAAATTGACAGTGACACTTAGCAGGTTAACAGCCGCGAACTCTGCTCTGCTCCACCCGTGGCTGTGAGAGGCTCATGATGGCTGATTAAATCAGCCATCATCTGCCGGGAAAGATGTGGGCTCAGCTTGCGAGCCCGAAACAATGGCATGGACAAAACATATGGTGTAGATGCTATCCTATGATCCTATGTCGTGAAGGGGCTAAAGGGAGCCTGTTAGCACAAAATGACTTTTCAAACCAAGCACAGGCACTCAGTGCACCCTTGTGATGGATGAGCTGTTCAGTCCACCTACTTCTTTTCCATCTATCTCCACCCTTCTCTGGCTCCTGTAAAGCCAGATCTGTCAATCAAGGAAAAAGGAGGTGTGGAGATAACAAGTAGGGAAGGTGCACTGAACTGTTTGGCCACGTCAAGGGTCCACCGATCGCCTGTGCTTGGATTCAAATCTCGCATTGTGCTGACTAACTCTCTTCATTAAGCTCCATGCCCTTGCCCAAAATTGAGTTGGTGTAATCAACTGCTCATTTTCACCCTCACATACAAATACTGATAACTATTGTTCAATGCTTGTTTATATTTAAAGGAAATAAGTCAAAGATTTAGAGGCTAATAATTTCCGTATTAGTAGAGCTTAGGAATCATTGAACAGAAATTATAATTATTACTGAGGATAAAAACTGCTTTGTCAGAATCAGCTGTCCCTGGCAGTCCTAAACGGAATAAATGGTGTTTCAGAGTCTTGTTCCTGGGATCGGTAGTAGTTCTGGTGGTCAGATGTCCACCGATCCACAAGGCATCATCTATCTTGTGAATCCTGAGAGTCAAGGGGCTGTGGGGCTTCAGAGCTGCATTTCCTTCATAGTTTTTCCTTTGCGCAAGTGCATTCCCGACCACCGGCACATCTGTATTGTGTCCTCCATTTATAACCGCAGCCACAGTGCCAGATGCATATTATAATAGATAATATAAGTTACATTTTAGTGTCTAAGCTATGTATGGTACTTTATTTTTGCCATCAAAAGTGGCGAAGTTGGCAAAACAGGCGCAGAACAAAGAATCTGATGCTTTTTTGTGTATGTGCCAGTTGGGAAAAACAAGGTTATAACAAGTTGGAAATACCTGTCAGTTGCTCTTACCCTTTTCTATTTGGAAAATTGTATATAATGTATGATCAAATGGAAGTGGAGGAAGCAGAATGGAGCTTCAAAATGGTAGTAATCTTATGACATTTTTGGTTTTAATTAAAGGGAAACTATCAGCACAAAATGACTGTTCAAGCCAAGTACATGCGCTCGGTGCACCCTTGGTGTAGCCAAACATTTAAGTGCACCTTCCCATCTACTTATTTTCCATCTATCTCCGGCCTTCTCTGGCGCTATAAAGCCAGAGCTGTCAATCAAAATAGAGGAGGGTTGGGAGTGGAGATAGAGGGGAAAACAAGTAGGTGGGAAGGTGCATTTAAATGTTTGGCAACACCAAGGGTGTAGCTTGTGATTGGTTTGAACAGTCATTCTGTGCTGACAGACTCCCTTAAAGGGCATGGTTAACCTACAGCAAGGAGTACTAATTTAAGGCACAGTTGTAGAATTCAGAACAGTGACTCTTATATGTAAAGTCTTTTTTATCAAAATTACAGCATGAAGCCCAGTGAATGACCCAGCAAACCTGTTAACAAATTCTGTTCCTTGCCGATACAAATTGACTGTTCAAACCAAGCTCAGGCCCTTAGTGCACCCTTAGCATGGCCAAGCAGTTTATTGCCCCTTCTCACCTATCTCCAACCTCTTCTCCCTTGATTGACAACTCTGACTTGATTGACAGATGAGCGCGATAAAAATTTAAAACAATTAGGTTTGAAGATCACTGAACTGGTCAGCCATGAAAAGGGTGCACTGAGCGCCTGTGCTCATTTAGAACAGTCATTTTAATGTACCTTTAAAGTTTCACTGTGGTAAAGTATGTTATAAACTACCCTCCATATAAAATAGTGAAATAATTATCATGTCAGATTAAATAGACACATTAAGCTTACTCTACCAGGAGAGAGCTTTCTGATCTGAAAATGAGGGTGAGTGAATCACTGGAGCTTTTTATCTGTGTCCTCCCACTAATGTGAATCAAGGCATTTACAGTCAGGATTAGAGCGGTATTACTGGATATGAACATTAACTCGCTGTTGAGATTTCATCTGTCCCTCAGTGAGAGTGGGATCTGTGCTGAACATAGATAAAATACATTATTAATAGGTATCTGACTCACCACCCATACTAGTGTGCTGCTCAGTGTGTGGGTGGGACTGTATGAATAATTTTCAAGCATTAAAATTTTTCAAGCTTTTGCCCAAAAATGTAAAGATTGGTTATGTTTGATGCCCTGTAAAAATGCAGCAACCAGAGCTAAAGATTATGTGGACTTGTACATTATATAATGTTGATAAGTAATGTTGCGTATTATAGTAAAAGCACCATGGATGACATTTTTCCAGATCTCATCCACGTGCTGCATACAAAAACTGTAGCGTAAAAATGAACCTGCTCTGCTGCAGATTTTCAATGAGGAGTTTCTGCAACAAAATTGTATTTGGTTACTGCAGATTTCGTTGCAGATTTTTTTCTCTCCTGCAGTGCATTGATCATACCTGGATGTACCCCTACCTACTTCTGGAATGCCCATAGTCTGTGAACGTCAGGGCAGTCCACACTTTACTCTGCACTGACTTTATAAAATGTCAATGCAGTATAAGCAGCTTGCAGGAGATCGTGCAGTTATGGGAGTGGATAGGCAGCTGTCAGACACAGCCAGACTCCCGACAGAGCAGATAAACATGGTTTATTACCATGTTTACCTATTCAATCTTTGTATTCACAATGCTGAACCAGCACTTGTGTATACAGATTGGAAAGCACTGACTGTGCTTTCTTCTCCATACCCTGTGGTCATGTGATCACTGGGTTTAGGGAAGGAGCAGGAACTACTGGGTCTTAGGAGACTCAGTCAGTTCTGCTATGCAGCCAGGAATTTAAATTTCCCCTGTAACTGGGGCTAATATGCCAGCCCCAGTGATAAGTGAAATCAATCAATAAAAGTAATGTAATAATATATTAAAGTGCCCCCAAAAGGTATTTTAATACCATATGGGGGCACATTGTGTGAAATAAATGAAGAAAAAAAATAACATAAAAGAAAAGTATAAATTAAAGAAAGGAACACTGCCAGTCTGAATCCCTCTTTATAGTCCCTCTCCTGTAAAAAAACACATATCCAATATATCAAAATGGATGTAAAAAAAATATAAAAAAAAATTCTCCCAATATCAGAAAAATAAATAAAAATGACATAAAAATTAAGCCCCATGTATCGCAAAAAAGGAGACAAAATTCTCTGAATATCCAAAATTTTAGCGCCGTTAAAAATGCATGTACAATAAAACTCGAAAATGTGGTTGGTCATGAATGGGGGGAAATGGCCCGGTCCTGAATTGTTTATGAAGAAGGCTCATTGTTGAAAAACTGAGGCCATATCCAGTAGGACATATCCAGTAGGACATATCCAGTAGGACATATCCAGTAGGACATGTGTATGGATTTTTAAAATTCCATTAAAAGACAACAGAAACATTCCAGGTAGAATATAAGCGTATGTTGTACGTTTAGATCCTCAGCATGAACTGTTGACACCTGACAGGAAGGATTCATCAATTCATGCTTCTTACACCAAAATTTAACCCTTCCATCAGCATAATGGATTCATCTGACCAGGCAATGTTTTTCCACTACTCAGTGATCCAGCCAGTTTTGCACTCCTTTGTCCACTTTTGCTTTTCTTTTTCCTTTAGACAGATTGGTTGTCCATATTTGCTAAGGAAAGACAATTTGTGTGTTCAGACACAGACATCTTATGTATTTTTTGTTTGTTTTTTAAAGGAGGATTAGACCTTTGGAAACAATACTCTTGAGGCTTTTTTATTACTTGTTAATGTTATAGATTCCTATGAACAGTGAGTTGTTTTTTTTAAGTTCAGGCTCCACAAATTCCTAAATCGTGAGGTTGTGTAAAATTTTCTTTGACCTAGTTGAGTAGGGGCAAACACCGGACCTTTGAAGGCTAGGGCTGATCCAAGGGCAGTTTTGGTTTCCATTCTGGAAACAGAAATTTCAATTTTACCCAACTTGCCACATTTCCACACATGACACAATTTCTACAGCATGTAGTAAACCACATAACCAAGCTGAACAATGATTAACACAAAATATATTATGAACAGAGCCTTTACGTATTAGAATTATATTTATGATGCACCAGCATGTTCCACAAACTATTCACATCAGTGACCCCTTTGGCACAAACTGCAAAAGTTCAAATGATTGTCAAGATGTGAGCTTAGCAATTATATAAGTCAGTACCTATTTGTGTTGGTTGCATGCAATCTAGATTTGGCAAATCTTGCTGTCTGGCTGCTTTTCAGCTCAGTTCTATTAAAACAGAGCAGTGATCTGTGACTATAGTATAGCTACAGTGTCTAAAATGAGTCTGTGGTAGTCTGAGACATGACTTATTTCTCATCATTGGTCCAGGCTGCTTCTCTCTCTCTGCCTCCTGCAGCTATACCTTCTTAGGATGAATATAAACTACAGACTTCAAAACCACCAAAGAGATGAATATTGAAGATGACACATGTACTAAGGCAAAGCCTTAACGGTGCTTTCACACTGCGTTTTGACTCCAGTTCATTGGTCCCGTCGGGGCTTATGCCCGAACTTCCCACAAAATGCAATTCGGGCATATGCACCAGCAGGGCCATAGACTATATAATGGTGCTGACAGAGTGGTTGTGCGCTCTGTCGTGCATTATTTTCGGGGGTGTAATCCTACTGCGACCGGAATATGACCAATGCTCATGATGGGCCAGGATCAAAGCTTCAAGAACGTCATGGTGCTGATATCGCTTGGTCGAAAGGGAAGATCAAAAGTTGCAGAGATATCATAAAGTTCTGAACTTGGAATGTACGAACCATGAACCAAGGCAGACTTGACATCGTCAAAGCCTAAATGGACAGAACCGGACTCGACTTACTCAGAATTAGCGAACTAAGATGGACTCTATCTGGACACTTCCAGTCAAACGTACATTGGGTCTAATATTCTGGCAATGATAACCGAAGAAGAAACGATGTCGCTTTTCTTCTCAACCAAAGATTAGCCGACACTGTCCTAAAATACGGCACAGTCAGTGATAGTCATCTTGATACGACTACAAGGAGCGCCAATTCAAGTCACAGTTATACAAGTTTACTCACCAACAACAGATGCTGATCAAGTTCAAGAAGAAATTGACAAGACGCCACAACAAGACTTAATCATTATTATGGGAGACTTGAATGCCAAAGTGGGCCGCAGCAAACATGGATCTGTTGTTGGAAACTTTGGACTTGGTGAACAAAACAAGGCTGGAGGAAGATTCATTGACTTTTGTACGACAAATTAACTGTCCATCATGAACACCTTAAAAAAATCACAAACGGAGACTCTACACATGGACATCACCGAATGGGGCCTATAAAAATCAGCTTGACTACATACACTGTGTGTAGAATTATTAGGCAAGTTGTATTTTAGAGGATTATTTTTATTATTGATCAACAACTATGTTCTTAATCAACCCAAAAGACTCATAAATATCCAAGCTTAATATTTTTGGAAGTTGGAGTGTTTTTTTTTTTTAGATTTGGCTATCTTAGGAGGATATCTGTTTGTGCAGGTAACTATTAGGCTGTGTGCCCATGATGCGTTTTTTAAGCGTTTCCGCAGCGGCAAAAACGCTGCAGAAACGCTTAAAAAACGCATGGTAGAAGGCCTGCCATGTTCCCCAATGATAATCCGCATGTGCTGTGCACAAGCTGCGGAAATTTCCGCTGCAGATTATCATTGCGGAAAAAAGCAGCACTACCAATTATTTTGCGGAAGCGCTGCGTTTTCGCCGCCATTGACTTGCATTGGAACGCATACACTGTATATGTAGATGCGCATTCCATGCGTTCCAATGTGCGGATGGTACCTGGGTGTGGAGGAGAGGAGACTCTCATCCAGACCCAGGTACCATAGTACCTGTAAAAAAAAGAATAAAATAAAAAATATATGTTATATTTACCTTCTGGCGGCCCCCGGTGCGCTCGTCCTCCCATGCCGGCAGATCGCGATGGACTGAAGGACCTGCGTTGACGTCATAGTCATGTGACGGGTCACGCGATGCTGACATCGGCAGGTCCTTGAGTGTACCGCGATCTGCCGGCAGCCAGGACAGAGGGAAGCAAGACTGCGGGGGCCATCGGAAGGTAAGTATAGATTTATTTTTTTATTTTTTGACATTCTTTTACGGACACACTATATAAATCCATGCCGTTTGCATGGATTTATATAGTGTGACCAAGTTGACACACACTTTCCAAGTGATGCTAAAATGCATGTGAAGAACGTTTCACATCCGCTTGTCCCTGGCAGGAAAAACGCATGTACAATCCACATGCATTTTTTCTGCCAGGGGAGATGCAGAAACGCTCAGGAAAAATCCGGAGCATTTCTGCATCGTGGGCACATAGCCTTACTGTGCAGAATTATTAGGCAACTTAATAAAAACCAAATATAATCCCATCTCGGTTGTTTATTTTCACCAGGTAAACCAATATCAGTGCACAAAATTTAGAAATAAATATTTCTGACATGCAAAAGCAAAAAACAAAAAAATTAGTGATCAATATAGCCACCTTTCTTTATGATGACACTCAACAGCCTTCCATCCATAGATTCTGTCAGTTGCTTGATCTGTTTTCGATCAACATTGCGTGCAGCAGCCACCACAGCCTTCCAGACACTGTTCCGATAGGTGTACTGTTTTCTCTCCCTGTAGATCTCACATTTTATGATGGACCACAGGTTCTCTATGGGGTTCAGATCAGGTGAACAAGGGGGCCATGTCATTATTTTTTCTTCTTTTGGACATTTATTGGCCAGCCACGCTGTGAAGTAGTTGGATGCATGTGATGGAGCATTGTCCTGCATGAAAATCATGTTTTTCTTGAACGATACCGACTTCTTCCTGTACCACTGCTTGAAGAAGTTGTCTTCCAGAAACTGGCAGTAGGTCTGGGAGTTGAGCTTCACTCCATCCTCAACCTGAAAAGGTCCCACAAGTTCATTTTTGATGATACCAGCCCATACCAGTACCCCACCTCCACCTTGCTGGCGTCTGAGTCGGAGTGGAGCTCTCTGCCCTTTACTGATCCAGCCTCTGGCCCATCCATCTGGCCCATCAAGAGTCACGCTCATTTCATCAGTCCATAAAACCTTTGAAAAATCAGTCTTAAGATATTTCTTGACCCATTCTTGACATTTTATCTTATGTTTCTTGTTCAAAGGTGGTCGTTTTTCAGCCTTCCTTACCTTGGCCATGTCCCTGAGTATCGCACACCTTGTGCTTTTTGATACTCCAGTAACGTTGCAGCTCTGAAATATGGCAAAACTGGTGGCGAATGGCATCTTGGCAGCTTCACGCTTGATTTTCCTCAATTCATGGGCAGTTATTTTGTGCCTTTTTTGGCCAACACGCTTCTTGCGACCCTGTTAGCTATTTGCCATGAAACACTTGATTGTTCGGTGATCACGCCTCAAAAGTGGAAACTATCAGACTATTGCACTCATACATCATGCAAATACTACTGAAGATCCTACAAAGATGGCTACAGCCTTACTTTGACAAAGAGCTGCCAGAGGAACAAGCAGGATTAAGAAAAGGCAGATGAACAATAGATGTAATTGCTAACA
This sequence comes from Phyllobates terribilis, assembly GCF_046119375.1. Taxonomy (NCBI): domain Eukaryota; kingdom Metazoa; phylum Chordata; class Amphibia; order Anura; family Dendrobatidae; genus Phyllobates; species Phyllobates terribilis. The sequence goes on from NW_027362763.1 coordinate 768,864,549, forward strand.
TTAGATGGATAATGGCAAAGGCCAAAGAATACAATAAGGAGATCTATTTTTGCTTCTTCGACTACAGCAAAGCCTTTGACTGTGTTGATCATCAGAAACTTTTGAATACCATGAGTGGGTACATGGGTGTGCCAAACCATCTGATCAGTCTCATTAGAAACCTTTACATTGACCAAGAAGCAAAAGTCCGAACGGAACACTGCATGGTTTAAAGTAGAGCGAGGCATCAGACAAGGCTGCATCCTGTCCCCATTTCTCTTCAATTGATATGCAGAAGCTATTTTCAGGAAGGCTGGACTTGCCGAAAAATAAGGAATCAAAATTTCTGGACAAATTATCAACAATCTTAAATACTCGTGTTCAAGAAGCGCTTCTGCGGGTTACTTGGATAGGCACGAAACGGCTGTTGTCCTGATCCATCTCCCCGCTCCCCCTGCTTTTCTAAAAGGATAGTCCCGCCACATGAAATAAAGGACACTATTTTTAATTAAATGGTGAGTGCTGATTTTTCTATCGATCATATGAATTTGTGAATTTTTCTCTTGCACCACCGTTTGAATAATTGTGAAGGTATGCTCTTAAACTGTTTTCTGTCATAAATAATAATACACCTACTGGAGAAGCGCACTTAGGCGCAGTCTACTATGTCAGAATGCAGTGTGAAAACACTCTTATTATAGGGCAGTCTGGAACTTCAAATTAATATTAAAGTTCTAATAATAATTGGAAATAAAGTTGGTACAAATCGATTAGTAGGAACCAGTCCATCGTGATGGCCGCTGAAGGGGAGACCTATAAAGCGCCTCATATTTGATGGCATCTATGGCTGTTTTTTTTTTTTTTTAGCCAGCCTGCCATAACGTCTCCTGTGTTATGCCACAATGATGACGGCCAGCAAATTAAAAGAAGATCCGGTGCTACCATTAGGTGAAAAGTATTCCAGTGACCACAGATTACTGACTTGGCTGATAGACTGGGTCTTGCAAATCAATATGCACCAACTCTATTGGGCAAGGCAATATTTGATCTTTGCATCATTTATGGTGAAAAAGGGTAGGCCCTCTCCACAGTAGCTGGATCAGGACCTCTCCACCTCAGCAGAGTAGGACATCTCCACATCAGCTGGGTAGGGTCTCTCGACATAATCAGGGTCAAGACCTCTCCACATCAGCAGGGTCATGACCTCTCCACCTATCCACATCAGTAGGGTAGAGTCTATCCACATCAATAAGGTCAGGACATCTCCACATCAGCAGGGTCAGGACCTCTCCATCTCTCCACATCAGCAGGGTAGTAGATCTTCACATCAGCAGTGTCAGGACCTCTCAACATCAGCAGGGTAGGTCCTTTCCACATCAGCAGGGTCAGGACATCTCCGCATCAGCAGGGTCAGGACCTCTCCATATCAGCAGGGTAGAACATCTTCACATCAACAGGGTCAGCACATCTCCACATCTGCAGAGTCAGGACCTCTCCACATCAGCAGGGTCAGCACATGTCCACATCAGCAGGGTCAGTACCTCTCCACATCAGCCGGGTCAGGACCTCTCCACATCAGGGTCAGGACCTCTCCACATCAGCAGGGTCAGGACCTCTCCACATCAGCAGGGTGAGGACCTCTCCACATCAGCAGGGTAAGGACCTCTCCACATCAGCAGGGTAGGCCTCTCCACATCAGCAGGGTCAGCACATCTCCACATCAGCAGAGTCAGGACCTCTCCACATCAGCAGGGTCAGCACATCTCCACATCAGCAGAGTCAGGACCTCTCCACATCAGCAGGGTCAGCACATCTCCACATCAGCCGGGTTAGGACCTCTCCACATCAGCAGGGTTAGGACTTCTCCACATCAGCAGAGTTAAGATCTCTCCACATCAGAAGGGTCAGCACCTCTCCACATCAGCAGGGTCAGGACCTCTCCACATCAGCAGGGTCAGGACCTCTCCACATCAGCAGGGTCAGGACCTCTCCACATCAGCAGGGTCAAGACCTCTCCACATCAGCAGGGTCAGCACATCTCCACATCAGCAGAGTCAGAACCTCTCCACATCAGCAGGGTCAGCACATCTCCACATCAGCAGAGTCAGGACCTCTCCACATCAGCAGGATCAGCACATCTCCACATCAGCAGGGTCAGTACCTCTCCACATCAGCAGGGCCAGGACCTCTCCACATCAGCAGGGTCAGGACCTCTCCACATCAGCAGGGTCAGGACCTCTCCACATCAGCAGGGTGAGGACCTCTCCACATCAGCAGGGTCAGGACCTCTCCACATCAGCAGGGTAGGCCTCTCCACATCAGCAGGGTCAGCACATCTCCACATCAGCAGAGTCAGGACCTCTCCACATCAGCAGGGTCAGCACATCTCCACATCAGCAGGGTTAGGACCTCTCCAAATCAGCAGGGTTAGGACCTCTCCACATCAGCCGGGTCAGGACTTCTCCACATCAGCATGGTAGCCCTCTCCACATCAGCAGGGTTAGGACCTCTCCACATCAGCAGAGTTAAGATCTCTCCACATCAGCAGGATCAGCACATCTCCACATCAGCAGGGTCAGTACCTCTCCACATCAGCAGAGTTAAGATCTCTCCACATCAGCAGGATCAGCACATCTCCACATCAGCAGGGTCAGTACCTCTCCACATCAGCAGGGTCAGGACCTCTCCACATCAGCAGAGTTAAGATCTCTCCACATCAGCAGGATCAGCACATCTCCACATCAGCAGGGTCAGTACCTCTCCACATCAGCAGGGCCAGGACCTCTCCACATCAGCAGGGTCAGGACCTCTCCACATCAGCAGGGTCAGGACCTCTCCACATCAGCAGGGTGAGGACCTCTCCACATCAGCAGGGTCAGGACCTCTCCACATCAGCAGGGTAGGCCTCTCCACATCAGCAGGGTCAGCACATCTCCACATCAGCAGAGTCAGGACCTCTCCACATCAGCAGGGTCAGCACATCTCCACATCAGCAGGGTTAGGACCTCTCCAAATCAGCAGGGTTAGGACCTCTCCACATCAGCCGGGTCAGGACTTCTCCACATCAGCATGGTAGCCCTCTCCACATCAGCAGGGTTAGGACTTCTCCACATCAGCAGAGTTAAGATCTCTCCACATCAGAAGGGTCTGCACCTCTCCACATCAGCAGGGTCAGGACCTCTCCACATCAGCAGGGTCAGGACCTCTCCACATCAGCAGGGTCAGGACCTCTCAACATCAGCAGGGTCAAGACCTCTGCACATCAGCAGGGTCAGCACATCTCCACATCAGCAGAGTCAGAACCTCTCCACATCAGCAGGGTCAGCACATCTCCACATCAGCAGGGTTAGGACCTCTCCACATCAGCAGGGTTAGGAGCTCTCCACTTCAGCAGGGTCAGGACCTCTCCACATCAGCAGGGTCAGGACTTCTCCACAATCGCAGGGTCAGGTCCTCTCCACATCAGCAGGGTCAGGACCTCTCCACATCAGCAGGGTCCGGACCTCTCCACATCAGCAGGGTCCGGACCTCTCCACATCAGCAGGGTCAGGACCTCTCCACATCAGCAGGGTCAGGACCTCTCCACATCAGCACGGCCAGGACCTCTCCGCATCAGCAGGGTCAGGACCTCTCCACATCAGCAGGGTAGGCCTCTCCACATCAGCAGGGTCAGGACCTCTCCACATCAGCAGGGTCAGCACCTCTCCACATCAGCAGGGTCAGGACCTCTCCACATCAGCAGGGTTAGGACTTCTCCACATCAGCAGGGTTAAGATCTCTCCACATCAGCTGGGTCAGCACCTCTCCACATCAGCAAGGATCAGGACCTCTCCACATCAGCAGAGTCAGGACCTCTCCACATCAGCAGGGTCAGGACCTCTCCACATCAGCAGGGTTAAGATCTCTCCACATCAGCTGGGTCAGCACCTCTCCACATCAGCAAGGATCAGGACCTCTCCACATCAGCAGAGTCAGGACCTCTCCACATCAGCAGGGTCAGGACCTCTCCACATCAGCAGGGTCAGGACCTCTCCACATCAGCAGGGTCAGGACCTCTCCACATCAGCAGGGTCATGACCTCTCCACATCAGCAGGGTCAGAACATCTCCACATCAGCAGGGTCAGTACCTCTCCACATCAGCAGGGTAGGCCTCTCCACATCAGCAGGGTCAGCACATCTCCACATCAGCAGAGTCAGGACCTCTCCACATCAGCAGGGTCAGCACATCTCCACATCAGCAGGGTTAGGACCTCTCCACATCAGCAGGGTAGACCTCTCCACATCAGCAGGATTAGGACCTCTCCACATCAGCAGGGTCAGGACTTCTCCACATCAGCAGGGTAGCCCTCTCCACATCAGCAGGGTTAGGACTTCTCCACATCAGCAGAGTTAAGATCTCTCCACATCAGAAGGGTCAGCACCTCTCCACATCAGCAGGGTCAGGACCTCTCCACATCAGCAGGGTCAGGACCTCTCCACATCAGCAGGGTCAGGACCTCTCCACATCAGCAGGGTCAGGACCTCTCCACATCAGCAGGGTCAAGACCTCTCCACATCAGCAGGGTCAGCACATCTCCACATCAGCAGAGTCAGAACATCTCCACATCAGCAGGGTTAGAGCCTCTCCACATCAGCAGGGTCAGGACCTCTCCACATCTGCAGGGTCAGGACATCTCCACATCAGCAGGGTCAGGACCTCTCCACATCAGCAGAGTCAGGACCTCTCCACATCAGCAGGGTCAGGACCTCTCCACATCAGCAGGGTCAGGACCTCTCCACATCAGCAGGGTCAGCACATCTCCACATCAGCAGGGTCAGGACCTCTCCACATCAGCAGGGTCAGGACCTCTCCACATCAGCAGGGTCAGGACCTCTCCACATCAGCAGGGTCAGGACCTCTCCACATCAGCAGGGTCAGCACATCTCCACATCAGCAGGGTCAGGACCTCTCCACATCAGCAGGGTCAGGACCTCTCCACATCAGCAGGGTCAGGACCTCTCCACATCAGCAGGGTCAGGACCTCTCCTCATCAGCAGGGTCAGTAGCTCTCCACATCAGCAGGGTCAGTAGCTCTCCACATCAGCGGGGTCAGGACCTCTCCACATCAGCGGGGTCAGGACCTCTCCACATCAGCAGGGTCAGGACCTCTCCACATCAGCAGGGTCAGGACCTCTCCACATCAGCAGGGTCAGAACCTCTCCACATCAGCAGGGTCAGGACCTCTCCACATCAGCAGGGTCAGGACCTCTCCACATCAGCAGGGTCAGGACGTCTCCACATCAGCAGGGTCAGGACGTCTCCACATCAGCAGAGTCAGGACCTCTCCACATCAGCAGGGTCAGGACCTCTCCACATCAGCAGGGTCAGGACCTCTCCACATCAGCAGGGTCAGGACCTCTCCACATCAGCAGGGTCAGGACCTCTCCACATCAGCAGGGTCAGGACCTCTCCACATCAGCAGGGTCAAGACCTCTCCACATCAGCAGGGTCAGGACCTCTCCACATCAGCAGGGTCAGCACATCTCCACATCAGCAGGGTCAGGACCTCTCCACATCAGCAGGGTCAGGACCTCTCCACATCAGCAGGGTCAGGACCTCTCCACATCAGCAGGGTCATGACCTCTCCACATCAGCAGGGTAGGGCATTTACATTTCTTACTGATGCATTGACCTGTAGTATTACTCATTACTGGTCCTTTGGAGATTCTTGGTTGCCATTTAGATCAGTCATCATGTGTGATACATGCCTAGCAGAACTAGATAGCGCAATGACAATGACTTTTTCGCCTTGACAGAATATTATCACAATGTTCTATTTTTAATAATATGTAATACGTTGTAGATAGGGATGATTGTAATTACATGTTTCCCGTGTTGTTATGGTAACACAAAATTGAAAAACTGCTGTAAAGAGTGGTAAATTATATACCACATGTAGGCCTGGCATCTTTGTTTATCCGTTTTGTATATAACATTCATTTTGCGCGGGGAGAGAGTGAACGTTTCTTACGACTACCATTATTCTCATATTCATCAGCGTAACATAATCATTACAAATGTGACCTTTTCTGAGAATGTAAATTTACCCGTGCCACAGCCACCCTTGTGATGTGTTAGTCGGGCATGTCATTTCACACATTACGATTTTGTCTCCGTTTTACAACTGAACTGACTATCTGAAAAAAAAGTGAAATCTTGCAGTTTTTACACTGGCCACCAAACCTCAAAATGGGCTAACAGTCCCTGTTCTGTAAAGATTAATTCGCGAAAGTCATCCAGTCATTGCAGGCAGAAATGAGAGGTAACATCTATACATACGTAGTACAGGAGCCACCATTCACTATAGGTGGTAGTCACAGCTCACATTCTCCTCCTCCCTTGCGAAATGACCTCTGCACAGGTCACCGAGCATGGAAACAATCCAGTAGAAGTTAAGGAACATCTCCTGACTATTGTTAACAGAAACTCAGGAAAGATGGTCACCTCCATAATCATGTAAAGAAGATAAAGAAAACAATCTATATTCAGTAAATAAAAACAGATGATTGAAAAAGCATATGAATTGTAGCATTTGGTTTTAATTAACACTTTCTTTAAAGGTGTTGTCCGGGACAGTGGAGGTCCGACACCCGTGCAATCAGCTGATAACTTCTCTGAATGTCCGCTGTTGAGCTCTGCAGTTTAGCCCTAATTAAAGCCAATAATTAATTAAAGCCAATAAACCATGTGCTTCGCTCTGTACATCGCTTACATCTGGCCGCTAATGGAGCAGATATCATCTCATCTGTGGGGGTGCCAGGTGTCGGACCCCACACTCATTTCCTATGGGTTATGTATCTTATGGATAGGTAATCAATGTTACATATGGACAACCTCTTTAATCAAGTTAGATGTATCCAAATCCCATTAAAATCATAGTAAAACTTAAAGTGCAGTGAGACATCTTGGGGATAACATTCTTCTGTTTTAGCCCACCTTGCATCATCTTGGGGGTCTATAGGCAGAGTTGTATGTGAGATGTTGCAGACATCCCAGTGTGAAGTCAAGACAGTGGGTTACATGACTACACATTCCAAAATCCATGATTTTTGGACGACATTAAGTACACCTTTAAAATTGTATGATTGTATAGACCAAGCTCGTTCAGTACAGATCCTCTAGGCCTTATGAATTCAAGAAACCTATTGTGCTTGTCCAAAGCATTATACAGTATGAGGTAAGTCTGCAGGTTTAGATGTAGCCATGGGAGTTCTCTATCTAAGCCACAGACTTTATAATAAGTATCTTAAACAGGTTGTTCCCTTTCAATTAAATTTCTCTCCTAGCTGCAGTTTGCAATAAAAATAGCAAATCGTGGTATACTCACCTTCCCGGGGTCCACCAGTGAGTCTCAGCTCTGTTCTCGTTGTTTAGCATGTCTTGCAGCGCTGACGTCACTTTGATATAGCAGCAGCCAGTCAAGCTGCCAGTGTGTTACGGGTCCGGGGGGTGGAACCTCTGTGCTACGGTGCAAGGAGGGACCCAGAAGGGCGTAACTAAGTATCAACCCGGACCGGTGGCTAACGACTCCGTGACCAGAGAGGGACTGAGCTGAGGGACCAGGTGCTACTGTGGGGACGACCTTGTAAGGGAAGGGGTGACTCCCACGGTACAGATGGCAGGGACTGACCGGAATAGCAGGTAGGCACAGCTGGCAGGCTGGTGAGCAGAAGCCTCCAGGTAGGCTATCAGGTAGACACGGCAAGTGACGGCAGGAGTCTCTAGGTGGTCACGGCAAGTGACGGCAGGAGTCTCTAGGTGCTCACGGCAAGTGACGGCAGGAGTCTCTGGGAAGGCACGGCAGGTAACAAGCAGGTAACAGGCAGGTCACAGGCAAGTGCTCCCAGGTGAGCGGGCAGGCAGGCACGGCAGGTAACAGGCAGGCAACAGGCAAGTGCTCCCAGGTGAGCGGACTGGCAGGCACGGCAGTTAACTGGAAGGCAACAGGCGAGTGCTCCCAGGTGAGTGGGCTGGCAGGCATGGCAGGTAACAGGCTGGCAGGCAAGACTGGTAGTCAGGCTAGCAGCGGGACCTGAGGGCTGAAGCAGAGGTCAGAAACACTGTGCAACAACTTTTGCTCGGGCACCTCCATTTTGGAGGAGGTGCCTTATATATGGGAGGACCCTCGGCAATTGACCGGGAACTCCTTAGGACGGCGCGCGCGGCCCCTTTAAGAGGGAGGGAGCGCGCGCGCTCCCTAAGCACAGTGCCCGGGGAGCTGTGCGCGCCAGCAGCAGGAAGAGGAGCGCTGGTGAACGCAGAGCGGGGAGCGAGGAGGTGAATGGGACAGCGTCTCTGCCTGGCAGGGGGCAGAGACGCCGATGCTACAGTACCCCCCCTTTACGCCCCCTCTTTTTTAGGCCAGAAAGGAATTTTTCAAGGAGAAGTGGGGCATGAATGTTTTCCCTGGGTTCCCAAGTTCTCTCCTCTGGGCCAAACCCCTTCCAATCCTCTAGAAAAAGGGTCTTTCCTCTTACCCTCTTAGTGGCCAGAATGTTCTCTACCTCAAAAACGTCCTCAGCGGAAACCGGAGCAGGGGGAGTACCTAGATTGGAAAAAGAGTTAAAAACAACTGGTTTGAGGAGAGATACGTGGAAGGAGTTGGGAATCTGTAAGGTGGCCGGGAGTTTTAACTTGTAGGCCACTGGGTTGATTTGTTTGAGAACTTCAAATGGACCGATAAACCGAGGACCCAACTTATAGGAGGGTATTTTGAGTCGGACATGTTTGGAAGAGAGCCAGACTTTATCTCCCGGGCGGAATTGAGGCGGATCCAGACGTCTCTTGTCCGTATGTTTCTTCATCCGCTCGGAGGACTGAAGAAGTGCGGACCTAGTATTTTCCCAAATGGTGGAGAATTCGCTGACAAGAGCCTCCGCGGCAGGGTTGTCCACTGAGGCAGAGATGGGAAACGGAATCCGGGGATGTTGACCATGGACCACGAAGAACGGGGATTTAGAGGTAGATTCGCTCTCATGGTTGTTGTAGGAGAATTCGGCCCATGGTAGGAGCTCCTACCAATCGGTATGGTGAGCGCTAACAAAGTGCCGGAGGTAGCTGGTAAGGATTTGGTTGATACTCTCCACTTGGCCATTGGACTGTGGATGGTAGGCGGAGGAGAAATCCAGGGTGACATCCAGTAGCTTACAGGTAGCTCTCCAGAAACGTGAGGTGAACTGAACCCCTCAATCCGATACAATGTGGAGGGGTAGGCCATGGAGACGGAAGATATGACGGAAAAAATCCTTGGCCAGCTCCGATACAGACGGGAGGCCAGGCAGAGGAATGAAGTGGGCCATCTTAGAGAAGTGGTCAGCGACCACCCAAATGACTGTACAACCGGCAGAAACAGGGAGATCAGTAATAAAGTCCATAGCAATGTGTTACCACGGGGCAGCAGGTACGGGAAGAGGCAGGAAGCGACCGGCTGGAAGATGTCTTGGAACTTTGTTGCGGGCACAGGACGAACAGGCCGAGACGAAGTCTACCACATCCTTGCGCAGGGTAGGCCACCAGTAATGCCGGGTAATGAGTAGGAAGGTCTTCTTTTGGCCAGCATGGCCGGCTAGTTTAGATGAATGACCCCAGTGAAGAACCTTCTCACGATCTGGCACCGCTACAAACGTCTTACCGGGTGGAAGATGAGTCAGATCCAAGGGGGCCACAGTCATCACTTTGGAGGGGTCGATGATGTGTATAGGCTCCTCCTCTTGATCGGAGGACAGGAAGGATCGGGACAAGGCGTCGGCTTTGACATTCTTGTCCGCCGGGCGGAAATGTAGGACGAAGTCGAAGCGGGCGAAAAACAAAGACCACCGGGCCTGACGCGGATTGAGTCTTTGGGTATTCTGGAGATATGCCAGGTTTTTGTGATCCGTATAGATGATCACCGGGTATAGAGCCCCTTCAAGCAGGTAACGCCACTCCTCCAGCGCCAATTTAACGGCTAAGAGTTCTCGGTCTCCTATGGAGTAGTTGCGCTCAGACGAGGAGAAGAGTTTAGAGAAGAAGCCTCAGGTTACCATTCTCCCGGATAAAGACTTTTGGGTGAGCACCGCTCCGGCTGCGGAGGAGGAAGCATCAACCTCCAGGTAGAATTGTTTGTTGCAGTCCGGACGGTGCAGCACTGGGGCAGAGGAGAAGGCTTGCTTTAAGGAAAGGAAGGCCTCCTCAGCTTCAGGCGACCATTCCTTGGGATTTGCTCCCTTACGGGTGAGCGCAGATATGGGAGCAGTCCGGGAAGAGAAGTGCGGGATGAAGAGACGATAGTAGTTGTGGCGAAGCCCAGGAATCGCTGAATCGCCTTCAACCCCTCCGGACGGGGCCACTTTAGGACAGCAGAGAGCTTCTCGGGATCCATTCGTAGGCCTGTCTGGGAGATAACATAGCCCAGGAAAGGAAGAGAGGTCTGCTCGAAGAGGCACTTCTCGAACTTTGCATAGAGGTGATTCTGCCTGAGCCTAAGCAGGACCTGACGAACATCCCTCCGGTGTGTGGGAAGATCCGGAGAGAAGACCAAGATATCGTCCAGGTACACCACCACGCAAGAGTAAAGAAGATCACGGAAGATGTCGTTGACCAATTCTTGGAAGACGGCAGGAGCATTGCAGAGACCGAAGGGCATCACACGGTATTCATGGTGACCGTCCCGGGTATTGAATGCAGTCTTCCACTCTTCTCCTTGACGAATTCGGACCAGGTTATACTCCCCACGTAGATCTAGCTTGGTAAAGATCCTAGCTACCTTAAGACGGTCAAACAACTCGGAGATGAGCGGCAGGGGGTATTTGTTCTTTACCGTGATTTGGTTGAGTCCTCTATAGTCAATACAGGGGCGTAATGAACCATCTTTCTTCTTGATGAAGAAGAATCCGGCTCCAGCCGGGGAGGTAGATTTGCGGATGAATCCCCTGGCCAGATTCTCCTCGATGTACTCCAACATGGCCTGGGTTTCGGCCGACGACAACGGGTAAATACGCCCACGGGGTGGAGTGACGCCGGGTACCAGGTCGATCGGGCAATCATATGGCCTATGAGGTGGCAGTGTCTCTGCTTCCTTTTTACCAAAGACATCTGCATAGGACCAGTAAGGTGCCGGAAGACCGGGTTAATTAGCCGGGGTAGGTGGAGGATGAGCCGGGCGAACCGGAACCAGGCAGGTCCTATGGCAGTCCTGCCCCCACCGGAGTAGTTCACCGGATTGCCAGTTCAGCACGGGTTCATGTGTCTGGAGCCAGGGTAGACCTAGCAATAGGGAGTAAGAGAGTCCGGACAGCACATGGAAGGAGATCTTCTCAGAGTGCAGCATTCCCACCTGCAGGGTTATGGGTTCAGTGACGAGCAGGATGGTCACCGGAAGGAGTCTTCCATCCACGGAGGCAACTGACAACGGTTCATCCAGAGGTTTGGTGGGAATCCGGTATCTCTCTACCAGGGGCTGGGAAATGAGGTTTCCAGCAGCTCCAGAATCCAGGTGAGCAATTTCAAAGTGACGGTTCTCTACCCAGGAGATAGAGACAGACAAACTCAGGGATGGAGAGGGCTTACTTTTGCCTAGGGCGACCTCTCCGAGCGGTCTTAGACACTGCAGTTTCCCGGCTTCTCCGGGCAGGAACAGATGAAGATCTCCTTATTGCCACAATAGAAACAGCTCCCCTCGGCTCGGCGTGACTCTTGGCGAGATTTGACCATCTTCGTCTGGTCGATCTGCATAGGTTCGGGCGAGTGCGCCCGGGGAGTGACTGGTTGAGAGGCAGGTCTCTGGAAAGTAGGAGCAAGGCGAGGAAACTTTCTCTCCCGGGTAGTCTCTTTGGTACGTTCTTGGAAACGGATGTCAATCCGAGTAGCTAGTGACACTAGGTCATCCAGGGTGGTAGGAATGTCCCGACCGGCTAACTCGTCCTTAATCCGACCGGAAAGACCCTCCCAGAAGACGGACACCAGAGCCTCGTCCCAGGCAAGCTCAGAAGCGAGGGTACAGAACCGTATGGCATATTGGCCCACGGTGAGACTCTCTTGGCGGAGACGTAGCAGAGAGGAGGCTGAAGAGGATTTTCGTCCTGGTTCATCGAAGACTTTCCGGAAAGCAGCGAGGAAAGACGATAGGTCGGACACCAGGGGATCCTCTCTCTCCCACAGGGAATTTAGCCATGCCAGTGCTTCCCCAGTGAGATGGGACATGATGAATGCCACCTTGGCCCGGTCGGAGATGAACTGATGTGCCGAGAGTTCGAAGTGCAGGGTGCACTGGTTTATGAAACCTCGAGCTAAGGCGGGGTTGCCAGCGAAACGTGGAGGTGCCGAGAGCCGGGGTCCAGGGCTGGATGCCGTGGTATTGGTGGGCAGTGGTGCTGCCGGAGCGGAAGTCACATGACTCGAGGTGGATACAGGTGGGACAGACAGCGTGTCCAGTCGGGAGACGACATTCCGCAGGTAGTTCAGAATGGTTTCCTGTTGGGATCTCTGACGAGAAACCTCCTGGTACAGGTCCGTAAGCGAGGGGGTTTGGGGGCCACCGGGTTCCATGGCCCGAGCAAACTGTTACGGGTCCGGGGGGTGGAACCTCTGTGCTACGGTGCAAGGAGGGACCCAGAGGGGCGTAACTAAGTATCAACCCGGACTGACCCTGGTCGTACGGCGGCTAACGACTACGTGACCAGGGAGGGACCAGGTGCTACTCTGGGGACGACCTTGTAAGGGAGCAGGTGACTCCCACAGTACAGATGGCAGGGACTGACCGGAATAGCAGGTAGGCACAGCTGGCAGGCTGGCGAGCAGAAGCCTCCAGGTAGGCTATCAGGTAGACACGGCAAGTGACAGCAGGAGTCTCTAGGTGGTCACGGCAAGTGACGGCAGGAGCCTCCGGGAAGGCACGGCAGGTAACAAGCAGGTAACAGGCAGGTCACAGGCAAGAGCTCCCAGGTGAGCGGGCTGGCAGGCACGGCAGGTAACAGGCAGGCAACAGGCAAGTGCTCCCAGGTGAGCGGACTGGCAGGCACGGCAGGTAACAGGAAGGCAACAGGCAAGTGCTCCCAGGTGAGCTGGCTGGCAGGCACGGCAGGTAACAGGCAGGTAACAGGCTGGCGGGCAAGACTGGTAGTCAGGCTAGCAGCGGGACCTGAGGGCTGAAGCAGAGGTCAGAAACACTGTGCAACAACTTTTGCTCAGGCACCTCCATTTTGGAGGAGGTGCCTTATATATGGGAGGACCCTTGGCTATTGGCCGGGGACTTCTTAGGACGGCGCTCGGCCCCTTTAAGAGGGAGGGAGCGCGCGCCCTAAGCACAGTGCCCGGGGAGCTGCGCGCGCCGGTAGCAGGAAGAGGAGCGCTGGTGAACGCAGAGCGGGGAGCGAGGAGCGAGAAGGTGAGTGGGACGGTGTCTCTGCCTGGCAGGGGGCAGAGACGCCGATGCTACACAGTGTACACAGAACACCCATTTTAGAGTTGCTGATCTCACTTATTGGTTGCTACCCTGTGAACTTGATGTCTGTGCCGCAGCCAATGCCAGACACTGAGAATAGAGGCCGAGACTTGCCGGTGGACCCTGGGAACATGAGTTCAGCGCTTTTAGTTTTGTTTTTTATTCATTTATTTTTTATAGCAAACTGAAGCCGGTTGAGAAATTTAATTGAAAGTGAACCATCCCTCTAATACTTGGGGAGAGAAAGTGCTGTCTCACCTCCTTGCAGCCCCTGATACAGATGAGCAGTTCTCAAGCTGCATGGACAGATGGCACTGGTACAGCAAAATGACTTATTCAGGTTAAATTTGTGAGGAAGATGTAAGAGGCTTACAGAAGATGCTGAAAGGGAATCTGACACCCCCTAGGATGCTTTTAAGCTATTACTATGGGCATACAGGTAATAAAATGGTCTTCATTACCATACCACCCCCCCCCCCCCCACGCATGTCACAGTGCCCAGTAACGTGCAGATGGGGAGACGGAAACCCACGCTTGCGCTATTATCTGTATCTTATCTGCCCTTCTATGGGCAGTGTCTTAATCGTTCTTCTTCACAGGCAACGTCAAGTCACTGCGCAGAAGATCCCTGAAGACACTGCCCATAGAAGGGCGGATAAGGTACAGATAATAGCGCAAGCGTGGGTTTCCGGCTCCCAGTCTTCACGTCACAGGGCAGTGTGACGTGCATGGGAGGGAGGTGGTATGGTAATGAAGTCAGGAGGCAGAGATTCCTTCCAGGCACCGCAAACCCCGGAGCCTGGAAGAAATCATTAACATAAAGGATTAAAAGTGTATTTCTCAACAACTACACCGCAGCTATGAGGCATATAGGTAAGACTATTTTATCCATTTTATTACCTATATGCTCATAGTAATAGCTTAAAAGCATCCCAGGGTGTGTCAGATTCCCTCGAACAGGTGTAGCAAAACTGGTCCAGTGGAGTCTTATGTAGCAGAACTGGCCCATTGGAGTCTGATGTAGCTGAGCTATATCTGCAGTGAGTGATGTAGCAGGGGTAGAACAGCAATAACTGATGTTGCAGAGTTGGTCCAGTGTAGTCTGATATAGTAAAGCTGGCACAGTGATGGGTGATGTAGCAGAACTGGCCCATTCGAGTCTGATATAGTAGAGCTGGCACAGTGAGGAAGTCTGATGTAGTAGGGCTGGAACAGCGATAACTAATGTTGCAGAGTTGGTCCAGCGTAATCTGATATAGTAGAGCTGGCACGGTGATGGAGTCTGATGTAGTAGGGCTGAAACATTGATAACTAACGTAGCAAAGCTGGACCAATGGAGTCTGATGTTGCAGAACTGGTCCAGCGTAGTCTGATATAGTAGAGCTGGCACAGTGATGGAGTCTGATGTAGTAGGGCTGAAACATTGATAACTAACGTAGCAAAGCTGGACCAATGGAGTCTGATGTTGCAGAGCTAGTCCAGCGTAGTCTGATATAGTAGAGCTGGCACAGTGATGGAGTCTGATGTACTAGGGCTGGAACAACGATAACTAATGTTGCAGAGCTGGTCCAGCGTAGTCTGATATTGTAGACCTGGCACAGTGATGGAGTCTGATGTAGGCCTGGAACAGCGATAACTAACATAGTAAAGCTGGACCAATGGAGTCTGATGTTGCAGAGCAGGTTCAGCGTAGTCTGATATAGTAGAACTGGCACAGTGATGGAGTCTGATGTAGTAGGGCTGGAACAGCGATAACTAATGTTGCAGAGCTGGTCCAGCATAGTCTGATATAGTAGAGCTGGCACAGTTATGGAGTCTGATGTAGTAGGGCTGGAACAGCGATAACTAATGTAGCAAAGCTGGACCAATGGAGTCTGATGTTGTAGAGCTGGTCCAGCGTAGTCTGATATAGTAGAGATGGCACAGTGATGGGTAATGTAGCAGAACTGGCCCATTCAAGTCTGATATAGTAGAGCTGGCACAGTGATTGTGTCTGATATAGTAGAGCTGGCACAGTGATGGAGTCTTATATAGTATGGCTGGCATAGTGATGGAGTCTGATATAGTAGGGCTGGAACAGCAATAAATAGTGTAGCAAAGCTGGACAAATGGAGTCTGATGTAGCAGAGCTGGCACAGCGGTGACCACAATAGCAGACTTGTAGCATCTGGGGCTTAGTAGCGATGTCTCTAACACTGTGTAGTGGCAGGACTTCGTCTACCTGAATACTCAAGTGGCATCCCTCCTCCTGAGTCAGGTTGAATGACCCGGCTGGTTGATGTCACAGTAGTGTATCGGGTTGCAGAAAGATGAGGAAGGAGGATGCTGTGCTTGGTGACCGATCTAGGAGAGGTAAAAGTTGAATTTCACAGAGGAACCAAGATCAGCTGATTTGGGGAGCAAGATGCTCCAACATAGACAGACAGGTGGTAAGTCACAGAATGGTCCTAATTGGCCGGGTTTCCCTATTGTATTGATAAATACTGAATATTGAAAGTTGGGTTGGAAAAAGTTCCTGCTCACAGCTGTGCCTGTTGTGTTTCCTGTGACATATTGTCATCATCTAATGATCAAGACAATCCATTGGTTAACTGAGTCTTTTTTAGCCTCACTCCTTTCCATTCAGCCCAACTTGTCCCTGTCACCCAGTAAGCTAGGGGTGCTGGCGCCCCCTTAGACAGCTTTATAAAAGATTTTAGGAAGGGTCCTATGTTCTGTTTGGGGATTTCATTGTAAGGAGCATTCATCCATGGACATGAACATGCAGTGGACCATCGTACTGTCTGACTCTTTGCATAATGTACTTAAACCCTGTTGTATCTCCGGCACCCACAAGTCTGGACTTTTTTTTTTATGAAAATAATAATAAAAGATGTTTGCATGATACGAAGTGTAATGACAAAAGATAACAGCTGTTTATCTTTAACCTATAAAGTGTATGTAGTTGTGATCTGAGAAAACCTTCCATGTAAGGGCTTCTAAGGGCAAACTGTTAATTACCTACTTCATTACTGTCAGAGTTAATTCAGTGTGTGGGACGTGAGGCCGTTTTTCATCTTCTGTGCCGGAGTAGGAGCAGACAGCTGTTTTCACAGCTAGATCCATTATAGCTTATCACTGGAGGACAGACCACACAGGCGCACCGTGAAATATGGCTACTGTCATGGCCACTGGGAGCCATTCAGGACGCAGGAAAATAAGAAAATGCAACAGACATGAACCAGATTTTATTTTATGTGCAAAATGCTCATTTCTGTACTGTAAGGGCTTGTTCAAACACAGCATTTTTGCGTTTATTTTTTTCTGAGCCTTTTTCATGTGGAAAATCGCAGCATTTTACAGTAACAGCAATAAGTTCTAAGAATGTCATTCACACGGTGCGTTTTTCCTTGCTGTTTTTTACCTGTTGTGCGTATCTTTTAACTTGCCATGTCTATTATTTTCCCCTTTGAGATCATAATGCCTTAGCATCAAAAATGCACCAAAACGTGTGTTATTTCCATTGTTGTTTTCTGGCCATAGTTTGCGTTTTTTCAGAACAAAAAAAGCATAAAAAAAGCTACGTGTGAACATACAGTAAGGATAGTTTTATTATTATTATTACTACAATTTTACAAAGTTTAGGTTTCACGTATATTTTTTTATTGCTCTTTGTGTTGATATAATTGATAATGGTGTTATATTTTAGTCCAGAAAGGGATGTATTTGTCATAAGGCTGACTAGGCTGAAGCCTGGGGGCTCTGTAGTTACTAGGTGTCATAGTGTATATATATATATATATATATATATATATATATATATATATATATATATATATATATATATATATATATATATTTTTTTTTTTTTTTTTCGCTCAGGCACTGTTACTTGCAGCCTAGGGCTCCAATGATAAAAGGCAAGCACCGTACCAAACCATGTACATCCATATTTATCACAGTGGATCGATAGCACCCTGGGGTCAGAGTTGCGATGTCATGCCACCTCCTCCCTCATTGCACCACGATGTCATGCCACCTCCTCCCTCATTGCACCACCATGAGCAATACAGACTAGTCATGAAGTTGATTACGTACCATGAGGAACAGCCAAAACATTATTTATAGGGCTGTACAGGGTATATTCTGCACTTTGTGTATGTGCTGCAGTCCGGTACCTACCGTACAAGAGCCAAGCAGTAAGCTGTACTGGGGTCCAGGGTTACTGTGCTGGAGGGGGCTTGGCATACCTGGAGGCCTACAGACCCAGTCAGGGGTTAATATGGCCCTGTTTTAGTTGGTAAAAGTAAACAGACATTTAGAGATAAAAGTTTGCAACTGTCAAAATACCACAGATTGTGTTCACTATTTGCCAGATTTTAAGCACTGGTGCACGGGTGCTAAGATTTGTGGAATATATTAAGGCGATTGTCTAATTTAGACCATTCTTTTCCATATGTGATGTAAGAAAGCATGAATCTTAAAGGGGTTATCCAAGACTAAATTATTTTTTACTATGAACCAAAAACTAACTAGTTATCAACTAGCTGCCTGTTCTATCCGCCACCAGCTCCGAGTGGTCTCAGGCCACTCCTACCCCAATTCATCTGCTCCACGTCAACAAAGCAGCTCTACGTCTTCTGGGCTGCTCTGTCGACGGGGCGTGACTGCCGACTTCATGCTGATTGACTGCTTGCTTCCTGCAGTTATGCAGCGGGGAGCTGGCCATCAATCAGCATGACCACGGCAGTGACGTCCAGTCAACAGAGCGGAAGAGAAGATGCTAGTCTGCAAATGTGATGTCAGTGGAAGCCACAGAATCGCTGGCAAAATTGGTCAGTGACCCCTTTGTGCCAGCAGAGATCAGCACTGGGTAGAACAGGCAGGTAGTTAGCAACAACCTCCCTGTTAGTCCCATAGTAAAAAAAATAGTATAGTCCTGAATAACCCCTTTAAATATGGCTCCACTCAAGAGCCAGAACAGAAACAAAGTGACAAAGCGCAGCCTTCCACTTTGGTGGGCTCAATGTGAATATGCATTATAATGCCACCCATTCATTTGAATGGGTGCTGTGTAATACTACATTTCACCAGCAGTGGCCACTGTAGGGAAAACGAGCATCCATGCAGAGCTTCTCCTGGCAATGAGGTCTGAGGGACACAGATAGACCAATCTCCAAAGTACAGTAGTAATGTACAGATATGTTTGAGGGATGTCAATTTCTTGGTGGCCATGTACTAGTAGGTGTTGAGGTCTGGATTTGGCCACCACTGGGCTAGAATGGTATGTCAAAGTGACTCTCTGATGGAATATGACATGTATGCACATGTATGTTATGAACACTATTCAGGTGTACTGTACCTGGCAAGCTCTTAGTCATCCTTAATGGCATCCATGAAGGCATGAAGGGGCTGTTTGGGTTTTATCCTCCAGGTCTGGCATTGTATTACTACAGTTAAATATCTTTTGCTGTTGGCAGCTACATAGAGTGCAAAGAGAAATAAATTGATTCATTTTCTGTTACATGGTCACATATTGCCAGTAATAAAAATTAGTATTAATTGGGTATAACCCCTAACAAGCTCATCAACACCTTGTAAACAGTATCCACTAATGTGGATTCAGGAATTTGAACCGAATGAGAACTTGGGGCAAAATAATAAAAAAAATATTAAGGTTGTCCGGTACTTTATATTCATGGCCTATCCTTAGGTCACGTTCACACGTTCAGTATTTGGTGAGTTTTTTTACTTCAGTATTTGGAAGCCAAAACCAGGAGTGGAACAATCAGATGAAAAGTGTTAGGTCTCTTTCACATGTCAGTGTGTCCAGTACATGTAGTGACTGTTTCCACACGTACTGGAGACACTGACACACTTAGACCGATTGAAATCTATGGGTCTGCGCACATGTCAGTGTGTTTCCACGGACCGTGTGTCCATGTGCTCCACACACTGACATGTCTGTTGTTTTTTTGCGGATGCACGGTCCGCAAAAGTGTCTCACGCTGAACACACATGGATGACATCCGTGTATCATCTGTGTGACACATACCGGCGCCTGGGAATCAGCGGTACAGGTAGCTCTGTTCCCAAGCGCCGGGTGCTGAACACTGCCCTCATCATGGTTCCCTGCCAGCGCTGCGATTAGCAACAGAAGGGACAATGATGAGGGTAATAGTAGTCTGCTCCCGCTGTATCCCTGTGTAAAAATAAGATTAAAATAATAAAATCCTTATACTCACCTGTCCGGAGATGTCTCCCGCTGTAATCCATCTGACCACTGACGCAGAGAATCTGGGGAGAATGAGCCGCTGCAGCGAGCAGGGCCCTGCACTGTGCTGAGCTCAGGAGCGGTGTCCTGTCACTCACTGAGCGCAGCTTCGGGGCCTCTTGCTGCAGCGGCTCATTTTCCCCTGCTCCTCTGCTGAGGGGTCGCACATATTAGACTGGGGGACACTTAGGACAGGTGAGTATAAAGGATTTTATTATTTTAGTCTTGTTTTTACACAGGGACACAGCGGGAGCAGACACTACTACCCTCATCATTGTCCCTGCTGGTGCTGATCGCAACGCCGGCAGGGAACCATGTTGAGGGCAGTGTTCAGCACCCTGTGCTTGGGAACAGCACTAGCTGTAGCGCTGATTCCCAGACACCGGTCCGTGTGATCCTGATGCGGCACATGTGTGACACACACGGGGCACGGATATCTCCGGTACCGTTTTTTCCGGTACAGGAAATATACAGACGTGTGAAACCGGCTTAATAGAAACACATGCAAAACTTCTGCATGTTTTGACCACGCCCGGTTTTGGCTTACAAAGAAATACTGATGTAAAATACTGACTAAATACTTAACGTTTAAACTTGGCCTTCATATAGATCATCAATATCAGATTAATAGGGATGCAATACCCGGCACCCACGCTTATCAGCTGTTCAGTGGTGGCCGGATGTGTTCATTGCGGAGTGGAACTGCACAACTGTTTACTTTATAGTGGCCACGGCTGGGTACTGCACATCCACGCTTAGTCATTGCAGTACCTAGCCGTGGCCACTATGCAGTTGACTGAGCTGTGTAGTTTCACTCCGCAACTGTGCACACCCTGCCGCCATTGATACAGAAAACAGCTGATTGATGGGGGAGTTGAATGTTGCAACCCCACCGATCTGATATTGATGACCTCTCCTAATTATAGGCCATCAGTATAAAGTACCGGACAACCCCTTTAACCGTAATGTAGAAAATATTCTCTGATTTCTATGTTTTACGACAGGCTGTGATTTACCACCTTTTTTGACTTTTCTAAATGCATTAAATAACACAAATAACCTTATTTTTTCCTACTTTCTTTTTCTTCTGTAGACTATTGTCAGAGGCAGTAAACCTCCACTAGATGCTTCCATCAATGGCTTGCTAGAAGACTTTGACAATATATCTGTAACACGCTCAAATTCCCTTAGAAAAGAAAGTCCACCTACTCCACGCCAGGGTTATTCCAACCATTCGAAGAGTTACCCTGAAGAAAATGGCTTCTTTACCTTCTCCCACTACAGTGAAACTGAAATCCCCAGAAGCAGTGTTTGTGAACGATACAAGGAAAGGAGCCTGAGTGCAGAAGAGGCAGAAGGCTACTACCGGGCACACAAGCCAATCAGACATAATGGGCATCCGGTTAAAATGAGGTCTTATGAAGCGTACTTTCCTGAAGTAAAAAACGTGAAGGCTGATATGTTGAGTTATCCCTCAGAATACCATCCACACCTGGAAGCAAAAAGTAAATCTGTTGATCAGTGTGGAACGTCATGGGACTACCACAGGGTCACTGGTTCATCTCTTCAGGACTACAGGGACTACTTTCCACCTTCTATTACAGGGACCGTCATGTTAAGTGAGGGCTCGAAAGAAAGACTAGAATATAGTGAGTGGGGAGATGGGCTTCCCAAGGACGATTACGATAAAAGGCCGAAGTCATCATATGTAACCCAAACGAGCCCTCAACCAGCCATACGACAAAGGTCAAGATCAGGATCAGGCCTTCAAGAACCAGTCATACCCTATGGTGCACTAAAAACCAACCAGCAAGGGCACTCGTTTGCTTCATACACTTACCCCCGTTTGTCTGAAACTGCAGCGTGCATTCCAAAGGTAATCCACTCCCTTCTATCAGCTTTTGACTTGTATTATTTCCAGTTACATTTGCTAATCCGTAGTACATAGACAATTCTCATATAATAGCTAATGTTAATTATTGGCTTATAAAAAACAAGAATATACTATAGAAATAGTTGCTCCCAGTTGTTTCCCATTTTTGTGATAATTATATGTGTCTTTGTTTTAAGGATGTTGCTGGATTCATCACGTAGCGATCTACCGTATATTCCGGCGTATAAGACGACTTTTGAAGACTGAAAAATCTTCTGTCTAGTCTGGGGTCGTCTTATACGCCGGTAATGCTTTTGAACTTTCAGAAATTGACATGCGGGGATACTCTGGGGGTGTTAATAAGCTGCCGTGGCCGTATCCCTGCCATATCGGAGTTAATATAAGGTGGAGGGAGTTAAAATACGGCGGCGGTAGGTCCAGACAGTCAGCGCTTCTGTGCTGAAACTGACACATCGCTGCGTATTCCCAGCTCCGGACACAGCGCAGGGCTTCTGTGCCGACAGCTTTCACTTGTCACAGAAGCGCTGCGCTGTGTCCGGAGCAGGGAAGTTCGCATCGCTTCTGTGACAATATATGAAAAGCCGGCAATTCAGCAGCGGCATAAGCCGGCACCCGACAATTTAGAATAGAAAGAATAGAGCTTCACACATAGATTAGATAGATAGAAACATGTCAGTCACATATATATGAAGTACAGTGACAGTATTGCTTACTGTACTTGTCATTTAGTGTAAAGGATTTATTAAAACAAATAATAGTGTTTTCATGCACCGTCTCTTTAAAAAAGCCGGCCGGCAATTCAGCAGCGGTACCCGACAATTTATAACAGACAGAATAGAGCTTCACACATAGATTAGATAGATAGAAACATGTCAGTCACATATATATGAAGTACAGTGATAGTGTTGGTTACTGTACTTGTCATCTAGTGTTAAAATAAAGGATTTATTTAAAAAAAAATTGGCGTGGGGTTCCCCTTAATTTTAGTCTCTAGCGGAGGTTAAGCAGACGGCTGGGGCAGATGTTTGAAGCCTGGGAAGGGGGTAATACCAACGGAGCTTCCCAGGCTACTAATATCAGCCCCCAGCTGAATACATAGCCTTTACTAGCTATTAAAATTGGGGACCCCCCAAAAAAAATGACGTGGGGTCCCCCCTAATTTAATAGCTAGCAAAGGCTAGGCAGACAGCTGGGGGCTGATATTAATAGCCCAGGAAGGGAGCCATGAATATTGGCCCCCTCCCAGGCTAGAAACACCAGCCGTCAGCCGCCCCAGAAATGGCGCATTCATAGGATGCGCCAATTCTGGCACTTAGCCTCGCTCTTCCACGCTGCCCTGGTGCGGTGGCAGTGGGGTAATAGGGTTGGGGTTGATGTCAGCTTATAATGCCAGCTGACATCAAGCCCAGGTTAGTAATGGAGAGGCGTCTATAAGACACCCCCATTACTAACCCCATAGTAAAAGTTAAAAAAAACACAAACACCCAGAATAAAGTCCTTTAATTGAAATAAAGACACAATTCTTTATTGTTCTAAATTAAACCATACTTACCATCACGCCCATTCCAGCTGAAGCCAACGATCTCCTGCAATAAAAGAAAAATAATAAACCAACATCATTACCTTTCCATGGTTCCCACGACAGCTTCAGCTCTGCTACATCGAGATGACAGGCTGGACCGCAGCAGAACGCCGCCATCCAGCCTGTCATCCCGCAGACACTGAGAAGCGCAGGCATGCTTGCGCTCTGCAGTGTCTGGCTTTGACGGCATCCAGATGAGCCGACAATGAACTCAGCTCACCTCCTGGACGTCCGTCACTGACAGCGTGGGAAACTTCTACTGCGCATGCGGGGAGCAGGAGAATTTTCCCACGCTGTCAGTGACGTGCATGAGGTGAGCCGAGTTCATTGGACATGATCTCGGCTCATCTGGATGCCGTCACAGTCAGACACTGAGGAGCACAAGCATGCTTGCGCTTCTCAGTGTCTGCCGCATGGCAAGCTGAACGGCAGCGTTCTGCTGCGGTGCAGTCTGTCATGTGAATGTAGCAGAGCTGGACCGGTCCTGGGAACCATGGAAAGGTAAGGATGAGGTTGCTTTATTATTTTTCTTTTATTGCAGGAGATCGTTGGCTTCAGCTGGAATGGGCGTGATGGTAAGTATGGTTTAATTTAGAACATTAAAAAATTGTGTCTTTATTTCAATTAAAGGACTTTATTCTGGGTGTTGTGTTTTTTTTAATTACTTTACTAGAAATTCATGGTGGTCATGTCTAATATTGGCGTGACCCCATGAATTTCGGGCTTAGGGCCAGCTGATAATGCCAAGCTGGCCCTAACCCCTTTATTACCCAGTGAGCCACCGCACCAGGGCCCTGGATGAGTTGGGTACAGCGCCAGAAGATGGCGCTTCTATGAACGCGCCATTTTCCGGGGTGGCTGCGGACTGCAATTTGCAGCGGGGGGGGCCCAGAAAGCTTGGGTCTCCCTGCGCTGCAGATTCCAGCCCCCAGCTGCCTAGTTGTACCTGGCTGGACACAAAAATAGGGCGAAGCCCCACGTCTTTTTTTTTTAATTATTTCATGAAATAATTAAAAAAAAAAGGGCTTCCCTATATTGTTGTGTCCGGCCAGGTACAAATAGGCAGCTGGTGGTTGGGGGCAGCCCGTTCCTGCCTGCTGTACCTGGCTGGACACAAAAATATGGCGAAGCCCACGTCAACATTTTTGGGAAAAATTAATTACAAAATTAATAATAATTTAGGGACTGCATCTTTATTAACCCCTCAATTGTCATTTAGTGTTAAAATAAAGGATTTTTTAAAAAGAAAATTGGCGTGGGATCCACCATCATTATAGTCTCTAGCGGAGGTTAAGCAGACGGCTGGGGCAGATGTTTGAAGTCTGGGAAGGGGGTAATACCCACGGAGCTTCCCAGGCTACTAATATCAGCCCCCAGCTGAATACCTAGCCTTTACTAGCTATTAGAATGGGGGACCCCCCCAAAAAATGACGTGGGGTCCCCCCTATTTTAATATGTTTATGAGTGACAGTTTTCCTGCTATATACCTGCATGTCATAAGAATTTAAATTAAAAAAGGACCATGTTAAATTCAAATCTGTTTTTTTTTAATTTTTACCGGTGTTTGGTATGCGTTGGAAAAGGGGTAGTCTTATACGGTGAATATATCCTAAACTCTATATTTTAACAGGAAAGTAGGGGGGTCGTCTTATACACCAGGTCGTCTTATACGCCGGAATATACGGTATATGTTAAGTAATCTGCGAAGACTATGATCACTCCTCATTGTTATTCACAGCACAGTCGTTGTCAGTACATAGTTATTAGCCCCTTAAACTGATGCCTTTTACTTTTATTTGAAAGTTTAGCTGTTTTAGAGATGGTGAAAAAATAACTATTTAGGTCACCGCTCAACATGAAGTTCTTGGGCTTCGAATCTGAAGCACTATCTCATCCCTAAAATCAACCCAGTATGATCTCAAGGTGACCATAAAGGTTAGATCGACGTCAGCAGAATTGGTCGACCACCTATGTGTATAACATAGTTCTGACACTCACAAACTGCATGTAACATCCCTGGCAGCGTGCTTGCATGGTGCACCACCTCCCACCATGCAAGACCGCAATCTTACCTGTCAGTCCATTCTGCACTCTTTGTTTCAGTACCTGCTGTGTCCATGTCTCTTGTCTGATTGCTTAGGGCGTCGGCGCGGCTTTCTGCTTGTTTCTTATAGGTACTGTGTGCACAGTCCTAATGCGTCCCCAGCCTATTGCTGTGAGTCACTGGATACTTAAACCCCCTCCACCCAGTAGGAGGGGCCTGCGCAACACTTTCCATCTGTGTGTTTCTTGCAACTTAGTTGCCAGGTCCTGTCCTGTATCTAGTCTGTTTCTGCCACCCTGGGGGCTGAGTACCCTGGGCCGCTACCTGTACCTGTGACTTCTAGTCAGTTTCTGACACCCTAGGGGCTGAGTTCCCAGGCTCGTTCCTGTATCTTGTTCCTGGTTCAGATCTTGTCTGAACAGTGTCCTAGTCCATTACCTGTTTGTCTCTATGTCTATACCTTTCCATTTTCCTGCAGTATCTGAACTTGCACCTAACTCCAACTCGTTGTCTCTGTACTTCTGTTTGTGAGTTTTGCGTCCCCTCGCTACTTCATTGCAAGTACCTTGTGTGTATCTGGTTCTGCTCGTTCTGTTTCCCTGCCTCTGTATCTAACTCCTGTGTTCCAGCTATCTTCTTGTGTTCTCCAGTCTGTTCCATGTGAACAGAGCCCTGTCCTGTCTACCGCATCTGCGGGTTTTGCTCTGCTTTGCTTGTTCACCGCATCTGTGGTTTTGCTCTGCTTTGCTTGTTCACCGCATCTGCGAGTTTTGCTCTGCTTTGCTTGTTCACCGCATCTGCGGTTTTGCTCTGCTTTGCTTGTTCACCGCATCTCTGGTTTTGCTCTGCTTTGCTTGTCACCGCATCTGCGGGTTTTGCTCTGCTTTGCTTGTTCACCGCATACGCGGTTTTGCTCTGCTTTGCTTGTTCACCACATCTGCGGGTTTTGCTCTGCTTTGCTTGTTCACCGCATCTGTGGTTTTGCTCTGCTTTGCTTGTTCACCGCATCTGCGGTTTTGCTCTGCTTTGCTTGTTCACTGCATCTGCGGTTTTGCTCTGCTTTGCTTGTTCACCGCATCTGCGGGTTTTGCTCTGCTTTGCTTGTTCACCGCATCTGCGGGTTTTGCTCTGCTTTGCTTGTTCACCGCATCTGCGGTTTTGCTCTGCTTTGCTTGTTCACCGCATCTGCGGGTTTTGCTCTGCTTTGCTTGTTCACCGCATCTGCGGGTTTTGCTCCGCTCTGCTTGTCTACCGCACCTGCAGCTCTGTTCCTGTATCCCAATCTGTACTGGTCCCTATCCTGCCTACGTTCCTACTTGCCAGTACCCGCCTGTCTGCATGTCAGCCGTGCCTGCCTGTGCCCATCTGTCTGCATGCCATCCGTGCCTGCCAGTGCCCACCTGTCTGCATACCAGCCGTGCCTGTCAATATCTACCTGTCTGCATACCAGCCGTGCCTGCCTGTACCCACCAGTCAATATGCCAGTTTAACCTGCCTGTTCCTGCATTCCCTGGTGTGGATCAACAGCTGTGACCGGGGTCTGACCTGGAGTAGCACCTGGTCCCTCTGCTCGGTTCCTCCCTGGTTCACGGAGTCGACTGAGCCGACGTGTGACCTTGGTCGGATCGGGTTGATACTTAGTTACGCCCCTCCAGGCACTCCTCGGTTCATGGTACAGTGGGATCACTAATTACGCTGACACCAGTCAGTCCGGGCGCGAGCGTAACACTGCAGCTGTTGGGGGAAAAAATGGATCGGGCAGGTTAAATTTCAACATGCCCAATTCTTTGTTCTCATGGCAGCTAAGCCATCAGAGGTGTTTGGCAGTGGTTCTTCTTCTTCTCTCTCCAGAATCTGAACCGAGAACTTGGGAGAAATAGCTGTCTAAGGTGTTTGAACACCTTTAGTGTGACCCTTATTGAGGAGCTCACATGTAATGTTATTCCCATCTAGTGCTTTTATGGTATATCCACAGAATATGCCAGAAGTATCTGACAGAAGCAGGAGACTCCCAGTGGTGGTGTGAAGACATGGGGTCTTCCGTGGGCGCAACACTAGTCAGACAACACAGGGTGAGGGTAAAACAGTGTGGCAATAATTTATTGAACCACAAAACAGGCAATAAACAGATAGAACAGTCCCAGCAAATACCCAATATATAATTGGGATATTAACAAACATTATTGTTTCAAATCCAACAGAAGACAACAATCAGGGTTACACGAATACTGGTCTGTCCTTCTTGACCAGCCATAGAAATACACACAGTTCTAAAGTCAATACAAACACAATAGTGCATTTCTCTTGACTTAACAAATCTAGACGTCTGGCTGATTAAGATTAGAAGCTGTGTCGTCACAGCTGGGATCTGCATCTATCTGGAGAATGGGCCCTGTTGTGAGTTGGCGGAATAGAGAGTTGGCCTTGCATGCTCTTCTCTCAATTCATTTGATTGGGATGTCCACATAGTATCCTGTACCCTTGGTCAGCAATTTTCGGAATTGTGATACAAGTGAATAATAGCATGTCAAGTGTCAAGCAGTCAAGGCCACTAGCGCAGGATGTTTTCAAGATCAATGCAGGTCCTTATTGCTGTACCCACATCTGTGGAACAACTGTGTCCAAGATGGGTTTAACCCTTGAACATTTAAGTAGGTTCTTACACAACTTCAGTCAAGGCAATACTGACAAATAAAACCCACATTAAAACTTGTTCACACGTTGTGTTTTTGCCACAGTTTTTTTCTGTGCATTTTTGTAGTGTTCTTATCCTTTCACTTCCCACCCTGTTTTCACCTTCATGACCAGGCCAAATTTTCCAATTCTGACCAGTGTCATTTTAAGTGGTAATAACTCTGGAACGCTTCAACATATCCCAGTAATTCTGAGATTATTTTTTCGTGACATATTGTACTCCATGGTAGTGGAAAAATTAAGTCAATATTTTTTTCGTTTATTTATGAAAATATCGGAAATTTGGGGAAAATTTAGCAATTTTTAAAATTTTTAATTTTTATGCCCTTAAACCAGAGAGATATGTTACACAAAATGGAAAATAAATAACATTTTTACGTTACATCTGCATCATTTTTAAAACATAAACTTTTAACCTTTCTAACATAAAAAAAAATTATCAGCAATTTCTCATTTTTTTTAAAAATGTACAAAACCATTTCTTTAGGAACCACATCAAGTTTGAAGTGACTTTGAGGGTCCTATATAACAGAAAATACCCAAAAGTGACAAAATGTTCGAAACTGCACCCCTCAGTGCTCCAAACACATTCAAGAAGTTTAATAACTCTTTAGGTGTGTCGCATGAATTAAAGCAACGTGGAAGGAAAAAATTAAAATATTAAATTTTCCCACACAAATGTTGTTTTAGCCAAAAAAATGTTCATTTTCAAAAGGGTATTAGGAGAAAATGGGTCATACAATTTGTTGTGCAATTTCTCCTGAGTACACCGATACCCCATATGTGGCGGAAAACTGCTCTGAGCAGGAACTTACAGGCCACCATACCTGGGTGACCCTGTGGCCATCTTTCGGCCCGGGGACACCATGGAGACCAACGGCACAACGTAATCACAATTTCTTTGTGCTGATTGGAGCAGCGAGAGAGCTCTCCATCTAAGCTGATCGATGTCACTGTCGTTATTGACAGCGGCATCAGGGGGATTACGCGCCCTCGATTGTCACTTGCACTGATCTTTTCTGCAGGGTGTCAGCTATAATATATAGCTGACGCCCGCCGATGATTGCACTGACTCCACGAGAAGCCAATGCGATCCTTGCGCTGTATATGTACGGTGTTTTTCTGGGAATGCACCTCCCGCAGCACCGTACATATACGGCAGATGTCGTAAAGGGGTTAATGAACCAGCAAAGTGAATGAGATTTCTGAAGTCTCATTCACATGCCGCTTATTTTTAACTTGTGGATTTGAACTTTCAAAACGTTTTTTTTTTTTTTCAAATTTGCATCATGTCAATTCTTTATATGTTTTTTGCAGCGTTTTTCACTCATTCAAATGAGTAGGAAAAAATGCAGCAAAACCTGTTGTTTTTCCTGCCAACACTCTGGTTTTTGCAGAAGAAAAATCTTACTATACTAAATATGTGCAGAAATATTTATATTACTTTGTTGTGCTCATATAAGATGCAAAGTAAAGAAAATATCTCCCTCAAAGGGAATCTGTCAGCAGGTTTTTGCTACCTCATTTGAAAGCAGCATAATGTAGAAAAAGAGACCTTGATTCCAGCGATGTGTCACTTAGGTTACTGCGTGCAGCAGTTCTGACGCAATCAGAGTTTTTAGATGTAGCGGAGCTGAGAAAGCTGCCCCCCCATACACCACAGCTTTCTATATACATTGTCTATTGACAGTGAGCTGCTAATCAGTGCTGAGGGCGTGGTTGGACCAGGAGGTGCATAGTCAGCTATTCCAGCAGTGGTAATCTCCTGCTGATAAAACACTCATTGCATTGAAACAACGCACAGCCTAATCAGTGACACATCCCTGAAATCAGTGTCTCAGCTCCTACCTCATGCTGCATTACATAGCAAAAACCTGCTGACAGATTCCCTTTAAACAACTCACATTATGCTCCACTAAAGAACACTAATTAGTTTAATTTGCCACTGGTGTAATTGTTTTTGACATCCCTTTAAGAAACAAACCCTGGGCAGTAGCTTGCCACCTCTTAATACTGGCCATGATAGCAGTGTCACATTTTGAGGAACAATGGGAAGAGGTGAAATTATGACAGAGCTGGCACGTGTGGCCTGGAAAACAGGGAATAATTTGGGCAGATTGTAGATAATTAGCAGTGTAGTCTAATTAGTGATTGCGGTGACGTCACAGCGCGTCTGGCGGACAGAGAGACGGCACTAAGGCTCAATTTTCTTTAATAGAGCAATGAGTAAAAACATCTGATCCCACAATTGTATTCTCTCTTTAGTATGAAATGCTGGTACACTATCCAGTGTCATGTCTGTGCACTCCCATCTGGGAAAACTGTTTTTAATGCAACAGATAAGTGATAAAGTTCATCATAGAATACTACATCGATGCCTAGCAGGCTTGGACTGGCCCATAGGAGAACAGGAGAAACCTCCGGTGGGCCCCTGTGCAGGAGTGGGCCACCGCCCTCCTATATGAGCAGTTCTTGGCACAATATACTTGAATCACTATGTACAGACAGAGGCAGCTTCTTATTCATTTAACAATCTACCCAACTCTTTATTAGCGTATACACTTGAGTATAAGCCGACCAAAATATAAGCCAAGGCACCTAATTTTACCACAGAAAACTTGGAAAACTTATTGACTTGAGTATAAGCCTAGAGTGGGAAATTCAGCAGATACTGGAAAATTTCAAAAATAAAAATAGATAGCTCTGTAAGTGGAAAAGACTGTCACCTCCATCATTGCTCTCCCCCATCATTGTTCGCTCCATCCCCATCATTGCTCTCCCCCACCTCCATCATCATTGTTCTCCCTCATCACCATCATTGTTATCTCCCCAATCCCCATCATTGTCTCCCCCACCTCCATCATTGTTCTCCCCCAACTCCATCATTATTGGTCTCCCTCATCCCCATCATTGTCATCTCCCTCATCCCCATCATTGTCATCTCCCCCATCCCCATCATTGTTCTCCCCCACCTCCATCATTGTCTCACCCACCTCCATCATTGTCTCCCTCACTTCCATCATTGTTCTCCCCACCTTCATCATTGTCTCCCCCACCTCTATCATCTCCCTCACCTCTCTCATTGTTCTCCCCCATCATCCGTCATTGTTCTGGACCTCTCACCAGTATATTAGTAAAAAAACAAACAAACAAAAAAAACACTCACCTCTCAAGCCGTTCCCCCGCAGCATTGTCTCTCTGACACAGGCTTGCACTTCTTGATGACGCCATCAAGCCGCGCATGCCTGTGTCAGGGAGAAAACGCCGGGCAGGAAGCAGAGGACGGATCACTTCAACTCTGCTCCGCTGCCATTTCTCCTGCCCGCCACACAGGATGAGGGCAATCTGGCTATAGGTACCCCGCAGCCTCGGACTCTGAGAAGCAGGCCAGATTGCCCTCAGTATTAGCCGCCCTGCATGGGCCCCCATCCACCTCTGGGTCCCGGTGCAGCTGCATCGACGGTATGTCTGCCCCTGCTCACTCGAGTATAAGCCGTGGGGGGCTTTTTCAACATTGAAAATGTGCTGAAAAAGTTGGCTTATACACGAGTATATACTGTATGTAAATTTGTGATTGAGGATAATGTCACATTTGCATGTAGTTGAAAAGTGGGGCCGTGGAGGTGGTTACTGGTGGGCCCTTGGCATCCCAGTCCAACACTGAATTGCCTAGTAATGTTTGCCAAAATGAAGAACCAGGGAATATATATATAAAAACAAAAACAGAGAATAATGCGGGCTAAATTACTCCTCCTCTTCCTCTTTTGGATCCCCTCCCTCTCTCACTTTGGGAGAAAGGCTATAAAAGAAGGGTCAAATTAATTTTCTCCACACACCTGAAAAAGGCTGCAAACAACCAAAACGCGTTGTGTATATAGTTTTTATTTGTTTTATATCAGTGTGAATAAAAATGTTACTTACAAGCAACCTGAAGTTCCTGCACCTTGATCTCACTCGGTGGCAAACACACCGCCATTCCCTGGTTCTCCATTTTGGCATCCACGCTGTGGGATACTCCTATATCAGGGTTCAATCCCACTTTACCAGGTCGGCCGCAGTCTTTCACAAATTCATCCATACTTCAAGCGGGAGTTGTGCCTCTGTTTGCACAACCGCATCAGGTGAGCAATTTCCTATAGCTACTCACCCTTTCAATTGATCAAATCCTACTACACTTAGATAGCTCCACGTTTTTCTCCTTTAGGAGATTTATCTCTAGTAATGTTTGCGTCATTCTCCTTGTCGGCACCAGAGATCGTACTACCCGTACCTGTGCTTGTGCCTCGGATAGCCAATGAGACAGTCGAGTAGGAAAATCACGTGATCGATCGCTATTTAGCTCATGTGGACCTAGGAAGCCCCATGTCCAATATTTACATGTCCTCTCTATGGTAGCAGGGGCCCCTTAAATTAATGCCTTTGGTAAGAAATTAGGTGGTCTGGAGCTCCCTGTAATATAACACAATCATTTATGGTGTATTAAAAGGAACCTGACAGCTGATACATGAAGCATCTGAGGAGCATATTTTAGGTGCTTGAATTTTCTGTATTTCTGCAAAAAAATTTGATCTAAAACTACATCAGATTTTCACACAAAAAAGTAGATAAAGAACCAAAGAAAACAAATGAGTAAAAAATAATAGTCTTTGTCATTATTAAATAAGAAAAATGTTCCAATATCACACATCTGTGATTGACAAAAGTGGGTGAACCTTTAGTATTCGCAAATAATTTGAAGGTGAAATTAAAGTCAGGTGTTTTCAATCAATGGGATGACAATCAGTTGTGAGTGGGCAAACTGTTATATTTATAGAACAAGGATCGATCAAGGTTTGATCTTCACAATGTATTTGTGGAAGTGTATCATGGCACGAACAAAGTAGACTTCTAAGGACCTCAGAAGAAGAGAGTATGGACTTCACTAATCCACAGACTGTCAGACAGATTGTGTAGAAATGGAGGAAATTAAACTTTTCTCCTCTCCAGGAGTGGTCAAGCATCAAATTTCACTCCAAGAGCAAGAAGTATAATAGTCTGCAACTTTACAAAGGAACCTAAGGTAGCTTCTAAACAACTAAAGGCCTCTCTCACATTTATTAGTGTAACATTCATGAGTCCATCTTCAGTAGACATAATAACAATGGTGTGCATTGCTGGATTGCAAAGAGAAAACTACTGCTCTCCAAACAGAACATTCCTGCCCGTCTGCAGTTTATTAAATCCACCTGTATAAGCCATGAGGCTATTGGAACAATATTTTGTGGATGCATGAGACCAAAATAGAGCTTTTTGGGTTTAAATAAGAATTGTTATGTTGGGAGAAAGGAAAATAATGCATTACATCATAAAAATCTTCTACCATCTGTGAAATATGGTGGTGGTAATATCATGGTTTGGGCCTGCTTTGCTGCAGCTGGGCCAGGACGGCTTGCCATTATTAACGGAACAATGAATTCTGAATTTTACCAGCAAATTATAAAGGAAAATATCAGGATGTCTGTTAATCAGTTGAATCTCAAGAGAATGTAAATTATGTACCAAAAGCACAAAAGTCATTCTAGAAAATAATGGTTAAAGAAGCATAAAGTTTTGGAATGGCCAAGTGAAAGTCCCGACCTTAATCCTATAGAAATGTTGTGGAAGAACCTGAAATGAGAAGTTTATGGGAGAAAACCACCAGCATAACAGAGTTAAAGGATACCTGTCACCAAATTTGTCACATATCAGCTTAAAATATCAACTTATTCAGCATCTGCGCTTCTTTCCTCAAAGCCTTATGTAACACCCTGACTCCCCCTGTATACCTCCGAAAAACCTTTATAATTTCTCCCGCTCTGTATTCTAATCAGGTCCAATGGACGTGGCTTTGCAGTCTCCACTCTTACCCAAGGCTGCTGCTCGCCGTCCTTGAGGTTTATGATGCCTCCTGCGACATCCTCATGGCCGTGACGCCTCTTGCGCCCGTACAGACAAATTGCGTTTTGCGCCTGCGCAGTATGCTTTGCCCAACTGCGGGCAAAGCCGAAAAACAGAAGTGCTCTGGCACATGTCTTTCTGGCTCATGTACAGGAAGGACTTTGTGGCCATTGCTGTGTGCATGCGCACTTCTGTTTTTCGGCTGTGCCTGCGGATGGGCAAAACATACTGCGCAGGCACGAGACGCGATTTGTCTGCGCAGGCGCAAGAGGCGTCATCAACGTCAAGGACAGCGAGCAGCAGCCGGGGAGAGGAGTGGAGAGGCCGAAGCCACGCCCATTGGACCGGACGGACCCGATTAGAATACAACACGGGAGAAATTAAAAAGTTTTTTCGGGAGTATACAGGGGAAGTCAGGGGGTTACATAAGGATTTGGGGAAAGCAGTGCAGACGCTAAATAAGTTGATATCTTAAGCTGATATGTGCCAAATTTGTTACCAGATTCCCTTTAAAGATGATTTGTTAAGTGGAACAGGCTAACGATAGGCAGGTCTATTCAACAATTACGTGAAATATTTTCATGTAGTTTTTGCTGCACAAGAGTATCACACTAAATACTGAAGTGAAGGTTCACATACTTTGCCTCTCACAGACATGTGATATTGGATTTTTGACAGATTTCTTTGATTTGGTTCTTTTTATCTACTTTTAGGAATTGTGTGAAAATCTGATGTTGGTTTTGGTGCAGAAATATGGAGAGTTCTGAAGAGTTCACAAACTTTCCAGCACCACCGCTGGAGTCCCACATTTGTCTCACAATTGCGGAATTGAATCTTTAGAAAAAACTCCTAGATTTTCAATGGCCGGCATAAGAAGGGCTATGCTGTCTAAGGCTATGTTCACACTAGGCATTTTTTCAGCGTTTTTTTTTTTCTGCAGCAAAACCTTATCTCTTGGCAGGAAAGAAGCTGCGTCAAAATCTAATTTTTTGGTGCGTTTTTCAGGATCCCAAAGTTCAGCTTCGCTTCCACCACAGAAGCATAAACACAGGTCACTAATGCAAGACATATGTGAAACCATATTAACCAGAATTACAAATGTAACGGTGAGGGGGGGGGTGAATTGTTCAGGAATAGTTTTTCTACGATATTGGCAGTGCATTGGGTTTGTAGGACACTATTTATTTTCACACTATGGTCTACGATTGAGTTGCTCAGAGATTGTTAAATTTCACACCTCCGTAGGCCACAGGTATTGTTCAGTCTCACACCTAGCTCAGCCCATGTTTAAACTGTACACATCACTAATTTAATTAAACTGTCCTAATCCAAACTGCCATCTCAGATGACAAAAACAAGATGGTAAAATCACAAAAATAAATATGTGTTTGAGTTTCACATACTGCTCTACTTGCTTTTTTTCACTAAAAACGCTGCAAAACCTGATAGCTATGTTCACACTATGCATTCAGTGTATTTTCACCACCCATTACTTTCAATGGGTGAAAAACGCTGAAAAAACACTGAAAGAAGTGACATGTTCAATTGTGCAAAAAAACATGAAAAGCACAAAATACTGATGACACAAAAACCAATATGTGTGCATGAGATTTCTGAAATCTCCTAGACGTTGCTGGTACTGTAAAACGCATCTGAAAATTTGTATAAAAAGAAAACATTGAAAAAACGCCTTGTGTGAACATAGCCTAATAATCATACAAAACTGTACAATGATCACTGACAGTTTCTGTAATCTCGCATCTGCCGGCCCGGAATGCCATATGTTTACCCATTTGGACATATCAAACCTAATCTTGCCACTTTTGCCAATGGTCAAATCAAGCGTTAATACCAAGAGCAAAGTTGAAACCTACATAACAATTGTAAGATAGAAAAAGAAAAAAACAAAATATAAAAAAGAAGTTAGGAGAAGAAGCGCAGTTTGTATTGATACAATAGATGAAGATGAAAAGTGACACATTCATTATTAAACCCTAATGAGCTTTATGAGATCTAAAATGAGCAATTGGCGGGT
Source organism: Phyllobates terribilis (assembly GCF_046119375.1). Lineage (NCBI taxonomy): Eukaryota > Metazoa > Chordata > Amphibia > Anura > Dendrobatidae > Phyllobates > Phyllobates terribilis. The sequence goes on from NW_027362763.1 coordinate 768,900,407, forward strand.
TAGTGTCAGCGACTTGTTGCCGAAGTCATAAGCAATAATTCCCGGCTACAATCAGCAAATCTCTGAGCTGTCAAGAGCTGTCCCTCTATCCTGAAAGGCTTAGTTCAGAGCCTCAACTTAATCATTGCCTACTATATATATATTTCCTTTGAAACCACACTGTAAAATACTCTCCGTATAATATAGGGAACGATACTCATGAATTTTTATGTATAATCTCTGACCAATTTGAGCAATTCACTAAAGAGCTTATATAGAAAACCAAAGAGCTCTTGAATTTCTCGATTTTGAGAAATTCGTAATTTCATCTAAGTATAAAAACCAAGAGAAATGTGCATATGTGAGAGCAAAATTGAAAGGGGTTTTTGTCTACTATTCGGACAACCTCTTGTCTACTCCTCTTGAACCTCCCACACCGGTGCTATTCCCGCGATGTTGGCGCTTGTGTCAGATTGTTATGCCACATATGCACGAGTCGGCTACAGCAAGTGCAAGTTTTGTATGAGCAAAGTGGTCGCTGATTGGCTGCAGCGGTCACGTGACAACAATGTCACATGAGCACCGAATTCATAGGAATAGCGTTGGTTCAGGAGATGCGTATCAGTTATTTTCATTTTACACTGGGGAATAGAGTATTTAGGAAGGAGTTGTCCTTGTAATGGTCAACCCCTTTCAAGTACAACTACACTGGGTGTAAAGTGATGGAAAATATTGCGGATTTTGCAGCAAAGTTGCCTGTTATTTCACCCAGTTCATTGCAGAGGATGAAATCCACGGTGAAAATCCACAGCATAAATTTACCTGTAACCCTGACGTTCGTTTCCTTGATGGATATGTTGAAAAGTATTTTGTGGGCAGAAAATACCCAGCTTATTACCAGTAAAGAGGATAAAAAATAAAAAAAGTCTCATCCACTTACTGTGTATAAAATTTGCAAAGAATCCACTCTGAAAATTACCTGCAGTGAAGATTTTAAATCCGCAGCATGTCAATTTATTCTGCAAATTTAGGAATCCGCGGATTCAAAAACAAATATTGAACATAATATAATTCCTCACAAGAGGGAGCTCTCTGTAGACTGTCTTATTATTGAGGTCAATGTCTGCGGAATTCTCCAACACCCCCTCTAGTGACAGCTGCAGGTATCAGCATGGTTTAGGAGCTTGGTGTTAGGAGTTAGGTGTTCATGGTTCAAAAAAGAACTTATTAGAATACCGAAATTAATGAATATAGTGGTGGTTTTAGACAGCACGGGACCTGATCAATAAGTTAAAGAACCAATGTAAATTGTGTGTGTGTGTTGCCTAATCTGATTCAATATACTGTAGGAAACAAATACAGAAGGGAACTCATAGTCTAATCGAAAGTAAAAAAATGTAGAATTTTGAACCCTCTAAATATGTGATGTTGATTTCAAATACTTCCCTAGTTTATTGGAATCACAGTGGGTCCAGGTCCTCCTTCATCCATGGAAGTCCGTGCTGTCGACTGTCCAGCAGCGGCCAGAGGCTTCACGAGTCCCGGTGCTTCTTCACGAGTCCCGGTGCCTCTTCACGAGTCCCGGTGCCTCGTCACGAGTCCCGGTGCTTCGTCACGAGTCCCGCTGCTTCTTCACGAGTCCCGGTGCTTCGTCAAGAGTCCTGCTGCTTCGTCACGAGTCCCGCTGCTTCGTCACGAGTCCCGGTGCTTCTTCACAAGTCCCGGTGCTTCTTCAGGAGTCCCGGTGCTTCTTCAATGCTTCTTCACAAGTCCCGGTGCTTCTTCAAGAGTCCCGGTGCTTCGTCACGAGTCCCGGTGCTTCGTCACAAGTCCTGGTGCTTCGTCACGAGTCCCGATGCTTCTTCACGAGTTCCGGTGCTTCTTTGGTGCTTCTTCACGAGTCCTGGTGCTTCTTCACGAGTCCCAGTGCTTCTTCACGAGTGTCGGTGCTTCTTCACAAGTCCCGGTGCTTCGTCATGAGTCCCGGTGCTTCATCACGAGTCCCGGTGCTTCGTCACGAGTCCCGGTGCTTCTTCACGAGTCTCGGTGCTTCTTCACGAGTCCCGGTGCTTCGTCACGAGTCCCGGTGCCTCGTCAAGAGTCCCGGTGCTTCGTCACGAGTCCCGGTGCTTCTTCACGAGTTCCGGTGCTTCTTTGGTGCTTCTTCACAAGTCCCGGTGCTTCTTCACGAGTCCCAGTGCTTCTTCACGAGTCTCGGTGCTTCTTCACGAGTCTTGGTGCTTCTTCACGAGTCTCTGTGCTTCTTCACGAGTCCCGGTGCCTCGTCACGAGTCCCGGTGCTTCTTCACGAGTTCCGGTGCTTCTTTGGTGCTTCTTCACAAGTCCCGGTGCTTCTTCACGAGTCCCAGTGCTTCTTCACGAGTCTCGGTGCTTCTTCACGAGTCCCGGTGCTTCTTCACGAGTCTCGGTGCTTCTTCACAAGTCCCGATGCTTCGTCACGAGTCCCGGTGCTTCGTCACGAGTCCCGGTGCTTCTTTGAGGCCGGGCAGGTTGTGTTGGATGCAGTGTCTGGAGTTTTCTCACCTAGATACAATTTCCTAATTTTATTATTGATAACTTTGCACAGAAACCAACAGAAATAACCTCAGTATTTCTCACCATTTTACCCGCTTTTTTTCCATTTTACAGAGAAATTAGTTAATTTGACCCCGACATTTTGCAGTATTTCAGTCAGCAGCAATGTTAGATTTGTCTGACTGTGTTGCCTAAAGCAGTTGCAGATCAAGTTATAGTGTAATAATGAAGCAGAATATTACAAATATTGCAGCAAATCTAAAAACAACAAAATGCGGAAGAAGATGAAGTATTATCTGCAAAGCATCAGAGACAGCGTAATAGCTAAGCATTTGTAGTTTTCACCGACCTCAAGAAAAAGCAGCGAAGCGTTAAAGATATTCTGCATCTGAACATCTCAAGCTGTTCTCATATTTTGCAGAACATTATTATTCTGTTGTTTGTAGGGTTTTGTATGCAGTACCCCATCAGCTTGCAGTGCTTGCCAGGAGTTGCTGCTCGTTTCCTTCTGAGGATCCCTGCAGTGTAAAATACTAAACATTAGGGAATATTTCGTCCTTTAAAAATACAGATTTTGGGGTCTTGTGCAATATATTCTCACCCATATCCATTGCATTGCGAGTGGGGACTCAATTTTATCTTCTCTCTACAGGGAAGTCTGGGTCATTTGTTTTTGTATGTTCTATTGATTTATTTTCTTTTGCTTATTTAGCAGTGATAATGTCTTTAGAGACATTATTATCACTGTCCCCATTGGGGCTCACAATCTACATTCCCTATCAGTATGTCTTTGGAATGTGGGAGGAAACCGGAAAACCCAGAGGAAACCCACACAAACACGGGGAGAACATACAAACTCCTTGCAGATGTTGTCCTTAGTGGGATTTGAACCTAAGACCCCAGGGTAACAGTGCTAACCACTGAGCCACCGTTCTGCCCATAGACATTAGTGAAAACTATACATGAGTTGGGAATGCATCCTCCAGGAACACGGACCCCTTCTCAGGATCAGGATGGGTCCTATTGATCAGACCCCCCAACAATCAGACATTTACAGCATATCAAGTTGATTATCTATAAATGTTTATCCAGAGAAAAGCAGATCAAAGGGGTTGTCCACTAGTTTGATACTGGTGAGCTATCCTTATATCAGATTGCTTGGCTCCTGACACCCGTCAGATCATCCGTTATCAGCTTTGGTGGCGGCCGGATATAGCTGTATACTGCGGCTCAGCTCCTGTGCTGCGGTTTTCTGCTTTTGCTGTGCTGCGTCGTACACTGTTTAAACCTGGCCACCGCTGGGGATGCAAACAGCTAATCGTTGGGAGTGCCGGGTGTCAGACCCCCGCCGATCTGTTATTGATGACCTATATTGGGGATAGGTCATCAATATCAAATTAGTAGACAACCCCTTTAAAGGAGACATCCATATTTTACCACCACATTCCCTTACTATATGAGCAGTGTCTCCGGCTTAGAAATGTAAATGCCATTCTACATTGGAAGGATCACATTGCTCCTCGCCCCATTCTTGGTCCAAACTTATAGTAGTTACAGACTTTTTTCATTATCTTATGCAGTAGAGTTATTTCTGATTAAAGGGCTCTAGTTTGGATATTAAAAATGACTTTTATTTCTGTAAATCTAATTTTGAAGAAGCCTGTATTCCTAAATTTCCAAAAATTCACATAAGAAAAGAAACACCAACATTGCGTTACATTGTTCTGCTTCGGGATATGTGTGTCCTGGTAGGAAATAGAGTATATTACTCTTGGAAATAAGAGCATTTTATTTTGGAAGGTAGTACTGAATATACTCTACCTGATGGATGCATACGCACTTTATGTGATGATGTATCACATTCTTTCGCACTCCTCCACCGTCACATTTTGATCACCATTTCTGTCCACTGTTCATTAAGAAAGTGCTGTCCTTGTCTACTTGACTGATCTTTGACTGTAAGTATAATATCTAATATATTTTCACATTTTATTTATTTTACTCGCTTATATAACACCATTAATTCCACTTTATCATGGCTGTCCCCATCGGGGCTCACAATCTAGATTCGCTATCTGTCTTTGGAGTGTGGGAGGAAACTGGAGAACCCGGAGGAAGCCCACCCAAACACGGGGAGAAGATACAAACTCCTTGCAGATGTTGTCCTTGGTGGGACATGAACCCAGGACCCCAGCGCTGCAGTGCTAACCACTGAGCTACCTGGCTGCCATATTTGCACTTCTCTTTGTCCTGTACACAGATGTGGATAAGGGAAATAAGGAAAATTGTATTTTTTTCTCCAGGCGATGCAATAATGACATTAGCACGCTCGGTTATCCATTTGTACTACAAATCGTTGACCCGGCTCTTAGACAAGACCCACAATTGCATCTCAGCACAGTACAGTGATGGATTTCATGTCAAGGCACCGTCCGCTTGGCTGATCAGATCCTGAATGGTTTCCGCAGTCTCCTCCTACCTTACTGTTCACTTCCCTGGGGAACCTAATTAAATACTGCAAAGGGAAAAAAATTGCGAGTCCCTGAGCGTCCTTTAGTTCTAGAATCTCTTCCCTCACCTTCTCTGGAGAGAATAGAGTTCTATCTGTTCTGTGAATATATATATATTTATATTTTCTATCTGCTTTATTGATACATATTTTAATAGATATATATACACACACACATGTGACCGTGTGTTGACTCAGAACAAAGGGTTAAGAGTAATCTTGCCACACACAATGCTAATTACCGCTCAGCTGTGAAATACGACAAGCTCCATTAATTTTGCTCAGCTGCTGCTTTATGCTGCTATTTGCATGAAAATAGTTATGATCGCTCTATTTGCCCCATTTCAAAGCCAAAATTCGATGTATTCTGGTATTTTGCCCTGCTGGCGCTCGGCAATCAGACTCCAAATCAGGATCGATTTTATTATTTTTTTTTTAAAGATTCGCTGCTATTTTTGCTTTCCAGCGACTCTAACAAAAGAATGATTTTATTGAATGGTATTTAGCAAAGCAGTAGTATCAGTACTCTGCCGCAGTGTCACATCCGGGGGCTATGTGTTTTTAGGCAAAGTCTTGGGAGTCGCTCTGTTTCGTGTCATTCTTATTTTCGCCATTCCCCTCCTACTGAGCGCGGCATTGCAAACATGTATTGTGGAGGGAGTGCAGGGACAAATTGATTCTGCGGCTCTTTTTTTTTTTTTGCAGCCTTAGCATAAAACAGTCCTATGATGTTCCACTGCAGAATTCAATTTCACAGTTCAGTTAGATCCTTGATTATGCTGCCAAATTCAGATTAATGTTCGCTTAACGAACATGAATCAGGGGACTTCTGGCTGACAGCCAGTGGTAATACTATGAGTTGATGGCAGTGTTCAGTTTAATGCCCCGGACACCTCTGTGCGCTGCTACTGATATTGATTGATTAAATGAATTCAATAGTATAATTATTTGTAAGCGTTACATTAGTCGTGAGTGTCAGATCCACCCTAGATAAGTAACATTTGTATAGGAAGGATGGTATTGCTGAAGGATGAGTAACCGTTAAAAAATACTATTTTAATATCCAGGCTTATCAGATATTCTATAAAATAAGTTGGATATAGAGTGGTGAACCAATGTCGGCAGACGGCAATTGGTCAACTTTGAAGAAGGACATGTTTAGGAGGTTTGGAAACATTCTCAGGGTAAAAAGCGACTAAGGATGCAGTAGACGTAGGTCTCATTTTCACCTACAAGTTCTATTCTGTTTTTCAACAATAGTCTATGGCATCCATGTCAAACTATGGTCTGTGGGACAAATCTGGCCCGCAGAGTGGTTTTATTTTCCCCGTGACACCAGAACCACCACCCCTATGTGGGCCCATTATTCTGTATGGAGGACTATGTGGGCCCATTATTCTGTATGGAGGACTATGTGGGTCCATTATTCTGTATGGAGGACTATGTGGGCCTATTATACTGTATGGAGGACTATGTGGGTCCATTATCTGTATGGAGGACTATGTAGTGCCCATTATTCTGTATGGAGGACTATGTAGGCCCATTATTCTGTATGGAGGACTATGTGGACCCATTATACTGTATGGAGGACTATGTAGGGCCCATTATTCTGTATAGAGGACTATGTGGGCCCATTATTCTGTATAGAGGACTATGTGGGTCCATTATTCTGTATGGAGGACTATGTGGGACCATTATTCTGTATGGAGGACTATGTAGGGCCCATTATTCTGTATAGAGGACTATGTAGGGCCCATTATTCTGTATGGAGGACTATGTGGACCCATTATACTGTATGGAGGACTATGTTGGGCCCATTATTCTGTAAGAAGGACTATGTGGGTCCCATTATACTATATACTAGTTGGCCCACGACTTTTTCCAAGTTTTTCATTTTGGCCCTCTGTGTGTTTGAGTTTAACATCCCTGGTCTATGGGGTAGTTCATAAGTCCGATATTGATCCGGGTCTCAGATCAAAATCACCAGTGAAAGTTTATGAATCAGTGAAAACATCGGACCGCTTTCAGGTGCCATCCATGTGCTGTCCGTTTTTCATAGACTTTTTGATAGAAGCTTGAGAAACTTTTTTTAAATTTCTCCCATTCGAGAAAAACTTGATGAAACTCAGACCAAACTCTGATGAAGATCTAATCAAAAACAGAAATGAAACTCAGGCCGTTTTTCTTGTATGAGAAAATAACTGACATCTTGATGAGCCCTTAGACCTCGTTCAGATGTCAGTTGTCGTAAGCAAAATAAACCAGAACAATTTCCATCAGTGTTTTGGATCCGATTTTTATCAGTGTTTGGTCAGTTTATAGCATCAGTGATTTTTCTCGCATGCTGTTCATTTCAATATTAAGCAGGAACAGCACACAGATTGCACGTGGATGCCATCCGCGTGCCATCTTTTATTTTCATGGACTCATAGACTTCAATGGGTAATATTGATCCTTGACTCATGTAACATGTCTCACATGATCAGCAAAAAAGAAAAAAAATCGGACATATAAAATAAACAATAGAGTGTAATGGGTACATGTTCAGTGAAAAACTCAGATCATTTATGGGGAAAACAGACAGCCATATATCAAGTATGCTGCTCTGTAGGTGGAGATTCAGGCAATATCGGATACTAATAATTGATTTATATAATTTTCCTGACCCGTCAAGGATGGATAGGAATGGGGACAAGATGTCAGACAGAATATTACACCTCACCCTAGAGATCCTCTTCTGACTTACTGGAGAGATAAGAGATACTGATGACATCACATTACATCATTTTTATATATGAATGAAGCTAAACAGGGAAGGATTCTTTACTGTCAGAGCAGTCAGACTGTGGAATACCGACCACAAGAGGTAGTGATGGCCTATACTATAACAGCGTTTAAAATGGGCTGGATGATTTCCTCACAACAAATGACATTGTGGGTTCTAAATAATCTGGCGATAGAGAATCTATAACTGCTGGAGAAATGTTTAACTTGATGGACATAAGTCTTTTTTTTCAACCGATATAACTATATGTAACTATGACGTCTGAATGATGCCTTAGGGCTCAGGCACATGCCTGCATTACTGCTCTATTTTTTTTTTGGAGCGTTCAGATATTTTGTTCAGATTCGATTTCTGAACGCCTGGGAGTATTTTTCCATACAATTTTTTTTTTAGACAAAATTAATTCCATACTTGCCGCTTTGGTGCACTACAGACCATTTGTACAGGTCATGTACACAGCAAAGTCACAAATGAAGCACAGTTTCACATGGAGCAAGGGCCATTCCCTATGTGTAAAATTTAAATGAATGTCCAAATATTGAGTAAAAAAAAATACATGGATGTATAGTCGCTTCACAAAGTACTTCACTGTTGTTGTGTAACGAATGGTTACATCGCCAGTGGTTTTTAGATGTTAGTGGTGCATGCAGAATAAAACATCCTGACGACTACTCCCGACTCCTTAATACATGGCTCATGTGTGATAAATTCACTGTAGTAAAATGGTAACATCAGGTTTTTCGTCACCATTATGATACAATAATCAAGCTATTTACTTACCTTAATCCTGTTTTCCTGTTCACTCTAGCAGTTCTGAGATGAGTGCAGGCATTCCTTCTCAGTGCCTTTTTCCTCTGATCTGTAGAGGAGCTTCACTACTGAGCGTGTACATAAAGTGCAGCACAGATCAACTAGATCCTTAGATCAGGAACAGAACAGACATTTATAGGACATTTCATAACTTTACCAAATTCTTATGAAAAATTTACAGAACATACTACTGTACCGAATTTAGTATATATTTTAGGAGTCGGTCCATTTTATACCGACTCCACGACTCCGAACCCACAGCACTGACTTCTATCAGATCTTTTCCATGCAGAGTTCAGCGCATGTGTGGTTTCGCTATTGTTCCTTTACAGGGTGATCATGCGCAGTGTAAACCATACACCACGCCTGCTCAGTGGGTCCTTTGCTGTCAGTGGGATCGTGGTGTATGTGGAGAGGGGCGCAATGTTGATGCCTAAGGCTGTGGGTGGAGACTCTTAACAGCGCTTGTATAAATAGCCATCATACACCCTGACCAAGCAGGAGTATACATGCTTGACCCTTGTTTAACCCATATATTGCTGCAAAACAAAGACAATAGTCACTTGATCGCCTTGTCCTACTTGTCGAGCAGGGATGCAGCTGATCATAGGCTGAATGTGGTAGCACTGTTGAGCAGGCGCCACTCGGCCATATTTACTGCTGAGCATGCATGGAAGATATTCCACTTAAACCACCAGGGACTGTTGGACTTCATGGGCTGCCCAATGCCACAGAGGGTGCAGGAGGGGCAAATATCAGCAGTACACAGAAGGGAGGAGCTGGGTTGACAGGCAGAAGGTTTATGGGAAATGTAAATTAAGACTCACAAGATGGCTGATGTAGGACCACCACTTTACTAAATGAAGTGAAGAACTGCAGGGGAACTAAGGCTGAAAAAGGCTATGACTACTGACCAATACTTTTTGGCTTAGATTCAGTTGCAACTTGGGTAAGAAATCCACATTACAGAACCTGTTGGAGGGTGCTCCAGATCTGGCCCAGAAAACTCTATATCCTGGAATCGAGATTCAAGAGTCCTAAAAGTACTAAATGTCAGTGGAGAATATGAACTTGGATATCTTGAACTGCTTGTTTTTTACTATGTAAAAATGGAAAGTCTGCTTCACTGTTTTATTGCCTAGACTCTAGTTACTCCATCATGACCAGAGTACTTGACTCTCTAAAATGTTCAGTTTTCAAGCAATTAGACAGCACATCCGAATGCACATTGGCTAATTAATTCTTTATCTTGGCCACACACCCCCTTACCTAATCTCTAATGTCATTTCATCATGCGAGGACAGCTTCATGCACCTTGTAAATTTTTAATTGGACAGAAATTTTTCCCTTGCTTCATCATGTCCTGTAATTGCTTTTCTTACCAAAAAATAATTAGGATCGATGTGGGCAATTTTCAAGTCTTCAAAACACCAGGTACCACCCTACCAACATATTGCTTCTACCATGAAATCATATAACCAATTATTCAGAGTAATGCCTTCTGAAAATTAGATATTAACCTGGATGAAAATGTTATATAAATGTACAGTCCTATATAGCATGTGATTCTTGTGCTCCTCTTCTAATTTTCGATCCTCCCAGTTGTTCTTATACCTCCCTCAGCTGGGTCATACATTGGAAGTACATTATTAATTTCCTTAAAATGCATGGGGTGTGTACTGAGCTGGCTGAGCTGCCAACAGTATGCACCCCAGACTGCCTTTCCCTTCTTTCAATGTGTTGCACCATAATAATGCATTCTATCCATGTACTTTTGTATATGTGATAACTAGTACACAAAACATCAGGGAAGGGTTTCCCACAGCCCTACAGCTGCAACTGACGAGTACCCAATAATAGAAATACTAACCCAGAGACTACGCAGTGGGAAAGCTGGGTTCAAGTAGCCTTTAGAGTAAGTACAGCTGTAGCCCAGCTTCCCACTGCAAAAAAAATCCAAAAAGTGGAAGAGAGAATCATAGATTGTTAGAGTTGGAAGGGACCTCCGGGGTCCTCGTGTCCAACCCCCTGCTCAATGCAGGATTCACTAAACCATCTCAGACAGATGTCTGTCCAGCCTCTGTTTGAAGACTTCCATTGAAGGAGACCTCACCACCTCTCGTGGCCGCCTGTTCCACTCATTGATCACCCTCACTGTCAAAAAGTTTTTTTCTAATTTCTAATCTGACCTTCTCACTTTCCTTTTCAGTCCATTGCTTCTCGTGTTTCCATGTGCAAATGGGAATAAGGATGATTCCTCTACACTGTGGCATCCCTTAAGATATTTGTAGACATGTATTAAGTCTCCTCTCAGTCTTCTTTTTTGCAAGCTAAACATTCTCAGATCCTTTAACCGTTCCTCGTAGGACATAGTTTGCAGTCCGCTAACCATCCTGGTCGCTCTTCTCTGAACTTCCTCCAGTTTTTCGATGTCTTTTTTAAAATGTGGTGCCCAGAACTGGACACAGTATTCCAGATGAGGCCTGACCAAGGAGGAGTAGAGGGGGATAATTACTTCACATGATCTAGACTCAATGCTTCTCTTAATATATCCCAGAACTATGTTTGCCTTTTTTGCTGCTGCATCACACTGTTGATTCATGTGTAGTCTGTGATCTATTAGTATACCCAAGGTGAGAATGGGAGAGTAAAAGGAAGCAAGTTAAATAAATCCTATAAGGGAAATAGATGACCTTGGAAGCAAACCTGGGTGGAGGTTAGGATGCTAGACTTGCACAAATGGCTCATCAGAAAAAATAGCTAGCCATTAACTTACAGTAGTTTCATAGTTTTTAAGGTTGAAGGTACACTTAAGTCCATAGAGGACGGCAAAACCCCATGTGGTAGATATTAATAGCTCCATATTACTGGAAAAATAACTTCCCGACTCCACATACTGCAATCAGACTAGTTCCCTGGATCAACATCACATCACAGAATCTAGTGCCCATAACCTGTAATATTATATTTTTCAAAAAAAGGCATCCAGGCCCTTCTTGAATTTTAGTAGTGAATCAACCATTATACCGTCATGTGGATGAAAGTTCCATAGTCTCACTGCACTTACTGTAAAGAATCTGTATCTGTGATTATGATTAATATAACAAGGACAGATAAACAGAGCCAGGCATGATGGCAGTCTGCAGCTCTCCTGCTGGGTGATGTGCTTAGGCTGTTTGCAGTATGAGGTCCTGTAATATTCTGTCTCTGTAAGAGAAAGAAGCATCATCCGGCTTGTAAGGAGAGGCTCCACTTCCTGTAAGCTGTCCTGCTTGTCTGTAACCATAGAAGGATAAGTCTTGACAACAGGCAGTAGCCATTTGTACCAAAGGGAGACATCTAGTAGATGTAACTTTTAGAGCCATTTTTTCACTCCAAAAGCAACATTTTTGGTATTAAAGTATAGTGTACTTTTTGCTATCTACATTGGCAGTCTAATAAGCCACATCTGTTTGATTATAATTATGATGGACACTATTATTGCTTGTATACAGTACAGACCAAAAGTTTGGACACAACTTCCCATTTAAAGATTTTTCTGTATTTTCTTGACTATGAAAATTGTACATTCACACTGAAGGCATCAAAACTATGAATTAACACATGTGGAATTATATACTTAACAAAAAAAGTGTGAAACATCTGAAAATATGTCTTATATTCTAGGTTCTTCAAAGTAGCCACCTTTTGCTTTGATGACTGCTTTGCACACTCTTGGCATTCTCTTGATGAGCTTCAAGAGGAAGTCACCGGAAATGGTCTTCCAAAAATCTTGAAGGAGTTCCCAGAGATGCTTAGCACTTGTTGGCCCTTTTGCCTTCACTCTGCGGTCCAGCTCACCCCAAACCATCTCGATTGGGTTCAGGTCTGGTGACTGTGGAGGCCAGGTCATCTGGCGTAGCACCCCATCACTCTCCTTCTTGGTCAAATAGCCCTTACACAGCCTGGAGGTGTGTTTGGGGTCATTGTCCTGTTGAAAAATAAATGATGGTCCAACTAAACGCAAACCGGATGGAATAGCATGCCGCTGCAAGATGCTGTGGTAGCCATGCTGGTTCAGTATGCCTTCAATTTTGAATAAATTCCCAACAGTGTCACCAGCAAAGCACCCCCACACCATCACACCCCCTCCTCCATGCTTCACGGTGGGAACCAGGCATGTAGAGTCTATCCGTTCACCTTTTCTGCGTCGCACAAAGACATGGTGGTTGGAACCAAAGATCTCAAATTTGGACCCATCCGACCAAAGCACTGATTTCCACTGGTCTAATGTCCATTCCTTGTGTTCTTTAGCCCAAACAAGGCTCTTCTGCTTGTAGCCTGTCCTTAGCAGTGGTTTCTTAGCAGCTATTTTACCATGAAGGCCTGCTGCACAAAACCTCCTCTTAACAGTTGTTGAAGAGATGTGTCTGCTGCTAGAACTCTGTGTGGCATTGACCTGGTCTCTAATCTGAGCTGCTGTTAACCTGCGATTTCTGAGGCTGGTGACTCGAATAAACTTATCCTCAGAAGCAGAGGTGACTCTTGGTCTTCCTTTCCTGGGGCGGTCCTCATATGAGCCAGTTTCTTTGTAGCGCTTGATGGTTTTTTGCAACTGCACTTGGGGACACTTTCAAAGTTTTCCCAATTTTTCGGACTGACTGACCTTCATTACTTAAAGTAATGATGGTCACTCGTTTTTCTTTACTTAGCTGCTTTTTTCTTGCCATAATACAAATTCTAACAGTCTATTCAGTAGAACTATCAGCTGTGTATCCACCAGACTTCTGCACAACACAACTGATGGTCCCAACCCCATTTATAAGGCAAGAAATCTCACTTATTAAACCTGACAAGGCACACCTGTGAAGTGAAAACCATTTCCAGTGACTACCTCTTGAAGCTCATCAAGAGAATGCCAAGAGTGTGCAAAGCAGTCATCAAAGCAAAAGGTGGCTACTTTGAAGAACCTACAATATAAGACATATTTTCAGTTGTTTCACACTTTTTTGTTAAGTATATAATTCCACATGTGTTAATTCATAGTTTTGATGCCTTCAGTGTGAATGTACAATTTTCATAGTCAAGAAAATACAGAAAAATCTTTAAATGAGAAGGTGTGTCCAAACTTTTGGTCTGTACTGTATATATATAAATATCCTACAATATGATATGAATACGGAAAGGACAGGTAAAAGAGACACTCTGTGAAATCACTATTTACCTTGGCTCGGAGATGTGGATTCTGAAGTGATTGACTCTTTTTATTAACTCTGAATTACCTCTTCAGAGCGGCCAGATTTCCACAACAATCTGCAACAGCTAGTGTACTTAGACTGAAACTCCACGTCAGAATGGTTGCATAATCCTCACATTACAATGAGCATTTTAGGAGTCTGCCCAATTTCAGCCACGTGCAAAAGGTTGAGATTCAGGACTACAATGCTGACTCAGCCCGTCTAAATATATAATTCTATGACTTCTGCAAGCTGGGACAAAAAATGTTTTATGCGACTATTGAATCTTATTTTTATATTGTCAAATATAGCGCACCCACCCGCACATGAGCCTATTTCTCACTGCCCCTTCCCAATCAGGGTGTATAGAGGAACTAACTAAAACTGAACTGAGATTTACAATTCAAGTCTTTTCTTCCTTCCTTTCTTTCCCATGGGAAGTATAATCTGGAGCCCATCTAAATTACCAGCATTGTACACTGGCATTGATAAATTGCAGGAAGAGAAGAATCCAATTGTTCTGCAGATTTCAATTCAAAATGTTTATCATCAAAAGACTTGTATTTATAACATGTGCAATGCAAATGTGGCTTATGGGCTATTTCTGTGGCTAATGCAATTAGTGCATATACAGTCAGGCAGTATCTTGCCAAGGGACAGTGCGTTAAAGGGATGCTATCATCAGAAAAATGACCTATTGACCTGTTTAAATGAGGTTGTTGTGTTACATGTGTGTATATATACATATATATATATATATATATATATATATATATATATATATATATACAGTACAGACCAAAAGTTTGGACACACCTTCTCATTTAAAGATTTTTCTGTATTTTCATGACTATGAAAATTGTACATTCACACTGAAGGCATCAAAACTATGAATTAACACATGTGGAATTATATACTTAACAAAAAAGTGTGAAACAACTGAAAATATGTCTTATATTCTAGGTTCTTCGAAGTAGCTACCTTTTGCTTTGATGACTGCTTTGCACACTCTTGATGAACTTCAAGAGGTAGTCACCGGAAATGGTATTCCAACAATCTTGACGGAGTTCCCAGGAATGCTTAGCACTTGTTGGCCCTTTTGCCTTCACTCTGCGGTCCAGCTCACCCCAAACCATCTCGATTGGGTTCAGGTCTGGTGACTGTGGAGGCCAAGTCATCTGGCGTAGCACCCCATCACTCTCCTTCTTGGTCAAATAGCCCTTACACAGCCTGGAGTTGTGTTTGGGGTCATTGTCCTGTTGAAAAATAAATGATGGTCCAACTAAACGCAAACCGGATGGAATAGCATGCCGCTGCAAGATGCTGTGGTAGCCATGCTGGTTCAGTATGCCTTCAATTATGAATAAATCCCCAACAGTTTCACCAGCAAAGCACCCCCACACCATCACACCTCCTCCTCCATGCTTCACGGTGGGAACCAGGCATGTAGAGTCCATCCGTTCACCTTTTCTGCATCGCAGAAAGACACGGTGGTTGGAACCAAAGATCTCAAATTTGGACTCATCAGACCAAAGCACAGATTTCCACTGGTCTAATGTCCATTCCTTGTGTTCTTTAGCCCAAAGAAGTCTCTTCTGCTTGTTGTCTGTCCTTAGGAGTGGTTTTCTAGCAGCTATTTTACCATGAAGGCCTGCTGCACAAAGTCTCCTCTTAACAGTTGTTGAAGAGATGTGTCTGCTGCTAGAACTCTGTGTGGCATTGACCTGGTCTCTAATCTGAGCTGCTGTTAACCTGCGATTTCTGAGGCTGGTGACTCAGATAAACTTATCCTCAGAAGCAGAGGTGACTCTTGGTCTTCATTTCCTGGGGCGGTCCTCATGTGAGCCAGTTTCTTTGTAGTGCTTGATGGTTTTTGCAACTGTACTTGGGGACACTTTCAAAGTTTTCCCAATTTTTCAGACTGACTGACCTTCATTTCTTAATGTAATGATGGCCACTCGTTTTTCTTTACTTAGCTGCTTTTTTCTTGCCATAATACAAATTCTAACAGTCTATTCAGTAGGACTATCAGCTGTGTATCCACCTGACTACTGCACAACACAACTGATGTTCCCAACCCCATTTATAAGGCAAGAAATCCCACTTATTAAACCTAACAGGGCACACCTGTGAAGTGAAAACCATTTCCGGTGACTACCTCTTGAAGCTCATCAAGAGAATGCCAAGAGTGTGCAAAGCAGTCATCAAAGCAAAAGGTGGCCACTTTGAAGAACCTAGAATATAAGACATATTTTCAGTTGTTTCACACATTTTTGGTAAGTATATAATTCCACATGTGTTAATTCATAGTTTTGATGCCTTCAGTGTGAATGTACAATTTCCATAGTCATGAAAATACAGAAAAATCTTTAAATGAGGTGTGTCCAAACTTTTGGTCTGCACTGTATATATATATATATATATATATTTTTTTTTTTTAATTGGCAGTTTTTTTTATATCACAATCTTTATGTAAAAAAAAAACAAAATTAATAATCTTGCAATTTTCACACCGGCCACTGGGGTTTTTACTTCCTGTCCTTTCAGGACGTGGTGTCAGCTGGGTTCTTATCCTCAGAGGCAGGGTTACAATTACAGGTAACTGCTCTATACACAGCACATAGCACAGGATCGACTAATCACAATAGACAATGTCACAGCTCCCCTGCTCCCTCCCCTTGACACATGCTCATTAGATGCTTCAGCACAAAAGATAGAATCAGAATCTGTTCATGGTGTCATTGTACATGTGTTATTTCCTGAAGCAACAGAAAGTTAAAGAAGTTGTCCACTACTTGGACAACTTTATATCATACTCCACACTTGGCACCGATAAAATAAAGAAGCTTATACTCACCTCCCGTGCCATCGTTCCCGCGGTGTCGGCACTCGCGGTCCCGGGGCTCCCGTGCTGTTGTTGAGACAAGTGAGCCTGGCGCCCAATCAGCACTGGCATCACTGTCCCCACTTTTATACAAATTGAACATGGAGAGGAAGTGTGAGATCAGCTGCAGCCCGGACTTCCTCTTCATGTTCGATTCGACAGAAGGTGAAGCAACAGTGACGCCAGTGCTGATTGGGCGCCAGGCTCCACATGTCACAACAACCGCACGGGAGCCCTGGGACCGCGAGTGCCAACACCGCTGGAACATTGCCAGCACGGGAGGTGAGTATAAGCTTTTTTTATTTTATCGGGGCCAAACATTTAGATCAATATGAGGTTGTCTAAGTAGTGAACCCCTTTAAAGTCTAAAAAAGCCTAATTGGCCTAAGTGAAAATTTCAAGATTTCCATTTTTTTTTAAATACACATTGTGATATAGAGTTTTTTAAATTTGCGCCAGCGATAGTGGAATGGATTAGGGAGACGAGGTAATTAGTTAAAATTCCTTTATTGGGTTACAAATTATTAAAATGTGTAAAATTGGAATAGAATTGGATATAAGATAGTCCGTAAAAAGTACACTAGGTCCGGGTGTGTACAGTAGATTTTCAAAAGATAAAATAACATAAAATAGAGTTCATAGATTTCAATATATGAATATCAGTTCAATAGGCCAGTAGGTTGTTCAATGGAAATGGGTCAGTACTGGCATATGATCCCGGTTTTCCTTGATGGAGGTATTGGTGCGGAGACCTGGTCAGACGTGGTGATCGATCCTCAGCGTAGTGGGTTTTTTTATGTGTCAGCTGCGTCTTTTTGGATTTAGCTAGGGAGGAGGGGGGGGGGGGGAATATTATGGGAGTAAGACGATTTTTTAGTATAGAGTTGTGCATACAGTTTGGTGATCAGGGGTGTGATCACGTACCTCCTGTCGGATGTGATTGGCCCACTTTTTCGTTGATCCTGTCTGTGGAGCCTGTAGGGCCTGTAGACTTCACAGTGTATTAGTCATATTCAACCGCTTTGTCAGATTCGAACATGGCCAATGTCCTGAGAAGGAAGAAGCAGGGTGAGCTGAGTCCTGTCTGGGGAACCCTGTTTAAGTGGGGTCCGATCTTGGTGAGGTACCCGCCCTTTTATGGACGTGCTTTAGTGTGTAAGTTCACTGACCTGTGATGCCTCCTGCTACATGTGACCCTAGGAAACCCAGTGCATCTTCTGCTGCATCTGACTATATGACACCGAGTGCTTCTCCATAATACTCTACTACCACCCCTCTGGACCACCATTAAGCCCCTTGGCTTACCTAAGGCACGACCACTCAGTGTAAGTACTTCTCGCACTACAGTAACCCCTCTGTGTTTGCTTTGCATCACTCTGTGACCACCTCCATTGCTCACTTTTGCTCAGCCCCTCAGGACGCTAACCTCAATCGCAGCCGCTACGGACAGCTCAGCCAGAGCCTCCTGCTGCACCCACCACGCTCAGACCCAGGTGACTCTCAGCAACGACACCCATCCTCTGGACCCATCACAGGTCAGTGAACTTACACACTAAAGCACGTCCATAAAGGGCGGGTACCTCACCAAGATCGGACACCACTTAAACAGGGTTCCCCAGACAGGACTCAGCTCACCCTGCTTATTCCTTCTCAGGACATTGGCCATGTTCGAATCTGACAAAGCGGTTGAATATGACTAATACACTGTGAAGTCTACAGGCCCTACAGGCTCCACAGACAGGATCAACGAAAAAGTGGGCCAATCACATCCGACAGGAGGTACGTGATCACACCCCTGATCACCAAACTGTATGCACAACTCTATACTAAAAAATCGTCTTACTCCCATAATATTTTCTCTTCCCCCCCCCCCCTCCTCCCTAGCTAAATCCAAAAAGACGCAGCTGACACATAAAAAAACCCACTACGCTGAGGATCGATCACCACGTCTGACCAGAGCTCCGCACCAATACCTCCATCAAGGAAAACCAGGATCATATGCCGGGACTGACCCATTTCCATTGAACTACCTACTGGCTTATTGAACTGATATTCATATATTGAAATCTATGAACTCTATTTTATTTTATTTTATCTATTGAAAATCTACTGTACACACCCGGACCTAGTGTACTTTTTACGGACTATCTTATATCCAATTCTATTCCAATTTTACACATTTTAATAATTTGTAACCCAATAAAGGAATTTTAACTAATTACCTCGTCTCCCTAATCCATTCCACTATCGCTGGCGCAAATTTAAAAAACTCTAAATCTACAATACATACATCCATACGGACAGGCCTCGGTTCCCTGTCTACAAATTCGCAGCCACCATAGTGAGCGGCCTAATAGCGCCTTCTTTCTCCCAATCTACACACACATTGTGATATGGTAAAAACATTGCCAGAAATTTAGAAAAAAAAATTTTACGCAAAAACCTGATTTGAACAATAGGTCATTTTCTGACAATAGCTTTAATGGGGGGCTGTGTGGTTTAGGCTGGATTCACACGTAACATTTATAAATGCTTGCTGAATCAGAGTAGACAGTACTGGAGCGAGGTCGGGTGAGTATGTTACACCAGCCTGATCAGGTCTGAGAGATCTATATAATAATGCATGCAGTTTGTATAGTGAGATCTGATGACAGAACCACTAAGAACATTGGGCAAATCCATTCTGATTATCAGTACCAGCATTTTCTCTACATTCATACTTTGGCCAGGTCTGTTCTTTTGTAGGATTTTTCATGACATTGCTGACTTTCAAAATTGTGATTTTCTTTCTATTTCCTTGCAGGCAGACTATGATCGAGCACAGGTATCCTTGAGCCCCCCACTCACTGGATCTGACACTTATCCTCGAGGTCCCACAAAGCTACCTCAGACACAAAACAAATCCAACTATCCCTCAAGTAGTTACCAGTATCCATCAGTATACCATAAGCCATCTCCCTACCATCAGCCACCGCTTCATGGGAGCCCCCACTATATGTCATCAGGTTCTTACTCCAGTTCTCCGAGTACGTCCTCCAGTGTTTACCCTCCTCCCAGCTGGGGCTCGTCCTCAGATCAGCAGCCATCGCGAGTGTCCCATGAACAATTCCGAGCAGCTCTGCAGCTTGTGGTCAGTCCTGGAGACCCTAGAGAATATCTGGATGACTTTATTAAAATCGGAGAGGGCTCAACAGGTATTGTTTGCATCGCAACAGAAAAGCACACCGGAAAGCAGGTGGCTGTGAAAAAAATGGATCTCAGGAAACAGCAGAGAAGAGAACTGCTCTTTAATGAGGTATGTCTTAGTTTTTATCAGGTTTCCGTCTCTTTCTAACAATAAAATACTATGGGGACACTAAAATGACCATCATGTGAACATAGAATAAAGACAATGTAGACAACCCCTTTAAGCTAACAGTTGTTTTGGAGACATGATTTTGTGGCACTAACTGTTATATAAGTATTACAGGTTCTCCTCCTGAACTTGTTAGTGCCGCCTTCATCATAGACTGCACAGTTCTCCTCCATAAAATGGCTTCTGGTTGAGGACCATGTGACCAGATGTGTTCATCAGTCTCCTCCAATGAAAAAACAGTTTTCCCATTTACTTTGTTTTCAATTGGAAGATGCTGATGGACATTTCTGGTCACATGTTCCACCATCAGTGGCCATATTGTGGGCAGAAGAACAGTGCAGCCTTAGAGGAAAGTGCCACTGATCAGTACAGGAGGAGAAGCTGTAATGCCTATTTTTTAGAAAGTAGCACAAAACCATTTCCCCAACACATTTGTTTAAAAAAAATGATGTGGACAATCCCTTTAATTGGAAACAAAAACAAACATGTAGAATCCCAAACAAGCAATTTATCTTTTATTTTAAGATTTATTATTTTTATTTTATGTTGAGGTTTTTCTAAGTTATACATTATTTCTGCAAATTCAATTTTTTGAGGGTCAGATGAAGAATATTTTGTATCCTAAACACATGTAGTTACCATTTATTAGTGTTCCCCATTTATAACTTAAAATTTACAAGATTCAGGCCGGGTTCACACTAGTGTATGCAAAATCATCCAAAAAAAAACTGACAATTTTGTCCATCTGTGTGTCCATTTTGTCCATCCGTACAGCATCCATTTTTTTCATGAACAATAATAAGGGACAGTTTCCCATGTTTATAATTGTAATGTATCCGTGAATAACGCTTGACATGTGGATGGTAACCCGTATGTGATCCGTTTTTTTATGCTCGTCTTATAATTGGCAAGTCTGATCCAGAATGCAAGTCAATGTAGTGCATGCTGCAATTTTTCACACGCAGACCATCATTAACCATTAACTTGTATTGGTCAGTGTGCTGTCCGTAAGTAACCTCTTTTGCATACGGAAAGCACACGGACATTTAATACGTTTGTGTGAACGAGCCTTTACTACAAGCTTTAAACAGCTGTTTAGCTGAGCCTTTTCTCTTTGAGCAACAGTAGCACAGACACTGTAATGTACAGTTAAAGGAATATTCCAATAAAGAAATGTTATCCCCTATCCACAACATAGACAATAACTTCTGGAATAAGGGGGGTTTGACTGCTGAGACCCTCTCTGGTCACTTGAGCGGTGGGCAACTTTAGAATGAGTTGATTACATGACGGTCCATTGCTGGCATCTCCAGCAATCAGCTGTAATTTGTGAGGAAACCCTGCAGCACCACCACAAGAGAAATGAAGCATTACAAAGTTTACATTAAAATCCGTTGTTAAGTGCTCATCTGGTGAGGTAGTTTCTCTTAGCCAAAGGTCAGGGTGAGCAGCACGAACTGTAGGTGATGGTGCATTGGAGCGGGTATTGCTGGACAGCACATGAATCAGCATGGACAAGTACATATATAGAAATCTAGTATCTTCCTTCAGAGATGCAGCTAATTATAGGGGGAAAAAGCACAGTATATACAGTCTGGTATCTTCCAGCAGGGATACAGTTAATCACAGGAATAACAGATAAATATATGTAGCCAGATATTTTTCAGCAGTGACAGTTAACAGAAAAGTATATGCAGTCTGGTGTCTTCCAGCAGGAATACAGGTAATCACAGGAATAACAGAGAAGTATATGCAGTCCGATGTCTTCTAGCAGGAATACAGGTAATCACAGGAATAACAGAGAAGTATATGCAGTCTGATGTCTTCCAGCAGGAATACAGGTAATCACAGGAATAACAGAGAAGTATATGCAGTCCGATGTCTTCTAGCAGGAATACAGGTAATCACAGGAATAACAGAGAAGTATATGCAGTCCGATGTCTTCTAGCAGGAATACAGGTAATCACAGGAATAACAGAGAAGTATATGCAGTCTGATGTCTTCCAGCAGGAATACTGGTAATCACAGGAATAACAGAGAAGTATATGCAGTCTGATGTCTTCCAGCAGGAATACAGCTATCTACAGGAATATAAAAGAAGTATAGGCAATCTGGTATCTTGCAGGGATACGGTTAATTCAAGGAATAACAAAGTATTATATGCAGTTTGGTATCTTCTAGCAAGGATGCTGTTAACACAGAAACAGCAGGGCAATAGGTGTATGGGGCCCGGTGAGCAGAAGCAAAAAGGGGGGACTCGGGCTGGCAGGGCCCGGGGCCCCCCCTCTCTTTGCTTCTGCTTACTGGGCCTCTTAGGGACACAGTTCGGCGCATGATGCACCCAGCGGACAGAAATGAGCGCGGTACCTTTAATCCGCCGCTGGGTGCATCATGGTCCTGACGCCAGTCATGTGACACGCTGCGAGCTCCGCTCATCTACAATCCAGTCCGGAGCAGAGCGCGCAGAGTGCCACATTAGTTGCGGGGACTGCGGCGGGTGGTAAGGCTGTGTGTGTGTAGGCTGATCATGAGAGGGAGGCTGCTGAGGGGAGGCTGATCATGAGAGGGAGGTGACTGAGAGGAGGCTGATCATGAGAGCGAGGCTGATCATGAGAGAGAGGCTGCTGAGGAGATGCTGATGAGAGGGAGGCTGCTGAGGAGAGGCTGAACATGAGAGGGAGGCCGCTGAGCGGAGGCTGATCATGAGAGGGATGTTGCTGAGCGGAGGCTGATCATGAGGGAGGCTGCTGAGAGGGAGGCTGATAAGAGGGATGTTGATGAATGAGATGCTGCTGAGGGGAGGGAGGCTGATGAGAGGGAGGCTGCTGAGTGGCTGCGGAGCGGGGGCTCCAATTTTGTTACAAGAGGGTGCCAACCTCCACAGATAGGTAGGGACGAGTAGTTGTTAAGTGGAGTGCCCCCCTCTCCCTTTACTCTTGACTCTTTACTTGATAATTCACTTTGAGTTATCATGTTTTGAGGTGTATTTATATTCTGGAATTTATAGGTTTTTAATGAATACCAATAAAGATATTTTTAGTAGTGTTTAATCGGGGAATATATATGCAATAATATACCGTGTTTACATTTATTAATTCGGTGATCACAGGCGGTGGCGGTGGTGATGGGCAGGTGGCGGCGGTGGGTAGGCGGTGGGCAGGCTGAGGCGACCATTAGATTCTTCTTGACTGGGCGGAGGTGCCACTGGCTATGTGAGTAAATAACTTAAGTCCATGTATTAATTTGTCCACCATTTCAGTATGTGGTTGTATAATGCAATCATTCCCACCCTTCCCCCTTCCAACCCACAACCAAAACTTATAAGGTACTGGATGATCCTGATCAATGCTGCAAAATCAAATGCCGAATATCAACATCAGGCGGCCGCGCTCAGGATCATCCAGGAGCTTATACATTCTGGTTGCGGAGGGAATGATTGGTGGAATCTGCAATCAGAAATACAGATTATAAAAAAATTATCACAATCTGGTTACAATTAGTTTATTTTGTGACACATTCACTTAAAGAAAAATAAATTAAAATATACCTAAAAAATAGAGAGTATTGGATATTATAAGAAATGTTTAATAGGTTAGAGTAGAGTAGGGTCCGGCAAGAAGAGTCTGCCTTGTGGTGGCGGCTTAAAAAGTCTTTTGGCCAAAATAAAAGCTGCTGGCTATGTGTGTGATCTGGTGTTCGATGAGAACTGGTAATGTGTGATTGGTGAGGACGCGGGGCAGAAGTGGAGTTTTTCCAAGAGTATACAACAGGAACCTGCAGCAGAGATACGGCACCTAGATAGCAGAATTTGTAAATGTAACCAAGACCCACAGATGCTGGACTGAGCCGGAAGGTAAACGCTGGAAGTTGAATAGCGGTCGGTAATAGCAAGGAGATAATTAAACACTTAGCTGAAGCTGAGGATTTGTAAGTTCCTGTAGAGCAAAAGACTCTATTGCCACCTTGCTATTAAATATGGGTCCTAAACTACCTTATATATTTGACAAAGGTTTTTTTAGTCTTTAAGTAACTTTACAGTTCTCAAAAAATAAAGTACTGGTTGTTGAATTACATTAATATGATTATGGGCACATTTAGGTCTTTTTTCGACTGTCTTTAGGATAAGTCATCAATAGTAGATCATTAGGGACTCTACATACAGCACCCCCGCCTATCAGCTGTCTACAGGTCTTTTGGAGGCTGGACACACACATTGTACAGGAAAGCAATGCTCTGTATACTGACTGCTGTCAGGTACCGCAGCTCATCTCGTGTTCACTTCAATAGTAGCTGAGCTGCATTATCCTAGAATGGCGTCAATATAGTGTCGATGCGGCCACTGCATACAGCTGACACCCCGGCACCCCACCTATCTGACATCAATGATTTATCCTCTAGCTATACCATCAATATCTAAATCCTTCACAACCTCTCTAATTTACAAAATCAGCTTGAAGACCGACGTTATGTAGGCCATGTAGCAATGATTCATGCTCCGTGCAATTTTAATCAATATAGATTTTTTTCTTTGTGTTCACAGGTAGTAATTATGAGAGATTACCATCATGAAAACGTTGTTGACATGTACAATAGTTATCTGGTGGGTGATGAGTTGTGGGTGGTGATGGAGTTCCTCGAAGGCGGAGCGCTGACGGACATTGTTACACATACAAGGTATGTAATATATTACACCACATAAGACTGATCACTACATTATTAAGATCCATGAGCGGTATCATTTTTATTATATTAGAATTTCTATTTATTTTCATTTACGTACTCTGTCCCACTTGGGGGCACAATCTAAATTCCCTAATCTCAGGCACATAAACTCTAGGGCAAATTTCATATAAAGACAATTATAAGTGTATTCTGACTCCATAGCTAGGCTGCAGGTGTAGGGCGCTTGAGACACGATTTCTAGGTTGCTCAGTATAAAACCGGTACTCACACATAGATCTATCATTAGATAGCTTGAACTCGACTGCAGGAGGAAAGTATGAAGATTCCAGAAGAAGGTTTATTTTCCAGCTGAATTCTTGTAGATATGCACACAAGACTTTTCAGAACCAGGGCTGCAAACACATGAGCTTTTAAGACAGTGAATTAAGAAGAAGGGAGGGGTTAATGACATCAGAGCAACATCAGGGAGAGAGAAAGAACAAACTTTTAAAAATGGCATAGCAATGTAGCAAAAACACAATGACAATACAGTACTATCTGTATGATTCCCAAATCATGGGACATGACAGTGTTTTTTTCTATTTTCAGAGGTAACTGGGTTCATTAAAGGGTCAGACATTGATTTATCTGGTGTCTCCCTCTAGTGGGTAGAAATAGAGTGACTGCTTGCTTCCTCTTAATAGAGCTAATTTGCATCCTTTATTCCTGTGGAGCATTGCTTGTTCTGTAAGTCTCCCAGTACCAGCTGGTGAACGCTAGATGTTATGGTAGACAGTTTGGTTGCCAATAAGGTTTGTGTGCCAAATACTGAGACACTCCACTTCCCACAATTATGTAAGGTCCAGGTTTTTTTTACAACTTCCATTAACACAATGCGTTACGGGAAATTAAATCACGTTTGTCAAGTTTACAAAAAGTGTCATCTAGTGGTCTGAGATGGTTTAGTGAATCCTGCATTGAGCAGGGGGTTAGACACGATGTCCCTGGAGGTCCCCTCCAGCTTTAACATTCTATGATTGCTGCTAATGTACATGTGGATTTCCTGAAACAACAGGAAGTTAGAGTGTAAAATAGCCCCAGTGGCCAGTGTGAAAATTGCAAGATTTTTAATCTTTATTTTTAATACTGATTGTGATGTAGAAAAAAACATTGCATATGTATTTATATATATATATATAAATATATTTATGTCTACATACACGCAGATATATATATATAATGTTTTTTTTCTACATCACAATCAGTATTAAGTTATTTTCTAATACACATTCCCTCTAAGATCCCAAAAGTATTTCTCACCTGGGACAAAGTAAGATAAAATCCCATGCAGGGCCATAAAGGCCAGCCGCAAGGCGTACATTTCAGCATTACTCACAGAAGCGAAAGTCAGGAACAAAATGCAAATGATGTTATATTCTCCCATGACATTGATGAATTGCTGTTCTCACTCCCAAGTTAATAAAAATCAAGATAGTAAAGTCCTGAAGGTGAAAACATTAAAGGAGATTAAACAATGCTTTTCTCTGCCTCAGTGCTGTGTATGACACAGAAAAAATAAGAAGTTTGTTCTGCTATGTTACATTTCTCCAGCATTTGTGTCCAGGATGGGGGTTTAAGTGCAGTAAATGTTAGTGCAGTTTATTACCTGCTCAGTACTGCCCCTGCTGGAAGATAAGGCTCTACTCAACAAAATGTATCTTCCCTTCGACAAATGTAATAAACCTTTGGGTACTACTCTTCTTGTGTAATCCCACCTTTTTAATACTTTATATTAGTTGTTAGTATTTGTATCTGTAAATATAGCTGATTATACACAATGACGTGTTCTTTTCCAGGATGAATGAGGAACAAATAGCCACAGTGTGTTTCTCTGTTTTGAAAGCATTGTCCTACCTGCATAATCAGGGAGTCATTCACAGGGATATAAAAAGCGACTCGATCCTGCTGACCAGCGATGGCAGAGTAAGTGAGCTTTGCTGTTCTTACAATTATAGCTATTAACGAGCCAATTATAATGGTAGTTTCATGCTGCGAATCTGAAAACAAAGCGCGTCACGCGGTAATGGAACGGTAACTCTTGATACTATAGCAATGTTTTATCGTTTTCTATTTGCAGATAAAACTTTCTGATTTTGGATTCTGTGCACAAGTATCCAAGGAGGTCCCCAAACGGAAGTCTCTTGTCGGGACTCCGTACTGGATGGCCCCAGAAGTTATATCACGACTCCCATATGGAACAGAGGTGAGGTTTGGAAATGCTGAGTAAATTGAAAATAATTGAAATATTAAAAAGGAGTAATATGTATTCTCAGATTAGTTTTTAGTATCTTCCTGGTATAAGTGTCTTTGTAGGAGAAATTCTTTAGATATTTTTTTTTTTAAATGGTAAATTAAACAACTTTACAAAAAGTCTCGATTTAACATCTAACATTTTGTCTCTTCATCTGCTATACATATCTATGTGTTTCCATCTTAACAGACTATAGACCCTGCGTAGTCTGATTCTGAAGTTATATTCTCTTCCATTTATCTCCTAGTTTTTGCTAATATACATTTGCTAAAATGCAATTTCCAGCAGCCCCATATAGAATAAATGGAGCAGAGGTGGACATCTCGACCACCTCTCCATTCAGACAGAGCCCCATTCTTGGGATCTGTGACAGTGCTGCAGTTTGACCCCCAGTGATCAATAAGTTATCATCTATCCTATAGATATGGGATAAAAGTTGAGTCATTTTTTTATTTTAGATAAATTAAGTGAAAAAGCCAAAAATGAATATACTTTTAATTTATTAACCAGAGGTTCCCCTTAATAGATACAATACTATTGGCAACCACCTAATATACTCTTTGTAATGTGAACCATTCACTGCAAATAAACTCTAAAGTTTTGCATTTAAAGGTTAAATAATAATCAGTTTTCATGACTTTCCTAGCTTCTCTAACCATGTGTTAGACTTATAACACTTTAAGCCTTTCTTATAAACTTTGGTCTACAGAAGAGATTAGCAGATAATTTTGCACGATCCTAGTGCTTGGTCCAAGGTCAGTGTGCTTTGGCGGTGGATAGGATCTGTGTGAATTTCCGTTGCGGTGCTTTCGGGCTCCACGGCGCAGCGTTTGATTCGCTGGTCTGGCATGACGTCATCTGTGCAGTGTGCGGCGCACAGGTGACATCTCACCAGACCGGCTAATCATACGCCGAGCCTGGGATCCCAAAGGGTAAGGAAATTCACACAGATCCTATCTACCGCCACTGATCTGGACCATGGACCAAGAATGTGCAAAGCGTACAGCTCATCTCTAGTCTACGGTCTTGTTTAATTTGTTGTTTTTATTATTAAAAAATGTGTGAAGTAGAAGGAGGGAATCCTATTTAGCCCATATAGAAGAGTGGTTCCTTGAGGAAACAAGACTTTTATGACTTTTCTTACTTCTAGGTGGATATCTGGTCACTTGGAATCATGGTGATAGAAATGATTGACGGAGAACCTCCTTACTTCAATGAACCGCCATTGCAGGCAATGCGCCGGATACGAGATAATTTGCCACCAAGAGTAAAAGATGTTCATCAGGTAATGACTTTCACGTCTGCCTACCATGACTTTGCAACATACAGTGGTGGCCAAAAGTATTGGCACCCCTGCAATTCTGTCAGATAATACTCAGTTTCTTCCTGAAAATGATTGCAATCACAAATTCTTTGGTCTTATTATCTTCATTTAATTTGCTTGCAAGGAAAAAACACAAAAGAGAATGAAGCAAAAATCAAATCGTTGATCATTTCACATAAAACTCCAAAAATGGGCCAGACAAAAGTATTGGCACCCTCAGCCTAATACTTGGTTGCACAACCTTTAGCCAAAATAACTGCAAACAACCGCTTCCGGTAACCATCAATGAGTTTCTTACAATGCTCTGCTGGAATTATAGACCATTCTTCTTTGGCAAACTGCTCCAGGTCCCTGATATTTGAAGGGTGCCTTCTCCAAACTGCCATTTTGAGATCTCTCCACAGGTGTTCTATGGGATTCAGGTCTGGACTCATTGCTGGCCACCTTAGAAGTCTCCAGTGCTTTCTCTCAAACCATTTTATAGTGCTTTTGGAAGTGTGTTTTGGGTCATTGTCCTGCTGGAAGACCCATGACCTCTAAGGGAGACCCAGCTTTCTCACACTGGGCCCTACATTATGCTTCAAAATTTGTTGGTAGTCTTCAGACTTCATAATGCCATGCACACAGTCAAGCAGTCCAGTGTCAGAGGCAGCAAAGCAACCCGAAAACATCAGGGAACTTCCGCCATGTTTGACTGTAGGGACCGTGTTCTTTTCTTTGAATGCCTCTTTTTTTTCCTGTACACTCTATATTGATGCTTTTTGCCAAAAAAGCTCTACTTTTGTCTCATCTGACCAGAGAACATTCTTCCAAAACGTTTTAGGCTTTCTCAGGTAAGTTTTGGCAAACTCCAGCCTGGCTTTTTTATGTCTCGGAGTAAGAAGTGGGGTCTTCCTGGGTATCCTACCATACAGTCCCTTTTCATTCAGACGCCGACAGATAGTACGTGTTGACACTGGTGTACCCTCGGACTGCAGGGCAGCTTGAACTTGTTTGGATGTTAGTCGAGGTTCTTTATCGACCATCCGCACAATCTTGTGTTGAAATCTCTCGTCAATTTTTCTTTTCCGTCCACATCTAGGGAGGTTAGCCACAGTGCCATGGGCTTTAAACTTCTTGATGACACTGCGCACGGAAGACACAGGAACATTCAGGTCTTTGGAGATGGACTTGTAGCCTTGAGATTGCTCATGCTTCCTCACAATTTGGTTTCTCAAGTCCTCAGACAGTTCTTTGGTCTTCTTTCTTTTCTCCATGCTCAATGTGGTACACACAAGGACACAGGACAGAGGTTGAGTCAACTTTAATCCATGTTAACTGGCTGCAAGTGTGATTTAGTTATTGCCAACACCTGTTAGGTGCCACAGGTAAGTTACAGGTGCTGTTAATTACACGATTTAGAGAAGCATCACAGGATTTTTCAAACAGTGCCAATACGTTTGTCCACCCCCTTTTTTAGGTTTGGTGTGGAGTTATATCCAATTTGGCTTTAGGACAATTCTTTTTGTGTTTTTTCATTGAAGATAAATTAAATGAAGATAATAATACCAAAGAATTTGTGATTGCAATCATTTTCAGGAAGAAACTGAGTATTATCTGACAGAATTGCAGGGGTGCCAATACTTTTGGCCACCACTGTATGTTGATGAAACTAAACTGAGAGAAGTTAATAGGCAAGAAAACTAATACTTAAACCAGGCATTTCTACTGTATTTCCTTATAGATCACAGTTCTAGTAAATGCATATTCTCATCTATAGCTATAAATGTCTGAGATTTAAATACACCTTTAAGATAAAATGAAACAAAGGGCTTGATTTTTAATATATAGCACAACTATGACAGAATATAGGAGCAGTATGTTCTATATACCATCCAGCTGTATCCCCTGTCAAGTACACTATTCTAAGTCCATAAAATAATTAATTCTGTAGCCTAATTGTATAATCTCTTTATTTACATTTGATTTAGTGATACTATGTCATGAGATGTCTATGATATGTGCGGCCACCTATTAGTTGTGATGTGTTTTGCAGCCTGCTGAAGGTTTTCCTGACATCTTGCAATATTGAATTGAAGATGTAATGTGTGAAATTGGATAAAACCCTCGTAAAGTTATGATTGGTTGATTCTATATTTAAGTGTATGATCATGCAACAAATGGGAACTGTATATTTTGAAAACCATTTGTTGACATTACTTTTGACTATTTACATACAACTCCAATTCCAAAAAGAGTTGGAACACTGTGTGTTATTCACAAAAGAACATATAGCGCAGATCAGAAGTTGAAAGTTACACATTCTATTAACTTATTTAGAAATTGATGGCAGCTACATATCTCATAAAGCTAGAAAAGTAAGTGGTACTAATGAAGAATGAATGTATGGTCAATTTTCACCTAAGTCACATGACTGCATATATAAAGAGCATGTTAGAGAGGCAGAGTCCCTCAAAAGCAAAGATAGTCAGAGGTCACCAATCTCTGAACAATTGTGTCTAAAATTTGTGGAACAATTTAAAAAAAATGTTCTTCAACAAAAAATTGCAGACTTGAATATCCCACCATCTACAGTACATAATATCATCAAAAGATTCATAGATCCTATAGAAATCTATGTGCACAAGCGACAAGGCCGATAATCAGTATGGGATGGATGTGATCTACGGACCCATTAAAAACAAGCAGGAACCGGTCCCGCAAATCAGGAATACTTCCGGAAATCATTGTCTGTGAACAAAGTTCGCTGTGCAATCCACAAATGCAAGACAAAGCTCTATCACGCAAAGAAGGAGCCATATATCACAATCCAGAAATGTTGGACCAAAGCTCATTTCAAATGGACTGAGGCAAAATGGAAAACTGTTCTGTGGTCGGATGAATCAAAATTTGAAATTTTTTATGGAAACCATGGAAGCCATGTCCTGTTAATTCAAGAGGAGAGGAACCATCCAGCTTGTTATCAGTGTCCAGTTCAGAAGCCAGGATCTCGGATGGTATGGACTTCATTAGTGCCTATTGCATGGGGAGCTTACACATGAAAGGCACTATCAATGCTGAGCTTGATGTATAGGTTATAGAACAACATATGTTCCCATCCAGACCACACCTATTTCAAGGAAGGCCTTGGATATTTCAGGAAGACAATGCTAAACCACATACTTCATCCTTCACAACAGCATGGTTTTGCAGAAGAAGAGTTTGGCTGATGGACCGACTACCTGCGCTCCAGACCTTTCACCAATAGAGAACCCGGACTGTGGAGCAGCGAGAACCCTACATCAGGCAAGCATGGGACAACATTCCTCTCCCAACACTCCAGCAATTGGTCTCCTCACTTCCCAGACTTGTACAGACAGTTGTAAAAAGAAGAGTTAATGCTACACAATGGCAGACTTGGGCCTGTCCCAACGTTTTTAGATGTGTTGTTGCCATCAATTTCTACTGTTAAGTGCACACTGAGCGTTTTTGAAGGGTTTTTGCGGCGGTTTTTCCGCTCGGAAATGCACCAAAAATGCAAGGTAATCCTTCTGCCAGCTAATGCAATGATAATCCTGATGTGCTGTGCACATGATGTGGAATTTTCCGCTCAGGATTGTCACTGTGTTAAAATACGCAGCATGTCCATTCTTTGTAGTGTTTATGCAGCTCAAAGAATGGTACCCGGGCCGGGGAAGAAGACTACTTCTCCCTTCATCGGACCGCCGCTCCCACTGATAACAGCAAGAGCGGCGCGGCTGAGGGGAGCTGTAGTCTCCTCATCCAAGCCAGGGCTGTGCATGGTGTAAAAAAAAAAAAGTAAAAATCAATATTAAAATAAAAAACACCTTTATTCTCACCTGTCCGGCATCCCCTGGTTTCCCGCCGTGCTCCTGATGTCCCCCGGTGACGCGATCATCCCGGCGGCCGGGAGCGCGCTCACTCCTGGCAGTGTACATCACTGCTGTCGGCTGAGGTCACGTGGGTTCATCAGCTGAAGATCAGCTGACGAGCTCTGAGACCTCAGTTTATGGCATCGGTGCTGCGTGGGAACTTTCTCAAGAATGTTCACACGTACCACTGATGCAGTAATGAGGTCACCAGGGCTGATCAGCTGACCTTCAGCTGATGAACTCACCTGACCTCAGCCTGCAGCAGAGCAATGTACACTGACAGGAGTGATTGTACACTGCTGTCAGTGTACAGTGCTGTCTTCTACAGCAGTCCCATCAGTGATTGATGTGGCTGCTGTAGAAGTGACCCGGATCGCCGAGGGACAAACTGGATTACTTTGTGACGGCGGACAGGTGAGGGATATGGTTGTTTTTTTTTTGTTGTTGTTTTTTTCAGGAGACGAGTGCGTCGGGAATTAGCGAAATATTAAAAAAATTATTAAAACCGTATGTCATTTTATTTCAATGAAAACCTTTATTCTGGCCATGTCTTGATTGAAAAAGCATCGAAAACTTTACTACTGGGTTAGTAATGGGGGCGACTTGTAGACGCCTCTCCATTACTAACCTGGGCTTCATGTCAGCCGCCCATACAAGGTTTACAAGAACCCCAACCCACTTACCACCACTACACGGCAGTGGGAAGAGCGGAGGCTAAGCGTCAGTATTGGCGCATCTTAAGGATAAGTCATTTCTGGGACTGCTGAGGGGTGATATTATTAGCCGTGGAGGGGGCTAGTATGCATGGCCCCTTCCCTGGCTATTAATATCAGCCCGCAGCTGTCTGTTTAACCTTTCCTGGTTAGATTTTATAGGGGGACCCTACGTCAATTTTTTCTGGGGTTCCCCTGTAATCCAGCCAGTAAAGGCTAAGCAAACAGCTGTGGGCTGTTATTAATAGCCAGGGAACATTTTTGGCTAATGGCCCATTCCCTGACTACTAATATCAGCTCCCAGCGGTCGGCTTTCCTTCTGCTGGTTATAAAAATGACACGGGAGCCCACAACATTTTTTTTTTTTTTTAGGCTATGTGCCCACGATCCGGACGTAGCAGCGCTTTGAATGCAGCATATTTTTGTTGCATCCAAAACGCTGTGTTCTATTTACTGCATACAATACATTCTAGTAGTCAAATTTCTGTTGCAGAGTCTGGCAACTCCGCAAGATAATTTGACATGCTGCAGTCCTGAAAGACGTGCGGTATATCAGTGTCAGCAGGTGATCCGCAGCCTCAGATGCTCTCATAGTGGACATGGGATTTCAAGAGATCCCATCCACTATATTGTAACATCTGGACACTGCTTGTTCAACACTGTATAAACACGCAGCGAAAATATGCTGCGTCCAAAGCGCTGCTTGTTGCTGTTCGTGGGAACATAGCGGTTAACGAAACAGCTGTGAGCTGTTATTTATAGCCAGGGAACATGTTTGCCTAATGGCACCTTCCTAGGCTAAAAATAGTAGCTCTCATCTGCCCCAGAAATGACTTGAATGGAAATACTAATGAGATTGGGTGTATGGGATTAATTACTAAAAGCTAATTAAAGTAAAGTAAAGAGTTAAATAAACACACAGACACTGAGTAAACACTTTATTTGAAATACAACAGACACATTCTTTAATCATTTAAATTAACCAATATACTCACCCCAGGTCTTACGATAATTCAAGGGTTGAAGCATTGTCCCACGTTTCTTTTTTTCAAATATCTTTATTTAGCTCCAAAAAGCATTCATTGATGTCCAAAAACGCATCCAAAAAACACATTAAAAACCGCATCAAAAACGCGTCAAAGTCGCAGCAAAACGCTCGTTTTTTCAACAGCGTTTTTCCTGCCAAGAGATGCAGAAACGCTGCAGAAATTTCTGCAATCAAATCCTGAACGTGCTCACATAGCCCAAATTAGTTGTTTTTTTTTCAAAAGAAAAGGAAAAATGGCCAAAGTTCACCTTCTGATCTGTGTTTTCTGTTCTGTTGTGAATACAATATGGCTATAAGAGATTTCCAAACCATTGCATTCTGTTTTTCTTTACATTTTACACAGTGTCCCAACCTTTTTTGGAATTGGGGTTGTAAAAAATAGTGAATCATAAGAATGATCATGCTTTCATACTGTTACCAACAGTACTCTAACTATGTGGCTATTTTGTGCAGCTTATTTTTTAGCTTTGATACGTAGACTGGGTCAGGGCTAAATAGTAATCTCATTATTATTAGGAAGCAAGGCTTCTAATGACAAGACGATAGGACTATTGTTCTGATGGAGCCTACCGACACTATGAACATGGATTACTCCATCTCTTCCTGCAGACTACTCACACATTTCTGTATATTGACTCCCATTCTTGCAGCTGCAATAAAGCACAAACACCCTGCCGCTGTGTCTCTAATGTGACTACCCCAAGAAAGTTTTTAAATATGAAACATACTAAAAAGTAATAACACATTATGGCCTTAATTCATCAAGGCTGGCATTCTGTACGTCACTCTTGATGAAGAGTATGGAGGAATGCCTGTTAATGAATAAGGTGCATCTTCCAGCTGTTGTGCATCAGTGCAAAAAATGTCCACCCTTCAGTGACTGGAGTGCATTGCTGTTATAAGTTATGAGCAATATATCGGTCGCGGATGGCAATGCCCTCTGCTGACTATGCTCTATTCACTGTTCAAAAAATAGACCAAGCTTGCCAGGATTGGCTTAAAAACACCAAAAGTCGCAAAATTTGTCGAAATCCTCCAACGACTTCGATGAATTGGACCCTATTTACATTTAATTAAGTAATCGAAAATGAAATAACATGATGCATTTGCTTTAAAGGGAATCTGTCACCAGGTTTTTGCTACCCCATCTGATAGGGGCAGATACCCTGATTCCAGCGATGTGTCACTTGCTAGGATGCTTGCTGTCATTTTGATAAAATCCTTATTTTATTTGCTGCAAATTTAGCAGTTCTCTGAATGCTGAGCTCTGTATAACCCCGCCCACACCACTGATTGGTCACTTCCTGCCAATGTACAGTGTACACAGAAAGCTGCCAATCAGTAATGGGGTCGGGGTTATACAAAGCTCATAAATATGGAGGACTACATGGCAGCAGGTTTACTAGTCCTGTAGGGACCAGTCTCCTACTGATAAAACTGATTTTATCAAAACTACAGCAAGCAGCACAGTAAGTGACATATCGCTGGAATCAGGCTTTCCGTCTCTATGTTATGCTGTTCTCAGATTAGGTGGCAAAAACCTGGTGATAGATTTCCTTTAAAGAAATAACATGATTCAATTGCATTTTTATTATTTCCACTCTTGGGCCTCATTCAGATATCCGTGATTTTTCTCGTACATATAAATATGTACTATTGTTAATCAGTGTTTTGGATCCGATGTTCATCAATGTTTTACCATCAGTGTTTCATCACTGATTTTTCTCTGCTGAAAAAAAACACCGCAAAGCTTCTTCTATCCATTGCAATCTGTGTGCCGCCCCTCATATTCAACGACCCATAGACTTAGATGGGTAATTTTGATCCGTGACTCGAATCAAAAACGGACATTTCTGCCTGATTTTTTGGGACAATGTAATTAGCATAAAGTCCCAGCCATCCTGACGTGTGAGCAGCCCCATAGATTATAATGGGTACATGATCTGTTTGTGAAAAACATAGAACACGTTAGTGACACACTGATTTCTCAATGAGGCCTTAGATTACCCCATTAGTACTCCATATGCAAATTGCCTCTTCAGAGAAGAAGAGAACTGGAGCTCTAGTGCCACCTATTGGAAGCAGCAATCCTACAAGTCAATATCGACCCTTTATCAACCCTTTAACTGGGATCTAAAGGGTAATGTTTCTCCTTGTATCCCAGTTTTAAGCCTCTCACCTAGCCAAATCAGATCTCATACTTTGCACTGATGAGGAGCGAAACCTCAAAACATCGTGGCTGCAAATTGATATTCTGGTCCTAAGTCATATGGCAAGGCTCGTTAAAAGGTCGATATTGACTTTTAGAATTGCTGCTTTCAATAGGTGGCGCTATAGTTCAATTTATCTTCCTCTCTGAAGAGGCTGATTGCATATTTAATTTCCCAGAGGAGCATCCATGGCGTATAAGTCTCCTCACTCTGACATGCCAGGCTTGGCTTGTCTCTCTCCACAAGGAGAAACATTATCCCTTAGATCCCTTTAGTTCTCCACTTGCTGTTTTCCCTTGAAATACATTTTCTTAGCGTTTCTCTTCTTATTCATAGGTTTCTTCAGTGCTACGCGGATTCCTAGACTTGATGTTGGTGAGGGAGCCATCACAGAGAGCGACAGCACAAGACCTATTAAGACATCCCTTCTTGAACCTCTCAGGACCCCAGTCGTGTATTATACCACTAATGAGGCAATACAGACATCATTAAGCTCCTGCTTCTCAGGGCAGGACTAAGGAAAAAAAAAGATAAAACACCAACACCTTTAGAAAACACAAGAAATGCAAATCCGAAGCAGCTAATACTCATAACTGCCTATATTTCTGTACAATGACTACGAGATGAAACGCTGGGGTGCGCTGAAACAGAAACCTCACTTTTCACTTTTTGCTTTGTTTTCTTTCTTCTTTTCCTTTTTGATTGATTGACAATGCAGACTTTTTATGAAGTTTCTTTTGACGTGAATTTAGATATTAGTCCCGACATACCCATCTCCCCCCTCCAAAAGCTTACTGAGACAAAAGGGAATTTAGTGTCATTTATTTCAACAATGTAAAATCCTTCTTTGAGGTAAAATGCACTTTTTTTCAACAGTAGGAGTGTAACGTATTTTGAAATGAATTTGTAATTTTCTGTATAATACTTTTGATAATTTGCAGTTTTTTGATGTTATGTAAGCATTGTGCCAGTTCCAAAACCCAGGTGTAATTTACCAAACATTTTCAGAACTTCCTACTTTTATAATCCTTTTGGAAATGCCCACGCCTCTGTTTCAGTGTCGACTGTCTGATTTTGCTTGCATCGAATTTTAAGGCACATCCGAAGACATGAATAATTTGCAAATATTTAAGGCCCTTCCATTACCATTACTTAGTGTTACCCAAAAAAACAGTAGTTACAAATTCCAAATATGAAATAATTACCGCAAAATCAGTATTTAATCTATAAATTGTCCAACGATATTTAAGACATGCTAATTAAATATGTACAATATCTATAAATACAAGTATCTATATGATCCATATTTAGTAACATTTACGAATAGTAATGGGGCTTTTATTTCACAATATATTCACATTTAGGTAGAAATATTAAAACATAGTGCAAGCTTTCTGAGACTTTTCAAAAGTGACCAAAGTGTAAGAAATAATCCTTTGAAATAAGAAAATAAGCATTACTTAATATTCAAGTCACTTTTGCAGCCAGTGACTGATCTAAGTGGTCACATGCCATACATGCAAAAGTCACAGCTTAGTCCACTGTTTGGCTGCAGTGGTCACATGAGTGATGAACTGGACTGGTAAAAACCCCAGAGTGGTAGCAATGGAGTGGCCGGGGACTAGTAATGTTTTTTTGTTTGTTGTTGTTTCTTAGATTCCCTGCACTTTGGCCACTTTTTTAACCCCTTTTAAAAGGATGGAGTAGTCTATAAAAACTATCTAGGCCTCCAAAATCTTGAGAGCTGAATTTTTAATAGGTTGTTCTTATTTAGGCAATTGCTCCACGTGTCCCTTGTACCAGTTTTAATAAATCTCACCCATTATATTTTAACCATGGGGATCTTTTTATATTTATTTATTTATTTGTATTTTATTTATTTTTTATTATTATTTGTTATAGGTATTAATATAATTGACCTCCCGTTTATTGATTTAATGCATTTTTTGTATTCTAACTTTGTATTTATTTTATTTATAGTATCATTTTTGAAACCCAGTTATTCACTGTCCCAGTTGACAATGTCAACATTTTAAGCGGGTATTTTTTCCAAATTTACCTAATATTTTCATTGTAATATTGTTGTAAGATGTGTTTGACTCAATACACTTGTGCTGCTGTCTTTATTTTTTTTATGTAAAAAAAAAAATGGATGACGATAAATTTGTGTTGCTTGTTGAATGAACTTGCATGTCAACTAGGCCTAGGTAGATTTGTGTTTCGCAGCCACTTGTTTCTTATTTATTTCAATGCAAAATAAAATTTATTTATTAATGAGCACAGTTGTCTTTTTTTTAACCAATGCCCTTTCCTTTAACCCATGCCCCTTCCTTTAACCCATGCCCCTTCCTTTAACCCCTTCACCCCCGAACCTGTTTTCACCTTCATGACCAGGCCAAATTTTGCAATTCTGACCAGTGTCCCTTCATATGGTAATAACTCTGTAAGGGTATGTGCCACGATAAAGGCGGGGGCAGCACATGTGCAGGATACTGATGCAGACAGCCACTCACTAACCTACCAATTCATGGAGGGGGTGGCTGTGTAGTATTATACATGCACACCAATGGAATTTGCTTAGGGCGCCAGTCACACAGATATGTGTGATGCACAGTGTCTGGCTTGCAGCCTATTGATGACGCCCATACTTTTAGATCGGGCGGGTTGCCCAGCACTATATACGTGCACCCCCACAGGACAGACGCCCCAATTCACCCAGCCAACAGTAAAGAGGCCTGGCCGCATGCTGCATAAAAGTGTGCAAAAAA
This sequence comes from Phyllobates terribilis, assembly GCF_046119375.1. Classification (NCBI taxonomy): domain Eukaryota; kingdom Metazoa; phylum Chordata; class Amphibia; order Anura; family Dendrobatidae; genus Phyllobates; species Phyllobates terribilis. The sequence continues at coordinate 768,939,388 of NW_027362763.1, forward strand.
GATGAAAAATAGTGTAGAAGATAAATACACCACGTGAGGTATTGGTTGATATTTTGGCCACAATCACATATCTGTGTGACTGGCGCCCTAAGAAAATTCCATTGGTGTGCATGTATAATACTACACAGCCACCCCCTCCATGAATTGGTAGGTTAGTGAGTGGCTGTCTGCATCAGTATCCTGCACATGTGCTGCCCCCGCCTTTATCATGGAGGCTTGCTGCAACCTGCAGTGCATTGGCAATCTGACTTGTTGTTGGTAAGGCATTATCTTTTACTGTCATGTTTTTTGAAATGATGTCCAATGTTAGCCATGTGCCCACGATGCAGAAATGAAGCAGAAAATTTCTGCAGCGTTTCTGCATGTTCTTAGCAGTAAAAACGCTTGCTTATTTTACACACGATTTTGACGTGTTTTGACAGCGTTTTTACATGTGGATTTGACTTGCGTTTTTCAAATGCATTGGGACAATATAGATCCGCATGCAGAAACTCACAAATAATGGACATGCTGCGGATTTTTCCGCAACGAAAATCCGCAGCGGAAAATTCCGCAGCATGGGCACAGAACATGCAGATTTTCATTGGGGATCATGGGGCACGGATTACCAAGCGTTTTGCAAGCGTTTAAGCTGCGAAAATTCCGCAGCAAAAACACTTGAAAAATGCATAGTGGGCACACAGCCATACACTTCAATGGATCCCACTGATTCTGAGACTGTTTTTTCATGACATATTTGTACTTCATGATAGTGGTAAAATTTGTTCGAAATGACTTGTGTTTGTCAAAAAATCGGAAATTTGGTGAAAATTTCGCAATTTTCAAACTTTAAATTGTTATGCCCTTAAATCAGAGCGATATGTCACACAAAATAGTTAATAAATAACATTTCCCACATGTCTACTTTACGTCAGCACAATTTTTGAAACATAATTTTTTTTTGTTAGGAAATTAGAAAGGTGAAAAGTTGACCAGCGATTTCTCATTTTTCCAACAAAATTTACAAAACAATTTTTTTAGGGACCACATCACATTTGAAGTGGCTTTGAGGGGCCTATATGACAGAAAATGTGCTAATTTTACACCATTCTAAAAACTGCATCCCTCAAGGTGCTCAAAACCACATTCAAAAAGTTAATTAACCCTTTAGGTGCTTCACAGGAACTGAAGCAATGTAGAATAAACGTTTACCTTTTTTTCACAAAAATTTTACTTTAGCCCCAAATGTTTTTATTTTCACAAGGGTAACAGAAGAAATGCACCCAAAAATTTGTTGTGCAATTTCTCCTGAGCACACCGATACCCCATATGTGGGGGAAAACAACTGTTTTCGTGCGCATCAGAGCTCGGAAATGAAGGAGCACCATTTGACTTTTTGAATGTAAAATTTGCTGAAATAATTAGCAGACGCCATGTCGCTTTTGGAGAGCCGCAGATATGCATAAACAGTGGAAACCCCCACAAGTGACTCCACTTTGGAAACTAGACCCAATCAGAAATGTATCTAGATGCGTTTTGATCACCTTGAACCCCCAGGTGCTTCACAGAAGTTTATAACGTTGAGCCATGAAAATAAAAAATCCAAATTTTCCCCCAAAAATGTTCTTTTAACCCCAATTTTTTATTTTCAAAAGGGTAACCGGAGAAATTGCACCATCCAATTTGTTGTGCAATTTCTCCTGAGTACGCTGATACCCCATATGTGGGGGAAAACTACTGTTTGGGCACACGGCAGGGCTCGGAAGGGAAGAAGCGCCATATTGGAGTACAGATTATACTGGAATAGTTTGAGGGTGCCATGTCACATTGGCAGAGCCCCTGAGGTGCCAGAACAGCAGAAACCCCCCATAAGTTATGTCATTTTACAAACTACACCTCTCAATTAATTCATCTATGGGTACAGTGAGCATGTTGACACCACATGTGCCTCACAGAAATTTATACCATTGGGCGGTGAAGAAAGAATAATTACATTTTTACCTCTAATGTAGTTTTAGCCCCAAAATGTAGTTTTAGCCCCAAATTTTTATAAGGACTAATAGGAAAAAATAGGCCTCTTAGTTTGTTGTGCAATTTCTCCTGAATGCACCAATACCATATATGTAATCGGGAACTACTTTTCAGGCACAGTACAAAGCGCAGAAGGGAAGGAGAGCCATATTATAGTGCAGATTTTACTGTTATGGTTTGCGGGTGCCATGACCCACTGGGAAGCCCCTGAGGTGCCAGAATAGCAGCACCTGCCCCATAAGTGACCCCATTTTACAAGCTACACCTCTCAATGAACTCATCTAAGGGTGCAGGGATTATATTTACACCACAGGTGGGTCACAGAATTTTATACCATTGGGCAGTAAAGAAAAAAAAATTACATTTTTACCACAAAAAAAAATTTTTAGCCCCAGATTTTACATTTTCACAAGGGGAAATGGGTAAAAACTGCACCAAACTTTGTCCCACAATTTCTGCTAAATGTAGAAATACCCCATATGTGGCTGTACAGTACTGCTAAGCCACACGGCGAGACTTGGGAGGGACGGAGCGCTATTTGCCTCTTGGAGCGCAGATTTTCCTAGAATAGTATCCAGACTCCATATACAGAGCCCCTAAGTGCAAGAAAAGCAGAATACCACCCTCAAGTGACCCCCATTTTGGAAATGATACCCCTTTGAGAATTTATCTACAAGTATAGTGATGATTTTGACTCCATGGTGTGTTCCAGAAATAAGCAGCAGTGGATGTTGCTGAGTGAAAATTGAAAATGTGCTATTGTAGTGCCCGTACATTGTAGCGCGCCCAGTACCTTATGACCGGCTCGTGCTTCTGGAGACATGCACCCATAATTTAAGCTGGCTCTCATCGCTACAGAAATACCAAACATGTGGACGCTAAGTGTGGTTTAGGCAACTGTGGGGCTCAGAAGTGAGGGGTGCATTTGGATTTGGGAGTTCAGAATTCGCTGGATTTCTTTTAGGGGACAAGGAGCCATAGCGCTTTTCTAAAGCCTTTGTGCTACCAGTAATGTGGAAGTCCCCTATATTTCCGATAACAGATGATGGACCTGAGTGGGGACTTGCTTTTATTGTGGATTGAATTGACACTTTTATTGGGAACATTTTACATAACATTTGGGATCACATTTATCCTGTGCTCTATACTGAGCACTTACAGTATCTCAGGGTTTCCATCTAAATCTCCAAATGATGTGATTCAGATGAAACCCCTGAGGGATCCAGTCACTAATATTGAGGCAGCACAGTTACTCTGGACTCCGTTTGGCCTCTGTTCAGCAGTGTCCTTCTTTTTAGACATGCACAAAACTGACCAATGACACTTTTATGCACACCTAAAAAGACAAACACCACTGGACCATAGGACAGACAGCGTCCACAGTGCCTCCATCTGCCTCATTACAGGAAATCTTCCGCGGGGTTTCCGTCTGAATCACGTATTTCAGAAATTTACACGGAAACCCGGGTGTAAGCGCTCAGCGCAGAGCGCAGGATAAATGTGCGCCGAGCCTTACTGCGATCTTTGGGAGACAGAATGAATAAATCAGCAGCAGGTGAAGAATTTGTTTTATTTATTTTTTACTCCGTTCCTCGTGCGGTATAAGTGATTAGACGACTTTATTCTTCGGGTTGGTGCGATTATAGTGATACTAGATTTATATAATTTTTTATGTTTGGCTGCTATCACACACTAAAAGATGCTTTTTATTGCAAAAACGCATCGCCATATTTTGAACTATAATTTTTCCATATTTCGGGCGACAGAGTCATGTGAGGGCTTCTTTTTTGCGTTGACATTTTTATTAGTACCATTTTCAGGCACGTGACGTTTTTTGATCGCTTTCTATTCTGATTTTTGGGAGGCAGAATAAACAAAAACCAACAATTAAGGAATTGTATTTTTTGGGGGGGTTTTATGTCAGCTTTATTCTTTGGGTCAGTACGATTACAGCGATAGCACATTTCTATATTTTTTTATGTTTTGCTGCTTTTACACAATAAAAACTATTTTATAAAAGAAATAATAATTTTTGCATCGCTTTATTCTGAGAGCTATAGCTTTTTTTATTTTTCCGCTGATACGGTGGCTTGTTTTTTGCGGAACAAGATGACATTTTCAGAGATACCATTTTTATTTACATTTGTCTTTTTCATCGCGTTTTATTCCACTTTTTGTACAGCGGTTTCATGATAAAGCATTGTCTTTTGCCTCGTTTTTTTATTTTATTTTTTTACAGTGTTCACTGAAGGGGTTAACTAGAGGGACCGTTCCGGACGCGTTGATACCAAATATGTGTATTCTTTTTTTTTTTTTTTTTTTTTATGGGTACAATATATTACTCATTTTTATTATTATTTTGTGATTTTTTAAAAAAATATATTTTTACGCTTTTCTTTTACTTTTTTTTTACTTACCGCAGTCCCACTATGGAACTTTCACTTTCACAGCTCTGATCGTAGTTATAAAGCATTGGAATACAGGAGCATTGCAATGCTTTATAACCGTCAGTGCTGCACTGACACAAGCTAGTTAGACCATACACTGCACATGATTTCACTAGCATGCCAACCCTGGTGACCCGGATGTCGTCATGATGACGTCGGGTCACCATCTCAACGATCGGCCCCTCGCGATGATGTTGTGGGGGCGCTAATCGGAGGGGAGAAGGAACCCCCTCCCTCTCCCTGTATTGTAAATGCTGTGATCGATATCGATCACAGCATTTAGGGGGTTAAACTGCCGGGTTCGTTGCGGGCACCACTCCTAGTAGTGAGAGCGGGTGTCAACTGTCAGAATCGCTGAACACCGGCAGCGATCGCCATGACGTATCCATACGTACTAAGGTCATGAAGGGGATAAGGGCTCGTGCACATGAATGTATTTTCTGTTCGAGTGCTATCCGTTAAAAAATGGACCACACTCGGACCAATGTTATTCAATGATGCAGATATTTTTTTCAGTGATCAAATCTGTGTGTGAAAAAAAATCGTAGCATGCACTAGATGAGAGGGTGAGATGAAATAAGGGTGCGAGAAAATAATCAGATGCCACAATGTAGAATCCAATTTTTTGGATACATTGCAATTCTGTAATATAGGAAACTATAAATGGTCCTGTAAACCACGTTGTTTCCTGAGGATGAAGTGTTTGTCACTTTGAAACGCGTTGAATAAAAAATGCCTGTTTAATAATTCTTGGTAACTGACGTCTTCAATAATCGTCAGCATGGAAAGCATCCACAAGTTCTCCATATCTTCATTTCTAACAGCTTTGCACATCTGGAGGCTGAAATGTTTGCCCTTCTTTGCAAACTAGCTCTATCTTAATAAGATTGGATGGAGACATCTGTTAACAGCAATTTTTATGTCTTGCCACAGATTCTCAATGGGATTTAGGTCTGGACTGTGACTGGGCCATTCACACACATGAATATGATTTGATCTAAACCCTCCATTGTAGCTCTGGCAGTATGTTTAGGGTCGTTGTCCTGCTGGAAGGTGAACCTATGCCCCAGTCTTAAGTCTTTTGCAGCTTCTAACAGGTTTTCCTCCAGGATTACCCTGTATTTAGCTCCATCCATCTTCCTATCAACTCTGACCTGCTACCCTGTCTCTGCTGAATATAAGCATCCCCACTTACCCGTCCGGTAAGTCTGACATCAGTAGTGTGCAAAGTTTTTGAAGGCATCATAAGGGATGACCTGCAGAGTTATATTGCAGACAATAATATAATAAATGATAATCAGCATGGATTCATGAAGAATAGGTTGTGTCTAACCAACATGTTGGGTTTCTATGAGGAGGTAAGTGCAAATCTGGACGTTGGTATTGCGGCTGATGTGATTCATCTGGACTTTGTGAAGGCATTTGATACTGTACCACATAACCGCCTTATACTGATGCTACAGAAGCAAGGACTTGGGTAAGGAATTGGCTAAATGATAGGAAACAAAGGGTCGTCATAAATGGTACATTCTCTAAATGGGACATAATCAGCAGTGGGGACCGAAGGGATCTGTGCTAGGACCAATTCTCTTTAGCCTCTTTATTAATGACCCTGGGGATGGGATTGTGAGTAAAGTGTCCGTTTTTGCTGACGACACCAAACTATGTAGGATATTAAAATCTGATCTTGACATTACGATATTGCAGAATGATCTGGATAAGATGTCTGAATGGGCAAACACTTGTCAGATGAGGTTTAATGTAGATAAATGTAGAGTAATGCACCTAGGACGGAGTAATCCTATTGCTGCATATGCATTAAATGGGAGTATACTCGGGACTACAGAACAGGAGAAAGACTTGGGTATTCTGGTTACAAGTAAGCTGAGCAGCAGTACTCAATGTCAAGCAGCAGCCACAAAAGAAAACAAGATTTTAGGATGTATAAAAAGAGAGATAAAATCTTGTGATCCCAATGTATTGTTACCCCTTTATAAATCACTGGTGAGGCCACATCTGGAATATGGGATCCAATTTTGGGCTCTACATTTTAAAAAGGATCTTCAGAAGTTAGTCAGTTCACAGTCGGGCAACTAGATTATTACAAGGAATGGAAGGCCTCTCATATGATGAGGGGTTGAAAAAGGAATGTCACGGTTCCACCTCTCACTATATCTGGGATGCAGTTACTGACAGCTCAGACGTCCAATCTTGTACAGGGGCGTGCAATAGCTGTCAGTGTGGTGATTGACAGCTCGACCATCCAATCTGGTACAGGGGCATGCAATATCTGTCAGTGTGGTGATTGACAGCTCGGCTGTCCAATCTGAGACTGGGAGGCACTGGCTATCTTCAGGTGTTCATTATTCCAGTTGAATGCCTGGCTACTTAACTAAGCTGTTTCCCCCAGATCTCTGCCAGATGTAGATTTAGCTAGTGTGAGGTTTGTTCTCTGTGCCTTGAGTTCTGTTTATTGATCTTCTGTTGCCTGTCCTTGGACCTTGTTCTGACCAGCCGTCTGTTTAACTCCTTCTGCTCTGGTCTGCTGTCCTCCTGGTATTCTGATCTACAGAACGCTATCTGACTACACCTTTTGCCTCTTCCCTCTGTTTATGACGTACCCTCCTGGCGTTGACTTTGGACTCCTTGACTATCCCGTCTCACGCCTGACCATGAAAAGTGACTCAGCCTCACATTGAGCTTGTTTAGCTTAGAAAAACGACGCCTCAGAGGAGATCTCATTTACATGTATAAATATATGTGTGGTCAGTACAAAAGTCTAGCCCATGACTTATTCCTTCCAAAGACTATACTAAGGACCAGGGGACACTCGTTACAGGTGGAAGAAAGGCGATTCCGGCATCTAAACAGGAAAGGGTTCTTTACAGTCAGAGCAGTCAGGCTGTGGAATGCCGACCACAAGAGAGAGTAACTAATGGCAGATACTATAACAGCGTTTAAAAATGGGCTGGATGATTTCCTCGATACACATAACATTGTGGGCTACTGTTAAATTAGACAAAATGTTACACCTATGTTTGATCTAGGGTTCTTGTACTGATCGCCTTTCTCGGGTTCAAGAAGGAATTTTTCCCCGTGATGCAAATTGGCTGAATGTATCCTGGGGTTTTTCCTTCTTCTGGATCAACAGATTTAGGTACAGGGATTTTAGTAATACCATAACAGTAATACAAAAATAAAACTAATGAAAAAATTATAAATTTGTTTATAATTAATTGTAATAGTGCAGTAATGATAAAAATAAAAATGGTAATTCATTTGTGAGACCTAGTTCCAGTAAGTTAGTGTAGTGTTGGTATGGGGAGTACAATTGGGGAAGAAAGGTTGAACTTGATGGACCTAGGTCTTTATTCAACCTACGTTACTATGTTACAGCATGATGCAGACACCACCATGTTTGATGATGGGGATGGTGTTTTCAGGTTGATGTGCAGTGTTAGTATTCTGCCACACATAGCGTTTTGGATTTTATCCAAAAAGTTCTACTTTGGTCTCATCTGACCAAAGAATCTTCTTCCACATGCTGGCTATGTACCCTGAATGCCTTTTTGCAAACTACAAATTGGAGTTTTATGGATTGTTTTTAAAAATGTCTTTCTTCTTGCCATTCTTTCATAAAGGGCAGATTTGTGGAGTATGCGACTAAAGCCACGACCCCACTATCAGTATTTGGTCAGTATTTTAATAGAAACAAGTGCACCAATTCTGCATTTATCACTCACTCCTAGTTTTGGCTCCCACTCCTGAGAAAAAATACTGATCAAATACTGACCAAATACTGATAGTGGGGCCGTGGCCTTATAGTTGTCCTGTGGACAAATTCTCTCACCTGAGATGTGGATCTCTGCTTCTACTCTAGAGTGACCATGGGCCTTTTGGCTGCTTCTCTAATTAGTGCTCTCCTTGCTTGGGATGTCAGTTTAGGTGGACGGCCATGTCTTGGAATGTTTGCATGTCTTGGTAGGTTTGCTACTGTGCAATCCTCACCAACATTTGGACTAGTTGGGGTCCTCGCACCGTGACCTTCACAATTACAAAGTGACAGCATATCCTTATTTAGATGTTTTCTTTAATTGACAAATAATTCTGAATTAATATTTAAGTGATCAAGGACTTCAGGGATAAATATGGATTCATAGATTTTTTTTTCCCATCATTCCACAGAATTATTGGTTCTAAAGCCATAAAGACACAAGCTTTGTGATTAGAAGATGAATGGGTGAAATGACTCCCATTATGTTCACATTATTTCCAGCTCGTCTTCTTTGCTGTCCTGTTTATTTTTAGCCAGGTCAATGTTTCACTGTCAAGTTTGCTATGGCAAACAGCATTAGATGTGTGCAGACTCCTCATTGAGATGAATATTGTTCTTTTTCTATCTGAATTTCACATTAGTAGGAATTTACATTGTATGTGGAGCTGATATGATATTACCTATTTATATATACAGTGGGTACGGAAAGTATTCAGACCCCTTTAAATTTTTCACTCTTTGTTTCATTGCAGCCGTTTGGTAAATTCTAAAAAGTTCATTTTTTTCTCTTTAAAGTACACTCTGCACCCCATCTTGACTGAAAACAAACAGAAATGTAGAAATTGTTGCAAATTTATTAAAAAAGAAAAACTGAAATATCACATGGGCATAAGTATTCAGACCCTTTGCTCAGACACTCATATTTAAATCACATGCTGTCCATTTCCTTGTGATCCTCCTTGAGATGGTTCTACTCCTTCATTGGAGTCCAGCTGTGTTTAATTAAACTGATAGGACTTGATTTGGAAAGGCACACACCTGTCTATATAAGACCTCACAGCTCACAGTGCATGTCAGACCAAATGAGAATCATGAGCTCAAAGGAACTGCCCAAGGAGCTCAGAGACAGAATTTTGGCAAGGCACACATCTGGCCAAGGTTACAAAAGATTTTCTGCATTACTCAAGGTTCCTAAGAGCACAATGGCCTCCATAATCCTTAAATGGAAGAAGTTTGGGACCACCAGAAGTCTTCCTAGACCTGGCTGTCTAGCCAAATAAATCCTATAGAGAGAAGGAAATACCACAAATTTCAAAAATAAATAAATCCAAATACCTCAAAACTCAAAATGCAACCCCCAAAAAAGAGGTATAAAGAAACTACAATAGTATCAAATACAATTGATAATATATTTTATTTCATTCAAATACAAACAAATTAAAAAAAAAAACAGACAAGACAATAAAAATAAATAAAACATAATTAAAATACAGCTCAGGAGGGGGGAGGGGGATGCTCACAATAAATATTCCACATGGATCTCCTATATAAAGACGTGTATATATATGAATGACAAACTGTAACGGGTCTGGGAGGCGGAACCTCTGAGCAACTATACAAGGGGGCGGTCCTTGTAAGGAAGCGGGTGGCTCCCAGGGAAGACGGGCAGGTAGTCACAGCAAGAGACAGGGACAGTCTCTGGGTAGAAGGGCAGGTAGTCACGGCAAGTGACAGGGACAGTCTCTGGGTAGAAGGGCAGGTAGTCACGGCAAGGGACAGGGACAGTCTCTGGGTAGAAGGACAGCAGGCAGGTGTCTGGTGAGCGCTCCCAGGTGAGCGGGCGAGAGTCTTTGGACAGGCAGGTGGTCACGGCAAGTGACGGCAGAGCCTCCAGGTAGGCTAGCAGGCAGGTAGCAGGTGAGCGCTCCCAGGTGAGCGGGCAAGAGTCTCTGGACAGGCAGGTGGTCACGGCAAGTGACGGCAGAGCCTCCAGGTAGGCTAGCAGGCAGGTAGCAGGTGAGCGCTCCCAGGTGAGCAGGCAAGAGTGTCTGGACGGGCAGGTGGTCACGGCAAGTGACGGCAGAGCCTCCAGGTAGGCTAGCAGGCAGGTAGCAGGTGAGCGCTCCCAGGTGAGCAGGCAAGAGTCTCTGGACAGGCAGGTGGTCACGGCAAGTGACGGCGGAGCCTCCAGGTAGGCTAGCAGACAGGTAGCAGGTGAGCGCTCCCAGGTAAGCGGGCAAGAGTCTCTGGACAGGCAGGTGGTCACGGCAAGTGACGGCGGAACCTCCAGGTAGGCTAGCAGACAGGTAGCAGGTGAGCGCTCCCAGGTGAGCGGGCAGGCTGGTCCATAGACTGACTGACAGGTGTCGGAAGGCAGACCGTCGGATCGCAGGCTTACAGGCAGGTAAACGGATATCAGGCAGGTATCAAGCAGGAATCTGGCAGGTAACAGGCAGGAATCTGGCAGGTGACTGGCAGGTAACTGGTAACGGGACCTGAGGGCTGAAGCAGAGTGAAGGCTTTGCAACAACATTGCTCGGGCACCTCCATTTTGGAGGAGGTGCCTTATATATGGTGAGATCCTCCTGCCATTGGCCGAGGACTCCTTAGGACGGCGCGCGCGGCCCCTTTAAGAGAGGGGGAGCGCGCGCGCAAGCGCCCTAAGCACAGTGGCCGGGAAGCAGCGCGCGCTGCCAGCAGAGCGGGAGGAGGACGCCGGGCACGGAGTGGAGAGGTGAGGGGAACAGCGTCCCTGCCTAGCAGGAGGCAGGGACGCCGACGCTACAGTACCCCACCCTTTAGGCCCCCCCTTTTTTAGGCCAGACAGAAATTTATCAAGGATGAGAGGGGCATGGATGTTCTCCCGGGGCTCCCACGTTCTCTCCTCAGGACCAAATCCCTTCCAATCTACCAGAAAAAAGGTTTTTCCTCTTACCCTTTTGGTGGCCAGAATGTTCTCTACCTCAAACTCGTTTTCAGCGGAAACCAGAGCAGGAGGCGTACCTGTAGACTTGGAAAAAGAGTTAAGTACCACGGGTTTGAGGAGAGATACATGGAAGGAGTTAGGGATCCGCAAGTTGGCCGGGAGTTTCAATTTATAGGCCACTGGGTTGATTTGTTTGATAACTTCTAGTGGGCCGATGAACCGAGGCCCTAACTTGTAGGAAGGAATCTTGAGCCGGACATACTTGGACGAGAGCCAGACTTTATCTCCAGGACGGAATTGTGGAGGATCCAGGCGTTTTTTGTCAGCGTGTTTTTTCATCCGCTCGGACGACTGAAGGAGTGCGGATCGGTACTCTCCCAAATGGAGGAAAATTTGCTAACGAGAGATTCCGCAGTCGGATTGTCCACCGAGGTGGAGACGGGAAATGGGATCCGAGGATGCTGACCGAAGACTACAAAAAACGGGGATCTGGAGGAAGATTCGCTCTCGTGATTATTGTAAGAGAATTCGGCCCATGGCAGGAGATCCACCCAGTCTGAATGGTGGGCATTAACGAAGTGCCGGAGGTAACTGGTCAGGATCTGATTGATCCGCTCCACTTGACCATTGGACTGTGGGTGGTATGCGGAGGAGAAGTCCAGGGTGACGTCAAGCAGCTTACATGTGGCTCTCCAGAAGCGTGAGGTGAACTGAACCCCACGATCCGACACGATGTGGAGGGGCAGGCCATGGAGACGGAAGATGTGGCGGATAAAGTCTTTAGCCAGCTCGGGTGCAGACGGGAGGCCTGGCAGGGGAATGAAATGAGCCATTTTGGAAAAGCGGTCAGCGACCACCCAAATAACCATACAACTGGCAGAGACCGGGAGATCTGTTATGAAGTCCATAGCTATATGCTGCCAGGGGGTCCGTGTAAATTATTACCGGGTGAAGAGCCCCCTCGAGCAGGTAACGCCATTCCTCCAATGCCAGCTTAATGGCCAATAATTCTCGGTCTCCTATAGAATAGTTGCGCTCGGAAGAGGAGAAGAGTTTGGAGAAGAAGCAGCAAGTTACCATTCTCCCGGAAGACGATTTTTGGGTAAGTACCGCTCCGGCTCCAGAGGAGGAGGCGTCAACTTCCAGGAAGAATTGCTTGTTGCCGTCCGGGCGATGCAGCACCGGGGCGGAAGAGAAAGCCTGTTTTAAGGAAAGAAAGGCTTCCTCAGCTTCGGGCGGCCATTCTCTGGGATTAGTGCCCTTACGGGTGAGCGCAGAGATTGGGGCAGTCCGGGAAGAGAAGTGCGGTATGAAGAGGCGGTAGTAGTTGGCGAAGCCCAGGAACCGCTGAATAGCCTTCAACCCCTCTGGTCGAGGCCACTTCTCGATGGCAGACAGTTTCTCAGGATCCATTCGTAGGCCGGTCTGAGAAATTATGTAGCCCAAAAACGGAAGCGAGGTCTGCTCAAAGAGGCACTTCTCATATTTAGCGTAGAGATGGTTCTGCCTGAGCCTGAGCAGAACCTGACGAACATCCCTCCGGTGTGTGGGGAGATCCGGAGAGAAGACCAAGATGTCGTCCAGGTACACCACTACGCAGGAGTAGAGAAGGTCACGGAAGATGTCATTGACCAACTCTTGAAAGACGGCAGGAGCGTTACAGAGACCGAAGGGCATTACCAGGTATTCATAGTGGCCGTCCCGGGTGTTGAATGCCGTCTTCCATTCATCCCCCTGACGGATACGGAGCCGGTTATACGCCCCACGGAGGTCCAGCTTGGTGAAGATTCTAGCCCCCCTCAGACGGTCAAATAATTCCGGAATGAGCGGAAGGGGGTATTTATTCTTCACCGTGATCTGGTTAAGGCCTCTATAGTCTATACAGGGACGGAGTGAGCCATCCTTCTTTTTGACGAAGAAGAAGCCTGCTCCCGCCGGGGAAGTAGATTTCCGGATGAATCCCCGGGCCAGATTCTCCTCAATATATTCTGACATGGATCGGGTCTCAGCAGCGGACAAAGGGTAAATGCGCCCACGGGGAGGAGTAGCGCCAGGCATCAGGTCGATTGGGCAGTCGTATGGTCTATGAGGGGGTAATGTCTCTGCCTCCTTTTTATTAAAGACGTCCGCATACGACCAATAAGGAGCCGGAAGACCAGGTAGATTGGCTGGAGTAGGAGAAGGACGGACAGGATGGACGGGAACTAAACAAGTCTTATGGCAGTCCTGTCCCCAGCGAAGGACCTCTCCGGTCTGCCAATCAAGCACGGGTGCATGTTTCTGAAGCCAAGGTAGGTCTAGCAATAGGGCGTGAGAGAGTCCAGGCAGAACATGAAAGAAGATGCTCTCAGAGTGCAGCATTCCCACCTGCAGGGTTATGGATTCGGTGATGAGTTGGATGGGATGTGGTAAGAGGCCCCCATCCATGGCAGCGACAGATAAGGGTACAGCTAGAGGTTTGGTGGGAATGCGCTATCTCTCTACCAGAGACTGAGAAATGAGATTTCCGGCAGCTCCAGAGTCAAGTTGGGCTAGTTCAAAATAACGGTTCTCCCCGCAGATGATAGAGACCGACAGCAACAGAGATGGAGAGGGTTTACTCTTGTCTAGGACGACCTCTCTGAGCGATTCTAGACACAGGCGTTTCCCGACCTCTCCGGGCAGGAACGGATCCGGTGCTCCTTACTGCCACAGTAGAAGCAGCTCCCCTCGGCACGGCGTAACTCTTGACGGGTTTTGACCATCTTGGTCTGGTCGAACTGCATAGGCTCGGGTGAGTGCGCCTGGGGAGTAGCGGGAGAAGTGACAGATTTCAGAAAGTTAGGGGATAGACGTGGAAACCTCCTCTCACGGGTGACCTCTTTGGCGCTTTCCTGGAACCGGATGTCAATCCGGGTGGCAAGAGTTATTAAGTCGTCGAGAGTGGTAGGTATGTCCCGACCGGCGAGTTCATCTTTAATACGGCCGGACAGACCCTCCCAAAAGACAGACACCAGGGCGTCGTTATCCCAGGCCAGCTCCGAAGCAAGGGTACGGAACCGTATGGCACATTGGCCCACGGTGAGATTTCCTTGATGGAGATGACGCGCCCCTGGGCCTGCTGTGTCGTGCGGCATCGCGCGCACGGGGGCTTACCCGGAGCCGGATCAGATGGGGGTAGTAGTCTCGTGGCGGTGACCCGGTCCGTGCCCAGGGAGTCAAACTGAGCGGCAGTCTTTAGCAGTAGATGTTAGAATGTTCGACTACGCCACCCGTTGAATGCGGCTATGAAGCCGCCGCTGCAGGACAGTCCGCTGAGGCCGGTGGTACGGATGTGCAGCGTGGATGGTATAACCCCCAACGGGAGGGGTATGGCCTCAGGGCAGCAGATGTGGATGATAGTGGTTGTGATGGTGCAGCAAGGAAGCTCAGAGACGTGTGGTGCAGTTTCAAGGCTTTTACTCACAGGTGTTGCTCCGGTCACTTCGGCCAAGAGTGACCACCCGAGCCGTGCTGCGTCCACCAGGTGCGGGACTCGGCCAACTCCCAGGCAGTTCCAGAGCGTGGTCCTGAGCTCCCCTCTCTTCCTTCCTACTGGCCGTCCTCACCAGGGACCCACCTATGTCCGGCTTCCTCGGGCCTTATGGGGCAAAACCTCTCTCCGGTTTTCCTGACCCTATGTGGCGTGCCTTCCTGGTGGATATGGCGAGGGGTCGTGCCAAAGCTTGACCACGACCTCCGGTTACTGGCTAAGGATGATTTGCCTCCACCAGCTTGGGATCCGATACCCTTCTTTGCCAACCCTTCACCCGTTTTAGTTCACTCATGGGATCTCAGGGTTCCCTCTGCTTGCGTCTCTGGGCCTTTCTTAGTGTTCCTTTTCCTTCCTCTCTCGGCTTCAGGCCTGGCTCTGGAGCTGGGCCCAGACGGAGCCACAGCTCCCCCCTCAGCCCTCTCTGGCTGAGCTCCTCTCTCCACTCCTCCAGGCTGAACAGACCCTGTCTCAAGATGGTGCCCACCTTATATACTCCCTCTGACACCCGAGCCCAGGTCACAATGCAACCATGGGCTCCTCCTATGCCCAGAGTCCCTCCCCTGACTGCTCCTACACTACTGGGATGTTCCTCCCCCCCTCCCACTCCAGCCAGGGACAGACGCTGTCGTAACTGCACATCTATCTGGTGGGAGTTCCGTTGTTCTGTCCCCCGGAAATGGGATGAGTGTAGTGCATGCAACTAGCTGAGCTCAGTCCCACCCTCCATCCTTACCCGGGAGTGGAATACCACACCTCTGGATCGAGGTGCAATACCCCTGTAGCAGCCGAGCCCTCGGGGTGCTACATTCCCCCCTGGTAAATCACAGCACGTCCTCGAGCTGTAAAAGAATAAAACAAAACATACAAAATTTTAAAGTACACACTAACATATAAAACATTATAAAAAAAACATTATCAGAAAATATAACGTTACAGGTAACTTCTTATATTATCATTTTAGCAGTATAAACTTTCAATATAAAACTCTTTTATATAAAACATTCTTGTTCTTCCGGCCACGGTGCAACTTGTGACCGGGTAAAGTGCAACAGTCACTAGAGAAAAACAGTTCTTTATAAAACCAGAAGGGGGCGCTTTAGGAAGCGCAACTATTTACAGGGTATGGCAGCTCTCAGTCCTCGGCCAGTGGGGATAGGGGAATGGCTGCTCACAGTCCTCAGCCTGGTAATGGATAGGGGCACACAGGAAACAGTTCTTTAACAGTCCCACACTAGTCCCAACGGGGACCACACTCCATTTAGCAACATGTCAAATACCCATACGGGTAACTTATCTACAGTACTTTGCTTACGCTACTCCCCTTTAGTAGCGATGTCCTCTCCTTGTCTCCTCCCGAGGGTAGTCTTCAGACCCGTCCGGGTCCTCTTGATCTTCCCCATACTGCAACTCCTCCTCCGTCAACCGGTGCACGTGAAGGGCGTATGGTCCTTTGGCACACTGGTGCCGGGTGAAGGTGACCTCATCACCCGGGTAGAGGTCACGTCCTCGGTGTCCCTCCGGCAGGTGGCTCTCAACATCCCTGCGGGTAACAAAGACATCGCCGGGGGTTCTGTGATCCCGGATAAAGCCCCAGCCGTGCTCCATTTGAAACTTTATTACAGTCCTGGTGGCGCGGGGACCGTGGGCCGCACGGCGGCTTCATCGGGTCCGGCTTTTCTGCTCCGCGCTTTGGACCTGCAGCCGCTCCTCGCGGACCCGCCTCTCTCGCCGTTCCCTCTGAAAGACTTCCAGTTGTTGTCGGCAACACTCCTCACGTTGGGCTGCGGCCGCCCGGGTCTCTTGGGTGAACCCCATGAGGTCTTCGCCGGTGGGGTCCCATACAAATTGGGCCTCCTCCAGCGGGAGCGGAACAATTTTGGCGGGTGCCGGAGCCGGGATCAGAGGCTCACACAGAGGCCATTCCTTTCGGAGTCGGGGGTTGACGTACTCCGGTGGCCAAACGAAAGGCAGCCAGTCCGGGCTAGTATGCTGCGCAAACAGATCTTCGCCCAGGGGCAGCACTGTGGAGGTTGAGGGCGCGGTGGGGGCAGCGGCGCCCGGATTCACCAGGCCTTGCGACCAGGCCGGTGGCACTCTGAAGGTGAAGGGTACTGTGGAGACGGCGGCGCCCTGGGGTACTCGGCCCTGCGACCGGGCCGGGGGCACTTCCTCTTTTGCCACGCTCAGGGTCAAGGGGCGTGGCGTAACAGAGGGTGCGACCGCGGCTCCTGCCGCTTGAGGCCTAGTTGGAAGCAGCGGCGGTGCGGCAACGGGCGCGGTGAGTGGAACTTCGGGCTCTGCGACGGGGAGCTGGGGCAGGCTTACGGCTACGGGGCTCGGGGTGATGACGTCCCCATTACCTGCTTCCATCTCTGCGGCTCCCTCCGCGGCGTCGTCTCCGGCCTCCGTCCCTCCTGCACCATCCTCAGGGGCAGACACGCTCCACGTTGCGGGTGGCATCCTCTGCTGGCGGGTTCCAGCCTGCTGGACCATCTCTCTCCTCCACTCGGCCAGTGCCTCTTGCTGCACTCGGGCCATCTTCCGGGCCAAGGCTTCCAGCGCGGTCTGTGCACGCTCCCGATTTCTGGGGAGCTGTGCCAGGATCTCCACCAGGCCTTCTGGGGTGGCAGCCTGCAACAGGTTCCGGACCACAGGGTCGGTGCTGATTGACTCTTCCTCCATCTCCGGGTGCGATCTGTCCAGACTCCTCCAGGCCGCACCCATCTTCTCTGTTTTGTTCTGTATCCGCCCCCATTGAGGGTGGTCCCGTGGCAACTTAGTGATTGTCAGTTCCAGGGGCAGCCCTCTCACGCTGATGGACATTTCTATCATTGCAGTCTCTGCTGGTGGGGGCGGTTTCCGCTTTTGGCGCCATTCCTGGACCTGGCCCACGATGGGAGGTGGCCTCTTGCCACCCTCTGGCACGCCCACAATGGAGTCCGCTCTGCCAGGGCGGGAAATCGTCTCAGATGGCGGGAATCGTCTCCTTATGGCGGGAAACTCCGTGGATGGCGGGAAAAGGCTGCAGATGGCGGGCAAACGGCGGGAAACGACCCGAGATGACGTCCGATGGCGGGAACCCTCTGGAATTGGCGGGAGACTCCTTTTTACGGTAAATGTGAACTTTTCTTCAGGCATGCAGTACCCGTCGGTTGCGGGCACGAAATCCTGCCGACTACGCCAAAGTTGACGCGCCCCTGGGCCTGCTGTGTCGTGCGGCATCGCGCGCACGGGGGCTTACCCGGAGCCGGATCAGATGGGGGTAGTAGTCTCGTGGCGGTGACCCGGTCCGTGCCCAGGGAGTCAAACTGAGCGGCAGTCTTTAGCAGTAGATGTTAGAATGTTCGACTACGCCACCCGTTGAATGCGGCTATGAAGCCGCCGCTGCAGGACAGTCCGCTGAGGCCGGTGGTACGGATGTGCAGCGTGGATGGTATAACCCCCAACGGGAGGGGTATGGCCTCAGGGCAGCAGATGTGGATGATAGTGGTTGTGATGGTGCAGCAAGGAAGCTCAGAGACGTGTGGTGCAGTTTCAAGGCTTTTACTCACAGGTGTTGCTCCGGTCACTTCGGCCAAGAGTGACCACCCGAGCCGTGCTGCGTCCACCAGGTGCGGGACTCGGCCAACTCCCAGGCAGTTCCAGAGCGTGGTCCTGAGCTCCCCTCTCTTCCTTCCTACTGGTCGTCCTCACCAGGGACCCACCTATGTCCGGCTTCCTCGGGCCTTATGGGGCAAAACCTCTCTCCGGTTTTCCTGACCCTATGTGGCGTGCCTTCCTGGTGGATATGGCGAGGGGTCGTGCCAAAGCTTGACCACGACCTCCGGTTCCTGGCTAAGGATGATTTGCCTCCACCAGCTTGGGATCCGGTACCCTTCTTTGCCAACCCTTCACCCGTTTTAGTTCACTCATGGGATCTCAGGGTTCCCTCTGCTTGCGTCTCTGGGCCTTTCTTAGTGTTCCTTTTCCTTCCTCTCTCGGCTTCAGGCCTGGCTCTGGAGCTGGGCCCAGACGGAGCCACAGCTCCCCCCTCAGCCCTCTCTGGCTGAGCTCCTCTCTCCACTCCTCCAGGCTGAACAGACCCTGTCTCAAGATGGTGCCCACCTTATATACTCCCTCTGACACCCGAGCCCAGGTCACAATGCAACCATGGGCTCCTCCTATGCCCAGAGTCCCTCCCCTGACTGCTCCTACACTACTGGGATGTTCCTCCCCCCCTCCCACTCCAGCCAGGGACAGACGCTGTCGTACCTGCACATCTATCTGGTGGGAGTACCGTTGTTCTGTCCCCCGGAAATGGGATGAGTGTAGTGCATGCAACTAGCTGAGCTCAGTCCCACCCTCCATCCTTACCCGGGAGTGGAATACCACACCTCTGGATCGAGGTGCAATACCCCTGTAGCAGCCGAGCCCTCGGGGTGCTACAGAGACGTAGCAGAGATGATGCGGATGAGGTCTTTCGTCCGGGTTCGTCGAAGACTTTCCGGAAAGCCGTGAGAAAGGCTGGCAGGTTGGACACCAGGGGGTCTCCTCTCTCCCATAGAGGATTTAGCCAAGCCAGTGCCTCCCCCGTGAGATGGGACATGATGAAGGCTACTTTGGCCCGGTCGGAGATAAACTGGTGGGACAGGAGTTCAAAATGCAGGGTGCACTGGTTTATGAAGCCCCGAGCTTGAGCGGGGTCGCCTCCGAAGCGAGGAGGTGCAGAAAGCCGGGGTCCGGGGCAGGATGCCATGGTATTGGTGGGCAGCGGCGCTGCCGGGCTGCGAGTAATGACACTAGCGGTGGTTGCTGGTGGAGCAGTCAGAGTGTCCAGGCGAGAGTTGACATTACGCAGATGACTCAGGATGGACTCCTGTTGGGACCTCTGACGGGACAGTTCATGACATAGGTCCGAGAGCGAGGGAGCTTGGGTGCCACCGGGTTCCATGACCCGAGCAAACTGTAACGGGTCTGGGAGGCGGAACCTCTGAGCAACTATACAAGGGGGCGGTCCTTGTAAGGAAGCGGGTGGCTCCCAAGGAAGACGGGCAGGTAGTCACGGCAAGAGACAGGGACAGTCTCTGGGTAGAAGGGCAGGTAGTCACGGCAAGTGACAGGGACAGTCTCTGGGTAGAAGGGCAGGTAGTCACGGCAAGGGACAGGGACAGTCTCTGGGTAGAAGGACAGCAGGCAGGTGTCTGGTGAGCGCTCCCAGGTGAGCGGGCGAGAGTCTTTGGACAGGCAGGTGGTCACGGCAAGTGACGGCAGAGCCTCCAGGTAGGCTAGCAGGCAGGTAGCAGGTGAGCGCTCCCAGGTGAGCGGGCAAGAGTCTCTGGACAGGCAGGTGGTCATGGCAAGTGACGGCAGAGCCTCCAGGTAGGCTAGCAGGCAGGTAGCAGGTGAGCATTCCCAGGTGAGCGGGCAAGGGTCTCTGGACGGGCAGGTGGTCACAGCAAGTGACGGCAGAGCCTCCAGGTAGGCTAGCAGGCAGGTAGCAGGTGAGCGCTCCCAGGTGAGCAGGCAAGAGTCTCTGGACAGGCAGGTGGTCACGGCAAGTGACGGCGGAGCCTCCAGGTAGGCTAGCAGACAGGTAGCAGGTGAGCGCTCCCAGGTGAGCGGGCAAGAGTCTCTGGACAGGGAGGTGGTCACGGCAAGTGACGGCGGAGCCTCCAGGTAGGCTAGCAGACAGGTAGCAGGTGAGCGCTCCCAGGTGAGCGGGCAGGCTGGTCCATAGACAGACTGACAGGTGTCGGAAGGCAGACCGTCGGACCGCAGGCTTACAAGCAGGTAAACGGATATCAGGCAGGTATCAAGCAGGAATCTGGCAGGTGACTGGCAGATAACAGGCAGGAATCTGGCAGGTGACTGGCAGGTAACTGGTAACGGGACCTGAGGGCTGAAGCAGAGTGAAGGCTTTGCAACAACATTGCTCGGGCACCTCCATTTTGGAGGAGGTGCCTTATATATGGTGAGATCCTCCGGCCATTGGCCGGGGACTCCTTAGGACGGCGCGCGCGGCCCCTTTAAGAGAGGGGGAGCGCGCGCGCCCTAAGCACAGTGGCCAGGAAGCAGCGCGCGCTGCCAGCAGAGCGGGAGGAGGACGCCGGGCACGGAGTGGAGAGGTGAGGGGAACAGCGTCCCTGCCTAGCAGGAGGCAGGGACGCCGACGCTACACAAACAAATTTGATTCACCGTAATTAAATATATAAAAATAAATTAAATACACATAATCATCTCTAATAGCAACATAATATTCAAAAAACAGTAAATATTATATAAAAAAAACAATATATATAGATGCATGTAAAGTGCTTGTGCCTTAAGCATATATATATATGCAATTGATTAACAAGTGTTTAGTTACCATGATAATGAAATGCTGCTATGATGATAAAGCCTTAACTGAAAGTTTTGGCTGCAAAGAATCAAATCGTGTCATACACAAATCCTTAAATAAGGGGTAACATAAATGGTATATCACACAGAGGAGACCATGATTATAAAAATAAGTTTGGAAACATACCCCGGCCCCCTCACACCACTCCTGTCCAGCCAAACTGAGCAATCGTGGGAGATGAGCCTTGGTGATAGAGGTAAAGAAGAACCCCAAGATCACTGTGGCTGAGCTCCAGAGATGCAGTAGGGAGATGGGAGAAAGCTCCACAAAGTCAACTATCACTGCAGCCCTCCACCAGTCGGGCCTTTATGGCAGAGTGGCCCGACGGAAGCCTCTCCTCAGTGAAAGACATATGAAAGCCCGCATAGAGTTTGCTCAAAAACACATGAAGGACTCCAAGACTATGAGAAATAAGATTCTCTGGTCTGATGAGACGAAGATAGAACTTTTTGGTGATAATTCTAAGTGGTATGTGTGGAGAAAACCAGGCACTGCTTATCACCTGCCCAATACAATCCCAACAGTGAAACATGGTGGTGGCAGCATCATGCTATGGGAGTGTTTTTCAGCTGCAGGGACAGGACGACTGGTTGCAATTGAAGGAAACATGAATGCGGCCAACTACACAGATATCCTGGATGAAAACCTCTTCCAGAGTGCTCTGGACCTCAGACTTGGCCGAAGGTTCACCTTCCAACAAGACAATGACCCTAAGCACACAGCTAAAATAACAAAGGAGTGGCTTCAGAACAACTCTGTGACCATTCTTGACTGGCCCAGCCAGAGCCCTGACCTAAACCCAATTGAGCATCTCTGGAGAGACCTGAAAATGGCTGTCCACCAACGTTCACCATCCAACCTGACGGAGCTGGAGAGGAAGAATGGCAGAGGATCCCCAAATCCAGGTGTGAAAAACTTGTTGCATCATTCCCAAGAAGACTCATAGCTGTACTAGCTCAAAAGGGTGCTTCTACTCAATGCTGAGCAAAGGGTCTGAATACTTATGACCATGTGATATTTCAGTTTTTATTTTTTCATAAATTTGCAAAAATTTCTAAATTAGTTTTTTTTTCAGTCAAGATGGGGTGCAGAGTGTACTTTAATGAGAAATACTGAATACTTTCCGTACCCACTGTAGGTGTTCTATTCTCATGTGTAAGTTTTCAGTTAGCGGTTCATATGTAAAAACTGTTACTTGTGCATTGTGTCATGATAGTAACTACAGCAGATTTGACCTATGATTAAAACATAAAAAATAAAAAAAATGTTCCTTATAGAGTTGAGCAAAATGTTTCACAGGAACTTGGTCCAGTGGACATATCAGTAGTCTGTGGCAGCCGCACCAGAGTCCTTTGAACCTCCTCCTACCTGCTGATATCACTGGTGCCTCTTTTCATTAATAGGTCATCCGTGTGTTGCAATGCATCAATGACGTTGCGCCAAGGCTTACTAATCAGAGAGGTGCCGAGGTGCCGGCAGGTAGGAGACTGTTCGCAGAGCTCTGGTTCGGCAGCGGCAGACTACTCATGTGACCACTGGACCAGGGTCCTGTGAATGTTTTTGCTCAACTCAAGCTTCTCCTAGTCCGATGAAAGTTTTTCATATGTAAATGGACACAGAAAATTGCAGCCTCAGCTACTTTGGTGGCTACAACGTTAAAGTGGTCACCGAGTCACCCACCTGCGGTCTTCTCTAGATTTCTGTTAGTCTTGAATACAGTATGTTCCTGGTAATAGCCACAACCCTACATGTTCTGTGTCTTCTCTCACCAGATTTTGCAATGCAATCTATATAGATTTGTATATAGATCTCTTAGGTGTACTTACTTTACAAATCCATGGCAGAATGGCTGCATAATCTTTTTTAAAGGTTTCCCATCGAATATGAAAGTGAACTCTGGCAAGAAACAAAAAAATCATGAGGTTCAAAAGACCTATGTAATAATGTATGCAGTTTGTATTGTAATATCTGGTGACAGATTAACCTTTCATCCTTAAAAACTTCAGTTAATCAAAAGTATATGACCCCAAGGCTATAGGGTCTAGGAGAGGGGAAAAGACAGAAAACACGGGTGCAGATCTAAGTGCAGATTATTAGGTTCAGCTATTTTTCAGAAGCTAATTTGCTCACCTTTGATGTAGCTTGTGGCATAGCGTATCGACCTCTTAGGTCTGACTGAGATACCTTGACTCCTTGATGTGCAGCTATAGTCTGGATACAACGGATCTCTCAGCCAGGAGACCGTGGAATGAAGGTCAGGAGAAAAAGAATGGATTCATCCAGTCTGTTCAGCGCTCCCAGGAGAGAGGCACCAGGCAGAGGTATTAAAAGTCTTCAGAAATTTACTTAGATAAAAATCATCATAAAAAAAGATACATAGAACAACGCGTTTCGGCTATATATTTGTACAGAATAGCCTTCCTCTCCTTCGTAGCCGGCAGACAGCGTAGCCGCGCTGCGGCTCCTGCTGCTCCCGGCTATCTCGTGTGCCCACTTATTAAAGGGCATGAATATTTGTAGCACCCTGAGGATTCGGCTGCTACAGGGGTATTACACCTCAAGCCAGAGGTGTGGTATTCCACTCCCGGGTAAGGATGGAGTGTGGAACTGAGCTCAGTAAGCTGCATGCACTACATACATCCCTTTTCCGGGGGACAGACCAATGGTACTCCCACTAGAGAAATGTGCAGGTACGACAGCGTCTGTCCCTGGCTGGAGTGGGAGGGGGGTGGAACATCCCAGTAGTGTAGGGGCAGATAGGGGGAGCAGTCTGGGTAGTGCTAGGAGCTCATTGGGTGCTGGTCACCTGAGCTCACACATAGAGGGAGTATATAAGGTGGGCACCATCTTAGATCAGGGTCAGTCTGTCAGTCTTTTTGCAGAGTCAGAGGAAGAGAGCAGAGGAGAAGAGCAGCTCCAAGGCCGAGAGAGAGAGGAGAAAGAAGGACCCAGAGGGGGAGAAGAGGGAACTCCAAGAACCCAAAATTAGACCAGAGGGTGAAGAGTTGGCACAAGGGTACCGGATCCCAAGCTGGTGGAGGGCCCTAATCCTTAGCCAGAGACCGGAGGTCGTGGGCAGGATCTGCCACGACCACCCACTAAATCCACCCGGAAGGCAAACCAAGAATAGGGTCAGGGAACCCAGAGACAAGGGTTTACCAACAAGAGGCCCGAGGGAGCCGGACTTAGGTGGATCCCTGGTGGGGAAGGCCAGAGAGAAGGACAAGTCAGAAAGGGAGCTCAGGAACACGCTCCAGAATCACCTGGGGGTTGGCCGAGTCCAGGACCTGGTGGACGCAGCACGGCTCGGGTGGTCATTCAAGGCCGGAGTGACCAGAACAACAGCAGTAAGTAAAGACCCTGAACTGCACAGCCCGACTCCGAGTCTCATTACCATCCTCACTGCACCTCCACAACCACCATCCTCTGCACCTGACCCCCTGAGGCTATACCCCTCCCGTTGGGGGTTATACTACCAGAAGCTGCACACACACCACCAGCCTCAGCGGACCCTGCTGCAGCGGCGGCCGTAGTGACCGCAAATCAACGGGTGGCGTAGTCGACATAAAAGAACATCTAGTAACATCTATAAGGACTGCCACACACTGAGCTTGACACCCTGGGCACGGACCGGGTCACCGCCACTCGGAGACTACAACCCCCATCTGATCCGGCTCCGGGTATCCCCCAAACAACACTGGCCCAGGGGGCGCGTCAACTTTGGCGTAGTCGGCAGGATAACGTGCCCGCAACAACCGGGTACTGCGTGCCTGAAGAAAAGTTCACCGTTACCTCAAAAAGAAGTCTCCCGCCGGTTCCGGAGGGTCCCCGCCAACAGACCCCATCACAGGTCGTTTCCCGCCGGTTGTCCGCCATTTGCAGCTTTTTCCCGCCATCAATGGAGTTTCCCGCCACTGGGAGACGATTCCCGCCATTTCCAAAGATTTCCCGCCTTGGAAGAGCGGACGCCATTATGGGCGTGCCAGAGGGTGGCAAGAGGCCACCTCCCATCGTGGGCCAGGTCGAAGAATGGCGCCAAAAGCGGAAACCGCGCCCACCAACAGAGACTGTGATGCTGGAAGTGTCCATCAGCGTGAGAGAACTGCCCCTGGAACTGACAATCACTAAGTTGCCCCGGGACCACCCTCAATGTGGGCGGAGACAGAACAAGAGAGCGAAGATGGGTGCAGCCTGGAGGAGTCTGGAGAGAGCGCACCCGGAGACAAGAAGTCTGGAGAGGAGTCCAGAGAAAGCCTACCCGGAGATGGAGGGAGAGACAGGCAGCACCGACCCAGTGGTCAGGAGCCTGCTGCAAGCAACAACCCCACTAGGCTTAGTGGAGATCCTGGCACAGCTCCCCCGAGACCGGGAGTGTGCACGGACCGCGCTGGAGGGCCTCGCACGGAGGATGGCCCAGGTGCAGCGAGAGACGTTGGCGGAGTGGAGCCGAGAGATGGCCCAGCAGACCGAAACCCGTCAGCGGAGCACGCCACCCGAGACGAGGAGACAGACCGCCTCTGAGGATGGTGCAGGAGGACTCAAGGCCGGAGACGGCGCCGAGAAGGGAGCTGAACGAATGGAGGCAGGTAAAGGGGACGTCTCTACCCCGAGCCGGGAAACCGCGTGCCTGCCCCAGCTCCCCGTCGCAGAGCCCGAAATTCCCCCTGCCGTGCCCGTCGCTGCATCGTCACCGCCGCAGACTAGGCCTCAACCGGAAACCGCGGCCGCGACCCCTGTGACGTCACGCGCTTTGACCCTGAGCGCGGCAAAGCAGGAAATACCACCGGCCTGGTCGCAAGGCCTAGTACACCCGGGCGCCGCAATTCCAACAGCGCCCCCTACCTCCGCGGAGCCACCGGCCTGGTCGCAGGGCCGAGTAACCCAGGGCGCCGCCGTTCTTACGGTGCCCTTTGCCTTTAGGGTGCCCCAAGCCTGGTCGCAAGGCCTGGTCAACCCGGGCGCCGCTACCATCAACGCGCCCTCAACATCTAGAGTGCCGCACCTGGGTGAAAATCTATTTGCCCAGCATACGTGCCCGGATTGTCAGCCCTTTGTATGGCCCCAGGAGTACATTCAGCTGGAACTCCAGAGAGCAAGGCCCATGTGCGAGCCCCTGATTCCGGCTCCGAAGCCTGTAAAGAGGACCTCACCCCCGCTGGAGGAGGCACAGTTTGAGTGGGACCCCACTGGAGAAGACCTCATGGGGTTCACTCAGGAGACTCGGGCGGCCGCAGCGGAGCGTGCAGAGTGCTGCCGCCAGCAGCTCGAGGTCTTCGAGAAGGAGCGGAGAGAGAGGCGGGTCCGGGAACAGCAAGCACAGATAAGGAGCGCGGAGCAGAAGAGCCGGACCAGGAGAGATCCCCGTGCAGCTCATGGTCCCCGTACCACCGGGACTGTGATTAAATTCAACCTGCAGCATGGGTGGGGCTTTATTAGAGACCATCATACCCCCGGCGACGTCTTTGTCACCCGCAGAGACGTAGAAAGCCATCTGCCGGAGGGACACAGAGGTCGTGACCTGTATGTAGGGGACGAGGTCACCTTCACCCGGCACAAGTGTGCCAAAGGACCCTACGCCCTCCATGTACATCGCCTGACGGAGGAGGAGCTGCGGTGTGAGGAGGAGCAAGAGGACCCGGACGGGTCTGAAACTGAAACCAACCAACAAGAAAGAGCAGGAGGACGCCGTCGTTGAAGTACGGTAGAGAGAGACTGTATAAAGTTGCCCGTCGGGGTACCAAGAACTGTTACTTATTTAAAATATGTTCCCCGTTGGGACAAAGTGTGAACTGATGCCCGTGTGTCCCTAGTTCCTAATACCTGGCCGAGGACTGAGAGCGGCCATATTCCCCTTGTATATAGTTGCGCTTCCTAAGGCGCCCCCTACCGGTTTTATAGGAAACTGTTGTTTTTCTTCAAGAGACTGTCGCACTTTACCCGGTCACAAGTTGCACCGTGACCGGAGGAACCAGAGACAGGAATGTTTACAAGAATGTTATTTATAAAAAGTTTATTGCTGATGATATATATATGATGTTTTCTATGTTGATGTTTATGAAAAATAATTGTATGTTTTGGATGTTTTTATATCTTACAGCCCGAGGACGTGCTGTGATTTACCAGGGGGGAATGTAGCACCCTGAGGATTCGGCTGCTACAGGGGTATTACACCTCAAGCCAGAGGTGTGGTATTCCACTCCCGGGTAAGGATGGAGTGTGGAACTGAGCTCAGTAAGCTGCATGCACTACATACATCCCATTTCCGGGGGACAGACCAATGGTACTCCCACTAGAGAAATGTGCAGGTACGACAGCGTCTGTCCCTGGCTGGAGTGGGAGGGGGGTGGAACATCCCAGTAGTGTAGGGGCAGATAGGGGGAGCAGTCTGGGTAGTGCTAGGAGCTCATTGGGTGCTGGTCACCTGAGCTCACACATAGAGGGAGTATATAAGGTGGGCACCATCTTAGATCAGGGTCAGTCTGTCAGTCTTTTTGCAGAGTCAGAGGAAGAGAGCAGAGGAGAAGAGCAGCTCCAAGGCCAAGAGAGAGAGAGAGGAGAAAGAAGGACCCAGAGGGGGAGAAGAGGGAACTCCAAGAACCCAAAATTAGACCAGAGGGTGAAGAGTTGGCACAAGGGTACCGGATCCCAAGCTGGTGGAGGGCCCTAATCCTTAGCCAGAGACCGGAGGTCGTGGGCAGGATCTGCCACGACCACCCACTAAATCCACCCGGAAGGCAAACCAAGAATAGGGTCAGGGAACCCAGAGACAAGGGTTTACCAACAAGAGGCCCGAGGGAGCCGGACTTAGGTGGATCCCTGGTGGGGAAGGCCAGAGAGAAGGACAAGTCAGAAAGGGAGCTCAGGAACACGCTCCAGAATCACCTGGGGGTTGGCCGAGTCCAGGACCTGGTGGACGCAGCACGGCTCGGGTGGTCACTCAAGGCCGGAGTGACCAGAACAACAGCAGTAAGTAAAGACCCTGAACTGCACAGCCCGACTCCGAGTCTCATTACCATCCTCACTGCACCTCCACAACCACCATCCTCTGCACCTGACCCCCTGAGGCTATACCCCTCCCGTTGGGGGTTATACTACCAGAAGCTGCACACACACCACCAGCCTCAGCGGACCCTGCTGCAGCGGCGGCCGTAGTGACCGCAAATCAACGGGTGGCGTAGTCGACATAAAAGAACATCTAGTAACATCTATAAGGACTGCCACACACTGAGCTTGACACCCTGGGCACGGACTGGGTCACCGCCACTCGGAGACTACAACCCCCATCTGATCCGGCTCCGGGTATCCCCCAAACAACACTGGCCCAGGGGGCGCGTCATATTCATCCCCTCCCCACGCTCAGGCGATTCCGACAGCGGCAGGAGCCGCAGCGCGGCTACACTGTGTGCCGCTATTAAGGAGCATGAATATTCAGTGCTCCCCACTCCCCGTGAATATTCATTTTCTTTAGCAGCGGGGACAGTGTAGGCTTCAGCGGGCGGCTGCTGCCTCCTGTGCCCCGCTCCTTCACCGCTACCACTCCCCCCACACCCCACATATATACATATATACAGTATATATATATATATATATATATATATATATATATATATATATATATATAATAAATATATATATATATATATATATATATATATATATAATAAATATATATACACCCCCCCCCCAACATTCAGACTATAAGTCGCACCCCCCATTTTCCTCCAAAATTTTGGAGGAAAAAAGTGCGTCTTATAGTCCGAAAAATACGGTAATGTACAGAACTTCTATAAGGGATAGAATTGAAAAAACAGCAATTCCTCAAATTTTTTGCTTTGTTTTTACGGCACTTTTTTTGTGTGGCAGAAATAACATGTTACACATGGAGGATAGATGGGAGAGTGACAGACCCCACACTACACATGGAGGACAGTTGGGAGAGTGACAGACCCCGCACTACACATGGAGGGCAGGTAGATAGTGACAGACCCCGCACTACACATGGTGGACAGGTAGAGAGTGACAGACCCTGCACTACACATAGGGGGTATATAGAGAATAACAGACCCCGCACTACACATGGAGGACAGGTAGAGAGTGACAGACCCCACACTATACATTGAGGACAGATAGAGAGTGACAGACCCCACACTATACATTGAGGACAGGTAGAGAGTGACAGACCCCACACTATACATTGAGGACAGGTAGAGAGTGACAGACCCAACACTACACATGGGGGGTATATAGAGAATAACAGACCCCGCACTACACATGGAGGACAGGTAGAGAGTGACAGATGCCACACTATACATTGAGGACAGAGAGAGAGTGCCAGACCCCACACTATACATTGAGGACAGGTAGAGAGTGCCAGACCCCACACTATACATTGAGGACAGGTAGAGAGTGACAGACCCCACACTATACATTGAGGACAGGTAGAGAGTGACAGACCCCACACTATACATTGAGGACAGGTAGAGAGTGACAGACCCCACACTATACATTGAGGACAGGTAGAGAGTGACAGACCCCACACTACACATGGGGGGTATATAGAGAGTGACAGACACCACACTACACATGGGGGATATATAGAGATTGACAGACCCCGCACTACACATGGAGAACAGGTAGAGAGTGACAGACCCCACACTATATAAATTGAGGACAGATAGAGAGTGACAGACCCCACACCAGGGCCGGCTCCAGGTTTTTCTGGGCCCCGGGCGAAAGAGTCTCAGTGGGCCCTTTTAACACATACACGATTCATGATGCACAGATACGGCGGAGAAATAAATAAATATATATATATGTATATATATATATATTTATTTATTTATTACACATGGCACAGCCTGCCCCCTCATCCTTCACATACGCAGACATATGCACACGCACACACGGTACGCAGACATATGCACGCACACACGGTACGCAGACATATGCGTGCGCACACACGGTACGCAGACATGCGCGCGCACACACGGTACGCAGACATATGCGCGCGCACACACGGTACGCAGACATATGCGCGCGCACACACGGTATGCAGACATATGCGCGCGCACACACGGTACGCAGACATGCGCGCGCACACACGGTACGCAGACATATGCGCGCGCACACACGGTACGTAGACATAGGCGCGCGCACACACGGTACGCAGACATAGGCGCGCGCACACACGGTACGCAGACATAGGCGCGCGCACACACGGTACGCAGACATAGGCGCGCGCACACACGGTACGCAGACATAGGCGCGCGCACACACGGTACGCAGACATAGGCGCGCGCACACACGGTACGCAGACATAGGCGCGCGCACACACGGTACGCAGACATAGGCGCGCGTACACACGGTACGCAGACATAGGCGCGCGCACACACGGTACGCAGACATATGCGCGCGCACACACGGTACGCAGACATATGTACACATACAGACATACACATAGATAAAACAGACAAATATATATACACAGTCATATACACTGACATTCACATACATGCACTCACACAGACCCATTACTAATATTTTTAATATGGGGATTGGGGAAGCCTCACTCACCTGTCCCAGGTCCAGTGTCCTGTCCAGCAGCTCCTCAGGTATGGGGCAGTGCAGGGCCCCCGGCGTGTCACAGACTTCATGGCCCTGGAACATCAGAGGGGCCCACTTGCGGTCGGGTCCGGGCCCCTCCCGCCCATCTGTGCAGGACCTCCGCTCCGACGGTGTTTGATTGCCGGCACTCCCCCAGACATGGCCGCGCGCTGTGCGGCTGTGTCTGCTAGTAATGACGTGGCAGGAGCGACACACAAGCACAATTAAAGGTGCAGTGCCGTCGACCCTGCCGTGTCATTACTAGCAGACACAGCCGGACAGCGCGCGGCCATGTCTGGGGGAAGTGCCGGCAATCAAGCAGCGCCTGCGTCCCTGAACAGGTGCCGAGGAAGCGGCCAGGGCCCCGACAGTGAGTGGGCGGGTGGGTGTGTGGGCCCGGCCCCGACAGTGAGTGGGCGGGTGGGTGTGTGGGCCCGGCCCCGACAGTGAGGGGGCGGGTGGGTGTGTGGGCCCGGCCCCGACAGTGTGTGGGCCCGGCCCCGACAGTGAGTGGGCGGGTGGGTGTGTGGGCCCGGGCCCCGACAGTGAGTGGGCGGCTGGGCCCCTCTGATTTTCCAGGGCCCCGGCACTTGCCCGGGTACGCCGGGTGCTGACGCCGGCCCTGCCCCACACTATACATTGAGGACAGAGAGAGAGAGACAGACCCCGCACTACACATGGAGGGCAGGTACAGAGTGACAGATCCCACACTACACATGGAATACAGGTGGAGAGTGACAGACCCCGCACTACACATGGAGGGCAGGTACAGAGTGACAGATCCCACACTACACATGGAATACAGGTAGAGAGTGACAGACCCCACACTACACATGGAGGGCAGGTACAGAGTGACAGACCCCACACTACACATGGAGGGCAGGTAGAGAGTGACAGACCCCAAACTACACATGGAGGACAGGTAGAGAGTGACAGACCCCACACTACACATGGAGGACAGGTAAAGAGTGACAGACCCCACACTATACATTGAGGACAGGTAGAGAGTGACAGACCCCACACTACACATTGAGGACAGGTAGAGAGTGACAGACCCCACACTACACATGGAATACAGGTAGAGAGTGACAGAACACAATCTACACATGGAGGGCAAGTAGAGAGTGACAGACCCCACACAATACATTGAGGACAGATAGAGAGTGACAGACCCCACACTATATATTGAGGACAGGTAGAGAGTGACAGACCCCACACTACACATGGAGGGCAGGTGCAGAGTGACAGATCCCACACTACACATGGGGGAAAGGTAGAGAGTGACAGACCCCGCACTACACATGGAATACAGGTAGAGAGTGACAGACCCTACACTACACATGGAGGGCAAGTAGAGAGTGACAGACCCCACACTACACATGGGGGACAGGTAGAGAGTGACAGACCCCGCACTACACATGGAGGGCAAGTAGAGAGTGACAGACACCGTACTACACATGGAGGGCAGGTAGAGAGAGACAGACCCCACACTACAAATGGAATACAGGTAGAGAGTGGCAGACCCCACACTACAAATGGAATACAGGTAGAGAGTGACAGACCCCACACTACACATGGAGGGCAAGTAGAGAGTGACAGACCCCACACTATACATTGAGGACAGGTAGAGAGTGACAGACCCCACACTACACATGGAGGGCAGGTAGATAGTGACAGACTCCGCACTACACATGGTGGACAGGTAGAGAGAGACAGACCCTGAACTACACATGGGGGGTATATAGAGAGTGACAGACCCCACACTAGACATGGAGGGCAGGTAGATAGTGACAGACCCCGCACTACACATGGTGGACAGGTAGAGAGTGACAGATCCCGCACTACACATGGAGGACAGGTAGAGAGTGACAGACCCTTCACTACACATAGAGGACAGGTAGAGAGTGACAGACCCCACACTACACATGGAGGACAGGTAGGGAGCGACAGACCCCACAATACACATGGAGGGCAGGTAGAGAGTGACAGACCCCGCACTACACATGGGGGCTATATAGAGAATGACAGACCCCGCACTACACATGGAGGACAGGTAGAGAGTGACAAACCCCACACTATACATTGAGGACAGGTAGAGAGTGACAGACCCCACACTACACATGGAGGACAGGTAAAGAGTGACAGACCCCACACTATACATTGAGGACAGGTAGAGAGTGACAGACCCCACACTACACATTGAGGACAGGTAGAGAGTGACAGACCCCACACTACACATGGAATACAGGTAGAGAGTGACAGAACACAATCTACACATGGAGGGCAAGTAGAGAGTGACAGACCCCACACAATACATTGAGGACAGATAGAGAGTGACAGACCCCACACTATACATTGAGGACAGGTAGAGAGTGACAGACCCCACACTACACATTGAGGACAGGTAGAGAGTGACAGACCCCACACTACACATGGAGGACAGGTAGAGAGTGACAGATCCTGCACTACACATGGGGGATATATAGAGATTGTAAGACCCCGCACTACACATGGGGGATATATAGAGATTGACAGACCCCGCACTACAAATGGAGGACAGGTAGAGAGTGACAGACCCTGCACTATACATTGAGGACAGATAGAGAGTGACAGACCCCACACTATACATTGAGGAGAGGTAGAGAGTGACAGACCCCGCACTAAACATGGAGGGCAGGTAGAAAGTGACAGACCCCGCACTACACATGGAGGGCAGGTAGAGAGTGACAGACCCTACACTACACATGGGGGATATATAGAGATTGACAGACCCCGCACTACAAATGGAGGACAGGTAGAGAGTGACAGACCCCGCACTATACATTGAGGACAGATAGAGAGTGACAGACCCCACACTATACATTGAGGAGAGGTAGAGAGTGACAGACCCCGCACTAAACATGGAGGGCTGGTAGAGAGTGACAGACCCCGCACTACACATGGAGGACAGGTACAGAGTGATAGACCCCGCAATATACCTGGAGGGCAGGTACAGAATGACAGACTCCACACTATACCTGGAAGGCAGGTAGAGAGTGACAGACCCCGCACTACACATGGAGGGCAGGTGCAGAGTGACAGATCCCACACTACACATGGGGGAAAGGTAGAGAGTGACAGACCCCGCACTACACATGGAATACAGGTAGAGAGTGACAGACCCTACACTACACATGGAGGGCAAGTAGAGAGTGACAGACCCCACACTACACATGGGGGACAGGTAGAGAGTGACAGACCCCGCACTACACATGGAGGGCAAGTAGAGAGTGACAGACACCGTACTACACATGGAGGGCAGGTAGAGAGAGACAGACCCCACACTACAAATGGAATACAGGTAGAGAGTGGCAGACCCCACACTACAAATGGAATACAGGTAGAGAGTGACAGACCCCACACTACACATGGAGGGCAAGTAGAGAGTGACAGACCCCACACTATACATTGAGGACAGGTAGAGAGTGACAGACCCTACACTACACATGGAGGGCAGGTAGATAGTGACAGACTCCGCACTACACATGGTGGACAGGTACAGAGTGATAGACCCCGCAATATACCTGGAGGGCAGGTACAGAATGACAGACTCCACACTATACCTGGAAGGCAGGTAGAGAGTGACAGACCCCGCACTACACATGGAGGGCAGGTGCAGAGTGACAGATCCCACACTACACATGGGGGAAAGGTAGAGAGTGACAGACCCCGCACTACACATGGAATACAGGTAGAGAGTGACAGACCCTACACTACACATGGAGGGCAAGTAGAGAGTGACAGACCCCACACTACACATGGGGGACAGGTAGAGAGTGACAGACCCCGCACTACAGATGGAGGGCAAGTAGAGAGTGACAGACACCGTACTACACATGGAGGGCAGGTAGAGAGAGACAGACCCCACACTACAAATGGAATACAGGTAGAGAGTGGCAGACCCCACACTACAAATGGAATACAGGTAGAGAGTGACAGACCCCACACTACACATGGAGGGCAAGTAGAGAGTGACAGACCCCACACTATACATTGAGGACAGGTAGAGAGTGACAGACCCTACACTACACATGGAGGGCAGGTAGATAGTGACAGACTCCGCACTACACATGGTGGACAGGTAGAGAGAGACAGACCCTGAACTACACATGGGGGGTATATAGAGAGTGACAGACCCCACACTACACATGGAGGGCAGGTAGATAGTGACAGACCCCGCTCTACACATGGTGGACAGGTAGAGAGTGACAGATCCCGCACTACACATGGAGGACAGGTAGAGAGTGACAGACCCTTCACTACACATAGAGGACAGGTAGAGAGTGACAGACCCCACACTACACATGGAGGACAGGTAGGGAGCGACAGACCCCACAATACACATGGAGGGCAGGTAGAGAGTGACAGACCCCGCACTACACATGGGGGCTATATAGAGAATGACAGACCCCGCACTACACATGGAGGACAGGTAGAGAGTGACAGACCCCACAATATACATTGAGGACAGGTAGAGAGTGACAGACCCCACACTATACATTGAGGACAGATAGAGAGTGACAGACCCAACACTACACATGGGTGGTATATAGAGAGTGACAGACCCCACACTACACATGGAGAACAGGTAGAGAGTGACAGACTCCGCACTACACATGGTGGTTATATAGAGAGTGACAGACCCCACACTACACATGGGGGATATATAGAGATTGACAGACCCCGCACTACACATGGAGGGCAGGTAGAGAAAGACAGACCCCGCACTACACGTGGAGGACAGGTAGAGAGTGACAGACCCTTCACTACAAATAGAGGACAGGTAGAGAGTGACAGACCCCACACTACACATGGAGGACAGGTAGAGAACGACAGACCCCACAATACACATGGAGGGCAGGTAGAGAGTGACAGACCCCGCACTACACATGGGGGGTATATAGAGAATGACAGACCCCGCACTATACATGGAGGGCAAGTGACGCGCCCCTGGGCCTGTGTCGCGCTGCGTTGCGCATGCGGGAGCCTACCCGGAGCCGGATGAGTAGAGGGTTGTAGTCTCGTGGCGGTGACCCGGTCCGTGCCCAGGGAGTCAAACTAGACGGCAGTCTATTAGTAGTAAATAGTTGATGACTACGCCACCCGTTGAGTGCAGCCAGGGAGCTGCTGCTGCAGGGCAGACCGCTGAGGCCGGTGGTAGGATTGTGCAGCGTGATAGTATAACCCCCAACGGGAGGGGTATGGCCTCAGGGCAGCCGACGTGGATGATGGGGGTAGCAGGAACCACTCAGAGACGGTACGGTGTAGTTCAGGGTCTTTACTGGTAACAACGATAGACCCTCCCGGAGTACTTGCTAGCAAACGGGGCCTGGTCAGTCTTTGAGCAGATGGGATCTCCCCTGGCCAGGCGTAGTTGTAGGCCTCACAAACTGACTGTACTCTTCTGGCTACCTTGCTAGAAGCTGATGTAAGTAGCCCACGTCCCTGAGTGTACCGTGTGGTGCTCACCCGTATGGCCGGTGACTCGGGGCCTTCTAATGGCTTCCGCTCCACGATGGCGGTGCTGGTCCCACGCGTGTGACCGTGCCTTCGGGCTTCTGGGCCAGAGGACCTGAAATCCCCTGCCTGACGGATTCTGCTGCTGGGTAGAAGTTAGTCCCCACAGCCTCGGACTCCGGGTCCGGTAAAGAATCTTCTTAGTCAGGGCGAGCGCTGCAGCTGCCAGCCCCTGACTCCTTGGAACTCTGCTGTTTCCTATGCTGCTTCTTGTCTCCACTCTCCTTGTCTGACTCACCCTGCCTCAGCCCCGGGTTTATACAGGGGAAGTTCTTCCCCTCCCAAGACTGGGCAGGAGGTGTGGCATGCACAGGATCCCTGACCAAAGGACCTCCCACCTGCTCTCAGACATAACATTACATTACTGTGGAAAACCAGACCCCTGGGGTGCCACGTTCCCCCCTAGTGAAATTTAGTACTCCGGGACTAAACACATTTAGAAAAACATAACAAGGCAAAAAAAAAACATTAATAATACAATAAGAAAACATATAAAGATGGTTACGGCGTGTCCGCAACCGGGTGCAGTCTCTGAAAGAAGCAAGGTGTCCATTTCACCAACACAGGGAGACGTAACCAGGTAGGGGTCTGTCCTACCCCGAGTCCTTAACAGTCTCTAGTCCATCCTGGGTTACGCTCCAACTATATACAAGGATTCCCGGTAAATCCACCAAGGTTTCCTAAAAACAACTGGAAACACAAAATTATTCACAAGCAACAATACACAGAAAAACATAAATAAAACAATTTATACACTTTAAATTCTCCAGCGTGCGGGTAACTGGCCTCTAGTGGCCCGAGTGGACCTACGGAGCTGACTGTCTGGCCCTGAACTACAGGGTGTAGGAGCTGTCAAGGGTAAACTGGGCAGCTGTCTACCGGCTCTTTGTCTCACTAGGGATACGGCAGGCTCACTATAAGCAGAGGGTTGATTCTCCTGTTCTGCTTGTGTGGAGTCTTCTGCCTCCTGGACCGGCTGTTCTTCCAGCTCTACCCGTTGCTCCGTAGGTTCTTGGGATGATGGTTGGAGGAAGGTGAGTACGGGTACCACAACTGCACCATTGACTTGAGTCCAAGACTGAGGGAAGTAACCGAGCACGGTACTAACCATATCTTCCCTTTCTTCCACGGGTCGATGGTCTTCTTGTTCCTCTTCAGGGTTCCTCAGTTGTTCGGGACACTTCTTCAGGTGGTCCCGGGATACAATGGCTGTGGTTTCCCCTCCGTCTTTACTGATGGTACAGACCTTCGGGTTCTCGTGGCTTGAGGGCAGTACGGTGTACGGGTCCTCCTCCCACTGGTCATCCAACTTGTGGAGCCGTCTTTTCCTCTTCAAGACCTGCTCTCCGGGTACCAGGGGAACAGCTGGAGCATACTGGTTGTAAGTCTTCTCTTGTCTTTCCCTAGCCTGACAGAGACTTCGCTCCACGCTCTCTTGTACTCTCCGGTACTGCTGCTGCCTCTCTGTGTCTCAGTCTGTTTCTGGTGAAGTGTCCTCAGGTGTCAGGACTCCCATTTCCAGGTCAACAGGTAACTTACCAGGTCTCGCCCTCATTAGGTAAGCCGGGGTACAGTTGGTGGAACCTACCGGGATGTGGTTGTATAGGTCCACCAGATCGGGCAACTTCTCAGGCCACAGACTGCGTTCTTCCAGG
The DNA here is from genome assembly GCF_046119375.1 of Phyllobates terribilis. Lineage (NCBI taxonomy): Eukaryota > Metazoa > Chordata > Amphibia > Anura > Dendrobatidae > Phyllobates > Phyllobates terribilis. The sequence goes on from NW_027362763.1 coordinate 768,977,253, forward strand.
GGCAATGTTTTTAGCAGATCCATTACCACCTGGTTCATTTTTTCACAAAGTCCATTAGTTTGCGGATGGTATGGTGTCGTCCTTATCTTCCGGCAGCCATACAGATTGCAGAATTCCTGGAAGACCTCCGCTTCAAAGGCAGGTCCCTGGTCCGTCAGCACTTGGTCCGGGTAACCGTGTGGACGGCAGAAGTGCTGCTGGAAGGCTCTAGCTGCTGTTTGAGCCGTTAAGTCCTTGACGGGGACGACAACCAAGAACCGGGAGTAATGATCCACGATGGTTAACGCGTAGACGTAGCCACTTCTGCTTGGGGTCAGTTTTACATGATCCAAGGCTACCAGTTCCAACGGTTGCCGGGTGACGATGGACTGCAGGGGAGTCTTCTGGCTGGCCCGGTCCTTCCTTCTCAGATTGCACGGGCCACAGTCTCTGCACCACTTCTCGATGGTTCCCCTCATGCCTACCCAGTGGAACCGCTCGCGCAGCAGGAACTCCAGCTTTTTCCACCCGAAGTGTCCAGCTCCGTCGTGGTATGCCTCCAACACCATGGCTGCGTCTCTTCGTGGCACCACTACTTGCCAGAGTAGTTCATGCGTCCGGGAGTTGACCATTCTGCGGCACAACTTCCCCTTGTAAAGGAATAGTCGACTCTTCTCCGCCCATAGTTGTTTGGCTTCCTCCGGAGCGTCTGGTTCAAGTCGAGCCTCCGGCCGAGTCAGCATCTCCTTCACCAGTCGGACGGCAGGGTCGCTGTCTTGCGTTTCCGCCCAGTTGTAGTGGGGTAAGGGGTTCAACGTAGCAGCCTGTTTACCCCTTACCCGGTGGGAATACTGGATAGTCCCATGACGGTGGAACGCAGGGAGTTCAACTTCTTCCAGTCCCTCCAGATCTTCTCCTTCGTCCGGCAGGTTGGGCATCCTGGACAGGGCATCCGCGTTAGTATTGGAGCGTCCTGCCCGGTATTTGATTGTGAACTCGTAGTTGGACAGACGGGCCATCCACCTCTGCTCCAGGGCACCGAGTCTTGCCGTGTCCAGGTGTATCAACGGGTTGTTATCCGTGTATACGGTGAACCGGGAAGAAGCGAGGTAATGCCTAAAGCGCTCGGTGACTGACCATACCACGGCCAGGAACTCTAGCTTAAATGAGCTGTAATTCTCGGGGTTCCTTTCGGTGGGTCGCAGTTTTCGGCTGGCATAGGAGATCACTCGTTCTCTCCCCTGCTGAATCTGGGATAGTACGGCTCCTAGCCCGATGTTACTGGCGTCGGTGTAGAGGATGAAGGGCTGGCTATAGTCTGGGTACGCCAAGATTTCATCCCCCATGAGGGCCATCTTCAGCTGGCGGAAGGACTCTTCTTCTAGCTCTTCCCATTTGAAGGGCGGCTTCTGGTTCTTGGCCTTCCGGGACTGGCCTATCAGGAGGTCCTGCATAGGCGCTGCCTTTTTGGTGAAACCGGGAATAAACCTTCGGTAGTAGCCTACCAACCCTAGGAACTGCCGCACTTCTTTTACGCTGGAGGGGCTTGGCCATCCCTTAATTGCGGTGATCTTATCGGGGTCGGGAGCCACTCCGTCAGCGCTCACCACGTGTCCCAGGTATTGCACCTTTGGTTTCAGGAGGTGACACTTGGAGGGTTTCACCTTTAGGCCGTAACTCGCCAGAGCTTCGAACACCTCCGCCAGGTGTTTCAGGTGGTCCTCATAAGTTTTGGAGTATACGATGACATCGTCCAGGTACAACAGGACCGTCTCGAAGTTTCTGTGGCCCAGACAGCACTCCATTAATCGTTGGAAGGTTCCTGGGGCGTTGCAGAGTCCGAACGGCATGCAGGTGAACTCGCTAAGTCCCATCGGGGTGGTGAATGCGGTCTTCTCCCGGTCCGCCTCTGCTACAGGAACCTGCCAGTACCCGCTAGTGAGATCCAAGGTAGAGAAGAAGTTAGCAGATCTTAAAGCAGCCAATGACTCCTCTATCCTTGGTAAGGGGTACGCATCCTTGTGTGTGATACGGTTGATTTTCCGGTAATCTACACACATCCTCATGGTGTTGTCTTTCTTTTTGACTAAAACTAGTGGGGCTGCCCAGGGGCTACAGCTATCCCGGATTACCCCAGCCTCCTTCATGTCTCTAAGCATCCCCTTGGCGTGTTGGTAATGTGCAGGGGGTACGGGTCGATACCTCTCTTTTATGGGAGGATGATCTCCCGGGGGGATGCGGTGTTCTACCCCCTTGACTCGCCCGAAGTCTAACGGGTGTTTACTAAACACTCTCTCATACTCTTGAACCACCCGATAGACTCCTTGTTTCTGATGTGAGGGAGTGGAATCAGTACCCAAATGTAGTTGCTGACACCAGTCCTCCATGTCTTTCTTAGAGCCGTTACCTTCCTCCGGGTGAGATGGAGGCAAGGGTTCCACAGATTGTATAGAATTTTGATTAGTGGTATATAATTTGGCTAGCGTGGCATACCGGGGCAGGTACACTTCCCTCTCCCCGATATTTATTATGCGAATGGGCACCCTCCCATGGCGTACATTGACCACCCCCCGTGCTGTCAAAATGGTGGGCCTACTGTCTGAGTAAACTGGTTCTACCATTGCCTGGTAATCTCTTCCTCTCAGACCAATAGCTGCCCGGCACCAAATCATCATTTCACTTTTTGGGGGCATGGCAATAGGAAAAGGGTCACACATTCTTACGCTACCAATCTCACCGCCGGAGAGTTCCACTTGTTGCCGTTGCATCAGTGCCCGGATCTCTTTCTGGAGCACCCGCTGCTCGCCGGAGCTGGCGTTCTTGGCAACCTGCTGTAAAAGGAAAATCACCTCTGCAAGACAATTTTCAATTACGTTAGTTCCTAGAGTTATTTTTGGGTGACTCTCATGTTTATCAATATCTACAATGATCAGTCCCTGTGCGGCCAGTTCGACTCTACCGATTTTGAGGGCCACCTCCTTAAATCCGATCTGTGGCACGGGCTGGCCATTGCTGGCGATGATACTCAAGTCGTCGTCAGGGTAGTGGGTAATATCCGAGTCATTCCAGTACTGCTTGAAGAGCACGTACGGGATGGTGGTGACCTGTGACCCGGTATCCAGTAGGGCACTCATGGGAATGCCATCCAGTACCACAGGCAAGACTGGACGTCCTCCCACATATCTGTCGCGCCAGTTCGATGGGCCTGGTGATCTTTTTCCTGGGGGTTGGCCCTCTACCCCAGGTTGTGCCCGTTTAAAGAACAGTACCTTTCCATATGTCCGGGTTGATTGCAGCGGCGGCAGATGGGTCGTCCGTCCTCGCTGTATCGGTCACTGGGTCTTCCTCTGGCCGGTGGGGTCCTCCTTGGTCGACGCCACGGGATGTCCTCCGGTCCGGATGCCAGCTGGATCTTCCCTGGGGTGGAAACCTGTAAAGACTGCACAGTTCGGGTTAGCGCAGCAACGCTCTTAGCTAGCTCTTGGACCTGATGGTGTAGGTCTGGAGCCGGGTCATTGTCCAAAGCCTGCGCATCAGCTCCCACAGGCCCTGCTGACAAGGGCGCCGCCTCCTGGTAGTAAGTGGTAGTGGGGCGTCTGTGGGTCACAACGCCACCTGGTGCCGGTTCTCGGAGCACCCGGATGGCTCTGTCCTTGAACTGTGCAAAGTCCAGATGGGGATCCTGTAAGGCCATTGCCCGCAACTGGGTTCGGTGGGCATTGCAATATAAACCCTCTATAAATTGTTCAGTCAACAGCCTGTCCTCGTTTCCCACCCCATCAGGGTCGGTCTGCTTTATGGCCCTCAGGGCCTCTTGTAGGTTTAGTGCATAGTCCCTTATACTCTCATGCGCTCGCTGCTTGCACCCGTAGAATCTAAGCTTAATCTCGGCTGAGGTGCGGGTATCAAAGGTGTCCTTCAGCCGGGTTAGTATCCCTGCGACAGTCTTCCTCCCAGTTGGCCAGGATTTTACTTCCCTTTTGGCTGCCCCGGTTAGTTGGGCCACCAGGATGCTCACTTTTTGCTCTTCTGTGAGGGGGTACACCTGGAAGAGGCTATCCAGCTTTTCTCTAAAGTCATGCAGGGTATGTGACTCCCCTGAGTACTGGGGTAGCCAGGCTGCTCCCGGGATATAGGGCATGGTGAAGGGCATAACTGCAGCAGCGGTAGCGCTGGCGGGGGTTGGGGCAGTGAAGCTCTCCTCCGTATCCGACATCTTCCTCCCCCCTAGTGGACCGTGGCCTACCTTGCGATGATCCTCTTCCGTAGGCCGCGGCTCCGCAGTGGATCGTCAGGGTTGAGGACCTTCCGTCGCGCTCCTGTGACGTCGGCGTCTGCTGGGCTCCTTCCAGGACCTTACGCAACGTCCGGACGTGAGGCGGGGCTTCAGTTCTCGCGCGCTTTCAGAGTCCACGCCCCTCTTCTTCCCGCGCGGCGTCCCCAAGATGGCGTCCAACGGCGGGAAAACTCCACGGATGGCGGGAAGAAGGCCGAAGATGGCGCCGGATGGCGGGAAACTTCACCGATGGCGGGAAGAAGGTAGAAGATGGCGCCGGATGGCGGGAAACCTCCACGGATAGCGGGAATCTTCACCACTGGTAAGTTTGAACAGTCTTTGCTTTTCAGGCACGCAGTACCCGGTGGTTGCGGGCACGAGATCCTGCCGACTACGCCAAAGTTGACGCGCCCCTGGGCCTGTGTCGCGCTGCGTTGCGCATGCGGGAGCCTACCCGGAGCCGGATGAGTAGAGGGTTGTAGTCTCGTGGCGGTGACCCGGTCCGTGCCCAGGGAGTCAAACTAGACGGCAGTCTATTAGTAGTAAATAGTTGATGACTACGCCACCCGTTGAGTGCAGCCAGGGAGCTGCTGCTGCAGGGCAGACCGCTGAGGCCGGTGGTAGGATTGTGCAGCGTGATAGTATAACCCCCAACGGGAGGGGTATGGCCTCAGGGCAGCCGACGTGGATGATGGGGGTAGCAGGAACCACTCAGAGACGGTACGGTGTAGTTCAGGGTCTTTACTGGTAACAACGATAGACCCTCCCGGAGTACTTGCTAGCAAACGGGGCCTGGTCAGTCTTTGAGCAGATGGGATCTCCCCTGGCCAGGCGTAGTTGTAGGCCTCACAAACTGACTGTACTCTTCTGGCTACCTTGCTAGAAGCTGATGTAAGTAGCCCACGTCCCTGAGTGTACCGTGTGGTGCTCACCCGTATGGCCGGTGACTCGGGGCCTTCTAATGGCTTCCGCTCCACGATGGCGGTGCTGGTCCCACGCGTGTGACCGTGCCTTCGGGCTTCTGGGCCAGAGGACCTGAAATCCCCTGCCTGACGGATTCTGCTGCTGGGTAGAAGTTAGTCCCCACAGCCTCGGACTCCGGGTCCGGTAAAGAATCTTCTTAGTCAGGGCGAGCGCTGCAGCTGCCAGCCCCTGACTCCTTGGAACTCTGCTGTTTCCTATGCTGCTTCTTGTCTCCACTCTCCTTGTCTGACTCACCCTGCCTCAGCCCCGGGTTTATACAGGGGAAGTTCTTCCCCTCCCAAGACTGGGCAGGAGGTGTGGCATGCACAGGATCCCTGACCAAAGGACCTCCCACCTGCTCTCAGACATAACATTACATTACTGTGGAAAACCAGACCCCTGGGGTGCCACACAAGTAGAGAGTGACAGACCCCGTACTACACATGGAGGGCAAGTAGAGATTGACAGACCCCACGCTACACATGGAGGGCAGGTAGAGAGTGACAGACCCCACACTACACATGGAGGACAGGTAGAGAGTAACAGACCCCACACTACACATGGAGGGCAGGTAGAGAGTGACAGACCCCACACTACACATGGAGGGCAAGTAGAGAGTGACAGACCCCGCACTACACATGGAGGACAGGTAGAGAGTGACAGACCCCACACTACACATGGAATACAGGTAGAGAGCGACAGACCCCACACTACACATGGAGGGCAAGTAGAGAGTGACAGACCCCGCACTACACATGGGGGGTATATAGAGAATGATAGACCCCGCAGTACACATGGAGGACAGGTGGAGAGTGACAGACCCCACACTATACATTGAGGACAGGTAGAGAGTGACAGACCCCACACTATACATTGAGGACAGATAGAGAGTGACAGACCCCACACTACACATGGAGGGCAGGTAGAGAGTGACAGACCCCACACTACACATGGAGGGCAAGTAGAGAGTGACAGACCCCGCACTACACATGGAGGACAGGTAGAGAGTGACAGACCCCACACTACACATGGAATACAGGTAGAGAGTGACAGACCCCACACTACACATGGAGGGCAAGTAGAGAGTGACAGACCCCGCACTACACATGGGGGGTATATAGAGAATGATAGACCCCGCAGTACACATGGAGGACAGGTGGAGAGTGACAGACCCCACACTATACATTGAGGACAGGTAGAGAGTGACAGACCCCACACTATACATTGAGGACAGGTAGAGAGTGACAGACCCAACACTACACATGAAGGACAGGTAAAGAGTGACAGACCCCACACTATACATTGAGGACAGATAGAGAGTGACAGACCCCACACTACACATTGAGGACAGGTAGAGAGTGACAGACCCCACACTACACATGGAGGACAGGTACAGAGTGACAGACCCCACACTACACATGGGGGATATATAGAGATTGACAGACCCCGCACTACACATGGGGGATATATAGAGATTGACAGACCCCGCACTACAAATGGAGGACAGGTAGAGAGTGACAGACCCCGCACTACACATAGGGCGTATATAGAGAATAACAGACCCCGCACTACACATGGATGACAGGTAGAGAGTGACAGACGCCACACTATACATTGAGGACAGATAGAGAGTGACAGACCCCACACTATACATTGAGGACAGGTAGAGAGTGACAGACCCCGCACTAAACATGGAGGGCAGGTAGAAAGTGACAGACCCCGCACTACACATGGGGGACAGGTAGAGAGTGACAGACCCCACACTATACATTAAGGGCAGGTAGAGAGAGACAGACCCTGAACTACACATGGGGAGTATATAGAGAATGACAGACCCCACACTACACATGGAGGGCAAGTAGAGAGTGACAGACCCCGCACTACACATGGAGGGCAGGTAGAGAAAGACAGACCCCGCACTACACGTGGAGGACAGGTAGAGAGTGACAGACCCTTCACTACACATAGAGGACAGGTAGAGAGTGACAGACCCCACACTACACATGGAGGACAGGTAGAGAGCGACAGAGCCCACAATACACATGGAGGGCAGGTAGAGAGTGACAGACCCCGCACTACACTTGGGGGGTATATAGAGAATGACAGACCCCGCACTATACATGGAGGGTAAGTAGAGAGTGACAGACCCCGTACTACACATGGAGGGCAAGTAGAGATTGACAGACCCCACGCTACACATGGAGGGCAGGTAGAGAGTGACAGACCCCAAACTACACATGGAGGACAGGTAGAGAGTGGCAGACCCCACACTACACATGGAGGGCAGGTAGAGAGTGACAGACCCCACACTACACATGGAGGGCAAGTAGAGAGTGACAGACCCCGCACTACACATGGGGGGTATATAGAGAATGATAGACCCCGCACTACACCTGGAGGACAGGTGGAGAGTGACAGACCCCACACTATACATTGAGGACAGGTAGAGAGTGACAGACCCCATACTATACATTGAGGACAGGTAGAGAGTGACAGACCCCACACTATACATTAAGGACAGGTAGAGAGTGACAGACCCAACACTACACATAGGGCGTATATAGAGAATATCAGACCCCGCACTACACATGGATGACAGGTAGAGAGTGACAGACGCCACACTATACATGGAGGACAGATAGAGAGTGACAGACCCCACACTATACATTGAGGACAGGTAGAGAGTGACAGACCCCACACTATACATTGAGGACAGGTAGTGAGTGACAGACCCCACACTATACATTGAGGACAGGTAGAGAGTGACAGTCCCCACAGTACACATGGAGAACAGGTAGAGAGTGACAGACTCCGCACTACACATGGGGGTTAAATAGAGAGTGACAGACCCCACACTACACATGGGGGATATATAGAGATTGACAGACCCGCACTACACATGGAGAACAGGTAGAGAGTGACAGACCCCGCACTACACATGCTGGACAGGTAGAGAGAGACAGACCCCGCACTACACATAGGGGGTATATAGAGAATAACAGACCCCGCACTACACATGGAGGACAGGTAGAGAGTGACAGACCCCACACTATACATTGAGGACAGATAGAGAGTGACAGACCCCACACTATACATTGAGGACAGGTAGAGAGTGACAGACCCCGCACTACACATGGAATACAGGTAGAGAGTGACAGACTCCACACTACACATGGAGGGCAGGTAGAGAGTGACAGACCCCGCACTACACATGGAGGGCAGGTAGAGAGTGACAGACCCCACACTACACATGGAGGACAGGTACAGAGTGACAGACCCCACACTACACATGGGGGACAGGTAGAGAGTGACAGACCCCACACTACACATGGAGGGCAGGTAGAGAGTGACAGACCCCACACTACACATGGAGGACAGGTAGAGAGTGACAGACCCCGCACTACACATGGAGGGCAGGTAGAGAGTGACAGACCCCACACTACACATGGAGGACAGGTAGAGAGTGACAGACCCCACACTACACATGGGGGACAGGTAGAGAGTGACAGACCCCGCACTACACATGGAGGACAGGTAGAGAGTGACAGATCCCGCACTACACATGGAATACAGGTAGAGAGTGACAGACCCCACACGTCACATGGAGGGCAAGTAGAGAGTGACAGACCCCACACTACACATGGAGGACAGGTAGAGAGTGACAGACCCCACACTACACATGTAATACAGGTAGAGAGTGACAGACCCCACACTACACATGGAGGGCAGGTACAGAGTGACAGACCCCACACTACACATGGGGGACAGGTAGAGAGTGACAGACCCCACACTACACATGGAGGGCAAGTAGAGAGTGACAGACCCCACACTACACATGGAGGACAGGTACAGAGTGACAGACCCCACACTACACATGGGGAATATATAGAGATTCACTTTTTGTATTGAAGAACTGAAATAAATTAACTTTTTGATGATATTCTAATTTAGTGAGATGCACCTGTATGTGAATGTAGCACCCCGAGGGCTCGGCTGCTACAGGGGTATTGCACCTCAAACCAGAGGTGTGATATTCCACTCCCGGGTAAGGATGGAGTGTGGACCAGGACTCGGTAAGCTGCATGCACCACACACACCCCATTTCCGAGGGACAGCTCAACGGTGCTCCCACTAGACAGAAGTGCAGGCACGACAGTATCTGTCCCTGGCTGGAGTGGGGTGGGGGGAAGAATACCCAGTGGTGTAGGAGCAGATAGGGGTGGGTTTCTGGGCATAGGTAGGCGCCCCTTGGTTGCTAGTCACCTGGGCTCGGGTGTCAGAAGGAGGTATATAAGGTGGGCACCATCTTAGGACAGTGTTCAGTTCAGAGAGGAGGAGAAGAAGACAGGAGCTCAGCCAGAGAGGGCTGACAGGGAGCTGTGGCTCAGTCTGGGCCCAGCTCCAGAGGCAGGCCTGGAGTGGAGGCCAGAAACAGCAGAAAGAGAGAGGAGAAGGAACGGAAAGGAAAGTAAGAAAGGAACTGGAACAGAGGAGAAAGGAAGCAAGGAACACAGAGAAAGGCCCAGAGACACGAGGACCGAAGGAACCCCATATGCCCAGAGGAGATACAGGGTGAAGGGTTGGCAGAACAGGGTACCGGAACCCAAATTGGTGGAGGCAACAGATTCCTCAGCCAAAGACCGGAGGTTGTTACCACATCTTGGTGCGACCCCTTACTACATCCACCAGAAAGGCATACCGTATAGGGTCAGGGAAACCGGGAGAGGTTTCGCCAACAGAAGGCCCGAGGAAGCTGGACAAAGGTGGGTCACTGGTGGGGACGGCCAGAGAAAGGTAGAGAAGGGAGCTCTGAACCACACTCTGGAATTACCTGGGAGTTGACCGAGTCCCTTGCCTGGTGGACGCAGCACGGCTTGGGCAGTCATCGCCTGAAGCATTGACATGAACAACAACTGTGAGTAAAGCATTGAAAACTGCAACCGCACGTCTCTGTGGTTCCTCGCCGCACCAGCACCATTAGCACTGGGACGCTCACACCATCACTCCCATCATCTCTCACATTAGCTGCCCTGAGGCAATACTTCTCCCGTGGGGAGTCATCCCATACTCAGCTGCGCAAACAACATCAGCCTCAGCGGTCTGCAACGCGGCGGCGGTCCCCACTGACCGCAATCCACGGGTGGCGTAGTCGGACATTTGCTATACATCAAGACTGCCACTGGTTTGACCACCCTGGGCACGGACCGGGTCACCGCCACACGGAGACTACAACCCCCAGCATTCTACAACAGGCCCGGTTCCGGGTTCCCCTGCACAACACAGGCTCAGGGGGCGCGTCATGAACATAGAACATATACTATACAAACTGTATTATACATTACTAGTACATGAACTCATAATCTAAGGCATCTGTCAGCACAAAATGACTGTTCAAACCAAGCACAGGTGCTTGGTGCACCCTTGGTGATGCCAAATACTGTAGTTCAGTGCACCTTTCCACCTATTTGTTTTCTAACTATGTCACCTTCCTCTTTATTTATTGACAGCTCTGTCTTTACAGAAGCCAAAGACTGGGAGAGATAAATGGGAAAACAAGCAGGTGTCAGGATTTCTGTTGACCTTCTACAGTTTGACCACTAGTGGCCGCTATTGTTCACTTTATTATTGTGCTGCAGTTTCACCCATTACCACTGGAGGCTGCTGTTGTGTTCTGCAATTGCCCTTTACCAAGATGGCGAATTCTGAATCTATGGAATCCATCTTGTTTCCTATTTGGGCCGACTTGTAGCCTCATGGATCTCTCACTCATTGCTTGAGTATTGTATCTAGCTGTTAGCCTAGTTCCTGTCTCCAAGCTCCTGAACAATGTTACCCAGACTGTTCTATTCATCTACGGATTGTTTCCTGCAAACTCTTTGCTACCTCCATGAACTTCTACTACCACTTGCTGTTCCTGCTTGTGCTCCTGCGGCCAATGGTTTCCAGCAGTACTACGCCAGTATCGTAACAGCAGGTGGGAAAATGCACTGAACTGCTAGGCCATCCAAGAGCACATCAAGCGCCTGTGCTTGGTTAGAACAGTGGTTTTCTGCTGATAGACTGCCTTTAACCCCTTTACAACCCAAGGTGGTTTGCATTGTAATGACCAGGCCAATTTTTACAATTCTGACGACTGTCACTTTATGAGGTAATAACTCTGGAACGCTTCAACGTATTCCCCTGATTCTGAGATTGTTTTTTTTCATGACATATTGTACTTCATGATTGTGGTAAAATTTCTTCGATATCACTTGCGTTTATTTGTGACAAAAACGGAAATTTGGCGAAAATTTAGCAATTTTCAAAATTTGAATTTTTATGCCCTTAAATCAGAGATATGTCACACAAAATAGTTAATAAATAACATTTCCCACATGTCTACTTTACATCAGCACAATTTTGGAACCAAAATTTTTTTTTATTGGGGAGCTATAAGGGTTAAAAGTTGACCAGCAATTTCTCATTTTTCCAACAAAATTTACGAAACCATTTTTTTAGGGACCACATCATATTTAAAGTCACTTTGAGGGTTCTTTATGACAAAAAAACCATTCTAAAAACTGCACCCCTCAAGGTGCTCAAAACCACATTCAAGAAGTTTATTAACCCTTTAGGTGCTTCACATGAATTTTTGGAATGTTGAAGAAAAAAATTAACATTTAACTTTTTTCACAAAAATGTTACTTTAGACCCAATTTTTTTTATTTTTGCAGGAGTAACAGGAAAAAATAGACCCCAAAATTTGTTGTGCTATTTCTCCTGAGTAAGCAGATACCCCATATGTGAGGAAAAAACACTGTTTGGGCGCACGGCAGGGTTTGGAAGGGAAGGAGCGCCATTTGACTTTTTGAATGTAAAATTTGCTTGAATAATTAGCGGACGCCATGTTGCAATTAGGGAGCCCCTGATGTGCCTAAACAGTGGAAACCCCCCACAAGTGACACCATTTTGGAAACTAGACCCCTCAGGGAACTTATCTAGATGTGTGGTGAGCACCTTGAATCCCCAGGTGCTTCACAGAAGTTTATAACATTGAGCCGTAAAAATAAAATTTTCACATTTTTCCCACAAAAATGTTTTTCAGCCCCCACTTTTGCATTTTCATAAGGGTAAAAGGAGAAATTGCACCATGCAGTTTGTTGTGCAATTTCTCCTGAGTAAGCAGATACCCCATATGTTCGGAAGGGTAGGAGCGTCATTTGACTTTTTGAATGTAAAATTTGCTTGAATAATTAGCTGATGCCATGTTGCATTTGGGGAGCCCCTGATGTGCCTAAACAGTGGAAACCCCCACAAGTGACACCATTTTGGAAACTAGACCCCTCAGGGAACTTATCTAGATGTGTGGTGAGCACCTTGAACCCCCAAGTCCTTTACAGAAGTTTATAACATGGAGCCGTGAAAATAAAAAAATCTAACTTTTTCCACAAAAATGATGTTTTAGCCCCAATTTTTTTATTTTCACAAGGGTAAGAGGAGAAAATGGACCCCAAAAACTTTTGTGCAATTTCTCCTGAGTATGCCAATACCCCATATATGGGGAAAATACAGTGTTTGGGCGCACAGCAGAGTTCAGAAGGGAAGGAGCACTGTGTGACTTTTTGAACGCAAAATCGGCTGGAATCGAGAGCGGACGCCATGTCGCGTTTGGAGAGCCCTTGATGTGCCTAAATAGTTGAACCCCCCCCCCCCACAAGTGACCCAATTTTGGAAACTACACCCCTCAAGGATTTTATCAAGGGGTATAGTGAACATTTTGAACCCAGAGGTACGACACAGAATTTGATGACATTAGGTCATCATATTGAATAAGTTGTCATTAGTCTTGAGCGCAAGTGCTCGCTACTTGAGTTTGCATCGGGTACTCAGGTATGCACCATGTATCACGGGTGCTCAAGTGAAATGCTCGAGTCCCCGCCCGCATGTGTCACATTTATTAGACACCCCAAAAAAACATGGGGGGATTGCTCGTGCATGGCAGGCAATCCCCGCGAGGTTTTTTTTGGCCGTGAAGCATATGGGGCGGAGACTCGAGCACCCGCGATACTCAATGCATACCGGAGCACCCGATGCAAACTCAAGTAGCGAGCACTTGCGTTCAACACTAGTTGCCATATCGTCATCATTTTTTTTTTTTTTTTTTTTACTTTTGAAAAAAAAACAACCCCAACCCTAACCCCAACCCTAACATTAGCACAACCCTAACCCCTACCCCAGCCCTAGCGTTTATTTTTTACACCGTTCCTAGAGTGGTATAAGTGATTAGACGACCTTATTCTTCGGGTCGGTGCGACTACAGAGATACCAGAATCATATCGGGTTTTTATGACTGACAGCTGTCACACACTAAAAGACACATATTTTGTAAAATCTAGTTTTTGCATCGCCATATTTTGAGAGCTATAATTTTTCCAGATTTTGGCCGACAGAGTCATGTAATGGCTTGTTTTTTGCGGGATGAGTTGACGTTTTTATTGGTGCCATTTTCAGGCATGTGACATTTTTTGATCGCTTTCTATTCCAGCTTTTGGGAGGCAGAATAAACAAAAACCAACAATTCAGGAATTGTTTTTTTTTTTATATTTTTATTCTACTCCGCGTGTGGTAAAATGATAAGATAGCTTTATTCTTCGGGTCAGTACGTTTACAGCGGTACCACATTTATATCATTTTTCTATGTTTTGGCGCTTTTACACAATAAAAGCTATTTTATAGAAAAAAATATTTTTTGCATCGCTTTATTCTGAGAGCTTTAACTCTTTGATTTTTCGGATGATGGAGCTGTGTGGCGGCTTGTTTTTTGCGGGACAAGATGATGTTTTCAGCGGTACCATTTTTATTTATATTCGTCTTTTTGATCGCGTGTTATTCCATTTTTTGTTTGGCAGTATGATGATAAAGCATTGTTTTTTGCTTCGTTGTTTATTTAGTTTTTTTATCGTGTTCACTGAAGGGGTTAACTAGTGGGACAATTTTATAGGTCAGGTCGTTACGGACGCGGCAATACCAAATATGTGTACTTTTATTGTTTTTGTTTTTTTTTCATAATATTTATTGATGGGTACATTATATTTTTATTTTTGGTGGATAATTTTTTTTTTTTTAATATTTTTACAATTTTTTTTTAATTATTTTTTTTTCACTTTCTGAGAGTTTTTTAAGTTTTTTACTTTGTCCCACTCTGGGACTTTCACTTTTTTTATTCTGATCGCCTGCATAGCATAGGGATGGAGCACCATCCCTGTGCCATGCAGGCAGTCAGCGCTGCACAGTGAGAAGATTGTTTGGTCATGCACTGCGCATGACCAAAAAATCTTCCTGCTGTCTGGTGACCCAGATGTTGTCATGACGACATCGGGTCGTCATGGCAACACCCAGGAAGCTGCGGCAGACAGCGCTGGAGGCTGGAAGAGGAGGTGAGTATTGCGATCACCTCCTCTTAGCCACCGCAATGCTGCGATCGACTTCAATCGCAGCATTGTGGGGGTTAATGTGCCAGGAGCGGTGCGGGACCGCTCCCAGCACATAGTACCGGGTGTCAGCTGTGACAATCAGCTGACACCCGGCGGCGATCGCGCCCGCACAGCCTGTGTGCGCGCGCGATCGCGATGACGTACTAATACGGGTCAGGCTCTTAAGTCCCAGGCACAGACGTGTATTAGTACGTCATGGGCTTTAAAGGGGTTAAAGTTTTTTAGACCACTGTTCTTAGATTGTCGCCATGTAATGTAGCATGTCTCCACTAAGGTTATGTTCACACATTGTGTTTTTTCAGCGTTTTTTTTCTGCAGCAAAACCTGATTTCTTGCCAGGAGGGTTTGTTCAGGATTTAGCTTGCTTTTTCTTTGTTTCTTTGCTGATTTTTTTGGTGCATTTTTGCTGCGTTTTTCAGGATCCCAAAGTTCAACTTTGCTTCCACCACAGAAGCATGAACACAGGTCACCAATGCAAAACATATGTGAAACCATATTAACCAGAATTACAAAAGTAACAGTGGGGGAAGGTGAATTGTTCAGGAATAGTTTTTATAAGACATTGGCAGTGCATTGAGTTTGTAGAACACTATTTATTTTCACACTATGGTCTGCCAGTGACCTGCTCAGTCATTGTTCAATTTCACACCTCTGTGGGCCACAGGTATTGTTCAATAGCACACCTTGATGAGCCAATGTTTACTGTGTACACATCACTAATTTAACTAAACTGTACTATCCAAACTACCATCTCAGGTGACCAATACAAGATGGTAAAATCACAAAAATAAATGAGCTTCACATACTGCTCTACTTGCTTTTTTTCACTAAATACACAGCAAAATCTGATAGCTATGTTCACACTAGGCATTTTTTCAACATTTTTTTCACCACCCATTACTTCCAATAAAAATAGCATAAAAAACGGAATGCGTGAACATAGCCTAAGTCTTCTAACTTCATATTTATGTAAAAGAATATGATGCAGTAAACACCATATTATCACTGGGGAATGAGTCCAGTATATAATTTCCAGAGCTGTGGAAGTTAAAGTGGTCATTCTTTACATTTTGTTCACAGAACTAGAACTGTGGACTGACCGGCAACTTAAAAACTAGATTACAGTTTCACTTAGTAGCCATTATCCAAAATAAAACCTCATGTCCCTCAGCACACGGAGGCCTGACACGGGAGATCAGTCTCTGATTATTGGCACATCAGGCAGACACAAGAAAGAATGCTAGCGTCAGCAAGTCTCTTGTGCGGCACAACACGTGTGCAATGAATTGTATCCATCACATGACAACTGCTGATTACAGGGAGACCCCGCACGTTTCTCCTCTGGAAGAAACAATTACACTATATTTTCCCCGCAGCACTGGGAATTCACTCATTTAGTGTAGGGAACACAGCATATTTCTAAATGTAACAGATCTTAGAAATTACTTTATATAAATATTCACTTTTAAAGGGAAAGTCCAACCAAATATCTTCAGACATATGATAGGTAGTTGTAGAAAATAATATCTCGAATCACCACCAATTGTTAAAATAGAGAGACTGCAATGCTGTGTACATCTTGAAACTAATCCTGGACTAATAAACCCATACCTCAATAATAATACTAGAAAGAACCCAATGATACAGATTGTCCCACAGTCTCACCCGTCACAGGTTTTGGAAGCAATACATGCAGGTAAATTCCTAAGGTTTTGACGGATTTGATCAATTTATTCCCAATAATTAAAGGGATTGTCCGGCCTTGAGGTACAAGACTGTAATCACTCTATTTGACTGCAAACTTGTGAATTTTCACATTGCATACACTGCGTGCTGTGAGGATTCTCCAGTGCAGGGCACTGTGAGCGGGTGGTCATATGACTGTGAGTATGCAATTGTTATACTTCCGGCCACATTCCGACTAGACGTGTCCGGCCTCACTAACTCCACTTGTATTGAGCAAGACTGTACATGTCTAGTCGGCATGTGCAATTCCCATATAGAGTAACTGCATATTTTATTATTATTATTATTATTATTATTATTATTGTTATTATTACTTGTAGCCTAAGGCTGGACAACCCTTTTAAGGAGACGCTTCAAATTTTGTAATTACGGAAACAATGAAGCGAACAGGGGTATTAATAGGCAAAGAGAACATTATGGGACCAACTCTTGGTATCAAGAAAAGCATCATACAAGTGACAATCATGTATGATTAATTACCTCTTATAATGTACCATGGAAGGAAATGGAAATTTTTATAAGATATTGACCCATTTTACAAACTGAAAGAACAATAAAAAGGGTCATTTCATCTGTTCCTTTGATTACCCCTAGAAGGTAGAGATCTTTTAAAGATATTTTTGTTCAGAGTCCCTATGTTCCACCAGGGCCCCATTTTCATTTTGGGTCACTTGGGCCCGGATAGGAGTCATTCCCTTATAGATCATGTGATGCTTGTTGTCTTATGGAGAGGGTTTTTGATCTTTTGCATCTGGTCAGGATGGAGGGATTTTCCTATAGTACACCATATTAATTGTTGATCAATGGGGGGATGTGGTGTACGGGGCAACCTGTCTGTACAAAATGATTCCTGTAGTCCTCACATCCTGACAACTCTGGGCAAGGACATCTGTTATTATTTCAAACTCCCTTTAGTTTAATAACCTCTATAAAAATATAACCAAAATATGCTTTAAGATACTTTTCTTTTTGGGTCCAGCTTCTCCAAAATCTGTTCTCAGTGTGAGGTGAGTGTTCCTTCAGTTCTGCCCAAGTGAGCACTGAAAACTACATTTCCCACAACCACGTGCTTCTTCTCCAGGCTCCTTGTTCCCTAAGGCCTCATTCACACGTCCGTGTTTCCAGTACATATGGTATCCGTTTTCTTCACAGACGGAACACGTGCCCATTATAACTTATGGTTCTATGCACAGGTCCGTGTTTTTAAACAGATCATGTGACTGTGCAAACCCCCCGGAGACATGTCCGTTTCTTTCCGGCAGCACGGATGACAATGGCCAATACAAGTCTATGGGTCCGTGAAAAACACGTACAGCCCACCGATGCCATCTGTGTGCTGTACATGTTTTAACATTGCAAAGTATAGGAAAAGCTTTGTCATTTATTTATTTCTTTATCCACACCGGAAAAACACAGATGACTGATGGTAAAAATGGACACACTGATGACGCACGGATGGAAAACACTGATGGCTCCAGTACCAGTTTCTTCACTTACGGTGTTTTATACGGACAAGTGAGGGAGACCTAACATGCAGGATACTCCTCCAAGCTGCTCTGTGATCAGCAACCGGCACTATGTGCAAAGTAGGGATGAGCGGTCCGTTCAGGTTCTGTTAGGGTTTGTCAGGTTCAAGCGATCTTTAGTCCAAAGTTCGATTCAGTTACCAGAACTGTACCTGAACCTGAAACCCACAGAAGTCAATGGAGACCCGAACTTTGGTGCTGTAAAATGGTCGTAGTAAGGGCTTTGGGGCTGCAAAAGGCTCTCTCTCCCTCTTCCTCTTTCTTGGGTTTCCGTGAGAAGTCCGTGTTTGGAATTCAGCACCGGGCACTAATACTTCTTGTCGGCCCCCACCACCCTGTGTAAAGATGTCTAACCCTCCAACTCCCAATTCTGTATGTGTTTCAGATATATTCTATGTACTCTCCTGGCTCCAAAACAGTGTTGGCCCATAGCAATCAATCACAGGGCAGCTTTCATTTTATCAGAGCTGTTTCGAAAATGAAATCTGAGCTCTGATTGGTTGCTATAGTCAGTTTCTCTTTGAGACACTATAGACAAAGGCCCATTTGTATTTGTATTGTATCTATAGGTAGGAGGCGGCCATTATAACAAACATGTAAAAGAATATTCATCCTTTTAATGAGAATAAACATTAGTGGTTGGATCAGCTGCACTTGCTCGGCGGGTTTACCATACACCCAGGTGGTGCAGTCAGAGGGGAGGATAGCTGCTCCTCTGACAGCAGCGGCCGCTCCAAGTCCACCTTGTGCAGTGAGGATGGTGCAATCAAGCATGTGCCGTCTCACTGCAAAGTAAGAAGAGGATACCCGCAAAAGAACAATAGTCGGTATCTACTGAGCATGTACGACCTGTCATGACAGAACTGCAGAGTGGAAAGATGGGCAACAAGTTAGGCAAAAGCCTCTGACATGCGGATTGTTAGGGGTCGATATCTGAAGCAACAACCGCTTTTGGAAGTTGATTGCATTTGACAAGTTTATTTATTTTAGCATTTTAAGCCAATGAGATCTGATTGATATTGTGTGGATAACCTTTTAAATTAAAAGGAATATTCATTACATTGTAATACATTTAAATACATTAATCTGAGAGCATTATAATGTAGAAACCCTAATTCCAGCGATGTGTCATTAGGACTGTTTGCTGTTGTTTTGCTAAAATCACAGTTTTATTAGCAGGAGATTATTGTTAAGGTCTAATAAACCTGCTGCCATAGTCTTCCTTATTCATGAGCTCTGTATACATTCATCCCCACCATTGATTGGCAGCTTTCTGCCTATACACAGTGTAGATAGAAATCTGCCAATCAGTGGTGTGGGTGGGGTTATACAGAGCTCAGCATTCAGAGAACTGCTAGATCTGCAGCAGAGAAATAGTGATTTTATCAAAACAGCAGCAAGCAGCTTAGTAAAAGACACATCACTGGGATCAGGGTCTCTGGCTCTGCGTCCTGCTGCTCTTAGATGGGGTCGCAAAAACCTGGTGGCACATTTCCTTTAAAGAAGTATTCCTTTTCTGGTATATAGACAGGTTATGCTGTGTGTATTCTGGGGCACATACATATTAGGAGAATAAAAAAATGGTGACCACTTTTATTAAAGTATATGGGAAAGAATGAAAGAAAAATATGTTCCCCGAGTTGGGCCCTAACCTAAATCCCTAAATCAGGCGTTTGTATGATATGCTGTAGATATGGGGGATACCATTTTAATAAGTGAATCATGAAGACAACCCTAGGAATACATCTCGGATAATAGTTTTACAATATTGATCACTTATTTTTATCATTTAATAATGATGAATCATTAGTTTGCAGGGTGGTCACCTTTGACTTTCCTAAACACTAAAGACAGCTGTTTTGCATCCATGTTAGAATAGTGAGTTTACAATTAGGTGGGGCTGCATTGTTGTGCATTGTAATGACTCCTTTTCAATAAGAGGCTATTGCACAGATCCGCTGATTACCACGTGTTCAGCTTGTCTCACCCCCAGCAATTCACTCGGAGAAGCCAGCCACACATTTTTCTCTGCAGCAGCTGAAGCAGGTTTCTGGGGCATCACATGCCGGCCATTCACATAAATGATTTTCCATATACTACTTAAACATGTTAGGTTTGACAGAGCAACTATCACTTTAAGGCCACGTTCACACGTTCAGTATTTGTAAGCCAAAGCCAGGAGTGGAACAATCAGAGGAAAAGGTATAATAGAAACATGTCACCACTTATCACCCACTCTTGGTTTTGGCTTACAAATACTGATGTAAAATACTGACCAAATACTGAATGTGTGAACGTGGCCTTAGGGTAGGTGCACATGATCCTTTTCTCTCCATCCGAGAAAAACGGTCTGATGATTCTGATCAGAGTTTGATCAGAGTGGTATCAATTTTTCTCTAGGGTGGAGAGAAAAAAAACGTTTCTCCGCCCTCTCCACTGTCAGTACATGAAAATCGGACCTCACTCTTAAATCTATAGGTCCGATGTTTTTCACGGAACCATAGACTTACATTGACCATTTTGTCAGTCGGATCAAAATCAGACATGACTCTGATTTTTTTTCTTTGACCACTCAGTCCCAGGAATAAATAAGACATGTGCACATAGGGCATGTACCCCATAGAATATAATGGGTGCGAGTGCTATCTGTGAAAACCACAGATAGCACTCATATAATCGGTTGTGTACACAAGCCCTTACAGAGGTCCTTTTGGATCTGATACATACTGAGGATCCCTTGGGGAGAACTTCTCATCCACTCTATGATGTCTGTGTGCAAATGGTTAATTTGAAGCTTAAGGACGCCAACTATTATGTGCCTTCTCATGTAGACAAAAGGCACCATTTGCCCATTTCCCCACCCCACACCCCCTCAGTGCCCCAGGGCCTGGGTGAGACTTCAAGCCCTGCGCTACTAGGCTATGATTAAAAACATTTGTATTTTGGAAACGTATCAGCTGAATCTTTTGCTGGTGTGGGCTGGATTTTAACTTGAGGACAATAAAGCCGTAAATCCTTTATCTTCAGAAGAGTGCTGGATCTCCTTTTCATAGGCTACATACTATAGTTATGCCCCATTCCATATGTCCTAGTGGAGCATATAGTCAGAAAATGTGCTGATTGGACAACTACTTGAACATAACACTACTGTTCTCCATTACAAATTACAGCATTTTAGGAGATTTACTAAGCTCAATGGACCAGAATTCTGACATCTTGCTCAGTTAGAGATGCGGCTCTGCAGAAAAGGAGCTTGGTTTGAGTTGCAACACTGAGTACTAAAATTATGCCAAGATTAAGCCAACTGATGGACAGTGTCAACCTAGACGGGACAGTCTAAATTTGCACCAAGTTTCTCATCCAGCATGAGCCACTGTGATAAATCTTCTGCTATATAAGACTTTCTAGTCTAATTTTACACTGTCTAAAAATTATCTCCCCCATTGAGCTACAATTCTCCAACATGTAGCAAAATTAGCTATGCCGTATCTGTATGGAACTTATATCTTCACAGAAGCAAATAGTTTCCAGCAAATACAACACCATGTACTAAAATTATGCTAAACATTAAGCCAACTGATAGACAGAGTCAACCTAGACTGGACAGTCTAAATTTGCACCAAGTTTCTCATCCAGAATGAGCCACTGTGATAAATCTACCGCTATACAGTATAACACTGTATAGTCTAATTTTACACTGTCTAAAAATTATCACCCCCATTGAGCTACAATCCTCCGACATTTTTTAAGGAAAACAACCATTCTCTTTTCACAGCAAGGAAGGAGATGCATAGTAGCTAAAGCTGTATTTTACAGTGTGATGTCATAATGTAAAGAATTGCACAATACCAAAACATGCAGCATGCCCCCGGGGCTCCATATGGCCTCATGTATCAAAATTGGTGCAGACATAGTAGAGCATTTGCTTATAACAGCTGATTGACTGTGATGCTTCCGGTGCAGAATACAAAATAAAGGCTGATTTCTACAAATATCTGCTCCACTTTTGGGTTGCACTTGTTATTCATTCTCATACAGTTTTTTTTTCTATGCAAAATAATTGTCATAACATTAAAATGTCTATTAAAGGGAAACACTTGACGCCTATCTGTAGTAGAAAAGCATTTGACAATTTTTGGGTGTTTACAATTGTCCATAAAAACTGTTTGTAAAACGTTATATTATTAATATTATGTAACAATATTTATAGGGCTTCTGGCTTAGAATTGAATATTTTCTCAATATCTAACATGCATAGCTTCTGTAGTAGAGTTCCACAACAATTAATGTATCTCCATATATGGCATTTGATATCTAGAATGGTTTTCCCTTAAATTATTAGTGCTTATCGTTAGGTCCTAATAAAAAGTATTAGAAAGAAACATACACTTAAACTAGCATGGATTCAACACTGGAAGTTTTAAAGCGGATCTGTCACCAGATTTCACTGCATACGTTATTAAATAGATCTGTCAGACCTGATGATGCTGGTGTACTTACTTTGTAAATCCATGTCAGAATGGCTGTGATGATTCTATCGGAAAGTGTTATCACCTAGTATTAAAATCAGCATTTTAAAAACTACCTAGCGCTGGATGAGGATTACATTATAACATGGCTTTTCATAGTAACTACACCTGCCTCATTGGGTCTAAGACATCTATTTAATAATTTTAGTGACAGATCTGCTTTAAGCCTCATGTACTCAACTTACACACTGTACAGGGCCATAATACAGCACCAATATAAGTATATAAGGCCTTATTGTACCTCTACATGTCTCCAATTTCATGTGTTATTTTCTATTGGTTATTATGGAAATATTCCATAAAATTCTTTTCCTCAGTATTATGAGGCTGTAAGAGGGCAGTAAACTGTGACACATGGAGTGTCCACCGCCCAATAATACAGGACCACATGGACACCACATATGGGGTCGAGTATTCACCTTGGCCATGTGCATGAGGCTTAAAGCACATGATTGCTTTCCAGTGCAGTAAAAGTAATCACTACCCGCACATCACAGCTAAATGAGGGGATGTTTGTAGGATACAGCTTGAAGGAAGACAGTGGAAGGAATATCAGGAAAGTGCTGCTTGCTTTTCTACCTGATAATCAATGTGCCTTGCATTTAATAAGTCATTGGTCTATCCCATGTGCTTATATAGAGATCTGTCTCGTGGAATTTGCACTTGATTGGCTGCTGTCATTTTATGGTGGACATGATATACTGCCAGGATGATTACAATGGCCAATCCCAAGATTAGGCCTAGAATTAGAGGTAGTGTCTCTTCCAGTTGTTTTCTCTGATCTGTAAGGCATTTGTACTCTGAAACAGGCAAAGAAACAATGTTAAGTAAAACCTTATAATTCTTTACACTTCGATCAAACGTAAATATGATCAATAGCTACTGACTAGAGTAAAAAATATAGTGAAATTAGTTATTTCATATCAGACTTTGGCTGCACATTCCTAGGGGGCTATGTCTTACTGGATGTCAATGACTTTCCATTCGACCACCTAGAAAAAACGCAGAGCTGACAAAGCTTTCCCATCACTGCTGCCATTTCATTCTACTGCTCAGCCGAGGTCATAATCTGGAGAACTGGACACCGGCTGCAGATCTTAGCAATGTGCCCCCCACGTCTGTGATTAGACAATCCCTTGAGAACTAGAGTGCTTTAATATTGTGTTCGTGGGTCCCGTTGGGCATATGTCCGAACCTACCCCCACAAAACAGGGTTCGGACGTATGTGCCGATAGGGCCATAGACAGTAATGATGACAGTAGAGTGAACGTGTGCTATGATGTGCACCATTTTCGGCAGTGTACACCTACTGGAGACGGTCACTCAACAACTGTAGGAGTACACTCCCGAAAATGGTGCACATCAGAGCGACGCTGCATCATTACAGTCTATGGCCCCGTCGGCTCATACGTCCAAACCCTGTTTTGCGGGGGAGTTAGTTCCTAAAAAAAGACAAATTCTCACTTTTACTTTCATCAATATTTAGGTTATTAACCTTTTGGATTGACCTACAGCACTGTAGTTATTCAATAATAAAGCTAATTATCAAAAATACAAATTACCTAATAATTGTGCACCCAGTGAAAAAAGTATACACCCTTTACACTTTATTGGATATATAAAACAAGTATTGTATATTTTATTGTATATGGTCTTGCTGTTAGTGACTGCCTTCCAAATTTCAACTCCAAAGGTTTATTCTGGCTCTCAAGAAGAAATAACTTTGTAATTAACCTAAATTTTCTATTTATTTAGTACTTAAAAATATGCATTACAAATACAAATACCAGAAACCCAATTATGAGATACTTAAACCATTGGCTACATCTATCTGAAACTGATAATGCACAGTCAATGGAACCTAGTGTCCCAATTTACCCAATTATGTTCTAAAACCGAGTTCTTATGTAAGAATAATAGTCACACTAACCCTAAAAGTAAAAATGATTTACCTTCACTGTAGACAAAGTCACTCTTAATATCAAATGGTTGGAGGTGGACTTCAGATAGGTACAAGATCACAGTCTTCTTCTGGTCGGTGGAGGTCAGGCTGACCTTCTCAGGGGCCTCACATTCATATGACATTCCCAGTGGTGTGACCATGAGAGACAGGTGATGGCGGCTGGCAGTGTGCTTCCCAGCTAAGAGGAATACAACATTATCAATAGGTACATATGTCTATACCAGAAAAAACATCGAATGTACAGCATAAAAGCTGTTAAAAGAAATTGGGCAAAGTTACGCATGCAATTAGTGATAGGAAAATTGAGAATGTAGAATCTGCTCATAATACAAACATCAATATGCAGCCTCTATATTCCATGAACTTACTACTGCACTTTCCACAGGATCTACAGAGCCCCTTGAAAGTCATAGTCCAGCCCTGGTTGACAATATTTTTTAATTTAATGGATGCACACTCTCCACAGACCATATGATTCACCATATACTGAATGTTTGACTGTTTTTATGTTTATGTGGAGTATTAATAAATGCAAGTGCGACAATAACAGCGTATGTGTAAGTATAACTGTGAGGGCTACCAATGTGCATGTTAAAGGGGTCACCTGCTTAGACAGGGGTATAAGGGCATGGATACAGTATGTGTCTATTATCCAGTCACTCTATATGACTGCAAACTTGTGAGCAGCGCGCGCTGTCAGGATTCTCCGGTGTCATGTGACCACAAATATATGATTTGCATATTTCCAGCCACATTCCAACTAGACATGTCCTGCCTCGCGCATTTATGCAAATCGCATACTTGCGGTCATGCCCCCACTGCTCTCAGTGCAAGTACCAGAGAATCCTGACAGCGCGTGCACTGTGAGAATTCACATAGAACAGGCCTGGGCAGAGTGCAGCCAGAGACAGCTGTGGGTCGAAAGCAGTGGCCCACTGACCGCACCGTGCTCTCTCCCGCCTGTCCGTCGCCGCCGCCCACTGTCACCGCTATGTGCATCCTCAGGATGCTGACAGCAGTGATTGGATTGGTGGAAGATGGCGCCGCCGGCTCCTTCTTCCACCAATCAGCGAGTGAGACAGCTGACGCGATGACGGGAGACAGGAGCAGAGGCACAGCACCAGGTCAACGGGTGCAAGGTGAGTGTGGTGGTTTTTTTTCATGGCTAAGGGGGTCATTTGCTGGATATGGGGAGGCTATGGGGGTCAGTTGCAGGACATGGGTATGCTATGGGGGTCTCCTGCTGGACATGGGGAGGCTAATAGGGGTCTCCTGCTGGACATGGGGAGGCTAATAGGGGTCTCCTGCTGGACATGGGGAGGCTAATAGGGGTCTCCTGATGGACATGGGGAGGCTATGGGGGTCATTTACTGGACATGGGGAGGCTAATGGGGGTCTCCTGCTAGACATGGGGAGACATTTTCGTGGGGAGATATTTTCCTGCTGGACATTTTTGGTCTTATACTCAGACCTTCATCAGAACTGAATGCTTATGGCATGGAACTCCCGGAATCACGCCTGTGCGTGCAACCTGCGTTGCTGAAGGGAGCGCTTCCTTCAGCGACGCAGCTCGCACGTACAGGCGCGTTTTTTTCCCGGGAGTTCGATGCCATAAGCATTCAGTTCTGATGAAGGTCTGAGTTTAAGACCGAAAATATTTAACCCTAAGTGAATGCAATAAAAAGGAACTTTTTTTCCATATCTGAGTGCCAAGTTTTCTATTCTACATGATGTACAGGTTGGACACCCTCCTTGTGCACCAGGCTCATTTTATATAAGAGTGCCGTATATCGTATATTTCTGGTATATAGGGGGATGTCAGCATACTTAATTCTGCTCAATATTAAGTGACACAATTAATATCAAGTGATTATAATTAATATGTTAATATTAATATTGAGCAGAGTTCATTTCAGCCTATTGGTTCGGCCCTCCACAACAGTCACGGTCTCTCATGTGGCCACTCTGGAAAATTAATTGCCCACCCCTGACATATAGTGACTGCAGACTTGTACCCCAAGGCCGGACAACCCATTTAATCTTTAGTTTTAAAGAAAGGCTTGTACAGTAATTGTCTCCCCCCACACTGTCAGAACCTCTAAAATATAAGTCAAATATGTACCTAGTCAGCCAGAAATAGGTATTGTTAAAAAAACAGCTCTTAAACGGGTAAAATTCTAGCTGTTTCTGCAGCTACTAGAAGGCGTTTACTGAATACAGATTTATATACTGAACACTGATATTAATGGGAGCTGTACAAATTAATATGCAATGAGCTCCATCTAGTGGTGACTACAAGAAGTCAGAAAGTATCATTTAAAGACCACCTGTCCATTCCATAATTATATTTCTTTTATTTTGTACCTGGGCTAAATGCCGTTGTTCTTCTCAGTCTGATATGACTTATTTTTTTTTATTCCTGTGCCTCTCTATTCCTGATACATGCTTCCCTCCTTCCTTATACATAAATGTAATCTTTTGAGCCAAGTAAGTGTGGTACTCAAGAAGAATCTCACAGAGAATGGTGGGGATGATGCCCACTTGGCTAAAAAGGCTAGATTAACATACAGGAAAGAAAGAGCCATATCTCAGGAGTGAGGATGTGCAGGAACCAATTGGAAAATGACGTAAG
Source organism: Phyllobates terribilis (assembly GCF_046119375.1). NCBI lineage: Eukaryota > Metazoa > Chordata > Amphibia > Anura > Dendrobatidae > Phyllobates > Phyllobates terribilis. The sequence goes on from NW_027362763.1 coordinate 769,004,340, forward strand.
CTTCAGAAGAACAGTGGAATTTACACCGGGCAGAATACCTGACATGTATCACATGAAAGGTCCTAACTATGACTTTGTGGAAAATAGCAGTAGATTTTAGACTTAGGATTTTCGACCTTGGAGCTGATAAAAATACAGAAACACTTTAAAGCTTGTGTTGCATAGGCTGGTGATTTCATATGTCAGCCCCTGGTCAAAACTAGATAACCCTGTTAATAAAAATGCTGCCATCAACATCATCCTGACCTTGTTTTTGTTATTGAATCTCAAAAAACTTCCTGTGTCTATTGACTGGTTTACATGGCTTCTAATTCCCTACATTCCCCTCGTTCATGATTACTGGACCGGTCACACAGCTGAACAGATCATTTCCTATACTATAGAGGTGGATTGATGGTTCATTGACTCGCTTCTATTTTCTGGTAGCTTCACAAAAGATGATTAAATATATATATTAAGGGCTTGTGCGCATGTTGCAGTTTTGTCACTGATTTGTCGAGTTTTTTTTCTGAACAGATTTGTAACAAAACCTGACGGAGTTTCCTGGTACCAGCAAAGTGAATGAGAATCCTGAAGTCTCATACACACGTTGCTTATTTGTGACTTGCAGATTTGGTGCAGACTTAAATCTGCAGCATGTTGATTCTTCCAATGTTTTTACTGCAGATTTCACCCATACTAATGAGTGGGGACGAGTCTGCAATAAAAAATCATGTAAAAAACGCTGCAAAAACGGGGCAAAAACACGCCTATTTTGAGCAACATTTGTCTTGCCAAGAGATGCAGAAATGGTGCAGAAATTCTTGTGCCAAATATTTAACATGTGCACATATCCTAACGCAGAATAAAATAGATGCTTTTTTTAAGTGGTTTTGATTCGGTTGTTATATGCGTTTTTTGCTGCAGATTTTTCCCCACTTATTAGTATGGGTGAAATCTGGAGCAAAAAAACGGAAGGAATTGAAATACTGCAGATTTAAATCTGCACCAAATCTGCAAGTCACAAATAAGCAACGTGTGCATGAGGCTTCAGGATTTTCATTCACTTTGCTGGCATCGGGAAACCCTTCAGATTTTGTGATAAATCTGTGCTGAAAAAAAACGCAACAAAGATGGAACAAATCTGCAACATGTGCACAGGCCCTAAGGAGTTTTTCTGAAATGCATTGTTAGATATATTTGTATGTATCCTTCCTTTGATACCCTGGGGGTGCAGATTTAGGCACTGCAGAGGTAGCAGTCACACCCAGAACATAAAGCGTGAGGAGCCCCAAGGGCTTTCTGCCACATAATAAACACATCATTATTATTAATGTTATATGGGGGGCCCTGTTATCGGGGGCCAATAAGCTTCATATTGTCTCTATATTTCTACCTAATTCTATGAATGATACACTTATTATTTTTAATGTGTTACTATTTTTTTTTTTTTTACAAATGTAATACTTTTTAGCCTACCAATCTGGAAAGTAGCATACCATAGAAATAGGGCCCAGATGGGAGCGCTTGGGGCAGGAAAGCAAGCAATGTACTGTACTCGGCACTGGGTGAACATCTGTTGGTGGCACATCCGCAGTCAACTGAACCAAATGACTCAGCTCCAGCAGATCCTTCTCCTCTGACCATATTAGCTTTCTCTTATTTACTCTTCTGTAAATAATTCAGAAACTGTAGGCTTGCACAAATGAAAGAGGTTTCTTACTCTTCGTGAAAAACCCTAAGTGTTTTCCAGGCCACATCGAACATTGCACCATGTATAGCGAGTCCTATGCAGCAGGCTCCTGGTCCCTTGCTGTGTACTAGAGTAGACAAACGTGATTGGAGCTTGGATAGTAAAAATGAAAGCTTATGCCGCAGTGACTGAAAATACTCACGTCTTGCACCATTTTTGAAGTTTGTGCGGTCTGATAAGTCATAGATGAACTGGATTTTATTCAATTTCCAGCTTCTGTCATTGGATTTTGTAGAATCTTGTCCATCCTATGAATGACATAAATCATTGTTGAAACTTTCCATTGACATAGTCAACGCTGGCTATAAAAAAAAAGACTCAAATCACAGAAAATTAAGTTGTACCATTGATAAATGGCTGTGAATAATACAATTCTAGAATTTACAGACATAGAAAACGTATTGTAGTACAACTGTCCTGTGTGCGCCATGATTACTCAGGCAGAGATTGAACACTATTAGCAGGTTCATTTGAGACAAATGACAAACTCAGCTCTGCTATTCTAGTGAACTGCTAGCAGAGAACTGATTATGGCGGCATTATTTGTAAATAAATGTGACTGTTCTAATAAATAATCTTACATTCATGGCTATGGCTGCTTATGTAATGCAGGGTTGAGGGGCCTTACCTTAATAAAGAATAATTTCAGGGTGTAAGCTTTGTCTAACCATGTCAGATGCAGTTCAGACTCATTATTCCAGCATTTCCCCCTTATTTCTGTATCTCTGGGCAGCTGGATGGTAGCATCTTCCAGATTCCACTGAAAAGGGAAAATCATCATCATCATTCATCATCATCATCAATCATCATCATCATGCTATAGGACCTCATTCACCTGACTGTACAGTGCAATGTTCTAGTCCTATTACACAAAGCATGCAATTGCATATATATCAATAAGTATATCTCACCCTATATTCATAGATCCTTCTGTTTCCTTTTTTTTTTTAGCACTAATGCAATCATAATATATCACTAATGACAATGTGCTTCAGTTAACCCTTAGCTAACCCCCTTAATAACCTTATGATGCTTGAGAACAAAGAAAAGTTTTCAAATCCAATTCTTATCAATGAGTCTATAATAATTAATTCATGTATCATAGATTACTTACATCCACTTCATTACTGGAGGGGACTTCATAAGGAACAACGATCTTAGCTGAGAATTCTGCCATGAGACAGGTTGTCCCATTTTCACGAATTGCAAAGATATTTTTGTCAAGATTAGCAGATAGCCCTGAGAGATTCTCAACTTCTTGTTCTGCCATGCTAGGACTAATAATGTCTGTAAAACAAAGAAGAAGCGCGATTTACCTCCGGCTGTAGCTCACACTGCAGTCTTCTCACGGATCCCACTACATACCTTACTACATGGTGCTATGCCTATGCCTGCTCTGAGCAATCACTGTGCAATCCATGAATACCTGGCCCCAGTGTGATGGTATAAGAACACTTACATGTCAGAAGAAGCAGTAGGTGCAGTCCCTGGATCTCCATGAAGATGCACAGTTCCATGCTTGGGATGACTTTTTGCAGTTTTCTAACAAACACTGATAGTTCTCCAACAGGGTAGGAGGTTGTGCAGTGCTAGCACACAAGCATCCAGCCCTCAGTCTTACAGTTTCCAACGTGATTCACTTGGATCTCTACAGGCAAAAAAAAAAAAAGTGATCACTGCAGAAGTGCTGAAGAACCCAGAGATTTACATAGGCAAAAGATAGCAGTCCAAGGTGCAGAAGAGGGTGCACCCTCCACTGAGGCAAGAAAGCAATGTACAAGGTGCTAAAATGGTCAGATGAGTACAGACATGAGCAGCATGTAATCCCTTCCCGAGGTGCAGGGCTAGACCTCCGAAGACACAAGGATCTCTGTACAATCTTCTCAGGAAGGTTAGATCTTAGTAGATTTAAGTAATCACTGTCCAGTCTGCTGGTAAAGGGTAGATCTTTATAGACACAAGTGATTGCTGCCCAATCTGATGAGGAAAGGTAAAATCTCTATAGATCTAAGTAGTGTGGAGAAAGGTCAGAGATCTAGAGACGTGGAGCAAGCGACCAGGACCAAGGTTAGATCTCTATAGATACAAGGGATCGCTGCCGATCTGCTGAAGGTTAGATCTCTGTAGGTACAAGTGATCGCTGTCCAAGGTGCTGAGATGTGCAGCAAGTAATCACTGTGCAGAGTACTGGGTCAGAGCTGTGTAGTCACAATCACGGCCGATCTGCTGGAGAAGGTTAGAACTGTATATAAAGGAGTGATCGCTGCCGATCTGCTGGAGGTGGTTAGATCTCTATAGATGAGAGTGATCGCTGCCGATCTGCTGGAGGTGGTTAGATCTCTATAGATAGGAGTGATCGCTGCCGATCTGCTGGAGGTGGTTAGATCTCTATAGATGAGAGTGATCGCTGCCGATCTGCTGGAGGTGGTTAGATCTCTATAGATAGGAGTGATCGCTGCCGATCTGCTGGAGGTGGTTAGATCTCTATAGATGAGAGTGATCGCTGCCGATCTGCTGGAGAAGGATAGATCTCTGTAGATAGGAGTGATCGTTGTCCAATCTGCTGAAGGTTAGATCTCTATACACACCTGTATTCGCCGCCGATCTGCTGAAGAAGGTTAGATTACTATAGTTACGAGTGATTGCTGCCGATCTGCTTAAGGAGGATAGATCTCTATTGGCACAAGTGATCGCTGCCGATCTACTGAAGGTTATATCTGTATATTTATTGAGGATCGCTTTTCAAGGTGCAAGGTACAATCCTTATAGAAATAATTGATCACTGTCCAACCTGCTGATCGTTAGATCTCTATGAATTCATGTGATCGGTGTCCAGGCTGCTGCTGGTTCTACAGTTGTCCCTCTCAGGTGAAGTCGCGTCAGATCTCTGCACACACGAGCGATCGCTGGTCCTGAAACTACTTCACATCCACATCGCCGGCCGGGAGTTCACTGTCCGAGCAGCTGCTGGGATTGTTAGTGCAGCAGGCACCGATCTCCTCTGCATGTCATGGGGGTATGGAAAGGAAGATGAATGTCACCAATGACCCCCTGAGTCCAGACTGCGCACAGGCTATATCACGACATGCTGTAGGGGGCTGCCTTTGTCTACACTGGGCTGGTGCACACAGTGGGCAGGTAGGTATGTGCTCTGAGGAGGGTTCAGTATTGTGCATGTAGTGTGGGAATGTGGAGAAGCCGCAGGGTGTGTATGGCGAGTGTGAGTCAGTGCCTGTAGTCAGTGCCTGTAGTGAGTCATGTGTGCAGCTCTTAGTCACACTATACAGCACAAAGCTGACTTTGCTTATGGAAGGAGCTTAGTACTTACCAGATATGACAGGAGAAAAGCCTGCATTTGTGAACAAGGGGGAGAGAAGTTAGACTAACGCCCCCACATGTAAGGTGGCAGCGAAGACGCTACAGCAGGATGAGTGCGCGATGTGTGCGGGGAGCAGCAGGGTGAGTGCGCGATGTCTGCGGGGAGCAGCAGGGTGAGTGCGCGATGTGTGCGGGGAGCAGCAGGATGAGTGTGCGGGGAGCAGCAGGATGAGTGTGCGGGGAGCAGCAGGATGAGTGTGCGGGGAGCAGCAGGGTGAGTGTGCGATGTGTGCGGGGAGCTGCAGGATGAGTGCGCGGGGAGCAGCAGGGTGAATGTGCGCGTGGAGCAGCAGGATGAGTGTGCGATGTGTGCGGGGAGCAGCAGGATGAGTGTGCGGGGAGCAGCAGGATGAGTGTGCGATGTGTGCGAGGAGCAGCAGGATGAGTGTGCGGGGAGCAGCAGGATGAGTGTGCAGGGAGCAGCAGGATGAGTGTGCGATGTGTGCGGGGAGCAGCAGGATGAGTGTGCGATGTGTGCGGGGAGCTGCAGGATGAGTGCGCGGGGAGCAGCAGGATGAGTGTGCGGGGAGCAGCAGGATGAGTGTGCGATGTGTGCGAGGAGCAGCAGGATGAGTGTGTGGGGAGCAGCGGGGTGAGTGTGCGATGTGTGTGGGAGCAGCAGGGTGAGTGTGCGGGGAGCAGCGGGGTGAGTATGCGATGTGTGCGGGGAGCAGCAGGGTGAGTGTGCGATGTGTGCGGGGAGCAGCAGGGTGAGTGTGCAGGGAGCAGCAGGGTGAGTGTGCGGGGAGCAGCAGGGTGAGTGCGCGATGTCTGCGGGGAGCAGCAGGGTGAGTGCGCGATGTCTGCGGGGAGCAGCAGGGTGAGTGCGCGATGTGTGCGGGGAGCAGCAGGATGAGTGTGCGGGGAGCAGCAGGATGAGTGTGCGGGGAGCAGCAGGGTGAATGTGCGCGCGGAGCAGCAGGATGTGTGTGCGATGTGTGCGGGGAGCAGCAGGATGAGTGTGCGGGGAGCAGCAGGATGAGTGTGCGATGTGTGCGAGGAGCAGCAGGATGAGTGTGCGCGGAGCAGCAGGATGAGTGTGCGATGTGTGTGGGGAGCTGCAGGATGAGTGTGCGGGGAGCAGCAGGATGAGTGTGCGATGTGTGCGGGGAGCAGCAGGATGAGTGTGCGATGTGTGCAGGGAGCAGCCGGGTGAGTGTGCAGGGAGCAGCAGGATGAGTGTGCGATGTGTGCGGGGAGCTGCAGGATGAGTGTGCGGGGAGCAGCAGGGTGAGTGTGCGATGTGTGCGAGGAGCAGCAGGATGAGTGTGTGGGGAGCAGCGGGGTGAGTGTGTGATGTGTGCGGGGAGCAGCAGGGTGAGTGTGCGGGGAGCAGCGGGGTGAGTATGCGATGTGTGCGGGGAGCAGCAGGGTGAGTGTGCGATGTGTGCGGGGAGCAGCAGGGTGAGTGTGCAGGGAGCAGCAGGGTGAGTGTGCGGGGAGCAGCAGGGTGAGTGCGCGATGTCTGCGGGGAGCAGCAGGGTGAGTGCGCGATGTCTGCGGGGAGCAGCAGGGTGAGTGCGCGATGTGTGCGGGGAGCTGCAGGATGAGTGTGCGGGGAGCAGCAGGATGAGTGTGCGGGGAGCAGCAGGATGAGTGTGCGATGTGTGCGGGGAGCAGCAGGGTGAGTGTGCGGGGAGCAGCAGGATGAGTGTGCGGGGAGCAGCAGGATGAGTGTGCGATGTGTGCGGGGAGCAGCCGGGTGAGTGTGCGGGGAGCAGCAGGATCAGTGTGCGGGGAGCAGCAGGATGAGTGTGCGATGTGTGCGGGGAGCTGCAGGATGAGTGTGCGGGGAGCAGCAGGATGAGTGTGCGGGAAGTAGCAGAATGAGTGTGCGGGAAGCAGCAGGATGAGTGTGCGATGTGTGCGAGGAGCAGCAGGATGAGTGTGTGGGGAGCAGTAGGGTGAGTGTGTGGGGAGCAGCGGGGTTAGTGTGCGGGGAGCAGCGGGGTGAGTATGCAATGTGTGCGGGGAGCAGCAGGGTGAGTGTGCGGGGAGCAGCAGGGTGAGTGTGCGGGGAGCAGCGGGGTGAGTATGCAATGTGTGCGGGGAGCAGCAGGGTGAGTGTGCGGGGAGCAGCAGGGTGAGTGTGCGGGGAGCAGCAGGGTGAGTGCGCGATGTGTGCGGGGAGCAGCAGGGTGAGTGTGCGGGGAGCAGCAGGGTGAGTGTGCGATGTCTGCGGAGAGCAGCTGCTGCCGGGACTCTACTCTTCTTCTTACTATTATTTCTATCACTTGGTGACAACAGATCATTTGACAATTAGTGATTGGCAATTGTGATTACGTCTGTCCAAAGATGTGGCCACTAACTCATCTTCCTTCCTTGTATCATGTTTCCTTGAATGCCATCAGGGGTTAATTACAGCACGCAAAAGCAAGAAGTCCAGTATTGGTATAGGCTTCTTATGAGAAAAAGTATGTGAACCCTCCTAGAGGGAAATGCAAGTGACCTTGTGTGTCCTCCTCAGTTTTAGTGTTTGCACTCAGGCAGAGGAACATGTGAATCTGGTGGTCCCCTGTGCAGGAGTTGACCCCCCCTCCTTCTGTATGAGTAGTAGTTGGCACAATGCACTTAATTCACTATGTACAGACAGGGCATCTCATCATTGATTTACCAAACAATTATTATTATTATTATATCTATAGAAGCATACGGAAATTTGTGAATAATGGGCCCACAGAGTCAATGGTACTGGTGGGCCACTGGCACTCCAGTCTGACACTGTTTGTTTGCCCTACTCACCTTACACCATTGATAATTAAAGAAGCACTCCTCCTCCTCCCATCAAAGTTTTATTCCTCTTAATATATTGCAGTCATCATATTATACAGCACTGTGTACTTACAATTGCTCATTTTGCCTTTCTACCAGCTAATTCTTCTCTTTTCCATTAGATCTATGACATCATGTGATTAAAAACTAACTAGCTGAATCCTTCTAAGCTCTATGTAGAAACAGGAGGTCAATTTTCTCTGCGCAAGTCATGAGTCACTGGAAAAGTCCCTGGCAGGAGGATGGAGCAGCTGGGTCAGGGGGTGAAGAGGGGGATGATTTTTCCCCATACATATTGTTTCAAGATATGCCTATGTGTAGCCACCCAGTGGTTGTGATGTGTTTTGCAGCCTGTTAAGGATTTTGCTAGCATGTCATGCAGTATAGTCTATAAAATGTTTAGAATATACTGTATATTGTTAGAAACTGGATTGTTATTGAAATTCATGGAAAGGTAAACGAGAATTAATCTAATCTGCTAAAAAAATATCAATCATAAAAGATATTTGTGAGCTATCAGGCATAACTGATGTACAGTATATACTGTATGCACATTATGGTGCAGGCTTTATATATCTGGAATTGAACATTAGTGTGTATGTAAGTACATGTGTGTATCTATCTGTGTGTTTGTACTATAAGTGTACATGTAATCTGTCATATTAATAAATAAATCTATGTATATACAGTATATATACAGTTGAAACCAGAAGTTTACATATTCTATATAAAAAGACACATATGGATGTTTTTCTCATGATTATTCTCAGGGTTATTGAGCCAATTAAAACTATTCGTCCACTTTATTTTACATAGTGAAAAAACAACTAGATAAGCACTTACTACAAATAAGATGATGTCTAGATAATAAAGGCAGCAGAGACTGGACCCAAAAAAATGAGGTGATAATATAATTAAAGGGGTTGTCCACTATCAGGACAATCCCTTCTCGATCTGAATGTTTCCCCTGTGAAAATAAAAAAGCTTATACTCCTCTCACGCGCAGGCGCCATTCCAGCGGTGTCAGCACTCGCGTTCCCAGGGCTCACATGCCGTTGTTATGACACGTGAACAACCCCTTTAATCCTACTAGTCAATATCTGCCATAACCATTTAGCAATAATATAATTTTGAAACTCCGTTCTATAAATATTATGAATCAATTCTCACTGCTGATACTTGTTTCACTTTTTTTTCCTCTTGCTTCTTCAGGGGGAAGCAAGAGGTAAAAAAATCTAAACGAAACGCATGTCGGCGGGCAACAGTGGGCAGACCCTTGGTACAATACATTATGGGTAATCTCTACAATCTACAAATTTTATATTTACTATTATTTATAACGGAGTTTGAATATTATAACATTTCTAAATGGCTACCACATAAATGAATATTAGGATTAGAATTTTTGCCCTATATGTATTTTTGGTCCAGTCTTTCTAGAAGTTTTAACCCCTTAGCGACATATGATGTACAAGGTATGTCATATGCCGTCTCCCTGCCTTTGATGCAAGCTCACAAGCCAAGCTTACATCTTTGCCTGCAGATGATGGCAGTAATAATCAGCCATCATCTGCCGGTAACAGCCAGAGCTCCACCCGTGGCTGTTAACTTGCCAAATGCTGCTATCAATCTGTGACAGCGGCATTTTACAGTGTGCCAACATGGGGTACGCTGTTCTATGCGCCTATCAGTGTACCCATGATGTGATTGCAGTGTGTCAATGGATTGCCATGATGGCCAGGGGTCTGCTGAAGACCCCTGTGCCTGTCATGACGGTACTCCTGTGAAAGCCAATCTGTGGCTGGCGCTCATAGCAGACCTTGATTTTTTCTTATACATAGCTGGGCTGATGCACTGCTATATATAGCGGACAATCGCAGCTTCAATTCCCCTAAGCAGACTAATAAATACAGTAAAAAGTAAAAGAAAATGTTTTTAAAAAATATGAAAAAAATAAAAAAAAATAAAAAGTTCATATCACCCCCTTCAATTTTCCCCCATTAAAAATTAAGAATAAAAAAAAAAGCACATACGTGGTAAAGAATGACTTAATCTAATCGGTAAACAACGTAATGAGAATAAAAATTAAAACGCCAGAATTGTGGTTTTTTGGCCGTGGCAGCAAGACAAAAAAGTTGTAATAAGAGGCGAGCAAAACCTCACATCTACCCCAAAATAAGTGCAATAAAAATATCAGACCTGCGCACAAAAAACAAGCCTTCACACAGCACCATATTCCAAAACTTGAAAAAATTAAATGGCGTCACAAGTAATTTGTTTTTACAAATTTCTAAAAAAAAATGAATCACTTAAGTAAAACAAAAGCTATGCATGTTTGGTATCTGTGTAATTGTACTGACCTGTAGAATCATATTGCCAGGTCATTTTTTACTGTAAGAGGAACACTATAAATAAAAAAAACTCAGAAAAACAATTGCGGAATTGCGGGGTTTTTTACAATTTCGCCACACTTGGAATTTTTTTCCCCACTTTCCAGCACGTCACATAATAAAATGGATGGTGTTATGAAAAAGTAAAACTCATCTCACAAAAAACAAGCCCTCACACAAATATGTTGACGGAAAAATAAAAAAGTTATGTCTCATATAATAAGGGAAGGAAAAAATGAAAGGGCAAAAATGAAAAAAATTGTCGGGTGCTTAAGGGATTAAACTATGTGTAATAAAGCAGATAAATAGTTTTAATTACTCTCAATGACTCCTTAATTTTTTTTTTTTCACATAATTTGATGGAGTTGCCAATTGTGACTTTCTTTAAATATAAATGAGAGGCATATGATGTATGGCAAAAAACTGACCAGCATTTCCAAATAGAATAAAGCAAATGTGAACAGGTACAAGCTGCTATGACTGCATAATATCCAAACAAAACAATACAGTAGGACTTTGTCAGTGTTAAGATGTGCAAACATTGAATATTTGAAAATTGGACTGCATTACTGCAATACAGAATATATTTATAAAATAAAAGTACGCAGCGCATAAATTGGCCAATTCATGAGTGCCCACCAGCCAAGACAAGGTTACCTTTCTTTGATGGAATCCTAAGCCTAATATTTAGCAAGCATGCCTCTTCAGGGCTAAAAGCCTACAAATTTAAAGGTCAGGAAGGATCCAGCACTAATTTAAAACAGCCTTAGGCTGTAGGAAGTCACCATCTCCGACAGTATAAAAACCAAAAGACTGACCAGCACCTGCAAATAGAATATTTGATAAATATTAGGTTTAAGGTCCTACCAGAGAAAGGTACTCCTTGTCATGGTTGGTGGGCTCATGAATTGGCTAAATATTAGGTTTAAGGTCCTAACAGAGAAAGGTACTCCTTGTCATGGCTGGAGGGCTCATAAATTGGCTAAATATTAGGTTTTAGGTCCTACCAGAGAAAGGTACTCCTTGTCATAGCTGGCGGGCTCATGAATTGGCTAAATATTACGTTTACTTTCCTACCAGAGAAAAGTACTCCTTGCCGTGGCTGGTGGGCTCATGAATTGGCCAACTTGTACATCAAGTACCTTAATTTTATAAGCATATTCTATATAGCAGTAATGCCGGCCAAATTTTTATATATTCAATATTTGCATTCATCTTAGCGCTTACAGAAGCCGCTGTATTCTTTTGTCTGTATATGTGCACATGTAGATATGTCTGAACATACATGTAAGTGTGTCTATGCATATTATATTATCGGTATCTATGAGTCATAGTGTAACTAACATTTCTGTGGCTTGTGTCTTTTGCCCGGATGTTTTAAAATCTAGTTAGGCTATGTGCCCACGATGCAGAAATGCTCAGGATTTTTCCTGAGCGTTTCTGCATCTCCCTGGCAGAAAAAACACATGCGGATTGTACATGCGGATTGTACATGTGGATTGTACATGCGTTTTTCCTGCCAGGGACAAGCGGATGTGAAGCGTTCTTCACATGCATTTCCGCATGCGGGTTGACAAGCGCTTTCCAAGCGATTTTAGCATCACTTGGAAAGTGCTGGTCAACTTGGTCACACTATATAAATCCATGCAACCGGCATGGATTTATATAGTGTGACTGAAAGAATGGTAAAAAATAAAAAAAATAAATATATACTTACCCTCTGATGGCCCCCGGAGTCTTGCTTCACCGTCCCGGCTGCCGGCAGCGGTAGACTGAAGGACCTGCCGACGTCAGCGTCGCGTGACCCGTCACATGACTATGACGTCAGCGCAGATCCTTCAGTTCATCGCGAACTGCCGGCAAGCACAGACAAGGAGATCGGTGGCCGCCAGAAGGTAAATATAATCTTTATTTTTTATTTTATTCTTTTTTTTTACAGTTTTCTATGGTACCCGGGTCCGGAGGAGAGTCTCCTCTCCTCTAGACCTGGGTACCATCCGCACATTAGAACGCATGGATTCCGCATGTGCTTATCTAGTGAAGCGGAATGCACCCGTTCTAATGCAAGTCAATGGCGGCGAAAACGCAGCACTTCGGCAAAATAATTGGTAGTGCTGCGTTTTTTTCCTCAATGATAATCCGCAGCGGAAATTTCGGCAGCATGTGCACAGCACATGCGGATTATCATTGGGGAACATGGCAGGCCTTCTACCATGCATTTTTTTAATAGTTTCTGCAGCGTTTTTGCCGCTGCGGAAACGCTTAAAAAACACATCGTGGGCACAAAGCCTAACACACATTTTTAGTGTTTTTTTTTTTCTGGATACTCACATTACAAACCATTCATATGTGATTGTGGCAATGCAGTGATTAATTATTATAAAATCCCCATCTTGCTAGGCAGAGTGCATGAAATGTGGGCTGGCCTGATTGTCTCTGAGGGATGCCTGCCATGGGAGAAGCAGGTAGCAGCATCTTTCAGAGCAATGAAGCGGAGTTTACCTACTGGGGCTATGATTCAGTCTACACAAGCTGTGGAGAACAGTAGACTTACACTGCATAGAGACAGACAAAGCATTTTTAGGTATGAAAGAAGAAAGAACACATGGGAATACCCAGCCCCCAACATGATAACATTCAGTTCTTCTTCTCTCCAGTGATGGTTTATACAGGGGATACCTGGAGCCTATATTCAGTACATGGACAATACTACACAGCATGGAGAACCTTGTACCCATTGCTTCACTGACCTCCACTTCTTATGACTCTAGAAGAAATGGATCATCATCAGCAAAAGAATGAACCTCACATTTGGTGACACAAGTTTCTGGATCTTTGCTTAATACACTTTGTTTTGCGAGTAAAAGTAAAATTTTTCTTTCCAGAAAGTTTGTCAAGGAAATCTGGTAAGAATAATACTGTCTTAACAGATAGAACATGCCTAAAGCATGTGCTCACTATATAGCATAGTTATCAAGCAGTTTGTGCTGTGGTTCCTCATATCAATGCTTGATATTAGTAAAGTACACAGCAAAATATTAGGAAATAAAGTAATAAGTAAAATATTGGTGATTATTAGTTAAAGGCTGATTTTCAACCAGTAGGTATTACAGTATAGCCTAGTATAGTGTGATACTATAGTAATGTACAATTCTGTCCTCTTTGTTACACGTTTTTTATTTGTGTTTCTTATTTATTGTAAAAATTAAACATGTTAGTAAATATAGTGGTTTACTGGGACTTTTTTTCCTTTCAATTGTTGTAGTATCATGGCTTTATATATAAAATTGTAGCTATTTATCTTATTTGACTGTAGCTAAAATTTGGATGTAGCAGAGACAACTTTGTCAGAGCTGAAGATTTACAATCTTACATAGAGTAGTTCACAGAAGACCGGGGGCAGAAAAAGACCACATGGTTCATCTAGTTCGTCCTTTTATAATCTACTTGCTATAAATGTGCTATATATATATATAATCTGTCTCAGATGTGAAAATTTAATTGATCTTTCATCCACATTTGCTTAAAGTTTGTTCCATGTTTATACTACTTTTTCAGTAAAATCATATTTTCTGATAATGTATAATGACTGTAGTTTTTCATAGATACTATACAACCACTGCAATAACTTATTTAGGGGATATACTCCTAATGCATCATATATAGTCACAGGGGTAATTTTTTGTTGTTGTGCTTTTGCAGTTTGTGGAACTCACAGTCTTCAGAAAGAAGAAATAAAAAAAATGAGAGTCCTCGGCAGTCAGTACTGTTTATTAGCTAATTAAAAAGATGATGGCATTAACCTTATTTCATCTTTATCAGGCATGGTTACAGACGATACAAATTAGTGTATGGAAACATTTTACACGTTTTTTGTATTCTCTTATTGTGTTTTACCGAATCACTTTTAACATGAATGTTTGTCTCAGAAAAATAAAAGTGTTAACAAAACCAATAAAAAATACATTCAAAAGGAATAAAAAAGGAAATACAGTTCAGTTCTTATCTGCCTTTCTAGTATGAAGTAGCCCAAGCATCAATGTGAACATAGTATCTGCAATCAATATGTCATTTGTGTTACATTTCCCCATGTGATAGAACGCAATGGTGCTGAGCTAGAAATATATACACACATATATATATATATAGTTAATGTATGTATGTACATACTGTATATATAGTTCTGTTAGATGTAATATACTCTATGTATCTCTTGACTGTCGGCATAGATGTTAAACAGATATATTTAATAAGAATGCTGTCCATATACCCAACAAAAGAATGTGTTAACTGTGAAAGTGTTTTTTTTTTACATTAAAAGACTTTGCAATTTTTAATAGTGAATATAACCTAGAACATTCCCTTTTGGAGCAGTAAACATGAAACATACCTTAAACAAATACAATTTTATTGTTTATTTTCTGTATAATATTTTACATGTGGACAATGCAAAAATGTCTACCAAGACATATACATATTTTAGTCCCTTTTTAATGAATATTAAGCTTTTGGCCAGCTTCTGATGGTGGCTATATTACAGCAGCATTTTAACATTTAACATTTATTTTGTGGCTGAGAGATGTAAACCCATTGTATCCGTTCATGCCTTTTGTCTTCAGTCTTTATTACTCCTGAGACCAAATAATAGAAATTCACATAGGGGCATTATTTATGTATTACAAAAGCCAGGAGAGCATCCTAAGGGCATGAAAAGTTTTGTTTTGGCAAAAAATAATGCATTCAAAACTGTACCAAAGCTGTACTAAGTAAG
Source organism: Phyllobates terribilis (assembly GCF_046119375.1). Taxonomy (NCBI): domain Eukaryota; kingdom Metazoa; phylum Chordata; class Amphibia; order Anura; family Dendrobatidae; genus Phyllobates; species Phyllobates terribilis. Next base: position 769,019,383 of record NW_027362763.1, read on the forward strand.
GCCACGTTCACACATTCAGTATTTGGTGAGTTTTTTACCTCAGTATTTGTAAGCCAAAACCAGTAGTGGGTGATAAATACAGAAGTGGTGACGTGTTTCTATTATACTTTTCCTCTGATTGTTCCACTCCTGGTTTTGGCTTACAAATACTGATTTAAAATACTGACCAAATACTGATAGTGTGAACATGGCTTAAATCGGACCCTCAACTGTTCTGGTCATTATATAATAATTCTGATACATTTTGCCACATTTATTTACAGTTGTAGCAGAGAGGAATTTATGACTCTGAGAAACTCATACAAATTTCTACTATTTTATTTATATAATGATGAAAGGCTAGAAGGTCTATATTTTATGTGCTTAAAGAGGACCTAGACAATTTTGAGCACGTTAAACTGGCCAGGCCATGGAATAGTGGCTGCAGAGCTGTATAAAGCATATTTTAAATCTTTTAAATCTTTTAATTTTTCATCTCCGTTGTGGAGTTATTGTGAACTTGTAAAGTTTAGATTCTAATTTTGGCTAAGACCAAGGAGGCAGTAGCAGAGACATGCCTCTGGGGGCGGTTACTTTTTCCCCTGTGTGATGTTTTCCAATCATAAACAGGAGGTGTTATACAGGGGAAGAAAATAACATGCTCCCAGAAAAAGGCTTTCTATGTGTGACACATGTGAAGACAATGCTTTGTGTCCAGTGTATTCTTTCTTTGCTCGTTTTAGCCAACTGACACAACATTTTTTGTGCTGTTTTGGCTAATAGGAAGCAGTCCTCCCCATAAAATGCCGTCCTTTTTATATGGCAGCATAGTATGATTACAGATCTGCTTTGGGTATGTCCTCACGTGCAGTAAATGCTACAGATTTTCTCTTTCTGATTCGCTTGGGGAAAATCCACTGCATATTATAGTACCAGCATTGTGGAGGATATTTAGCTAAATATCATTCCCAAACTGCTTAAAGAAAATCTGCAGCATATCAGTTTATTCTGTGGATGTGTGTGCTTATTCTAACAATTGCAATGCAATGGGTTAAATGTGCAGATTGTTCACAGCCTTACAGCAAAGAAATACACCATGAAATTTTCCGCTACAAATTTCTCATTTTTTTTTTTGCTTCTGCAGAAAATCTGCATCTTTTATGCCACTTGCCCTTAGGGTATGTGCACACAACACCTTTTTCAGGTGGGTACGCTCGGTAACCTGCCTGAAAAAGTGCTACAGAAGCATTAAAAAAAATGAAGACATGCACTGTAATGTTAAAATGACTTGCAGTTCATTTGTTTAGGATTTTAAGCATATTTTAACCTTTTCACTTCTGGAAAGACTTGAAGAGGTTAAAAGAAGTGACCTGACCATTCTTCAGGCGGCTGGCGCTTGCAAGCTGCTTACTAGTTTCTACATACAAGTAAAAAAAAAAATGCCTTCTGCAAAGCCCCTCTAAAAAAATTACCAAATGACCAAAGACACTGCCGGTGTTTTTCTGAAGCTCCTTCTGCTTGCAAAACTTGGGCGGGTATGCCGGCATCTAAAAAAATATATGAGAGGTTTTCCAGTCTTCACTGTAGTTATGGCAAAATATTTTTACACATTTCTAATTTAATCTAATTGTGTTCAATTAATTCACCATTCCCCTTGACCGGCTCCTGGATACACAACTCTGAGCTTGCTACCACTGTAGTCAGTTCCAAGTGAAAAAGCCACGTACAGATGGGGCATTCATTATAGTGAAGAGGCATCCTACACCATTACTATGGTGCACCTAGGAAAATTGGATGGCGCAGATGTTCTTTTACTTTTGGAGCAACCACACTACACCACGCTCCAAATTATTATGCAAACTCTATGCAATGCAATGTCAATGCAAATGAGTCAGTATAATGTTCAAGTCATCAACCGCTATAAATTACATTTTATTGGACAAACTCCCCAATGATAACGGTATTTCTTTCAAAACTAAAAAAAACTCAAAATGCACTATTCCAAATTATTATGCCCAACAGAGTTTCCAAATATTTTATAGGTTGTAAAGAACTGAATATGGTTATTTGTTGAATTTGCAGTTTTAATAGATCACATTAATTGGAATCAAAAGATTTTTCAATCAAAAACATCTTAACACGCCAAGTTACATGTTAGGATAGGACCCCTTCTTTGATATCTTGCATCCATTGAACTTGTGAGTTTTTGGATTGTTTCTGCTTGAATTTCTTTGCACGATGTCAGAATCGCCTCCCAGAGCTGCTGTTTTGATGTGAACTGCCTCCCACCCTCATAGATCATTTGCTTGAGGATACTCCAAAGGTTCTCAATAGCGCTGAGGTCAGGGGAGGATGGTGGCCATATCATGAGTTTCTCTCCTTTTATGCCCATAGCAACCAATGACTCAGACATATTCTTTGCAGCATGAGATGGTGCATTGTCAGCATGAAGATGATTTTGCTACGGATGGCACAGTTCTTCTTTTTGTACCTTGGAAGAAAGTGGTCAGTCAGAAACTGCGTATACTTTGCAGAGGTCATTTTCACTCCTACAGGGATCCTAAAGAGAGCTACTAGCTCTCTCCCCATGATTTCGGCCCAAAACATGACTCCGCCACCTCCTTTCTGACGTTGCAGCCTTGTTGGAATATGGTGACCATCCACCAACAATCCACTACTCCATCCATCTTGACCATCCAGGACTGTTTTAAAATTAGTCTTTATGTATGTCTTGGCCCACTGCAACCATTTCTGCTTGTGAGCACTGTTTAGGGGTGGCTCAATAGTAGGTGTATGCCTAACTGCAAATCTCTGGGGGATCCTATACCTTGAGGTTAGCAGGACTCCAGAGGCACCAGCAGCTTCAAATACCTGTTTGCTGCAATGTAATGATATTTTAGCAGCTGCCCTCTTAATACGATAAATTTATTTGGCACAAATCTTCCTCATTATGCCTTTATCTGCACAAACCCGTTTGTGCTCTGTATCAGTCACAAATCTCTTCACAGTACGATGATCTCGCTTATGTTTTTGTGAAATATCTAATGTTTTCATACCTTGTCTAAGACATTGCCCTGTTTGATGCTTTTCGACAGCAGAGAGATCCTTTTTCTTTCCCATGTTGCTTGAAACCTGTGGCCTGCTTAATAATGTGGAAAGTCCTTCTGAAATAGTTTTCCTTTAATTGGGATCACCTGGCTAAGTAATTATCACAGTTGTCTGAGTTTGAGTGCAGTGATGCAAAGAGCCCTGAGACACAATATTATCCATGAGTTTATTTAACAAACAAAAAATGTAATATTTATGACACTTAAATCCAATTTGCATAATATATTGTAACGGAGTATGCAAAATTTGCATACAAATTATTGATGTGCAAAACCAATATGGGTGTTGCAATATTTTTAACTTATTCATCTTTTTAATATTACTACATCTGTAATCTCAACATATTCTGTGGTTATGTACAGGTGTTTTGCCCTTAAACAACAGGAAGTTAGAGTCTACAAAAGCCCCTGTGGCTCATTAATGGTATGTTTACACAATGTGTTTGCGTTGCACTTTTTGTTTTGCTGCGATATTCCGATATTACAGTAAAAACACTATAAATTTACTGCAATTTTGGAAAGTGTTAGGCTCACCTCATGAGGTGGATCCTCCAAGCCAAAGGCCCAGGTGGGCACATGAGAAACAGGCGTCAGTGTGTGAGGCACACATGACACAGACAGCAGGGGTACTGGAAGCCGCAGGAAAACTGGATATGCCCTGGAGACCGAAGATAGGTAGCAGAGTTACTGGAGGCAACAGGCAGACAGGAGACATCCTGGAGACTGCAGACAGGTAGCAGAGTTACTGGAAGATTCAGGCAGACAGGAGACATCCTGGAGACCGCAGAATGACAGAAGCAGTACATTGACAAACTATAAGTCTTAGGATCACTAAAGTCTTTTTACCAAGACACAGCTGTGTGTATTGGTGAGCCTTATTGTCAGGGAAATATTGAGGAAAATTTTGACAATTTCTCCCAAAAGTCTTCACCCCTCCCTTATCCCCCTTTTGTCATAGGAGAACTGACAGTCCAGCATCTATCTCTCTGCAAATTATCACCTACAGTAGAAGTGACTTGTAAAGCTACAACCTAATTAAAATGCGAGGGTCTTTCTCCCTGACAGAAATTGGGTGATTAGATACAGGCTGGCGATCAATTTACACGAAACTGTTGAAGCTTGCTTCCCGAGCTTCAAAAGGAAATCCATTGTCAGGCCGGCACCCATAACAGAATATGGAATATTGTAAGTTCCATAATTCCGATAATAATGGGACCTATATTTTTAGTGGCAGGGACAGCCAAGGAGCGATATGCTTATTTTTCCATAGCTGTAAACCCCTCCGTGGAGATGTAGCGTAAAAGCATCAGAATAACGGGTCGCAAATACGCCATGCGTGGTCTCTAAATGAAGGTAAAATCATAACGGAAAAAATGGCATAGTTTGCAAGCTTCTGCGATCAATGAGCAATAAGTTATTGAAGAAGTTAGCATTTTTAATAAAAACATGAAGGGTCGAACTCCGCCCCTGTGATGTCGGCACAGGGGGGTGTAGGCAGGTCTTTCTTTTTAGCATAAAATAGTCTGCTGAGGTTGGAGTAGCATTCTTGCTGGGAATATGTATTTAGTATAGCAATAAATCCTGTTCGATATCAGTCAAATCTGGAGCGTCTCCCCTCCACCTATGCTGGTTCATCCCTGCAAACTGTATAGAGTAAGTTTCTTCTTTAATCCTTATTATTTTGTGTAATTGTTTATGTATTGTAATGTCTTCTTTGTAAAATCTTTTATATTTTTCCTAAACACTGCCCCCCTTTTGGATTAAATATAAAATTTAATATTTCTGTTTCTTTTGTCCTGTTATTGTTCCCCGAAGCCATATGCTACCAGAATGCAGGCGTCCAGCCAGGCCTGTATTATATTTCAAACTCGGCCGGTGGTGGCAGCGAATAATATTAATAATCAGGCTATCGTGAAGCTGACAGTGACCTACGGAGGGCGTAAACACATATTCCATGCGTTGGAATCCAGAGGTGTGACGCCATACACTTACTGGTCACTTGCCGATACCTACGAAGAGCGTAGTGGGGACCGTGTGCTCGCGGATCCCTGACAAAATCCCTGACAGAGTGAGATATTGCGGGATCTCCCCGGTGTCGTCTCTGTGGAAGCCCTGACACTTATATTTTCACATGGGATGACGCCAGGCCATGTGCGAAGCCCGACGTGGAGCACAACAGAGTTTAGCAGACAGGGTTGAGGGAAGCAAACCACACATCTGGGACAGGTGCATAACAAAGTCACAGCAAAAAATGCAATACAAATTAATTGAGTTAATTACTACAACTAAAATTCATTCATTCATAGACATAGGGCCCCATTACTCTTAGCCTAAATCTCAGTACTTGGTTTATTAACAACTGCAGTTTTTTTTGTGTTTTTTTATTATTATTAAAACTTTAAAAAGAAAAAAAGTCCACTACTAGAACAACCCCTTCTTGATTTTAAATGTTTGGCCCCGATAAAATAAAAAACCTTATACTCACCTCCCGTGGCGGCGCCGCACCGGCGGTGTCAGCACACGCCGTCCCAGGGCCTCTGTGTGGTTGTTGTCACACGTGAGCCCGGCACCCAATCAGCGCTGATGGCACTGTCCCCACCTTCTGTCGAATTGAACATTCTGCAGTTGCGAACATTGGCTGGCCAGGTTGGGAGCTCATTCATGGGTCTTTTGCCTCCTCCAGTGTTGAACCCCTACTTATACCTCTTGTTACCCCTGGCCATTCCAGTAATTCGTTGTCCGTGACATCATGATGCCACACTGATGCAGTCACACACCTATAGTTCCCTGTGTGTAACCTGCCTTATCAGAGTCCTAGGTAGCTTCTTCACTTCTGCAATTAATCATATTCATTTGCTTCTTTTCTATCTTTTTGACCTCGCCCCTTTGTTTTGCTGGTTTGGGAACATTTCTATGTATCATACCCTGTAGACTGCCAGCTGCCATTCCTATTACAGCTGCTCCTAGTGCTCTTAACAAATGATTCTCTCTATTAGTTCCCAGTAGAGAAGAATAAAGGAAGGTTTTATCATTGTATCCTCTCTATTGTAAAATACAAAAATGATCTTTATGTTCATACTGTAAGGTGTGGGCTCTGTGATTGTAAAACTAGGGGACAGCAGATGGTTTCTGAGGTCTCGTACAAACAGCATGTGTCACAAGGATCTTGAATACCATGGCCATACAATTCTATGGGATCATATTGTACCTTTGCGTACGTCTGCCCAGAGACTCTTTATTGCTCGGAGCTATAATGTACAGTGGTGGCCAAAAGTATTGGCACCCCTGCAATTCTGTCAGATAATACTCAGTTTCTTCCTGAAAATGATTGCAATCACAAATTCTTTGGTCTTATTATCTTCATTTAATTTGCTTGCAAGGAAAAAACACAAAAGAGAATGAAGCAAAAATCAAATCATTGATCATTTCACACAAAACTCCAAAAATGGGCCAGACAAAAGTATTGGCACCCTCAGCCTAATACTTGGTTGCACAACCTTTAGCCAAAATAACTGCGAACAACCGCTTCCGGTAACCATCAATGAGTTTCTTACAATGCTCTGCTGGAATTGTAGACCATTCTTCTTTGGCAAACTGCTCCAGGTCCCTGATATTTGAAGGGTGCCTTCTCCAAACTGCCATTTTGAGATCTCTCCACAGGTGTTCTATGGGATTCAGGTCTGGACTCATTGCTGGCCACCTTAGAAGTCTCCAGTGCTTTCTCAAACCATTTTATAGTGCTTTTAGAAGTGTGTTTTGGGTCATTGTCCTGCTGGAAGACCCATGACCTCTGAGGGAGACCCAGCTTTCTCACACTGGGCCCTACATTATGCTGCAAAATTTGTTGGTAGTCTACAGACTTCATAATGCCATGCACACGGTCAAGCAGTCCAGTGCCAGAGGCAGCAAAGCAACCCCAAAACATCAGGGAACCTCCGCCATGTTTGACTGTAGGGACCGTGTTCTTTTCTTTGAATGCCTCTTTTTTTTCCCTGTACACTCTATGTTGATGCTTTTTGCCAAAAAGCTCTACTTTTGTCTCATCTGACCAGAGAACATTCTTCCAAAACGTTTTAGGCTTTCTCAGGTAAGTTTTGGCAAACTCCAGCCTGGCTTTTTTATGTCTCGGGGTAAGAAGTGGGGTCTTCCTGGGTATCCTACCATACAGTCCCTTTTCATTCAGACGCCGACGGATAGTACGGGTTGACACTGTTGTACCCTCGGACTGCAGGGCAGCTTGAACTTGTTTGGATGTTAGTCGAGGTTCTTTATCCACCATCCGCACAATCTTGCATTGAAATCTCTCGTCAATTTTTCTTTTCCGTCCACATCTAGGGAGGTTAGCCACAGTGCCATGGGCTTTAAACTTCTTGATGACACTGCGCACGGAAGACACAGGAACATTCAGGTCTTTGGAGATGGACTTGTAGGCTTGAGATTGCTCATGATTCCTCACAATTTGGTTTCTCAAGTCCTCAGACAGTTCTTTGGTCTTCTTTCTTTTCTCCATGCTCAATGTGGTACACACAAGGACACAGGACAGAGGTTGAGTCAACTTTAATCCATGTTAACTGGCTGCAAGTGTGATTTAGTTATTGCCAACACCTGTTAGGTGCCACAGGTAAGTTACAGGTGCTGTTAATTACTCGAATTAGAGAAGCATCACATGATTTTTCAAACAGTGCCAATACTTTTGTCCATCCCCTTTTTTAGGTTTTGTGTGGAATTATATCCAATTTGGCTTTAGGACAATTCTTTTTGTGTTTTTTCCTTGCAAGCAAATTAAATGAAGATAATAATACCAAAGAATTTGTGATTGCAATCATTTTCAGGAAGAAACTGAGTATTATCTGACAGAATTGCAGGGGTGCCAATACTTTTGGCCACCACTGTAGATACATAATATTTTTATAATAGATTATTCTCTCCATTGAATATTTGGCACTAATACTCATCTAGGGTTTATGTGGCTCTGCTAATACTTTCCTGGGTGCAAATACTTTATGTATACTACATACAGTCATATGAAAAAGTTTGGGCACCCCTATTAATCTTAAGCTTAATGTTTTATAAAAATTGGTGTTTTTGCAACAGCTATTTCAGTTTGATATATGTAATAACTGTTGGACACAGTAATGTTTCTGCCTTGAAATGAGGTTTATTGTACTAACAGAAAATGTGCAATCTGCATTCAAACAAAATTTGACAGGTGCATAAGTATGGGCACCTCACCAGAAAAGTGACATTAATATTTAGTAGATCCTCCTTTTGCAAAAATAACAGCCTCTAGTCGCTTCCTGTAGCTTTTAATGAGTTCCTGGATCCTGGATGAAGGCATTTTTGACCATTCCTCTTTACAAAACAATTCCAGTTCAGTTAAGTTAGATGGTCGCTGAGCATGGACAGCCCTCTTCAAATGATCCCACAGATGTTCAATGATATTCAGGTCTGGGGACTGGGATGGCCATTCCAGAACATTGTAATTGTTCCTCTGCATGAATGCCTGAGTAGATTTGGAGCGGTGTTTTGGATCATTGTCTTGCTGAAAGATCCATCCACTGCGTAACTTCAACTTTATCACTGATTCTTGAACACTATTGCCAAGAATCTGCTGATACTGAGTGGAATCCATGCGTCCCTCAACTTTAACAAGATTCCCAGTGCCGGCATTGACCACACAGCCCCAAAGCATGATGGAACCTCCACCAAATTTTACTGTGGGTAGCAAGTGTTTTTCTTGGAATGCTGTGTTTTTTTGCCACCATGCATAACGCCTTTTTGTATGACCAAACAACTCAATCTTGGTTTCATCAGTCCACAGGACCTTCTTCCAAAAAGAAATAGGCTTCTTCAAATGTGCTTTTGCATACCTCAGCCGACTCTGTTTGTGCGTACTTGCAGAAACGGCTTTTTTCGCATCACTCTCCCATACAGCTTCTCCTTGTGCAAAGTGCGTTGTATAGTTGACCGATGCACAGTGACACCATCTGCAGCAAGTTGATGCTGCAGCTCTCTGGAGGTGGTCTGAGGATTGTCCTTGACTGATCTCACCATTCTTCTTCTCTGCCTTTCTGATGTTTTTCTTGTCCTGACACTTCTGGCCTTAACAAGAACTGTCCCTATGTTCTTCCATTTCCTTACTATGTTCCTCACAGTGGAAACTGACAGGTTAAATCTCTGAGACAGCTTTTTGTATCCTTCCCCTGAACAACTATGTTGAATAATCTTTGTTTTCAGATCATTTGACAGTTGTTTTGAGGAGCCCATGATGCCACTCTTCAGAGGAGATTCAAACAGGAGAACAACTTGCAAGTGGCCACTTTAAGTAGCTTTTCTCATGATTGCATACACCTGGCTATAAAGTTCAAAGCTCAATGAGGTTACAAAACCAAAAAAAGTGCTTTAGTAAGTCAGTAAAAAGTAGGCAGGAGTATTTAAAACAAGAAAATGATAAGGGTGCCCATACTTATGCACAGGTCAAATTTTGTTTGAATGCAGATTGCACATTTTCTGTTAGCACAATAAACCTCATTTCAAGGCAGAAACATTACTGTGTCCAACAGTTATTACATATATCAAACTGAAATAGCTGTTGCAAAAACACCAATTTTTATAAAACATTAAGCTTAAGATTAATAGGGGTGCCCAAACTTTTTCATATGACTGTATCTGTCTTGATATTTTGCTACTACACTGCCTTTACTAATATTTATTATTCTTTATAACTATAATAATATAACTGATTTCTGCACGATGATAATTTATTTACCACTTCATTAATGGATGGTATGTTTATGTTTTAATTGCCACTCCTTGTAAATATTTGGAAGTTGATTGGTATTTTTTCTACACACAAAACTACACTTGAGCAGGCGAGCATAGTGTCCCTTATAGAGTTACCTTGTCTATATTTTTAATGGGAATCTGTCAGCAGGTTTTTGCTATTAAATCCGAGAGCAGCATGATGTAGGTGCAGAGAGCCTGATTCCAGGGATGTGTCGCTTGCTCAGCAGATTGCTGTAGTTTCAATACAATCAGTGTTTTATCAGCAGGAGATTATCATTGTAGGACTAGGTGTCATATGCAAGACAGTCCAACTAATCTGTAAAATCCCTCCTCTACCACTGATTGGCAGTTTGCTGACAATATACAGTGTACACAGGAAGAAGCCAATCAGTGTGTGGTGCGGGGTTATACAGAGCTCAGCATTCTGAGCTCTGCTACATCTACAACAGAGAAAACAAGGATTTTGTCAAAATTGGACCAAACAGTCCAGTAAGTGACTGGAATCAGGCTCTCTGCCCCTACATCATGCTTCTATCAGATTCCATAGCAAAAACCTGTCAACAGATTCCCTTTATTGTCATTTGGACCTTTTTAACATGAAATAAGAAAGATTTCTATTTTTGGATTTATTTGTCTCCCCTCTTTACGTTGAGTTGTTTGATTTCATATTAAAGTGCTATCCTGTACAACACTTTGGAGGATCAGTATAGGGGCTCATTTCATCAGTATGGGGACCGTTCAAGGAAATGTTGCCATAATTGTTCCTATAGGCAACTACAATTATGTAAAACTGCACCAGTGATTTTTACATATGTTTTACTTACTTTTTTCTATTTTTACTATGGATTCATGAATCCACTATAACATAAATTTTCCCACTGTCCCAGTGAAATCTAGGGTTACCATGACCTCACTTTGTCACTATATGTAGGATTCTCGGAATAGTCTCAAGGTCGTTACTTAACAGTCTCCAAATGGAAAAATGAAGTCATGGCTCACTTACGATAATACTACAATTCTGCTGGATGGCCGGGTCTCTAGATGGGGCGCGGCCTCTATACAAGTGTGTGGAGCGAGGCAGCGCCCACTAGTCGGGTTCTGGCTGGGAGCATGTATAACGCATAGGTACCCGACCGTGCGCTGGGGCGATTCATAAGTCTGCAGTCACACAGGGTGACTGCAGACTTATTATTTTGGATGGGACAACCCCTTTAAAGTAAAAAAAAACAAAAACTGACAGTAACAAGCATCTGGCCTTGAGCAGAAAAATATGTCATAAAAGGAGATGGGTCTTGAAATAAAATTAATTATGTTTTAGATGTGGGTTTTTTGTATAGTGGACATTGCAATCATACGGTATTTACTTGTGATTTCTCACACCAGCTTCCGGCCTCCTATAAATCAGCGACTGATTGTATAGGAGAATTGCTGATGTCAAGTACAACAGTCGTTTTACATTCACTGGTCAATCATACACAAGTTACTAAAACTACACTTGATATGGAAACATGAGTGTTCCTGTACTTATCTGTTATTATGGTAACAAATGATTCAGGGGCGGACACAGACTGTAGTGGGCCCCTGTGCAAGAAATTTTTGGGGGCCCCCCCTGCCCTTCATAAGGCAACAAAGTTATGTAAACATAACCCCCCCATGTGCAGCTCACCCCCCCGTGCATCTCTCATCCCCCCGTGCATCTCTCACCCCCCCCCGTGCATCTCTCACCCCCCCGTGCATCTCTCACCCCCCCCGTGCATCTCTCACCCCCCCCGTGCATCTCTCACCCCCCCGTGCATCTCTCTCCCCCCCGTGCATCTCTCACCCCCCCCGTGCATCTCTCACCCCCCCCGTGCATCTCTCACCCCCCCCGTGCATCTCTCACCCCCCCCCGTGCATCTCTCACCCCCCCCATGTGCATCTCTCATCCCCCCCATGTGCATCTCTCATCCCCCTCCCATGTGCATCTCTCATCCCCCTCCCATGTGCATCTCTCATCCCCCTCCCATGTGCATCTCTCATCCCCCTCCCATGTGCATCTCTCATCCCCCCCATGTGCATCTCTCATCCCCCCCCATGTGCATCTCTCATCCCCCCCCATGTGCATCTCTCATCCCCCCCCATGTGCATCTCTCATCCCCCCCATGTGCATCTCTCATCCCCCCCCATGTGCATCTCTCATCCCCCCCATGTGCATCTCTCATCCCCCCCCATGTGCATCTCTCATCCCCCCCCATGTGCATCTCTCATCCCCCCCATGTGCATCTCTCATCCCCCCCATGTGCATCTCTCATCCCCCCCATTTGCATCTCTCATCCATCCCATGTGCATCTCTCATCCCCCCATGTGCATCTCTCACCCCCCCATGTGCATCTCTCACCCCCCCATGTGCATCTCTCACCCCCCCATGTGCATCTCTCACCCCCCCCCCATGTGCATCTCTCATCCCCCCCACATGTGCATCTCTCATCCCCCCCCCATGTGCATCTCTCACCCCCCCCATGTGCATCTCTCACCCCCCCCCCATGTGCATCTCTCACCCCCCCCCCCCATGTGCATCTCTCACCCCCCCCCCCATGTGCATCTCTGATTCCCCCCACTCCTGGTTAATTAATTGTATTTAAAAAAATAAAACTTGTTATACTTACCCCCATGCGATCCCTGCAGAATCCTGGCGCTCGTCCACGTCGCTGCCACCACGTTCTCCTGACGTTCGGCCATGTGACGGCGCCACATACATAGCCATCAGCTTTTGTTTTGGCCAAAAGATTTTTAAAGCCGCCACCACGATAAGGTAGACTCTTCTGGCCGGGCCCTACTCTAACCTATTAAAATTTTCTTAAAATATGCAATACTCTTTTTAGATATATGTTTATTTAGTTTTCTTTAAGGGAATGTGTCATATACATTTTTTTTTAAAATGACCAATAATACCACATACAGGGAATACCGCCACACCATGACCAGACCACATATTACCACAACATAGTGACCGAATAATACCACACAGAAGGGAGAAAAACTGCCACACCATGACCAGACCACATATTACCACCACATTACTAATATTACCACCACATTACTAATATTACCATAAGTGTCATTATACACGGGAGCTCTATACATGGTATGTATAATGTAAGTGTCCAGGTAATCTAGTGATCACCAGTGACATTATACACAGGAGCTCTGTATATAGTGTCAGTGTACAGGTAATACAGTGATCACCAGTGACATTATACACAGGAGCTCTGTATATAGTGTACAGGTAATACAGTGATCACCAGTGACATTATACACAGGAGCCCGGTACATAGTATATAGTGTAAGTGTACATGTAATACACTGACTCACTGGTGACGTCTCTAGGTGAAGTCCTTCAGCTACGCTTTTCTCCTTCATCCAGCACAGACCGCCATCACGTCTTCCAGCCAGGACTCATCTCTGCATAAAATAACACAGTTATCTAGAGCACATTCCCCAACTTCTACATTACGCAGCTGAATACAGACGTGCATCCACCATCAATATATGGTTAGTTATTATGCCACCTACCATTCCAAATATAAATTGTAATCCACCACGGTGCCCCCATTAACTGTAAATAGGCACTCAATATATAATTTAATTAGAACCTCTACTCTTTCCGCCAATTTGTTACCAGTTACACTCCTGCATCCGCAACGCCCCCTACTCTATGCTTCCTGCTCCCCGCATTCATTATTTACATGCACCCCCTGCCCCAATTCATTATATCATGTCCGTGCTCTCCCCACCCCATCATCATTTACTCTCCCCCACCCCACATTCATTATGTGCAGCTCATTATCCCCCTACTCCCAATTCCCCCATGTGCAGCTCATTTTCTCCCAATTCCCCCATGTGCAGCTCTCATCCCCCCCATGTGCAGCTCTCACCCCTCCATGTGCAGCTCTCAAACCCCCCCATGTGCACATCTTTCACCACCCCCCATGTGCACATCTCTCACCACCCCCCATGTGCACATCTCTCATCCCCCTCCCCCACATGTGCCCCTCTCTCATCCCCCCATGTGCATCTCTCATCCCCCCACGAGCACCTCTCTCACCCCCACATGTGCACCTCTCTCATTCCCCTCCCCCACATGTGCACCTCTCTCATCCCCCTCCCCCACATGTGCATCTCCCATTCCCCCCCCACACACGTGCATCTCCCATCCCCCCCCACACACACATGTGCATCTCCCATTCCCCCCCCCACACACATGTGCATCTCCCATTCCCCCCCCCCCACACACATGTGCATCTCCCATTTCCCCCCCACACATGTGCATCTCCCATTTCCCCCCCACACACATGTGCATCTCCCATTTCCCCCCCACACACATGTGCATCTCCCATTCCCCCCCACACACATGTGCATCTCCCATTCCCCCCCACACACATGTGCATCTCCCAATTCCCCCCCACACACATGTGCATCTCCCAATCCCCCCCCCACACATGTGCATCTCCTAATCCCCCCCCACACATGTGCATCTCCCAATTCCCCCCCCCCACACATGTGCATCTCCCAATTCCCCCCCCCACACATGTGCATCTCCCAATCCCCCCCCCACACATGTGCATCTCCCAATTCCCCCCCCCACACATGTGCATCTCCCAATTCCCCCCCCCCACACATGTGCATCTCCCAATTCCCCCCCCCACACATGTGCATCTCCCAATTCCCCCCCCCACACATGTGCATCTCCCAATTCCCCCCCCCACACATGTGCATCTCCCAATCCCCCCCCCCACACATATGCATCTCCCAATTCCCCCCCCCCACACATGTGCATCTCCCAATTCCCCCCCCCACACATGTGCATCTCCCAATTCCCCCCCCACACACATGTGCATCTCCCAATTCCCCCCCCACACACACATGTGCATCTCCCAATTCCCCCCCCCACACACGTGCATCTCCCATCCCCCCCCCACACACACATGTGCATCTCCCATTCCCCCCCCACACACACATGTGCATCTCCCATTCCCCCCCCCACACACACATGTGCATCTCCCATTCCCCCCCCCACACACACATGTGCATCTCCCATTTCCCCCCCACACATGTGCATCTCCCATTTCCCCCCCACACACATGTGCATCTCCCATTTCCCCCCCACACACATGTGCATCTCCCATTTCCCCCCCACACACATGTGCATCTCCCATTTCCCCCCCACACACATGTGCATCTCCCATTCCCCCCCACACACATGTGCATCTCCCATTCCCCCCCACACACATGTGCATCTCCCAATTCCCCCCCACACACATGTGCATCTCCCAATCCCCCCCCCACACATGTGCATCTCCTAATCCCCCCCCCACACATGTGCATCTCCTAATCCCCCCCCCACACATGTGCATCTCCTAATCCCCCCCCCACACATGTGCATCTCCCAATTCCCCCCCCCCACACATGTGCATCTCCCAATTCCCCCCCCCACACATGTGCATCTCCCAATCCCCCCCCCACACATGTGCATCTCCCAATTCCCCCCCCCACACATGTGCATCTCCCAATTCCCCCCCCCACACATGTGCATCTCCCAATTCCCCCCCCCACACATGTGCATCTCCCAATTCCCCCCCCCCACACACATGTGCATCTCCCAATCCCCCCCCCCACACATATGCATCTCCCAATTCCCCCCCCCCACACATGTGCATCTCCCAATTCCCCCCCCCCACACATGTGCATCTCCCAATTCCCCCCCCCCCCACACACATGTGCATCTCCCAATTCCCCCCCCCCACACACATGTGCATCTCCCAATTCCCCCCCCACACATGTGCATCTCCCAATTCCCCCCCCCCCACACACATGTGCATCTCCCAATTCCCCCCACTTCTAGTTAATTGTATTTTTAAAAAAATAAAACTTGTTATACTTACCCCCATGCGATCCCTGCAGAATCCTGGCGCTCGTCCAAATCGCTGACACCAGGTTCTCCTGACTTCCGGCCATGTGACGGCACCGTCACATGACCGGAAGTCAGGGGAATCTTGAAGGCGCTGCCACGGCAGCGCAGCACAGCGCTGAGATGTCCCGGACCCGGCGCTTAGCATGGGGCCAGGGGCCCCATGAGGCGAGAGATGCATAAGAGGGGGGCCCCCAACGGGGCTCCGAGGGGGCCCCTACCGGCCGGGCCCCATACTGGAGTCAGGGCAGTCATGCCCTGATGGCGGCCCTGCTGAGGCTGGAGGGGCCCCCTCTCCCTCGGGGCCCCCGTTCAATGAACCGGCTGCACGGGCGGTAGTTCCGCCCCTGAAATGATTGATTGTGACCCGCGGAAAGAAGGTGCATTGAATGAAATATAAATCCTTCACCAGGGCCGGCTACAGGTTTTTGTGGGCCCCGGGCGAAAGAGTCTCAGTGGCCCCTTTAACACATACCACCATTCATGATGCACAGATACCACAGAGAAATATATATATAGTACAAGGCCAAAGATTTCACTTCTTACATTATATGAGTGATATCTATTGTAAATTCTACAATAGCTCAGAAACCGGCAAATTCTCTCAACACACAGTGCAGACCGGATAGTATAGTCCTCCATACAGTATAATGGACCCCATATAATGCTCCATACAGGATACTGGTCCCCATATAACGCTCCATACAGGATACTGGTCCCCATATAACGCTCCATACAGGATACTGGTCCCCATATAACGCTCCATACAGGATACTGGTCCCCATATAACGCTCCATACAGGATACTGGTCCCCATATAACGCTCCATACAGTATAATGGACCCCATATAATGCTCCATACAGGATACTGGTCCCCATATAACGCTCCATACAGGATACTGGTCCCCATATAACGCTCCATACAGGATACTGGTCCCCATATAACGCTCCATACAGGATACTGGTCCCCATATAACGCTCCATACAGGATACTGGTCCCCATATATTGCTCCATATAGAATACTGGTCCCCATATAACGCTCCATACAGGATACTGGTCCCCATACAATGCTCCATATAGGATACTGGTCCCCATATAACGCTCCATAGAGGATACTGGCCCCCTTATAGTGCTCCATACAGAATACTGGCACCCACATAATGCCCCATGCAGGATGTCACCTCTCCCCCCCATATAATGCCCCATGCAGGATGTCACTTGTTCCCCCCCCACCATATAATGCTCCATGCAGGATGTCACTTGTACCCCCCCATATAATGCCCCATGCAGGATGTCACTTGTTTCCCCCCCCCATATAATGCCCCATGCAGGATGTCACTTGTCCCCCCCCATATAATGCCCCATGCAGGATGTCACTTGTTCCCCCCCACCATATAAAGCTCCATGCAGGATGTCACTTGTTCCCCCCCCACCATATAATGCCCCATGCCTCTATACATATAAAAAAAAAATCAAATACTCACCTCTCTTCTTATCTTCCGCCACTGCTCCGAACCCCTCACCCGTGCCGGCGTCTTCCCACCTGTGACCGCTCAGCAGAGAGTGCGGTGTAAAAACGTCACCGCGCCCTCTGACCTGAGACGTCACAGTGCAGCAGCCACGGAAGAGACCGGACCTGCTGCAGAGGCACCGAGAGAGGTAAGTATTGTGCCGGGGCCCTGAGCAAGTGGGGGGGGGGGAGCGGGCACTGAGACCGGCACCGCACCGCTCACGGGTCCCATAGCGCACTGGGTTGCCCAACGGTGATTGCCCCCCCCCCTCGCCTGCTCAGGGCCCCGGCACTTGCCCGGGTGCGCCGGGTGCTGACACCGGCCCTGTCCTTCACACATAGGGGCCTATTTATCAATAGTGTCCAATTTTTAGTCAGTGCATACTTGGACTAAACTTAACTTTAGGCCACGGCCCCAATATCAGTATTCGGTCAGTATTTTTTCTCAGGAGTGGGAGCCAAAACCAGGAGTGGGTGATAAATGCAGAATTGGTGACTTGTTTCTACCTTTTCTCTGATTGTTCCTCACCTGGTTTTGGCTCCCACTCCTGAGATAAAATACTGACCGAATAATGACCAAATACTGATAGTGGGGCCGTGGCCTTAGTGGTTTTTCAGTCTCAGGCTGGGGTCCCACAACCATTTTTCTCTCATCTGAGAAAAAGGATCTGATTATGCTAATCACATTCTCATCGGAGTTGGATCAGTGTGATCTGATTTTTTTCGGATGAGGAGAAAAAAAAGCAAATTCTCCATTGAGTCTATCTGTGAAAATGTCATCCAAGTGCGGCATGATTTTTTGAATGTCCGAGTTAGATCCGACAATCAGTTGATTTTTTCCTCGGACCGACTTGATTTGAAAAGAAAAAAAATCGGACTTGTGCACAACCTCATAGAATAACATGGGGACGAGTGCTAGCCTTCATAACGATGGATAGTACTCGTCCGAATTTTACAATCATCTGCACAAGCTGTAAAATTTACACCATCTTTTACTTGGCTTGCTTTGTGACAGAAATTGCCCCATGGTAGGCCACATGCTTTTTTCATGTTCTTTTTTGTTCCTATGTAAAGGCCTACCCGAAAATGCATAAAAGAAAGGGACCCAAAAAACACACCACACCAAAAGAATGGAAATTGCCACGTAAATTCACAATGTTTGTAGTGTTATATTCTACTACGCATTCACAGCCAACATCTGGTCGCAGATTTTTGGGGCCAAACAAGTGGCAAAAGGCAAGTAAAAAAAAAACAAAAACATTGCAAACTTTTTTTTTTCGCAAAATGCATTTTTGCTGCAATCTTTACTTTTTTTTGTAGTAAAATATGTGTGGCGCCCCTGAGGGTTCGGTCGCCACAGAGGTACTGCACCTCACTCAGAGGTGTATTGTCTCCCTTTCTCAAACGTAAGGAGGGTGTGCTGCACGGAACCCCAACACCTGCATCCAACACTACACTGCTCCAGGCCGGCTGCAGGGGCAACATGCAGAGCGCAGCTGCTGAGCCCTGACCCTGTCTGGGGCGGGGGGAACCCAAAGTTAGGGGGAACCAGTAGTGGGTGTGGGTGGAGGAAGTAGTTCATGGGAGCACTCATACAGAAAAGATATAAAATAGGGAAGCCATCTTAGGGTTGAAGTCAGTCAGTCAGTCAGACTAGTAGCTGGAGAGCAGTCTGGGAGCAGAGTCTCTCTAGGAGCTCTGCTCCACTACAAGGGCCTGGGACTGAGGCCCAGGAGGGGAGCAGGGAGTAGGCTCCGTTCTGCTGAAGGGATCCTAGGGGGTACGGCGAGTGCAGGCGGCACCCGTACACCCTGAACCTGCCAGGTGTCAGGAGGATCTAGGCCGCAAGAAGGGGACCGGCCCCTGGCCCAGTCGTGCAGCTTCAAGCCTCGGCTGGAAAAAAAGCAGAGGCTTCTGACTTCTATAGCAGGAGCCAAACTCTCACTTCAATCCCAGTAAGGTCGAGCAGGTCTGAGCAACTCCGACGGACAGGGGGGACCTCGCAGCACCCGAATAGAATTCACAGTGAGAAGCGCAGGGCAGGAGGGAGTAAAGACCCAGCGTGAAGTCGGTCTAGGAAGGTACATATGAAAGTGGGGTTCTGCCAGTGACGCACCCCTGGGCCTGTGTCGCGCAGCGTTGCGCACGCGGGAGCTTACCCGGAGCCGGATCTGTTGAGGGTTGTAGTCTCGTGGCGGTGACCCGGTCCGTGCCCAGGGAGTCAGACTAAGTGGCGCTGTATTAGCGGTAGATGTTGGACGACTACGCCACCCGTTGAATGCAGCGAAGGAGCTGCCGCTGCAGGGCAGACCGCTGAGGCTGGTGGTAGGATTGTGCAGCGTGATAGTATCACCCCCAACGGGAGGGGTATGGCCTCAGGGCAGCCGACGTGGATGATGGGGGTAGCAGGAATCACTCAGAGACGATGCGGTGTAATTCAGGGTCTTTACTGGTGATAAAGATAGACCCTCCCGGAGTACTGGCTAGCGATCGGGGCCTGGTCAGTCCTTGAGCAGATGGGATCTCCCCTGGCCAGGCGGAGTTGTAGGCCTCCCAAACTGACTGTACTCTTCTGGCTACCTTGCTAGAGGCGGGTATAAGTAGCCCACGTCCCTGAGTGTACCGTGTGGTGCTCACCCGTATGGCCGGTGACTCGGGGCCTTCTAGTGGCGTCCGCTCCACGACGGCGGTGCTGGTCCCACGCGTGCGACCGTGCCTTCGGGTTTCTTGGCCAGAGGACCTGAAATCCCCTGCCGGGCGGTTTCTGCTGCTGGGTAAAGATTAGTCCCCACAGCCTCGGACTCCGGGTCCGGTGATAGCTTCTCAGTCAGGGCGAGCTCGGCAGCTGCCAGCCCCTGACTCCTTATAGCACTGCTCCCTTTTCCTAGATCTGCTTCTCTTCTCTGTCTCTACTTCTTCTCTACTCTAACCCTGCCTCAGCCCTAGGTTTATATAGGGGAAGTTCTTCCCCTCCCAGGACTGGGCAGGAGGTGTGGCATGCACAGGATCCCTGACCAAGAGACCTCCCACCTGCTCTCAGACATAACATTGCTGTTACTGTGGAAACCAGACCCCTGGGGTGCCACATTCCCCCCTAGTGAAATTTAGTACTCCGGGACTAAACATATTTTTAGAAAAACATAACAAGGTTTAAACAATAATAATAGTACAATAAGAAAAACATATAAAGATGGTCACGGCGTGTCCGCAACCAGGTGCAGTTTTTGAAGCAAAGCAAGGTGTCCATTTCACCAAAACAGGGAGACGTAACCAGGTAGGGGTCTGTCCTGCCCCGAGTCCTTAACAGTCTTTAGTCCGTCCTGGGTTACGCTCCAACTATACACAAAGGATTCCCGGTAAATCCACCAAAGACTCCTGTAAATAACTAGAAACACAAAATTATACACAAGCAACAATAACAGATAAACATTAATAAAATAACTTAAACACTTAGATCCTCCAACGTGCGGGTAACTGGCCTCTAGTGGCCCTAGTGGACCTACGGAGCTGACTGTCTAGCCCTGAACTACAGGGTGTAGGAGCTGTCAAGGGTAAACTGGGCAGCTGTCTACCGGCTCTTTGGCTCACTAGGGGTACGGCAGGCTCACTATAAGCAGAGGGTTGATCCTCCTGTTCTGCTTGTGTGGAGTCTTCTGCCTCCTGGACCGGCTGCTCTTCCAGCTCTACCTGTTGCTCCGTAGGCACTTGGGATGCTGGTTGGAGGAACGTGAGGACGGGTACCACAACTGCACCATTGACTTGAGTCCAGGACCGAGGGAAGTCTCCGAGCACAGTACTAACCATATCTTCCCTTTCCTCTACGGGTCGATGGTCTTCTTGTTCCTCTTCAGGGTTCCGTAGCTGTTCAGGACACTTCTTCAGGTGATCCCGGGATACAATGGCTATGGTCTCCCCTCCGTCTTTACTGATGGTACAGACTTTCGGGTTCTCGTGGCTTGAGGGCAGTACGGTGTACGGGTCCTTCTCCCACTGGTCGTCCAACTTGTGGAGCCGTCTTTTCCTCTTCAAGACCTGCTCTCCGGGTACCAGGGGAACAGCGGGAGCATACTGGTTGTAAGTTTTCTCTTGTCTTTCCCTAGCCTGACAGAGACTTCGCTCCACGCTCTCCTGTACTTTCCGGTACTGCTGCTGCCTCTCTGTGTCCCAGTCTGCCTCTGGTGAAGTGTCCTCGGGTGTCAGGACTCCCATTTCCAGGTCAACAGGTAACTTACCAGGTCTCGCCCTCATTAGGTAAGCCGGGGTACAGTTGGTGGAACCTACCGGGATGTGGTTGTATAGGTCCACCAGATCGGGCAGCTTCTCAGGCCACAGACTGCGTTCTTCCAGGGGCAACGTTTTCAGGAGATCCATTACCACCTGGTTAATTTTCTCACAAAGTCCATTAGTTTGCGGATGATAGGGTGTCGTCCTTATCTTCCGGCAGCCATACAGATTGCAGAATTCCTGGAAGACCTCCGCTTCAAAGGCAGGTCCCTGGTCCGTCAGCACTTGGTCCGGGTACCCGTGTGGACGGCAGAAGTGCTGCTGGAAGGCTCTAGCTGCTGTTTGAGCCGTTAAGTCCTTAACGGGGACGACAACCAAGAACCGGGAGGAATGATCCACAATGGTTAACGCGTAGACGTAGCCACTTCTGCTTGGGGTCAGTTTTACATGATCCAAGGCTACCAGTTCCAACGGCTGCCGGGTGACGATGGACTGCAGGGGAGTCTTCTGGCTGGCACGGTCCTTCCTTCTTAGGTTGCACGGGCCACAGTCTCTGCACCACCTCTCGATGGTTCCCCTCATGCCTACCCAGTGGAACCGCCCACGCAGCAGGAACTCCAGCTTCTTCCATCCGAAGTGTCCAGCCCCGTCGTGGTATGCCTCCATCACCATGGCTGCGTCTCTCCGTGGCACCACTACTTGCCAGATTAGTTCATGCGTCCGGGAGTTAACCATTCTGCGGCACAACTTCCCCTTGTAAAGGAACAGTCGACTCTTCTCAGCCCACAGTTGCTTGGCTTCCTCCGGAGCGTCTGGGTCAAGGCGAGCCTCTGGCCGAGTCAGCATCTCCTTTACCAGCCGGACGGCAGGGTCACTGTCTTGCGTTTCCTCCCAGTTGTAGTGAGGCAAGGGGTTAAGCGTAGCGGCTTGCTTACTCCTTACCCGATGGGAATACTGGATAGTCCCATGACGGTGGAACGCGGGGAGTTCGACTTCTTCCAGTCCCTCTGGATCTTCTCCTACGTCCGGTAGGTTTGGCATCCTGGACAGGGCGTCCGCGTTGGTATTGGAGCGTCCTGCCCGGTATTTGATTGTGAACTCGTAGTTGGACAGACGGGCCATCCATCTCTGCTCTAGGGCACCGAGTCTTGCCGTGTCCAGGTGTGTCAACGGGTTGTTATCCGTGTACACGGTGAACCGGGAAGAAGCGAGGTAGTGCTTAAAGCGTTCGGTGACTGCCCACACCACTGCCAGGAACTCTAGCTTAAATGAGCTGTAATTCTCAGGGTTTCTTTCGGTGGGTCGCAGTTTTCGGCTAGCGTAAGCGATTACTCGTTCTTTCCCCTGCTGGATCTGGGACAGTACGGCTCCTAGCCCGATGTTACTTGCGTCGGTGTAGAGGATAAAGGGCTGGCTGTAATCAGGGTACGCCAGGATTTCATCCCCCGTGAGGGCCATCTTCAGCTGGCGGAAGGACTCTTCTTCTAACTTCTCCCATTTGAAGGGCGGCTTCTGGTTCTTGGCCTTCCGGGACTGGCCTATCAGGAGGTCCTGCATAGGAGCTGCCTTTTTGGTGAAACCGGAGATGAATCTGCGGTAATAGCCTACCAACCCGAGGAACTGCCGCACTTCCTTTACACTGGAGGGACTTGGCCATTCCTTAATTGCGGTGATCTTATCAGGGTCGGGAGCCACTCCGTCAGCGCTCACCACGTGTCCCAGGTACTGCACCTTTGGCTTCAAGAGGTGACACTTGGAGGGTTTTACCTTTAAGCCGTAGCTTGCCAGAGCTTCGAACACTTCCGCCAGGTGTTTCAGGTGGTCCTCATAAGTCTTGGAATATACGATGACATCGTCCAGGTACAACAGGACCGTCTCGAAGTTTCTGTGGCCCAGACAGCACTCCATTAATCGTTGGAAGGTTCCCGGTGCGTTGCAGAGTCCGAACGGCATGCAGGTAAACTCGCTAAGTCCCATCGGGGTGGTGAATGCGGTCTTCTCCCGGTCCGCCTCTGCTACAGGAACCTGCCAGTACCCGCTAGTGAGATCCAAGGTAGAGAAGAAGTTAGCAGATCTTAAAGCAGCCAAAGACTCCTCTATCCTTGGTAAGGGGTACGCATCCTTGTGTGTGATACGGTTAATTTTCCGGTAATCTACACACATCCTCATGGTGTTGTCTTTCTTTTTGACTAAGACTAGTGGAGCTGCCCAGGGGCTACAGCTATCCCTGATCACCCCAGCCTCCTTAATGTCCCTAAGCATCCCCTTGGCGTGTTGGTAGTGTGCAGGGGGTATGGGTCGATACCTCTCTTTTATGGGAAGATGGTCTCCCGTGGGGATGTGGTGTTCTACCCCTTTGACTCGCCCGAAGTCTAACGGGTGTTTACTAAACACTCTCTCGTACTCTTGAACCACCCGATAGACTCCCTGTTTCTGGTGTGAGGGAGTGGAGTCAGTACCCAAATGTAGTTGCTGACACCAGTCCTCCATTGTTTCCTTAGAGCCGTTACCTTCCTCCGGGGAAGATGGAGGCAAGGGTTCTACGGACTGTATGGAATTTTGATTGATGGTATACAATTTGGCTAGCGTGGCATACCGGGGCAGGTACACTTCCCTCTTCCCGATATTTATTATGCGAACGGGCACCCTCCCATGGCGTACATTGACCACCCCCCGTGCTGTCAAAATGGTGGGCCTACTGTCTGAGTAAACTGGTTCTACCATTGCCTGGTAATCTCTACCTCTCAGACCAATAGCTGCCCGGCACCAAATCATCATTTCACTTTTTGGGGGCATGGCAATAGGGAAAGGGTCACACATTCTTACGCTACCAATCTCACCACCGGAGAGTTCTATCTGTTGCCGTTGCATCAGTGCCCGGATCTCTTTCTGGAGCACTCGCTGCTGGCCGGAGCTGGCGTTCTTGGCAACCTGTTGTAAAAGGAAAATCACCTCTGCAAGACAATTTTCAATTACATTAGTTCCTAGAGTTATCTTTGGGTGACTCTCGTGTTTGTCAATGTCTACAATGATCAGTCCCTGTGCTGCCAGTTCGACTCTACCGATTTTAATGGTCACCTCTTTAAATCCAATCTGTGGCACGGGCTGACCATTGCTGGCGATGATACTCAAGTCATTGTCAGGGTAGCGGGTGATATCCGAGTCATTCCAGTACTGCTTGAAGAGCACGTACGGGATAGTGGTGACCTGTGACCCGGTGTCCAATAGGGCACTCATAGGGATGCCATCCAGTACCACAGGCAAGACTGGACGTCCTCCCACATATCTGTCGCGCCAGTTCGATGGGCCTGATGATCTTTTTCCTGGGGGTTGGCCCTCTACCCCAGGTTGTGCCAGTTTAAAGGACAGTACCTTGCCATATGTCCGGGTTGATTGCAGCGGCGGCAGATGGGTTGTCCGTCCTCGTTGTATCGGTCGCTGGGTCTTCCTCTGGCCGGTGGGGTCCTCCTTGGTCGACGCCACGGGATGTCCTCCGGTCCGGATGCCAGCTGGATCTTCCCTGGAGTGGAAACCTGTAAAGACTGCACAGTTCGGGTTAGCGCAGCAACGCTTTTAGCTAGCTCTTGGACCTGATGGTGCAGGTCTGGAGCCGGGTCATTGTTCAAAGCCTGCGCATCAGCTCCCACAGGCCCTGCCGACAAGGGCGCCGCCTCCTGGTGGTAAGTGGTAGTGGGGCGTCTGTGGGTCACAACGCCACCTGGTGCTGGTTCTCAGAGCACCCGGATGGCTCTGTCCTTGAACTGTGCAAATCCCAGATGAGGGTCCTGTAAGGCCATTGCCCGCAACTGGGTTCGGTGGGCATTGCAATATAAACCCTCTATAAATTGTTCAGTCAACAGCCTGTCCTCGTCTCCCACGCCGTCAGGGTCGGTCTGCTTAATGGCTCTCAGGGCCTCTTGTAGGTTCAGGGCATAGTCCCTTATACTCTCATGTGCCTGCTGTTTGCACCCGTAGAATCTAAGCTTGATCTCGGCTGAGGTGCGGGTATCAAAGGTGTCCCTCAGCCGGGTTAGTATCTCTGCGACAGTCCTCCTCCCAGGTGGCCAGGACTTTACCTCCCTTTGGGCTGCCCCGGTTAATTGGGCCACCAGGATGCTCACTTTTTGCTCCTCTGTGAGGGGATACACCTGGAAGAGGCTATCCAGCTTTTCTCTAAAGTCATGCAGGGTATGTGACTCCCCTGAGTACTGGGGTAGCCAGGCTGTCCCCGGGATATAGGGCATGGTGAAAGGCATGACCGCAACAGCGGTGGCGCTGGCGGGGGTTGAAGCGGTGAAGCTCTCCTCCGTATCCGACATCCTTCTCCCCCCTAGTGGACCGTGGCCTACCTTGCGATGATCCTCTTCCGTAGGCCGCGGCTCCGCAGTGGATCGTCAGGGTTGAGGACCTTCCGTCGCGCTCCTGTGACGTCGGCGTCTGCTGGGCTCCTTCCAGGACCTTACGCAACGTCCGGACGTGAGGCGGGGCTTCAGTTCTCGTGCGCTTTCGGAGTCCACGCCCCTCTTCTTCCCGCGCGGCGTCCTCAAGATGGCGTCCAATGGCGGGAAAACTCCACGGCTGGTGGGAAGAAGGCCGAAGATGGCGCCGAATGGCGGGGAAACTCCACCGATGGCGGGAAGGAAGCGGAAAATGGCGCCGGATGGCGGGAATCTTCACCACAGGTAAGTTTGAACAGTCTTTTTCAGGCACGCAGTACCCGGTGGTTGCGGGCACGAAATCCTGCCGACTACGCCAAAAGTTGACGCACCCCTGGGCCTGTGTCGCGCAGCGTTGCGCACGCGGGAGCTTACCCGTAGCCGGATCTGTTGAGGGTTGTAGTCTCGTGGCGGTGACCCGGTCCGTGCCCAGGGAGTCAGACTAAGTGGCGCTGTATTAGCGGTAGATGTTGGACGACTACGCCACCCGTTGAATGCAGCGAAGGAGCTGCCGCTGCAGGGCAGACCGCTGAGGCCGGTGGTAGGATTGTGCAGCGTGATAGTATAACCCCCAACGGGAGGGGTATGGCCTCAGGGCAGCCGACGTGGATGATGGGGGTAGCAGGAATCACTCAGAGACGATGCTGTGTAATTCAGGGTCTTTACTGGTGATAAAGATAGACCCTCCCGGAGTACTGGCTAGCGATCGGGGCCTGGTCAGTCCTTGAGCAGATGGGATCTCCCCTGGCCAGGCGGAGTTGTAGGCCTCCCAAACTGACTGTACTCTTCTGGCTACCTTGCTAGAGGCGGGTATAAGTAGCCCACGTCCCTGAGTGTACCGTGTGGTGCTCACCCGTATGGCCGGTGACTCGGGGCCTTCTAGTGGCGTCCGCTCCACGACGGCGGTGCTGGTCCCACGCGTGCGACCGTGCCTTCGGGTTTCTTGGCCAGAGGACCTGAAATCCCCTGCCGGGCGGTTTCTGCTGCTGGGTAAAGATTAGTCCCCACAGCCTCGGACTCCGGGTCCGGTGATAGCTTCTCAGTCAGGGCGAGCTCTGCAGCTGCCAGCCCCTGACTCCTTATAGCACTGCTCCCTTTTCCTAGATCTGCTTCTCTTCTCTGTCTCTACTTCTTCTCTACTCTAACCCTGCCTCAGCCCTAGGTTTATATAGGGGAAGTTCTTCCCCTCCCAGGACTGGGCAGGAGGTGTGGCATGCACAGGATCCCTGACCAAGAGACCTCCCACCTGCTCTCAGACATAACATTGCTGTTACTGTGGAAACCAGACCCCTGGGGTGCCACACCAGGTACACCCGAGCTGCCTGAGGAAGGACTGAACCCCTGCACGGTGAACGCAGCGCGACGCGGGAGGTTTGCACCAGTACTGTGCACCTGAGGAACTTGAACAGAACTGTGAGTAAACTCGGATGACCGCCTCCGCTCCTTCATTTCGCCGGTGCCATTTCCATCCCTGCACTACAACGCCCAGCGCACCTCTTCCATTCTTCTACACTGCCCTGAGGCCTGCTCCACCTGTGGGGAGCCGTCCCATCACAAGCTGCCCTACCATCTGCCTCTGAGGACTGTCGCAGCGCTGGTGATCCTCACCAGACACCACAGGTGGTGTCACGAATAAATTCCAAAAACCCCAAATAATAGAAGTATTCCCCCCCATTTAACTGACCGCCCTGGGTCACGGACCGAGCCAGCCATCGTGATATCCCACGCAAGCAGCCACAAGGCCCGGCTGCCGAGTACCCCACGGCCCTGGGGGCGAGTCATATGCTGCATCCAGATATTGGCTGTGGGGTCAGTAGGAAAATATGAAATACAATACAAACAATGAGTTTTTGTGCAGTGTTTTTACTTTTTGGAGTGCCCAGCATTTTTTTCCAAATGCAGCATGCTTTAGGTGGGGAATTTTTTCATGTTCTTTCGTACAGGAAAATCAGCACTGTGCAGATGTAGCCTCATAATAAACAACAATGCAGAGCAGACATGGCGGATATTATGGGACCAGAATACTAAGGATTCCCATACATATTGCAGTCATGTATAAGGGTTCAGATTTTCAACAGTGTTTGGTCAGTGTCAGTTTTTTACCATTACTGGTTCATCACTGAGTTTCTTGTTTGCAAAAAAACCCCAAAGATTTCTCTTATCCGTTGCAATGTTACAAACAGAAACACTTGGATTGCACATGGATCGCGTCCGAGCGTTGTCCATGATTTTCACAAAGCCACAGATATTTGTAGGAGTTTTTGAGTTGGATCAAAACCGGACGTCTCCTTTAATTTTACGATCCATTTGGTCCTCAAAAAAACATGGACACATGAACAATGACATAGACTATAAGGCTACATGTTACATCTGTGAAAAACATGGATAGAACACGTGTGTAAAAGAGAAGTCAGAATGAGGACTAACTGTAGATCACACATGTCAAACTCCGGCAAGCGGGCCAAATCTGGCCCTCACAGTGATTATATTGTATACTGTATGGACTATGTGGGGGCCATTATATGTATAGAGGACTATGTGGGGTCCATTATTCTGTATGGAGGACTATGTGGGGGCCATTATATGTATAGAGGACTATGTGGGGGCCATTATACTGTATGGAGGATTATGTTGGGGCCATTATACTGTATGGAGGACTATGTGGTGCCCATAATACTGTATGGAAGACTATGTGGGACCATTATACTCTATGGAGGACTATGTGGGGCCATTATACTGTATGGAGGACTATGTGGGGCCTATTATACTGTATGGAGGACTATGTGGGGCCATTATACTGTATGGAGGACTATGTGGGGCCCATTATTCTTTATGGAGGCCTATGTTGGGCTATTATATGTATGGAGAACTATGTGGGACCATTCTAATGTATGGAGGACTATGTGGGGTCCATTATACTGTATGGGGGACTATGTGGGGCCCATTATAAGGTATATTTTATTGTAAGATCTATTAATTAAAATGTACTTTGTTTGTGGGCCATACAAAGTCTGTCTCCATATGAAAAGTTTCATCATTATATTTGATAATAAAAACATCCTTAATTGTAGACATTTTTTTAAATAAATATTAAGGTTGGCCCCCGACCTTGTCCAAGTTTTTCATTTTGGCCCTCTGTGTATTCGAGTTTGACATCTCTGCTGTAGATGATGGAAGAGGAACACAGGTCACATGGATCCAAGGAAAGGATGAACTAAACAACAATTACTTTTGTCAAACTTGGTTTCAATGTTTGTGCCTCTGTTTGCTCAATATATCGTTCTGTATATCAATCTGTATATGTATATGATAAAAATGAAATGTATGTCCTTTCACGTGACTGCACTGTGCTCTTATCTAACATTGAAAAAAAAATAAAAATTGGATTGGCCATAATTTGTGCCAAATTTATCATTACTTTTCGACATTTGCAAAATAATAAAAGCAAAATACTAAAAAGCAGTGGACAATTTACCATATGAATATAAAGTCTTCACACAGCACCCTAAATTTCTATACACATTGCTCAATTTATAAATTCAATTATCAGATGATTTTGCAAAAACTCCTAAAGTCAACAATAGGTTAAAAGAGAACATTTTTAGGATCATTTCAAGAATGTATTAATAGAAACGGGTCAATGAAACGCATCTGGTGCAAACACTGGGAAAGATTACCTGGGGTGATTGTTATTGACTTCTCGACAGATGTGACTATGATCTACAACCTAATTTCCAGGCTTGATGGAGCGGAACGGAAATCTTCAGATACGATCACAGTCTGCCAGGAAGAAGACCAAATGATGTTCTATCGTGGCTTACCATGTTCTCCTTTATGCAAGCTAAAGGCTAACAGCTTTGATCATAGATTCAAATACCTCCAGCCTATTGTTCTCCTCCAATTAATAAGAGACATTGGTGGACGAGACAACGAGGAACATATATAAATATGAGCTCTGGATATTACATCTCATCCTTTCACATCATGATTCCTCAAACAGTAGTGTGTTTTATATTTACAACCTGATCAAACAATGGCCGAAGCTCCTCTTTGTCCTATGTGTTACATGATATCTTTACAGGCTGGTAACTTGAGATAAAAGGGTTTTCTGTTTTCCGGATAGTTGTGTCTTCATGTGCAGTTCATTGTAAAATAAAAAGCCAAAACTGTGCATCACTTGCCCTCCCCAGGATCAGCGCTGTTTCATATTGCTCCTCCTGATGTCTGTTGTTGTCTGCAGTGCTGATATCATGTCGACACCACTGCAGCCAATCATTGAGCTCATCATCTCTGCCTGTGTGGATAGCAGAAGCTGCTAATACAAGAATAGACACCAGGAGCGGTAGCAGAGAAGCAGAACTGGACCTGTGGAAGGTGATTAAAGCACAGTTTGTTTTTAACAACAAGCTGCACCTGGAGATACAACTTTTCTGAAGACGGAAAACCCCTTTTACCCATTATCTTCAGTAGGGTTGTACATTTTAGTTGATATTTTAGTTTGATGGGATTGTATGTGTGTATATTTGTTTTGTATGTGTGTATTTACATGCAGTATATGTTTGCATTTGTGTGTTTATATTTGTGCGTTGTGTATGTGTAGCACCCTGAGGATTCGGCTGCTACAGGGGTATTACACCTCAAGCCAGAGGTGTGGTATTCCACTCCTGGGTAAGGATGGAGTGTGGAACTGAGCTCAGTAGGCTGCATGCACTACATACATCCCATTTCCGGGGGACAGAACTACGGTACTCCCACCAAGTATATGTGCAGGTATGACAGCGTCTGTCCCTGGCTGGAGTGGGAGGGGGGTGGAACATCCCAGTAGTGTAGGGGCAGATAGGGGGAGTACTCTGGGTAAAGCTAGGAGCTCATTGGGTGCTAGTCACCTGGGCTCACACATAGAGGGAGTATATATGGTGGGCACCATCTTAGGACAGGGTCTTTTTAGCAGAGGAGCTCAGCCAGGAGGGCTGACAGGGAGCTGTGGCTCCGGCTGGGCCCAGCTCCAGGGCCAAGCCTGCATTGAAGAGAGAGAGGAGGAAGAAAGGCCCAGAGAAGCAGAGTCAGAAGGAACCCTAAGAACCCAGAATCAGACCAAAAAGGGTGAAGGGTTGGCGGACACGGGTACCGGAACCCGAACTGGTGGAGGCCACTTATCCTCAGCCAGGAACCGGAGGTCGTGGTCAAGATTTGCCACGACCCTCACCAAATCCACCAGAAAGGCACACCAAGCATAGGGTCAGGGAACCCAGAGGAGGTTTGACCACCAAGAGACCCGAGGGAGCCGGCCAAAGGTGGATCCCTGGTGGGAATGGCCAGAGACAGAGAGAGAGAAAGGGAGCTCAGGACCACGCTCCAGAACTGCCTGGGGGTTAGCCGAGTCCAGGACCTGGTGGACGCAGCACGGCTCGGGTGGTCACTCAAGGCCAGAGTGACTGAGAGAACAACCGTGAGTAAAAACCCTGAAACTGCACCTCAAGTCTCTGAGCTTCCTTGCTGCACCATCACTACCACTATCATCCACATCTGCTGCCCTGAGGCCATACCCCTCCCGTTGGGGGTTATACCATCCACGCTGCACATCCGTACCACCGGCCTCAGCGGACTGTCCTGCAGCGGCGGCTTCATAGCCGCATTCAACGGGTGGCGTAGTCGAACATTCTAACATCTACTGCTAAAGACTGCCGCTCAGTTTGACTCCCTGGGCACGGACCGGGTCACCGCCACGAGACTACTACCCCCATCTGATCCGGCTCCGGGTAAGCCCCCGTGCGCGCGATGCCGCACGACACAGCAGGCCCAGGGGCGCGTCAACTTTGGCGTAGTCGGCAGGATAACGTGCCCGCAACCACCGGGTACTGCGTGCCTGAAGAAAAGTTTATCTGTACCGTAAAAAGAAGTCTCCCGCCAATTCCGGAGGGTCCCCGCCATCGGACGCCATCACGGGTCGTTTCCCGCCGGTTGCCCGCCATCTGCAGCTTTTTCCCGCCATCCACGGAGGTTCCCGCCATCTGAGAAGATTTCCCGCCCTGGCAGAGCGGACGCCATTATGGGCGTGCCAGAGGGTGGCAAGAGGCCACTTCCCATCGTGGGCCAGGACCAAGAATGGCGCCAAAAACAAAGACCGCCCCCACCAGCAGAGACTGCAATGATTGAGATGTCCATCAGCGTGGGGGGTCTGCCCCTGGAACTGACAATCACCAAGTTGCCCCAGGACCGCCCTCAATGGGGGCGGATACAGAACAAAACAGAGAAGATGGGTGCAGCCTGGAGGAGTCTGGAGGAGCCGTACCCGGAGATGGAGGGAGAGGCAGGCAGCACCGACCCTGTGGTCAGGAGCCTGATGCAAGCAACCACCCCACAAGACCTGGTGGAGATCCTGGCACAGCTCCCCCGAGACCGGGAGCGTGCACAGACCGCGCTGGAGGGCCTCGCACGGAGGATGGCCCAGGTGCAGCGAGAAACGCTGATGGAGTGGAGCAGGGAGATGGCCCAGCAGGCCGGAACCCGCCAGCGAAGCACACCACCCGCAACGAGGAGCACGCCTGCCCCTGAAGAGGATGCAGAAGGGACGGAGGCCGGAGACGACGCCGCAGAGGGAGCTGAAGAGACGGAGGCAAGTAAAGGGGACGTCACTACCCCAAGCCCAGCCACCATAAGCCTACCCTCGCTCCCCGTCGCAGAGCCCGAAGTCCCACTGATCGTGCCCGTTGCCGCACCGCTACCGCTCCAGACTAGGCCCCAAGCAGGAGCCGCGACCACGCCCCCTGTGACGTCACGCGCCTCAACCCTGAGCGCGGCCAAGCAGGAGACGCCACCGGCCTGGTCGCAAGGCCGAGTGCCCCCGGGCGCCGCCGTCTTCACGGTGCCCTTTACCTTCAGGGTACCCCAAGCCTGGTCGCAAGGCCTTGTGATCCCGGGCGCCGCTGCCACCACCGCGCCCTCAACTTCCACTGTGCCGCACCTGGGTGAAGACTTGTTTGCCCAGCACACTTGCCCGGATGGGCAGCCCTTTGCGTGGCCACCGGAGTACCACCATCCCCGACTCCGGAAAGAAAGACCCCTGGATGAGCCCCTAATCCCAGCTCCGGCGCCCGTCAAGATGACCCCGCTCTCGTTAGAGGAGGCGCAGTTTGAGTGGGACCCCGCAGGAGGAGACCTCATCGGGTTCACTCAGGAGACCCGGGCGGCCGCAACTGAGCGTGCGGAGTGCTGCTGCCAGCAGTTGGAAGTCTTTGAGCGAGAACGGAGAGAGAGACGGGTCCGCGAGGAGCGGCTGCAAGTAAAGAGTGCAGAACAAAAGAGCCGGACCCGAAGGAACCCCCGTGCAGCCCACGGTCCCCGTGCCACCGGGACTGTAATCAAATTCCAACTGCAGCACGGTTGGGGCTTCATCAGAGATCATCACACCCCCGGCGACGTCTTCGTGACCAGAAGAGATGTCGAGTCCCACCTACCGGAGGGACACAGAGGTCGTGACCTTTACCTGGGTGATGAGGTCACCTTCACCCGGCACCAATGTGCCAAAGGACCCTATGCCCTTCATGTACACCGACTGACAGAGAAAGAGCTGAGGTGTCAGGAGGAGCAAGAGGACCCGGACGGGTCTGAAGAATACAGGGAGGAAGGAGCAGGAGGACGCCGCTACTAAAGTACGGTAAATGGAACTGTAAAATAGTTACCCGTTAGGGTACAGGAACTGTTACCATTATAGTCCCCGTTGGGACCAGCAAATTAAACTGTTCCAGTGTGTCCCATCTCCCCACAGGCTGAGGACTGTGAGCAGCCATCCCTTTTCCCCACTGGCCGAGGACTGAGAGCGGCCATATCCCTTGTAAATAGTTGCGCTTCTTAAAGCGTCCCCTACTGGTTTTATAGGAAACTGTTTTTTCTACCAGAGACTGTGGCACTTACCTGGTCACAATTTGCACAAGTGGCCAGAGGACAAGAATGTTTATAATGAAAAGTTTTATATGAAGAGTATTATGCTGCTGATATATATATAGTGTTTTATATGTTTATGATGTTTTAAAAAAAAAAAAAAAAAATTGTATGTTATTGGATATTTTATTCTTTTACAGCCCGAGGACGTGCTGTGGTTTACCAGGGGGGAATGTAGCACCCTGAGGATTCGGCTGCTACAGGGGTATTACACCTCAAGCCAGAGGTGTGGTATTCCACTCCCGGGTAAGGATGGAGTGTGGAACTGAGCTCAGTAGGCTGCATGCACTACATACATCCCATTTCCGGGGGACAGAACTACGGTACTCCCACCAAGTATATGTGCAGGTACGACAGCGTCTGTCCCTGGCTGGAGTGGGAGGGGGGTGGAACATCCCAGTAGTGTAGGGGCAGATAGGGGGAGTACTCTGGGTAAAGCTAGGAGCTCATTGGGTGCTAGTCACCTGGGCTCACACATAGAGGGAGTATATATGGTGGGCACCATCTTAGGACAGGGTCTTTTTAGCAGAGGAGCTCAGCCAGGAGGGCTGACAGGGAGCTGTGGCTCCGGCTGGGCCCAGCTCCAGGGCCAAGCCTGCATTGAAGAGAGAGAGGAGGAAGAAAGGCCCAGAGAAGCAGAGTCAGAAGGAACCCTAAGAACCCAGAATCAGACCAAAAAGGGTGAAGGGTTGGCGGACACGGGTACCGGAACCCGAACTGGTGGAGGCCACTTATCCTCAGCCAGGAACCGGAGGTCGTGGTCAAGATTTGCCACGACCCTCACCAAATCCACCAGAAAGGCACACCAAGCATAGGGTCAGGGAACCCAGAGGAGGTTTGACCACCAAGAGACCCGAGGGAGCCGGCCAAAGGTGGATCCCTGGTGGGAATGGCCAGAGACAGAGAGAGAGAAAGGGAGCTCAGGACCACGCTCCAGAACTGCCTGGGGGTTAGCCGAGTCCAGGACCTGGTGGACGCAGCACGGCTCGGGTGGTCACTCAAGGCCAGAGTGACTGAGAGAACAACCGTGAGTAAAAACCCTGAAACTGCACCTCAAGTCTCTGAGCTTCCTTGCTGCACCATCACTACCACTATCATCCACATCTGCTGCCCTGAGGCCATACCCCTCCCGTTGGGGGTTATACCATCCACGCTGCACATCCGTACCACCGGCCTCAGCGGACTGTCCTGCAGCGGCGGCTTCATAGCCGCATTCAACGGGTGGCGTAGTCGAACATTCTAACATCTACTGCTAAAGACTGCCGCTCAGTTTGACTCCCTGGGCACGGACCGGGTCACCGCCACGAGACTACTACCCCCATCTGATCCGGCTCCGGGTAAGCCCCCGTGCGCGCGATGCCGCACGACACAGCAGGCCCAGGGGCGCGTCATATGTATATAACCATGTGTCTATGGTAAGTGTAACTGGGTGTGTATATGTGTGGTAGGCACATAGGTGTGTTAATATGTGTGTATTGTATATATGTGTACATAGGAATCATGGAGCCCCATAGCAGAAGTTCTAATTGCCCCCACCCCCCCAAAAAAAAGTAAATAATTGTCGGGGTCACAGAAGAGCAGATCTCACAACTTTCCAGCCTGTACATAGTAATTTTTCTCCTGCTGAAGTCCTAGATTCCTTTTTCATTGCCCCATAAAGTGTGATGCCAACAATGTCAACAAAAGTGTCCCCAAACACAGTATGATACCCCCATGGTGAATTCCTCCACATTCACAGTATAATGACCCTATTGTACCCCACATCAACTCCTAAGGCAAAGTATGGTGACCCCAACACAGTATGATCCCCCAACTGTGACCCACACACAGCCCTCCATGGAGTATAATGGGCCTACATACAAT
The DNA here is from genome assembly GCF_046119375.1 of Phyllobates terribilis. Lineage (NCBI taxonomy): Eukaryota > Metazoa > Chordata > Amphibia > Anura > Dendrobatidae > Phyllobates > Phyllobates terribilis. Next base: position 769,055,176 of record NW_027362763.1, read on the forward strand.
ATAATGGCCCCACACCCCTCCACACTCCACAGAGTATAATGCACTCGCCATGGGTCTCCATACAGAATAATGCACTCGCCATGATCCTCCATACAGTATAATGCACTCACCATGGTCCTCCACTCAGTATAATGCACTCACCATGGTCCTCCACTCAGTATAATGCACTCGCCATGGTCCTCCACACAGTATAATGCACTCCCCATGGTCCTCCACGCAGTATAATGCACTCCCAATGGTCCTTAACACAGTATAATGCACCCCATGGTCCTGTACGCAGTATAATGCAGCCCCCCATAGGGTAAAATGCCGCTTCCCCCCACCATAGGGTAAAATGCAGCCCCCAGTCCTACAGTTTTATCAGTACTCACTGATTTATAAATAAATACATACTTACCGCTCCTCGTTCCACGCTGCTTCAGTCTCTGCAGCTCTTCTCTGTCATCACCCCAGCAGCTGCCAGCTCCACTGTCTGACAGAGCGTGGAGCGTCATCACGCCGCTGCATCAGACGCAGAGGAGGAATGATGGGAGAGAGAGTGTCACATGACGTTCCGTCCTGCATCATTGCTATCAACCAGGGCCGACTCCAGGTTTTCGTGGGCCCCGGGCGAAAGAGTCTCAGTGGGCCCTTTAATACATACCACCATTCATGATGCACAGATAGGGAAGAGAAATATAGGTATACAACACAGGGCCCAGCCTGCCCCCTCTTCTTCATATATGCAGACCTGCGCACACACACACACACACACACAGTACGCAGACATGCACGCATATGGTACGCAGACATGCACACACTTGGTATGCACACATGCACGCACATGGTAAGCAGACATGCATGCACACGGTAAGCAGACATGCACGCACACGGTAAGCAGACATGCACGCACATGGTAAGCAGACATGCACATGGTACACAGATATGCACATACACAAACAGATACACAGATAAGTACACATACAGACATACATACTGTAATGCAGCGACTTGCTGGCATTACGGTAATGGTCTAGGATGTGTTTTATCTGACCATATACCTTCCCCCTCAGGTGACTGGTCACATGACTGTGTCATCACACAGGTCCTGTATGCACAGTAAAGGTCTGTACACATGACTGGGACAGCACACAGGACCTATACACACAGCTGACTGATCACATGACTGTGACATCAGCAAGGTCCTGTCAGTATGTGTTTGTGCACAGGATATATAAACCCTGGTAATTTGAGACAGGTGTGTTCGGTGTGAGGCGTGAGGCCTGTGCTCCGTGCGGGTGGGACACCGTTTGTGAGAGGCCTAGGGAGGCCGAGTGTGAAGCCTGACAGCCTGAAAGGCCGAGCCTGGATCCTGTGCGTGGATGTCAGTGGCCTTTGAGGGAGAGCCGGCTTGGTGCAGAACCCTGGAAGGCGCAGGCTGGATGTCAAGTGTGGAAGACATACCAGTAGCCTACGAGGGGACGACGGCTAGAGACCCTCACCTGGGAAAGCCGCAAAGCCACAGTGGTGGCGGAATAAACGGACTGTAGCAGCCAAAACCCGCTAAAGGTAAAATGCTGCGTTATATGGACATTTATGTTGTTGCCTAGCCGAGGGCTATAACGGGGGTCAAGTGGACGTATCTGTCGCTGGAAAGGCTCCCGAATTGTGATGTGTGTAATATGCCGGTCTGCCACTTGAGAAGCTCCCGGGAGTGATAGGTGTAAACATGCCGGGCGTATACTAAGATGGACTGTGTGATTAGCGGTTTATGACGAAATAATAAACTGCATTGTGAAATATCGGAAGGACATTGCTTATGTGCCTTAATTGACCCGGTGCAGCGAGTATCCCCCATTATGATGACTAGCGCTGCCTTACAGTACATATTTGAACACATTCTTAAAAACACATAAAACAGACATAAATATATACATACACAGTCATACACACTGACATACACACAAGACACATTAGAAATATATTTAATATGGGGATTGGGGAATCTGGTGACAAGCCTCACTCACCTGCCCCTTGGCCTGTGTCCGGTCCAGCTGTGCAGGGCCGCCGGCTTGTCTGATGGCCATCACAGGCCCTGGACCATCAGAGCGGCCCACTCGCCGTTGGGGCCCACACCGCTTCCCCAGCATCTCCGCAGGGAGGACCTCCGGCGGAGTTTGATTGCCGGCACTTCATCAGGGCCCCCCTCCTGCTCCACTGGCGCTGCTTAATTGACGGCACTTCATCAGAGCCCCCTCGGGGCCTCCCTTCGTCAGGACTCCCCTCGGGGCCTGCCTTCATCAGGGCCCCCCTGGGGGCCTTCCTTCATCAGGGCCTCCCTTCATCAGGACCCTTTCTTCATCGGGGCCCCCCTCCTGCACCCCCCGCTCCGCTGCTTGATTGCCGCCGCTGCCCCCCGGCACTGTTTTCAGGCATGGCCGCGCACAGTGCACTGTGGCGGCTGTGTCTGCTAGTTATGACGGCAGGGGCGACACAAGCACAATTAAAGGCGCAGTGTCGCCCCTGCTGTGTCATTACTACAATACACAGCCGCACAGCGCACTGCGCGCGGCCATGCCTGAAGACAGTGCCGGTGGGTGGCGGCGGCAATCAAGCAGCGGAGCGGGGAGTGCAGGAGGAGGGCGACTGCTATGGGGCCCCCCCCAGCTCACGGGCCACATAGCAGTCGCGTGGCCTGCCGCCATTGGCGGTACGCCACTGTATGAGTGTCTTGTATGTATGTATACACTATGTGTGCACTGTAGTTATTGAACTTTTTCCTGCTTGTATGAAGAATTGATAGAAGAGTTGGGAATCAGGCAGCTTGGATTATTTAAAATAAGAAATCAATGTCTTTAGATTAATATTGATTCCTCCCATTGATTATTCAACTCTGTACCACATCGGTTCTTTAAATATTCTCGAGTCAGATGAAACGCTTGGAAAAAAAACAGCATTTTATGGATGCTTCCAGCTATCTGGGCAAACAGCCCACAACAATCATGTGTTCCAAAAATGTGAAAATAGAAATGTAATCATTATTGGATTCATCTCTATAGACAAAGGGATGTCCAAATAATAACCCGCAGAGGGGCTACTGAGAATTTCATTGCCTTGTACCTGCAATTTGCCATAGGCAAATGCATATGATGCATCAGTATATATGCGTTGTGGTTTTCGATTATCACCGAAAGCGTGATGCAGTGCTTGTCCATCGTACAATGAATGACAAAGGCACTATACTGTAATGGGGTCAGTTGGATTCTGGCATGGCGCCACCTGTATATCCAGAAAAAAGAGAGTTGTTTTTTTTTGTAAAATGTTCCAGAATATGTGATGGACTCTCTGATACACATGTGAACATAACCTAATTAAAAATTCTTCACAACTGTAGAAGTTATTAATCCATTAGTCATCTTAATAGCTGCAATTCCTTGACCTCGCATGGTTTTACTATTTTTAACTTTTATTACAATGGTGGTCTATGGTGTTCTAAGTTAGAAATCATTGGGGTTCTTTGAGTTGTAGCAGTGGAGGGAATCTAATATACAGTCAAATTACGGCCACTTAAAGTTAAAAGGCTTAGCCACTATATTTTTAATTTAGACATTCAGTTTAGGGCATTTTTTTGTGTCACTTACTAATATATAAGTATTACAGGTTCACTGCCAATCAACTTTTATAGTGTATCTATTGTAAGGTAGCGCTATTGATCATGTTGAGGGGCACTCACTTCACCGGGTCAATTAAAGCACACATGCAACGTTTTCCGGTAATATGAAGTCCAGCAGTTTATTACACATCATAAAGTGCTTATAACATAGTCCATCTCAGTGGCTAGCAGGATTGTTACACATGTAATATCCTAGAGCCTTTTCAGTGGCAGCTATGCCCGCTTGGCTTCAGATACAGACTTCAGCAAGGTACAACATCAATATTCATTTAAAGCACCGATTTACCTTTGCCGGGTCTTAGCTGCTTCTATCAGCTCTGTTCTGCCACAGCTGTGGATTAAGGCTCCCGAGACTTGGTCTCCAGGCCTCGTGCTTTCCAGGGCCAACGGTGTCCCAGACTCAGGGATCAGGCCTCTTGCCTTCCAAGGCTACTGGTGTCCCAGACACAGGGATCAGGCCTCTTGCCTTCCAAGGCTACTGGTGTCCCAGACACAGGGACCAGGCTTCACCACCGTTTCAAAAACCACCAGGATTTATATATCCTTCTGTGCGCACAGGATCTGTGATGATGTCACAGTCATGTGATCAGTCACCTGAAGGGGAGGTACGTGGTCAGCAAGAACACACCCCCTCTGACATTTTGCAATGCAGCAAGCCGCTGCATTACATATCTCCCCCCTCTGTTCAAACTTGTGGGGTTGAACACATAATATGCACAATCACATTATAACCCACAGTTCGTAGAGAGACCATGTACTTGACATTTGCGCTGCTCAGCCCCTGGAACATTAGTCATCAACATTAGCCCATTCCTTAGGGACCTACCATCAGTCATTGTCTCCAACTTCGTCAAGTCACATTTCCTAGTCGTAACCTTGTCAGACGTCCCCCGCTCCCAGCGGTTAATACAGCAGTGCGACTCACTTGCGCTTGTATATAAGGTCCGGTCCAACTCCGTACTGTCTCTTACTCTATTGGTTCGTTTGCATGGGCCTCTCAGACCTGAGTTACTGGAGGTCTCACTGGAGGACATCCTGAAAGGTCTCTAACTTCTGCTGTAGGTGTTCTAATATTTAGGGGGCCCTTTCTCTGTCTGGTCTCACAATTTACAGGCGGCTGCCATCTTCTGCTGCTCAGGCGACGCTGTCTTTCTATTCGCAGTCTGGCGAGATTCAACTGTTCTACCTCTCGCAGGTAGGTCACTCGGTACTCCATCAGCATTCGTATATATTCAAGATTTTCTTCTGTGCCTACCGCAGAGAATGACACCATGCCGTCTTCATCTGGTATCCAGTCCTGATGATCACGTGGACTGCTTATTTTTATCACACTAGACTTCTTTACCATCATTTGCATGGTTCGGCCATTTCTCCCAATGAGCTTTCTTACCAGAGCATGAGGCACCCTGATGACTTTTTTCCGCAGACTTTGAGCTTTTCTCATAAGCTCCAGTTGTCTAATGGCTTGTTCCGTCTTCAACCCGGACAAACCGCTTCATGCGAACACATCGCCAGTGCATGTCACTTAGGATAGCCACCCTCTTCACTGTGACTTTGGTTGTGGACAGGACAACCAGCTGTTTAGCTTCTGGGGTCGAGTACACCTTACAGGCTCCCACGGCCTTCTTAAACTATTCATGCACTGACTCTCTGGTGCATTCTTCTCTCAAATCTTCGGGTACATCTATGAGGCACTTGTACCGAGACGTTTCTGTCTCACCAGTGGTTTCCAGACGATCATCCGGCTCAGGTTTCAGGGACAACTGACTTTCAGCTTCTTTACCCTGTATGCTTCCCCTGAGCTGCCTCACAGCTATGAACTCAAGAATTCTCGTCTTGACCACTTCCATTCCATACTTATCTTCTTTTAACACTCTCTCAGCTCTCCTCAGGTCCACCTTCTCATGGTTTAAAGGATTAAGCGCAATTTGTTTGCCCGTCTCCTTCTCCAAGGAGGTCTCGTTCACTGATTGGTACTTTGCCAGGTGACCTTTGAGCTCGACAACATCTTCCTCTAGCTCAGCTACTCGCCTCTCAGCAACCCATCTCAGAAGCTCTTCCTGCTTCAACTGCTCCTTTATCAGCAGAAGTCTCTCAGACCTCTCTGTTTCCAATGCGCCCACTCGGCTCTCGACAGCCAGTCTCTCAAGCTTCTCTTGCTTCAAATGGGCTTGTAGCGTCTCCTTGAGCTCCTTGATCTCAGCTCTTACATCCACCGAATCATCTAAGCTCACATTATTCGAGGAGGCATTTGCTTCATACCTCCCTTCTCCGATAGACTCCTCCATCTTTTTCCGCTCAGCTTCCATCCTGCCGATTCTATCCTTAAGACACGTCTCTGCCCTCTGGAGATCAACACCGAACGTCTTCAGCTCCTTCACCTGAGCTTCCAGTCCTAGGGTCTTTCTGCGGAGATCATCATTTTCATCATGGGTGTCCTGCAGAGTGATCTCAATCACTTGGCGCATGTGCTCTGCATCAGCCTTATCATCCTCTAGTTTTTCCTTAACCTTGAGGAGACCCTCATAGTCTCTCTTGGTTTGTTGCAGTTCCCTATTGAATTTTTCACGCATCTTTTCTGCCTCACGGTCGTGACCAGACACTTCATCTTTAATGCCTCTTTCAGGATAGCTCCCGGTCTCGCTGGTACAGAGAGTCCTCCAGCCGTTCCTTCTCCTGCATTAGAGGCTTTACTTGGTCCTGGAATTGCTGCAGCTCCCCCATGAGTTCACCATACTCCTTCTTGGATTCACACAGCTCCCGGTTGAACTGTTCGCGCAGTTGTTCTAGGTCTTGATCACGTCCAGAAACTTCATCCTGCAGTGCCCCTTTTAAGTCAGACAGCTCCCTATCCCTCTGGTGTAGACCCTCATCCAGCCTTTGCTTCTCCTGCATTAGTTGCTTCACCTGCTCCTGAAATCTCTGCACTTCGTTTCTTGAGACCTCTGCTTCTTCTGCATCCACAGAGCCTTTCTTCACTTGGAACAGCTCTAACTGTACCAGGGAAAAACGATCTTTCATCTCGCACAACTCATCTTCACACTCCGCTTTGTCAAGCTTCAACTGAAAAACCCCTTCTTTATGTTTCTGGAACATTTCCTTCCATTTGTTGATTTCCTCACTGCTTTCTTCCAGTTCTCGATGCAAGTTCCTCACAACCTGATTTATTTTCTGCCGTTCAGACTCCAGGCTCATCTGGTCCGGGGACACGTTCTCCATGTTTTTCCTTAGTTGCTGTGACGCGCTCCCTGGGCCATGGGGTACTCTGTGCCGGGCCGGTCGTTGCTTGGGGAGATGTCACAGTGGCTGTGACCTGGCCCGTGACCCAGGGCGGTCAGTAAAAAGGGGATTTTATAGTATAGTAAATAGGGGATATAGTAAAAAGGGGATTTTATAGTATATAGCCACCTGTGGTATGCGGCTATATGGAGAGCCGCCGCTGCTGTGCAGAACCTCTGGAGCTGATGTTTAGTGCAGCAGAGTTGGTTCAGCTCTCCACAGGCAGAACTTAGCTCCAGGGCAGCGTAGAGATGTTGTAGATGTTATAGGTGATGCTGGGCCTTGTAGTGCAGGGGTGATGGTGCAGATAATAATCACAGAGACAGTGGGGTGCAGTCTCCAGGGTCTTTACTCACGGTTGTTGCAGTCCAAGTTACAGATACCAGTGTAACTTCCCTCGTCGTGCTGCGCTTACTCAGGGAGGGGTTCAGTCCACCCTCAGATATCTCCGGAGTACTTAGCGGGACCTCCTTCTGTGTGTTCTCTCTCTGGCCGTCTCCCTGCAACTCATACCAAGCGTCCCAATCCGGTACCCGCGGGCCTTGTCAGGCGACGTCTGTTCCGTCCCCTGGGTCCTCTATAGCTACCTTCTTGGTGAGACTGATATGGACTGTTGGCTGCAAGACTTGAAATACTGCAGCCTCCGGTTTCTAGTTGAGACATACAGTCTTCCGCTAGTTGAGGGACCGGTCCCCTTTGTGTGGCCTGACCCCTCCACCTCCTGGTAGATTCGGGCGCACGGGTGGCCTCCAGCCCTGCCCGTACCCCTGGGGTCCCTTCTTCATTCCTGGAGCCTTTCTCCTGCTCCTCTCCTCCTTCTCATTCAGTCCTGGGCCTCTCCTCAGGCCCTCCGCCTGAGCAGAGCTCCTACAGAGCCCCTGCTCCCACTCCTCTCACTTTAGACTGTTCTTTCTGACTGCTCTAACTAAACAAGATGGCTTCTCTATTTATACTTTCCTCCATGTGCTCCCCTAAGCTACTTCCTCCACCCACACCCACTACATAGCTCCTCCCCTCAGCTAGGGACCAGGGACTGTGCTCTCCCTTAAAAGCAATCTCGCCCTGCCCTCACTGCTGGTATGTGTTGGATGCAGGTGTTAGGGTCCCGAGCTGTACTCCTTCCTTACCTGAGAGTGAGATACCACACCTCTAGGTGAGATGCAGTACCTCTGTGGCAACTGAACCCTCAGCGGCGCCACAGCTGCACGTCACTCTGATACTGCTGCCTGACAGGCTCCGGCTCTTGGTCATGATTGGCCACCTCCTCTTTCAGCGCCCCTTTCAGGGCTGTCGGTTCCTGACCGTTTTGTTGTCTGATACTGTACCGGAGGTTGCTACTGGCAACGTCACCTCCTCTTCCATCCTGATCTCTGCTTCTGAAGGAGGATCCACACTCGGAATAAAGGCACACAGCATTGCATTTTCGTTATTTACCCTTTCAGCAAAGGCTACAGGAGCTACTTTTTTGTGGCCCTTGCGCCTTCGACGATGAGAGGGGAACTTTCTCACCTCGTTTAGCTCCTCCTGACTGAACTCTCTTTCTACTTTCGTAGTGTCACCGTCAGTTGTGGGGTCTGTGTCACTCCCCAAGGTGTTGTCAACCCCTTCTACTGGAGCTACCCAGTTATCAATGGTTGAATTGCCATTTTTAGGCGGTACCAACACACGATCTGTAACCAACTTTGGTATTCTATGCTCCACCCTCTTTTGAGACTCCGCCCCCTTTTGGACAACCACACCTGTAGGGGTTTTTTAAAAAAAAACAACACGCGATAGTCTTAGGAGCCAATTCACAACATCTCTTACCACCTCCCCAAGAACTCTGGGACAGTACCGGCGCCCCAGGAGAACTCAAGGAATGGTCCGCTGCCGCCATTCTGTACGGTGCCAACAGCTCCTGCCGTTCCTGCACCATGTCCTATTGCTGTAACTTTCAAAGAGAGAGAGCGCAAAGCCCAATAGGGTTACACCTGTAGACATAGGGAATAATAGTAAAAAGGTGGTTCTCACCTGGTTAGGTTGCGTGAGTACACAACTACCATAACATATAAAAGGCAGCTGCAGCGGATCTCCAATAGGTGTCCCACAGGACCAGAATAAATCCAAAGGTGGTGAAGGTAGAGATATACGTCCGCGCCGCTGAAAAATCCTCAAATCAGGAACATATAATAAAATCCTTGTTTATTGGTAAATGCCTACGCGTTTCTGGGTGTTCCACACCCCTTCATCAGGGCACCAACAGATATATCAATGTATGCACTGAAACACTCCATTTATATACAGACATAAAGTGAAAAAAAAAGGAAGAGCAGAAAAAAAACAACATAACCTTTGCACCTGAGGCCGTGTGCAAAAAACTTTCAACAAAACTTTATCAATGAGTGTCACCAATATAAAGAGTGAGTATAAAAAACATGTATTAAGACACGTATTACAAATAATGTAGTGTAGAGATGTATAAATAATCAATATAGAGAATAGTCAAATGTATCAGTCAAATGGAGTAAATACATGAAAGGAATATTACTTACTAATAAGTAAGCGTTCACATTAGGTAAGAACCATATAAATATATATATAATATTAAAATCTCTAATGAGAATACACCCATCAGCTGTCGTTCCATAAGATGAGATGGAAAACGAAGGAACAAAATAAAAATAAAAATAAAAAGTACCCCATGTAAAAAATAGCCCATAATAACCTCTATCAACGGAGGAATGGTACGAGGAACAGGTTATCTGACATATATCATGTAGTGACATAGGGACTTAATGTGTAGTAATAGGACCCAAAGAAAACGCCGCGATGTAGTGCAAAGGCTGTGGCACAGATAAAGGAGATACACAAACAGGTAGTGAATCACCTGACGTGCGGTGGCGTAGAAGGAGAGAGATGTGTGATTGTAGCAACCAGCAGAGCGCTACGATGTGGGTTCAAGTTGTACTGCTCCAAAAAGGAAACCATAAAAGAGGGAATATTTATAGTAGCGTGCAGGATTTTAGAGGAACACAATATGTGTGTCAGTAAAAACTATGATGAATGTAAAAACACAGATTTATGTGTGTATATATAAAAAACAATATTAACTATAAAAAAAACTTCAGAGACATCATTCAGACCAAAGGGCTTAAGAGTATTCAGTCTGTAAATCCAATAAATTTCCTTTCTGTTTAGTTCTTGGAGTCTATTAGGATAATTCTCGGGAATTTGATCAATACCATGAATCATGGTATGTGTTAAAGGGGCCCACTGAGACTCTTTCGCCCAGGGCCCACAAATGGAAGGTAGGGTCGTGGACTTTAATCATATCTGGGGCTATGGCTTTATCAAAGAGCAGGGGACCGGGGATGAAGTCTACGTAAACAGGGTGATGGTGAAGAGAGACACTCTCCCCTATCACCTCCACAGTCTGTACATGGGGGAGAAAATTTCTTTCTGCAAGGTCTGGTGCAGGAAGGGGTGTTACGTGGTGGTACGCGGCCATCCACAGCTGAAGAGGCCGCTGTCTGGAAGGAGGAAGCTGCGTTTGAGCGGGCCTATCGTCATCAACGGCGACACCCACCCCCAGACACTCAACTCATGTTCCGGTCCTCAGAAATGCCTAAGCCTGCACAGAAAACTGATACAGGTACAGAGACTTACACACCAGATTTTTGCTTTTCTGCACCTAGCCAGGCCATGGAGGCCAGAGCCTTTGCAGCTGAGGCACCCCAAGTGGCCGCAACAAGGATGTATATAAATAATTTTACGAATGCTGTCATGACCAGGACTGATGTCCAAGAAGTAGACAGAGGAAGAGAGGGGTACCCCAATGCTCCCTGGAAGTGGGACCATCCACCTTCTCCAAATACTTGTGCTCAGTCTCTGCATGAGTACTTCAAAAAGTTGAAGAAGTGAACATTTTTATTTTTTTCTTGTTATTTTTCCTTAAAGCCGTTCCCCACATGGCTGAGTTCAAGGCCACCTTGAGCTGATGTTCCATAGCTCTGGAGTGACTGTTCTGAACAGTTTTTTTTCCATCTGATGTGGTCGTTTGCCACCTGAAAGCTAGTTGCTATACAACCCCTGAGTGATTCCATAATTTTTACCCTCTGCTTGGTCTTAAAAAAATTACCCTTACTGAGTTCCACATTTTTTTTCTTGATTTTTTTTAGTGTTTCTTAAAGCCATAAAGTTGCCATTTGAAATGACTTTAGTTTTGTGCCATGTCTGTGATCTGCTTTTTTTCAACAACATTAAACAACTGAATGAACATCCTCCGAGTCCGGTGATTCCATCATTTTTGCCAGGGGTTGTATAAGGGCCTGTTGCCCTGCTGCTAAAGAGGACATAGACACTCCTGTCAGGCCGTCTTGCTATCGGCCTACCAAAGTTGCTGAAACAAGGACGTTGTTCATGGGAGAAGAAAAGGAGGGTTTCTTTTAGGAAAGTTATATGTTTTATTATATATTTATATAGAATGATCGGGCCCTGTGCCCTCTTCAAATATACTAGTCGATGTCAGGAAACAGGATAAATCAGAAAGAAACACTGGAAGCTCAGCACACAGGTAAAGCCAGGAAGCACAAACACTGACTGACCGTGGGAACTGGCTCTCAGGGGTTAATATAGAGAACATCGCCACCCATAGCTGACAGCAGATAGAAACCCAAATGAACAGGAATAACTCCGTAGCTTCTGGACTGGCCAGAGACACAAATCCCACATGCAACAAAGGCATGGCGCCGCCTAACAGCTGAAGAAGATACCGTCACAGATGTTACACATTTGCAGGATGATCCTTAGTTAGACCATCACTTTTTGATTGGTGGGTGCCCAATCCACTAAGCAAGGGAATGCAGATACTAAGTAACTAAGAGTTCCATTGTATACTGAAATCGTTTTTCTTTAAAGCATTGACTCAAATCAGTAGAAGTCTTTTTTTTCTACACAGGCAGGTGCACGTGCTTGATGGTTGCACAGATGTAGAGTGGCTTGATGATTGTATGATGCGCCCCCTGGGCCGTGGGGTACTCGCTGCCGGGCCGGTCGTTGCTGGGGGAGATGTCACAGTGGCAGTGATCCGGTCCGTGACCCAGGGCGGTCAGTAAAAAGGGGATTTTTATAGGGGATTTCTGTACAAAGTTCATGACGCCACCTGTGGTATGCGGCTAAAGGGAGCTGCCGCTGCGGAGCAGATCCTCTGGAGCTTATGTTAGCGCAGCGAAGCTGGTGTGGCTCTCCACAGCTAGAGCTTAGCTCCAGGGCAGTGTAGATGTTGTAGATATGTATAGGTGATGCTGGGTGTTGTAGTACAGGGGTGATGGCGCGGGTAATAAGCACAGAGAGAGTGGGGTGCAGTCTTCCAAGTTTACTCACAGTTATTAAGTTCCTCAGGTTACAGGTTCCAGACTACAACCTCCCACGTCGTGCTGCGTTCACCAGGCAGGGGTTCAGCAATCCCTCAGGTAGTTCAAGAGTGCCTGACAGGACCCCTTTCTATGTGCCTTCCTCAGTCGTCTTCCTGCGCTGGCTCTCACCCTCCTGCCCTGCGCCTCACAATGTGTCCCAATCCGGTAGCCTCGGGTCTAGTCGGGCGACCTGCAGTCCCCTGGACCCTCTGTTGCCACCTTCTCGGCGATATAATTGTGGTTGTGGCCACTGCACCTTACAAGTACAGCAGCCTTCGGTTTCTATCTAAGCCTTGTAGTTCTCCACTAGCTTAGGGGCTGGTCCCCTCGGCGGCTCGATCCCTCCACCGCCTGGCAGATTCGGGCGTACGGGTGGCCTCCAGCACTTCCCGTATCCCAGGGATTCCTACTGTTCCTGGAGCCTTTCTCCTGCTCCCTCTCCTCTTCCTTCAGTCCTGGGCCTCTCCTCAGGCCCGCTCTGGAGCAGAGCTCGTGCAGAGCCTCTGCTCCCCTCACTTTCCTCCTCCAACTGAACACTCTGACAGAACTCTCTTCCCAAGATGGTTCCCCCTTTTGTGAGGAATGCCTGTTTTTCCAGCATTCCTCACATGTATTAAATCTGTCAAACAGTTGCAAATCATGTTCACGGAGCGACGAAAACTTAAAGCCCGAGCATTCTATAAATACTCGGTGCTCAGCCGAGTATACTCGGCGAAAGGGTTAACCGAACATACTCGCTCATCACTAGTCAGGAGTTATCAGAGAGGTGGAATGCCATCCTCTCCACCTTCACAAATGGACAATAGATGTACAATAACTAACTTTCCAAAAGAAAGTTCTCACACACTCCAGTCAGGTCTTACAAAGGCTTCTGTCACGGCTCAGTCTTACATAGCCCATAGTAGCCCATAGTTGCCCATTGGCTTAATTTCTAATTTCTCTCACGACTGAGATTATGACACAGTCTCTCAGAGTTGGCTTCGCTCAGGGCTGAAGTCTTACAGATCCCATCAATTCAGCAATTTCCAACTGCCCATTTGTGATGATACTTGGATGTATTTCCCATACAGCTCTGGCACTTCTCAAACTCAGGGTCTCTGTCAGAACTTCAGTTCACCAATAGCCCATCTGTTCCTCAGACTCACTGTCACTCCACTCAGCTTTCAGTCCATTCATGAAGTCTCAGTGGACAAGCCTAGGACTACTCCTTCTCAATGGACTACAATAGGTCTCTGGGCATCTCACGGTTCTGACCTTAGATTAACTCTTTTCCCCTCCTTATAGAATTGCTGCACCATAAAATTCACACATATGTCAGCATCAGACTCTTCCTAGGTCATACCTTCGATCCCTATCAGCCACATTGCAGGCTTAGGTTTAAAAAGAGACTCCGGCTCAAAAACGTAATATCATTTATTGAAACAAGATAACATTATCAACATACATAAAACACAACAATAAAGGTGGGAACCTCCAATAGACGGGAGACGCTGTTCATACGCATTCACCAATGATACATAAACATAGGATAAAGGTCAAATGTAATATGAATCCTAAAGGCAAAATGCTAGCAATATTTCATGATCATAGAACAAATCCACAAAGCACCATGTTCTTTGTTACTTGCACATATTCATAATATCTATATATGACGCGCCCCTGGGCCTGTGTCGCGCTGCGTTGCGCACGCGGGAGCTTACCCGGAGCCGGATCTGTTTAGGGTTGTAGTCTCGTGGCGGTGACCCGGTCCGTGCCCAGGGAGTCAAACTGGACGGCAGTCTGTTAGCGGTAGAAAATGGTTGATGACTACGCCACCCGTTGAATGCAGCCAGGGGGCTGCTGCTGCAGGGCAGACCGCTGAGGCCGGTGGAAGGATGGTGCAGCGTGATAGTATAACCCCCAACGGGAGGGGTATGGCCTCAGGGCAGCCGACGTGGATGATGGGGGTAGCAGGAACCACTCAGAGACGGTATGGTAGCGTTCAGGGTCTTTACTGGTAACAACGATAGACCCTCCCGGAGTACTTGCTAGCGAACGGGGCCTGGTCAGTCCTTGAGCAGATGGGATCTCCCCTGGCCAGGCGTAGTTGTAGGCCTCCCAAGCTGACTGTACTCTTCTGGCTACCTTGCTAGAAGCTGATGTAAGTAGCCCACGTCCCTGAGTGTACCGTGTGGTGCTCACCCGTATGGCCGGTGACTCGGGGCCTTCTAATGGCTTCCGCTCCACGATGGCGGTGCTGGTCCCACGCGTGTGACCGGGCCTTCGGGCTTCTGGGCCAGGGGACCTGAAATCCCCTGCCTGACGGATTCTGCTGCTGGGTAGAAGTTAGTCCCCACAGCCTCGGACTCCGGGTCCGGTAAAGAATCTTCTTAGTCAGGGCGAGCTCTTTAGCTGCCAGCCCCTGACTCCTCGTGACTCTGCTGCTTCCTATGCTGCTCTTGTCTCTACTCTTCCTGGACTCACTAACCCTGCCTCAGCCCCGGGTTTATACAGGGGAAGTTCTTCCCCTCCCAAGGCTGGGCAGGAGGTGTGGCATGCACAGGATCCCTGACCAAAGGACCTCCCACCTGCTCTCAGACGTAATATCTCTATCACTGTGACAACCAGACCCCTGGGGTGTCACACTCCCCCCTAGTGAAATTTAGTACTCCGGGACTAAACACTTTTTAGAAAAATATAACAAGGTATATCAAAGAACAATAAAATACAATAAGGAAACACAATAAGATGGTCACGGATGTCCGCAACCGGGTGCAGTCTTTGAAGAAAAGCAAAGGTGTCCATTTCACCAACACAGGGAGACGTAACCAGGTAGGGGTCTGTCCTACCCCGAGTCCTTAACAGTCTCTAGTCCATCCTGGGTTACGCTCCAACTATATACAAAGGATTCCCGGCAAATCCACCGAAGACTCCTAAAAACAACTAGAAACACAAAATTACACACAAGCAACAATAAACAGGTAAACATTGTAAAACAACTTAAACATTTAGATCCTCCAACGTGCGGGTAACTGGCCTCTAGTGGCCCTAGTGGACCTACGGAGCTGACTGTCTGGCCCTGAACTACAGGGTGTAGGAGCTGTCAAGGGTAAACTGGGCAGCTGTCTACCGGCTCTTTGTCTCACTAGGGGTACGGCAGGCTCACTATAAGCAGAGGGTGGATTCTCCTGTTCCGCTTGGGTGGAGTCTTCTGCCTCCTGGACCGGCTGCTCTTCCAGCTCTACCCGTTGCTCCGTAGGTTCTTGGGATGATGGTTGGAGGAAGGTGAGTACGGGTACCACAACTGCACCATTGACTTGAGTCCAAGACCGAGGGAAGTCCCCGAGCACGGTACTAACCATATCTTCCCTTTCTTCCACGGGTCGATGGTCTTCCTGTTCCTCCTCAGGGTTCCTCAGTTGTTCGGGGCACTTCTTCAGGTGGTCCCGGGATACAATGGCTGTGGTTTCCCCTCCGTCTTTACTGATGGTACAGACCTTCGGGTTCTCGTGGCTTGAGGGCAGTACGGTGTACGGGTCCTTCTCCCACTGGTCGTCCAACTTGTGGAGCCGTCTCTTCCTCTTCAAGACCTGCTCTCCGGGTACCAGGGGAACAGCGGGAGCATACTGGTTGTAAGTCTTCTCTTGTCTTTCCCTAGCCTGACAGAGACTTCGCTCCACGCTCTCCTGTACTTTCCGGTACTGCTGCTGCCTCTCTGTGTCCCAGTCTGTTTCTGGTGAAGTGTCCTCGGGCGTCAGGACTCCCATTTCCAGGTCAACAGGTAACTTACCAGGTCTTGCCCTCATTAGGTAAGCCGGGGTACAGTTGGTGGAACCTACCGGGATGTGGTTGTATAGGTCCACCAGATCGGGCAACTTCTCAGGCCACAGACTGCGTTCTTCCAGGGGCAACGTTTTTAGAAGATCCATTACCACCTGGTTCATTTTCTCACAAAGTCCATTAGTTTGCGGATGGTAGGGTGTCGTCCTTATCTTCCGGCAGCCATACAGATTGCAGAATTCCTGGAAGACCTCCGCTTCAAAGGCAGGTCCCTGGTCCGTCAGCACTTGGTCCGGGTACCCGTGTGGACGGCAAAAGTGCTGCTGGAAGGCTCTAGCTGCTGTTCGAGCCATTAAGTCCTTGACGGGGACGACAACCAGAAACCGGGAGTAATGATCCACGATGGTTAACGCGTAGACGTAGCCACTTCTGCTGGGGGTCAGTTTTACATGATCCAAGGCTACCAGTTCCAACGGTTGCCGGGTGACGATGGACTGCAGGGGAGTCTTCTGGCTGGCCCGGTCCTTCCTTCTCAGATTGCACGGGCCACAGTCTCTGCACCACTTCTCGATGGTTCCCCTCATGCCTACCCAGTGGAACCGCTCGCGCAGCAGGAACTCCAGCTTTTTCCACCCGAAGTGTCCAGCTCCGTCGTGGTATGCCTCCATCACCATGGCTGCGTCTCTTCGTGGCACCACTACTTGCCAGAGTAGTTCATGCGTCCTGGAGTTAACCATTCTGCGGCACAACTTCCCCTTGTAAAGGAACAGTCGACTCTTCTCTGCCCATAGTTGTTTGGCTTCCTCTGGAGCGTCTGATTCCAGGCTAGCCTCCGGGCGAGTCAGCATCTCCTTCACCAGTCGGACGGCAGGGTCGCTGTCTTGCGTTTCCGCCCAGTTGTAGTGAGGTAAGGGGTTCAACGTAGCAGCCTGCTTACTCCTTACCCGGTGGGAATACTGGATAGTCCCATGACGGTGGAACGCAGGGAGTTCAACTTCTTCCAGTCCCTCCGGATCTTCTCCTCCGTCCGGCAGGTTGGGCATCCTGGACAGGGCGTCCGCGTTGGTATTGGAGCGCCCTGCCCGGTATTTAATTGTGAACTCGTAGTTGGACAGACGGGCCATCCACCTCTGCTCCAGGGCACCGAGTCTTGCCGTGTCCAGGTGTGTCAGCGGGTTGTTATCCGTGTATACGGTGAACCGGGAAGAAGCGAGGTAATGCTTAAAGCGCTCGGTGACTGCCCATACCACGGCCAGGAACTCTAGCTTAAATGAGCTATAATTCTCGGGATTCCTTTCGGTGGGTCGCAGTTTTCGGCTGGCATAGGCGATTACTCGCTCTTTCCCCTGCTGAATCTGGGACAGTACGGCTCCTAGCCCGACGTTACTGGCGTCGGTGTAGAGGATGAAGGGCTGGCTATAGTCCGGATACGCCAAGATTTCATCCCCCGTGAGGGCCATCTTCAGCTGGCGGAAGGACTCTTCCTCTAGCTCTTCCCATTTGAAGGGCGGCTTCTGGTTCTTGGCCTTCCGGGACTGGCCTATCAGGAGGTCCTGCATAGGCGCCGCCTTTTTGGTGAAACCGGGAATAAACCTTCGGTAGTAGCCTACCAACCCTAGGAACTGCCGCACTTCTTTTACGCTGGAAGGGCTTGGCCATCCTTTGATTGCGGTGATCTTATCGGGGTCGGGAGCCACTCCGTCAGCGCTCACCACGTGTCCCAGGTATTGCACCTTTGGTTTCAGGAGGTGACACTTGGAGGGTTTCACCTTTAGGCCGTAACTCGCCAGAGCTTCGAACACCTCCGCCAGGTGTTTCAGGTGGTCCTCATAAGTTTTGGAGTATACGATGACATCGTCCAGGTACAACAGGACCGTCTCGAAGTTTCTGTGGCCCAGACAGCACTCCATTAATCGTTGGAAGGTTCCTGGGGCGTTGCAGAGTCCGAACGGCATGCAGGTGAACTCGCTAAGTCCCATCGGGGTGGTGAATGCGGTCTTCTCCCGGTCCGCCTCTGCTACAGGAACCTGCCAGTACCCGCTAGTGAGATCCAAGGTAGAGAAGAAGTTAGCAGATCTTAAAGCAGCCAATGACTCCTCTATCCTTGGTAAGGGGTACGCATCCTTGTGTGTGATACGGTTGATTTTCCGGTAATCTACACACATCCTCATGGTGTTGTCTTTCTTTTTGACTAAAACTAGTGGGGCTGCCCAGGGGCTACAGCTATCCCGGATTACCCCAGCCTCCTTCATGTCTCTAAGCATCCCCTTGGCGTGTTGGTAATGTGCAGGGGGTACGGGTCGATACCTCTCTTTTATGGGAGGATGATCTCCCGTGGGGATGCGGTGTTCTACCCCCTTGACTCGCCCGAAGTCTAACGGGTGTTTACTAAACACTCTCTCATACTCTTGAACCACCCGATAGACTCCTTGTTTCTGGTGTGAGGGAGTGGAGTCAGTACCCAGATGTAGTTGCTGACACCAGTCCTCCATGTCTTTCTTAGAGCCGTTACCTTCCTCCGGGTGAGATGGAGGCAAGGGTTCCACAGATTGTATAGAATTTTGATTAGTGGTATATAATTTGGCTAGCGTGGCATACCGGGGCAGGTACACTTCCCTCTCCCCGATATTTATTATGCGAACGGGCACCCTCCCATGGCGTACATTGACCACCCCCCGTGCTGTCAAAATGGTGGGCCTACTGTCTGAGTAAACTGGTTCTACCATTGCCTGGTAATCTCTACCTCTCAGACCAATAGCTGCCCGGCACCAAATCATCATTTCACTTTTTGGGGGCATGGCAATAGGAAAAGGGTCACACATTCTTACGCTACCAATCTCACCGCCGGAGAGTTCCACTTGTTGCCGTTGCATCAGTGCCCGGATCTCTTTCTGGAGCACCCGCTGCTCGCCGGAGCTGGCATTCTTGGCAACCTGCTGTAAAAGGAAAATCACCTCTGCAAGACAATTTTCAATTACATTAGTTCCTAGAGTTATTTTTGGGTGACTCTCATGTTTGTCAATATCTACAATGATCAGTCCCTGTGCGGCCAGTTCGACTCTACCAATTTTGATGGTCACCTCTTTAAATCCGATCTGTGGCACGGGCTGACCATTGCTGGCGATGATACTCAAGTCGTCGTCAGGGTAGCGGGTAATATCCGAGTCATTCCAGTACTGCTTGAAGAGCACGTACGGGATGGTGGTGACCTGTGACCCGGTGTCCAGTAGGGCACTCATGGGAATGCCATCCAGTACCACAGGCAAGACTGGACGTCCTCCCACATATCTGTCGCGCCAGTTCGATGGGCCTGGTGATCTTTTTCCTGGGGGTTGGCCCTCTACCCCAGGTTGTGCCCGTTTAAAGAACAGTACCTTTCCATATGTCCGGGTTGATTGCAGCGGCGGCAGATGGGTCGTCCGTCCTCGCTGTATCGGTCACTGGGTCTTCCTCTGGCCGGTGGGGTCCTCCTTGGTCGACGCCACGGGATGTCCTCCGGTCCGGATGCCAGCTGGATCTTCCCTGGAGTGGAAACCTGTAAAGACTGCACAGTTCGGGTTAGCGCAGCAACGCTTTTAGCTAGCTCTTGGACCTGATGGTGTAGGTCTGGAGCCGGGTCATTGTCCAAAGCCTGCGCATCAGCTCCCACAGGCCCTGCTGACAAGGGCGCCGCCTCCTGGTAGTAAGTGGTAGTGGGGCGTCTGTGGGTCACAACGCCACCTGGTGCCGGTTCTCGGAGCACCCGGATGGCTCTGTCCTTGAACTGTGCAAATTCTAGATGAGGGTCCTGTAAGGCCATTGCCCGCAACTGGGTGCGGTGGGCATTGCAATATAAACCCTCTATAAATTGTTCGGTCAACAGCCTGTCCTCGTTTCCCACTCCATTAGGGTCGGTCTGCTTAATGGCCCTCAGGGCCTCTTGTAGGTTGAGTGCATAGTCCCTTATACTCTCATGCGCTCGCTGCTTGCACCCGTAGAATCTAAGTTTAATCTCGGCTGAGGTGCGGGTATCAAAGGTGTCCTTCAGCCGGGTTAGTATCCCTGCGACAGTCTTCCTCCCAGGTGGCCAGGATTTTACTTCCGTTTTGGCTGCCCCAGTTAGTTGGGCCACCAGGATGCTCACTTTTTGCTCTTCTGTGAGGGGGTACACCTGGAAGAGGCTATCCAGCTTTTCTCTAAAGTCATGCAGGGTATGTGACTCCCCTGAGTACTGGGGTAGCCAAGCTGCTCCCGGGATATAGGGCATGGTGAAGGGCATAACTGCAACAGCGGTAGCGCTGGCGGGGGTTGAGGCAGTGGAGCTCTCCTCCGTATCCGACATCTTCCTCCCCCCTAGTGGACCGTGGCCTACCTTGCGATGATCCTGTTCCGTAGGCCGCGGCTCCGCAGTGGATCGTCAGGGTTGAGGACCTTCCGTCGCGCTCCTGTGACGTCGGCGTCTGCTGGGCTCCTTCCAGGACCTTACGCAACGTCCGGACGTGAGGCGGGGCTTCAGTTCTCGCGCGCTTTCGGAGTCCACGCCCCTCTTCTTCCCGCGCGGCGTCCTCAAGATGGCGTCCAATGGCGGGAAAACTCCACGGATGGCGGGAAGAAGGCTGAAGATGGCGCCGGATGGCGGGAAACTTCACCGATGGCGGGAAGAAGGCTGAAGATGGCGCCGGATGGCGGGAATCTTCACCGATGGCGGGAATCTTCACCACTGGTAAGTTTGAACAGTCTTTGCTTTTCAGGCACGCAGTACCCGGTGGTTGCGGGCACGTGATCCTGCCGACTACGCCAAAGTTGACGCGCCCCTGGGCCTGTGTCGCGCTGCGTTGCGCACGCGGGAGCTTACCCGGAGCCGGATCTGTTTAGGGTTGTAGTCTCGTGGCGGTGACCCGGTCCGTGCCCAGGGAGTCAAACTGGACGGCAGTCTGTTAGCGGTAGAAAATGGTTGATGACTACGCCACCCGTTGAATGCAGCCAGGGGGCTGCTGCTGCAGGGCAGACCGCTGAGGCCGGTGGAAGGATGGTGCAGCGTGATAGTATAACCCCCAACGGGAGGGGTATGGCCTCAGGGCAGCCGACGTGGATGATGGGGGTAGCAGGAACCACTCAGAGACGGTATGGTAGCGTTCAGGGTCTTTACTGGTAACAACGATAGACCCTCCCGGAGTACTTGCTAGCGAACGGGGCCTGGTCAGTCCTTGAGCAGATGGGATCTCCCCTGGCCAGGCGTAGTTGTAGGCCTCCCAAGCTGACTGTACTCTTCTGGCTACCTTGCTAGAAGCTGATGTAAGTAGCCCACGTCCCTGAGTGTACCGTGTGGTGCTCACCCGTATGGCCGGTGACTCGGGGCCTTCTAATGGCTTCCGCTCCACGATGGCGGTGCTGGTCCCACGCGTGTGACCGGGCCTTCGGGCTTCTGGGCCAGGGGACCTGAAATCCCCTGCCTGACGGATTCTGCTGCTGGGTAGAAGTTAGTCCCCACAGCCTCGGACTCCGGGTCCGGTAAAGAATCTTCTTAGTCAGGGCGAGCTCTTTAGCTGCCAGCCCCTGACTCCTCGTGACTCTGCTGCTTCCTATGCTGCTCTTGTCTCTACTCTTCCTGGACTCACTAACCCTGCCTCAGCCCCGGGTTTATACAGGGGAAGTTCTTCCCCTCCCAAGGCTGGGCAGGAGGTGTGGCATGCACAGGATCCCTGACCAAAGGACCTCCCACCTGCTCTCAGACGTAATATCTCTATCACTGTGACAACCAGACCCCTGGGGTGTCACATATACATCTCAGCTATGTGATGCATAGGATAGCAACAAACAGGACACTACCAGAAAATCAGTCATAAGACCAAGTTGGGTACATTACTGTCCAGTCTTCACCAGCAAGGTACAAAGTTAGTCTAGGTCAGGGGTCTCAAACATGCGGCCCGCGGGCCGCATGCGGCCCCTGAGGCTGCTTTATGCGGCCCGCAGGCACAGACCGCTTGATGATCCCGACCAGGTCCAGGAGGAGCCGCCGACAGCAGCGCTGCATTGCCGCACAGAGACTGTTTCCCAGCACTGCATTTCCAATGCCAGCCGCTGGCCAATCAGAGGCCAGCAGCTGATATCTGCGTGTCGGCGCAGCGAGTATGACGTCATTGCCATACGCAGCTATCAGCTGCTGGCCTCTGATTGGCCGGCGGCTGGCATTGGAAATGCAGTGCTGGGAGACAGTCTCTGTGCGGCAATGCAGCGCTGCTGTCGGCGGCTCCTCCTGGACCAGGTCGGGATCGTCAAGGGGTCGGACTCTGTGGTGCCTGCGGGCCACATCTGCAGGAAGGCCGCCGAGGGAACGGAGGACAGGTGAGAATCATCTTTTTTTTTTTCTATTTTATGTGTGTGAAGA
The DNA here is from genome assembly GCF_046119375.1 of Phyllobates terribilis. Lineage (NCBI taxonomy): Eukaryota > Metazoa > Chordata > Amphibia > Anura > Dendrobatidae > Phyllobates > Phyllobates terribilis. Next base: position 769,077,626 of record NW_027362763.1, read on the forward strand.
ACAGGGGGCACATAGCCACAAGAGGGGACCTGAATGGGGCACATAGCCACAAGATGGGGACTTGGATGGGGCACATAGCCACAGGATGGGGACCTGGATGGGGCACATAGCCACAAGATGGGGACCTGGATGGGGCACATAGCCACAGGATGGGGACCTGGATGGGGCACAGAGCCTCAAGATGGGGACCTGGATGGGGCACATAGCCACAGGATGGGGACCTGGATGGGGCACATAGCCACAAGATGGGAACCTGAATGGGGCACATAGCCACAGGATGGGGACCTGGATGGGGCACAGAGCCTCAAGATGGGGACCTGGATGGGGCACATAGCCACAGGATGGGGACCTGGATGGGGCACATAGCCACAAGATGGGGACCTGGATGGGGCACATAGCCACAGGATGGGGACCTGGATGGGGCACAGAGCCTCAAGATGGGGACCTGGATGGGGCACATAGCCACAGGATGGGGACCTGCATGGGGCACATAACCACAGGATGGGGACCTGCATGGGGCACATAACCACAAGATGGAGACCTGGATGGGGCACATAGCCACAGGATGGGGACCTGGATGGGGCACATAGCCACAGGATGGGGACCTGGATGGGGCACATAGCCACAAGATGGGGACCTGGATGGGGCACATATAGCCACAGGATGGGGACCTGGATGGGGCACATAGCCACAGGATGGGGACCTGGATGGGGCACATAGCCACAGGATGGGGACCTGGATGGGGCACATAGCCACAGGATGGGGACCTGGATGGGGCACATAGCCACAGGATGGGGACCTGGATGGGGCACATAGCCACAAGATGGGGACCTGGATGGGGCACATAGCCACAGGATGGGGACCTGGATGGGGCACATAGCCACAAGATGGGGACCTGGATGGGGCACATAGCCACAGGATGGGGACCTGGATGGGGCACATAGCCACAGGATGGGGACCTGGATGGGGCACATAGCCACAAGATGGGGACCTGGATGGGGCACATTACTACAAGATGTTTGCCATTATTACTATATGATGCTAATTGTAAGACAATATTACTGAATGTGGCCAATTGGGGGAAACAAAATTGTAAAAATCAAAAAAATAAAAATAAAGCATGAAAAAATATTGGGCACTAAAAATGCTGTTTTATATGTAAACTAAAGTAAACACAAAAAAGTGCACGTTTATTATCGCCACATCCATAACGACCCAAGCTATAAAAAAATAAACACGGAAAAAATGTTCAAAAGGTGTATACAAAAAAAATGGTATCACTAAAAATGTCACATTGAACAAAGAATGCGGCCCCCCAAATTCAAATTTTTTCCATGTGCGGCCCATATACCCAGCCGAGTTTGAGACCCCTGGTCTAGGTAGTGAATCCTATTGATGAAAGTGCATAGTGCTGTTTATGGGTATAGCTTTGTAAAGTGCATGGTGCAGATACATTAGAATCACTGTCTTATAAGAGTTAGTAGCCACAAAATATAAGTGGTGGTAATTAGTCATGAGCGAGTATGTTCTGTTAACCCTTTCGGCGAGTATGCTCGGCCGAGCACCGAGTAGTTACAGCTGCTCGGTGTTATGCTTGAATCACTCCCGTGTGCATGATTTGCGACTGTTTGGCAACTTTAATTCATGTGAGGAATGTGTAAGAAATAGACATTCCTCACATGTGTTAAAGTTGTCAAACAGTCGCAAATCATGCACACGGGAGTGATTCAAACATAACACCGAGCAGCTGTAACTACTCGGTGCTCGGCCCGAACATACTCGCCGAAAGGGTTAACAGAACATACTCGCTCATCACTAGTGTTAATAAATCCAAAAAACAGGCAAAAGCCGATAAATGCTACTATTAATTGGTGTCCTTTCATTCAAGTCATGCAGAGAACATATAGGAGTCCACAGTATAGAGGAGGCCGTACAGGGCCCCTGGCCTAAGGGAAGGCCGTCATGACAGGGTTAGAGCGGGAATTAGGATGAACCAGGGTTATAGGGGATACGTGGGGTTAATGGGTTATGGAGGAGGGCTGTGGGTCAAGTAAGGGGAGGAGGAAACTGGGGTAGGTGGTGACCTTTTAAATACCAGGGTCATGTGCCAACTGGCCACCATTAGAGGCGATCACTGACCAGGAACAGAACTCCATTTTCATCTATTCCCTAATTTACCTCATGGATTCTGTGGACACTTTAATCCAGCAGCTGGGACTGCTGCTGGATCCAGGGTCGAGCAATGGCTTCAGACCTCGATCCAGGGTCTGCTCCAGGGGGCTGGTGCTGCTCCCCCACCACAGGTAGGATGCCGGCCGCGGAGGACTATGCCTCTGGCGCGCCTAAATCCTGATATTACCCCCAGGGCCCGGCGCCGTATCAGGAGCCTCTCTGGGGACCCTCCATATCAGAGCGTGGCCCGTTCCCCTGTGGCTCCCCTACATTGGGGCGCGGCGTGTCCACCCCCTCCATCTTTACCTTGTTGTGTGGGTTCCGAACCGGATGTGGCAGGCTTCCCTACCAGTGAGGGACCTGCTCACCGTCAGTCGCAGGTGCAGGTCAGGACTTAAGGGTCCGATTGTCAGGCCCCTCGGTGAGGGAGAAGCAGCAGGCAGCGGGTGGTTGGCCCCACTCATCACGCGGCGCCGGCGGCCACAGGATCTGTGCAGCATCTGCTGCACGGCCTGCTCCATGCTGGGCTTGGAAGCAAAGATAGTCTGGCGTCACAGGGCGGTTGCAAGGGCAACATACAGCAAGCCCAGTGGCATCAGCAGGACACACACAGGATTTTCCCCACTCCCAGCCACCAGCAGGGCAAAGTATGAACACTGTCACATCGGCGCAGGGCAGTTGCCAGGGGCAACACATAAGCCCAGAATTTGATAACAGTGCCAGCCATGGTCAGCGTGGGCAGCAGGCAGCTGGCCCTGCTGTAGAACATCACATGGCAGTGGCCTCTATTATTCCACAGGCATCTGGATCTTCAGGGATCATGGAAAGTCGTCAGGATTCTGGACAGACATCTTCTGGGAACACAGTACCCAGACAGTTAGCATTTCAACCTTTATCTTTCACTCCTTCGCTTGCCACTGCATGTTTTAGGGGTCAGGGGGCTATCTCTGGGGGGGGGGTGGCGAGGGCTTCAGATTTTTATTAAAAGGTTTGAGGGATATGGCAGTATTAATGGGATCGGGGACATTTCAGGGAGGGACATCTCCTGTTTGGCTGGGGATTTGAATGCGACAGGGGCAGTTAGGGAGGTACATGATGGGGCAGGTAATGCAAGTACTGTGAGCAGAGGAGGGTCACTAAACCAGAGTCAGCTTCAAATGCCCATATTGGGCCCGTCATCAGTGGTGGGGTCAGGGGATGGGGCACCCGTTCAGTTACAAGGGTTAGATCAAGAAAAAGAAAAAGAGAAGGATGATTCAGTAAGATTGGATGACGCAGCAAGTTTTATATCTGTTTTGAAAGGCCATTAGGCGCTCATTTGAAGCAGGAGGTGAGGGAAAAAATTTGGAAAGGGGAATATGTTGATATATTTTCCCTTCTACCACTGGAATGTTTTAATTTAGACTTAAAAAGGACGATTCAGAAAAAGAGGATGAGGAAAAAAGGAGTACCGCTTGATTCCAAGAACTTTACTAATTTGCTTCAGGCATTTGCGATCTTAGCTAGCGTAATAGGGGAGAAGGCTTCAGAGAATTGTTCTGGCCTTTTCTGTTATATGGACACGATAGAGGAGACATGCGAGGTTTATGGAGGGCAGGGTTGGCTCGAATATGTCGAGCAGTTTTGTCAACGCAAGGCGGTACGGTCCAGTATAAGCTGGGACCATAAGGACATCGCGTTGTGATTGAGAGTGACAGCGCCTACGAGGTCAGGCCATGGTAGTCAGTCGTTTCTCGGGGGCACTGGGGGGTCAGGACAGTCTGGCCACTCGGTGGCGTTGCAGAAAGGATTGTGCTTTCGTTTCATTGACGGGTCTTGCAAATTCGGGAGCAAATGTAAATTTAAACAGGAATGCTCAAATTGTGGAGGCTCACACGGGCATCAAAGTGTTTCAGGAGTAGTCGCCCAAGAGGTGGGGATAGCGTTGAAAAAAGGGGAGATGCCAGTTCGGCTAGCAGAGATGGAGCACTTTCTAAGTAGTTATCGGAATACGGCAGCAGCTACGTTGTTGAGGGAGGGTTTTTGGGATGGTTTTAGGATCCCGTCTGTTGTGTCAAAGTCATGTAGAAAGAGTTTGAAATCTGCTTATCAGTTTCCAGAGATTGTAGCCGAAAATCTTAAAAAGGAGGTTAGTCTGGGTAGGATGGCGGGCCCTTTTGAGGTGGCTCCTATCAGTAACTTGAGGGTTTCGCCTCTCAGGGTGGTCCCAAAAAAGGAGCCGAATAACTTCAGGCTGATACAACACTTATCATTTCCAAAAGGTTCATCGGTAAATGACGGAATAGACCCTGAATTGTCTTCAGTTATTTACATCTCTTTTGATGTGGCGGTGGAATGGGTGCGGTATTTTGGGAAGGATGCGATTTTGGCAAAAACTGATATAGAAGCAGCATTTAGGCTTTTGCCTATACACCCAGATAGTTTACAGCTTTTGGGTTGTTTTTGGGATGGGGTTTTTTTCGTTGATCGTTGTCTTCCCATGGGTTGCTCTCTTTCCTGCGCTTATTTTGAATCTTTTAGTACATTCTTAGAATGGGTAGTTAAAGACGTTTCTGCTTTAAATTCTTGCATCCACTATTTTGATGACTTCTTGTACATTGGCGCAGCACACAGTTCAGATTGTTCCATTCTGTTTCACACAATGGAAAGTTTGACAAAAAAGTTTGGCGCTCCTTTGGCGGGGGAAAAGACGGTAGGGCCAGTCACTGTTTTGAGCTTCTTGGTGATAGAGATTGACATGTTCGGCATAGAATGCCGGATGCCCACAAATAAAGTGACGGATTTGTTATCCGAGGCGTCCAGAGCGTGTAAGATAAAAAAGATGACCCTGAGAGAACTACAATTCTTACGTGGTAAGCTGAATTTTGCTTGTAGGATTATACCAATGGGCAGGGCTTTTTGCCGTCGCCTGTCTCTGGCTACAGTGGGCGTTAGGTCTCCTCATCACTTTATCAGGCTTGGTAAGGAATTGAGGGAGGATCTGGAGATTTGGGCGAGGTTTTTAGAATCATACAATGGCAGGTCAATGTGGATTCAGCCTTTGGCTAACGTGGAGGATCTCGGTCTGTTCATCAAGGTAGATACAAGTAAGGGTTTTAGGATCTACTATCAGGGCAGCACATTGGAGGGTTTTGTGGCCCCAAGCATGGATTGTTAAATATTAATTATGGATATTCATTTTATTCTTAATTATTGTTAAATATGAATTATGGATATTCATTTTATTCTTAATTCTGAGTTCTATACATTGCACAAGATTGCATCATCCTCGTGCTAAGGGTGTCTAGATGACATGCGCTATTTATGTGTGTATTTTTAGTTCACTACCATATACAAAATAACAGGGCCTATAAAAGCCCATGATAGAAGCAAGGGGGGTCTCTTGCCAGTCCACACGACACAGGACGAGGATCTGTGTGTAAGCCAGCTGCTGATGTAGGCCCGGACACATTTTGTCATCCGGATCCCAGGGAAAGATGGGTGAATCTCAACTATTAAGCTAATTATGCACAAACGGACAATCACTCTGTAACTAATTATTGTATGTACCTTACTGCAATCTGATTCTTTTTAATGGACAACCCAAGAATAAATAGATACATTTTTTTATAAGAAAATCTTGATATTGATACTTTGCGAAGTCCTCAATAGATAAAAATAATACAGAAAGGAGTATTATTTAACATTGGCGAGCCTAGCCAGTCCTGATTTTTCGTGTTTTTAAGTGAATTTCCTTCTTGAACAAAGGGGGAGAGAAGAGAGGAGACAAGCTGAACAGCTGTTGTTCATGTGTCAGGAAATCCACCAACTTTGTCACAAGAATCAGAAAGAACCTACAGACTGAGGACTGATCTATTATACAGATGCACTGACAGGAACCAGAGGTACTACAAGGATCAGATCAGACGAATTGAGGATAAGACATGCTGATCATCAGAAGCTAAGAAATCTGAAGGTAAGCAAAATATGGATATAATTTCTTCTTTTGCTAAACAAAGTAATATTAATTTCAAAGTTAATGAAGGAAATGACTTAGATGTTTTGTGGCTTAGTCTATATAGAGAATGTGAATTGCAGAATTTACAGTTAACTTCTAAATTGGTAAATAGACATAAACACAAATTGCTGAATATTCTACATTTGATAGGTGTATTTCATCGTTTTGTGTTAGCAAGGTCTAAGCAGGACAATTGTGTAGAAATAGTGTCAAATGGTGATACTGATTCTGACTGTAATGTGGAAATTGAGCAAGAAGTAAGACACGTGTCTGTAACTGAAGGTGACCTTGGGTCTGACGAAGAGATGGACATACAAAAAACTGACATGGGAGGAGACATGATTGACATACGAGAAACTGACATATTAGGTGATGTGGGAGGAGACATGAGTGACGTAGGAGGAACGGACGTACAACGGCCACTAAAAATAGCAGAAAATTTTTAGTGGCCCAGCTTCAAATTAAAATGAGGAAAAATTTGCTAAAATTATACAAAATCATGCCAAAATATGATGTTAAAATCCATGTCTGTAGAAATTCAGAGACATTTGAGAGCTTCTCTGATAAGTTTGATTTATCCAATGAGGAGAGGAATCAATTATTTAAAATGTGGAATCCTGTGACATTTTCCAGACGTTTAAATTTAATGCCCTGTGAAAATGACTCTCCTAATGAATGGAAAAATGATTCAGACAGATTAAAGTATTTGATTTACACTGTGTGCAGAATTATTAGGCAAGTTGTATTTTAGAGGATTATTTTTATTATTGATCAACAACTATGTTCTCAATCAACCCAAAAGACTCATAAATATCCAAGCTTAATATTTTTGGAAGTTGGATTGGGATTTTTTTAGATTTGACTATTTTAGGAGGATATCTGTTTGTGCAGGTAACTATTACTGTGCAGAATTATTAGGCAACTTAATAAAAACTTAATATAATTCCATCTCACTTGTTTATTTTCACCAGGTAAACCAATATCAGTGCACAAAATTTAGAAATAAACATTTGACATGCAAAAACAAAAACCAAAAAAATTAGTGATCAATATAGCCACCTTTCTTTATGATGACACTCAACAGCCTTCCATCCATAGATTCTGTCAGTTCCTTGATCTGTTTTCGATCAACATTGTGTGCAGCAGCCACCACAGCTTCCCAGATGCTGTCCCGAGAGGTGTACTGTTTTCCCTCCCTGTAGATCTCACATTTTATGATGGACCACAGGTTCTCTATGGGGTTCAGATCAGATGAACAAGGGGGCCATGTCATTATTTTTTCTTCTTTTAGACCTTTACTGGCCAGCCACGCTGTGGAGTAGTTGGATGCATGTGATGGAGCATTGTCCTGCATGAAAATCATCTTTTTCTTGAACGATACCGACTTCTTCCTGTACCACTGCTTGAAGAAATTGTCTTCAAGAAACTGACAGTAGGTCTGGGAGTTGAGTTTCACTCCATCCTCAACCCGAAAAGGTCCCCCAAGTTCATCTTTGATGATACCAGCCCATACCAATACCCCACCTCAACCTTGCTGGCGTCTGAGTCGGAGTGAAGCTCTCTGCCCTTTATTGATCCAGCCTCTGGCCCATCCACCTGGCCCATCAAGAGTCACTCTCATTTCATCAGTCCATAAAACCTTTGAAAAATCAGTCTTAAGATATTTCTTGGCCCATTCTTGATGTTTTATCTTATGTTTCTTGTTCAAAGGTGGTCGTTTTTCAGCCTTCCTTACCTTGGCCATGTCCCTGAGTATCGCACACTTTGTGCTTTTTGATACTCCAGTAACGTTGTATCTCTGAAATATGGTAAAACTTGTGACGAATGGCATCTTGGCAGCTTCACGCTTGATTTTCCTCAATTCATGGGCAGTTATTTTGTGCCTTTTTTGGCCAACACGCTTCTTGCGACCCTGTTGGCTATTTGCCATGAAACGCTTGATTGTTCGGTGATCACGCTTCAAAAGTTTGGAAATTTCAAGACTTCTGCATCCCTCTGCAAGACATCTCACAATTTTGGACTTTTCAGAGCCCGTCAAATCTCTCTTCTGACCAATTTTGCCAAAGGAAAGGAAGTTGCCTAATAATTAAGCACACCTTATATAGGGTGTTAATGTCATTAGACAACACCCCTCCTCATTACAGAGATGCACATCACCAGATTTACTTACTTGGTAGTTGGCTCTCAAGCCTATGCAGCTTGGAGTAGGACAACATGTATAAAAAGTATCGAAGTGATCAAAATACGCATTTGCCTAATAATTCTGCACGCGGTGTATTGTGCCACAAAGGATTTTCCCAACATAGAAGATCTGCAGAAATTAAGGATTGGTAGGAAGGAATGTACATATACATTCATGTCCATATTTGAACGGTTGTACAAAGCTCTCATCAAAAATGGAAAATTACAACAAATGATAACAACTTTTGTACAAAAATTCAAATTCTTAAATTCAGTATCTCGAGTTATTGCATCACAAAAATAATCTCTATTTAAATGTGCGCAGATGCTTGATGTTATTAGAAAACATGAAAATCGTGAAAAGAAAATAAATCAAGCTAAATTTGTAAAACCAGAAAAGGTAAAATCTTCTCAAAAGCCAATATCAAACTCTCCTAGAATGAGTCATCCTCGAAATGAAATCTATGAAATACGCAGAAGATTTCATATATGTTGTAAGCCATATCAGATGATTCAAAAGTCAATTTCTCCACAGAAAGAGTTAAAAATTCAAAGCTGTGACTTCTTCCTAGAAAGGAAAATGGCCGAAATTGACGGACAGAGACAGGTGAGACGACCAGCTGAGAGTGATGTCATGGAATGTGGACAGAAGAACAGGCAGTTATCTGAGCTTCTGAAGGACAGAAAGATGTATTTTCTAAATAGGGCGTTTATGGAGATTTTTGACAGAGACAGAAGATTTGGTTTAGGGAGTGGCTAAGAAAAAATTGTAATTATATGTTGTATCAAAGTGTTATACAATGTATCATTAGTTATTTATTATTTTATACATTAAAATTGTGTAGTTACATAGTATCTAATAGTTCATATATATAATGTTAGTTCATATATATATGTCTACAATATATATATATATATACACTTGTATACAGTAGATTGTGTATAATTGTATTAATATGTATATATATATATATTCATAGTAATAATTAAAATATTAATTAATAAATTAGAACCTCATTTATAAATTAAAGTAACAATATTTTGAATTGCATTAGAACAATATATGTATAAGATATTTAAATAATTCTGTTTCTTTAAGAATTTGATATTTAATTTTATTTCTTATGTTTCCTTAGAGTTTTCATTCCAAAGCAGGATTTGATCAAACAACTCTAAAATGGATTTATTTCTTTATTCACACAGGAAGTTGGAAAAAATTGCATGATTTTATGTGTATAACATTTTAAAATAATAACAATATAACTAGTTGAACTATATTATGTGTAGCACTTATTAATTAATTCTTTTGTGTTGCTAATATTTTCTGTGCATGAAGTGTTCATGCTAAGTAAAGTAGCTTTACGGCATGACGTGTGACAGCTGCAGCCTTTGAACGTTGAGAAAATAATATAGAATCCCATTCATTCTATTTTCAGCTTATGTAACTTAAAACCTAGTAGCCAGTAAAAAAAAAGAATCTAAGACATTTCTATTTTTGCAAGTCCAGAGCATTTTTTTCCAAGTGTCTTAAATTTCAGTGAATTACTCTCATATTATATTATATGTACTTGGGGAATATTCAAAGAAATATTAAGATGTTAAATTTAATAGTTTACTATGCGCATTGATAATTGGGATACAACAATTTTGGGTTAAATATATATATCTATAACTTCATATGTGGAATGTTTGGGTTGAACAGATCTGTGAATGTCAGAGTGAATATGACCGATGAGTAAATGAACAGCTGCTAACTGTGACTGCGTGTGAGGCCTCGTATGTTTGGAGAAAAAAAAAACTTTTCTTTATGTGAAGGTACAAAAATATATTTAATTCTGAGAAAATTATGATACATAATTAATTATTATCTACATAATATATATGTTTCTATACATAATTAAGTAATTATTATTTCTTGACTTAGCTAATAGTGGATAAGGGCAACCACACATCAAAATGGTTTATAAAGCAAATTTACATTTAGAATAATTTTTCCACATGATAATTTTATAATTATTCAAGGATATTACTAATATATATGTTTCTATACATAATTAAGTAATTATTATTTCTTGACTTAGCTAATAGTGGATAAGGGCAACCACACATCAAAATGGTTTATAAAGCAAATTTACATTTAGAATAATTTTTCCACATGATAATTTTATAATTATTCAAGGATATTACTTTTCTTTTAATGGTTACCTAAATAGGTACACACCTCTTCAGACAAATATATGCTACACATCGATATAAAATTTATGCAAAATATTTATAGAAGAATAATTATTTTTCATTTGGTTCTGATATATACATAAATTATTTTATAAAATAATATTTTTTGGTATTAAGGGGGAAAAATGTGTTTTTGATCCTGATTACATAATCATTTTTGATCAATACTTATTTTTCACACATTTTAATGAAGAAGGAATAGTACATGCAAAGTTGCATCATTTAATAATTTTTGGTAATACAAGGTTATGACAAATGTGAAATCATCCAGATAATTGAAATATAAGGATATTTTTTATGAAGAATATAATTACTCTGCATTTGTCATCAACATATAAAGGATTTATTTTTATTTTTATTCTTATTTTTACTGTTCATTTTATTTTTCATTTTTACATTTTATTCTTACTTCTTATTTTTCCATTTTTCATTTTTAATTCTCATTTTTTGATTTTATTATTTCAGTTCAATATCTCAATTGAGAAAACACATTAATATTTAATAAAGTAATGTCTAATACAAGAATATTGCTTCATTAAATATAATGATATGAATTAATATAAGAAGAAAGATGTTTAAATTTTCTGAGTAAACACAAGTCATTCATGCATTCATTCATTCATTCATATATTTATTCATTTTGGTTCATGAGTATACATTCTTTGGTATTATTGGTTTAATAAAGATATAAACACTTGTTGTTTCAAAACACGCTGACACCTATGGGTTGGAAAAGGTAATTACACCTATGACATAAAAATATTCTATCACATGGAGAACTTGATTAATAATGAATTACTATCTATTATTGTTTATTATTCCAAACATAATTTATTTTAATATTTTGATAATAATTAGATGGATATTATTGATTGCTATGGTACGCTGTGATATTATAAGTTAGGAAAATTGCCAGATTTGGTATCAGATAAGGGAATGAAGACTTCAATCAAGACATCACAATTATGAATTCTATCTTAATAAAGACTTTTGATATTTATAAATCAAAGAGATTCTCAAAAGTTACAAGAAGAAGCAACCGATATCTGGAAGTCTCAGACGGTAAAGATGTTGTGAATGCTGAGTGTTATACTAGACTGTGTCAATTACAATTCACACCACTGATAGCCAGGACTGCAGAGGACGATGATCCTAAATGAACTGGGTTGTGTTCAAGTTTCATCACGTTCCAGTGGTTTCTTATCACCTGCAACGCTTCAATGAAAGCTGGTGAACAGGTAATTGTCAGAAAGCTGCCAGCCTGACATATGTGTCCTGTACATTAAGGACTGAGTACTGGTTATGGTGCTATATAAAGCAGGGAAGTGACACGAGACCAGTGCGGATGACACTGAGGATTGCAGAATTATCCAAAGACAATCCAACGTAAGTCCAGGTGACACTGCACAGATATTAAAACTACATTTCATCCATGGACTTTGTTTTCTTATCAATTGACACACATGATCTTTCTAATAGTGTTGAGCCACCCCCGTAGTGTTCGAGTTCGGTTCGGTTCGTCGAACACCCGTGTGTTCGCCGAACTGTTCGTCGAACACCTTCGAACACCATTAAAACCAATGGCAGGCAAACAAAAACACATAGAAACACATAGAAAACACCTTCAAAGGTGTCCAAAAGCTGACAAACTGCTCAGAAGACACAACTAACACATGGAAAAGTGACAAGTACATATAGTCATGCGAAAAGAAAAGAGGTGGAGGAGTAAAAGGAGGGGGAGACACAGATATAGGCATGTCATGCCCTTCTAAAATCCAAAAAGTGAGAAGCCGACACGTTCAGTCCGCTCCTGTCCGTGCCACCTCCGTGTCGCCGGGTTTGTGCCAGAGCCGCGGTGAACCCTGACGGCCAGCCCCCCTCTCCCAATACTGGTGCCTGTCCGCTGGTGGGTCGAGCGAGCCCCCCTGTGGTGGAGGCAGCTCTAAGCTTTTTAATTTAGATTGTCTCTCTAATTTGAATGAATACACTTTAAATCCATTTACAAGGATCTATTGGAGGGCAAGTCTCATGCCAGCAGCCGCGTAATTCCAGCTCCAGTAGCATCCACTAAAGCTGCTGCAGTTAAAAAGCTTTTATAAGGATCGAGCTCGGCTATCCACCGCAAGGCATCCTACTGCCAGTCCCAGCCCCTATGCCTTGGTGTGCCTCCTGATGCTCTTCACTGAGTATCCCGTGGTCCCGAAGCATTTCCTTTGAAAAAATTAAGTGTCCAAACTACAGGTGGTGTAGCTTGCTTAACAGCCGGGACAATCCGCTGACTAGCAGACACTGATACTAGGCACAAAGTATTTCCTGGGCTAGATGCAGTTAAAAATTTGTAATTAGATACTCTCGTTGGATGCTGAGAAAGCATTCCATAGAGTCTCCTGGCACGCCATATATGATTCTCTTAAAAAGCTTGGGGTAGGGGTCTAGGGGACCCTTTTATAGCCAAAATCACGGCCCTGTATCACAATACGTCACCTAGGATGAAGATAAATGGAACTGTAGCACCCTGAGAGCTCGGTTGCTACAGAGGTATTGCACCTCACCCAGAGGTGTGATATCTCACTCTCAGGTAAGGATGGAGTGTGGATCAGGACCCGACACCTGCATGCATTACACCACATTGCCATGGGGCAGGGCGACCAATATGCCTCTGAGATGGGCACGACAGTCCCTGTCCCTGGCTGGAGTGGGGGGAGGGAACACTGAGGAAGGGGAACCCTGTAGTGCAGGAGCAGGGAGGAAGCAGTTCCTGGGTGCATTGAGAAGGGAGTATAAAAGGTGGGCACCATCTTAGTTTAGTGCAGAGAAGTCTGAGCAGAAGTGGCAGGGAGCAGGGGCTCTGCATGAGCTCTGCTCCGGAGGCGGGCCTAGTAACAGAGGCCCAGGCCTGGAAGAGGGAGAAGGAAGGAAGAGGAGCGGAGAAGGCTCCAGGAATGAGGAATGAAGGGATCCCAGGGGTGCGGACGGGCGAGTCGCCACCGCACGCCCGAATCCACCTGCGTGGAGGGGTCAGGCCAAAGGGGGAGACCGGTCCCCGAAACTAGTGGAGGCAGGAAACGACCCTCAGCTAGAAGCCGGAGGCTGTGACATTTTATGTGGCGCAGCCCCTCGCTACACCCGCTAGGAAGGCACCACATAGGGTCAGGGAAACTGGCGCCAAGTTTACCAAGAGGAGGCCCGAGGCAGCCGGACAGAAGGGTTGGTAAGAAAGGCCAGACAAAGGACACACAAAGGGGGTCCTGTGAAGCGCTCCAAAGTTATCTGGGAGTTGTCTGAGCCCCTCACCTGGTGAGCACAGTACGACGTGGGCAGCCGTTACCTGCAGACGTGGTCTGGATAATAAGAACTGTGAGTAAAGGCCCTGGACTGCATCACTGACTCCGTGTCGTTACTCCTGCTGCCCTGCACCATCACCCCCATCCTCCGCATACACTGCCCTGAGGCTATACTCCTCCCGTGGGGAGTTGTGCTACGCTCTGCTGCACCCACAACACCAGCCTCAGCGGTCTGCTCAGCGGTCTGCTCTGCAGCGGCGGTTCACTCTGACCGCAATCCACGGGTGGCGTAGTCGGACATTTAAACATCAAAACCACATAAATAGTTCCGCCATTGGTTTGACCACCCTGAGCCACGGAACCGGGTCGCCGCCACGAAGACTACAACCACCAGCATCCACCAAAAAGGGTCCGGCTCCGGGTGTCCCAAGGCCCAGGGGGTGCATCAGAACATTTTCATCACCTTTCACAATCACCAATGGGACAAGGCAGGGATGTCCTCTGTCCCCTCTCTTATACATCCTAGTGACGGAGCACCTGCTCTCATCAATTCGCCATAACCCCAATATTAGGTGGATTGAGGTGGGAGGCACCGAGTACAAGTGCTCTCTATTTGCTGATGATTTCCTAGTATATATCACTCAATCACATATATCCATCCATGCTGTTATGGCTGAAATAGATCACTTTGTTACATGGTAAAATTTTAAAATCAATGCAGCGAAGTCTGAGGCCCTCGATGTCTCCCTCCCCAAATCCATATAGGATTCCATCCAGTCCAACTTTCCCTTTGCCTGGCCCTCACAGGGTATCAAATACTTAGGAATTCCTATTCATAGAGACCTCTCCCATCTATGTTATCTTAATTTTGGGCCCTTTATTGAACAACTCCATACAGACCACGGTTGGCAAGTTAGAACTGTATGATTCACTATGTGAACCACTGGTGTTTTGTGGAAAAGCACATGTACACTGTGTTCCAAATTATTATGCAAAAAGTGTTTAGGAGTGATAAGGGAAGAATTTGTTTGTTTGTCAGTTAAACTCATTGATGGTGATGTGTGTCAGGGCTCTTTATATCACTGTAAGCAATTGCAGACACCTGTGCTAATTAGTTTGGCAGGTGTGTCCAATGAAAGGCAAGACTACTTAAGAAGGCTGTCTCACATTATTAAGCAGCCTACATTTTCTGCCAAAATGGGAAAGAAAAAGGATGTGTCGGCTGCTGAGAAGCAACAAATTGTGGAGTGTTTAGGTCAAGGCATGACTACAATCAACATTGTGCGATGATCAGGATGAAGTGTCTTGGCAATCAAGAAGTATGTAGCTGATTCACAGTACACACGTGTGCGTGCTGATAAGGGCAAATTGAGGACTCTTTCCTACAGGCAATTACGTCAGGTTAAAAGAGCAGCGGCAAAAAAGCCTTGTCATAGCAGCAGACAAGTTTTTGAAGCTGCTGGTGCCTCCAACGTCCCCCGAACAACAAGATGCAGGGTCCTTCAGAGGTTTGCAGCTGTGCATACGCCATCCTGTCGACCTCCTCTATCCACTTCACACAAGCAGAAACGGCTCCAGTGGGCTAAACATTACATGAAGACTGATTTCAAAACTGTTTTGTTCACAGATGAGTGCCATGCAGCGCTCGATGGTCCAGATGGATGGAGTGGAGGATGGCTGGTTGATGGACACCCCACGCAAACACGGCTACAGCGCCAACAAGGAGGAGGTGGAGTAATGTTTTGGGCTGGAATCATGGGGAGAGAGATTGTCGGCCCCTTTAGGATCCCTGAAGGCGCTAAAGATGAACTCCATAATGTATGTGGATTTTCTCAAACAGCACTTCCTGCCATGGTTCAAGAAGAAGAACCGTGTATTTCACAGCAAGATCATTTTTTTGCATGATAATGCACCATCTCATGCTGCACATAAAACATCTGCATCTCTGGCTGATATGGGCATAAAAGGGGACAAACTTATGGTGTGACCCCCATGCTCCCCTGACCTCTACCCCATTCAGAACCTCTGGAGCATCATCAAAAGGAGTGTCTATGATGGCGGGAGGCAGTTCACATCTAAGCAACAGCTCTGGGAGGGTATTCTGTCCTCATGCAAAACAATTGAAGCAGAAACCATCCAAAACCTGAAAAATTCAATGGACGAGAGAGTTCATAAGCTCCTTTCGAACAAGGGGTCCTATGTGAAAATGTAACATCACCTAGAATAAAGTTTTGAGTTGAAAACTGTTTTATTTCAGTTTCTAATAACCTGCTAATGCTTATAATTTCAAAAATGACAATTTTTTTGGTCTTTATTAAAATGAAAAGGTTGATCGAAAAGTTTGGGGGATCTAAGAGTGTGGCAACCCAGTAGTCATGATTACTTCGAATTCTGACAATATGAGGGTCATGTTGCAGGTAGTGCAGCAAGAAGGCACTTATGTGTCTTGCGCATCTCGGAGCCCCAAAATTATTTTCCGGGCTAGATGCAGCTAAAAATTATTATTAATTTTAAATCTGGTGGAGCTTAGTATAGATGGCCTAATAGGATCAGTGCTGCACACTGCTACAAAGCCCAAATTATTTTCCAGCCAAGATACAGATAAACATGATTAGTAATTTTAAATCTGGTGGAGCTTATTATAGATGGCCTAATAGAATCAGTGCTGCACACTGCTACAAAGCCCAAATTATTTTCCAGCCAAGATACAGATAAACATGATTAGTAATTTGAAAGCTTAAAACGGTTGGTAGGGTGATTTTAACCAATCATCAAGCTTTTACTCTCCCCAGGATGACACAGGGGTAGAAAAGTCGTTTCGGATCCATGATTTGTTCATCTTTATGAACGTGAGTCTGTCTACATTATCAGTGGAGAGCCGCGTGCGCTTATCTGTCAGCACACCACCAGCAGCGCTGAACACACGTTCAGACAGAACGCTGGCTGCGGGGCATGACAAGATCTCCAAGGCGTAAGTGGCTAGCTCCGGCCATTTATCCAGATTGGAAGCCCAAAAAGAGCAAGGGTCCAGTGACACAGTCATGGCTTCAATGTTTACTTGGAGATACTCCTGTACCATCGTCTCTAGGCGTTGACTATGTGTCAGACTTCTTGTCTCCTGTGGCCTTGCAAAGGATGGGCTAAAAAAGTGGTGAAATGATTCCGCAAAATTGATGTTACCAGCAGATACTGTGGTTCTGTTACGGTTTGAGTGCTGAACACTTGACGGTCCCACGGTTGGCAAGTTGGAACTGTGAGATTCACTACGTGCACCACTGGTGTTTTGTGGAAAAGCACATGTAAGATTCTGCAACAGTCTCTGCTGATACTCCGGCATGCGTGCATCCCTTTCTATGGCAGGAATAATTTCGGCAAATTTACTTTTGTACCGGGGATCTAACAGTGTGGCAACCCAGTAGTCAGGATTATTTCTAATTCTCACAATTCGAGGGTCATGTTGCAGGTAGTGCAGCAAGAAGGCACTCATGTGTGTTGCGCATCCAGGAGCACCAAGTCCCTGTTGTGTTGGTGGCGAGGTAACAATCATGCTTCCTTCCTCTGTCCTCTCCCCCCAACCTCGCACAACAGAAATGTGATCAAGGTCTCCCTCATCTGATGAATCTTCCATCAGTTCGTCCTCCACTTCTTCCTGGGCTCCTGCACCTTCCTCACTAGTTTGGCTGCTACCATGCGCCCTGGTAAAACCATCTCCCCCACCCTCACATGCCTGCTGCCTTGGTGCTGCCGACCGTCTGGACCTTGCAGATGTTAGCCCTTCCGCATACAACTCCTCCTCCTCTACTTCCTCCACCTCCTCTTGTGCCACCACCTGACTCCGAATTCTGTTTAACATGTGCTCCAGCATGTAAATCACCGGAATAGTCATGCTGATAATGGCATCGTCAGCACTAAACATCTTCGTCGCCATTTCAAAGCTGTGCAGAAGGGTGCATAGGTCCCTGATCTGAGACCACTCCTCCAGCGTGATTTGCCCCACCTCTGGATCTCGTTGGCCCAGGCTATACGTCAGAACGTATTGCACCAGGGCTTGTCGGTGCTGCCACAGTCGCTGCAACATGTGCAGAGTTGAATTCCACCGGGTAGGCACATCGCATTTTAGCCGGTGAAGTGGCAGGCCCAACGACTTCTGTAGAGATGTAAGTCGCTGAGCTGCGGGATGCGAACGGCGGAAGTGAGCACACAGCGACTGTGCCCTCTGCAGAAGGCCATCTAGTCTGGGATAGTGGGCTAAAAATTGCTGGACAACCAGGTTCAACACGTGAGCCATACAAGGCACGTGTGTGACATTGCCCCGGCGAAGGGCCGCACCCAGGTTTGCAGCATTGTCGCACACGGCCTTCCCTGGTTTCAGGTCCAGTGGAGACAACCATTCATGAAATTGGTTCTCCAGAGCTGACCACAACTCCTCAGCTGTGTGACTCACATTTCCCAGACATTTCAAAGTAAAAACCGCCTGATGACGTTGAGCCCTACTGCCAGCATAGTAAGGAGGTGTGCAGGATCCCTTCTGCGCAGTTAGAAAGCTTGTGGCATGACCAGACAGGCTTTGGGTGCAGGTGGAAGACCGAGAGGAGGTTGAGGAGGCAGAAGCAGTGGAGGAACTTTGACATAAAAAGGATTGACGCACAACTCGTGGGGACGGCAAGACTTGGACAGCAGCCCCTTGTCCTGCTGTCACCATAGTTACCCAGTGCCCAGTCAGCGACATGTAACGCCCCTGTCCATGCCTACTCGTCCAAGTGTCTGTGGTGAAATGCACCCTGTCACACACAGAGTTTCTCAAAGAAGCGGTGATGTTGTGTGCGACATGCTGGTGGAGCGCAGGCACACCTTTCTTTGAGAAGTAGTGCCGACTGGGCATCTGGTACTGGGGCACTGCGACGGACATAAGGTCTCGAAAATCCTCTGTGTCCACCAGGCGGAAAGGCAGCATTTCTGTAGCCAAGAGCTTGCAGATGGTGAAATTCAACCTCTTAGCTTTCTCATGGCTAGGAGGAAATGGTTATTGTGCTTAGACGGGGTTGATAAGGGTGTCCCCGGCAAACTGCCGGTCTGTGAGGAAGATGCAGGCGGACATGTTAGGTTGCCTTGATCCAAAGGTGGTGCTATCGATGTCGGACAGCGCTCAACACCAGCTGGTGTTACCACCTCCAAAGAAAATGATGACCTGCCAATCATGCTGGCTGTTGTGGGTAAAGAGGTGGCAGGTCTGCGCCCCAAAACAGGTGTGACTGCTGTCCCCCCAGTCACAGAGGATGAAGAGGCCGCGGATGCACAAGATATGGCAGACGGTGGTTGGCCCGGCCGGCTAGGCCGCATTGTAGCACACTGAGCTTCCCACTGCAACTTATGCTTCATGTCCATGTGCCGGTTCATGCATGAAGTACTCAAACTATGTATTTTTTGGCCTCTACTTAGCTTTTGCTGACAAATGTTACAGATAACACGAGTTGGGTCATCTTTATCGATCTGAAAAAATGCCCAGGCTATGCAAGGCTTAGCACCCATGCGACCTGAAGAGCCACCACGACTTGTGGTGAGAGGCAGAGTTGTGTTTGAGGATGCAGTTGTTGACGTGCTTCCAGTACTACGTCTCTGTCCAGGAAGGCGCAACCTGACCTCGTCGTCACTAGCATCTTCCTCCACCTCCTCTGCTGACCTCATCTCTTGGCTGACTGTGGGTTGACAGTAAGTGGGATCTCCAACCTCATCATCATCACCCTGTGCGTTATCACACCCGTCGTCCTCAGAGCCAACCTGTTCCTGCCCTGAGAAAAAACTAAAGTTGTCGCTCCAATCAGGTATTTGAGTCTCATCATCGTCTTCCTCATTGTCTCCACCAACAAGAGTTACAGTTTGGGAAAGAGGGTCTACATTATGGTCAGAACCTTCTGCGTCTGGTCCTGGATCCGACTCATAAAGATTCTGGGCATCAGTGCAGATCATTTCCTCGTCTGGATTCACAGAAGCGCTGGAGTCGACCTCTGATTCCCAGGCTATAGTATGAGTAAACAGCTCTGCAGACTCAACCATCTGTTCTACCTCATACTCAGACGGGCAGCTGGAGATTTGGGAGCTGTGAGGAAGCAAGTGCGATTGGGGTGACACCTTTGAGGACTGGAGTATTTGTGATGTTGAAGTTGATGTGGAGGAGAGCCCACTTAAAGGAGCACTTGATATCCGTTGAAGCACCTGCTGTTTTTGTGCCTCATCTGGAATTTGTAGTGATTGGCGTGGCCGTAAGAAAGGGATCTTATCACATTGTCCGCTAAAAGAAGTAGACATTTTAGTTTGGCTGGAAGATGGTCTTTCTTCTGCAGATGTTACTGTTGCTTTAACACCTACCCCACGGACACAACCTTTTTTCCCCTTTCCAACACGCCTATTCCCCTTTCCACCAGCAGCAGGCCTTTTTCCACTCATTTTGGTGGTTAACTAATTCACAACTCTGGAGTTGTTTGCACAAAAAAACAATGGATGGGAACCGAGCAGAGCTGAGTGGCCAAACTGTGGTATTAGGCCAAAACTATTGGCTGGGTTAGATGCAGAAAAAAATTATATTCGATTTGCAACCTGATGGAGGTCAGTATAGATGGACTAATAGAACAAGTCCCACACACAGCTAGAAGCCCAAATATTTTTTCAGAGGTAGATGCAGAAAAAATATATATTCAGTTTGCAACCTGATGGAGGTCAGTATAGATGGACTAATAGAGAAAGTCCCACACACTGCTAGAAGGCCAAATATTTTTTCAGAGCTAGATGCAGAAAAAAATGATATTCAGTTTGCAACCTGATGGAGGTCTGTATAGATGGATTAATAGAACAAGTCCCACACACAGCTAGAAGCCCAATATTTTTTCAGAGGTAGATGCAGAAAAAAAATTATTTTTAATTTGCAACCTGATGGAGGTCAGTATAGATGGACTAATAGAGAAAGTCCCACACACTGCTAGAAGGCCAAATATTTTTTCAGAGCTAGATGCAGATAAAAATTATTTTTAATTTGCAACCTGATGGAGGTCAGTATAGATGGACTAATAGAGAAAGTCCCACACACTGCTAGAAGCCCAAATATTTTTTCAGAGCTAGATGCAGAAAAAAATTATATTCAGTTTGCAACCTGATGGAGGTCAGTATAGATGGACTAATAGAACAAGTCCCACACACAGCTAGAAGCCCAAATATTTTTTCAGAGGTAGATGCAGATAAAAATTATTTTTAATTTGCAACCTGATGCAGGTCAGTATAGATGGACTAATAGAGAAAGTCCCACACACTGCTAGAAGGCCAAATATTTTTTCAGAACTAGATGCAGATAAAAATTATTTTTAATTTGCAACCTGATGGAGGTCAGTATAGATGGACTAATAGAGAAAGTCCCACACACTGCTAGAAGGCCAAATATTTTTTCAGAGCTAGATGCAGAAAAAAAATATATTCAGTTTGCAACCTGATGGAGGTCTGTATAGATGGATTAATAGAACAAGTCCCACACACAGCTAGAAGCCCAATATTTTTTCAGAGGTAGATGCAGAAAAAAAATATATTCAGTTTGCAACCTGATGGAGGTCTGTATAGATGGATTAATAGAACAAGTCCCACACACTGCTAGAAGCCCAATATTTTTTCAGAGGTAGATGCAGAAAAAAAAAATATTCAGTTTGCAACCTGATGGAGGTCAGTATAGATGGACTAATAGAGAAAGTCCCACACACTGCTAGAAGACCAAATATTTTTTCAGAGCTAGATGCAGAAAAAAATTATATTCAGTTTGCAACCTGATGGAGGTCAGTATAGATGGACTAATAGAACAAGTCCCACACACAGCTAGAAGCCCAAATATTTTTTCAGAGGTAGATGCAGATAAAAATTATTTTTAATTTGCAACCTGATGGAGGTCAGTATAGATGGACTAATAGAGAAAGTCCCACACACTGCTAGAAGGCCAAATATTTTTTCAGAGCTAGATGCAGAAAAAAATTATATTCAGTTTGCAACCTGATGGAGGTCAGTATAGATGGACTAATAGAACAAGTCCCACACACAGCTAGAAGCCCAAATATTTTTTCAGAAGTAGATGCAGAAAAAAATTATATTCAGTTTGCAACCTGATGGAGGTCTGTATAGATGGATTAATAGAACAAGTCCCACACACAGCTAGAAGCCCAATATTTTTTCAGAGGTAGATGCAGAAAAAAAATTATTTTTAATTTGCAACCTGATGGAGGTCAGTATTGATGGACTAATAGAGAAAGTCCCACACACTGCTAGAAAGCCAAATATTTTTTCAGAGCTGAATGCAGAAAAAAATTATATTCAGTTTGCAACCTGATGGAGGTCAGTATAGATGGACTAATAGAACAAGTCCCACACACAGCTAGAAGCCCAAATATTTTTTCAGAGCTAGATGCAGAAAAAAATTATATTCAGTTTGCAACCTGATTGAGGTCAGTATAGATGGACTAATAGAACAAGTCCCACACACAGCTAGAAGCCCAAATATTTTTTCAGAGGTAGATGCAGATAAAAATTATTTTTAATTTGCAACCTGATGGAGGTCAGTATAGATGGACTAATAGAGAAAGTCCCACACACTGCTAGAAGGCCAAATATTTTTTCAGAGCTAGATGCAGATAAAAATTATTTTTAATTTGCAACCTGATGGAGGTCAGTATAGATGGACTAATAGAGAAAGTCCCACACACTGCTAGAAGGCCAAATATTTTTTCAGAGGTAGATGCAGATAAAAATTATTTTTAATTTGCAACCTGATGGAGGTCAGTATAGATGGACTAATAGAGAAAGTCCCACACACTGCTAGAAGGCCAAATATTTTTTCAGAGCTAGATGCAGAAAAAAATTATATTCAGTTTGCAACCTGATGAAGGTCAGTATAGATGGACTAATAGAACAAGTCCCACACACAGCTAGAAGCCCAAATATTTTTTCAGAGGTAGATGCAGATAAAAATTATTTTTAATTTGCAACCTGATGGAGGTCAGTATAGATGGACTAATAGAGAAAGTCCCACACACTGCTAGAAGGCCAAATATTTTTTCAGAGCTAGATGCAGAAAAAAATTATATTCAGTTTGCAACCTGATGGAGGTCAGTATAGATGGACTAATAGAACAAGTCCCACACACAGCTAGATGTCCAAATATTTTTTCAGAGGTAGATGCAGATAAAAATTATTTTTAATTTGCAACCTGATGGAGGTCAGTATAGATGGACTAATAGAGAAAGTCCCACACACTGCTAGAAGGCCAAATATTTTTTCAGAGCTAGATGCAGAAAAAAATTATATTCAGTTTGCAACCTGATGGAGGTCAGTATAGATGGACTAATAGAACCAGTCCCACACACAGCTAGAAGCCCAAATATTTTTTCAGAAGTAGATGCAGAAAAAAATTATATTCAGTTTGCAACCTGATGGAGGTCTGTATAGATGGATTAATAGAACAAGTCCCACACACAGCTAGAAGCCCAATATTTTTTCAGAGGTAGATGCAGAAAAAAAATTATTTTTAATTTGCAACCTGATGGAGGTCAGTATTGATGGACTAATAGAGAAAGTCCCACACACTGCTAGAAGGCCAAATATTTTTTCAGAGCTAGATGCAGAAAAAAATTATATTCAGTTTGCAACCTGATGGAGGTCAGTATAGATGGACTAATAGAACAAGTCCCACACACAGCTAGAAGCCCAAATATTTTTTCAGAGGTAGATGCAGATAAAAATTATTTTTAATTTGCAACCTGATGGAGGTCAGTATAGATGGACTAATAGAGAAAGTCCCAAACACTGCTAGAAGGCCAAATATTTTTTCAGAGCTAGATGCAGAAAAAAATTATATTCAGTTTGCAACCTGATGGAGGTCAGTATAGATGGACTAATAGAACAAGTCCCACACACAGCTAGAAGCCCAAATATTTTTTCAGAGGTAGATGCAGATAAAAATTATTTTTAATTTGCAACCTGATGGAGGTCAGTATAGATGGACTAATAGAGAAAGTCCCACACACTGCTAGAAGGCCAAATATTTTTTCAGAGCTAGATGCAGATAAAAATTATTTTTAATTTGCAACCTGATGGAGGTCAGTATAGATGGACTAATAGAGAAAGTCCCACACACTGCTAGAAGGCCAAATATTTTTTCAGAGCTAGATGCAGAAAAAAATTATATTCAGTTTGCAACCTGATGGAGGTCAGTATAGATGGACTAATAGAACAAGTCCCACACACAGCTAGAAGCCCAAATATTTTTTCAGAGGTAGATGCAGATAAAAATTATTTTTAATTTGCAACCTGATGGAGGTCAGTATAGATGGACTAATAGAGAAAGTCCCACACACTGCTAGAAGGCCAAATATTTTTTCAGAGCTATATGCAGAAAAAAATTATATTCAGTTTGCAACCTGATGGAGGTCTGTATAGATGGATTAATAGAACAAGTCCCACACACAGCTAGAAGCCCAATATTTTTTCAGAGGTAGATGCAGAAAAAAAAATATTTTTAATTTGCAACCTGATGGAGGTCAGTATTGATGGACTAATAGAGAAAGTCCCACACACTGCTAGAAAGCCAAATATTTTTTCAGAGCTGAATGCAGAAAAAAATTATATTCAGTTTGCAACCTGATGGAGGTCAGTATAGATGGACTAATAGAACAAGTCCCACACACAGCTAGAAGCCCAAATATTTTTTCAGAGCTAGATGCAGAAAAAAATTATATTCAGTTTGCAACCTGATTGAGGTCAGTATAGATGGACTAATAGAACAAGTCCCACACACAGCTAGAAGCCCAAATATTTTTTCAGAGGTAGATGCAGATAAAAATTATTTTTAATTTGCAACCTGATGGAGGTCAGTATAGATGGACTAATAGAGAAAGTCCCACACACTGCTAGAAGGCCAAATATTTTTTCAGAGCTAGATGCAGATAAAAATTATTTTTAATTTGCAACCTGATGGAGGTCAGTATAGATGGACTAATAGAGAAAGTCCCACACACTGCTAGAAGGCCAAATATTTTTTCAGAGGTAGATGCAGATAAAAATTATTTTTAATTTGCAACCTGATGGAGGTCAGTATAGATGGACTAATAGAGAAAGTCCCACACACTGCTAGAAGGCCAAATATTTTTTCAGAGCTAGATGCAGAAAAAAATTATATTCAGTTTGCAACCTGATGGAGGTCAGTATAGATGGACTAATAGAACAAGTCCCACACACAGCTAGATGTCCAAATATTTTTTCAGAGGTAGATGCAGATAAAAATTATTTTTAATTTGCAACCTGATGGAGGTCAGTATAGATGGACTAATAGAGAAAGTCCCACACACTGCTAGAAGGCCAAATATTTTTTCAGAGCTAGATGCAGAAAAAAATTATATTCAGTTTGCAACCTGATGGAGGTCAGTATAGATGGACTAATAGAACAAGTCCCACACACAGCTAGAAGCCCAAATATTTTTTCAGAAGTAGATGCAGAAAAAAATTTTATTCAGTTTGCAACCTGATGGAGGTCTGTATAGATGGATTAATAGAACAAGTCCCACACACAGCTAGAAGCCCAATATTTTTTCAGAGGTAGATGCAGAAAAAAAAATATTTTTAATTTGCAACCTGATGGAGGTCAGTATTGATGGACTAATAGAGAAAGTCCCACACACTGCTAGAAGGCCAAATATTTTTTCAGAGCTAGATGCAGAAAAAAATTATATTCAGTTTGCAACCTGATGGAGGTCAGTATAGATGGACTAATAGAACAAGTCCCACACACAGCTAGAAGCCCAAATATTTTTTCAGAGGTAGATGCAGATAAAAATTATTTTTAATTTGCAACCTGATGGAGGTCAGTATAGATGGACTAATAGAGAAAGTCCCAAACACTGCTAGAAGGCCAAATATTTTTTCAGAGCTAGATGCAGAAAAAAATTATATTCAGTTTGCAACCTGATGGAGGTCAGTATAGATGGACTAATAGAACAAGTCCCACACACAGCTAGAAGCCCAAATATTTTTTCAGAGGTAGATGCAGATAAAAATTATTTTTAATTTGCAACCTGATGGAGGTCAGTATAGATGGACTAATAGAGAAAGTCCCACACACTGCTAGAAGGCCAAATATTTTTTCAGAGCTAGATGCAGATAAAAATTATTTTTAATTTGCAACCTGATGGAGGTCAGTATAGATGGACTAATAGAGAAAGTCCCACACACTGCTAGAAGGCCAAATATTTTTTCAGAGCTATATGCAGAAAAAAATTATATTCAGTTTGCAACCTGATGGAGGTCAGTATAGATGGACTAATAGAACAAGTCCCACACACTGCTAGAAGCCCAAATATTTTTTCAGAGCTAGATGCAGAAAAAAATTATATTCAATTTGCAACCTGATGGAGGTCAGTATAGATGGACTAATAGAATGATGCTATGCCCAAAAGATTTTACTTCACTAGGTGCAGTAAAAAAATGTATATTCTATACACAGATGGTATATCTTGCAACACAGATAGGCTACTCCACTGACTAACACACTCTGCAATAGGCCAAAAAGGATTAGCTTTGCTAGATTCAGCCAAATACTGTGAAAAAAACTTGCACAGCACTGGCACAGACCTGCCTGGCAGAAACTGATAGGAACTGATGTAACCTAGTCCTGAAAAGGACTGCAATTACAATTAGTCTTTACTCCCACAATCTATCTATTTAAGAGCACAGACCTGCCTGATAAAAGTCGTAGGAAATGCTGTAACCTAGTCCTTAAAAGGACTGCAATCACAACTATTCCCTACTCCCAAGCTATCTGTAGATTTGTGCGAAAATTGGCTTGAAATTAACAAGGTATAGCGCACACAGCAACAGCGGTGTCGTCTAACACGCAGCTGCAGCAGTGAGAAAATGGTGGCGACGGGGAAAATGGCTTGGTCTTATAGGGCAAGGACATGTGACATACACTGCCAATGACACATGCCCTTGCTTGTGTGAAAAAAGCACTTCGCTCCGTGTGTGCGCTGCTGATAGGCTGACAGATTGCACCTCCCCACTGTAAATGCGGGAAAGAGAAAAAAAAATGGAGATCTTCATTATTCCTGCAGAGATCCATCCCCTGCCCCTCCCCCCACCCCGCTGTACACTCAAACTGCGTATTAACATTAATTTTCATCATTACTGAGAAAAAATCCAGTTATGATTTTGGTGCACGAACAGTTATCGAACATAACCTCGAACAGCCGAATTTTTCTCAAATCGTTCGTGTTTGCCGAACGGCTCGAACACCGCCCAAAACAGCTCGAATTTGAGATTGGCGAACAGTTCGAGTAGAACAACGCTCAACTCTACTTTCTAATAAAGAGTACAGTTTATGGACTGAACAGTAATGAACACAATTATGGACTGTACAATATCTACACGCTATAATTTATTTCAAAGTTGTTTTCATCTAAAAACTATGTTATAAAAGAACCAAGAAGAAGACGAGACGAAGACCCGATGACATCAGATGATGACGATTGGACCCGTGATTACTTCGATTTAGATTTAGGGAAGTATAATTATATATGCTAAATGAATATTAGTCACGGCTTACCATAACATGAATTCACATCATTATATAACAATAATCCGATACTGATATTATTATGATTATTACAGGGGCGGACACAGACTGTAGTGGGCCCCTGTGCAAGAAATTTTTTGGGGCCCCCCCCCTGCGCTTCATAAGGCAACAAAGTTATGTAAACATAACCCCCCCCATGTGCAGCTCTCATCCCCCCCATGTGCAGCTCACCCCCCGATGCATCTCTCATCCCCCCCGTGCATCTCTCACCCCCCCATGTGCATCTCTCACCCCCCCATGTGCATCTCTCACCCCCCATGTGCATCTCTCATCCCCCCCATGTGCATCTCTCATCCCCCCCATGTGCATCTCTCATCCCCCCCATGTGCATCTCTCATCCCCCCCATGTGCATCTCTCACCCCACCATGTGCATCTCTCATCCCCCCCATGTGCATCTCTCATCCCCCCCATGTGCATCTCTCATCCCCCCCCATGTGCATCTCTCATCCCCCCCCATGTGCATCTCTCATCCCCCTCCCCCCATGTGCATCTCTCATCCCCCTCCCCCCATGTGCATCTCTTATCCCCCTCCCCCATGTGCATCTCTTATCCCCCTCCCCTATGTGCATCTCTTATCCCCCTCCCCTATGTGCATCTCTTATCCCCCTCCCCCATGTGCATCTCTTATCCCCCTCCCCCATGTGCATCTCTTATCTCCCCCCATGTGCATCTCTTATCCCCCCCCACATGTGCATCTCTTATCTACCCCCATGTGCATCTCTTATCCCCCCCCACATGTGCACCTCTCTCATCCCCCCCACCCCATGTGAATCTTTTATCATCTCCCCCCCCACGTGCACCTCTCTCATCCCCCTCACCCCACGTGCACCTCTCTCATCCCCCTCCCCCCATGTGCATCTTTTATCATCTCCCCCCCCACGTGCACCTCTCTCATCCCCCTCCCCCCACATGTGCACCTCTCTCATCCCCCTCCCCCCACATGTGCACCTCTCTCACCCCCCCCACCCCATGTGCATCTTTTATCATCTCCCCCCCCCCATGTGCATCTCTCATCCCCCCCATGTGCATCTCTCATCCCCCCCATGTGCATCTCTCACCCCACCATGTGCATCTCTCATCCCCCCCATGTGCATCTCTCATCCCCCCCATGTGCATCTCTCATCCCCCCCCATGTGCATCTCTCATCCCCCCCCCATGTGCATCTCTCATCCCCCTCCCCCCATGTGCATCTCTCATCCCCCTCCCCCCATGTGCATCTCTTATCCCCCTCCCCCATGTGCATCTCTTATCCCCCTCCCCTATGTGCATCTCTTATCCCCCTCCCCTATGTGCATCTCTTATCCCCCTCCCCCATGTGCATCTCTTATCCCCCTCCCCCATGTGCATCTCTTATCTCCCCCCATGTGCATCTCTTATCCCCCCCCACATGTGCATCTCTTATCTACCCCCCATGTGCATCTCTTATCCCCCCCCACATGTGCACCTCTCTCATCCCCCCCACCCCATGTGAATCTTTTATCATCTCCCCCCCCACGTGCACCTCTCTCATCCCCCTCACCCCACGTGCACCTCTCTCATCCCCCTCCCCCCATGTGCATCTTTTATCATCTCCCCCCCCACGTGCACCTCTCTCATCCCCCTCCCCCCACATGTGCACCTCTCTCATCCCCCTCCCCCCACATGTGCACCTCTCTCACCCCCCCCACCCCATGTGCATCTTTTATCATCTCCCCCCCCCCCCCATGTGCATCTCTTATCTCTCACACACACACACCTCCCATTCCCCCCACTCCTAGTAAATTGTATTTTGAAAAAAACAAAACTTGTTATACTTACCCCCATGCGATCCCTGCAGAATCCTGGCACTCGTCCAAATCGCTGACACCAGGTTCTCCTGACTTCCGGCCATGTGACGGCACCGTCACATGACCGGAAGTCAGGGGAATCATGAAGGCGCAGCGCTGAGATGTCCCGGACCGGCGCTTAGCATGGGGCCGGGGGCCCCATGAGGAGAGAGACTCACAAGAGGGGGCCCCTACCGGCTGGGCCCCACACTGGAGTCAGGGCAGACATGCCCTGATGGCGGCCCTGCTGGAGCCTGGAGGGGCCCCCTCTCCCTCGGGGCCCCCGTTCAATGAACGGGCTGCACGGGCGGTAGTTCCGCCCCTGGATTATTATTATTATTATTATGGACATTAAATGATATTACCAAGGAAGAAGAAAAGGAAAAATGATTCTGTTATCCTAATGATGAACCTATCTTCTTTGAGGATTTCAGTGGATGTCTTTATTCTTCAAAAAAAAAGGGGGAATTGTTAAATATTAATTATGGATATTCATTTTATTCTTAATTATTGTTAAATATTAATTATGGATATTCATTTTATTCTTAATTCTGAGTTCTATACCTTGCGCAAGATTGCATCAGCCTCGTGCTAAGGGTGTCTAGATGACATGCGCTATTTGTGTGTGCATTTTTAGTTCACTACCATATACAAAATAACAGGGCCTATAAAAGCCCATGATAAAAGCAGGGGGGGTCTCTTGCCATTCCACAGGACACAGGACGAGGATCTGTGTGTAAGCCAGCTGCTGATGTAGGCCCGGACACATGGTGTCATCCGGATCCCAGGGAAAGATGGGTGAATCTCAACTATTAAGCTAATTATGGACAAATGGACAATAACTCTGTAACTAATTATTGTATGTACCTTACTGCAATCTGATTCTTTTTAATGGACAACCCGAGAATAAATAGATACATTTTTTTATAAGAAAATCTTGATATTGATACTTTGCGAAGTCCTTAACAGTGAAAAATAATACAGAAAGGAGTATTATTTAACATGGATTGAGCTAGGCTTCAGGTTGAATACCGTTCTGTTGCACATTTTTCCCATTATGGTAGCCCTTTCAGTGTGGGGTGACAATTTCAAAAACAGGAAGTTACGTTTTCTGGTGGAACATGAGGGAGTAGTGACAGCGGTTAATTCTTTGACATCATCATCTCCCCCAGTGGTCTGAGTGTTACAACGATTGGTTTTGCAGGGGCTATCATTAAATATGTGGATTGTTACTGAAGCCAGAAAAGGATCCTGCTGGTCATAATGTTTATCCTTTACAGTGGGAGCAGGATTGGAGTTCGGCAGAGCAAGACAGTCCAACACCCTCGGCATGCTTCGTAGATCTATGGAGAATCCCATCAGGGCAGTGAGGGAATTAATCTCATTAGCAGACAGGACCTGGGTTAAGTATGATCACTGAGGCATGGAAAATTTGGGAGGATTGGAAAATGACACTGGGCGATAAAGTGGAGGAGGAGAACTTGCTGTTTTTATTATTGGGGCATGGTTGGGAATCGGGTTGGTTGGTCGCAAAGATAAATAGCCTTTTAGTGGGTCTGATTTTTGGCTTCAAAGCCGGGGGAATTAAGGACCAGACAAAATCCTTTTTAGTAACTCAAGTGCTAAAGGGTTGGAGGAATGGTTGGAAGGTTATGGATAAAAGACGGCCAGTTTCTTATGACTTACTTTTAATTGTGGTGGCACAGTTGGGAATTTGCACTACTAGGTGCAGGTGAAATGAGACATGGGGGCTGAGATGAGACTTAGGGGGAGAGCTGGGACATGGAGAGCAGAGCTAAGACATGGAGTGCAGAGCGGAGACATGGGGTGCAGAGCGGAGACATGGGGGGTGAGATGGGACATGGGGTGCAGAACGGAGACATGAGGTGCAGAGCGGAGACATGGGGTGCAGAGTGGAGACATGGGGGGTGAGATGAAACATGGGGGGGTGAGATGAGACATGGGGTGCAAAGCTGAGACATGGGGGTGCAGAGCGGAGACATGGGGGGTGAGAGGAGACATGGGGTGCAGAGTGGAGAAATGGGGTGCAGAGCGGAGACATGGGGTGCAGAGCGGAGACATGGGGGGGTGAGATGAGACATGGGGGAGTGAGATGAGACATGGGGTGCAGAGCTGAGACATGGAGGGCAGAGCGGAGACATGGGATGCAGAGCGGAGACATGGGGGGGAGAGCGGGGACATGACATGAGGGCAGGATGAAGTCACATCGGGGCAGGATGTGGGACATTATTACTGTAGGGGCTATTTAAGGGATATTATTACTGCTATGATGTATTTTATTTCTAAGGGTACTGTTTTCAGTGACGGGGTCCTGTTACTGTGCAGGGTGACACTATGTCACTTTTTTTCTTCATCTGGTGCAGTGTAGAAGTTGGGGAAAAAGTGGGGAATGTGCTTTGGAAGCTGCTGTAGATAACTGTGTGTTATTGTGGCGCCCCTGCGGGTCCAGTCGCCCCAGAGGTACTGCATCTCACCCAGAGGTGTGGTACCCCACTCTCAGGTAAGGAGGGAGCACTAACCGGGACCCACCCACCTACATCCAACACTACACCACTCCAGACCAGCAGGCGGGGCAAGATGCATTTGTCCACTTCTGAGCCCAGTCCCAGGCTGGAAGGGGGGGAACCAAGAGAGGGAGAACCATGTAGTGGGTGTGGGTGGAGGAGGTAGATCAGTGGAGCACAGAGGGTAGGAGTATAAAAGAGAGGGTGGAAGGTTCTGGAAGTGTTCAGAGTTCAGAGTCAAGTTGGGAGCAGGAGCTCAGGAGGAGTGGAGAGGAGTGGAGAGAGGAGAGAGGAGCAGTGAGAAGGGCTCCAGGAAGACAGAGGGGATCCCAGGGGCACGGAGAGTGCAGAGGCCACCCGTGCTCCCGAATCCACACTGACGTCGAGGGATCTGGCCGCAGAAGGGGACCGGCCCCAGACTAATGGAGAACAACCAGGCTCAGCTAGGCAACCGGAGGCTGCAGCATTTTCAAGGTGCTGCAGCCAAAACCCACAATTATATCACCGAAAAGGTGGCAGCATAGGGTCCAGGGGACTGAGAGCATGTCGCCCGACAAGGCCCGAGGCCACTGGCTTGGGACACTGATTGTGAGGCGCAGGGCAGGATGGCGAGAGCCAGCGCAGTGAGACGACCCGGAAAGGTGCATAGAACGGAGTCCCGTTTAAGTGCTCCTGAGGTACCTGAGAGATTGCTGGATCCCTACCCTGGTGGACACAGGACAACGTGGGTGGTCATTACTGGCTGCAGCGGTGACCTGGAACTGCCTTGAACTGTGAGTAAAGCCTGAAGACTACACCCCACTGTGTCCTTGACTCATTACTGTGCCACCAGCCCTGCACTACACCGCACCGATAACAGCTACCTCATAGCATCACTATATCCTGCCCTGGAGCTTAGCTCTACCTGTGGAGAGCTGAACCAACTCTGCTGCGCCACCATCAGCTCCAGTGGATCTGCACTGCAGCGGCGGCCTCATATAGCCGCGTACCACAGGTGGCGTCATGAGCATTATCTCTAAAAACTTTATTCCCCTTTTACTTTTCCTTTAATTGACTGCCCTGGGTCACGGACCGGGTCACTGCCACCGTGACATCCTGCAGCACCGACTGGCCCGGCTACTGAGTACCCCACGGCCCAGGGGGCGCGTCATTATTTTCTGCAGAGACGTGTCCTGGACGGAAGAAGTGGTGGTGGTCTGTGTTGGATGCACAAGAAAAGCGAAGATGAAGGACTTCACCTAGAGACATCACCGGTGAGTCACTGTATTACCTGTACACTGACGCTATACACAGAGCTCCTGTGTATAATAACACTGGTGATCATTGTATTAGCTGTACACTGACACTATACACGGTATATTATGTGCAGAGCTTCTGTGTATAATGGCAATAATGGCACTTATGGTAATATTAGTATTGTGGTTTTTTTTATTAATCATCAGTATTGTAGTAGTCAGTCACTATGTCATGGTAATATGTGGTCCGGCCATGGTGTGGCGGTATTTGTTCCTTGTATGTGACATTATTCGGTCACTATGCGGTGGTAATATATGGTCTGGTTATGGTGTGGTGGCATTTGTTTCTTGTATCTGGTGTTATTCAGTCACTATGTAGTGGTAATATGTGGTCTGGTAATGGTGTCGCTATATTTGTCCCTTGTACGTGATATTATTGGTCATTTTTTAAAAATTTATGTGACACATTCCCTTAAAAAAAATATACTTAAAAAAAGTATAGGGTATTATAAGAAATGTTTAATAGGTTAGAGTAGTGTAGGATCCGGCCAGAAGAGTCTACCTTGTTCTGGTAGCGGCTTAAGAAATCTTTTGGCCAAAACAAATGCTGCTGGCTATGTGTGTGATCTGGTAACTAATGTAATGTATTAAATGTAATGTAAAGTAATGGGAACTGTTAATGTGTGATTGGTGAGGACGTGGTGCAGAAGTGGAGTTTTCCAAGACTGGGCGGTGCGACTATGGAAGGTTTGAGGCATGGAGGCGGAGCTGGGTTGGAGCCTGGAGTGGAGTCTCAGGGGGGCCCGAAAATTTTGCCAATATGGGGCCCTGAAATTCCTAGTGGCAGCCCTGACTAGGTGGGAAGTGGCCTTTGTAGCATCGGCGTCTCTGCCCCCTGCCAGGCGTCCTCCAGCACTCCTCTTCCTGCTTCTGCCGGTGCGTGCAAGTTCGCGAGCACTTTGCTTAGGGTGCGCGCGCTCCCTCCCTCTTAAAGGGGCCGCGCGCCACCCTAAGGAGACCCCGGCCAATTGCTGGAGGTCCTCCCATATTTAAAGCACCGAGCAGTAGTTGATGCACAGTGTGTTTACCTCTGCTTCAGCCCTCAGGTCCCGCTGCTAGCCTGACTACTAGTCCTGCCCGCCAGCCTGACTATCAGTCCAGTCCGCCAACCTGACTACTCTCCAGCCTGACAGTCTGTCTTCTGTTCAGTTCGCCAGTCTGTCTATGGGCTTTGCCCGCCTGCTTACCTGGAAGCACCTGCTTGTTACCTGCCGTGCCTACCTGGAGGCTCCTGCTGTCACTTGCCGTGACCACCTGTCAGCCTACCTGGTGGCTCCTGCCCATCACATGCCATGACCACCTGACAGCCTACCTAGAGGCTCCTGTCCATCACTTGCCGTGACCACCTGACAGTCTACCTAAAGGCTCCTGCCTGTCACTTGCAGGTGACCACCTGACAGCCTACCTACAGGCTCCTGCCCGTCACTTGCCGTGACCACCTGTCAGCCTGCCTGGAGGCTCCTTCCCGTCACTTGCCGTGACCGCCTGACAGCCTACCTAGAGGCTCCCGCCTGTTGCCTGCTGTGCCCATCTGCTGTATCGGTCAGTCCCAGCCATCTGACCCGTGGGAGTCACCTGCTCTCTTACAAGGTTGTCCCCAGAGTAGCACCTGGTCCCTCTGCTCGGTCCCTCCCTGGTCACGGAGTCGTTAGCCGCCGTGCGACCTTGGTCGGATCGGGTTGATACTTAGTTACACCCCTCCAGGCACTCCTCGGTTCATGGTACAGTGGGATCACTAATCACGCTCACGCCAGTCAGTCCTGGCGCGAGCGTAACAGTTTGCTCGGGCCATGGAACCCGGTGGCCCCCAAGCTCCCTCGCTCTCTGACCTGTACCAGGAGGTTTCTCTTCAGAGATCCCAACAGGAAACCATCCTGAACTTCCTGCGGATTGTCAACTCCCGCCTGGATACACTGACTGTCCCACCTGTGTCCGCCTCGAGTCGTGCGACTCCCGCTCCGGCAGCGCTGCTGCCCACCAATACCACGGCATCCAACCCAGGTCCCCGGCTTTCTGCACCTCCTCGTTTTGGAGGCAACCCCGCTCTAGCTCGGGGTTTCATAAACCAGTGCACCCTGCACTTTGAACTTTTGGCACATCAGTTTCCCTCCGACCAGGCCAAGGTGGTGTTCGTCATGTCTCACCTCACTGGAGAAGCACTGGCATGGCTAAATCCCCTGTGGGAGAGAGGGGATCCCCTGGAGTCCGATCTATCGTCTTTCCTTGCTGCTTTCCGGAAAGTCTTCGATGAAGCAGGACGAAAATCCTCGACTGCCTCCTCTCTGCTTCGTATCCGCCAAGGGAGTCTCACCGTGGGCCAATATGCCATACGGTTCCGTACCCTTGATTCTGAGCTTGCCTGGGACAACGAGGCCCTGGTGTCCATCTTCTGGGAGGGCCTTTCTGGCCGGATTAAGGATGAGTTAGCCGGCCGGGACATTCCTACCACCCTGGATGACCTGGTGTCGCTAGCTACCCGGATCGACATCCGTTTCCTGGAACGTTCTAAAGAGACTACCCAGGAGCAAAGATTTCCTCATCTTGCTCTTACTTTCCAGAGACCTGTCTCTCAATTAGCAACTCCCCGGGCACGCTCGCCCAAACCTATGCAGGTCGACCAGACCAAGATGGTCAAATCTCGCCAAGAGTCACGCCGAGCCGAGGGTAGCTGTTTCTATTGTGGCAGTAAGGAACACTTCATCCGTTCCTGCCCGGTGAACCCGGGAAACGCCAGTATCTAGGACCACTCGGAGAGGTCGTCCTAGGCAAAAGTAAACCCTCACCTTCCCTGACTTTGTCTGTCTCCATCTCCTGGGGAGAGTACCGCTGCTTTGAAATTGCACACCTAGATTCCGGAGCTGCTGGGAACCTCATTTCCCAGTCCCTGGTAGAGAAATATCACATTCCCACCAAACCTCTGGCTGAACCATTGGCAGTCGCCTCCGTGGATGGAAGACTCCTTCCGGTGACCATCCTGCTCGTCATAGAACCTATAACCCTGCCGGTGGGAATGCTGCACTCTGAGAGGATCTCCTTCCATGTGCTTTCCGGTCTCCCTCACTCCCTATTGCTAGGTCTACCCTGGCTTCAGAGACATGAACCCGTGCTGAACTGGCAATCCGGTGAAGTTCTCCGTTGGGGGCAGGATTGCCATAAGACCTGCCTGGTCCCCGTCCGCCCGGTTCGTCCGCCTCTCACCCCGGCTAATCTACCCGGTTTACCGGCACCTTACTGGTCCTATGCAGATGTCTTCAACAAAAAGGAAGCAGAGACACTGCCACCTCATAGGCCACATGATTGCCCGATCGACCTGGTACCCGGTGCCACTCCACCCCAAGGGCGTATTTACCCATTGTCGTCGGCCGAAACCCGGGCCATGTCGGAATACATTAAGGAGAATCTGGCTAAGGGATTCATCCAGAAATCTACCTCCCCGGCTGGAGCCGGATGCTTCTTCGTCAAGAAGAAGGATGGTTCACTACGCCCCTGTATAGACTATCGAGGACTCAACCAAATCACGGTCAAAAACAAATACTCCCTGCAACTCATCTCCGAGTTGTTTGACAGCCTTAAGGGCGCTAGGATCTTTTCCAAGCTGGATCTACGTGGGGCGTATAACCTGGTCCGGATCCGTCAAGGAGATGAGTGGAAGACGGCATTCAATACCCGGGACGGTCACTATGAATACCGTGTAATGCCCTTCGGTCTCTGCAATGCTCCTGCCGTCTTCCAAGAATTAGTCAATGACATCTTCCGTGATCTTCTATATTCCTGCGTGGTGGTGTACCTGGACGACATCTTGGTCTTCTCTCCGGACCTTGCCACACACCGGAGAGATGTTCGTCAGGTCTTGCTTAGGCTCAGGCAGAATCACCTCTATGCCAAATTTGAGAAGTGCCTCTTCGAGCAGACCTCCCTTCCGTTCCTGGGTTATATTATCTCCCAGACAAGTCTATGAATGGACCCGAGAAGCTCTCTGCCGTCTTAAAATGGCCCCGTCTGGAGGGGTTGAAGGCGATTCGGCGATTCCTGGGCTTCGACAACTACTACCGTCTCTTCATCCCGCACTTCTCTTCCTGGACTGCTCCCATCTCTGCGCTCACCCATAAGGGAGCAAATCCCAAGGTATGGCCGCCCGAAGCTGAGGAGGCCTTCCTTTCCTTAAAGCAAGCCTTCTCCTCTGCCCCAGTGCTGCAGCGTCCGGACTGCAACAAACAGTTCTTCCTGGAGGTTGATGCATCCTCCTCCGGAGCCGGAGCGGTGCTCACCCAAAAATCTTCATCCGGGAGAATGGTAACCTGCGGTTTCTTCTCCAAACTCTTCTCCTCGTCTGAGCGCAACTACTCCATAGGAGACCGAGAACTGCTAGCCATCAAATTGGCTCTGGAGGAGTGGCGTTACCTGCTTGAAGGGGCTCTATACCCAGTGATCATCTATACTGATCACAAAAACCTTGCATATCTCCAGAATGCCCAAAGACTCAATCCGCGTCAGGCCCGGTGGTCTTTGTTCTTCGCTCGCTTCGACTTTATTCTACATTTCCGCCCGGCGGACAAGAATGTTAAAGCTGACGCCTTGTCCCGATTCTTCCTGTCCTCCGATCTAGAGGAGGAGCCTATGCACATCATTGACCCCTCCAAAGTGATGAGTATGGCCCCCTTAGATCTGACTTGTCTCCCACCCGGTAAGACGTTTGTATCAGTTCCAGATCTGGAGAAGATTCTTCACTGGGGTCATTCATCTAAACTAGCCGGCCATGCCGGTCAGAAGAAAACTTTCCTGCTCATTACCCAGCATTACTGGTAGCCCACCCTGCGCAAGCATGTGGTAGACTTCGTCTCGGCCTGTTCGTCTTGCGCCCGCAACAATGTTCCCAGACATCTTCCAGCCAGTCACCTCCTGCCTCTTCCTGTACCTGCTGCCCCTTGGCAACACATTGCTATGGACTTTATTACAGATCTCCCTGTTTCTGCCGGCTGTACAGTCATTTGGGTGGTCGCCGACCTCTTTTCTAAAATGGCCCACTTCATCCCTCTGCCTGGTCTCCCGTCTGCATCAGAGCTGGCTAAGGATTTCTTCCTTCACATTTTCCGTCTCCATGGCCTACCCCTCCACATTGTGTCGGATCGAGGGGTTCAGTTCACCTCACGCTTTTGGAGAGCTACGTGTAAGCTGCTGGATGTCACCCTGGATTTCTCCTCTGCTTACCATCCCCAGTCCAATGGCCAAGTGGAGCGTTTCCCGTCTCCGCTTCTGTGGACAACCCTGCCGCGGAGTCTCTGGTCAGCGAATTTTCCACCATTTGGGAAAATACTAGGTCCGCACTTCTTCAGTCTCCAAGCGGATGAAGAGATATGCTGACAAGAGACGTCTGGATCCGCCTCAATTCCGTCCGGGAGACAAGGTTTGGCTCTCCTCCAAACATGTTCGGCTCAAAATACCCTCCTACAAGTTGGGTCCTTGGTTCATCGGTCCATTTGAAGTCCTCAAACAAATTAACCCAGTGGCCTACAAGTTAAAACTCCCGGCCACCTTACAGATTCCCAACTCCTTCCATGTATCTCTCCTCAAACCAGTTGTGTTTAATTCTTTTTCCAACAATCCAGGTACTCCCCCTGCTCCGGTTTCCGCTGAGGACGTTTTTGAGGTAGAGAACATTCTGGCCACCAAGAGGGTAAGAGGAAAAACCTTTTTTCTGGTGAATTGGAAGGGGTTTGGCCCAGAGGAGAGAACTTGGGAACCCAGGGAGAACATTCATGCCCCGCTTCTCCTTGAAAAATGTCTTTCTGGCCTAAAAAAGAGGGGGCGTAAAGGGGGGAGTGTACTGTAGCATCGGCGTCTCCGCCTCCTGCCAGGCAGAGACGCCGTCTCTCTCACTGCCGCGCTCCCTGCCCAGCGTCCTCCAGCGCTCCTCTTCCTGCTTCTGCCGGCGCGCGCAGGTTCCCGGGCACTGTGCTTAGGGCTCCCTCCCTCTTAAAGGGGCCGCACGCGCCGCCCTAAGGAGTCCCCGGCCAATTATCGGAGGTCCTCCCATATTTAAAGCACCTCCTCCAATATGGAGGTGCCCGAGCAATAGTTGATGCACAGTGTATTTACCTCTGCTTCAGCCCTCAGGTCCCGCTGCTAGCCTGACTACTAGTCCTGCCCGCCAGCCTGACTATCAGTCCAGTCTGCCAGCCTGACTACTTTCCAGCCCGACAGTCTGTCTTCTGTTCAGTCCGCCAGTCTGTGTATGGGCTTTGCCCACCTGCTTACCAGGAAGCACCTGCTTGTTACCTGCCGTGCCTACCTGGAGGCTCCTGCTGTCACTTGCCGTGACCACCTGTCAGCCTACCTGGAGGCTCCTGCCCGTCACTTGCCGTGACCACCTGACAGCCTACCTAGAGGCTCCTGCCTGTCACTTGCCGTGACCACCTGACAGCCTACCTAGAGGCTCCTGCCTGTCACTTGCTGTGACCACCTGACAGCCTACCTACAGGCTCCTGCCCGTCACTTGCCGTGACCACCTGTCAGCCTACCTGGAGGCTCCTTCCCATCACTTGCCGTGACCACCTGACAGCCTACCTAGAGGTTCCCGCTTGTTGCCTGCTGTGCCCATCTGCTGTATCGGTCAGTCCCAGCCATCTGACCCGTGGGAGTGACCTGCTCTCTTACAAGGTCGTCCCCAGAGTAGCACCTGATCCCTCTGCTCGGTCCCTCCCTGGTCACGGAGTCGTTAGCCACCATGCGACCTTGGTCGGATCGGGTTGATACTTAGTTACGCCCCTCCAGGCACTCCTCGGTTCATGGTACAGTGGGATCACTAATCACGGTCACGCAAGTCAGTCCGGGCGCGAGCGTAACAGCCTTGTTTAAATTAGCGTTTTCCTTAGCACTTTTTGGGGCTCTATGTTTAGGTGAGCTGGTTAGTCCTTCAAGGTTTAAAAAGGGGGCTGTTTAACCAGGACGTGGATTTATATGAGGACAGGGTGGAATTGTTTATCTGCTTGTCTAAAACGGACGTACAGTTTTTTGTTGTATTTAAGCGTTGCTTGGAAGCGGGGGGGTCCTTCTAGGGATTATTGTGGGCATCAACGGAGGCAGGGACTGGGTGAGGAAGTGATTAAGAGGATTGGTCGGTGGGAATCTGAGAGGTTTAGGTCGTACATACGCACAGCAATGGTGTGAGGGGGGTAGATTTTGTGGATCACGTGTGTCCCGGATCATGGATTTAGATGATACGGATTTATTTGGTTTGTGGAAGTTACGGATTGTTCTTTTATTTTACAGTGAGGTCTTCGCTTCTTGAGTGGATTATGACATTCGTTCGTTTTTTGGGCAGCGTTACTCACTGCGGTGCGTCCGGACGGGCGGCAAATGGGATTCGGAAGGGACGAGGCCATCTTGCGTTGGATCGGTAAACGTGGAATGGTCTGGAGGCAGTTTCTGCTGGAGTTCCATTGTTTTGTTCGACTGGATCAGAGGTGCTGGTAATCCATCTTGGGGGCAATGACCTTGGTAAACGTCCTTGCAGGGAGCTTATTAAGGATATCAGGTTTGATTTCCTTAGAGTTTGGTCAATGTTCCTGGGAATGGGGACAGTGTAGTAAGGTATTATTCCTAGGAAGGTGTGGCGGGGGGCACGTTCAATCGAAGGGATCAACAGGGCAAGAGTTAAGGTAAACAGGGCAGTTTCTCGTTTTATGGTAGAAACGGTGGTACGGCATGTGGGACTGGAATCAGGGGAAGGAGAGTTTTGACGGAGCGATGGAATTCATTTGAATGCAATAGGCATGGACATGTGGTGCCTAGCAATCCAGGAAGGCATGGAAACTGCTCTTAAGGAGGGACAGAAATGTTTGAGGGCACAAAACATTTTTGTTAGTGACATGAAGGGGGGGGGGGGTAGACCTCAAAGTTGGTGGTCCTGAATAATGTCAGAACCATGGAGGGGAGGGAATCTCACGAGGTTCTGGACTCCCCCTAATGGAATTGATTGAAAAGGGGCCTTAAAGACCTGTGGGAGGGATTGCACGGGCCTGCAATTCATGGTTTTGCACAATGGCCAGATTATTTTATGTGCCTCTAATCTGGTGCTTAGCGGCTGGAGGCAAATTGTGACCTGGGGGCGGGCCAAGGTGGGGTATGTGGAATTGTTTTGTTCAGTAAGTTTTGGGGCTTCGAGGACCACCCCTCCTTTTGGTTTATTATTTTACTGTTTTTATTAATTTTGTTAATAAACGGCTGCTGTGGCCATTTAAAATCCAGTATGTGTATTGTTGTTTATTTTAGTTATGGGTACCGGGGACAATTTTAAGATTTATTACTATTACGATGCAAATTGCCTCTTCAGAGGAAAAGAGGACTTGAACTCTATAGCGCCACCTATTGGAAGCAGCAATCCTAACAAGTCACAATCAACCCTTTAACGAGTCGTGCAATATGACTTAGGATAAAAGCCAAATCAGAATCTCAATTTGCAGACACGGTGTTTCGGGCTGTTGGCCCTCATCAGTGCAAAGTATGAGAACTGATTTGGCTAGATGAGAGGCTCTGGACTGAGGTCTAAGGGGTAACGTTTCTCCTTGTGGAGAGTGACACACTGGCTGTGGCATGCCAAGGTTAATTTCTTTCATTCATTTGACTCTCAATTACCCTTGTCATGTCACTGATCATATGAAATGGATAGAAAGGATCATATATTACCTGAGTAAGTGGGTAATGTTAAGCCAGGGGTGCACAGTGATGCGTCCCGTCTCCCTCGCCCAGGTGCTGTTTCGCTCTTGCTTCTTCCGGGGACCCACACGCCATCACTTTCTGTGATGTGAATACCCCTTTAATCTAGAAATCTTTTGCATCAGCCCATTTTCCGTTTTGTAATTTTTAAAATGTAAAAGATGAAAATTATATATATATATATATGTATATATATATATAAATAAATATATATATATATATTTTGCCTAACATACAAAGAAAATGTGTCATCTTTAACTTTAGCCCTTTTAGAGATCATTTCATCTTCAACTTGCTTAACTGTTCACAATAGTAGTAATCTTGATCAGGGGTGCCCAAACTTTTATATGCCACTGTATATGTTGCAGCCCCATGTTTCCTGTGATGTCTATACTGCAGCCCTGTATACACAGCAGTCTCAGTGTTCCTATATGTTGTTTATACAGCAGTCGCGATGTCTCCTATGTGATGTATAAACAGCAGTCTCGGTGTTTCCTTTGTGATGTATGCAGCTCTTTCTGTGTTTCCTCTGTGATGTATACAGCTCTCTCTGTGTCTCCTATGTGATGTATATATAGCAGTCTTGGTGTTTCCTAAGTGTTGTATACTACAGATCTCCCACTGCTTGAGCTCTATAAATGTAATGTGAGCAGTGAAGAATTTCCCAATGTGAGGAGATCTGCAGAGTAATATACATCTATATTCGGTA
Organism: Phyllobates terribilis; assembly: GCF_046119375.1. Taxonomy (NCBI): domain Eukaryota; kingdom Metazoa; phylum Chordata; class Amphibia; order Anura; family Dendrobatidae; genus Phyllobates; species Phyllobates terribilis. The sequence continues at coordinate 769,120,193 of NW_027362763.1, forward strand.
CGACTTACTGCTGCGAGTTCTTTACAAAACTTATCATCGCAAAAAATCACTTGTGCTCCAGACCGATGTAAATCTGGAAAAGGAGTTACGAGTACCAATATCACCCATACCACCTCATATCACAGCCGCACCAAAGAAAAGCAGCTTCAACCATCAAATTAGGGGTGAGTTAATTAAATGTTTGACCAAATATAGCAGGGTAATTTTCAATTTGATAACTTTGTATGGCCCCGGAAGAATGGTATAAATATCCAAATGGCCTTTGGCAGAAAAAAGGTTCCCTATCCCTGCTCTCCATGGTATGACCTCAATAAGTCAAGTCGAAGAACCACTAGCATACAGCAGCTTTCAGTTTAATGGATTCATTTATCATCAGATCAAAGCGCCCCCCGACGAAGCGAGGGCGAAACGCGAGTAGGGGCGCGAGGACACGGGCAGCACGCTGATATTCCCACCAGTAAGTACTGATGACTAATATGTACTAGTATGCGATATTGCGGAGTCTATATAACTCGCCCCCTGGGCCGTGGGGCACTCGGATCCGGGCAATTAGGGAAACGATGGGAGTAATAGTGGCAACCCGGTTCCATGGCTCAGGGTGGTCAGGCCAGTGGTAGTCCATTATGGGTTAATGATTATGTCCGACTACGCCACCCGTGGATTTGCGGTTATTAGGAACCGCCGCTGCATGCAGACCGCTGGGGCTGATGAGGTGTGCAGCTAGGGTAGTGTGACTCCCCACGGGAAGAGTGCGGCCCCAGGGCAGTATAGTGGATGGTGGGAGTGATGGTAGTGCTGGAGGAGCAAGGAGCACACAGACAACAGGTTGCAGTCCAGGGTCTTTACTAAACAGGTAAACTGACCCACAAACAGTCCCAGCTAGGAGGGGACCTGGATGTCTGAGAGCAACGGGGAAATTGGCCCTGGTCAGGGTGAGGGTGTAGGCCTACCGTGCTTTCTGCGCTCCTTCTGACTATCTCCTCCTGATAGGATAACAGCCCACGTTTCCGAGCTTTCCGTGCTTTCTCGCCTGTATGGCCTGCGACGTGGGTTCCTTTCTGCTCCCAGCCTTGTACGGCTTTACTGGTCCCTTCGGTTGTGGCAGGGCCTCCAGGCTTCTCAGGCCAAGGAATGTACAGTCCCTTGCGGGCTGGTTCTCTGCTGGGGGATGTGGAATCCTTCCAGCCTCAGACACCAAAGTCTGGTAAAGTTAAGTCTTTTCTCTGCCAAGACAGGCTCTCTTCGCCTCTTGTCTCTGGCTGGTGGCTCTCTCCTACTGCCACACTTCCTCTTAGGTTACAATGCAACTTTCTGTCCCTGCTCCACTCTGGGACACGTCTCAAAGCTGAGACAGGCAATCCAGTTCTCCCTAACCCTGTCCCCAGTACCAGCTTTTATAGGGGCAGCCTGCTCCCCCTACTGGCCTGAGACAGAAGGCATTGCATGCTAATGTTCCCCTAAACAGAGAACCTCCCCCTTGCTCTCAGACACAGCTTTATTACACTTGTGGCATCCAGGTAGGGTGACACATTCCCCCCTAGTGAAATTTAGTACTCCGGGACTAAACAATACACAAAGACAATATGCATAACAATAAAACATTATCAGGAAAATGAAGCACAAATTGAGCTCTTTAGGCAACAGTGTGGCCTGTGACCGGGTGTCCATATCACCAAAACAACGGGGAGCCTTAACCAGGTGGGGGTCTGTCCTACCCCAAGTCCTTCACAGTCTTAGTTCATTCCTGGGTTAGACTCCGAACGCAGTCCATACAAGGTCCCGGTTATAAAAAGTCCATAACCTGTGAGTCCTTACGGTAGCTGCAAGAAACTGAAACACACTATTAATAAACATGCAGGTAACTTGGCAAACATTTCAACATTTTGCAACAGGGTTATTTACAATTTTAGTACACTCTATATTCTCCAGCGAGCGGGTATCTGTCCCTTTGTGCTCCTGGTTGACCTACGTAGCCCACTGTCTGGTGGTGGACCAACCTGGCTTTCCCCACTAGCGTTAGGGGCACAGCTACCAGCTGGGTGTACAGGTAGGGCAGGCAGCTGTCTGCGGGTTCTTTGGCTTACCGCAGGCATGGCAGGCTCACTGTCAGCAGAGGGTTGACTCTCCTGGGCTGCTGGTACAGGCTCTTCTGCCTCTGGAACCGCTTGCTCCTCTTCACCTTCCGGCTCTGGTGTTGGTTGTTGCTGGGCCGGTTGCAGGAAATGCAGGACAGGTACCACTATGGCATCATTTATGCGAGTCCAGGACTGAGGGAACTCTCCAAGAACGGTGCTGATCATTTCTTCCTTGTCCTCTGTGGGTTCAAGGTCACTCTGATCCTCTTCTGCACTATGGAGTTGCTCGGGGCACCTTTTGAGGTGGTCTCTGGAGACGACACTAGTGGTTTCTCCTCCGTCCTTGGTGATTACGCACACCTTTGGGTTGTCGTGGTCAGACTGCAGTACGGTGTAGGGTTCCCTTTCCCACTGGTCGTCCAACTTATGTAGCCTTCTTTTTCGCTTTAGGACTTGCTCACCAGGTTCTAGGGGACTAGCAGGGGCGTGTTGATTGAAGAGTCTTTCTTGCTTCTCTCTCACCTGGGCCAGGCTCTTCTCCACACTCTCCTGTACCTTCTTGTACTGCAGTTGCCTTTCCGTATCCCAGTCCGCATCCGGGGAGGTGTCCTCAGGTATTAGGACTCCCATCTCCAGGTCTACTGGCAGCTTACCCGGTCTAGCTCGCATCAGGTAAGCCGGGGTGCAGTTTGTAGCATTCACCGGGATATTGTTGTACATGTCTATCAGGTCCGGCAGTTTTTCTGGCCACAGGCTGCGTTCCTCCAGGGGCAACGTCTTCAGGAGATCAATGACTATATTGTTCATCTTCTCACACATCCCGTTGGTTTGGGGGTGGTAAGGCGTTGTACGAATCTTCTTACAGCCATAGAGGTTGCAGAACTCCTGGAAGATTTCAGCTTCAAACGCTGGACCCTGGTCTGTCAGGACCTGTTCCGGATACCCGTGTGGACGGCAGAAGTATTGCTGGAAGGTTCTGGCCGCTGTTTGGGCTGTCAAGTCCTTTACCGGGACCACCACTAGAAAACGGGAATAGTGGTCCACGATTGTCAGGGCATAGATGTATCCTGACCGGCTGGGAGCCAATTTGACATGGTCCAGAGCTACCAGCTCAAGAGGCTGCGTGGTGACGATGGGCCTCAAGGGTGTCTTCTGGCTGGTGCGGTCCTTCCTCCTCAGGTGACAAGGGCCACAGTCTCTGCACCACTTTTCTACTGCTCCTCTCATGCCGACCCAAAAGAACCTTCCTCTTAGTAGGAACTCCAGTTTCTTCCAACCGAAGTGTCCCGCTCTGTCATGGTAAGCTCCCAGGACCATAGCTGCATCTCGCCTTGGGACCACGACTTGCCAGGTCAGCTCGTGCGTCCGGTGGTTGACAATCCTTCTGCACAACTTGCCTTCGTAGAGGAACAGCTTGCTCTTCTCCTTCCATAGCTGCTTGGCTTCCTCTGGGGCATCTGGATCTAGGCGGGCGTCTTCCCGGGTCAGCAGATCTTTCACCAGGCGGACAGCAGGGTCACTATCTTGGGTTTCGGCCCAGCTGTGGTGAGGTAGGGGATTCATCATCACAGTTGTTAGATCCTCCTCCTTCACGCGGTGAGAGTGTTGAGCGGCTCCATACCGGTGAAACGCGGGGAGTTCTACCTCTTCCAGCTCTTCTGGGTCTTCATCACCTTCAGGTAAGTGAGGCATTCTTGATAGGGCGTCCGCTTTGGCGTTGGTTTTGCCTGCCCGGTACTTGATCACGAAGTCATAGTTGGAGAGACGGGCCATCCACCGCTGTTCCAGGGCACCCAGTCTTGCATTGTCCAGGTGTGTCAACGGGTTGTTGTCCGTGTACACGGTGAACTTTGCGGAGGCCAGGTAATGCTTGAAGCGTTCCGTCACGGCCCACACCACCGCCAAGAATTCTAGCTTGAAGGAGCTGTAATTCTCCGGGTTCCTTTCGGTGGGCCTCAGCTTCCGGCTGGCGTATGCGATCACCCGTTCTCTGCCCTGTTGGTTTTGGGACAGTACGGCTCCCAGTCCCACATTACTGGCATCTGTGTGGAGAATGAAAGGCTGGCCATAATCAGGGTAGGCCAGGATCTCATCCCCAGTGAGGGCCAACTTTAGCTGGCGGAAGGACTCCTCTTCCGGTTTATCCCACTTGAAGGGTGGCTTTTGACTTCTGGACTTGGACTGTCCGATCAGGAGGTCCTGCATAGGAGCTGCCATCTTAGTGAACCCGGGGATGAACCTTCGGTAGTAGCCTACCAACCCGAGAAACTGTCTCACCTCTTTGATGTTCGAGGGGCTTGGCCAGCTCTTGATTGCCGTGACCTTGTCAGGGTCGGGGGCCACTCCTTCCACGCTTACCACGTGCCCTAGGTACTGGACCTTTGGTTTCAGCAGGTGGCACTTCGATGGTTTCACCTTCAGGCCATAGCCTGCCAGGGCTTCGAACACCTCAGCCAGGTGCTTGAGATGGTCCTCGTAGGTCTTCGAATAGACGATCACGTCGTCCAGGTAAAGGAGGACCGTCTCGAAGTTTCGGTGCCCTAGACAGCATTCCATCAGCCGCTGGAAGGTCCCTGGTGCGTTGCAGAGCCCGAAAGGCATACAGTTGAATTCTCTCAGTCCCATCGGGGTGGTGAAGGCGGTCTTCTCCTTGTCAGCCTCTGCCACAGGAACCTGCCAGTACCCGCTAGTAAGGTCCAAAGTAGAAAAGAAGTTAGCAGATTTTAGTGCGGCTAAAGACTCCTCTATTCTAGGCAGCGGATATGCGTCTTTGTGGGTGATACGGTTGATTTGTCTATAGTCCACGCACATTCTCATGGTGCCGTCTTTCTTTTTGACCAGAACCAAAGGGGCTGCCCAGGGGCTACAGCTGTCTCTAATGACCCAGCTTCTTTCATCTCCCTTAGCATACCCTTGGCGTTCTGATAATGTGCAGGGGGTACAGGTCTGTGCCTCTCTTTTATTGGTGGGTGGCTCCCGGTGGGGATGTGGTGTTCTATCCCCTTTACTCTGCCGAAGTCTAGCGGGTGCTTACTAAAGACTCTCTCGTACTCCTGTACCACCCGGTAGACTCCTTGTTTTTGGTGCAGGGGAGTGGAGTCAGCACCCACGTGGAGTTTCTGGCACCAGTCCTCCTTTTGTTTCTGGGAGCCATTACCCTCCGCCTGAGGAGATGGAGGCAAGGGTTCCACGGCCCTGATAGCTTTGTGTTCGACGACAAACAGTTTGGCGAGTGTAGCGTACCTGGGTAAGTGTACTTCCCTCTCCCCAATGTTGAGGATGCGGACGGGCACCCTCCCATGACGGACATCAACCACCCCCCGGGCTGTCAAAATGGTGGGCCTGCTGTCTGAGTACACGGGTTCTACCATGGCTTGGTAGTCTCTACCTCTCAACCCGATTGCAGTCCGACACCAGATCATCATTTCACTTTTGGGAGGCATGGAAATGGGGAATGGGTCACTCAGTCTTACGCTACCGATCTCACCACCAGACAGTTCTACCTGCTGCCGTCTCATCAGGGCTTTTATCTCCTTGTTGAGGACCCTCTGTTGGCTGGAACTAGCATTCACCGCCACCTGTTGTAGAATTACAATTACCTCTGAAAGACAATTTTCAATTATGTTAGTACCCACAGTTATTTTAGGGTGACTTTCATGACGGTCAATGTCCACAATAATCACTCCCTGTGCCGGCAGTTCAACTTTACCAATTTTAATGGTCATCTCCTTGAACCCCATCTGCGGCACGGGTAAGCCATTACTGGCGATGATGCTCAAGTTACTGTCTGGATACCGTGTGATATCAGCATCAGTCCAATACTGCTTAAAAAGTACATAAGGGATTGTGGTTACTTGCGACCCAGTATCCAGCAAGGCGCTCATGGGGATACCGTCCAGCACCACGGGTAAAACCGGGCGCCCCCCAACGTACTTATCACGCCAATTATAAGGGCCTGGTGATCTTATGCCTGGGGGTCGGCCCTCTGCCCCAGGTTGGACCCGTTTAAATTACAGTACCTGGAAATGTGTCCGGGCTGGTTGCATCGACGGCAAATGGGCTGTCCATCCTCTGCGTAGCGGTCTGTGGGCCTCCCTCGGAACGACGGGATCCTCCTCTGTCGACGCCACGGGACATCCTCCGGACTTGAAGCCAGCTCGATGGGTCTTGACGGGTCCACTTGCAACGCCTGGACGGTCCTGGTCAACGCCGCGACGCTCCTGGTCAGCTCCTGGACTTGGTGGTGCAGGCCTTTCGACGGGGCTTGGTTCAGGGCCTGTGCATCAGCCTCCACGGAGTCCATAGAGGAGGGCGCCGCCTCCTGGTGGTAGGTGATAGCAGGGCGCCGGGGGTTTATAGCGCCACTGGTTGCAGATTCACGGAGCACCCTTATGGCCCTGTCCTTAAATTGGGCAAAGGTCAGGTCGGGGTTCTGAAAGTACATGAGGCGCAGTTGGGCCCTGTGGGCGCTAGACAGCAGACCTTCTATGAATTGTTCTGTTAGCAGCTTATCGGTTTCCTGCACACTGCCAGGGTCAGTTTGTTGAATAGCCCTCAAGGCTTCCTGCAGATTTAGGGCATAGTCTCTGATGCTGTCCTGTGCCCGCTGCTTACACCCATAGAACCTCATTTTAATCTCAGCGGAGGTACGTGTATCAAAGGTACCCCGCAGCCGGGCCAGAATACCCTTCACAGTCCCTTTCTCCTCAATGGGTCATGATTTTACCTCCCTTTGGGCTGCGCCAGTTAACTGCCCTGTCAGTATGCTAACCTTCTGTTCCTCTGTCAGGGGGTAAACGTGGAACAAACTGTATAGCCTTTCCTTGAAGTCAGTTAGGGCATGGGGCTCCCCTGAGTATTTGGGCAGCCAGGCCGCTCCAGGGATGTAGGGCAGGGAAAAGGGCATCACCGCTGCTGCAGCTGCGTTGGTGGTAGTGGGCGCCTCTGTGTCCGACATCTTCCTTCCCCCCTAGTGAAGTGTGGCCTACCTTCCGACGATCCTCTTCTGTAGGCCGCGGCTCCGCTGCTGCTCCTATGGACGAGGACCTGGCGTCGCGTCCTGATGACGTCAGCGTCGCTCTCTCTCCCTTCCAGGACCTTGCGCAGCGTCGGTGCGTGGGGCGGAGCTTCGGATCTCGCGCGGTTTTGACGTCCACACCCCTCTTCTTCCCGCGCGGCGTCCTGAAGATGGCGTCCGATGGCGGGAAACAGCTGCGGATGGCGGGAAGACGGCAGAAGACGGCGGGAAACGGTCCAAGATGGCGTCTGATGGCGGGAATTGGCTCCGGATGGCGGGAAAAGACTCCGGACGGCGGGAAACTTCGCCACAGGTAAGTTACAAAAGTCTTTTTCAGGCACGCAGTACCCGGTGGTTGCGGGCACGAAATCCTGCCGACTACGCCAAAGCTAACTCGCCCCCTGGGCCGTGGGGCACTCGGATCCGGGCAATTAGGGAAACGATGGGAGTAGTAGTGGCAACCCGGTTCCGTGGCTCAGGGTGGTCAGGCCAGTGGTAGTCCGTTATGGGTTAATGATTATGTCCGACTACGCCACCCGTGGATTTGCGGTTATTAGGAACCGCCGCTGCATGCAGACCGCTGGGGCTGATGAGGTGTGCAGCTAGGGTAGTGTGACTCCCCACGGGAAGAGTGCGGCCCCAGGGCAGTATAGTGGATGGTGGGAGTGATGGTAGTGCTGGAGGAGCAAGGAGCACACAGACAACAGGTTGCAGTCCAGGGTCTTTACTAAACAGGTAAACTGACCCACAAACAGTCCCAGCTAGGAGGGGACCTGGATGTCTGAGAGCAACGGGGAAATTGGCCCTGGTCAGGGTGAGGGTGTAGGCCTACCGTGCTTTCTGCGCTCCTTCTGACTATCTCCTCCTGATAGGATAACAGCCCACGTTTCCGAGCTTTCCGTGCTTTCTCGCCTGTATGGCCTGCGACGTGGGTTCCTTTCTGCTCCCAGCCTTGTACGGCTTTACTGGTCCCTTCGGTTGTGGCAGGGCCTCCAGGCTTCTTAGGCCAAGGAATGTACAGTCCCTTGCGGGCTGGTTCTCTGCTGGGGGATGTGGAATCCTTCCAGCCTCAGACACCAAAGTCTGGTAAAGTTAAGTCTTTTCTCTGCCAAGACAGGCTCTCTTCGCCTCTTGTCTCTGGCTGGTGGCTCTCTCCTACTGCCACACTTCCTCTTAGGTTACAATGCAACTTTCTGTCCCTGCTCCACTCTGGGACACGTCTCAAAGCTGAGACAGGCAATCCAGTTCTCCCTAACCCTGTCCCCAGTACCAGCTTTTATAGGGGCAGCCTGCTCCCCCTACTGGCCTGAGACAGGAGGCATTGCATGCTAATGTTCCCCTAACCAGAGAACCTCCCCCTTGCTCTCAGACACAGCTTTATTACACTTGTGGCATCCAGGTAGGGTGACACATATATAGATCGACTTTGAGAGAGGCTTTATATCAGGTGGGGTCTAATCAAAGATATAACCATATCATTATATGGGCCGGATGCTGGTTTTATGGATATATAATATGTTTGTACTATGCACTATGCACTATGCACCGGACACTTTAATCTAAATGAGATGGAGGAATAATGATTTGAGTTGGTATCATTGTTTAGACATAAATTGTATGTAATAATCATGTCCCCTTGATATCCTTATGCACTTGAATTAAGTTGGATTACAATTGGAATAATATCAGAGTCGGCAGAGTCCTCTTTTATGCAGCACCATGATGTTTTTAACTATGTAATAATGTCTAAATAAAGCAGTAACCTTCTTTAAAAAACTCTGGTCGTATAAGCTCTCTTATTTTGAGGGCTTTTTCCTTCCTTTTTGTGATATAGATTTATAAATGGAGTTTAACGTGATATTGCAGATAATTTTTCTTTAGGAAATACCAAATCATACCATATCATATACTAGATGTAGACATGTTTAGTAGCTACTTAATGGGAAATGATGATAAAAGTCCATAATTACCCCATCTATGACTGATATGAAGTCTACAATTTGCGTAAACCCTACAGTAGGTTACTTTTCAAAGCTGAAGCACCAAATAAATTCTTCCTCATAGGACACTCACATACTATGTGAAGTACCATTAATTACCCCAGCGTCATAACATCTGGGACTGAAAGTTGACTCATTTACATGTAAAATAATTTATGAGCCTCCTATGAGCAGGGATAATAAATATAGTAATATTCTAACGAGCAGCAAAGAAGCATAATGATGTCACAGCAAAGAAAAAACAAACTCTCAATTCATACCTACTGTAACTCCCTAAGGACACTACTAATACTTTTGTTTCTGCCTCCACTTTGCAATGGCCATGACAGCATTTTTTTTACATTTGATCATTTTGATTCAATAAAAACTTTTTTTTTTGTTACTTTCATGCATTTTTATATTGAACATTTTGATTCATTGTTTTTGTGTCACTAGGCTTTCATTGCTGTGAGATAACTGTGACATAAATATACAGCACAGTTTATTATTAGGGTCCATTTACACTGCGCGATGTGCAGTGTTAAAAGGACAGTGTGCAGTCCATGTGCTGTCCATGATTAACATTGTAGAATATAGAAGAAGCTTTATTTTTTCATACTTGAATTACCTTGAAACACTGATGGTAAAAACTGACACTGACCAAACACTGATAAAATGGTAAAAAAAATTTGCGCACATGAGAAAACACAAACGTCTGAATGAGGCCTAACATGAAGCTGCTGCAGCACTTTTTTTAATCTTTACCTAAAGAGGTTGTCTGACCCCGAAGTCCACAGAGGTAATCTGTGCTGTATTGTAATATACAACACACCTATATATTTTGTTTTTGGTGTCTACCTTGTGTTCCTCCTGAATGTCAATTCACTCCCTGCACCCAGTTTGTATACATGCTCCTCTTGCACACCAGGCAGCTTCCTCTGCTTTTTTTTCTAAGCTCACAGCCAAAGGTAGCCCCGTCCCCGACTTCAGTGTGTTACTCAAAGTGTGGGAATGACTGAGTGCAACAGGAAGGGAAGAGGGGAAGGGAGTCCAGACTCTAGGGAAAGGGGGAGTGGAGACCTCCTAGGCTGATCTGATATCACCATGTCTCCCCTATCGTCCCTATATTGGTTCCTCACCAATCGCCGCACAGAAACCTAAACACTGTATTTCCCTAGCACTTGGCCCTGAATAAGGAAGGGGGGATAAGCACTAGTCAGTCTCCACTAACAACTAAAGACAACAAAGGAGACAAACACGGGGGAAAGTAACCTAGCTTGAGCCGACTTCAGAGAGATTACTTCTAATGTCCTCCAAGCACCAAAGAGGATGAAAGCAGACTGCAACAGCTCCAAGGGTTCACAAGAGATCACGTGAATATCACTGGCACCTCTCTGAAGCAGGAAGTATTTAAACACCCAGGCCCAGTTGTCAATTAGATCAGGAGGGAGGTAGCTGCTGGGTCCTAGAGTGAGACAGCTAAGATGGTGTCTGTAGTGCCAAATGAAGAGATCTTCTGCATCCAACTGCAGGTCGACTGTCTGTCTGGAATGTAATCAAGAGGAAGATGAATAGTCACAAACCATCAAACAAAGAAGAACTGCTGAAATTTTTGTGCCAGGAGTGGCATAAGGTCTCCCAAAAGCAGTGTGAAAGACTGGTGGAAAGCAGCCAAGACGCATGAAAGCTGTGATTAAATATCATGGTTATTCCACCAAATGTTGATTTCTGAACTCTTCCTCAGTTAAAACATGAGTATTGTTGTTTATAAATGAATAAGAACTTGTTGTCTTTGCATTATTTGAGGTCTGAAAGCACTGATTCTTTTTATTATTTTGATGATTTCTCATTTGCTGCAAATAAATACAAAACTTTTAGCTTTGAATTTCGGAGACATGTTGTCAGTAGTTTATAGAATAAAACAACAATGTACATTTTACTCAAAAATATACCTATAAAGAGAAAAATCAGAGAAAATGAAAATTTTGCAGCGGTCTCTTAATTTTTTGCCAGAGCTGTATATATACAGGTGCATCTCACTAAATTAGAATATCATCAAAAAGTTCATTTATTTTAGTTCTTCAATACAAAAAGTGAAACTCATACATTATATAGAGTCATTACAAATAGAGTGATCCATTTCAAGTGTTTATTTCTGTTAATGTTGATGATTATGGCTTACAGCCAATGAAAACACAAAAGTCATTATCTCAGTAAATTAGAATACTTTATAAGGCTGTGTGCCTACGATGCGTTTTTCAAGCGTTTTTGAAGCAGCAAATACACTGCAGAAACGCTTAAAAAACGCTTGGTAGAAGGCCTGTCATGACAATCCGCATGTGCTGTGCACATGCTGCGGAAATTTCCACTGCTGATTGTCATTGCGGAAAAAAACGCAGCACTACCAATTATTTTGTGGAAGTGCTGTGTTTTCGCCGCCATTGACTTGCATTGGAACGCATGTGACGCGCCCCCTAGGCCGTGGGGTACCCGGTGCCGGGCCGGTAGATGCCGGGGGATATCACAGTGGCGGTGACCCGGTCCGTGACCCAGGGCGGTCATTCAATAGGGAATTATTTACAGGGGAATTAGGTACAATGTTCATGACGCCACCTGTGGTATGCGGCTAAGTGAGCCGCCGCTGCGGAGCAGGTCCTCTGGAGCTGATGTTACTGCAGCAGGGATGGTGTGGCTTAGCTCCAGGGCAGTGTAGATGTTATGGGTTATGCTGGGCGTTGTAGTGCAGGGGTTGATGGCGCAGCAATAATCACAGAGACAATGAAGTGCAGTCCTCAGGGTCTTTACTCACGGTTGTTGCAGTCCAAGTTACAGGTACCAAAGTAACTTCCCTCGTCGTGCTGCGCTTACTCAGGGAGGGGTTCAGTCCACCCTCAGATATCTCCGGAGTACTTAGCAGGACCCCCTTCTGTGTCCTCTCTCTGGCCGTCTCCCTGCACCTCATACCAAGTGTACCTGCGGGCCTTGTCAGGCGACATCTGTCCCGTCCCCTGGGTCCTCTATAGCTACCTTCTTGGTGAGACTGATATGGACTGTTGGCTGCAGGACTTGAAATACTGCAGCCTCCGGTTTCTAGTTGAGTCATAAAGTTCTCTGCTAGTTGAGGGACCGGTCCCCTTTGTGTGGCCTGACCCCTCCATCTCCCGGTAGATTCGGGCGTACGGGTGGCTTCCAGCACTGCCAGTACCCCTGGGGTCCCTTCTTCCGTTCCTGGAGCCCTTCCTGCTCCCTCTCTCCTCTCCTTCAGTCCTGGGCCTCTCCTCAGGCCCTCTGCCTGAGCAGAGCTCATGCAGAGCCCTGCTCCACTCCTCTCACTGTAGATTGTTCTCTCTCTCTCTACTCAGACTGACTGGCTTGCCTTTCTAAGATGGCTTCACTTTTTATACCTTCCTCTCATGTGCTCCCCTAAGCTACTTCCTCCACCCACACCCACCACATAGTTATTCCCCCTCAGCTAGGGACCCTGGGTGAGATGCAGTACCTCTGTGGCAACCAAACCCTTAGGGGCGCCACACATGGATTACCCATCACTGCATCTGTAGATGCACATTCCATGCGTTTCAATGTGCGGATGGTACCCAGGTCTGGAGGAGAGGAGAATCTCCTCCAGACCCGGGTACCATAGAACCTGTAAAAAAAAAGAATAAAATAGGAAATAAATATTATACTTACCTTCTGATGGCCCCCGGTGTGCTTGTCTCCGCTTGCCGGCAGATCGCGTTGGACTGAAGGACCTGCGCTGACGTCATTTAGTCATGTGACGGCAGGTCCTTCAGTGTACCGCAAGCTGCCGGCAAGCCAGGACAGATCAAATAAAGACTGCGGGGGCCATCAGAAGGTAAGTATAGATTTATGTTTTCATTTTTTACCATTCTTTAAGGTCACACTATATAAATCCATGCCGTTTGCATGGATTTATATGGTGTGACCAAGTTGTCAAGCACTTTCCAAGTGATGTTAAAATCACTTGGAAAGCGCTTGTCAACCCGCATGCGGAAATGCATGTGAAGAAGGCTTCATATCCGCATGTCCATGGCAGGAAAAACGCATGTACAATCCGAATGTGTTTTTTCTGCCAGGGAGATGCAGAAATGTTCAGGAAAAAATCCAGAGCATTTCTGCATCGTAGGCACATAGCCTAACAACAGCTTGAAAAATGTTTTTAAAATCCGAAATATTGGCCTACTGAAATGTACAGTATGTTCAGTAAATGCACTCAATACTTGGTCGGGGCTACTTTTGCATCAATTACTGCATCATGGAGGCGATCAGCCTGTGACACTGCTGAGGTGTTATGGAAGCCCAGGTTGATTTGATAGCAGCTTTCAGCTCATCTGCATTGTTGGGTTTGGTGTCTCTCATCTTCCTCTTGACAATACCCCATAGATTCTCTATGGGGTTAAGGTCAGGCGAGTTTGCTGGCCAATCAAGCACAGTGATACCGTTGTTTTTAAACCAGGTATTGGTACTTTTGGCAGTGTGGACAGGTGCCAAGTCCAGCTGGAGAATGAAATTTCCATCCCCAAAAAGCTTGTCGGCAGAGGGAAGAATGGAGTGCTCTAAAATTTCCTGGTAGACGGCTGCGCTGACTTTGGTCTTTATGAAACACAGTGGACCTACACCAGCAGATGACATGGCTCCCCAAACCATCACTGATTGTGGAAACATCACACTAGACCTCAAGCAGCTTGGATTGTGACCTCTCCACTCTTCCTCCAGACTCTGGGACCTTGATTTCTAAAATGAAAATTGGAACTCTGGGACCTTGTGGAGTGTGTCAATGACTGCCTTCTGGACATCTGTCAAGTCAGCAGTCTTCCCCATGATTGTGGAACCTATGGGAACAGACTAAAAGACCTTTTTAAATGTTTAGGAAGCCTTTGCAGTTGATTTTTGTTAATTATTTTCGTTTACTGAGATAATGACTTTTGTGTTTTCGTTGACTGTAAGCCATAGTCATCAACATTAAGGGTATGTGCACACGATGCAGAAATGCTCAGGATTTTTTCCTGAGCGTTTCTGCATCTCTCTGGCAGGAGAAAACGCATGCGGATTGTACATGCGGTTTC